>NC_139608.1:54508487-55708487 GCF_964270895.1 Podarcis filfolensis
GGAACTGTAGTTTAAGTGCTGAGAACTGTAGCTCTGTGCAGTCAGCACCCTTTACAAGCTACGGTTCCCAAGATTGCCTGGAAGAAGTCTTGACAAAGTGTTAAGAGTGCTTTAAATGTATGGATGTGACTGATAAGAGCCATTTCCAAATGCGGACACCCTTGTGGACAAAACGGTGAACTAAATATATGCTTCAAATAGAATCCACCTGTTTGCAGGTGATGCACAAAAGGCAAGACAGTTGAAATGCAATGGCACAGCCACCTTCCTGTATCAACTGATTAACTTTAAAAGTCCAGTCCAGTACAAAGACTATAGTCCTAATATCACTCACTTAAACCTACACTGGTGAGGGATCAATGGCCATTGGCATCAATGGCAACTTCCTCCCAGGGGCAGTCTGTAGTATGTAGTGAACATATAGACCAAGTTGCGGAATTTTAATTTTTGACTTGTACTTGTAAGTAAAAGTCCCAGCATACAGCTATATTTGAATTATCTTCAGTGCAACCCTATACACATCTACTTAGAAGTAAAACACACTGAGTTCAATGGAATGGGATTGCAGTGTTTTTGCTTATATATGTTCTCACTATAACTGAATTATATTGCTCTGGGTAATTACTGACTTTTGTTTTCCTGTAATGTTTGCTTGCTCCAATATAATTCCATTCCTTTTCTTTGCTGTCAGATTAATCAGGTGCTTTTCTGAATAGACCTTCAGAGCAGTTGGCTGGAATGCCAAAAACATATTTAGCACCTCTTCTTTGTATCCCATCACATTATCCCTGCCAGGATTTTAAAATTAAGGAAATAATGATCAATTTTAAATGACAGTGAAATTATCTAAGCATTTTGCCTTATGAAATACTCTTAGTTTGAGGCCAATTCTCAGATGAGGTGGTTGACACAGATGAGGTGGCTGACATACTTGACAACCATCTCATCTTGAACTACACCATCTCATCTTGAACTACTGAGGAAACCATAATTTGTGTCATATGGACAATTTCCTCTGGGCTAGAGCATACATGGAATCTCATGCTAAAAAGTAGAGAGTGGTACCTGGCTATGATAACCAAGAAAATGACTGTTGGACTTTGGTTGTTGCTTTCACTGACATATAACTATTGCAAGGGCAGTCTACACTCTGAAATGACATCTTTAAAAGGTGTATTGTGTGAACAGGGTGTACCCGTGTAGGCACAATTTCACACAGATCTCCACTGCTCATAGGGATGTCAGACTCCTACTGTCACACACATCTGAAGCAGCCCAAGGGGAAGAGAGGAACTGCAGTGGAAGCCAGGAATGCAAGTCTGAAAATAGGACAAGCTACTTGTCTAGCAGAGAGCACGGTGATGGGAACAACCACAGGCCGTTAGGAAGTTTTGTGCATTGTGTAGAGCAACCTCAACCTTCCCTCACCCTAGTTGTGGCATGATTTGAACCAAGCTCAAGAAAAGAAGAAAGTGAATGTGCAGCTAGCTACTCTCTGTTGGAAATCAAGCCTTTATCAGGAGAAACTGGCAACTCTCCCAGGCACCCGGCATGATTCCCTGTTGACCTCCCTGGCTGCATTCCCCAGCAAGATCCAGGCGAGGTCTCGATAGGTGATTCTTCTCAAACGTGGGAAGAACACCCCCCCTCTTTCCTGCCCCCTGGCAGGGGAAAGAGGTAGACAGAAACGTATTTACATGCCTTTATTTCTGTCTTTGCAGCGTTACAAAAAACATGACTGCTCTCTTCAAACTCCAGCAGTGTAGTAACGAACACTTCCTGCACTTCCTGGACAGGAACAAACGGAAGAGCTCATATTACACTCTGAGCTAATTCCGGTGCTTCGCACTGTGAATTGACTGTCCCTCTGTTTCCCACGGGCAGTCCCAACATTCCCATCATGTTTACTTTTCAAGCTAGCAGTTTGCAGCTGCATTGCTTCTATATCGTAACATACTCCCCCATATGAATCAATGTGCGCTGCGAACATAGCTTGATCCAGAGAAGAAAACAAACAGTTGTTATACATATAACACTCCCCTGTTGTTTCACTTCCACCCTTGGAACTACCCGCCACTGGTTTCCCCAGTGTACCTCTCTGGTTGTCTGACTTCCAAGGAATGAGTGCATCTGCATTACCTTGGCTAGGGAATGTAGTGTTACGCTTAGCAACTCCCTGTTGTGTCTTTGTCTCTGACTTAGACACAGCTTCAACCTGTCTTGAGTTGTCAACAATAGTAACACATGCAACAGCTGAGTTAACAAACTCTTTTGAATACCTCTTGGGTGGTACACCCTTTGTAACTCTCTTGGACCTGCGTATGAGGTGCTGATCCTCTCTGCTCACTGGTTCAGTCTCAGGACTCTTTGGAGAACCAGTTCCAATAGTAAACAGTGGTTCATCCTCCACCTGTGAAGGTCTAGCCATTGTGTAAGATTTCCTCTCAATGACTGTGTCAACTGAGCTCCTTGAGCTATCACTGTCACTCTCAGTACCACTGTAATCAGTAAAATCATCATCATCATCTGAATTGTCCTCAGTGGGAAATGTGTGAACAATTTCTCTCTCCTGTTCAGGAGCATTCTCTAGAAATTTTGTGAGAATCACCTGACCAGATTCAGACAAAATTACTCTGTAGAGACCCTTTTCATAACCCACAAAAATGCCTCTGGCATTCTTTACTCCACCTGGAGCTTCAGTCAAAATATGAGACCCAAAAACCTTAAAATGGGCTATAGAAGGTTTTCTGTGGAATAGCTTTTCAAAAGGAGAACATCCCAAACCTTTTGAAACCTTTCTCAACCAAGAGTAACAAAAACACAATAACGATTCCGCCCAAAACTCATGTGGCAAATGTGAACTCAGCAATTGCGCCTTCATCCCATTTTGCAATTCTTTGTTCACTTGCACACAGACACTTTTGTTCCATGCTCCTGCAGAAACAGCAGTCTTGTGCCTTATCCCTTTCTTATCCAGGAAATCCTGAAAATCCTGTAAAAGAAAAACTGGCTTTTCATCTGTGAAAAGACAATCAATGTTAGCATCATGAACAGTCTTAACCTTGTCACAAAACTCTTTAAACCTTTCTAAGGCTTCTTGTGGTTTCTGCAATATGTATATCCACACATAATGAGTGAAATAATCCACACACACAAGATAATATCTTGCATTGCCTCTAGATGATGCTAGAGGACCAATCACATCAGCATACACTCGCTGAAATACACTGTTAACTTTGGTCGCCTTCTGGACGTCCTTCGTCATAGCTGCAAGAGAAATCATGTTAGATTCAGATGCATTACAATTTATGCAATCACTTTGATCAAAAGTCAACAAATACAGTCCATCTTTCTCTTTGGCGGAAAGATACAGCTCTCCATCTTTGAAGATTTTGCAGCTTTCTCTATCATAGGACAAAGTCAGTCCTTTCTTTGTGATCTGCGAAACACTCAGCAGATTGAACTTTAATTCAGGAACCAAATACACATTGTTAATAGTCAAGTTCAGACTTTCAAGATATACAGTTCCAAACCCGATCGCTTCAAGCTCCTGGCCATTGGCCTGTTTCACAGTGAAGCTTTGCTTCTTAAACGTAGAAAACAGTTCTCTGCGCGACGTCATGTGTTGCGTCGCTCCAGTGTCCAAAACAAAAGCATTCTCCATTGAAAATGCGGCTTTTGTTGACAGCAATGCCTTTGCAGGTTTCATCTGGGACTTGGTACGACTTTTGCCTGACGCCTCAGGCTTTGCAGAGCTCCCCTTAGCTCCTTTCTGTTGACGTGGCTTCTTACAATTCCGCTGAAGATGCCCAGTCTGTCCACAATTGAAACAACGGACAACGTTCAAAGCAACAGCCTGTTCTTCACTTGCACTAGCAGTGGGGGTGTCAGAACTCCGAGCTTCTCTCCCCCTGTCTTTGACATCTATTGCAGCAAGGCGGTCTCTCTCACTGAGAATCACGGCACAAATTCTCTCCGCCGTAAGATCTCTGGCAGGTAGAGAACCCAGCTGACTTGCAACCGTTTTATAAGTCCGATTAAGGCTGTTAATAATCATGAAGCAGAATATCTCTTCCTGTAGAGGAAAATTGCGTTGCGCCATCTGCTGGTGTAAGAATTTCATCTCTGTCAGATGCGCTTGTACATCTCCATCAGGCGCTAGCCTAAGATTGGTCAGCTTTTCAAAATGCAGCAACGCTGAAGAACCAGCATCTCTTTGATGTATTCTACGCAGCGTTTGCCAAATCTCACGCGCGTATTCCAAATCCTGAATATGCACAAGTTGATCATCTGAGATACACAGAATTATGGCCGTCCTGGCTCTCACATTCTGTGAATTCCAACTTGGTGTTGGTGCAGCAGGGATGGGGTTATCAATCACCCCAAAAATCCTCTGATTCTGAAGCAGGGCTTTCATCTTTACAGACCATGAGGCATAATTGTCATTAGTCAGTGGAGGTGGGTAAGGTAAGCCTCCCCCCTTCTTGGTATCCATTTTGAATCCAAGCCTCAGCTCTCACTCTTGAGCCTGTAAAATCCAATAGCTGGCTGTTTACTCTTTGCACCTGGCAGCTAAACGCAGGCTGCTTTGGAAGTCCCTCCAAGAGCAGTGAGATAGCAGACAAAACAAACGCTGTTTTTCTAGTGTCTTACAGTCCCATCCGGACTTCCGTGTTGGCTAGTAACTTTCCACTTTCTTTTCAAGCTAACTATCTCCGAAGTAGCTGAAAAGACTGACATCTCATTGCTTAGCAACTGGACATTCCAGGCTTGAGCAAGCAAACCTTATCAGTCCCAGGAATGTGAAGAATGTGGCTCTCTCTCAGTGCTGTTTTTCTATCCAAAAAGCAGCTTTTGTGAACCAGAGAAGAATCAATCTGCGTTCACTCTTTTAGCTCATAAATCAGCATACCTTGGGGGTTCTGTTGCTCCTGGCTTATCAGCAAAAATGTCTGCTTCGGTGTTCAGCCGTTCGTTGTAGCCTCCATCCGCACGCTACCACAACTTCCTTTATCTCCTTGCAGAGGATGAAGTACGATCCATCAACCTCTTTAGCTGCTTTCATGGATCGATGCCATCGGCTCCGTGCTACCAGATGTTGGAAATCAAGCCTTTATCAGGAGAAACTGGCAACTCTCCCAGGCACCCGGCATGATTCCCTGTTGACCTCCCTGGCTGCATTCCCCAGCAAGATCCAGGCGAGGTCTCGATAGGCGATTCTTCTTAAACGTGGGAAGAACACCCCCCCTCTTTCCTGCCCCCTGGCAGGGGAAAGAGATAGACAGAAACGTATTTACATGCCTTTATTTCTGTCTTTGCAGCGTTACAAAAAAACATGACTGCTCTCTTCAAACTCCAGCAGTGTAGTAACGAACACTTCCTGCACTTCCTGGACAGGAACAAACGGAAGAGCTCATATTACACTCTGAGCTAATTCCGGTGCTTCACACTGTGAATTGACTGTCCCTCTGTTTCCCACGGGCAGTCCCAACATTCCCATCATGTTTACTTTTCAAGCTAGCAGTTTGCAGCTGCATTGCTTCTATATCATAACACTCTCAAGCCTCCTTTATCCCCCCAGATATCCCCTCTTGGCTTAAAGAGGCAGAAGAAGGAACTGCTTCTTAAATATTGGGCTTATGAAATGCCTGTATTTAAAATGGGCAGGATGCGTTGAAGAGCCATAATAAATGGTGGGCATTTCATCAAAACATTATTCCCCAACCAGGTGCCTGCCAGATATTGTTGGATACTGCTGGATCATGCCAACAGCAACCAGATGACCATGGAAAGCCCATAAGCAGATCCTCAGTGCAACAGGACTCTCTCCTCCTGCAGTTTCCAGCAAGTGGCATTCATAAGCATCACTATTTCTGACCATGGAGGCAGAACATAGCCCTCATGGCTAGAAGCAGGGCTGGCCCAAGACACTTTGGCACCTAAGGTGAACCACAACATGCTCCCCCAGCGACGGAAGAAGGGGTGAGTGAAGATCTACATTGGGAACAAGGGGAAGGGAAGATCTATATGGACAAAAATGTGAAGAGTCATATCAACCTTACCTGATTGTTGAAATGAGAATCCAAGATAATTGGTGGTGGTGGTGGGGCTGCTATAAAGCACCCCAGGTAGGTGGAGACCCCAGAGGGCAGCCCCCACCATTTCTTCCCTAGTGGTAGGAGGAGACCAGCAGCATCTCCTATTTGCCAAGAGATAGCTGTAGATGCTGTCTGCAGAGGCCAGGGAGAGGGACACTGCCAAGGAGCGGGCAGTGGCAGCAGGTGAATCATTCCTTGGAGGCCAGAGTTGCTGCCCCTCTGAATCCTGCTGCTTGAGGCAGTTGCTTCACTTTGCATCATAGGTTGGTGGGTCTTGGCTTGTAGCTATGTAATTCCACCATCCCTGTTCACTGACTGAGCTTAGGAGTGCCAAAAGGATTTTTGGGGGTTCAATATACTATATCTAGATAAAGAACAACAAAACATTTAGAAGACATCTGAACACAGCCCTGTACTGGGAAGTTTTAAAATGGCTGATGTTTTATTATATTTTTATATTTTGCTGGAAGCCATCCAGAGTGGCTGGGGCAATCCAGCCAGATGGGTGGGGTATAAATAATAAAATTATTATTATTATTATATCTGGATTGGATCCCCTGCCACACTTGCAAAAAGAGGAAAAATACATAATATTTGCACACGATTGGCAAAATATGCAAATAAAATTAGGCTCCAGGCTCAAGTAATCAGTTGTTTGACAGTCAGCATGTCAATAGATGAAGCTATTTCCAAAGCAGAAAAAGCTTAACTTGTTGAATTTATGCCTGTCACACAGAAAGTCACAAGAACTCTGTTCTCCCCCAGTGCCAACCCTAAAGCATGGAAAGGAATCAGGTTTCATGAGTGGCAATTCAGTTATGTTGCTGCAGTTCTTTTATCAATTGATCTTTGGCTGCCAATACTACATTCAGTGCAAAACCAAGCATGATGTATCTTACAGTTGGCTGCATGTGTGTTTGTGTGAAAACAGATTTAAGATTTACAACAATCAAAGTTCAGGTGCCCTTGCTTGGATAAACTCAAGATTAAATTGTTAAAAAGCAAGCAGTGTATTCTATTTGTTGTGGTTATTTATTATTTATACCTCATAATAACTATAGCAATGTTATCAGCACAGGTCAAACAGCTACCCTTTCTTCCTTTCCTTTTCCTTTTCCCCCCTGAGCAAAATAGATTTGAACCTTTGACACGAATATGCCCATTTTAGTGATTCTGCCAGCAAACAACAGCAGCAACCACCCCTCCCAGTATAGTGGTACCTTGGGTACATACGCTTCAGGTTACAGACGCTTCAGGTTACAGACTCCGCTAACCCAGAAATAGTAGCTCGGGTTAAGAACTTTGCTTCAGGATGAGAACAGAAATCGTGCTCTGGCGGCGCAGCAGCAGCAGGAGGCCCCATTAGCTAAAGTGGTGCTTCAGGTTAAGAATAGTTTCAGGTTAAGAATGAACCTCCAGAACGAATTAAGTACTTAACCCGAGGTACCACTGTACTTCTGTTCCACTCCCTTGGATGAGGAAGCAGTTAAATACTCTTTCCCATCATGTTGCTACTGGAACCAACTTAGCAGTTCCCTCCTCCCAAAACTGCATTTTCCTAAACAACAACAACAACAACAAGCCTGAATAAGGCCACCAGGGATGGTTCTACCATTAAAGAGAGTGAGGGCAGCTGCTTTTGGGAAGGTCATGAAATGGGAACAATTTTTAGCAGCTTGGAGGTCCTTGTGGGAATCTCTCTTCCATGTGCCGAAATAACTTGGCTGGCCTCAGACGCTAATTATGCCCCATGACTTGGGGTCTGTGTCATTTGCTGCTCCACCTGAAGTTGTGTTGGGCCAGCCCTGGTGGCTATCTGTTTGCCTGAATACTACACCATATAGGCACAGGTGTCCAGTCTTAGTGCACTGAAGGCTAAAATAAGGAAATTCAAAAGGTGTGGGGAACCCCAGGTCTGAGGGCCAAATGTGATCACCCAGACCTCTCTCCATGCCCCTCCCTCCGCTGCTTTTGGCTGGTGTTTTGTTAGCGTTCTTGGAGGCCTCTTGCTCACCTGATGGAAGGTGCAGAGGATGTAGGATGCAGAGAGATGTGAGGGGTGCTTCTGACTTGTGTGTGGCTGCAATGGGGCTTGCTGTACAAAGGCAAGAGTTGTACCTGTTGCTCCGCCCACTTATGTATTGGACCCGCCCACCATTGGCATGCGGCTCTCAGAATGTTGCCACATGGCCCTCAGGTTGAAAAATGGCTTGCCAACCTTTTTAAAACTTAAACACATAGTATTATGGATAAATAGATACATGATTAACTAGTATTTGTAATTTTTATACAGTGATACCTTGGGTTACATACGCTTCAGGTTACATACGCTTCAGGTTACACACTCTGCTAACCCAGAAACAGTGCTTCAGGTTAAGAACTTTGCTTCAGGATAAGAACAGAAATTGTGCTTTGGCGGCGCGGCGGCAGCAGGAGGCCCCATTAGCTAAAGTGGTGCTAATGAGAACAGTTTCAGGTTAAGAACAGACCTCCAGAACGAATTAAGTACTTAACCCGAGGTACCAATGTATTTTGATTTTCTTGCCCCCTGCCAGTATGAATATTGTTACCACACGAAAACAGAAACAGGTTTATTCTGGGACGCTCCCCTGCCCTGCCCCACTGCCAGCCGATTTTATTTTGCAGCTCATGTTCACTTGTGTATCGTTGTGAAACATATATTTCCCCCCAAGGTTGCAAGGTTCCTATGTGAATCATCATGTTTCAACATTTCCATTTGCTTTATTCCATGATATGGTATTGATATATAATCATCCTGAACCTGTTAATGATATTTCATGTGCAGTAATGTCAAAGTATTCAATCAGTTGCATCATTACCTTTAATATTAAACATATTTAGTTTAGTCAGTCATAACAAAGCACATCTAGCAGTAAAGAATCCTTTTTTATTTTTATATTTCAATTTGTTTCAATTTCCTTCTGCACAACCTCTAAAAATGTATCTTTTGTCATGATTTCCCAGTTATGTCTTTGGCATTTTACTTTAAAGGATAAAAATGGCTAATACTTGGGCTGAATAAAACAGAAGATTTATTCCTCTAAAGTTCCTGGAAACTATTTCCAGTATCTCATTGCAAGCACTGAAACTTTTATTAAGGGTCCCAGAAATTAGGCAATGAACAGGGCAATTAGATTTTTGAGACCACCGTCCTGCCATAGCAGGATATAGTGCACCGATAGAAGACAGATCGGATATTAAACTGATACTGCATTTGATCTTGGTGGAAAGGAGGGGAAATTACTTAGAATGCAATAAAAATATATATTTAAAACTATTGTACATGGATTATTCCTGCAGTATAAAATGAAAACCAAAATGATCATAGGTTCAGGGTAGTCACCTTTGAAAGTTAATCCATATCGCCTTTCTTTTCCTTAGATTTTATTTTCTGAAAACATCTCAGCTTTAAGGGCAGGGTGTCACAGCCGAGCGGGCATGCGGTCAACATGATGCCCTATGAAATGTTATAGTACGGTATGGCCTAATTTACTGGAATGGCCCTGGGAGGCACCCACAAACCTGAAAGCTGGTACTTTCTACTCACAAATCTAACAGGCCCACAAATAATGGTGGTGAGTATGTTAACATGAAAGGGGTGTGGTATTGGTAAATCACACCATCTTCTTCCTCAAAAGATATATTAGGAGATAATGTAAAAGGGAGCCTCTATGTGAATAGCCATTCACTTGAAGGCATACTCTCCAACATTTAGCCAATGAAAATAGGGACATTTTATAAGAATTCAGCTATACAGCTGCAAATAAAATATTTTAAGTGTGTTTTAAGTGCAATATACAATGTGGCACTAGATGGTGATGGAAAATTCAATGTATTAAAAAAAAGCTTTAAAAAAAGCATTTTCAGAACGTTTTTTAAATATGTGTGTAGATTCCATCCTACTTAACAGCAGCAGCAGCAGCAACAACAATTTTATTATTTATACCCCACCCATCTGAGTGGGTCACCCCAGCCAATCTGGGCAGCTTCCAACATATATAAAAACATAATAAAACATTTAAAACCTGAAGGGCTGCCTTCAGATGTCTTCTAAAAGTTGAATAGTTACTTATCTTTTGGCTCAGGGTTCACATAACTCCATACGCTCCAACATTTCTCCAATGAAAATTGTGATGTCCTAAGGACATTCCAGGATCAAATCAGAAACTGGAATGGCTTCTGTAAATCTGGCACTGTCTCTGGTAAATAGGGACACTTGGAGGCCTGACATCAGATTCAGGCTACATGTGTGGTGTGGACTGGCTTCTCCTCCAATTTACTATTAGAGTGCCACATGAGCAAGGGATCAGCCTGAGAGCATGTTTAAGCATCACCGCTCCATGTGGAAGACATCCAAATTGTTTCCTCATGTAGGGGGTGGGTAGGACACTGATGTAGAATATGTCCCTATATTCCTCTGAGGAATGTTGGAGGGTATGAACATTTGGAAGACTATTACCACATAGGCTCACTGGAAGGACAGATCGTGAAGCTGAGGCCCCAATACTTTGGCCACCTCATGAGAAGAGAAGACTCCCTGGAAAAGACCCTGATGTTGGGAAAGATGGAGGGAACAAGGAGAAGGGGACAACAGAGGACGAGATGGTTGGAAAGCGTTCTTGAAGCTACCAGCATGAGTTTGACCAATCTGCAGGAGGCAGTGGAAGACAGGAGTGCCTGGCGTGCTCTGGTCCATGGGGTCACGAAGAGTCGGACATGACTAAACGACTAAACAACAACAACAATTACCACATAGACCAGACCAGTAATATGCAGAATGTCAGCTCTGCACATACTAAACGGCATGAGGATGCTGCATGTGATTGAGGTGATGCACACTTTGAGAAGGTCCTTTGTTCTCATAGTACACCAGTTGTGTGGATCGTAGCCATGTGGGGTTGCTGTTGGAGATCCCTACATGGATGCTGTAACAGTGCATAGGAGCCTAGGTGTTTAGGAAGCTGCCTTATACTGAATCAGACCATTGGTCCATCTAGCTCAGTACTGCCAACACCAACTGGCAGTGACCCTCCAGAGTTTCTGACAGGAGTCTCTCCTGGCCGTGATGACTTTGCCTCAGTGAAAAGTGTTTTGTCTTCCACAAGTCGGAAAACACCCAGTGGTTTGCTGATTCTCTACCTTCTACAGCAATGACCTGTAGGATCATCTTCCCAGAGGGTGATGATGGTGGGATGCTTAAGTGGGTCAGGGATTGGCAGAAAGTAGATCTGCCGACTTATGGAAGCAGAAGCACTTTCCTCAAAAGCAAAAGTTAAACATCATCTTGAATGCCAAGGAAAGGAAACATTTAAGATGAACAGAAGTACAGTCGTACCTTGGTTCTCGGACGTAATCTGTTCCGGAAGTCCGTTTAACTTCTGAAATGTTCGAAAACCAAGGCGTGGCTTCTGATTGGCTGCAGGAGCTTCCGGCACTCAAGTGGAAGCTGTGTCGTACGTTCGGCTTCTGAAAAACATTCAAAAACTGAAACACTTACTTTCAGATTTTTGGCATTTCAGAGCCAAAATGTATGAGTACCAAGGCGTTCGAGAACCAAGGTACAACTGTATAATTTTTACATTAAATGAATTATACAGAAATATAATTGCTGAAAAACACAGGCGATTACCTGTTTTCTGTGTTCCAGAAATAAACTTAAAAAATGAAACAACAAATAAACCTGCGTCGGAACATACATATTTATACTACTTCTTAGACAATTTTAGTTTGCATTTTCAGGAAAGTCAGAAAAGCTCTTTGCATCATTTCCCATCAATATTTTGATACTTTAAGGACTCCAGAAAGTAATCATTGTGTTGTACGCGTTCTAACAAGAAAAGAACAGATGCAAGTTTGGCGAATATTGAGTTTTAAACTTGTCCAGTAGTGATTTGTGGCTGTGTCATGGCAAATATTTTTCAGTGTCATTGCCTAAGCCAGCCCTGTCACTAGCGTGGTCATCTGGGGAATAGAAGGCCTAACACTCTGATCTCAGTATTAATGGGAGCTGTTGAGAGTGGCAAAGGTGATAAAGTATTGTTTAGTTATTGGTGCCATACTTTTGCTGCAGGATATTATTATAAAACGTTGTGATTTTTTTGTCAGACTTCAATCACACTTCTGATAACAATGCTTAGAAACTTATTGAGAAGAATTTTGAAATAATGGACTTAGAAAAAAAAGAACGATTAATAGGCCTGTTGTAGCCTGAATCAAACAATGAGCTGCACAAAAAAATTCAGAAGGACATGTTATTAGGCTGCAAACCTTTCTTCAGTTTTGCCTGCTTAAACCAACTGACTTCAGAGGGAGTTTGGTGCAGGACTGTAGCCTAATAACTGCTAAACATAATTATTTGGAAGTGAGTTCCATTGATTTTAATGGGATTGTGCCATGTTCCCAGGTAGAATGGACAAGTCTGTCAATTCTGTTTTCTCTCAGTTTCTTATTTTTTAGCTCACCACATTTCCACATCACTTTGCTTTTTTTATTAAGTGCTCGTGAAAATTAATCAGCATTCGAATATGCATTTCTACTAATATACACATTTTTGTATACAGTTTTGCCTGGTATACACAGTTTGGTCAGCAATTTCCTCTAATATGAAGCTATTTTCATTAATATGTGCATTTTTACATGTGCTTTTCTTCTAATGTACACAGCTCTGTACACAGTTTTGGGTTGGGGAGCTGCTTTAAGGCAGTGTGTTCAATGCAGGAGAGACTGAACCAGTGCAAACCAATGGAGCAAAGGTGCATTGTGGATTTTTTTTAGGGGACATTTATTGGGGCTGCCATTGCAGGCATACTTGCAGCCAAGGGCACCACGTGGATGGCCACTGCCATACAAGATCCACAAGGTAAAGGGGGATCTGGCAATGTGTGGATTCCCTAGAGGACTCTCAAGCCAATATGCACATTGGTTAGGACTGTGCAGATCATAGAAGCAAACTCCTAGGAGCCGATGTCCCTTCGCCCCCCATAAAATATTTTAGGGAGCCGTTCCCCCCCCAGTTGATGGACATTGCCATTCAAATGTTGTGCATGCACCATGTCAAGTGATCAATTAGGGTGGGGCTTACCTACCCCCCACCCCAATGTTTTATTGAGGTTGGTTCCCCTGGTGCAGATTTAATGATTCTGCATTAGCATTTGTTTTTACCAAATTCCCACCTAATCACTATCCAAAACCCAGTCCCAGCATTGTGGAAGTCGTGTGGCGGCAGCATTTCAGCGCTTCCTAGATGCTTGTCAGAAGCAGCCCATGCAGAGCAGGTTACAGTAATTTAAACAAGGAACGCAAGGATTTCTTTAGGTTTCACTGCCCATAGTAGCTTTTCATTTCATATCTGGGCATCCATGGGCATTCAGAGCAGGGAAGAGAGCATGACCCACTGGGTATAAAATGCATGTGACTCTTTTTTAATCATTGACAGATCATTACAAGGTGAAATAGAGATGTATGATTTAGAAAGCATTTCAACTATTTGGTTTGGCTAAATGGCACCCTAGCAAAGACTTCTTGCCTCTCCGTTGACAAGAAAGGAACATAAATCAATGAGTTTGTACATGACACTCTCATGCCCAATAACAGCTGTAGTGAAATGTGCTTAAGTTATAATTAAAATAACCTTTCCAATTCATTTCTTTATTGATGGCAGAGATAACTAGATTTGAAACTCTTCAATAAACACATTCAGTTTTAGATTTTTTTTTAATATATAAAAAAAATCTAATGCTGCTTTATAGGAAGGGATCATAAAATTAGATTATGAAAGTTTATATAGCTTTTAAATATCAAGCTGTCAGAGCTTGTGCAGGTAAAATATTGTAACCGACGAATGGCAAAGAAAGAGAGTTTATATTGAAGTGAAGGTTTTCAAGTGAAATTCATACCAAGGAGAATATATAATGGAAGCAGGCTTTTTGCCTGCACTTTGGATCTCCTGACCTCCATTTCCAGTCAAGATTAGGTTGATAAAACCGACACAACCTCAATAAAACACTAACAATGGAACGAAGTAAATAGAAATCATATTAAGCAGCAGCAATATTGCATGAATTGAAACAAAAATTTAGGTATAATAGCCTTGGTGGGTTTTAATATTGTTTCCAATCACATCACAATATGAATCATATCATGGTGATTCTAAATAACATTTATCATCTTCAGATCTCCTTGCCTAGTAGACGTCTCACATTATTTGAGGGTGGCTTTTATTTTTCTCAAAAAGAGAGAGAGGGAGAGAGCCTCATACATAATTAAACATGTTGAAAGCCGGAGAGGTGAAATACCACAATACCATCAGAAGCCACCAAGTTTCTGCACCGTTTTCCATTAAATGCAACACTCCTGCGTTTATCGCTATTTTGCTACGTTTCAGAAATTAAATAAATAGGATCGTGCTATCGTACGGCACGATGATAATAATAATATAAAAGAGGCAGATAAGGAGAGATAGGAAATTAAGAATTGCTGGAGGAAGCTGGGAATGCTAATTGCAATATATTTGCTGAAAAATGAAAGACCATTTGGTCAAACTGTCTAGATTAAAAGGAGGGAAACCTCTGGCCTTCCCTACCCATTACATTTCTTTGGGGCCCTGGGTGCAGCTTAGAAAATAAATGAATTACTCCTCAGTCACCATGGATAAGGGCCTGTAAAAGCAACCCAAGCTCAAGTGCAGTGTGTGGAGCTTGATATATGTATGCTTGGATTATAGCACCATCCCTACCTGCAGTAGCAGCCAGTAGAATGGAGGCACCCACAATCTACCCAGACAGGGCTAAACTGGGAGAGAGTGGCAGCGAGATTGGGGCTGCAGGAATGCATTGGCAGAGCCATCTGCTTCCCCACCAGTGTTGGTGAAGCCTCAACCTTGTCACTGCCCCAACAGCGGCCAAGTAACCTACAGCAGGCTTCCTCAACCTTGGCCTTCCAGATGTTTTGAGACTACAATTCCCATCATCCCTGACCACTGGTCCTGCTAGCTAGAGATAATGGGAGTTGTAGGTCAAAACATCTGGAGGGCCGAGGTTGAGGAAGCCTGACCTACAGCAGTGCTGGTGTTAGGAAGCTCTGAAGCTCCGCCCCCAACTCACCACTACTGCCTACTTGCCTCCAATCCCAACACACCTAGGAGGGGATGTGGGATTGGCTGGTTTTTAAATGGAGTACAAGAACATATCTATAAAAAGAAAAGGTCTGTACAGCACCTGCACAGGGACATAGCTGGATATGGAAGCTCTCTTTGCTCCCGCCCCATGTAGTATTCTAGATTAGAGTTCTACCCAGATGTTGTTGGACTACGACTCACATCATCTTCAGATAGCTTAGCCAAAGTTTGGGGATGATGGAAATGGTAATCCAATAACATGGGGTGGGGAGCCAAGGTTGGAGAAAGCTGGTCTAGATTGTCCTCACTGGAGCATATCTGTGTATGGATCGTTTTTGCTGGATGACAGCATGTGGCCGAACAAAGCTGGAAATGAAAATGAAGCTTTAGGATTCTCCAGCTTTTCCAGTAATCAGTGGAGACTGTATTTCCAGACTTATTTTGAATGTTTGCTAATTATCTTGTCAAACATCAACACTCACTGGTCAGTTTTGGAGGTCTGGCCAGTGATCAAATTTAATTTCCAATTTTCATGGCTGATTCATGAATATGGATACATTGCAACAATTATGACTGATTCTTACGTCTTATACATTTCCTCATTTTCCCACATTTACTTTTCACATTGTTCAGGGATTATTGTGTCAAATCAGTTTCACGTGGTGAATGTTTCTTTCAAATCAGACTTCCTTTAAATTCACAGGGGACGGACGGTAGGACCAAATTCAGAATCCCGGAAGTCAGTGGAATGCTAAGATCAGCACAAGAATTTCAGCTTGACCTTGCTTCCTTGCTCTCTGTACTGTTCTTGGGGCTCCCCAAGCCCCTCCTGCCAATTTGGAGGCAGACAGGGAGCAAAGAAGGGGGCCAAAAATCCTGCCGTGCTGGTGGAAGAACTTGTAATGGCTTCCACTTTGGGGGCTCCTTAATCAAATCTGGCTCCTATCTTCTCCTTGCCTATGATCCAAGTGGCAAAAGTGCAGTTTTGTTTTTGTTTGCAGTGTAGTGAAAATGGGGTTCAAAGGAAGCATGCCATGCAGTCGGTATCCTCTAAAGCTAATCTCCCTTTAGGACCCAGGCTGAAGTGAAACAAATGATGCACTGCTTGATTTCCTTCGGTCCCTTGAATTCTGTCATGAACTGGCAGAACATTGAGGAAGGGGAAGAGGATCCCGGCAGGGGATATCGCCAATACTGGTATACACCAGAACAAGCAGTAGATAAGGAAGGAAGGGTTGGGGACTTAAGAGGTACTCAGGGGACATCAGAAGATGTCGAAGGGGCAGCTGCCATTTCACTGGAGGTGAACACCTCACCAGAAACAGAGGTGCCCCCATCTCTGCGAACAAGGTGGGGTCTGAGGCATCGGGAATGGCGGGAAGTGTACTTTAAGAGACAGGCAGGCGAGAGAACACAGTCTGGCTTACTATTTGATTAGGTTAAGATGATGAGACTCATTAGGTCTGGGAGGAGGTTTGTGGCCTCTCAGCAGGATTTGGCTCAGGCAGGTGAGGATCACATGCTTCATTTAAGAGGAGAGACACAGCTACTTGTGGGAACAAGCCCAGGTGCATCAAGGAAGATTTGGAGGGAAAACAAGACTCCATGTCTGCTCAACTTTCACTGTCGCTGGGTCACAGCTTGGCTGTTTCAGGAACTTCTCTGGACTGTGGTTTTAGAACTGACCTTAGGATTCCATCCCTGCATCTTCTTCAGAAATGGGAACTGGCCTTATGGTTTGACTTCAAAACTTCCCAATTGCATTGGACCTGAGCCTGCATTTGACCATTGGACTGTCTGACTCCTCTCTAGTGTTGCCCTTGGGGCTGTATGCACTATTGGGACTTACCTCAGAGCATGCCATTGCCTCTCAAGCCAGCAATCCTTTAGAGGGATTGGGAGTTGTGGGGGTCATTCTCAAATTCACCGTTCTACTGTATGAGTTAATGCACCTGAGTTTTTGCCCCTGAGGGTCAAATGCTAGTGCATATGGCCAGTGACGGACTGGTAGTGGGTGTGGCCATTAACATACCCACCTAGGGTTGCCATATTTCAAACAGTGAAAATCTGGACAAAAAAGTTGTTGAGGTAAATTATTTCCCCCATACAGCTGATCAGCTACCAGTTGGGCAGTGTGGAAAAGATCTCTAGGCTGCATCCGAAATATTCCACAACCACTATTACTTAAGTAATTCATAAACTGCTTCATATTTCAAAGGAAATCGGGTCCTCCTTTAAAGAGGGCACGTATTGCGGTGAGACCTGGAAAACCGACACCCTGTGTTGTGGGTGGGTACGAATGGTCAGCCACAACACCCGATTGGTAGGTCCCTCGTAGCTGGGTGCAATCTGGCCAATGGGATGCAGTCCAAATGGTTCGAGGGACCTATTTATACCCATGCACGTGACCCAGAGCTTCCTCTTTCAGCACGTGCATTTGGAACACCCACCCACCTCTCCCTACCTTTAGGGCTTTGCGCTTGATCTTGCTATGCTGTCGTGTGTTGTCTGTCATTGGGACAGGGGCACAGCAGGAATTTTCCCCACTTGGATGATTGGCTGTTGCCATTTGGGTTTCGCCTGCCACGTAGCAAATTGTCAAAACTTGTAAGGTTGCGGATAGGCTCTGGTTCAGGTGATAGGGATGGAAGAACGCTCTCGCCATCCCTATGTGAAGGGTATTCCGTTAAAGGAATCCAGGGACTCAATGGTTTGGTTAACCCCTGAGAGGGGGTTGTGCCCGTGCCGGAGTCCAGGGGGACATTTGGGTGGCAGAGATAGCCTGTTCCCGGCTTTCCGCTTATTCAGGTGTTTGCCCTTGGCTGACCTGTGCTGGAACCCTGGGTCAGCTCTACCTGCATGGCAGGCAGCTAGTCGAACCAGAGCCTATGCAACCAGTTACTTTCTGTAATCAATAAAGTTGTGGCCTAAATTCTGCCAAAATCCAAAATCAAAATTTGAGTCAAGTGTGAATTTATTTAGGGGGGAGGTTTCTAGGTCTGAACATGCAAATCTCCAAGCAGTTTACAACTGTGATAAAATTCCCACAAATAGAAGTCAAATATGAAAAATAGAGTAAAAGCCACATAATAGAACACCAAAGATGAGTTTGTGTACCTAGTGTTGTTCTTTTTAGAATTACATGATGCTAAAGTTATTTTAAGAAGAATATTTACTGGCAGGGGCTGGTAGGGCTCCAAGGGGTGTGTAGGGGAGGCAAGGGAGCTGGAAGAGGCAGGGCAAGTGATTTGTGGGGTTCCATGCCACCTGCAAGGCAAGAATTGGGGCTGTCAAAGGCAGAGCAGCAGTTGCAGGAAGGAACAGAAGAGGAGGAAGAGAAGTTCCTGAGAGAGTCGGGCTTTAGGATCTCTTCTGTCTCCAAGAACAAAGAACAACATAAAATGCCAGGTGCAGCGGCAACTACTGTGCAGGAGAAGTTGCGGGGTGCTTGAGCACATCCGGCGAGGCAAGGGGATTTAAGTTTGGGAACAGGTGTGGTCATGCTGCTGCTCTAGTGGTCCAGTTCAGGAAACAAGCCTGGAAAGAAGATGCCTAGCTAGCTGCGTAGCAGGAGTGGTCTGTATATCCTGCGCACCTTGGGAGATGCTACAGCTTGGCCAATAAAGCATTAAACTACCACTCGTTCCCCCCCCCCCTTGGGCTGGGTGTGCTCAGGACATTTACCAATACAGTGGTACCTCGGGTTAAGTACTTAATTCGTTCCGGAGGTCCGTTCTTAACCTGAAACTGTTCTTAACCTGAAGCACCACTTTAGCTAATGGGGCCTCCCGCTGCCACCAGAGCACGATTTCTGTTTTCATCCTGAAGCAAAGTTCTTAACCTGAGGTACTATTTCTGAGTTAGCGGAGTATGTAACCTGAAGCGTATGTAACCCGAGCTACCAGTGTTAATGTTGATGATATCTTGGAGTAGCCTAAATCAGTTCTTAGATATCTGATGTTTAAAAGTTGACATCACTTTACAATGACTTAATTTTTGTTTTATGATTCAAGACTGGTTTATAAAAATAAGGCCCTAATTGTTCTTGGCTTTAGTATTCACCCGCCCCAGTTTTCCAGTTTCTTGTATCAAGAAACTTTGAACATTGATGAGCACTGTAAAAGCGCACATCGAAGTAGCATTAACTACAAATAATCATACATCTGAATCCTGTTTTTCATTTATAGATATGTCAAAGTAATATAACATGAAAGTTGTAAGAGAATTAAATGAACCACATCAGGTCATATGTGTATATCATTTAGCTACCTAGATAACTATAATCCTGGCACTGGACATCTTGAATTTACCATATCTTGTCTATAGCTCAATGCAGGGAAATATCCTATCAAATAGACAATCAAATTTCATGTAAAGTAAGCTTCAGCATTAAACCTGTTCCTGCTATTTTATGTATAACTCTGTGTAGATATATTTCTTGCTACCAGAGCAAAACTGATTTGTATGATGGTTCCCCATCATGAAATCACTTGGAAGGTTGTGAGATAAAATGTCGCTTAGGATAATGTAATTGGCCTTAAGGTACAGGAGCTGAATTATTTTCAGTGATTTATAATCTGGAAATTAAAGACTCACTCATTTTCTAATTTAATTCCATCTTCAATGGAAAAATGTTCACTCTGAACTAAATTGGCGAGTAATGTTGCTAATTCAAATGCAGATGTAATTTCGATTCTGGTAGCAGTTTGCTGTGATTGACGAGTCCCCAATGGATCATTATGATTCTTATCTCCCAATCTCACAAATTCTCCAGCAGTTGTGATAATAACTTCAGCCAAGAAGAAAAAGGAGGGGAAAAAATAAATTCTCTGCTGCACTGTCAATTCAGACTTTGCATTTTTTCCCCTGACTTGGAATGGGGTTTATTTCAAATCTATTGCATGTAAGAGACAAATATGAAGCATCACTGCTAAATTATGTGCCATCATAAAGCTACAGTTTGATTGTTTGCTGATACTTGTCCAACATGCATTTAAATATACTTAAAATGTGCTTTACGACCTTCACTGTTAATTAGCCAGGACACAAAATTGCATTTACTGTAATTTACTAAGTGTAAAACTTGTGACATGGCCAGTGGATTAACTTTAATCATCCATATTTTTCCTTTTAAATATTTGTTACCTTAATGCTGAATTCATTAACTTTCTTCTTTAAGTACATCTTACATAGAGACTGAAATTATAATAAGCTAGTGAGTACCAATATGCATCCTCACAGATCCATCTGTGTAAGAAAGGACTGTGGGGAAGGCTGTAGCTCA
Organism: Podarcis filfolensis; assembly: GCF_964270895.1. Taxonomy (NCBI): domain Eukaryota; kingdom Metazoa; phylum Chordata; class Lepidosauria; order Squamata; family Lacertidae; genus Podarcis; species Podarcis filfolensis. Next base: position 54,529,006 of record NC_139608.1, read on the forward strand.
CATGCAGAATACATGCTTTGCATGCACAAATCCCAGATTCAGTTTGTGGCAAGTAGGAATGAGATGATTTCCATTTGAAACCCTGGAGAGCTACTATAAGTTGGTGTCGACAATTTGGAGCTAGATGGACCAATGGTTTAACCAGTGCTTAAGACAGGGGTTCCAAAGTCTGAGCTTTCATTTTTATTTTTTAAAAAAGCAAAACTCTAACTCTAATCTGCAAAATGTGCAGATATCTTTCTAAGTGATTTCTGTGAAATGAATAAGCCTGGCTGCTTTTACCTGCCAGTGTTTCTAGCCAATGAGTTAAGTTAGAGTGAGTTATAACTCCAGGCAATAGGAATCCCTAGGGTCCTAAAGACCTGCTGCTTCCCCTTCTCCTTTAATGCTCTTTTCCTGTTTGTCTTAATTTCTAGGCATAAATTCAACAGGTTAAGCCTTTTCTCATATGGAAACACACATGAGAAAAGCTTCACCAGGATCAAGCTCTCTCTGTGTTGTGCCATGCCATTTTCTGACTGGCACCTCGGAGCTCTCCATATTCAAAATATGCAGCCTGGTCCAAAAAGTTTGGCAACCCCTGCTTTAATGCATTGTTTCCAATTTACAGATCCCTGGCAGATCTCCTAACATAGGCCTCCCATAAGATTTCTAAAAATCTAGGGGATCAGACAAAGAGAGAGGATATGACAGAACAAAGGTTGGTAGAACTTTTGTAAAACAAACTGGTAATGCGTTGGCAAACTGGAAGAGATCAAACTTTGCTCCTCTTCCTATAGAAGGCTTTTCTCCTAGTATTAAAGGCCCAGGGTTGTCAACTGTCCATTATTTTATAGGTCCAACCAATAAAACTGCATATTGAAAGGTAACTAGAAAAGCCTGTGAATTTCAGAGCTACCTGAGATAATATTTTCTTTTTTGGCTATTAAAGCAATTCCTACATCCCAATCTCCCTGCTAGGCAATATTCCATGTGGTTTCCATCTTCAAGGTTCCACACTAGGTGTGCCCTGGAACAACTTGTTTCTGTAAGGCTCCATTAGTGCTTAGTCCACCTCCATTGCTCAAAAACTTTCTCATTTCAGATCCTGCAAAGGTCTACATACTAATCTTAAATTGCATCAATGTAGAGCCAGTAAACCCAGGTGTTAAATTAGTTTGGCTTTCACATTCTTACAGAACCAGGCTTTGCCCCCAGCTCAGTATAGTTTTCAAATCCTGAGGCCCAGGCAGTTAATAAAATAGCTGAACCACACTTTCATTGTTGACCCCACAGGACTGATCCTCCAAAACAACAGTCTGATGAATACATTTACTCATTCACCTTTAGTTTGCCCTTTAAGGGGGCTTTGGGAAAGGGCGAATGTAGGTTACTTGCCTACTTCATGATGCCAAACAAGCAAAATGGCTGAAAATGGAGAAGACAAGAAAACAGTGGTATTAATGATGATGGCTAGGCAGAGATGTATGTGTCAAGTGGGGGGAAACAAAAGGAGTACACTGTCTCAGTCAGGGTAGACCTAAAGCAGAGTTGAGCAGTAGTAGAGGCTGATATACATTCTGAGTAGCGGGGGGGGGGGGGGATAGGAACAATCTTAATTTGTTTATTTAGATTTCTACCCAGTACAGATAACCATGCTTTTATTTTATGATATTTGGTGGTTTATTACATCTCATTTGTGGAATGGGGGTTCAGAGCTGCTCTCCTGACAGTGGTGTGACTGCCACTTGCGGAGACAGTATTTGGGTGGCCAGGGCAGCAGTGTATTGAAGGTTGTGTGGGTACACTGGAAGAAGCACCTGATTGGTTCCACTGGTGTCCCTGTCCATGCTTACCTCCATCCTGTTCCTGCACCTTCCTAATAAGCAGCAGTGATACCACTGCTCCAAAGATGCCCCCCCTCCACCCTGCTGCTTTTGCATTTACATATAAAATCATGCATTGTTGTCTATTTTGGCAGGAACAAGGGATGTGTGCACTTTGTAATTTTAACTGTGGTTATTTTGCTTTGAAGTATTCTGCAAGACCTCATAATGACTCCTCAGCATTTCACATTGACCTTTAGACTCTTGGAATATAACTCTGTAACAACCACTCATAAGATAGATAATGTAACTAGAGCATGTAGCCCAAGCATGAAGAAAGATGGTGGCTGGGGAGGGGTGGGGCAGGTGTGGAGAGAAAACCCAGTTATTAAAATGGGAATTGTTTTATGAAATAGTGTTTCACAAGAACTGCCTATTTAGCAACAGATTCCTTTTATTTTGGGTGGTGCTGTGGTTTAAACCACTGCGCCGCTTGGACTTGCCGATCAGAAGATCGGCGGTTCAAGGCCCCACGATGAGGTGAGCTCCCATTGTTCAGTCCCAGCTCCTGCCAACCTAGCAGTTTGAAAGCACGCAGTGCAAGTAGATAAATAGGTACCGTTCCGGCAGGAAGGTAAACAGCGTTTCCGTGCCCTGCTCTGGCTTCACCAGAAGTGGCTAAGTAATGCTGGCCACATGACCTAGAAAAACTGTCTGCGGAAGCGGACAAATGCCAGCTCCCTCAGCCTATAAAGCGAGATGAGTGCCGCAACCCCAGAGTCATTCGTGACTGGACTTGACTGTCAGGGGTACCTTTACCTTTTATTTATTCATTTATTTAAGTAATTGACAACTAGTTAGCAGCTCACTAGGTGAACAGAAGCCATGCAACCCCAAAAGGAAGAAAAGGGAACAGATGTTACCTAAGAAGCACTTTATGATATTTTGAAAATGTCAGCTGGCAGTCCAGAAAGCTGGGTCTGTTTATAACAAAATGTGAATATTCACAATTTCAATCAGTCAACACAAATACCAGTTAAGGGTCATCATAATGTTGTTCAGGGTACTAAATGAACTGACTATAAAAGTGTAACTGAAATGTGCTGTGTTTTCTAGATTTATTACACAATCATTTATTACCCATTTATAGATCACAGGGTTTTACGAAATTTCAATGAATAAGATTTATAATGTCCAAAAATTGCCGTTTCAAAAAGCTGTGTTGTAATTTCACGAAGGGCTCCTCCACACCTACCTTTTGCCCCATGCTTTCTAGGCACAAGTCTGCACTGGATCTGAGAGCACTTTTTTTTTTTTGCCTTACCACTTTCCATAGAGAAGCTTGTTCTTTAATGCAGAATTGGACAAATGGCAACTGGACTTTTTTGCAGATTGCCATTTGCTCTGATTCAGCATTAAAGAGTGGGTTTTTGCAGAGAAAGCACTGAACGCGCGGGGGGGGGGGGGATGCTCAGACATAGAACTTTAAAGTGTGAACCTGTGCCTGGATGAGCCCTTACTCTGAGGGCTTTCACTGAAATCTAGTTCATATCAGTGGGATTTCTCTGTGTAATATTTATAACGGATCCATTCCTTGATTCCAGCAACTATTCTAGAGTAACCTTGTTGTGTACTTCAAGTTTTAAACTGAACTGGAAAGATGAATTATTGGAAGATGAACTAAAGACATGTTTTTGTTGTGTGTCTGTATGTGATATGGGACAGGGATGGGGAACTCGTAAACCCCCAAAAGTAATTGGACTCCCAACTCCCATCAACCCCAACCAGCCTCTCTAATGATCAAGGATGATGGGATGTAACACTCCCAATATCAGATCCACTCATATGATATCATGTCATGTCATATGACTGTGTGTGTGTGTGTGTGTGTGTGTGTGTGTGTGTGTTAGCTAAAGCTTGTTGAACTACGAGTTGCATTCGGCATAAATTCAACTTGTTGCCAAATTCAAACCACACGGGTGCTGAAAGCAAACCACACCATTCAGGACCTCAAATCAGGACCCTCGATTATGTTTCTTACACATGCTAGAGTTTGATACTGGAGTGTTACGTAATGATAGTTTATTGAAAACTGGCATCTTAGGGACACACACAACAGTCAAAAATAAATTGCTTCAGCTTTGCAACTGCTGAAGTGCTGTTCTATCCCCAAGAAGGCTTTGCCTACTTAACTTCTACCTGGGAGGCTGCTGTTGCAGGGCCAGTAAAAGCAGCTGGCAACAGCCCTATCGTTAAACAGCTTTCCCATTGTGTGGTACGTTGAGTTGGAACTTTGCCAAAGTTTTTAAATCATACATGCAAAGCACCCTTCATACGATAGCCACGCGGGACTTGGTTTCAACAGAGCGTAGATAGATTTGGTTGCAGTTCATGAATGTTTTGGACTAGTTTCAGTTAGGGAACAGGGAGAAATTTGTTCAGTTCACAATCTACCTAATTTCCAGACCAGCACCTGTACTGAAATGGAGCCATCTTTTGAATTTTTGCACTTTTTATATAATTTTGCAATGCAGTTCTCCAAACAAGTGTACAAAAAGTATATACTAGGGGAAAGTGCATCCTTTAATTAAAACTAGTGTACAAAAATGCATTGTATCATGGGGAAATTGCTTGTAAATATGTATATATTGGGAAAGAATACACACACAAAGCACTGTGAGAAACTAAAAATGGCAGACTCCTCCATTCCTAGTCTCAGTGAAGTTCTGCTAATGTTGATGGTACTATTTCTCTACTGTGTCAAGAGAGGCCCGAGAAGCAGAGATTTAAGTCAACAGCATTCATAGTTCCACTTGGTGTCTGTGGACAAGTCCCTTTAGCATCAGTTCTATACAACAGTAAAAAAATAAACAGTTACCTACCTCACAGGGTTGCTGTGAAGGCAAACAAAATATCATAAATTAAAACATGCAATGTCATCTTAAGAATGAGCCTCCAAATGAAAGTGACCCCAACAGATGCAGATAATTTTGAAAGCATCATTAGAAAATAGCAAAGTCCTTTGTCTGTTTAAATCAACCATTGATTTATTTATATGTGTGTGTGTGTCTGTGAAATCTAGGCAATTGTATTACTGTGTAGCATGCATATGTAGAAACGGCAGGGAGGTCAGTGTGGGGTGGTCACCCTAGAGGGGCCTATCTAGCAGTCCTGCCAATGTCAAGCTTCCCACTGCCTCACCCCTCCCTCTCTTGGTAACCTGCAGGTCAATGCCAGGTAAGCTCTGGCGTCCCACCCTGCCAGCCACTTCACTGTGTATGTATCCTAAAAATGAGGTGTGTAGATGACAACTAGTAAAAAACAAACCAATGGCTAGCATTGACCGACATTTTAGTTCAATGAAGTAGGAAGCCACAGTCAACTCAGTCAACTCCTTTTAATGCAGAACTAAAGAAATAACTTGAATTCAACTACAGATGTGTTGGACAAAACACGGGAATGGAAGCACAAAAGTTTCCTAGTTTACTTATTAGTACAATATGTAATTGGATGGAAACAGCTAGACTCAAAAATTTGTCTTACCATAATGACTCTAGTTTTTTAAAGATCGAAAATGAATCTGACTAGAAAATACCATTAAACTACCAACTTGGTTAAAATTTAAAGGGTAATTCACATATAATGCTTTTATTTAATAGCCCAATTTACAAAACGTCTAAAATTAATGCAGATCTTTTCAGGACAAAATCAGCTGTAACTGCACCAACTAATTTTTGCTCATTTGAACTGAATTATTAATAAGTGAGAAATATACCATATGTTCCCCAAAGAGCTGGATACATTTATTTCAAATAAAATTGCTGTGTTTGGTGGAATATAAGAGGTTTAAATGCTTTCGGAGAAATGGGTTACTTATATACTGATTTAATAGAGTATAAATCAGGCTGCATAATTAGGGACACAGCTGGTTCCTAACCTAAAGCTGGCAGCTTTTGTTGGTTAAGTTCCTTTATCACCTGCATGGCTTTAATCAGCAATAATTTGTTCTTCTTGTAGAGTAATACAAGTTAATCAATAATGCTGCTGTTAGTACTATTCTGGAAAATGGGGTTTTATGGCAGGTTTAGGCTAAACTGGTCATACATTTTTATTTTATTTACTTATTTGGCTTGCCTTCATTTACTGAGTCAGTTCAGCCATTTATGACTTTGGATTATAGCTAGGAATTAAAGTGCATGATGTCTTGACAGTGTATTCTGTATAAGGAAATATATCTGGATGGAAGGTTTCTTTAACCTCTCCATATATACAGACTTTGAGTGCATTTGTTTTCCAAGCTGTTTGGCTGGTTCAGTTATGGCCTGTGGCAACATATCCAACTATCTTTGACATAAAAAGCGGAGCTAGTCTCCATTTGTCTCCACGTAGATTGTAGACAACCATTTTGAGGTGTGAGTGAGCAGGATTTTAAGTGTACATCTTAGATGACTGTTGCAATGTGGCATCATTGATTGGTCCAACAGTGGCTCACCAGGTGGAATGGAGTCATAGCAATGGCTTCCTAGCAGCAGTGTGACTGCCACCTATAGGGAGGTGGTGGTGAAAATATCAGGACCACCAACAGAGCCAATCCATTGCTCTCACCAGTGCACAGCCCCAACCTTATGGTTGCCTTTCCCCTCCCAGTAAGTGACATTGATGCTGCTATCGGGACCAGTGCCAGCATTATGTATAAGCTAAACAAGCTATAGCTTAGGGTCCCACTCTCTTGCCCCCCCCCAAATATACTTCTTCTTAATTGTATTTCAGTTCAACAATTACTTTGATAAAATACAGTAGTACCTCGGGTTACAGACGCTTCAGGTTACAGACGCTTCAGGTTAAAGATTCCGCTAACCCAAAAATATTACCTCGGGTTAAGAACTTTGCTTCAGGATGAGAAGAGAAATCGCGCATCGGCAATGTGGCAGCAACAGGAGGTCCCATTAGCTAAAGTGGTGCTTCAGGTTAAGAACAGTTTCAGGTTAAGAACGGACCTCCAGAACGAATTAAGTACTTAACCAGAAGTACCACTGTACATATTTTGTTATGTGCAAATGGCTTTAGATACCTATTAGGTCCATAAATTACAATATAGCATATATTCAACACAAAAACCAGCGACAATTGGTTGCTGACAAAGGACAGCTGGACATATAAAGGGCCCCATTACCTTCAGTAGCTTAGGGCCTCATCAAACCTTAATCTGGCCCTGATTGGGACGCTACTGTTATAGCTCCCGATGTATTCACCAGATATATAAGAATATTCTACATCTCTTAAGGCCTGTCCTACTCTAATGCTTTGTCCTGGTTGTGGTGGGTCACAGCCGCAAAGCGAAACAGGGTCCTGTGCTGCTTTGCGAGGCTGGGATCATTCCAGCTTCGCAAAGTTAGGCTCCTTTCTGGTCAGGTGGTCATCTCTTTGGATATTGATTTTTCTCTCCATGTCAATCCTGTTCTGTTCATGTATTCTTTTACTGGGCAATCTATTACTGTGTGTTTGCTTTTTGACACTGTTCAGTGTACCAGTTCTTTTCTTACCCTAGTTGTATGGGGTGCTTCTTATCTATATCAACTTGAGTTCGCAACTCCTGTTTTCTCTGCCCTGGTTATTTACTGTTACTGATATGTTTATGTTTAAAATTTAATAAAAACTTGGATAAAAAGTCAGCATTTTCCCATAGGAATGTACCAAGTAATTAATGTCTTTTTCAGAGACCTTGTTTCTCTCTCTCCCCGCCCCCACCTTCTGAGGTACAGTAGGTGATTACTTGGAACAGTAAATCAAGTTACTGGAGGGTAGCTCTTAAGCACTGGCACCAAAACTGTGTTTTGTTCTTAATTATTGTTGGACTTCCAGCACCTGGCAAAGTTAGTTTTGTTCTTCAGGAGAGACTTAAATTCTCTTCTAGATTTCTGCTGCTGAATAAACTGACCCTGCTATTCTTTATTTGTTTAGCATTTTTCCTGCCATTTTTGCAATAAGTGTTTTCATCTGCATTGTGCCTCTTTTTGATATATTGTCAGCTGCCTTTGGGAGTATTTTTTCATGGGAAAGTTTAGAAGTATTTTATTATATCTGATATTAACTTATTAGAGCATTCTGTTTGGAAATGTCCTAGTCAAATAATTTAAACTCTCAGCACTAGCCTATACATGTCCATGCATAAGTAATTCTCATTGAGTTCAATGGGGCCTACAGCCAAGTAATTAGCTTGTTTTGTAGAAAATACCAACCATATTTTGTGACCATCTTGCTCTGTTCTTGTGGCCTAGCTTCAGAAGCTTTCCAGAGGCCAAGTATAGAAAGATAAGTGCAAAAGTTAATATGATCTTATGAAGTGGATGTCAGCACCATAGCAGGTACTTCAAAAAGAAATCTCACAAAAGAATAATTCGAGGGATGGCTACAGAGGTCAGAGTTCATGAGATCTTTCTGTGATTTGGGGCTTTAAAAGTATATTCTTCACTGTGCAGAGGTAACTGTCTCATTTTTGCTTTGTTAGCTTAGCTTATTTTCACTTAAAATATATCTATCTTCCTATGTCACTGAGCTGAACTAAGCCAGAATCATACTTTATCTACAGAAGAAACAGGAGCACCACCTAAAGTGCAGATCTCATATACACACTTAACTAGGTTTTAGCTGAACAAAGCTATGTCTATTTATCTAAACAGAAAGCTAATATTAGTTTGGTGAAGCTGTTAAAAATTCAGTGCTCTGGAACACAAGACTGGTGATACTCCACTCTACCCTTGCTAAATAAGTCTTCGAAAAGAAAATATCTGATATCAGTGCATTGTACTCAGTAGATTTTTTTGTATGTCAAATAGCATGATTGTAGATGCAAAATGAGTAAACAAAAATATAGGTAGATGGATAGAGCTTCTCTTGGGCATCCAAGAGAGGATTCAAACATCCCAAAAAGCATGTGGCTTTAGAATAAATGGAACTGTACCATCTCAGGCAGTAGCCTGGCAAGAACTATAGGTTTAAATATGGCTCCAAGTTTAAAAGTTGCCAAACATGGTTACCCAGTTAATGGAAATGTTGTGCTAAAACCTCCCTTCCTTCCACATGAAGGGCGTTTTGACACTTGGGAGCATTCAAATATGTTCTGAATTGACAGTGATACAGTCCTGAAAGAACCATCCTTTCTACCATATAAATGTTTGAATCCTGTGCCAAAGCAAAATAGCTCACCACAGGTACTCACTAAGGAAGACATGGCAAATGTCTATGAGGGCTAAAATTGCATATCAAAGAACACCCAACAACACAACAATTCACCGAGAGGTGAATGGGAAAATCAGTGACAATATTCTCCTCCATTTTCCTCGAACCAAAATAACAAATCTTAGAGGCCTCCCTCCCTTTCATTCACCTAAGATAAATTATTTCACATACTTAAGTTAAATCACTTGGCAGAGGGATCTAGAAATTGTATAATTCTAAATCATGTTTACAATTCCTATCAAACATCAAATAAATACCAAAGAGGAGGGAAATGCAAAGATGAAACAACAGAAACTATCTGATACAGTCTCCTTACTGAATAATGAAGGTTGTCTCTGAGCTTGCAACAAATACAATGTAGTGTTTACATCAGTGTAGGAGGAAACCTCTGGCTGAAATGAAGAATGGCATATGTGCAGAAGCAACTCACTGGGCTGGGAGAAGCAGATACACTTGCTTTCTAGCAGGTGGGCTTGCAGCTGCTTACCATGGGGGAAGGAATAGGGAGGAGTGCGGTGGTGGGGAGATCAGTGTGCTGCAAAAGCACCAACGGAGCCAATCCAGCCCTCCTGCCATTGCAGTTCGTGCACTATGCCAATCTCCCTGCCACATTTTCCTTCTTCCTCCCGGTAGGCAACAGTGACCCACCTGCCAACGAGCTAGCAGAGTGGCTCCTCACCCGCAACTTGTAAGCCAGCCCTGCATACATGATGCGTCTCAAATAGAAATTCATTATTAGTATATGCTCTGAAGATTAGTGGTATGTCTGCAAACCTTGAGGATCCCCCAAGCCAGCTGATATCTCACTCTTGTGTTTAGGTGGTGCTGTTTTGACCACATAAGTAATGGCACTCATTGGAGATTAAGGGAATGATGGTGAGATGGTGGTGGTGAAGGTCATCTTCATGCCAAACCTAAGGAGACAAGCTCTGAGATTCAATGTGGAATCCTCCCCTTTAACTAGTATGGAAAACACTGTCGAGACATTAACTCGCAGCAAGAAGTGAATTCTGGGAGACAATTGGCTTTCCTGCTGGACTTGAAGTTATTTTGTATCACATTAACTGATACAATGATGGCAAGGAAAGTTTTGTTTTTGGATAAGTTCTTAAGGGATTAGTACAGTTTACAGTTACTGAAATCAAAGAGAATTTTACAACATATTGTTTTCTCTCTCATTTGACTGCTGTTCTTGAAACCAGCATCTGGACCACCATAGCCCTCTGTGATACATATCTGCAATAATGGAGAATGGAAATTAGAGTTGGCTGAGTGGGATGCTCAGAGGTTTCCTTCTTCTATAGCTTTTCACATGAGTTACCACTTTAGGGCAGCAGTTCTGTACCCACTTACTAGGGACTAGTATGGGACTTACTTTGGAGGCCACATGTGCCATAAAAAGCTTTTGCTGTGTAAAATAAAACCTCATGTTTGTAGCGTCTGTTACAATTTGGGTGGCCAGATGCAAATGATGACAGGGCTCTTTCACCTTTATCAGCCAAATAGAGGAGGGAGATCCAGCAAATGTAGCTTGCATGACAAACCTTCTACACAGCTAGGTGCTGGAGTCCTGTCTGGCCATTCTAGTTTCAACTGAAAATCCAAGCAATAAGTCTGGCCTAAATTTTGCATTGGATGAAACAGAGATGAGATGCATGCTTATAAACAAAATATACCCATTTTTTCTCTCCCTTCAGTGAACTTTGATCTCTGCATGAAAGGTCAGCCATCTGCATTTTATTCCAATCTTTCCCATATCCCCATTTACTTAATTAATGCATCATTTCCCAGCCAGTCACTTTATAAAAGGCTCATACGAAAGCATGGTGGCATAAGAGGGCTGTCAGTCTTTGGTTATGGTCCTGTAGGTCTAATTCAAGAATTAAATAACTGTCTTTTCTAAAAGTCATTACATGATTTATTGGAAAATTGGTGGAAACAGCCCTTGGGGGGTTGTGCTCCAATTCTGGTTTTAAAAGAGTGGCTGCTAGCTATGACTATTTGATTTCCTCATAACCTACTGAATAGTATTGCCTGTTTCTATGCTAATTAAATGTTTGAAATTCATTTTCTTATGGATTACATGCATTCAGTTAAGTCTTTTTCTCATGCCCTAAGATAATGCCTATTTTGATGTTTTGCTTGTATGTGCTAAATTAAATGCTTCTCCTAAGCTATCAAAGCTCCTGCTTCAGCAAAATTGTAGGGCTGGTTTTTCAGTTGTCCAGCGTTTCTTCAGAAAACTGGGGGCCAAGAATTACAACTGTGGTAAATCATGTTGCATGAATGAGAAGTAATCTGTGATTTCTCTAGGGTGTTTTGGCCTGCCTTTAAACATGAGACGAATATTCAGAAGACCATAAAGGACCCTTAAGATATTTAGACATAAATACATGTCACTGCCAATGAATTCATTATTTCTGAAAAGTATATTTCTCTAAATATTGTCTGTTATTGGCATTTTCTGATTTTTAAGAAATCGCATTCTTCTAAGGTACAAACGATTGAATGATGTATAAAAGAGTTCATTTTAGATGACATGTTACTCTAATAAGTATGACAATAGTCCTTAAACACATTTACTTGGGAGTAAGCCCTACTGAATGCCATGGTGCTTACTTCTGAATCCCATGTACATGACTGAACTGCTTATATGTTCAGTGGTGATATATTATTGTTGTACTGAGTCCCGTATATTCCACCCCATAACAAAGCTAGCTAATGCAGAATGTACGGAAATATTTTCTTATTATATAAAAAATGTGTGTCGCCACAAATTCCAAAAGGGACAGAAATAAAATTCCAAATGGCCATTGGGGCTGATGGGAGTTGGGGTACAGAACATCTGTAGGGTTCAAGGTTCCTCATCTCGGAAACTGATGACGACAACAATGACCTGTATGTCAGATGGTGGCTGGACAGAGACCAGAGCAGATCAGCCTGAGTGAGCCAGCAGGATTTGGGGGAAGAGGAGATGACTTTTCCAAGTATCCTGTTCCCAAGCTATTTAAGGTATCTGGTTCTTTCCTATCAACCAAAATCATCTGTAAGGATTTCAATATAGAAAGGACTAAGAATGGTAGCGGGTGGCGCTGTGGGTAAAACCTCAGCGCCTAGGACTTGCCGATCGTATGGTCGGCGGTTCGAATCCCCGCGGCGGGGTGAGCTCCCGTCATTTGGTCCCAGCTCCTGCCCACCTAAGCAGTTCGAAAGCACCCTTAAGTGCAAGTAGATAAATAGGGACCACTTTATAGCGGGAAGGTAAATGGCGTTTCCGTGTGCTGTGCTGGTGCTGGCTCGCCAGCTGCAGCTTCGTCACGCTGGCCACGTGACCCAGAAGTGTCTTCGGACGGCGCCGGCTCATGGCCTTTAGAGCGAGATGAGCACGCAACCCCAGAGTCAGACACGACTGTCCCGTACGGGCAGGGGTACCTTTACCTTTTTAAGAATGGAAGGATACCCAGAGAGATGGCAAAGGGCCTGCCTGATAAAAGAATATTGTAGGATGCGGGTGATTGATTTTGTATACATGTTGAAACAGTCCACTTTATAAAAACTATACTAGGTACACTGGCAACCCCTAATGTAGGAGGAATTAAAAATGAACAAGACAAATCAGGGAAGAAGATGAACCTTTCTGGCTGTTAGTAATAATGGTTGGGACATGCTCGGAATATGCATAATCATACATTTCTGCAACCTTGAAATGAATGACTCCATTATTGCCCAGAGCTGTATGCATACATTTTCAGGACAAATACTGTTGAAGATATTGTAGTTTAGAATAACTACTGGCTACATTTTTATATTCTAGTTTCTGACCAGGAAGAGTAGAATTTGTTTGGCAGGGGATCAAGGTGGGGGTCAAATCATAATATTTTGTGTCCAGTAAGTTAATTGAGAACATAGGGCAGGATTCAGCTAAAAAATTGGGCAAGCAAAATGACTGCTTGTGCAAAGGAACTTTTCCCTGTTTCTTCCCCAGTACCCCCTAAAGTTTCCCACAACCCTCCATAGTAGATTTGTGGATTGTTTGGGGGAAGGTGGGGTGAAAAATTACACAAGTGTAAGTTATTCCGCTGAAACCATTATTTAGTTGAAAACCACCCAAAATAATGATTTGACCTATTAAATGGCCTCAGTTAAGAGATGCAGATTCTACAGATGGAAAACTTGTGTGTGTGTATTATTATTATTATTATTATTATTATTATTATTATTATTATTATTATTATTTTATTATTGAACTAAACCATCCCATGATGGATTAAATAGTTCAATACTTGGTTCAGTCTTTGAGAACTTGGCTATCTCTGAAGTCGAAAATGATACTTTATGCAGGTCAGTGTTATTCCTGTGCATCTGTTACAAAAATGGAAATGAAGAATTAAGGGGAATCTTTTATTGTAAATTGATCTTTTTTTTATTTATGCCCAGCTCTCCTAAGTCTGGTTATACCGAGGTAACACACCATGAGGCCTTGCCTTCCAATTTCCTGGCTTTTGTGGTTTTCTGTTTGTTTGTGGGGTATTTTTTAAAAAAGCTCAATGTTATTGAAATCTGTGGTTTTGTATTTAATATTATTAAACCCCTCATCAATGGAAAGCTTGTAATTGGTTACAGTGAATGGGTGATTAAAGATAAAGTGCAACCATGATTGCAAAACTATTGCTAGCTTTGCAGATGACAATAATTATGTTGCTTGCAGTGTTTGAAAATATTGCCTAAATCTCTTTCCCACATGTTGTTTGTGATGGAAAACAATTAGATAAAGGATTCTTTTTTTCCAGGATGCCTCGGATTCAGATTGGCTTGATGAATAGTCTTTATGCTGGCCCCAAAGCATTTGTTCCAAGCAAATTATATGTCATTGTGAATCCAAAAGGTCTGCTTCACAATGTTTATTGGGATAAATTAAATATTCTAAAGATGGTAAACAGGAGGCCTCAATAATGATTTGGTGCTGTATAATTTAAACTGAAAAGGATGTCACAGTTAGAAAGATGGGGATGAAGCAAACAACACTCCTTGCATTGTGTTTCCAACACAAGAGCTACAATAGGGAAATTTAATTTGATACTGATCTACATGAGGCAAACATGGTAGCAGTTTCAAATGCTTCTTTGCAAGTGACAGATTTAGAATTGCAAATTTCAACCAATACCCCACCTGATTTGTTATTTGATTATTAAGGCCCAAGCCCACTTCCCAGGAATTCCCTTAGAAAGTGGTGAGGTTTATTTCCACTGACATCAATGAAAACACAGATGGATCATATTGTTTTAAACTGTGTGGGTTGTTAATAATCACATGCCCAATGGCCATGGCTGTAATCCAGAAGCCTGAAAATAGACAGGGCTTGAATTGTTGGCTGCAAAAGAGGGAGTTACATACGTACAGGTAACTCTTTCCCAAGCCAATTTCAGTGGTTATCCTAGTACATTACATGCTACTTTCTCTGTGTCTATATCTGCCTGCCTGTCTATCCAGCCATGATTTGCATCCTGAGTTGATTTCTACGTATGGGTTGATCCCACTTGTGGAACGGAACAGGTATAAGTGTCTGCTTTGGGGCTGAGTGAGAATCTTTTCTTGTGAACTTTATTGGTGCAGGAAACAAGTCTTCTTGTTGCCTACTCTACAGCTTGGGGAAGGATTGTTGGCTAGGGTGGCATGTGATTTAAACAGACTGGTCATAACTGGCAGGATAGTGTGGGAAAGAACAAGAATAATAAGAGCATTGGTGAGTGTTCTGAAGCATTTTTATGTTATGGTGACTTGAACCCATCGGATGAGGCAAACACAGAGAGCCGGTGTGGTGTAGTGGTTAAGAGCGGTAGTCTCGTAATCTGGTGAACCGGGTTCGTGTCTCCGCCCCTCCACATGCAGCTGCTGGGTGACCTTGCGCTAGTCACACTTCTCTGAAGTCTCTCAGCCTCACTCACTTCACAGAGTGTTTGTTGTGGGGGAGGAAGGGAAAGGAGAATGTCAGCCGCTTTGATACTCCCTCGGGTAGTGATAAAGCGGGATATCAAGTCCAAACTCTTCTTCTTCATCATCTGACAGTTAATGGCGGGAAGGCGGGGAGAGAGAGTGAGTCAGAAGAGCCTCCCTTGACACCTAAAGGTGTGGCCGGCTTGGTTGGGGGCAGGTAGTAATATTGTCTCCAATCCAGAGGTCAGTTTTGTCACTTTTACATGGGGATATCTAGCCACCAACTGCCACTCAAATTTAGAAATGTCAAGGAGGAGGTGCTGTTGCTGTGTAGCCTTTTCTCAGCCTCAGAGATTACCTTAATGGTGAATTATATTATGTGATTTAAAACGTCATTGATTACTGTATCAATTACACCAGGGGTGGCCAACTCCCAAGAGACTGCGAACTACTCACAGAGTTAAAAACTGGCAGTGATCTACCACAGACATCCAGTGATCTACCAGTAGATCATGATCTACCTTTTGGACGTGCCTGAATTACACCGATTAAAGCGTTCATGTCTGCCTCAGATCTTAGAAGAAATCTCTATGAAACTCAGAACACTCACATTTCTAGATACTTTTCCTCAGTGCCAACATTAACACTGATAACTGAAAGCCTGATCCTATGAACAAGTTTTTGATGCCATGGCATAAACGAGGCATTAAGAGTGCCAGTCGACCTTTTTATGTATTTTATGGACCCAATAATAAGTTTCCAATTGGTGCATTTAGCATTTGTGGGTACTGCTTTGAAAACAAAGAAAGTATTCCTTGATGGTAGGTTTTTCTTAAACAGCAGGTGGTCAAAGCAAAGGCGGCTTGCACTGTGTTTGAACAATTAACCATCCTTTTACCCAAATAAACCATTAAAATCCTTTCTACATGAACAACTCTTTATTAATTCCTGTATTTAATTTTACTACCAAGGATCGACAAGCTGCAGATGTATAGCTCGAAATGGAAATGTTAAAAGGTGTAAAGGAAATTACAGGCAAATCTATGTTTATTTGTGAAGAAGGCCATTCTTTTCTAATGACACAGTTTGCATGCGTCTGCTGTTCATAAGGCGAGGGGAGGGTCAGGGCAGATAAAACATAACAGGCTCATTGAATGAAAAACAAATATTTATTTTCCTCTTTTATCTCTTAGGGACTTCATTTGCATTAAAACTGCAGTGTTTCTAAAGGCTATTAGGGGAGCTAAGGCTTAGTGCAGTCGGCAGCTGATTCAGATTATATCTTATAGATGTTATTGTTTCGTACAAATTCTTTGACAAATGAAAACAAAAACAGTGAAATGTAACTGGCCTGCCATTTTGTGTGGAACGCTGTGCTTTTTCATTTATGGGAAACTTTTTTTTTAAAAAAACCTATATATTCTTAGCTTTTTTAAAAAAACTGACAAGCAGCACAATCCTATTACCCTTTTGGTTTAATAAGACTTATTCCCAAGTAAGTGTGACTGTGTACAGCTGAAGTATAGCATTCCCTCTACTGAACTTCATCCCAAGTGTGCGTTTTATCAATAATCAGATTGCGCCTGAATTTCTACACACCTCTCCATACTTTTAGCTTTCTGTCAGCACAGCTGTTACAGGAATTGACCTCGAATTCCTCAGTGCATACACATGCTGCCACATGCTCAGTGGTGGCCATGGCGCTGTGGTCTAAACCACTGAGCCTCTTGGGCTTGCTGATTGGAAGGTCAGTGGTTCGAATCCATGTGAAGGTGATGAGCTCCCATTGCTGTCTCCCAGCTTCGGCCAACCTAGCAGTTCAGAAACATACCAGTGCAAGTAGATAAATAGGTACCACTGCGGCGGGAAGGTAAACAGCATTTCCATGCACTCTGGCACTTGCCATGGTCCTCCATGCGCCAGTAGTGGTTTAGTCATGCTGGCCCCATGACCCAGAATAAGTATTTTTATTTTAGATTTTGTAGCGATTTATGTTGGAAATTGTTTCATTTTGCATTTTTGTAATGCATTTTTAAATGTTTTATTTATTGTTTATGGCTACGTTTGTTATATTGTAGCTATGTATTTGTTTTATGTTGTAAGCCACCTCAAGCATGGGTTGAGCTGTGGAAAGGCGGCATACAAATAAAATTATGTATGTATGTATGTATGTATGTATGTATGTGACATTTCTAATTTTGAACCTGAAGATAAATAATCTTAATTCATTTTATTTCATTTTAAGTGACCTGATCCAAACAGTGCCCATGTGAGTAGTGTGCAATCAATAGCTTTCCAAATAGCGACCAACAAAAACGTTTATGATAACATTTGATATCTGTCATGTTATGGCAAGTTCTGTTTGTTTCTCTTATATCATTGCTATTTACCGACCTTGCCACTTTGAGGATGCAAAGTGCTTTCCAGCACGATGTATCCTATTCATTCACTCAATAGATCTTTAAATCAGCAATCAGGCAGTTGATGCAAAGAGACAGTAACTAGCCCAAGGCCACCTTTGGTTGGACTTCATATCAATAGATTAGGTATAGACACCTGGCAGTCTGAAAATTCATTCCCAACTGGACTCCAGCATGTTGCCCCCATTCTCTTTATTATGTACTTTAGTGGCCTTTTTGGGCAGCCTTTCTGAGAGCTAGTACAGGAAAGATAATTTATTGGTGATCATTAATTCATTAACAACCCTTTTCATATTGTTGGCTTAGTGAAAGTCAATACAGAGGCACTGGGTGCCGTAATCAAGAATGTGTTCGGGGCTTGATCAGTTATTTCTCAATCCATGAATTTACTACCTGGCTACTTGGCTGTAACAATTAAGGTACGGACATAGCTTTAATGCAATGGGTGAATGTTGCACCAGCATTGTAGCCCCTGGTCTGATGAGTTTTTACAACTGAGAGTTCTAAATTTCATTTTCAAATATATAGCATCTTTGAATCAAATGTTTCCACCAGCTTCACCATGCATATACTGTGCATCAATAGTATCAATATTATAGCTTAAAAACTGCTATTTCAATTTCTACCGACATAAGGCATAGGCTTTTCATAGGTTATTAGCTTTTGCTCCTGAAATTATATATTGAAAATTCTTAACACCTTTTTACACCTGTCTTTTTGAACTTGTATCTGTTTTTCTGTGAGATAGCTCTATTTATAACCTTGGAGACATGGCTAATTATGTTATTTGAATTTCAACTGGTTGTTTCTCTTCCTGCTACCCTCTCTGTGTCTAATCTGCATGTCAATTAACTAATTATTCAAAGGACACAATCAAACAGATGGCTGGTGATTGTTTTTGCCCTGTGTGGAATGTGACATCACATTACATCAAAGAACTTCCTTAACAAAATAGTAGGTTGCCTAGTTGTGAGGTCATTACATTTGTCTGCTGATTTACTGTCCCCCACCCTCACCCCCTCCCAACACCATCACAGACTTCCCTACCAGCTAAGGGATTGAAGAAACATTTGTTTCTAACATGGTTGGTCTAGATAAATTGCATGTTTCAGTATTCATGTCAAAGACAAGTCAGTGAATTTAATAAACAATAGAAATTATTTTTTAAAGATTTTAAAATTTTGTAGAGGTATGAATGGAAAAAATGTTTTTCTAAATAAATATTAAGTTTAATAGTGGCTTTTCTTTTCTTTTCTTTTCTTTTTGCTGCCTTAGTTGTTCAGAAGTTCTGGCCTAAAACGCTATAACTTTCAAACTATTTGGTTAGTGCTAATGCAAAATACAGCTAGCCCCTCTAACCTTTCTAAAAGTTACAAGAGAATAGTTCTGATGCATACAACATAGTTTATGGTAAGGTAGCAAAATGTATATAATGAGATTGATTGATTGATTGATTGATTGTATTTAGAAACAATGCAATCATTAAAACGACTTGCAACTCAAGGGACATTTTAGGCAACTGCATAAGCCTGTTAGCATAAAAAAGTCTTCAGGACATGCCTGAAGGTTAAAAAAAAAAGGGTGCTTGCTGAATCTCTGCAGAGATTTGAAATGGGTACACATGCATTTTTGCCCAAAGAAACAGGCTACTGAGCATGCTCAATTACTGCGCAGAGAAGGACAGGAAGGCTTGGTTTATATGCTCTCTGTTGGTTTTGCAAGCAGTGGCGTAGCGTGGGGGGTGCAGGGGGGGCGGGCCGCACCGGGCGCAACATCTGGGGTTAGGGCAAATCCATGGGTTAGGGGGCGCAAATCCACGGGTTAGGGGGCGCAAATTACTTGCCTTGCCCCGGGTGCTGACAACCCACGCTACGCCACTGTTTGCAAGGTATTTTTCTGCACTTAATAATGAGGATAATAGCATGGATTACACCCCTCCCTTGTTCTCTGGCCAAAGACAGAAGCCAGAATATGTTTTCAACCAGTTCTTTAGGCTCAACTAAATAAAAAGTCAAAGCTGGGTGTTTTGCTTTGTTTTGTGGCGATGAGGGGGAAGCAGTTTCCTTCTCTTGCTAACAGAGGAGGACAGACTGGTCTTAGCATTCTCATGACGCTGCTCTTGGAAGCCACTTTGGTCTCCTGACCCATGGCAAAGGCCAGAATGAGCTATCTTTCCGCTCTGAAAAAGAAAGAAATGATATATAAAGATTTCTGGGCAGCTTATGCTTACATATCATGCCCAAGTGCAAAAGGAATGGGGGTGCAAAGTAATATTGAATACAAAAATATTGTTATGATATGGCCTTCAGAGACAAGGATGTGGACCACACAGAACAGACTCTAAAAATGTAACATTTTCCCCATCAGTTTTTTTTTTTAAAAAAGGTAGTTTAAAATCAAGACCATCATTCACTATTATTTTCAATAGAAAAATGCTACAGAGTTTGCTTTTTCATTCATAAAGTAAACTATGTGATTGAACCATCCTAATATTACATATACTGGAATAATGAATAAAAGTAACCTTTACAAAAACGGGTTCTTGGCAGCCAGATAAATTCCATACTCTTGGTGGAGCCAAGGAACAAGATATGAGCCCACCTGTACAAAGAACACCTAGCTGGCATTTTGTTTAATCCCCAGGGCGTTCTCTTTTGTGTTTTAGCCATCTGAAGTGTGCACCTGCTTTTTTTGTTCCTTAAAACTAGTCAGTTTTGACTTTGCTGATTAAAAAGACAACATCCAAATAACAATTTAATGGTGAAATGTTTGAATAATTCGTACAACTTTTCCGTTGTATCTGAAAGAGACAAAGTGTAAAAAAGGAAGGGGACCTAAGTATGAATGAATTTATTAATACGGTCACAGACCAGCGTCAACACACACAATATCACAGATCATAAAAATATATATCAGAAATACAAAAGACAATATGAATATAACAAGAATTTAAATATAAAAATTAAAATTAATTATTAGCGTGCCCCCTGTAAATAACATTTAGGGGTTTAGTCACTATGGAATACCACTTGCTTCCTGCGATTGATTGCAGACGCACAGAATTTAGCTACATTTAATGTAGTCTTGGGATTCTTGTCCTCTAGCAGTAGTTTTAAACTATGGTGTTCCGATTCTTTCCTGGACTTTTGCAAAACAGGTTTAATAAAAGTCAAACGTATATCCTCATAGAAACGACAACGTAATAGTACATGTGAAGCAGTTTCAACTTCCAACGAGCCACAAGGGCAGACCCATGCTGTGTATGGTTTACCCTCAAATCTGCCCTGAAGTAAGGCAGAAGGGGGAACGTTGAATCTGGCGAGGGTAAAAGACCGTCTGTATTTGGGTACCTGAAGACCTGACAGATAGTTAGCTGGAGAGAAACCTCTCCCATGGTCCCTTATTGCTGGATGTTTAATCATTTCGCTCATGTGGCATTGTAATTCTACGTCCCAGATACGCTGGCGAATTGTACTCCTAGCTTTCTCGAAGCCTGTCGCTATCAGGGTCTGCTGTGGGATCCCCAAGCCTTTAAGCTTTCCAGCAGTGTAGCTTTCCATTTGGATTGGTAGGTATCTAGTAAGGTTAAAGGTGCCAGCCCAACCGGGAAGAAAATAAGCTTTAGCCAATAGTGGATCTTCAATATCCATATCTGAGTACTGATAGGAATTTGCCCAACCTCCAAACGGACCGCTATGTTGGATACACAGGAGGGGATCCCCAGCAAGCAGCGGAAAAACTTAGTTTGGAATGCCTCTAAGAGAGTAAGGTTTTTAAAGCTGCAGATCTGGGATCCATATAACAATTGTGATAGTATTTTGGCAGCAAAGACCTGGGAGGCTGCCGGTATGTGTTGGCCCCCTTTCCCATAGAAGAACCTTATTAACGCTTTGGTAGATCTTTCTGCATTTGCAATAGTATTATTAATCTGAAAGCGCCAGGAGCCCCTTTCCTGGAAGGTTACACCCAGGTATTTAAAGGTTGCTACCTGTTCTATTGAGCGATTGTCTATTCTCCATTTATGCCTCCTCCTTTTTTTAGAGAACACCATAACTTTGGATTTGTTGTAGTTAATTGGGGGACCTAAGTAGTGAAGCATAACCAGTGTTTATTATATAATGACCCTGGAAAGACCAGGACTCTGGCCATATGTGTTCTATACTTTTAAAGCACTTTAACAGTCATGGCTTTCCCCAAAGAATCATAGGAACTGTAATTTCCAGAGTAGTTTAACAATCAATCCCTCTTTTGAGGGAACCCTGGGAATTGTAGCTCTGTGAGGGGAATAGAGTTCTCCTAAGAACTCTCAGCACCTGTTCCCAGGATGTATTTTTTGGTGGGGGGAGAGTAGCAATGGCTGTTTAAAGTGGTAAAAGAGTGTTTGGTGCAAATGTGGCCATAACCTTGCTGGCATCTGTCTGTCTTGAGAGACAACTGCGTGCGCCTCCAGGGGCAAAATCAAACCACTGAGTTATTAACAACGAAGTGACCTCCCAGGGGCACAAGCCCAGATGACAAGACCCCAGTCTTGGCCTCACTGATGGTTTGGCACCAGTTTGGGTGCAGGAGTTGCTGGAAGGAGGCATACAAGGCACCAGCCAACTATCTTAGAGACTCCACTCCAGATTTGTGCTGGGTTTATTGCTTAGCCTTTTCTTCTCCTGAAGGTGTCCCACAAGGCAGCAGAAGTTTAAAACCAGAGTTTACCTTCTCCTAGATGGGCTATCTTCCCAGGTTGACACGCCCCATCTCTCCATCCTTTCCTTCTATAGCACATGCAGAAACTGCATTCTTGACCATAAGGCCCACTATTGGTCTCTCCTGCTCAATCTGCTAAAGCCCCCTTTTGCATGTAGGGGAAGCCTCTAACTCACTGAGGGTTTGAGACCCACCCGCTACCCTCAGCTGGTTTAGCCAGGAGTCCTGCAGATTGCAGACAAGCGCTGAGGTGATTTGTAGAATGAAAGAAAGGTTATTCATAAAGGGAACGCACCCCAACCACCTCAAAAGTAAGGTAGGTTTATTAAGAATCCTGGACTCCAGGATTCCACCAATGTTTTCTTCCCTTGTCAGCGAACGGTCAAATCTGATAGGGTCATGGCACCATCACAATCCAAGAAATGATTTCTCATTTTTTATTTCACTCAAAAATAAATGAAATAGAGGGGGAAATGCTGCTGACAGAACAGCAAGGGACACATAGAACAGTCTGTGAACAGTACTGAACTGAGTGGGATGGAAGGGAGATTCAGCTCCCCCCAAATCAGTTATAAGTGTAGCATTACAGTTATGCACCCTTTCCTGTTTTATCAAGATGTGATTTCCTCCCAACCACAGAAAAGTGAAGTTTGCTTGATGTTCATTCGTTATGCTCTGATTTGCAGTGCTTAATTGCACTCCTCTAAACTGACTAGCAAATCTATATTCTACTGTAATTACCTGAATGTAAAAAATTTAGGCAATATCTATCTTGCTCAGAGAAGTCATTGCAAAAGAGGCAGTGGAAACACAAACAGCATTAAAGGGATTGTCTTTCAGCTTTCTCTTTTTGCCCTTGTTGGTTCTTAGCATCTCCAGGGCATGACCGCATAGTGGGTATATGTCACAGACACATTTATCATGTGATTACAGCTTTTTAGATCAATTTCTGTGCAATGATTACATAGTATTTTGTGCTCTTCAAGTTCCCAGATGGGATCCAGAGATTTAGGGACAGAAGATATTATCAAAGGTATTATGGATAGATGAGTTTAATTTAGTCACGAAAGCCTTTTCTGTCAACAAATAAGAACTTGAAGTAGGAAAGAGAATTCAAAGTTTTAAATATGTGGAGCTAGCATAGAAGAATAGAAGTTTTGTTGCCTATTTTGCTGTGCAGCAGTTGAAAACAAGATGAACTGTTGGTGTGGAATACCTTTTTGATGTAGCAGGAGGCTAAAATGTCTAAGATTAGAGTAAGGAGCCTACTTAAATGAAACTACACCTGTTTTCAAAACTATGTCTTTACATTTGATAGTCAGCTACAGTACTTAAAGGTTTCAATGTATGAATAAGTAACCGTGGGGGCAGTGACCTAGAAACTTCCCTTCAATTAAAATTAACAGAGGGCTTTTCTTTACCATACTTGAGTACTGCCCATCCATAACCTGGTACATCCATAATCTTTATTAATTAGTTGCATTATATGGCCACTTCTTTCCAGTCACTGTTCAGGACATGCAAGGGCATTTATGCCTAGGTTGTTCTCATTTACCAGGTCTCTTCTTGATCTGCAAATATCCTGATTAGAGTAGCTTTTCCTTATCAAACAAGACTTGTCATACCAGAGACTCATAAGCTGAGGCAGCAATTGTTCACCATATGTAAAGCAAATTAATAGCAGCCCTAATCCACAGAAAATAAGTTGTATTTTAAGTCCCATTAATTTCTAAAACACTCAGTATTTATTACTTTATTAATAAGACTTAAGCAGGACTAAATTTCCATGGACTGTCACCACTATCTCCTTGGCTTGGAAACAAGACAATCAATAGAAGAAGAATTTGGGTTACAGTTTGAAAAAACCAATATTATTTGTAGGTTCTGAAAACATAGCCTACTGGCATTGTCGCACTCCTGGAACTATTCTGTATACGGTTAGAATTGCCACACAGAACATTTTAAAGTGGAGACTGTAAGAGTAGTTATCTTTCTCCACGCTAGGAAGGTGGTGGTGATAGAAATTTCCCTCTGTCCTGTTATTGGATTCTGACTCCTTGGGAAAGTCAACATTGAACTTCAAGAACTTCTTGGCTCACAAAGCATTCTCCTTTGGCTAGAAAGGAAAACTGGGATAAATGAGCCATATATCCAAGACAGTTCCTAAGTTCTGACATTGTAGGCAAGTTTCCGGATACATTGCTATCACCAGATGTTTTTTGTTTTGTTTTTAATATACTCAGAGTTAGGATTCTTCCTAGTATGTTGTGTACATTATGTGCCTTTTTATCTTCCTGACTCTATTAAGGGGTTCAATTTATAAACTTCATTGATTCTACCAAGGTTCTGATTTACAGCAGTGTAACCTGAAAGGAGAATAAGGTCTACAACAGTTTATGCAAAAGCAAATAGCCCAGGTGGGTTGCAGAGAAGATGCGAAATGAAAAATGAGTGGCATTATTTTCATTGGCCCATGCAGTCTGTTTCCCAACCAGCCAATACTTAAATCAATAAGTGGTACTCTTATTATTTATTAAAAGGGTTATCTGAATGGTCCAAAAGTGAACCCTAGACTGTAATTACAGTGAGTGGAAGTAAATAAAGGACAGAATGATAAAGGGAAGCATCCTCCAACTTCTGTACTTCCCACAACTACAAGAGAAATAATAAGTGCAACCAAAGCTCATGTATTCCCCCCCCCAAAGTGTGTCCAAACTTACCAAAGTAAGGCCCACTGCTAAGTACTGATGCCCATACTAAAAGGACTTCATATTTTGCCATTCCTGTCTACCACTGCAACCTTTAAAATTGTTATATTCATGGAGTTAATAAATCCATATGCACAGATGCCGAACTGTATATTAACAAATATGGGGCTGTTGTTATTTTGAGAGCACTATGACCTGGGTAGAAGAGAGATGCTTTGTTCTCCCACTTCCAGGAGATAAGAAAACAAGTACTGGAGTTATAAGGTTATGGGCGTTCATTTGAGTCCCCAGTTTTGATAAGTTCATGATTGATGCTTCAAAGCATATACTGGTAGTAACTCTCCCAAGATAAGCAATAAATTGCTTATTTGCAAGAAAGAAATTCTTGCTTCATCAAATACACCTTCAAAGTGCACACAGAATCAGAAAGCGGCTAACTTTGACAGATTTTGTGATATTTAAAATCACATTAGGGAGAACTGCTACTGATAGAAGGAAGTACCAATAAAATATGCATGAGTGATTGGGAGGGGTCAAACTGTGAAGCTCCTTTGTGGTTTTTGCTATTGGATGTTGCATGTTGCTTAAGTAATCTTGTTATATTTATAGTATTGATATGTGGTTTTGTATGTCCTTATATCTTTGTTTTGCTATGTTATTATGAAATTGTTTTTGTAGTAGTTGTTTGCAGTGCATCCGTTTCTTTGTAAGCTGCTTTGAGCATGGTTTTTGTGTGGAAAAGTGGCATACAAATAAAATGATGGAATGAATTAATTTTTGGTATAATGTGCAAACCAAAAACACATGCATCTTCCCCTTAGAGATTCATGAGTTCCGCATGAAAGTGTATATGCCACAACTTTGCCCATTACTGGAAGTGTGTCTCTATTGGAGCACAGTTAAGCTCATTATTAGAATGCTAATTATCTGCATCTTCAACAGTGTGTTCCTATGCATCTCTATTAGGAAGTAAGCCTCATTTTGTTCAGTGAGGTTTACTTCCAAGTATGTATGTATAGGATTGCAGTCATCAAAAATAATTTTGTTTCCCCGGTACTATATTAATTCTATGTATATATAATTCTCAGGCATATTCAGATTTCTTATTATCCAAATATATTGTTTGGCATTGCAAATAGTTGTGTAAGACTGGTTTCACATGTGACAGGTACAGAATCTGAAGTTAAATTCTTGGATTGCTTATAGCAAGGCATTTCTGCTTTCTTCAGTGGTGTCCCTTAGCTTTAAATGGCCAGGCAATTTATTTTTCAAAGAACACCAGTTGAAGTTTCCTTAAAAAGAACTGGTGTTCTGTACTTAATAACCTATTAACTCCCTGGATTATGCAGCGTGATCCAATGATGGATAAGGTAAGTATAGTTTAACAGCCATTCTTAAACAACCTGGAGTGCCATTAATTTTGTTATAGGACAGATTCATTTGAAATGTCAGGACTTGCTGTACCAGACCTAAAATTGTATTTTCAAACCAATTTTAACAAATTGTATTTCACTCCTGACACAAAATTCATTTACTTGGCTTTGATTGCAATTTTTATTGTAATTGTATCAAATTGAATAAGAACATTATATCCATTCAATGCAAGCTAAAGCAGCCCATAAGGGTGTTATGTCAGTTCTTTCTCTGTTTTAGAGACAGCTTGAGTTCTACCTTGGACTGTATATCCAAGTACCCCCCAGTTGTGATTTCTAGTCAAATGAATAAAATATGACTGTTCAGAATAATAATTCTTTAAAAACACCAAAATAATTGTCAAGAAAAGCAAATGTAACATTATAAGTTGGCAATTAAACCCACAATTGTAGTTGAAAGACTTTTTTCCTCCTCAGAGGTTGAAGGTGTCAAGATCCTTACATGAGGAGAATCTGTATCAAGCTGAACTTCATCCATATCTTATTATTAGAGTTCTCATGGCTCCCACAACTGCACAAGGATTGCACAAGCATCGCAGAAATGTCCATGAGCTAACAGCTCTTTTTTGGTCCCTATAGCTGTAACTAGGTATATTCCATATCCCCAAAATGGCAGGCTGACAGGTGAGAAGCATACAAATAGGAAGCTAGCCTATTAAGAAACCGTACCTTAAGAACTAACATTCTAGGTAGCACAATGATTCTTTCCCCATTTGGGGCCTACAGTGATTCAGAGAAACCACCACACAAAGAAGGATAGATATAGATATAGATATAGATATAGATACTTTGTCTGAACACACCCAGAATTCCTGGAATTATCATAAGTGTTCTACCTTGTGTTGAGAACAGTGGGAAAATGCTTTAACCTAAGGTATTCTGCCCTTAGGAGGCAACACCTGGGGCTCTGCAGTTTGAAGTGCTCCTTTTAAGAGTTCCAGCCTGCCATACCCTCTTCCAGAAAATACTATTCCATTTCCTCCTGCCCACCAGATTCTACTTTTGTTCTTCTGCAAATCTTGTGGTACATCCCAGCTTGCTGATACCAAGCCATGTATGGTATCCTACATGGGGCTGCTCTGGCTGAAGGTGGGATATATAAGCTTTATAAACAATGACATAATAATAAGTATTCTCATGCAGAGAATGATATTGAGATTAGCATATAGGCCTCTACTTTGTCGAGAGCAGAGATGGGCAACACTGCTGAAAGCATTGTGCAGGTCCGATAATATTAAGGCAGCCGTGTGCCCTAATCTATAGAGGGCAGCCCTTTGTTTGGGCTGGCCCCAGCCTAATTTAAAGGTGAAAAACCATAGGAAGAGAGAACAGGGGCCTTGAAGTTGCTCATTAACAAAGGTGGATTGAGCAGTCATACAGGTCACCTGGTCACAGATTTCCCCACTATAGTGAGATGTACAGGCAGCAACCGATTTGCACAGGGGTTACGTTCTGGGCTCCCACATGCACCAGCGGGACCCGCTTAAGCCTGCCCCGACCCATCGTACCCTGTTCTCTCTCACCCCCCCCCCGTTCTCCCCCTTTTGTGATGTTTTTGGGTCACTTCTGGGTTTGGTACGGTGCATGTGGTCATGGCCATGCACATATGAGACATACCTAAAACAGTCACTGCCTGTATTGCATTTCCATTTAAATGAACATGCATATTTCTAAATTTTTATTTATATGCATTTGTATATGTATATGCAAATTTGATGGAAATCTGTGTCCTACTTTGTCCACGTTTTTTGGTGCCACATTAGAAACCCTCCTAGACAACATTTCTTTGGTCAAAACTTGAATGGGCATTCAAACCTTAAATGTAAATATCCAAACCAGCTTGAATTTCCATCTCAAAAACTGCATCTATCCCAGCAGTCCATAAAAACGTATTTGTTGTGCTTTGAGATGACCCTGAAGTTTTAAAATGCTGTTATCTGATATCTAGCTTAAGATTTTTTGGGGGTACAGAAGTTGGAAATGAATTGGGCTTTAAACTCCCGTGCCCCCTCCCCTCCACAAAACCCCATGTTGGTAGATACTAGTATTAATTTGGCTTTTCCTGCTTCATCAGACACAAAATAAATTTGTCAGGTCAAACATTGTAGATCTAATCTCATTGTGAACTGAAACACACAGTAGCTCACATTGCCACCAGGGTATAGCCTAGCTTACGGTGACCCCACCATGAACTGGAGGGGAAAGAGGGATCGCCAGCAGGTGCAGTCTGACAGAACTCAATGTCGCATTCAAGTTTACTCTTTGTACCATTCTGAGAACTGCAGGATTGTGTTTTGAACCCAATACCCCAGGGCTTTCTCTTGCATTCTCACAATTACATGTGCACTGGGGAGGAGGGGAGGAGGGTGGGGGAGAAGAAAAAGGAAGGAATTCTTCCATGGCATGGTAGGTTCGGTCAAGGGCAGTTCAGATTAAAGCCTGTGATTGGCGCAGGTTAAAGAGTAGGAAAGCCAACAA
Source organism: Podarcis filfolensis (assembly GCF_964270895.1). NCBI lineage: Eukaryota > Metazoa > Chordata > Lepidosauria > Squamata > Lacertidae > Podarcis > Podarcis filfolensis. The sequence goes on from NC_139608.1 coordinate 54,557,721, forward strand.
AATAAAAGCTAGACCCATCCTGTTTAATAGAAACAAATTGCTCTCCACTTCCCAGTGACACAGATAGGAGACCATTTGTACCTGCTGCCCTTTGTTGAGAACAACAGAAAGGAAATGTACTCGTCCCAAGCAGGATAAAATTCTTTTTTGTTATAGTTGGCTACCTCAGTCCACCGAACAAGCGCAGCGGTTAAGTAGTTGAGCTTCCTTGTACATTTGTTTGATTAAAGGTCTGCAACACTGGCTCAGGTAGAAACAGCTCAGCTGCACAAAACCACAATGAATGGAGGGCTTGTTAGAGAGCAGTCAGTGAGACACGGCAGAGCTGCTTTCTGAATTAGCCCTGAATAGGAGCTCGTTGTTTTGCTTGTTCTCTTTAGTACAGAAGCACAAAACTGCACATTTTAAATTGCATGAGATCTTGGGATTTGTTCGCCTTTTTCTATTGGAATAAAACAACAACAACAACAACAACAACAACAACAACAACAACAACAACAACAACAACGTTAAGCTCAGTCATACTATGGAAGCAAATATCCTTTGGGTGCCCTCAATACCAGTTAACACCAACATCTGTAAAGGTCACCTTGGAGTATGTTAGAGCATAGTTGTGAATTAACTAAATTGAAGATTTTTAACATTGCTCTTTAATGAGAAGAACAACAAACAAAAAAGGATGAATTTGTGAAGGCAGCATTTAGTATTTCCAATTTATATCTAAATGATGGTACCGAGTGACATTTACACTGTGATACCACTATAAACAGTTATGGCTTCCCCTGAAGAATTCTGGGACCTTTAGGGTGCTGTGAGTTGTTTGGAGTCCCCCCAATTTATTTATTGCATTTGGTTGCTTTTTTTTTTACCACAGCACGTCAAAGTGACTCACATCCTCCTCCCATGCATGAGCATCCTTGCTAGATAAATTGGAGTCCCCCCAATTTATTTATTGCATTTGGTTGCTTTTTTTTTACCACAGCATGTCAAAGTGACTCACATCCTCCTCCCATGCATGAGCATCCTTGCTAGATTGTGGGGGAATCTGGACACATATTTCAAAAGTTGTGAAAATGCTTTTAAAAACATATATATTGAATTTGCCATAGCTCACCATCGCCATCTAGTGTCACGTTTGTAAAATGCACATCACAACACACTTAAAACGTTTTATTTTCAGCTGTATAGCTGAGACAAATAGGTGTATCTCCAGAGAGCAGCATATTTTGAAGAAATGTTAGAATTCCCAACTTTAGATCCATTAAGCCTCAATACTGCAAGGAAGTTAAAAAGCCGTCTAATACGTTTTCACAGGACTTTGGAATCCAGTGTAAGTTTTATTATTGGTGGAGTAGAACTGTAAAGGTTGTTTCCAACAAAATTGCCCTGTTTGTACAATGACTTCTGTTTGTGCAACAGAATTTCTTATCACTCTCTTCTTCCAGTTCTGACCCACAATTTGCTCCAGAGGGTTGGAAAACTCCCTAGAAGAGATTTAAGGGATGTGGGGGCTGGGGGCTGGGAGGAGAATGAGGGGAGGTTGCAGGAATGGGATGACTTCACTGGAAGCACTCCTATGTATGGAACATTCATTTTGTGTTTAAATATATTTAAGTAATTTGTTGCACTAGCAGAACGCTGTTCAAAGAGTCTCACTAGTACAATAAGACTTTCCCCTCTCTCCTCTCCCACAGATGTCCTGCACATTCTACAAAATTGCTCTGGAGCGTTGGGGGGAAATCCCAGAGCAGATTTAGGGGAGGAGAAACTTCCATTGCACAAGCTAAATATTTGCACTGACCTAACCTTAACCTTAGCACTACGATGACTACAACACAATATAGTGGTGGTGTAGAAACTCTGCTTTTGTCCATAAATGGCAAATGTAATTTAATGATAGACTGCCAAAACACAGATGTGTGGAAATTAAATGAATTTTCATAGCATAAACTTATTGCAATTTATTTCTTACTTTGAAAATATCATTAATTTCTTTCAGTTTACATTCAGATTGATTACCTTTCAAGTGGTATTCATCTGACTTTTTTTACTGCATTTTTTTTTTTTTTGCACAGTGAAATGGCCATCAGCAGTGTTTTTTTTTCTTCAGGGGCACTCAAGGTTACGCAGCACTGGCACCAATTTTGGGGTTTTTAAAATAAAAAGTGTGGCACTTACTGTAACAACTTCATGGTGAGTACCGGCACCTATTTTTCTGGGGGGGGGGGGGGAAGCACTGGTCATCTGAATATAATGCAACATGGTAGTGCACATTTTATGCAAGCAAGAAAACACCCTTTTTGCTATACACAGGATGCCGTTTTAGCTGTAACGGCACAAGCCCTCATTTGCACTGTATAAAGCAGCTACATTGAATGAGGTTGTTATAGCACATAGATGGTGCAAGACAAAACAACCTTGTGTGATGAGCCGCTCCCATTATACAAATTTTATTCTTTTATCTGTATGTGAGTGAAATTTATACAAGGAGGTGCTTGTCTTTTGATAGGTTTGAGATTCTGAACAATGGGAATTTAATTTATTTTTTATTTCTTTCACCTCTATTGCTGAAGTATTATTATTATTATTATTATTATTATTATTATTATTATTATTAAAGAACCATTTAAAAAATGTTCCAAATGCAAAGAGCAAAATGACATACTCTGGGGGAAAAACAAGTAGGAGAAGTTTGTGGGTCTTGTTTTTTCCTCAGGTTTTGGCCATTTCTTTGTAAGTGTGTCATCAAGCACATTTATGAAAGTGAGAAAAAAATCCATCAATTACAAACCAGTTTTGTGAAAGGACGAGGTGGTGGGAGGGAACACTCTCTTTCTCCACTTGTAATCAATGTACATTCTGGGCTCTCTTCACATTTGCTCAAATTGATCTGCACTACAATATCTTCACAGCAGCCTATTTTTAATTGGAATACAATGTTTCCTTAATTAAGCGGGGCACATAAATGATGTCATTTGGTTTAACTCAGCAATGGATAATTTGTTATTAAATCCCTTAATGGCTAATGTTGACGTCTCTGTCGTTACTTGTTTCTTTTCTCAATCTTGATTATCATAGGTCCATTAAAAATGTCTAAAAAACCTTTTCCTCATTAATCCTTTCAGGGAAAGGCCGCTGGTACCAGATTAAGTAGAGCTTGCATCTGAAACTATTCTCTTCTGTATGACACATAGTAAGTGGTCGGTAATCCACATCTTAATCTCCTTGTTGCATGGCTTGGTTTATCGTAATTGATATCCCTGTGACTCTTGCAAACTCCTATTGTATTACCTTGAAAGTCCAGCTCCTCTTCCTGTTCCCCGGCCCTCCCCACTGGAATGTTTGAAAAAAGCAGCCTTGAAGTTGACCAGAGTCTTTTAAGAAGCTATTCTTAAGGGGTGGGTGGGTGGGTGCTTTTTAAATGTGCAATCATATATATATTTTTAAAAATATCATGATTTATTTTTCTCTCTCTTGAACATACTGCCCAAAAATGAACTCAGTGTTTTGGGTTTTATTGAGCCACCAAAGAATGCAATCACTTCTTTTAAAAACTTCCTTGTACTTCATAATTGTCTCAGACAATAATCTCATATTTGTGGGTAAGCCTGTTGTTCAAGGTAAGCTTATGTGTACTGTTTATTATAGTTTGTCTACATGACTCTTTTCTGAACAGTTCAAGAGACTTACTTCATGATAAAACGACAATTAGCAGCAGCATAAGAGCCAACTCCTGGGGGCCACGGGAGCTTCGGCCCCCAGAAGAAAATATTTGAGGGGGCCAGGCCCCCACAAAGTTGATGGGCATTCCCATTCAAATGGTGTGTGTGCACTGCATCATGTGATCGAATATGTGGGGCGGGCCTTACCCAGGCCCCACAATATTTTATTCAAGTTGGCAGCCCTGGGCAGCAGCATAAATCAGCTGCAGATGACAATATTGATAACAATATTGCCACCCAAAAAAGCCTGCTGAAAGAGGCCTTGCATCCCTTCTGAAAAACCACCAAAGAAGTACAGTGGTACCTCAGGTTAAGTACTTAATTCGTTCCGGAGATCTGTTCTTAACCTGAAACTGTTCTTAACCTGAAGCACCACTTTAGCTAATGGGGCCTCCTGCTGCTGCCGCGCTGCCAGAGCAAGATTTCTGTTCTTATCCTGATGCAAAGTTCTTAACCTGAAGCACTATTTCTGGGTTAGCGGAGTCTGTAACCTGAAGCGTATGTAACCTGAAGCGTATGTAACCCAAGGTACCACTGTAACTTTGCTTGTTTGTACAGAACAAAACACAAAACCCTCAACATCCTCAAAGCGGTTTACAAAAAGATAAAACAATAAAATCAAGAAAAATGGACAAAACTTTAAAACATACAAACATTTAAAATACCAAAACAGACAAAAATTCACATCAGCATTTCTAAGTATCTGGGTAGGCTTTTACCTAAACAATAATGTTTTTAGCAGGTGCCAAAAAGAATACAGTGAAGGTGCCTGGTTAATATCAATAGGCAGGGGAAATTATTATAATTGACAAATACGGGGAAATTGCTATCCATTTCTGCCAGCCACCATCTGAACTTGCTGCAAAGATGGCTAGCAGCAAGGCCCGGTTCTTCAGTTTGTAAGTGGGCTCATATGGGGGAAACCAGTCCTGAAGTAATGAGAGTCCCAAACTTTGCATCTTACATCAGTCATAGGGTTGAATCTAGAGGAACTGCCTTGGATGAAGTAGTTTGCTGAACTGAAAGAAATACTTTCCTCAGATGAAGCAATCTCCTCTGAATTTTAGTTTTCGGTTCAATACACCATAAATTTATTTATTTAAGATGTCCAGATCCTATGGATATCAACTTAGAAGTAAGGACCAATAATTCTTACTCCCAGATATGCTCTCTCTACATCTCTGCTCTCCCTCACCAGAGACTACGTAAGGGGGGACTTTACAATGGGATGTGTTCAGGTAATTGTTACTGCTCTCAGTTCTGGCTAAAGCCTAATAGCCCAATCCTATTCACAGGTATACCAGAAAAGTAGCCTTCAAAGCTCTAATCCCAGAACTGGCAATAATGTAGGTGCAGACATTCCTGCTCATTACCTTAGTTACAGTACAGTAATACACATGGATTGAGAGCTACTCACCTTGCTAGCTCAAACCTATACTGAAAGGCTTTGCCAAGCTGAAGGAATAAGGCCATTTTGAGCCTCAGCTTTTTGAGTTTCTGAAGGTTTTTATAATAACTGACCACCTTGATTTGTGTTCCAGCACTTTAAAGTTCACATATTTCTTATTTGAACTTTGCTAGGTGCAGTAATTTTATTCTCACTCAGGCTGGATTGGATCTGCTTATTCAGAGCTCATTAATTACAGGAAACCGGGCTGCAGCTCACATATCCTCTTCCACATCTTCCCCTTAGGCTAGTCAATTTATCTGACATTTAATGAGGAGTTTTAGATTTTTGCAAGTTATCAGAAGTGGGGCTTGAGTGTGTTAGCTTGAGAATTCTAAATAAATGGTCTACTCTCAGACTTGTTTGAGGGCAAAGCATCTTGTCAAATTAAGGATATCTCTATTATTTTTACCTCTCCTAATAGTACTGTGAAAGGACAATAAGACTTGATTCCCCCCTTATGCCTATATCAATAGCTTATTTGTGTTTATTATTGTCTGAAATGAAAAGTGACTTTTAGTTATGGGTTTCAGTGTGCTTATCTTTCTCTCTTTAAGTATTGGTGATAATTGGGGATGGTTTCAGAGTAGTGTAGCCATTTTGGTTTCCCAAAAGCACAGCCGTCATACTTTTTCTAATGAGAAGAACAGTATAATTGGTAGTGCTCATCATTTGATCTATCTAGGTTACCACAGATCAATTATAAACTGCTTTTAATGGTCTTACTCCCAGAAGCTGCCTAACAATGAGTTAGGACTTCTTTTGTGCAATGAGCTATCATTTTCAGTGGCAAATGTATTTTTTCAGCAGAGATGACAGTCAGTGACAAATCATATTAAGGGCATTTCTCATTGGTTATTGAGCATAATGGCTGCTGATGCTTTAAATAGAGTCAAATATGTTGTACATAATCACTTTAAGCCAGCAGTTTCTCATATGTGCCTGCAGCATTTTTGTGCCTTGCATGGACTGGGATTGTATTCAGCATTTGCTGACAAAATATAGGTATTTCCGAATAACAACAGCAACAATATAACCCCACTTTACCCATCTCCTCTGGTAGAAAGTGTGATTCACATAAATATATAGTGAGGTTGCAGTTCTGTATCCAGTTACTTAGGAGCAAGTCCTGTTTAAACCAATGGTACTTACTTCTGCATAGATATGTAGAATTGTGTTGCTCATCACATCTGAATCCATCTGAAGGCAAATTAAAACACAGTCTTGGTTGGCAGAGTAGGCTGGCATCACTTACCTGATCTCCCATCACTTCTGTTTCTGTGGCATATCTGTGGCAAGGTCAGTGTGGTGCAAACCAATGGGTGAAGGCAATCCAGTGTACCTCCCAGTACGTTCATGTCACACCGTCCTCACTCCCATGTCACAAAACCATATGCAAAGTCCTGAACTTTCCACTTTATTCAATTATACTATATCCTGATGGTAATAATAGTCAAAATAGAGTAAATATAAAATAACACACTTTTGTCCCCAGTACAGAGTACCAAAGTACTTGTGAGATGCGGATTAGGATTAGGATTGTATTCAACTGAATAGTTGCACAAACAGAAGGAAGCAGAACAATGTCTGCTTGTACAATGGGACTTTCTACCATTCCTCCCCAGGTGTCCTCCTCAGCTCTGATCCAGAGGCCTGGAAGAAGCCCCAGAACAGTATGCAGGAGGAGGAGACAGGAGATAATTCTCTGAATTATCTCTGAATGCTTGTGTTGATGGAACAATCTCCATAGAGAGAGCCACTGGAGAGCCAGTGTGGTGTAGTGGTTCAGAGCGGTAGTCTCGTAATCTGGGGAACCGGGTTCGCGTCTCCACTCCTCCACATGCAGCTGCTGGGTGACCTTGGGCTAGTCACGCTTCTTTGAAGTCTCTCAGCCCCACTCACCTCACAGAGTGTTTGTTGTGGGGGAGGAAGGGAAAGGAGAATGTGAGCCGCTTTGAGACTCCTTAAAGGGAATGAAAGGCGGGATATCAAATCCAAACTCTTCTTCTTCATAGTGCTACCTTGAATACAACCCTAGCTTTCCACGCATTGACTCATCTATACCTCTAGATTGTGGTTAATGTGAAGTGAATGGAGAAGAGAATTTGTATAAACACCAGCCATTGTGCACATTCACCAAACAGCCTGTGGAGAATGAGCAAAACTAAACAGTATAAAGAGTGGATTTTGCATATTGCTCAATCAAAATGCATAGTCTCCAACTAGGGAATGTACACAGCTTGGTTGCTTAAACACATACATTGCGGATTTAATATATTGCCTGCTCACTATGCAAATTCATCAGTTGGATTCTAAAGTGCACTCACTGACCTATACATGAAATCTCTCCTACACCACTTGAAAGTTGCACATATTCCATGGTGTTCAGTTTATGCACACAGCCACTACTATTTAATAATATTCTCTGGTTAACACTACTCCACAGAAAAATGGGTATTCTAGAATACCACACACCCACACCCCAAATCAAGAATCATTAAGACTATAAGGACACAGCTTTGCTTCAAAAACTTACAGTGCCATCCTATGCATGTCTGTCCAGAAGTAAATTTCATTTGATTTAATAGAACTTACCCAGGAAGTATGCATAGAATCACCAAACTAGCATCCTCTAGATGTTGTTGGACTCCAACTCCCATCAGCCTCAGGTCAGGATTGATGTGAGTTGTTGTCTACAGCATGGCGAGCATCACACTGGAAATTCCTGATATATAGGTCTATATCATTAGACTTGTATATTCAGCTCCATTGAATTCAAGGCTCTCTCTCTGCTTCTTGAGGTTGCTAGGCGGAAGAGGGTGACTGCTAACAAAGAAAAAGAAAAAGAAAATAATATGGAGATACTGTCTTGATGAAATGCAATACATTACCTGTAATGCTATTTGTTCATTAGACACACTTTGAATTTTCAGTGAGCTCCTGGAAGTTCTCCTTGTCTTGTAGATGTTGTAAATGGACCATCCAGCATTTGCCCAAATAAAAGGTGGCAACTCTAGAATGCAATAAGATCTTTGGTTGTGTGGAGTGCAAAATGATATACAATGGTACCTCGGGTTACAGACACTTCAGGTTACAGACGCTTCAGGTTACAGACTCTGCTAACCCAGAAATAGTACCTTGGGTTAAGAACTTTGCTTCAGGATGAGAACAGAAATCGTGCAGTGGCAGCATGGCGGCAGCAGGAGACCCTATTAGCTAAAGTGGTGCTTCAGGTTAAGAACAGTTTCAGGTTAAGTACGGACCTCCGGAACGAATTAAGTTCGTAACCAGAGGTACCATTGTAGATACATGAATTCAAGGTGTGCTATTCAGATTTGGGGGTGGGGGAATGAATGAGAATTTCACTGTTGCCTTCAGTTTAATAGTATAGATTTAAGAACCTATATTATAAAGCCAGAAATTTTACCTTAAATGCAGTTAATATATCTAAGGTTGCAATCCTTTGCACACTTAAATGAGAGTAAGTTCCGCAACAGTGGTGTAAACATACATAGGATTATTTTATAAAATGTTGCTTGTTGTAAGATAGTCTATAAGACAGCATGTCTTCTTAGCTCTTTTGTTTCCTGAGACAAAATAGCTGATGAAACTCTGAAAGAGCCCAGAACAATTTAATTTGCAAGGACTGTTATTTTATCTCTTCTATCAAATGTTTCTTCCAGTGATTGTGGCTGTACATATTCTTTATACCACACATAAGATTTTAATGTTCAGCACATAAGATTGTTGCACAGATTTTTCACAGCATTAATTTTATGGTTAGGCCTGCTCAAAAGAATGTTCCTGCTTGTCTACATTTTATTGAAGCTTGCTCACTTAACAAGGGGGGATAGCGGCATAAAACCTAATTACACATAGATAATTCATACAAATTCCTGACAAACTAGATTGACTTAAGCTAGCACAGAAAACCATCTTGATCAGGGGGGATGCAAATTTCCCCCCATGGATGTTCATTATAGCACAGGTTTTGCCACCATGGAGTATCAGAATGGTCAAAAATGGACTCTAAGTGTGTGAGTTAAATGCACCACTATTAAAACAGTGAAGAATCTCATGGTACTCTAAATATGGATGATTTCCAGTGTTACTCAGAGGAAGCACATTGGAATCCTACTTTGAGTACGACTTAGTTTGATATCACCCTAGGAAATTTACTAAGGCATAAGCTAATTTTGTTAGTCTATGAGGTGCCAGAAGACTTTTTTGTTTTGCTATAATAAGCTTTCATGACCATGCCATTGAAGTTTGAAACCCTATCACTTTTGCCCAACAGTGGGATTCAATATGCAGGCTATATTGTGAGTAGGCTTACTTGAAAAAATGTGTGTATGGAATTCCTCAATATTATACTTTTCCACAGATAAGTTCATTTTAAACATATATTTATTTTACTTAAGACCTTTTACTAAGTTTTACTTAGAATGGATCCACTGAAATTAATCAATTAGTAATGCTCATTAATTTTAATTAGTCTTCTCTCAGTAAAGCTTAGTTGACTAACACCCCATATATTTCAAAAAGCTTAACCAAACAGCTGTATTTTTGTTTGGGTGTATTTTTAGCATTTTGACACATTTTTACAATTGCCTCAGTTTTCACCTTCTTTAATTAGTTTTTTTTGGGGGGGGCAGTGGTGTGTTGAATCACAAGACCTGAACTATAGAGGTATAATCTTGATCGGTTCAATTTGCCATTTCCTGGTATTTCAATTGGCTTGTTTGTTCCACACATCTAAAAAGGGCAAAACTTCAGACAGGATTTTATGTTCAGATTTTGCCATTTTGGACCAGTGACATTTATTGGCTATTAATAATGCTGTGAATCTTGAGTACAGCTGTCATAAATCACAACTTACTCATGTTATAACCAGCACTTTGTTCCAAATATGTGTAACCTTCACAGTGCTGGATCCTATAAAAATGCACACATGTACTTGAAGACAGTGAACTAAATGGATATTCAGCTTGTGTCACCAGGTGTAACTACAAAGAGGATACTTATTTACCTCAGGTCAGGTCCTGTAATTCTTTTTAGCTGACAAATCATGCCTTTGAGCAGGCAGGGATATAGGTAATCTTACCTGCACGTTCATATTGATCAGGTTTCTCCATTTCAAGCAACAGAAGGATGTCCAACATTACAGCTTAGTTTGGCTAGTTTTTATTTACACCCTAATGGCGGCTCAGCTAAACTTTTTTCTCTTTTGCTGAGCAATGGAGCCTTGCCAAGTATTGTAATAAACAGGGAATTATTGAAAGTTATCCACTGCGGTGCTAGGTCATTTCAGATGAAGGGATCAGTCAGAATTTCATAAAGTATTTATTTAACTGCCAAAAGAATTCCCAACCTCCCTTTCATGTATGTCCGAATTGATGCTAAGTTTCCGAGACAAGGCTGCGATTGTGGCTGTCACCAAACAATGACATATTTCTTTTCTTCTCTTAAATTCTCTGTATCATTCTCTATAAGAGGGCAATTTGTCTGTCATGCAGCTAAAACAGGGCCCAATCACTGCCCTCATTAAACTGACAGCACAGTTATTAGCAGTAAACGAAGCCAACGGGCAATGAATTTAGCCACTGTTTTATGGCGAGCGCCAGTGAGATTTTTTCAGTAATTAATTTGATAAATATATTAATTATGAATTGAGTTGACAGTACAATCAGATTGTCAGCCTTCCAGACAGGCTCTTGTGATAAGTAGCTTTGTGATGAAGTGGTCGAATTTCAGTACCTGTCATCCTCCAGTGTCAGTTTCTTATCTCTGTCCTAGCCATTCACTCTGTAATTTCCTGTGTGTTGTAATTAAATGGTGGCTTTCTGATTGGAAGTGACTCCTCAGTCTTAATCTCTCGTTCTCTCAGAATATATTGTTTTCTCTTTTTTCCCCCCCAGCCCTTTGTTTCAGCAGCTTTTAATGTCAGAAGAGGATCTTCCTTCATATTTATATATTTGTTGTGATGCCAGCATTTTTTCTCCATTTTTCTTTGTAAATTGCCTTCCAAAGTTTTGCTGAGGTTCGACAAAAGCAACTGCAAATCCCTTCTGCTTGTGTTTATGGTACAACCACTTCTTCAAAGCCCAAGTTAAAAACAAAAACAAAAATCCATTGAAACGTACCCTTTTAGATCTGAGCTCCATTTCTGGTATGTTTTAAAAGAGTTGAAGAAGACATGGGGGCGCTATATTTTAGACAGCAAAGGGTCATTGTGGGTACTTCTTGCCAGATTTTTTTTTTTTTACACAAAATGGAATTAATTAGGAACAGAGCCTGAGGTTATCTAGCTTCGGAGATACATGTCAAGATAAAATATAGCAGAAACACTTCTTTAATAATTTAATAAGGCAGTTGAGATGTGGTAGCAACCTAAGGATTTCTTTTCTTCTTAATTTGTTTCTCTTTTTTGGCTGTTGTTTCCATCATTGCAAATTTAAACATGAGAGACGAATAAGGAAAAATATTATCAACAGCATTATTATTTACATACTAAAACTCAGAGGAGGCGGAAGCAGCGTCCAATGATATTCACTACCTGTCATTAGAGACCAATGTTTCCCAGCCTTGAGTTTCCAGCTGTTTTTGGACTACAGCTCCTATCATCCCTAGCTAGCAGGACCAGTGGTCAGGGATGACTGGAATTGTAGTCTAAAAACAGCTGGAGACCCAAATTTGAGAAACAGTGTCCGTCCTTGAACTAGATGGAACCATGGCTTAACTCAGGGTAAGGTAAGTTTCCTTTGCCTCTGTTTTCTAACTTCCATACCTGTAGGCAGAATTGGTTATGGCAGCTACACCATGTGATCCTGCTGATTATGTAGCACAGTTCACATAGCACGACACTGCTTGCAGCATAAGTTTCAAAAGCATGTTGAAATGTGGCATGGAGGCTATTTTACTCATTAATTTGATTTTGACCCCGAATTTCTGCTGGGCATTGCATTGGCTATGCTCTAATAGCATATAAACCCCATGTGGAATCTAAATTGCTACTTTTAGTCATACTATAAGACGTTGAGAGACCCAGTGGGATATTGGGGTGTTGTGATTGTCTTTGAACAACACAGGCTTCCTTTGAAAGTGCTGGAGATTTCTTTGCTATGTGGTGTGGAGGACAGGAGTTCAAAGTACACAGGTCTGAAGCCCCTTGGATATGCAGAACTATGTGTCCAGTTGTTTAGATGCTGTTCATAACAAACAAATAATTGTACAAGCAAATACCTGTCCACCAGCTTTCCCAACTCCTATCCAAGTACCAAAGAGAAAAACTTCTTAGCATGTTAACACTTGCCTGTCCACTCCAATCTGCTATATTTGTGCCAATCAGATACTTCCAAAAAGGAGGAGGAGGAAGAGAAGGAGAGAGAGAGATAATCTCATCCCTCAAACAACAAAGGTAAGACGGGGGAGGGGAGATCAAAGAATAATCTTGTTGTGCAAATACTTTGGATGCCCCCCAAAGCAACTGAACAAAAGAAGTAACAATTATTTGGTTTCCTTTCTACATTCCTGTGTTTCCATTAAGATCCTTAGCAACAGCAAACATTAAACAGAAGCATACTCAGGCTTTGCCTTTTTACTTCGGCCTGGATCTCACCTGGCATCCTGTAACATTAATACTGAAGACAGTACTGAGAGTTTTGTAGAGATTCGAGCAAGGAAAATGCTTCTGTTTGAAATTGTTGATGCCTTGCAAGCTCCAAAGGAACACTATGGAGCTTTTGTGCATCTGTCAAACATCGCCGCTTATTACAGAAGAAGGAATGAAAAATATGCAGAATGCTTTGATGTTAATATCAACTTGAACTCCTGCGGTATCTGACTAGTTGATGCTCTTGTTTTCATTCTCAGTAAAGCTCTAACGGAGGGTTGAAGAAGAGTTTTGTTAACTGTATAATAGGCTCTGGATTCAAATATATTTGTTGTTCCTTTCATTTACTTATTCTTTTTTCTGTTGTCATGAAATGCATAGGATGACATATACTGTAATGTATATAATTACATCTAATATAACTAAACCCCAGACTTGGAGCTGTAAAACTAGTTTACATAAGAACATAACCAGAGCTGGTTGCATGAGGCCAGTGGTCCAGCTTCCTTTTCTCAGTGCCCATCCAGATGTCCATGGGGACCTCAGTGCAACAGCACTTTCCCCTTTGGGGGTTTCCAGCAAGCGGTAACCAGAAGCATTCTGCCTCTGACAGGGGAGGGAAAACGTAGCCATCATGGTTAGTAGCCACTCATAGCCTTAACTTTCATGAATTTGTCTAATCCTCTTTTAAGTTAGTGGCCACTGGAAGCAAATTTCATAGTTTGTGTGAAGAAGTACTTTAGTTGGTCTGTCCTGAATCCTCTAACACTCAGCTTCATTGGATGTCCCCTAATTCTAGTGCTATGAGAGAGGAAGAAAAATATTTCTCGCTCTCTGCTTTCTCCACACCATGTGCAATTGGGTGCACTTCTGTCATGTCCTTTCTTACTCACCCTTTCTCTTTGGTTTTTCCTTTGGTGAGTCAGCATGGTTGGGTAGGAATTTATAGTGCTGGTTGTTTTGTATGTTTTAATTGATGCGCACACACAAACAAAGTTATTTTTTTCTGGTGGAATGCTCCAGAATGAAGTACTCAAGCCTTTACTCTGGTAAAAATGGTGCCCCCTTGTGGGGCTTGCTTTAAATAAAAGAAGTTGGGAAGGAAGTTATGACCCTAACTGGCTTCAGTGGGGCTATACGGAGCGGGATCGTGGCATTATAACTATAGCAAACTAGAAAATTTTCTAACAATTAGATTGCTATTTAAATATGAAGAAGAGGAAGAAGTGGATGTTGCTGTGGTAAACATTCAGTTTAGGCACATGGTGCTGTATTTTCTCAGAGGGAAGAGCAAATCTCTTGATTGAGAGACATCATTCAGTTTCCCAAAATGCTCCCAAAATGCTGGGCATGGAGGTGCAGGGCAGGTTTCAGTGTTGGTGTGGGAGCACTGATCATAGTTCAATGCTTCCAACAGTTGCCTAGATATGACAGTTGCTAACTGCAAGGCATTCCAACCTCTGAATAGCTGGAGGTACAGTTAAATGGCAGCTGAATCTCAGTCTTAAAGCTTGGAATATTCAGTTGGCAAACTTTCCACTCTGCAATCCCAGATAAAATAGCCCATTAACACAATCCTGCAGCCCTGGTAAAGCTATAGAATATAGAGTAACCTCAAAGTGCTAGCATGAGAGAATAAACACCAGCTTTTGTAATTCCAAGTGGGCCTGGAACTCCTTTTCTGTTCAAGTCCCAGAGCTGGGAAGGAACAAATCTGTCACAGTGCTATAACAAGCACTTCACTAAGGCTGAAAACTAGGGTAAACTTTCTTCCTTCACTTGCATGCCAGGAAAAAAAAAATCTGTAAACCAGAAGGTCAATTTCTTGAAATGAATCCCTGCTTCCTGAATACTGAGCTCCTAGGTATTTAGCTACAAACCTGTTTAATGGATCATTTCCAATTTTTTAGCAACAATTCTGTAGAACGACCTCCCCACTGAAGTGTGTCTCACACACCCTTATATTATATTAGATGCCATGTAAAAACCCAGCTTTTTGTTGGACTTTCAGAGATAGGTTAAGTCTTTAAACAAAAACAAAAACCCTCCACCTATGTATTATCTTTATATTACCCTTATTTTTGAAGAGTGGTAAAGTAATCTCTTGAATAAATAAATGGGCATTTTTCATTTGAGCTGGCTTGGTCCATGTAGCAATTAAAGGAACAGAGAGAGAGAAAATTCAATGTGGTTCTGTGTTTGCTATTTTACAGGAACTTTGTTTGTCTCCATTGACAGAATTTTTCTCCTGTTCTGGCCAAATAGTGATAATCTTTGTTATATTGTTCTGCAGACAAGCATAGCATTAATCAAACCAAACACAACTGAACATTGTTTCTTCACAATAGAAAAGTCTTTAACTTGAAGTCTAGAGCATTCCAAATATAGTTTACTTAACAGTGTTTGTTCAAAAAGAAAATAAGACAAACAGAAAGGCTTTAATTTGCATACAAAACTAGTCAGGGAAACAGTTGTTAAAAAAAAGAATACTGGCATTGCATGATCTTATTGAGCTCTCATTGATGACAGTTAACAGTAAAAGTTTTCTCGGTAAGTAATGATTTGCTAATAAGCTACCAATTCCAACCAGGCCACCTTTTCATTTTGTGTCCCATAGAAGATGTTGCAAATTATTTTTCCAAAAAACATCACTCAAATGTTAAATCAAAAATTTGCAGGCCCTTGCATGAACTAAGCCCGAAGTTCATATTTGTAGCAAAACATAACTGCAGGCCAGTTTCCTGATTGTTTTCAAACAAAGGTAAGAAATGTTCCTGCAGTTGGCAGTAACACATAGCTACATCTGCCAACATAGCTAGGTGCAAATATTGAATGTTAAAACTTTAATAAGAATTTGCTCAGACAAGCTTTGTGCTGTTGCTGGTAAAGGTTAAGGTAAAGGGACCCCTGACCTTAGAGGTCCAGTCGCAGATGACTCTGGGGTTGCACGCTCATCTCACTCTATAGGCCGAGGGAGCCGGCGTTTGTCCACAAACAGCTTCCTGTTCATGTGGCCAGCATGACTAAGCCTTTTCTGGCAAAACCAGAGCAGCGCACGGAAACGCCATTTACCTTCCCGCCAGAGCAGTACCAATTTATCTACTTGCACTTTGACGTGCTTTCGAACTGCTAGGTGGGCAGGAGCGGGGACTGAGCAACGGGAGCTCACCCCATTGCGGGGATTCGAACCGCCAACCTTCTGATCGGCAAGTCCTAGGCTCTGTGGTTTAGACCACAGCGCCACCTGCGTCCCATCGCTGTAGCTGGTAAAGAAGGACAAATAATGAAGTCTTTCATAGTAAACAGGAAGAGGCATCATTCAGAAAAAAAATCTAGCTATATTTTTGAACTTCATGTCTTTCCATGAACTTTAATATACCTGTCTATCATCTTTCTATCTAATATTAGTTGATTTTGTTACCCTGAAGAAAAAAATCACTACATATATACATGTTTTCATCTGTCTGTCTCAAGAGACAATGGGGTGCACCTCCAGGGGTGAAGTTAAACCACTGGAGAATCAAAGCGCTTGCTGTGGCTGCAGAGGCAAGTAATTCACAACTGCTGCCTCCCTTGAGTGAAGTTCATTCATTGATCAGGTAGGGCGGCAATGAAGTTCAGGCACTGCAGGCACACCAGTGGAGCCAATCTTATGCTCCTATTGTTGCGTCCAAGGTGCCCTGATTTTGCCACCCACAGGGCCTCCATCTTGACAGGAATTAGTCTCAGTTTAGTGGCCCTCATCTAGCCCTAGAACTTGTGCAACAGCATCTGATTCAGATGTTAGAGAAATAGACTTGGAGGTCATCAGCATATTGATGATATTATGCTCCAAATCCCCTCTGATTGTCCCCAAGCAGATTCATATAGATGTTAAGTAGCACTGAGGACAAAATGGTAGCCAATGCTGATAAAAAGCCAATGGTATGAAGCATGAAAACCAAGGCATTCTGGGAAACCTGACAGAGGATTGTGCAAAATGGGATTTTAAAGGCAAGGAACATGAGTTATGAGAAGGCACACTATAAGCAGCCTATGTGAAGTAAACCTCACATACCTAAGGAGCAATAATTCATGAGACCCTAAAGAGGATGGTATTAAGGCTAAAATGGTTACTTCGCCCTCCCTTAGTGTACATTGATAATTACAACATTAAATAGACTTGTGGCTCCAAAAGAGTGTAAAATTTGTGGTTGGTCAGAGCTCAGGTCGATGATCAGTATGAGACTGGCACCAATAAATGCACTTCATAATTTGTTACCCGCCCTTCTAAATCTGATTTGGCTCTGGGTTATCAAAATCTAGCACATGGAAACATCTTGCCAGAATCTGTGATGCTATTTGCACCAGTCTCACTTAAAGAAGGTGTAGAAATCTGGCAAGGGAAGGTGTCTTGCTTTGATCGTTTACTCTCCCTAGTTCAGTGATAATAAAAGTAATTTGCTGCCTTACATTACGTGTCTCATCAAGTCCAGGGACAGCAAATCTAGTTATGTAAGATGCAAAATTCTAGTACTACCTAAATAGGACAATAATATTCACTATGATGTTGGATTTTGTTATTTTTTTGCTAAGATGTTTTTTGCAGGGGATCTGCCATTGCTGAATTTTCTATCCCTTTAATTATTAGCATAATCTGGCAATTTCTCTCCCCATTGCCATCATTTGAAGCATATATCCCCACTTCACCAAACTGCTTTTTGAGACTATCTTGCTGCTTCAGCTAATAACCCAATTATTACTCATTTAAATCCAAACTTTCTTTAAACGATAGACAAAAATCAGTATCTCTGGTTTTGTTATGCTCTTCTAATTTTTTTTTTTTTTGCTCAGTTTGCAAATTCTAGATGTAAGTACAGAGATAGTGCAACTGTTTCATTTGTTCCTGCTGAGCATGTGCTGATACCAAATGTTGAAAAACATGCCTGGGAGGCAATAAATAATGAATTATGGTGGACAACAAGACCTCTGGATTCCTCTGTGATCCACCTCTGGACCTCCAGTTTTCACTCTGGCTCTGCCCTCTGCTTCTACAAAAGCATCCAGGATATTTAAAAACATGGGCTGACATATTTCATCTTCTTGATCATGATTAAATCAGGTTTAAGCATAGTGTGAGAAGCCCACACAAGCTGGCTGGAAGGGAAGAGTCCTCATGAGCCAGTGATCCTTGCAGTGATCTCTTACACTAAGAGATGAAGAGGCAGGGGACAAGGTTTGTGAAATAACACAGTGACATTTGGAGAGAGGGCCTGAGTCCTTGGGAAAGAAACACCACAGGGGTGCAGAAGTGAGACACTGTTTAGGGCAGGCATGGCCAAACCTGGTTCTCCAGCTGTTTTGGGACTACAACTCCATTCATCCCTAGCTAACAGGACCAGTGGTCAGGATGATGGGAATTGTAGTCCCAAAACTGCTGGAGGGCAAAGTTTGGCCATGCCTGTTTTAGGGGGATCTGGTAAATTTAGAGGATGAGCCTCAACACTTCTTGTTGTAATTTTGAGAAATGCTACATGAAGACATCTTGATTGACAGACTTTCCCTCACATAGGTGGATAGATAGAACTTTATTGTTCTATCCACATAGGTGGATAGATAGAACAACTTTAAAAACAAGCAATAAGCTGCTCAACATGCAGACAGGTTCCTTGAGGTCCTTGGCTGCAAGCAGCCTGAAAATGTTGTAATTCAAGGTTACGGTTGTTCTTTAAGCCAAACATTGCCTTTTAATAGTTCCCAGTTGAAAGGCCTTCTGTCACTAACTTGTTACATTCCCTCTGCACGTGTGTCCACACGGGCATTCGTAATTGTCCGGTTTCTCAAATGTACTCTACCTTTTAAACTCACCAGGCCTCGTTGCTTGTCTTACCTGCTGTAGAGCACAAAGAATGGAGCCAGAGTGGGTGGAGGTGATGACAGTGGTGTTTTATCTGAGAATCTCTGTGGGGATAAGGTTGCATGGTTTGCAATTAGACAACCAGGTACTGTGGCATGGTACATAATTTCCTTCAGCAGGTTATCATTTTGAAAAAATCAGAAACCTTTTAATATACAGTATAGGTAGCTGATTCTATTGTGCCTTCCCCCACCCCCACCCCCTTTATCCAGCTTAAAAGATTGGACATGATAGCATTTAACTCTTTAGACAGAAACAAGGACTTAAATTAAGCTTCTTTTAGGCCCTGCTGCATATATACCTTGTAGCACTGATGTATGCAATCTGCTCAGCAAGGCAAGTGCTTTAGGTATTACTTAACCTGCTTGATTTGGAGAAAGTCATCTGGATTCATGACACAGTGCATGAGTAAGATGCTTTGATTAGGGTCACTGAGTATATTAGGACACAGCCTCTCAGATTGGTATTTTTGTCCTTCTGCATGTTTTCAGCCAAGGAGTTCAGGGCTGCATGCACTGTCTCCCCTCCATACACAAACACACAAATGCTATCATTTGAATAGCCCTGTGAGATAGGCTAGGCTGAGAGATAGAAACTGGCCCAAGGTCACCCAGTGAACATGGAGTTTATCATCTATTGCCAGCAGCATGTCCCTATGAAGATAAAACACCACCACTAATATCTTTGTTAAACAAATGCATCAGCATTTAAGTGTGAATGCACACATCTTTTGTATGCAATTTTGCTAACTGCACACATTTCTGCAATCAGCTACTCCTAGTATAATGCATCTGCATATGTTATTTTCACTAATGTATGCGTTTCTATTCACACTTTATCTAGGTTTTTTGTCACCTGGTTGAAGTACTGCACTGCAAAATTCAGAGAAGTGCGAATTTTAAAGCATGATTGCAATTCACTTTGCCTATTGTTTCAGGAAGTGTGAATTGAGTAGATTTGCCTTTATGTGAAAACTAAACTGCATTTCTGCCCTATCAATTTCCCTGACTACTGGCTGGGACTGGTGGGAGGTATAGTCCAAAACATATGGAGGGCACCAGGTTAGGAAGACTGGCTTAGAGGGAAACAGAAATAAGACAGATGTCTGTGTCTGTGCAAGAGCAGAATCCCAGTGCAAGTGCCGAATCCTAAAAGGAGGACCAGGGTAGTCATCTCATTTAATTTGATGGTGGTGTTTGGACTGCAGTCAGTTCACACAGTGGAAAGTTTGTTAAGACAGAGACTTTGTACCCTTCACCCATTGAAATCAAAATGTCAATTTTGTGTCTGGTGGAGGTGGGGGACCAGAGGAGTAACCCAGGGGAGGGGACCAGTGATATTTGGGGTTTGGGGCACTGCCCACAAGGCAGTAACCTGGATGGAGTTGGGGGAGGAAGAGTCAGGGTAGTCCAAGAAGGAGGAAGGCACATAGTGTGACAGAAGAAGAGGCTGTTCTGGTGAACGTTGAGTCAGTAGACTCCCCATCTTTCCCCTTCCTGCTGTCTCCTAGAACCAGGAAGGGCTTGAAGTGGGAAGAGAAGTGGTGACTTCCATGCAGGGGAAGTCTCAGGTTACAAGTATGCAACCCATCAGAGGAAGGCATATAAGCTGGTGGAGCAGTGGGGTCTCTCTGTTGCTGCAACCACTCTTCAGGGAATAGATCTGAGGGACAGCTTCCTTTATGGCTAGAAGCATCCTTGAGTGCATGTGAATCCACAGCATCACGGGTGTTGCTGTAAGTGCTTCTTTTGTC
The DNA here is from genome assembly GCF_964270895.1 of Podarcis filfolensis. Taxonomy (NCBI): domain Eukaryota; kingdom Metazoa; phylum Chordata; class Lepidosauria; order Squamata; family Lacertidae; genus Podarcis; species Podarcis filfolensis. The sequence goes on from NC_139608.1 coordinate 54,578,151, forward strand.
AGTAAAGTCTTAGCTATCAAATATGTGTCTTCCTTAGCTGGAGTGGGCCAGGACAAGGCTGTTACCCAGGGTTTGTGCTTCCTTTTGTAAGGAGGCACAGCCGAGACTGTGCTGTCTTTATGACATTTGATTTGTTTACACATATATACAACCTGAGCCTATGATGAACTGGTTCACAGCATTAACACCCCCAAACGGTCTTGTTTCTCCCATAGCCACAGGCTTAGATTCAAACAGAAATCGAACATTACTCTCAAACTGTACTCTGACACTCTCCCTGGTTTGCTGCTCTACTTCTAGATCACATTACTCCCACTTTCAATTCTCTGGTTCTCTGGCTTTTTCTGTTGAGGGCCCCCTCACCTATTTGCCATTTCACACTGAGCCCCTTAATCCCCCTTAATGTCTCATCACCCAGGCTATCAACCCACCAGGGGGCTAGCCTGCCTCTTCCAAGAATTAGTTTTGGTTTTTTTAATGAATTTTATTAGTATTTTCCACACCACAACAACAACAACATGAAAGATATAAAAAAAAACAATACACACCACACAAAAATCAACATTAGAAAACTAAAAACAACAACAACAAAACAAAACAAAAAACAAATCCATATCTTACAAGTTAATATTATAAACACTAAAACAACAACAAGACATTGACTTCCACCAATCCCACAGCACCTCCTTTATCTCTCATTGTGTCCTCCTGTTTTCCTCTTTTCTTTATCATCTCTATCCTAACATCTAGATATAAACCCTTCTTTCATATCCTCTTCCAAGAATTAGAAGCCTTTATTAATTTCTAACATTTACTGGCTCCAGGGATTAGAGGGGTCTCTGCATAAAACCTGCTTCCTGCCACCCCAAACTCAAAACAGTACATTGTCACCCAGAACTACTATGCCACTTCAGAATAAAACAAACATGAACCAGTGTCATCTATTCACATGCCACTTTGAATTCATTGCCATTAATGACTTCGGCCCCATTTAAATAAACCAAATTCCCATTTGAAATCAAGCAGAAACATCTTTAAATCAAGTGCAGCCCAACATAAATCATGCAAATAAGCAATTGCAAGTAACATAACCAGAATATGTATGTAAATACAACTTGCCTTCTACAGGCATATATTGCTGCTATTGCAGTGTATGTTTTCACGTAGTCTTGCCCCAGATATCTACCAGTAAAATACCAGTAAAATTTCATTTTAGCGGGATTTCATAAATTCATCTGGTAGGAACATAGGGCAGATCTAGTGGAGACATCTGCTAATGCAGGGTAGGGGACCTTTTTTGGTTTGGCAGGCCCAATGTTTATCTCTCCCACACTGGTGAGCCCACTTTGACAGCTGGGTGGGACCACCTCCCTTTCAATCATCTATTGACAGCAGGCGCTTGAGAGGTGGGTTGCCCTGCTCACCTGACAAAATTGGCCCTCTGAATAAAGCAGGATTGAATTCCCTCAGGTCAGCTGATGTGTGAAGATTTCAGGCAAGCTTTCTGAAGGAGTGGCCTTCTGTACCCCACACCTGACTTCACATATGCTGTCAGATGTGGGGCAGGTGGTTGTGGTTTCAGAAAAAATGTCCCACTGGCCAAATAGGGAGGCCTGGCGGGCCAAGTTTGGCCCACAAGCCAGAGGTTTGCCGCATCTACATGAATGGAATTTTCTCTGATTCCCTCTTCCTGCTGTAGCTCCTTTATGTATCAGAATTCCCCCCCCCCCGGGGGGGCTATTTCCTTCCAGAACAGTGTGGAAGGTGGCATGGGGGCAGCTTCAGTAGTAACACAGGATTAGAGAAATTCCTCTTCCATCAGTTGATGCTTCTGCTGGTTCAAAAGCTGTTCCGTGAATGGGATAGCAGCATTATATTCCACCCATTACAGTCATCCATTGGTTATCTACTTTCACATTTCCTGTATGGTATCATACAGAATAACATACCATCCACCTTATTCCGTATTTGTTTTACATGATCCAGGCCATGGGGACATGATGACAAAAATATCCTGATACATTTGTGCTTCCACAGACTGCCTCAGGATTCAAAGCCAGACTCTTGTGCAAAAATAAAAATAAAAAAACCACTGTCTGAATTCTGCCTCTCTGGATATCTTTGATCTTAGTGCAATTTTTGTCTCGAGTGCTGGATGTGTCTTATCTCCTGTTTATCTGACTTCCTGTCAATTATGTCTGCTGTACCTGTCTATTGTAGGCTTTGTTTTTGAGATGCTATTCTTTGGTTGGTGCTTGAGTTACACTACTGCTGCATAAAGCATGATGGATTGATGACACTGCATCCAACACTCATCATGGATGTCAGAGTCGTATCTTGTCTTGCGTGCATGCTTATTGAATAAAATGGAATCTCACTCATTTAACCGTAGAAAGAATACAAAGCTAAGTGAAGCACTCTGTCTCCTTTTAAAATCCATTTAACAGAATTACACCTTAGCAAACAATGGCTTTTAAAAGAAAACATTTTCATCTATATCAAAAGTGCCCTACTGATTCCTAACGAAAGCTATGCTATTTCTACATAGCAAAGTCAGAACCTCTAAATCACATTGATGGGATTTAACTCAAATTTCAGGGGTTATTTTTTATTTTTGGTGGTAATCTAACTCGTTTTCAGTCTTTAATAGGATAAAAGGGCTTCCCCCCTTTTTAAAAAAGAAATATATAGCATATACTTGTGTCAGTGAGTGTGCAACAATGAAGAAGCCATTTCTTTCAGGTTTTTTAATCTCTTCAGAGAGTGAAAGTAGTATTTGCTGAAATAAAAGCACATTTTGCCAGAAATGTGATGCTAATCCTCTTAGTTTTAATGGTTTTGAAATGGTTTGTATAAGAAGGTAAACAGTGTAGTTGATTAATAGGAAGGAAGTCAATTGGCCATGTAGCAAATGTTATATGCTGCACCGTACAATAGCTCTTTATTTATACAAAGCGAGAAAACAGACGGGTCTCCTTTTTATGTTCTTATTTGAAAACCGATACATTGCCTTATACTGTACGGTTCATAAGCGTTTGATTCTACTATCCACAAAAAAGGCAAATGGTGCACATTTCAAATAGAAGTCAAAGTCAAACAAATACCACTGATAACTGGTGTCATATCAATGTCTTATCTTCTCTTTCTATTGAAAATATTCAGATAATAATGAGGTGCTTCACATTTAAAAGTCTTAAATCTTCAAAAGCTCAAGGCCTAGATGGTCTTGATATGGGCTTATTAAACTTGCCGAGAGAAAGAGAGAGAGAACAAACACCATGGTTATCAGTGTCATTTAACCTTTTAATAGCCAGAAAGAATTTTCTTATGTGATTTGTTAACCCATGTTGTCCTTGTAAAACTCTGGGGACATTACAGCATCTCTCTCTTTTTCTCATTCTGCTGCACAATGTATACTTAAACCAAACATAATTTTCTTAATCATTTACATGTGCTGTAAGAACGCAGGCCAGAGATCGCGCACCATTTGCATGTGTTGACAGCAAAAACACAGTTATCTTAACTTGGCTGCATGAAACAATGGAGCCATCTATAATAAGAATAAATGTTAACAGATGCATTCTGCCAGTTGAATTCTATCACCCAATGACGAGCTTTATTTATTAGCATGATTAAAATATTTATATACTACCTATTATGAAAACATATCAGGGAGGTTTACAGTAAAAGCCATTAAAAATACAATAACAGCAATAAAATAAATCCGGTAGCATTAACACTCTGATCCGCCCAGCACCATGAGATGCAGTGATGCCAGTGTTGAGAGGGCAGTTCAGCGGCTTTGCCTCACCTCATCCCACTGGCCATTACTGGAATCAAAGCAAGGGGCATGAAATCCTCTGAGTAGAATGTTTACCCCAACTCAATGAGGAGTTGACTACAAAGAGAGCGACTAAGGCCACCTCATGGGTTCATGTCAGCAGCAAGCTCTGAAAATGCAATTTCATGTTTCACAGTACATTTCTTAACTACTATGCTGCATTGGCACAATGCTGCTGTCATCCCCATAGTACTGCTAGGCATTGGGAGTGAGAGACAATCGCTTGCCTAGAACCAGTCAGTAAATTTCAGAGATAAGGTGAGATTTAGGCCAAGGCATCGGTGCCAACTTGAATAAATATTGGGAGGGGGGTAGGTAAGCTCTGCCCCACATAATAGATCCCAGGACACACTATACACACCCCATTTGAATGGCAATTCCTATCAATTGGGGGGTGCCTCAAATATTTTTATTGGGGAGGGCAAGGGGCCTTAGCCCCTAGGAGTTGGCTCCTACAGGTTGAGGATTGTGTGACTCCTCTTCAACATGTTGCGATAGCTTCACTGTAAGTACAGTCTGCTGGGTTATGCAAATTGATTCCATTTCAAATATATATTTCTGCTTTTAGTACAGGCACAAGAATTCTTGAACCTCAGCACAACTCATGTTAAGGCTGCAATCCTGGCGTCCTTTGAGTAGGGTGTAAGTCCCATCAATTTTAGAGATATATTTCTGTGTAAACATACTTAGTCCTGCATGAGAAAGTGTTAAATATATTTGTGCGGATGTTGCAACAGCTGTCATTTTGTTTCATGGGAGTTTCGTTGCACCGCTTTACTCTGAGCATTATTTTATTTTTTTTATGTGCCATTCCTACAGACCTGAACTATGCAGGTGTTTGCCCTACACTTGACATTTTTGAGCCAAAGAGCATCTCGAATGACTAAGCAGTGATCCATTTAAACTCTGTGTCATGTGGGGTTTGGCGTGGTCTTTGAATTCAAGGAGAGCAAAAGCTAATCCTTCCATTTCTTCACCAACTGTTCTAAGACATAAGTTCAGTCAATTCTTTCTAGAGAACAATAATGTTTACCTTAGGCATACATTCTTTTAAATAGCCAGAGACCCGTGGTCACTCTAATAAAGAGGGCTAGAGATCTCTAGCAGTGACCATTACCAAACTGTGAATTCCAGCATTTGGGAGGGAGGGAGGGAGGGAGGGAGGGAGGGAGGTGTAGAACCATGAAATGGTATAACATTGATATAAATTTATAGAGTGGCTGTTCCAGACTAAGCTTGCATACACACTAGACATTTAAGGCACATTTGAAACAACCCACCTCTACTAAGAACCCTAGACTATGTGGTTTACCCCTCACAGAGCTACAGTTACCAGAACCCTTAACAAACGACACTACCCAGGATTCTTTGGAAGGTGTGCTTAGTTACCTGGTGCATATGAAAACAAGAATGAAAATGAGAATTTGCCATCACATTTGTGAGATGTCTCGTACCTCAGATGTCCTTCATCACCCAATAATGCGAGGGCAGCTGTGTGCCATCAGGCAATCAGTTGGCCTCATGTGTTGCATTTTCTCATCTGGGGGGCTTCTCACATCCCTTCAACCCAGGTATTTATTTGGACCCTGTGGGGATGGATGGAAATAGTGCCCCTATTACTTGATAGGAATCTGCTTCAGAGCCTTCATAGCAGAGCTGTTTCAGATATGCTACCCATTCCATGTATAGGACTAGCTAAGTAAACCACTGGGTATAGCTATGGCATCGCTATGACCTCCTTCCTGCAAAATCCTTAGTGGCTGTTGGAGAAAATAGTGGATGGTCTGATTCAGGAATGGGTTTATGGACCACATTCTGTATGAGAATTATTAACTCATGACCTGTTAATCATAGAGGATACCATGGAAAACCACTTGGGGAAGAGGGTGGGATGTGCTACAGATAACATTTGCTTCTGAGTTGCTGTGCTGCACCTCAACTCGCTTTTAGAACAATGTCCCCAACCATGATCTGGGCCCATAACAGAGCTCTCAATATCTGTTTACTATGAGCAATTGGTAATTCAGCCAGGAAGTAAAAGTGGCCCACCATGCCCTCAACAGGCAGTGTTCTGTTGGATTGGTTTGCAGTGCAATCAACTAATTAAAAATATGAAGGACAAATCCCTACAAGCTTACTGAAGCTTGGCTGCAAGTCAAGTATCCTCATTCTGTAATTTCAACCAAACAGTGAAGTAACTGAAGGGTTTTCTAGCACTCAAGTTTCCTGTCATCTCTCCCCTGTTTCCTGAAATGCAATGAACTTTCTGCTGGATAGTAAGTCACTTGTCTTATTTCCTTAGGTGAAAATCATTCTGCTCGTCTTCAATGTATATTTGAATAGCCTCTTCCTGTGTGAAAGGCTTCTGGGTCCTCCTTTAGGCATGAACAGCATCAAGTGGCATTCAGGGCTACTTATCTTGCTCACCTGCCAATTAGCTATAAATTGTAAGAAGCATTGTACACACACAAAAAGCTGGATTGGTTTCAGCTTTAATTACTAAAAAAAAAATAGGAAAAAAAATCAATATAGTATTGCCTCCTCCAACAAAAAATATAGGATCCAAATCCTTAATCCTCTTTGAAGTTGCTCTTAAAGATATATCCCACTGATTATTTTAATGCAGGTGATGATCCTCAGAGAAAAAGAAATCAGTATCCTATCTCTAAGCTCAGATAAGGTGGGAAATATGTTTGATGGTTCTGTTCTAGCTTGTTAAAATGGCCTACTAAGACCGTCACCCCCAACTTATAACGTGCACTTTTATGGTTCTGTCTTAAATGGTAGGCAATAAAGTATAATCATTTTGAAATTACATTAATGAATTGTCAGCTTAATATACACTCACTGATTAGATGCCATTCATTATGAATCTCTTAGAAAATATTTGACTGCAGAGAGCTGGGGAGCTGGAAAATATACACTACAATTTATGTGACAGGTTTTGGCCTTGTGGTAGACAGAGTTGTATACGTCCTCAAATTATGCATGAAACAAATACTGTTTGCTGGGGTTTGGCTGGGTTAACTGATTTTGTAATAGGAGGCTAGCAGCTGCAAAAAATGGAGGCTTACTTGTTTGCAGAGATTGTCACTAGCATTGCAAGTAGTATTGCGATAAACACATCAAAAGGGAGAACAGAGTGATCAGAAGAAGGCCAAAAAGTCAGCACAGCAATGCTTGCCATCAGAACAAGTTTGACTTTGTAATAATGGGCTGGCTGGTGGCTGGCTGACAAATTAATGAGAAGTCAGAACTACTGAGGCTCACCTACCCTTTGTTTTTAGTAGCATGTTCAGTGTCCTAAACCTGAGCCAAAATGGAGAATGAATTTCCCTGGTCATTTCTGCACTCCCAAACCCTTGAAAATGAGCCAAGATTCAGCTTAGTTCTACTGTGCTGTGTATCACTAGTTCTTTGTGACACAGTAATTTGGATGAGATGGGGGCAATCTGTTTGGAGCGTTTTGTGCAAATCGTCTTTGAGTTGCCCTGAAAATAATTTGGGCTTTTGCAGCATTCCAGTAGAATGCTTGACAATGAAATAAAATTAATACCGTGCCATATGAACACTTGAAAAGTGGTCACTTGCCCAACCCTCCTAGTCCTTCTCTTTCCCAAGCTAATAAACAAATAACTAAAATTAAGCTTTAACTTTGGGTAAAGGAAGTGGGTAGCAGATGGTAGAGGGTTCCCATCAACTTAGGAGAAATCCCACAGGACCCCTCCTGTAAATTATGTGTGGAGTATCATTTATTGCCAGGAATCATGGGGCTTGTAGGAAATACACCTGCAAGGCCACTTCTGTGTCAATGAGAGTTTTCCATTGCCTGTTACCCACTCTTCCCCAAAGAATCTCTCTCTCTCTAGCTGGGAGAATATGGTGGCAGGGGAGGCCATCCCATCCCTAAACTTGAGCTAGAAGATTGAGCCTTTTGAATTGCAAGATCCATGGAAACTATAAAATGCTTGATACCTGCCCTATTCAGATATTCAGACATCAGTACAGACACTGAGGAGAAGCACACACTGGACCCTTCTCCTCCGCTTCCAAACTTACTGTGTTAAGTGGGAAGGTCTAAAGGGGAATTGTAAACATATTTGATTACAGTCCTCCCTGTGGTTGGGTACCCTGCAGGGGTTCAATGCTGTCCTGCTGTAACTTTTTGACAGTAAGGTTTAGATGAAGTGGGCTGAGCATGGAGAGCCCTCCATGGATACAATTAGTGAACAGCTGGAAAGGGCTTGGATAAGCAGTTGTTAAGACTAGCCACTAAGGTTCAAACGTGGGTCACTATGCCCTTTCTTTGAAGCATTGGAGTAGCCAACTGGATTCTTTTTGCATTTTGATACTACGTACTGAGTTTTTACTTGTGATGTTATGACTGCAATTTGTGCGAGCCACTTAAATATTTTGCTGTGCTAAGCAGTATATAAAATGAATGAATGAAATGAGACGTCTTGCTATTCCATTTCTGTATTTTTGCGTGTTGTTGTCAATGTGCTCTGTACTTTCAGTGTTAGTGCTCCAAACCTATGCATACACACATCAATATGCATGATTGCTGCAGTAAAATAACAATAATCAAGTTGTTATTGCTTTGCAGCACTTGATCTTGCATCATCGCCATCCGCTTTCCTCGTGTGGGGAGGTTAAATATTTTGCTATTCAAACTTACAAACCCAAAGTGCTCATTGGCTTGAGACTAAAAGCAAAATGTCAGAAAGACTTACCATTGACCTTCACTCATGCATTGTTGGCTCACTTGTATAACATCCTTGGTGAAAGATTACAGCATAGAAAATAATCTCCTTCTAAAGGACACCACTCCTGGCTCCTTACAATCACTAATTCATACGGCAATAGCTGCTCATTGATGGCGATGCATGCATACATACATAGGGGACCTGTGGTAAGAGGAACTCGCTGAAAGAAGGGGATTAAAATGTTAGCCTTCCCTAGTACACTCTTGAGTGGTTGGAGGTTGCCCTCTACAGACTGATTACAGTGATGCATGCAAAACTGAGAAGAAAGTTAGCAGAATTCCCATCTCATTTTACTCCTACATAGTTTGCTGTGATTTATGAGAACATAAGGTCCAGAAGCAACACATGAGAGTCTTTCCTAGTTGCATGGTTGTTTTTGGCATCCGATATGGGAGAGACATGTTTTCTTGCATTTGGAGCAGATGAAGGTGTCCTGTTGTTGTGCTGCTGCAGATGCACCATGGTGTTTCTTCTTTCTGCATTCCTTCTAGTGGTCACTGCTGTGGATGCACAACCTGACTGTCAGTCTCCAGGTCCTGTAGACAAGGGGTTCCCACACAGCAGGGTGGATGTTGCTAACCTTCATGTCTCTTTTGCAGACATCTTTGTAACACAGAGTTGGTCTACTGACAGGCCTGGTGTGAAGCCAGCTCCCCACAGCTCCTTGGAGATCCTGCCACCTTCTATTCTGTGGACCATGATCAAGATAGCATAGACATCTCTGAGACGTGAGTGTGAACACGCTGGGAATGTGCACTTGGCAGAGAGTACCTTTTTGTTTGAGACTCTGTTCTGCCATGTGATGCTCAAAACTGCCCTTGTTAGGTCTGCCTGGCAAGTCAAATACCTTGCGTTGAATGTTGATTTGAGTGTGACAAAGCACAAGCTTTGAAAAAGAGCACCAAGCATGGCAGGATGTAAATAACCACCCAAAAATTAAAAAGAGTTACTCAGAATAAGATGGGGCTTGTTGTTACACTCAGGAGAGGGGCTGTCTTGCACCTTGAGCTAGAGAGTAAAAGGTAAAAGGACCCCTGACAATTAGGTCCAGTCGTGGACGACTCTGGGGTTTTGGTCTCATCTCGCTTTATTGGCCGAGGGAGCCGGCGTACAGCTTCCGGGTCATGTGGCCAGCATGACTAAGCCACTTCTGGTGAACCAGAGCAGCACACGGAAACACTATTTACCTTCTCGCCAGAGACCTATGCAAAATAAATCAAACAAAAAGAATGTTATTCTGTATGTTCTTCCATATAAGGAAAAAAGAGTAACCATTGCTTTTCTCTACCAATACCCTGTGTGGCGAAGCCTGAGATCTTTTGCACTGGGAATACACCAAGCAAAGAGCTTCTTGCGTCATGTTCAGACTTATTACAGACAGCGCCCTTCCCACAGTCTCTTATTCTAAATGTCCCAAATGACTCAGGCCCCAAATATCTGAAAGGCCACCTCCTCCCCTAGAGATGCTCTCCGGTGCTAAGATCAATGGAGAGGTCTGTCTTGGTGGTCCTGCTTGGTAGGGTGAGGGTTGGAAGAGGGCATTCTCTGTGGTACTCCATCCCCATTCGCCCAATGCTAAATGCCCAATGCCCAAAGGTTTTTGCATCCACTTAGCACTGGGACGTATATGTGATTTTATTTTAAAATTGAAAGTTTTTAAAAAATGTTTAAACTATATTTTAAATTGCTGCAACCCAGCATGAGGCCTTAGGGTGAAGGGAAGGTAATAAATAAAAATAAAAACCAACAAAAATAACAACAATAATCAAACATTAAGCCTTGTGAATATTTCTGTGAAGTTTAAAAGACAGCCTATTTTTCCCAGTAAGGGTATTATGGTAACACAATAATAAGGTAGGGTTGCCATAATTCAAAAAATGAAAATCTGGACACAAAGTTGTTGCGCCTGTTTTTTGGTGGTTTTTTTGCTGAGCTTTTTTTGAAAATGAAATTTGGCAAAATCTACGCTTCATACGTCCACATTTATCTGGACATTTTAAGCAATTTTCACTTGGACACTGCGCTTACGAGGGGCAGATGCCGGCTGTGCCTGGAAAATTCTGGACATAGGGCAACCCTATAATAAAGGTAAAAGGTAAAGGTAAAGGGACCCCTGACCATTAGGTCCAGTCGTGGCTGACTCTGAGGTTGCGGCGCTCATCTTGCATTATTGGCCGAGGGAGCTAGCGTACAGCTTCCGGGTCATGTGGCCAGCACGACTAAGCCGCTTCTGGCGAACCAGAGCAGCGCACGGAAACGCCGTTTACCTTCCCGCCAGAGTGGTACCTATTTATCTACTTGCACTTTTACATGCTTCTGAACTGCCAGGTTGGCAGGAGCAGGGACCAAGCAACAGGAGCTCACCCCATCGCGGGGATTCGAACCGCCGACCTTCTGATCGGCAAGTCCTAGGCTCTGTGGTTTAACCCACAGCACCACCCTAAAGGTATTATGGCACAATTCCTTTTTGGGTGTTTTTATAATGGGTCACCTCAGCTGCCTCCATGTTGTATGCATGTGTTTCCACCGGACCTTGAAAAAAAGATTTTTGTTTTTGTTTTGTTTTTGCAGAGACCAGAACAATTCTAAAAGTATTAAAAATATGCACACAATGTGAATACACAGTCCAGCTCTATTTTTAATATGTAGATGGTACAAAAACTTGTGTTTTAAGCAATTTGTTAACATATGTCCCCAAACATGGTCTATGAGTGACGTGTGGCATAATCTAAGTGCATTTATTCAAGCATAAGTTCCCCTGCAATAGTCCTATATCCTCCTACCTGGAAGTAGGTAAAGGCCATGTGTGGGACGCAGGGGTACACATACCCCCAAACATTTTGTGAATCTAAGTTTGGCCTCATTGAGGGGCAGTATTTCAATATGAGTAGGAAAATGAGAGTACCCTTGAACACTGATAAAGAAAAAAAGCACTGGGTAAAGGTAAAAGTAAAAGTAAAGGACCCCTGGACAGTTAATATTTGACTATAGGGTACAGCGCTCATCTCGCTTTCAGGCTGAGGGAGCCGGTGTTTGTCTGCAGACAGCTTTCTGGGTCATGTGGCCAGCATGACTAAACTGCTTCTGGCACATGAAACACTGTGACGAGTGCCAGAGCACATGGAAACAACGTTTACCTCCCCACCGCAGCAGTACCTATTTATTTACTCACTCTGGTATGCTTTCGAATTGCTAGGTTGTCAGGAGCTGGGAAAAAGCAACAGGCACTTATACCATCATGCAGATTTGAACTGCCAACCTTATGATCGGCAAGCCCAAGAGGCTCGGTGGTTTAGACCGCTCACTGGAACTTCTGAGTAGACAGTACAAGATTGTGCTGCATTCCCTAATGGGAGCATTTAGGAATGACTAAACCATGACCAGAATGAATGATGGCCTCCAGATATTTTGGACCATAACTCCCATCAACCCAACCAGCATGGTCAGGGGTGATGAAAGCTGCAGTCCACAACTTCTGGAAGGTTCCCACCATGTTGTGCATCCCTGATCTAAACAACACGGGGCATATTTAATTAGGGTATTAACCTCATTTAATTTAGTTGGAAGTACGGTACCTTTTAGGAATACATTGCATTAAAGCTTTTTGTTTCTCTCTTTTTAAAAATCTCATAATACCTGCCATCTTTCTCTGAGGTCTTGAACAAATGCACACTCAATGTTGGGACTCCCCTGGAATGCATGTTGCAACTTTGTGGAATGTTAGTAATAAGACCATTCAGTATTTGAGATAGTTCTGTAATTGCAGCTTCATTCTGAACAGAGCTTTGATAGTAGTAAAGAATTCATTTAATCCCAATCACCAATAAGATGAAACCCAGAACTGAAGGTACTAATGCGCTTATAATTATTACAGTATGCACTGTGATGATAAATATGAGGATGACCCTTCAGCTCAATGGTACACATTTATTTAATGGGCTACTACGCAACATAGTTGTAGGATTCCACTGTCCACACACATTGCATATTAACCCATTAAATAAAAACATACCATTCAGCAGCAGTGTCATCCTCATATTCACTCATTCTCAGAGTTCCTGCCAAAGTGTTTAATCACAAATAGCAACAGTGCAGTTAATTTGTCTTGCAGACACAATTTATTTCCATTTCTGATGTCGTAGTCCTTCCATTCAATCTGCCTCTTTATGCCAGGGATAGGGAAACTGTGGCCCTCCAGATGTGGTTGGACTAGAACTCCCATCAGTTCAAGTCAGCATGGCCAATGGGCTGGATGATGGAAGTTGTAGTCCAACAACATCTGAAAGGCCACAACATATACCATACTCCAGTGCTCCCCCCCCAAAAAAATAAATGTTTAGGGGTACTCTCATTTTGACTTAAGAAAATCACCGGCAAAGGAAATGAACCCGCCATCGGAGGTGGTAACAGCGAAACTGACCAATCACCATGCTAGATTCCAACTCCTACTTCAAACATTAAACGCTCACTTCCGTCTGAGACTCAGGAAATACTGGGACAGGAAATAAGGCCACCATTGGAGATAGCAATGGAACTGACGGTTCACTGTGCTATTCAACGGAATTGACGATCGTCATCAATTGATGATTTTTAAAAGTTTCTTTTCCCGTTAGATTCACAAAATGTTTAGGGGTATGCATACCCCTGCGTCCCCCCCAGAAGAAAGCCTGTCATACTCTATTATTATTATTAGTAGTAGTAGTAGTAAATTTATATTCTGTCTTTCTCCCAAACTAGGATATGTGTGTTTTCCATATTAGGAATTGCAAGTGTGTGTGTGTGTGTGTGTGTGTGAGAGAGAGAGAGAGAGAGAGAGAGAGAGAGAGAGAGAGAGAGAGAGTGACTAGAGGGGAGCAGAGCATTATGTCTGCTAAAATAACAATATCATGTAAATTGGATGTGCCGTCTGCAGGCTCTGGCAGCTATCTCTCACTCTGACCCTTTACTAGCCTGACCATTTTCTCCCTTGTCCTATATTTTGCCCATATGCTGGAATTTGAGACAACATTCACCATTTACTAAGTATAAGAAATGGTTTTAATGCCTCACACTGACACCTGAATCCTATCAATTTTTCTCTGTTTCATTCCTACCAGTAAGCCAGCCAATTGGCTTGTGCAAGCAATTCAGGGGAAGAAATGTAATCGAGGTTCCTCTTTTCAGAAAGGTACTTCTGTCCAATTGTTTTTATCTCGAGAATACAGCTCTGAGGTCTGTTTCAAAAGATGTCCTTCAGCAGGCGGCATGAATTGCAAAATCAGTCACACAAATGGCCCACCATATATAAAATAACCAATATATCAAGTGAGCTGGAGCCAAGCAGCAGTTAAAATAACTACTAGATCACAAACACTAAGCTCACAATGCAGCTCAACAGACAGATACATTCTGGAAATGAAAAAGCACAAGCTCTTTGCGTGTGTGTTTTAAAAGTTTGATTTATAATAACGCTTCATTTTTTATTCAAGATATGAAACATTCTGAAAAGCACATGCTAAAAATTGAAAAAAGATTGCCATAAATGTATAAAATCCAAAGTAACTATAAAATGGATGGGGAGATATTTTTGTCTCTAATGGCATACATGCTGCAGCTAAATAGAGTTTGTATTATGCAACACACCCAGCAAATGCCTTTCTATATAAGCACATGTTACCCCCAGGTATATCACATGAGCACCCTCATTTTACAGTGGACAGAGTATCATAATGTTTATTCAGTAAACGTTCTTTATGTTGACTTCATACTGTTCTCCGATCAGTGCAGCTGAATGTTGGAAGATTCAAGGCAGATTTTTTAAAAAGAACTTCTTCATGCAGCACATAGTTAAACTAGGGAACTCTCTCCCACAGTAGGCAGTGATGGCTACCAAGGTAACAATTATCAAATCTACCGATGATGCTTCATTTTGAGGGAAGGTTGGCGGTTCGAATCCCCATGACGGGGTGAGCTCCTGTTGCTCAGTCCCTGCTCCTGCCAACCCAGTAGTTTGAAAGCACGTCAAAATGCAAGTAGATAAATAGGTACCGCTCCGGCGGGAAGGTAAACAGTGTTTCCGTGCACTGCTCTGGTTCGCCAGAAGCGGCTTAGTCATGCTGGCCACATGATCCGGAAGCTGTACGCCGGCTCCCTCAGCCTATAGAGCGAGATGAGTGCGCAACCCCAGAGTCGTCCGCGACTGGACCTAACGGTCAGGGGTCCCTTTACCTTTACCAATGATGCAAAGTTGGGGAGGGATAGCCAACACCAAAGAAGACAATATCAAGATTCAAATTGTCTTCTTCCGAGTAGCCACCAGAAGATCAATTATGTAAGTTTTTTTTGTGTCTTTAAGAATTGGTCCTTAAATTTGCCTGCTTTCTTTTTTCTTCCTTTGACAGTCGCAGGGTCTCCTACAAGGCCTTTGCCTCTAGAGGGCGCTGGAGTCCAGACTTCCAAAAAGCTCTTTTAAAATAAAGTGATGCCAATACCCACTGAGCCACAGTGAGGACTCTCCTTTACATATTTAACAGTTTAAACAAGCTCTTCCCAACCCAGGCATTTTGGACTGCAGCTCCTATCAAACCTGACCACTAACCAAAACAAGCAGTTATTTGATAAGGAATTAAGTGACAATGTTTCTGTTTCCTAACCTAACCTATATCCCCTCTTCCCAGCTAGTCTTCTCTTTCTCTCACTCCTTCAACCCCTTTTTTCAGTTGTTGTTTTCAACCATGCTTCCCACCTCCCACTCTCTCTGATTCTGCTCTGACTTTAGTTGTTTATTAAAGGGCATTTTATTCCAGTAGGATTTCATTGTCGGTGGCAAATAATGCTTTTACGCTTGGTTTTGACTGCTGTTTCTGGTTCTTTCATAGTGTTGTTTCTATGTTATTTTAAATTTATGCTGCCCGGAGTGGTGCTTTTGCATCAAAAGAATGGGATACAGGTGTTTTAACAAAAATAAATTCAAAGTGCTTCCACTCGTTCTTTGAAATTGAGGGAGTCCTTGGTCCATTGAGCTCGGTTTTGCCTGGCAACAGCTCCCCAGTGGTCTTCCCTAGCCCTACCTGGGCATGCCGGGGACTGAGTTTGTGCATACAAGGGGTGTGCTATGTCACTTTGCTATGGTACTATTGGCATAGCTTTTGTATCCTGTTAGATTGTGAGCTTGCATGCAGCTGACTATGTGTATTATTTTTCCATCTCCGTGCAGCGCCTTAGGAAATGTCAAGCATTCTGCAAATGCTTGACAGAGCTGGCCCAGGACATTTTTGCCACTAGAGGAAAACAGAGAAGGCCGCCCTCCCCCACAGCTTCCACCTGCTCCATGCACCCTCCTCCCTGCCCACCTTCTGCCCCTGGTTGGTGCTGTGTGGTGCATGCACGGTGGCAGCACCAAGAGAGTGGCAGCTGGCAAGCACAGGAGGTGATGAGCAGGGCCACTGTTCCTTGTTGCCCAGTGCCTGCTGCCCTGAGGTCACTGCCTCGCCTTGCCTCATGGGTGGCCCAGCCCTGTAAACGAAGGTCAGAGGTTTTTTGAGGGGGGAATTTGGGGAGCCCTCAAAGCCTCGCTTCACAGACGGCATAGTAGGTCCTTTCCTCTTTTACACCAGAGTTCAGGCACCCCTCCCTTATCAATGGATCTTGCAACAGTAGTATCAACTCGTTCCTGGTCCTCCACATCCTCAGAACTGCAGGTGGTTTCTTATACTCAGAGCACCCCCTGGTGGGGAACTTACTCAAATAATTCTATTTCACCTTTTCATCATAGGATTCCTGGTCTGTTAGTTTTGTTCTATACAGTGCTTTTTTCTGGGAGGATACAGAAAAACATACCCCTAAACATTTTGTGAATCTTTGTACTTTTGTCTATTTACTGTATTTATTTTTCCCAATTTGAACTATAAAATGGTGATTTTCTTGAGTCAAAATGAGAGTATCCCTAAACATTTTTTTCATAGAAAAAAAGCACTGGTTCTATATAGTTCTTCTCCTGACTCCCCTGAAACACCGCCCAAACCAAAATACAGCACTTCACTGAACTTTGAAATGTAGTTCATCATCCAAATAATATTTACAAAAATGCTTACTGGGGCAAAATGTACATAAAAATGCATACTGTTACAAAGGTTGCACGTCACCCCCAATCTCTGCCGAGTGGTGCGCAAGACTCCAGGGGGTTCTAGGCACTCATCCAGGGTTGTGTTTCCTTCGAGAATTAAGATGCAGTGAAGACTGTCATATCTTTTAAGGAATATGGTTCAATTGCACATACTGACACCTGCAGTTTACATGGACGAGGGTGCAAATCTTACAGCATTGTCATCTGAAGAGGGGCTTGTTCCCCCCAGCATACCTTGCAAAACGCAACACCTCCCCTTCCATCTGCTCGCCCCCCCCAAACTCTAATTTCAACCCAACACAATTTTTACTGTGACATCACACCACACCCTGTCACCTTGGCAACCCGTGTTTTGCATGAACCCAAATACCTTATTAGACCTGGTCGTTGTTTTATAATTCTTGAATGCCGGCAGAGGGGAGGGAGCAGTTTCGAGTGGACACACAAGTGATCCTGTTGAAGCCCTTGTCTCACTGTGCAGCTGTTATATATGTTGAGCTCTTGAAACAAATGCCCCCCAAGCACCCCCTCTAGTACTGCGGAGTCCATTCTGTACCTTGGTATATCAAGGAACTAAGGGTGACACAGCAGGCAAGAGGTTCATGGTGGAACGGTTGCAAGCACTCTTGAAGAAACTGATTAACTTCATCCATTTCAGTCTGTGTTGTACCTGGTTATGCAACTGACTCAGTCTTGGCTGCCCTGATGTATGACCTTTATAAGAAGAAAGTAGGGGGAGCATAGTTGTTCTTGATTTATCAGTGGCTTTCAATACCTATTGGCCATGCTATCCTCCTGAACTGACTTGGCTTGATGGGTATTGGAGGCACAGCTTTTCATTGATTTCAATATTATCTCCAGATTTGGTTTCAGAGAATAGCGTTGGGTGATTTGTCTTTCAGCCACTGGTAGCTATGCTGTGGAGTGTTGCAGGGTACCATCTTGCCGTCAATGCTATTTAACATCTAAAGGAAGCTATTAAGAGATTTGGAGTGAGGTGTTATCAGTATGCCAATATGGTCCAGCTTAATTTCTCTGTAGCATCAGAATCAGGAGAGGCTATGCAAAACTCTGACCAGCGTCTAGATTTGGCAGTGGGCTAGATGAGGGCCATCAAACTGAATTAGAATCTGGCAAGAAAGAGGTGCTGTGAGTGAGTAGGTTCTGACTCATATACTTGGTCAGTTGCCTGCTTTGTTTGGAGTTGTAGTCCCCTTGGAAGAGCAGGCTCATAGCCTGACCACTCTTGTAATCTCCATGATAGATTACTGCAATGCACTCTATGTGGGGCTGCCCTTGAGTTTGTCTGGAAAGCTGCAGCTAGTGCCTAATCTGCTCACTGAGGCAGATTATCACTATCGCATTATGATGCAACTGAGTGAATTGCACTAGCTGCCAATTAGCTATTGGGCTAAGTTCAAGTTATTGGTGCTTTAACTCAACTAGTATCTCTACTGGACTTGCCATCATCTTTAACACATTAAATTGATTTAAATTGTTTGCATGTATGGCATTGCTTTTTAATTGTTTTTACATGTGGGCTTGTTTTTTATTGCTGCTGTTTCTTCTGTGAAATTACTTTCAGGTATCAATCCATAAATGGAATCAAATAAATATATAGATGTATTATGGTATCAGGGTTCATGGACTATGAAAGTTTATGCCGCGTTCAATGTGTTCATCTTTAGGGTACCACAAAACTCCTTGTTTCTTCACCATGACAGAGCATGTCCCCTCTGGACATTGTATTTTTAATGTCTACCGGCAACAATAATTTCTTTAAAAAATATTACATTAAATGAATAAATAACAGAGACTGGACTTTGCCAAATGTAAACTACACCTTCAAAAAAAGGAAAAGAGATGATAGCTCTTTCAGCTGCTTCTTTTGTCTAAACTGGAGTCACAGGATCTCCCACAGAGTGTGGTACATGCAATTGAAATTTGTTTCAATACAAAAACTAAACAAAAAAGTAGGTTTATTTTTAAAAGCTTATTTTATCCCTTCCCCCAAGTCACCAACTCTTAAGATAAAAAGTATTGAAATGATGCAATGCATACACCCACCAGGTGGTGCTTTTGGTCCATGAATGAAGCACTGCCTTCCTTTTATGATCAAACCGCAACTGTGGAAGCTGTATCAGTAGCATTACTAAATGGAAGTCTCTCTTATTTTAAAAGAAGCCAAACATCCCAATGGTGGTCTGCAACCAAGTTAATATTTGACTTGGTCTGAAAACAATAACAAATCAATGCCATGCACTGTTAAAAGCAAACCAAAGTTAATGAAATTAGCAGTTCATGTTGGTATCAACAGATTGGAAAATTATAATTTCTGGTCTCTGCAGGTAAGGCTGCAATTCTGTGCTCCTTCATCTGGACACTATACCTCTGTTGATGCAGCCTAGAATAGCATTAGCCTTTTCTGCTATTGCACCATACTGCTGACTCATGTTAAACTTGTGGTCTGCTAAAACCCCTAGATCCTTTTCATATGTACTATGGGCAAGCCAGGTGTCCCTCAGCTTCTTCATACCTTACAATTGTCCCTACTGAAATTCATTTTGTTAGTTTTGGCCCAGCTCTCCAATTTGTCAAGGTCACCTTGAATCTTGAGTCTGTCTTCCATGGCATTGACTAAGCTTCCCAGTTTGGTATCATCTGCAAATCTGATGAGCATCCCCTCAAATCCTTCTTGCATGTCACTTATAAAGTCATCGAATAACAATGGGCCCAAAACAGAACCCTGCAGCCCCCTTCTTGTCACTTTTCTCCAGGGTGATGAGGAGCCATTGGGTTTGGTCAGTCAACTAGCTACAAATCCACCTAACAGTTACCTTGTCAAGCCCACATTTTACCAGCTTTTCCACAAAAATATCAGGGGAGACTTTGTTAAAAGCCTTACTGAAATAAAAATATATCACATCCACAGCATTCTTCTGATCCACCAAACTTGTAACTCTGTCAAAAAAAGAAATGAGATTCGACTTGCATGACTTGTTTTTGAGAAACCCATGCTGGGTCTTATTAATCAGCATCCTTTTCTAAGTGCTCCCAGACTGACTGTTTAGGACCTTTTTAAGATTTGTCTTCCTTGTTTCCCATACTCTGTACATTAGCATAGTGACAACTGAAACCATGAGTCATTCCCTCCAGGTGCTTCCTTCTTGTAGTTTTCTGCCCTTTAGCAGCTTTTAATGCCACCACCTCGGTTTCCTGTGTATCAATGAAGCTATTATCCCCAGTACCAGGTGTTCTCCTGTGTTTGTAATATTGTCTCCCTCCTCCTCAGGATTTAGTTTAAAGCTCTCCTGATCAAGTTTACAGACTCTTAGCAAACACATTCTTGCCAACTGCTGTGAGGTACAACCTATCTCTTGCCAGAAGTCCTTCCTCAAGGAATCAGAGACCATGGTCCAAGAAGCCATACCTTTCCTGACAACAACACCTGTACAGTCAATGGTTTACTTGCAGTATTTTCCTCTCTCTCTCTGGGCTACATCCTTCAACAGATTAAAAAAAAAATCCAGATAAATGTGGAAATGGAACAAAATAGATCTGTGGATGGAACACAGATTCACATAAGAAGAAATATTTCTTTTTCTTTGTATTTATGTGAAAAATTCATTGTTAACTATTTTTATTTTTTTCGCCCAGAAAACACTGTGTTAACACATGGAGGGTGTCATTTGAGCCAGATATAAATAGATAAGAACAATAGAGCTGATTAGCATCATTGTCCAATAAACTATTGTCACAATCCACAAATATCTATCATATCTATCTATCTATCATCTATCTATCTAATCTATCATCACTAAAATAAAAATAAAGCGACATGTATTTAGCTGACATTTCACTAGGTGGTGCTCTTTCTTCACTCTTACTCATTGTTTCAGTCATGGAGATTGTCTGCTGGAAATGGTTCTTCGGATTATAATATGAAGCTGCTCAGTACTTTTGCCTTGATTTGTTGAAAACAATCTACATGGAGAAACAAGCCTGAGCTTTAGAGCCCTTTCCTTTTAGATCCAATTGGATGCTCCCAGGCAAATTTTGCAAACTTTATTGAATGACATAAGAAACATGAATGCAGTGAAATGAAGGGGAGGGATAATTCCATGAAAATGTCAGCCTACAGACTCACTTTTCATTCTCATATAGAGTTAGCATGTGCTATATCAGGCATAGTCAAACTCGGCCCTCCAGATGTTTTGGGACTATAACCAGATGATTTGGGACTACAACTCCCATCATCCCTGACCACTGATCCTGTTAGCTAGGGATGACGGGAGTTGTAGTCCCAAAACATCTGGAGGGCCGAGTTTGCCTATGCCTGTACATTTATACCTCGGGTTAAAGTAGCTTCAGGTTGAGCATTTTCGGGTTGCGTTCCACAGCGACCTGGAAGTAACAAAATGACGTCACACGCATGTGCAGAAGCAGCGAATTGCGACCTGTGCACACACAGATGCAGGTTGTGTTCTGCTCAGGATGCAAATGGGGCTCCTGAACGGATCCCGTTCGCATCCAGAGGTACCACTGTACTAGCTGATGTGAAGGGGAATTATTCTGCTTAGTGCTGAGTCCCCACTTTGTGCTTCAAAGGCTCCTGACAACCAGCTCTTTGGGAGTTGCACTAAACAGCTTTGGGCAAGCCCCACCCTGCCTTTACCTATGACTTGCCCAAAATGGCCTCATGGCCCAAATGGGGAAGTTTGGCTCCCAGCCAGAGGATCCCCACTCCTGATCTTAGAGCCACAAAAATTCACAACAGGAGCTGTCAGTGGCAGACTTTGGGCTCTCAGATTTCAGCCGCACCCTGTGTAACATGAAAATTTTGTGCCCCCTGCCTCTCTCACTCTGTTCTACATCATTGCTGTGATGCCCTCTGCAGTGCCGGCACTAAGTGTGGCCGAACTGGCTGCACTACCCTAAAGCTGCCTCTGACCCCATAAAAGTTTGAAGGAAGTTTTGAAAGCAACTTGTAAATGTGTTTTAACATAATTTAAAATGAATGCCACAACCCTGGCTGAGCTTGAAAATTTGGAACATATAACCACAAGCAGTAGCCTGGTACCAAATAGGATCCCAAATTAACAAGTGTTTGCCTTTTATTTAAGCTGCTTACCATCTCTTACTTGGCTTTGACCATAATATTATCCCTGTTGTGTCCCACCACCAACACACATATAGCATTTTGCGCAATCCTTGTTCAATATTACTTGATTTTTATTCCTAAAAACAATGCATAGTCTTGTACATTTGAATGTAGCTCTAACATAGTAAATAGCTACCTAGTCCCAGCCAACAGTACCAGTCTTGCTGCTCTGGGGATAACAGACCACACCCATCAATGCAGCACTGAACTCAATGTGCAAGTTGAAGTGACACTTGACTTCATAGGGTATCAGCGTGCCTGCAGCCTTTCCTCCTTCACACAATTTCTTGGACTGGGAAAACTATCTATAAACGTCCATTACATTTTCCTTTCTTCTGTTCCTGTCAAGATCTTACACCCATTCCATCCCTTAATGTTCTTGCATTTTAAATTTGATATGCAGCCATTAAAACTTCAGTCAAATAACTGATTCTCCTTTACATTTAGCAGCAATTTGAATTAGCTTTCTGTTCTTTACCTCTTTGGTAACATTATGTTCTTTCCTGCCAGAAACTGTACCTGAGTGAGCTATAATACAGCGAGTTTTTCAAAGGATCAGGTTTTTACATTGCAAATGCATGTTCATTTGCCCGGGATTCAATTGTGTGAATATCCAACTGCAGCCTAAAATGGTACAGGCAGCCTACACACAGGTTTATCTCAACCCAGACTCAGATTCAAAACTGTTCCCCCATGAGCCTTGCTAAGTCTTTTGTTCTTGCCTTGTGTTTCTGATATTGGACGTTTCCCTGCAATTGTTTCCAAAGACCATGTTGATGTCTGCCAAGCAGACACTCCAGGGAACTTTACTCAGCTGCTTTCAATGGCCCAATAGAGTACAACAGTCAATGCCAGCAGCAAAAATGATGTTTGCCACTAGCCAGCTGTAAGCTTAGAATTGGGGTCCTTACCTTATTACCATTGCAGAGCCAGACACCTCCAGCTCTGCCCACCTTCATACATCTATGCTTTATAGAAAATGGACTTTGTTTTTCAAAGGCTCCATTTTTTGTGCAGTAGACATTCCTAGCTCAATAACTGTCAATCTTACAAATTCTGGGGTCTTCCAAGGACCCCCAGCCATGCATGAAGATGTATGGCTGCCTATATCTCTGGGCTAGCTCAGTTGGTAGACCATGCAACTTTTAATCTCAGAGTTGTGGGTCCGAGTCACACACTTCTGTCCTTCTCTGTATATGGCTATCTTTGAAAATAGATAGGTCTGCTACTGGGGGGGGGGGAGTAAACTGCCATCAGTTTTTTAATCTAAAAAGCTTTAGTTCCCCCTCAGACCATTTCCCTCACAAACAGAAGATCACATTTATTCTTACTGCATTTGCCACACACACAAAGATGAAGTAGAAGAAGCAGGCCGGCTAGCTAGCTAGCTGCCATTGTGTATTAATCGTGCATGCCTTTCCCCATCCATAACAACAATAGGTATTTGTTAAACCAGCTTAGAAGTGCAGCATTTGACATGCTGGAAGGAAAGGTTTGCCAGTCACTTTGGCTTACAGATTTTATTGCTGGTGGCAAGAGTTCTTTTGTTTGCACAGATACGTCCATCTTAATTCTCTGCTTTCACATCGAAAAGTCATCAGAGTGAAGAGCAAGTTCTTCAAATGGATGACAATTTCCCCAGCTGCTTGGTTTTGTTTTGTTTTTAAACCCCTTTATATCTATATCATTAATTTATTATTAAATTGCCCTCCCTCCCTAAGGAAGCCAGAGCAGCAAACGGATCAGCGTTAAAATAATACATAGGGGGGAGGGGAGAGAATAAAAACAAAACTTATTAAAAATATCTAAACATTGAATGACTGAAAACACCCACACAATATCATATCTAATAATTTCAAGGTTGCCAGGAATAATATATTTCAACCACCAATGTTTTAAAATTCATCCTGAAATAATAATGAAGGAGAAAGATGCTCCTTGCCAGGGAGAGCATTCCAGAAATGGGAAACCGCCACCGAAAAGGCCCTGTCACAGGTCAATGCCAACTGGGCAGCACTGGTTGATTTGGGGGAACAAACACAACAACACCCCACAGAGTATGGTTAACCACTGCAATCTAACAACGCAGACAAGAAAAGTCAAGCTATGCTAGCTTGACTCCCAGTGCCTCTCATACCCCAATCAATGTAAGCTCTGGACAGGTCAACACCTTGCCTTTCTGATTTCTCTACTGGTAAAGAACTACACGGGTATAGGATGGGATGTGAGGAACCCTTTCCAGCCAAAGAGCCACATTTCCTCATGGTGAAAGTTCCAAGGATAACATACCATTAGTGAGCAGAACCAAAGATAAAAGTGAGCGAAGCTGTCTTGCATTCCAGTCACAAAATGCTGGCACTTTCTACACATGTACCCACATACTGAGGTCTCCATTCAGGCAAGCAGTAAGCATTATAACAGTTCAAGGATGCATTCCATCCAGGCAAAAACAGTTTAGGGGGGCACAGAGCACGGACACTGAGGGTGTGGCCTGCGGAGAAGAGTGTGACCCTGGGAGAGGAGCATGGTCTAGAGAAAACTCCAAGCACCAGACAGAAAGCCTTTGTAGACTGCATTCAGATCCTGGACCTGAGGTTCCTTACCTTGATGTGGAGTTTCCCCTAATCTGCAGTCCTGTAATTGACTAGGGATGGGCATGTCTAATTATTTCCAGTTCATGTCTCTTTGGCATGTGTTCATTCATAATTCTGCCCCATCTCATTTCTGCATTTTAAAAAACTAGTCAACATGAAAATATACTTTTTAAAGATGGCTTTAAAATCTATTAATATGCAAACATATTTTGATTCCTTTTTGAGTTGAGATCTGCTTTGGAACATTCAGGAAGTGCAAAATTTATTCATTAAAAAAAATTATATCCCACCTTTTTCTCCAAAGAACTCAAGTGTACATGGTTGTCCCTTTCCTCATTTAATCCCCACGATAACCCTGTGAAGTAGGCTAGGCTGAGACGCAGTGTCTGGTCCAAGGTCACCCAGTGAGCTTCATGGCAGAGTAGGTATTTGAACCCTGGTCTCCCAGGTCCTAGTCGGACACTCTAACCACTACATCACACTGGTTCTCAGAGGAGAACCAAGTTCTGATGTGCACAGTAATCTAAAAGGTGCAGATTGGTGAAATTCATATGGGAATTCTCAAATATTAAATTCCTCAAGTATCCTAGCTATTGACATCTTGCGATCCAGAATTACATTTTAAAATAATTTCTAGCAAAAGAATCCAGACAAGCTAGTCAGCATGGCTTCATTTGCAAACACCCTTTCTCTGCTAGGAAATGCATGACAGTCCCCCCCCCCATTAATTGTCAGTACGCAGAAATGCTTCAATCCTGGAGCCATACATCACATTTTCAACGCAGATTCTGGGTGCTGCAGAGGCGAAATGTGTGCCTCGACAGCTTTCACATCACTCATTTTTTTCCGTCTTAAGTTCATTAGAAGATTCTTAAAGGATTTTGCGAATGAACAAATACAGAAATTATATGATGACTGGACATCCAGTGAAGAATCTGGGTGACACATCACAACCCTGTCTGTGGAGGATAAAATACAAAATGTACAATTGTCCTGCACTTATGAATTGATAGCACACTGGACTGAGTGCTGACAGCGATGACAAATAGCGTTTCCAGAAGCAGTGAGAACTGTTTCTGTGTGTATTAATAAGCTGCAAGGCTGAGGCTAAAGAAAGGGATGAGGTTGGAGAACTGTAATTGGGGGGGAAATACACTTCATCAGATAGAGATGAATGGTGGTTAAATCTTGACAAAACAGTGCAAATTTAATATTTTTTAAATTTAATATAAATTTTAATATAAGATTGAATTTATATTTTTTTATCAGGTTGCTTATATGACACTGGAAGGGGGCTAGGGTTGCATATATGCCCTTCCAGAAAATTGGTTTGCCCATATTTCCATTAGAGTAAGCTACCCTGGATGTTGATAGACTACATCTTTCACCAACCCTGATGAGCAGAAATCCAGTTAGTGAATGCTTTCAGTACTGCTTTTCCTTCAGGGATGCATTAGAAGCAACAAATTTCCAAATCCACAGAACATACCCAAGAAGCCTCTGTAACTCCAGTCTTCTCCTCCTCCTGATTTAAGGCAGAGCAACTTTCCTTTGGACAGCTGAGCTAATGGTAGTGAGGGTCTATTATTTCCGCAAGAAGTTATCACTTCCCTTGCATATTGGAATGTGTGGAACAGCCAATGTGGTTTCTCCAGAGGTTGCTGGACTGCAGCTTCCATCCATTCTCCTTGAACATTGGCAATGCCATCTGGCGCTGGTGGGAGTTGTAGTCCCACAACATTTGAAGGGCACCACGTTGGCTACAACTGAATGTTTAGAATGGATATGTGTTTTGAATGGGGTGTGTGTGTGTGTGTGTGTGCGCGTGTTGCACTGAAATTACATTCCCAAATCATTTATCTTGGAAGTAAGTCAATTAATTTCCAATTGAGTATGCACAGGGCTGTAGGAATCACTGTTAAGGTAAAGGTAAAGAGACCCCTGACCATTAGGTCCAGTCGTGACTGACTGTGGGGTTGCGGCACTCATCTCGCTTTATTGGCCGAGGGAGCCGGCGTACAGCTTCCGGGTCATGTGGCCAGCATGACTAAGCCGCTTCTGGAGAATCAGAGCAGCGCACGGAAACGCCGTTTAGCTTCCCACTGGAGCGGTACCTATTTATCTACTTGCACTTTGACGTGCTTTCAAACTGCTAGGTTGGCAGGAGCAGGGACCGAGCAACAGGAGCTCACCCCGTTGCGGGGATTCGAACTGCCGACCTTCTGATCAGCAAGTCCTAGGCTCTGTGGTTTAACCCACAGCGCCACCCACGTCCCGGGAGGAATCACTGTTAAGTCCCTTCAAATACATAGTACTGATCATATATTTCCCTTGGCACATTCTCGTTGAGCAGTTAATTTCCAATATTGAGACAGACAGAGAGGAGGCATGCATTCCTTTGCCATTCCACATACTCCAAGATGATATAAAATATTTTGCTTTTCTTACACTTCCTCAGCCACCTGCTGCAGAATTTTAATTTTTACTTGTCAGGCACCGCTCATGAAGCAGCATGAGTTCCAGGTGAGCTTTCTGATAGGCATTGTGAAGTCATGAATGCAAACAAGGGAAGGAGCCAGCAGAGTGTCTATAATAGCAAGCTAAGAACATGCAAGGAAAGGAAGCTGCCTGTGATTTAACAGAAGGTGTAAGAAAGGTCTTGCTTTACTTGTGTACCTTTGCTCCATTCTTGTCTTCTTTAGTGCACCTCTTTAGTCTATGCTTTGGCTAGTCACTGCCAGTCACTGTTACCTGATCCACATATCCTGAGTACCTGTGGAAAACAATTTTGGCCTTGCACTGCTGAAATTTGAAAATCCAAAGCCTGCCCTTGGTGCATGGTGAGGAGGAACACAGAACTTGAATGCAATGAGAAAACTCAGCATGCTTTCCGGTAAGCAGATGTTATTAAAAAAACACCCTAGACCTTCCACAGTTTTCCCATTGCCAAATAATGCCCGGGCTTGAGTGTGTTATGTATGGGGATCCAAAGAGAAGGAAATGAATGTTGTGGGATCATCTCTCTTAATGTCTCCAATTAGTAGGTAACCAAATGAGTACCTGTTAGCTGCTGGAGAGCAGTTGACTGCCCTCAACTGCGTAAGAGCACCCACTTCTACAAGCTTGCACTGGAATTAGTTCCTTTGGGGAATCCATTCACCAGCTGCTAGGGATGAACAGAGGCATTGTGCTTCATTCTCCTCTGTATTTGCTGTGTGCACCCTGTTTCCATTCTGCTGCAGTTCATCTTCCACCAAAAACTGTGTTATTCACCTTGCTGTCTACCATGATGAAATTGGGGGTGGGGGTGGGGAGACACAAATTGTCAATTATGTTTTATTTGCAGGCAGAAAGCAGCAGCAACGCTGCCCGGGGCTGATGGGGGTTATAGCCCAAAACTTCAGGAGGGCACCGGAGTGTCAGAGGCTGGGGGAAAAACAACCCACTAATTCAGAAGCGGAAGGAATTTTGCTTGCTATTTATGGTGACAATCTGTACAAAGGAATATCAAAGAGACTGACATGCTTTAGTGTCATGAGGCTGTTATGAATAATCGCCACTTCGCCAATCATCAGAGAAAAAGCAGAGGAAACTGAAAAGATTTCGTTGTGGATGTGAAAGTAATATCTCTTCCAATAACCATTAAAAAAAAAAAAAGACCATTAGGAGCATAGCCATTTTAACCATCTCAGAATCCGACTTCTAAAACAGCCCAAGTTTGCGCCCTAAAATTTGGAGTCTCAAATGTCATTCTTTTGGAGGATACAATAAATTATCCCCTCTCAGAAGAATCTTGTTAAATTTATGCAAGTTGTCTGGCACTGCTGTCTCTTTTCATTTATCCATAAAATATGTAATTTTCCTCTTTCAGTTTGCTTTACTCAGTCTTACTCCTTTGTTAAGGGACGCGGGTGGCGCTGTGGGTAAAACCTCAGCACCTAGGGCTTGCCAATCGTATGGTCGGCGGTTCGAATCCCCGCAGCGGGGTGCGCTCCCGTTGTTCGGTCCCAGCGCCTGCCAACCTAGCAGTTCAAAAGCACCCCCGGGTACAAGTAGATAAATAGGGACCGCTTACCAGCGGGAAGGTAAACGGCGTTCCGTGTGCTGCGCTGGCTCGCCAGATGCAGCTTGTCACGCTGGCCACGTGACCCGGAAGTGTCTGCGGACAGCGCTGGCTCACTATAGAGTGAGATGAGCGCACAACCCTAGAGTCTGGCAAGACTGGCCTGTATGGGCAGGGGTACCTTTACCTTTACCTTTTTTTTACTCCTTTGTTAATTACAAAGCCAAGTAAGGGACACACAAAGAGAAGAGTTATTTGGGGTTTGGGTCCTGCTCATCTTGCCATGTTGAGGAAAAGTAACATAGCAGATTGACACTAACAATGCAACCTGTCATGAGTAGAACTTGGGATTGGAGGAGACACCAACTGCAATGATACCAGTTTGTGGGAAGGGACACAAGCACACCTCTATTTGTTGCAATAGTCAAGAGCTCCCAATTGTAACATTCATACATAGTTTCTAACTAGATGGCCAGGCTAGTAGCACCAAGGGATGGATGTAGTTCAGTGGTAGTGGAAGCTTCACATTGCTCCCTGGGCTGCTGCAGAGACTCACCCCAAAATGGCTCGGTCCTCACGTTTCTTATACTCTCCCTGTCTCTTGTTGTTCAGCCCTCTGAACCTCTTCCCTCTTTGATGGCATCAGGACAAAACAGTTTCATTTCAGGATGCCTTCACACCGCAAATGCTTCTCCAATTTTATTTTCTGATGTTTTAATCTGTTTTAAATCCTGTACCACTGTATGTTTTGTTTGTTCTTTGCATGCTGCTTTGAGACACATGTGAAAAGCAGGATATAAATTCTTTAAATAGAAAATTATTTTTACTGGGATCTTATGAGGATGCTGTTGTCCTTTCTGAAAGCCCAGTCCTGATCATGCAGTTTCAGCTATGCCAATCATGCCTTATCTAGTTGAAACTTTCAAGGAAGTTTGCTCGCCTCTAAATCATTTTGGAATATGGTCAACTCCACTGCTTTCTCAGAGACAAAGTCCTGTTTATTATTGTTCTCTCTCAGTAGTTTAAGCAGAGCCAACACCCACAAGTTCATTGGTAATTGATAATTGATTACAATACATTGGGGAATTAGACTATCAATAAATTGTTTATAATTGATTACAGTACATTAGAGAATTAAAAATAGAAACAATAATAATATATGGAAATAATTAATATATGGAAAATCCCATTGAAATACGATTTTATCTGGTGGTGTTTGTAAATAGGCAATTGTTAGCTGTATTTCTATACCCCATTTAGAATCTTATAATTGCACCCAGTTCATTTGATCCTGATTTTTCATTTTTCATTTGACTATATTATCAAAAGCTCCTTGTGTTGAACTTATATTATTTTCTTGTTTGTTAATGTTTGTTTTTTTCTTTGTGTAGTTTTGGGGTGGGTGTGTGGGTGTTTGTGTGAATGAAGCTTTATCATAAAGCACTTGAGGTATATTAAAAGGTTCAAAGCTAAACACCCATTAAAGATATATGAAGACATGAGCAGATTGTATTCACAAAACTTTCATGAAGACTCGCATGAGAGATTGACAGCTGAGTTCCCTATGCTTACTCCTTGGTAAATGGGCACCGGAGTGCAGCCTGACATTACTGGTGTGTGTGTGTGTGTGTGTGTGTGTGTGTGTGTGTGTGTCATGTTCTTCACACTGTGGGAAAGATAAAATCTTTCTCATACATAATGAATAATGGCAAAAAATCACACTGAATAATGAAAATGAATAATTTGGCAAGAACCAACATCCAGCAAACCAACTTCTAAATACTTTTGAATATCAAATCATGAGTATCAATCCAGTGGTAGTAGAATAAATACCATTAAAAGGAAGTTTTGCAGCTCATGAAGTTGTAATTTTTTTTGTTTGTTTTTAAGGGACAGTGCATTGACCGTAGCATAAAAGAGTAAGCATTGGGGGCCCAGTTAAACTAGAAAGGAATGCTGAAACTTCACATCAGCGCCTGAGAGTGATGACTCATGTTTGGTCTTTCAGGTCTTTGTAGTTCACAATTACAACCAGCAATGTGTTAAGCTTCTGCTCTTGGATTTGAGATACCGTCGCAATGGAAAGACGCCATGCTTTCATTAACGATGAGTTAAGCTGGGATGGGGAGCTCATCTAGCAAGTGTGCCACATCCTTCCTTCCCCCTAGCCCCCACCAGCCAAGTCTGACAGGTAGGCAAGGCTGGACAATCATCTGCCATCATCAGGTGGGCTCACCTTTGTTCTGCTTGCAAGAGGTTTCATTGATGGCAGCCACACCTTTACGTGCCTCACATCTGATATCACATACGATTTTACCTTTTCATAGTAGACTAATTTCTAGATACACTCACACACCTCCCCGTTCTCCACTCAGGCAGGCAAGAGTCAATATCAGAATGTGACGGCACAGTCCAGTCAGCAGAAACACTCTGGGAGGGGGCAAGCAAGGCTAGTGAAGGGTGTGACCTGAGAATAAAGAGGGGGGTTGTATAGCCAAGGGAGAGTCTCAAGGGTAAATAAGAGGGGTCTGGAAAGCCACATTTGGCCTCTGGGATTAAGGCCTTGTCTTAAGTGTGTTCTCCTTCATGGAGAGCACATGTTGTGGTGAGGGCTATCAAGACACCCACTGTTGCTGGGCGGGAAAGAGGTTGGCCACCATTATCACTGAGCTCTTCTTGTTGCTGGGGAGATTTCTATGTTGCCATTTTGTGATTGACAGCCATAGCCTTTAAATACCCTGCGTGCAGCATTGAGCTTCCTCTTTTTCACTGCGCGCATCGGATCACCCGCCCTCCCTCCCTCCCTGTCTTCAGGGTTGTTTGCTTGACCTTGCTATGCCTGTCATGGGGTCATCTGCTTTTGGGGCAGGGGCCCGGTAGGAATTTTGTCCATTTGGCTGATTGGCTGGTGCCATTTGGTTTTTGCCTACTGCGTAGCAAATCGTCACATCTTGTAAGGTTGCGGTTAGGCATTGGTTTTATGAACTGATTGGTGGAGGGGTATGGATTGGCTGTGCCTGTCCCTCCAAATGCTGCTGCTGCAAGGGTATTCCATTAAAGGAATCCAGGGGCTCGCCATGCTTTTGTCTGAACCCCTGCCAAGGGGCTAGGGCCACTCAAGAGCCCCTGGGGGCATTTGGGGAGAGGTGAGGCATAGTACCCAGCTCCGTCTCTCTCCCCAAAATGTTTTCCCTTTCTGACTTTGCAGGCGTGTGAATGTCAGTCCGTCCCTGCACAGGATCAGATAGTCGCAACCAATGCCTAAGCAACCACTCACATTCTTGTAATTTTAATAAAGTTGTGGCCAAAATTATGCCAAAAACCTTAAACTAAAATTATGTGTCAACTGTGTTTATTTGGGGGATGTCTTGGGGACCTCAACACGCAAATGCATATTACAGCCAAGTGTAAGTGGCAACTTTCTTTTTCAGTTGGCAGTCTGTTACATGTAATTCATAGGAGGAAGGGGAAAATTATTGGTAGCAATTATCATTATCACCACTGCCACCACCGTCTATTAGCTGCTTAACTTGTAAAAATGACTCAAAGCAACTTACAAAAGATGCCCCTTTTCACTCTGCTGAATACTTACATCTTAAGAAGGAATAAAATCTCACCACGATATGTAAGAGTTCTTTGCAAAGTGGCCTCTACAAACAGCTTCTGTTTCCATTTTAATCATTAACATTATATATATATATATATATATATATATATATATATATATATATTCTGATAGAAAGAAAGAATTAAAAATTGCAGGTAACTTGAAACATTCCAGATAGACCTGCAACCTGAGATGGTCTTGTTTGAGGGAATTAAAATCACTGTTTTCTTGATGTTAGCAGACAGCGAGTATGCAGTCTGTGGCTATTTATAACTCACAAACAAGCAGACAGCTAATATAGCCAAGAGCAAGTGGTAACAGAGTAATATAATTCTATTAGCCAACATAGGCAGGCATGTTGTCTGATCTAGCCATGTGTAGATGTGTTTTTATCATTCATATGTTAAAAACAACCCAGAATCCTTTTAATGTGAACATTAAATTATACCATTCCAAAGACAGTGAGTCCCTGCAAGGGCTACAGGATGGCAGTGGTCTGAGCAATAGTTAGGGGAAGCCCTGAGATGATTATATATGACCTTGATTTGCTTATTTGTTTTTAAAAGCCACACACCACCTATGGTGCATTGACTCACTAGGATTATTGTGTTAGTTAATGCCAATGCTAGCACTTCTGTTCCCCTTGCTAACAATCCTTTTGCTTGTTGTGTGGAACTGTGGCATTTTGCATCAATACTACTCTCTCCCCGACAAACATACACATATGTTCTGTACTGACCCAAAATAATTCTTGGTGTTTCTAAAAGGATGAATAATTAACTGAACTTTATCCCCTTGGTCGCGCTGGTCGATGATCTCCGGCGGGCTAGGGACAAAGATGAGAGCTGTTTCCTAGTTCTGCTGGATCTCTCAGCAGCTTTTGATACCATCAACCATAACATCCTTCTGGACCATCTTGAGGGGCTGGGAGCTGGGGGCACTGTTATACAGTGGTTCCGCTCCCTTCTCCTGAGCCGTGTCCAGAAAGTGGTGGTGGGGGATGAGTGTTCAGACCCCTGGGCTCTCACTTTTGGGTTGTCTCAGGGTTCCATCCTCTCCCCCATGCTTTTTAACATCTACATGAAGCCGCTAGGAGAGATCATCAGGGGGTTTGGGTTGGGTGTCCATCAATATGCGGATGATACCCAGCTGTACCTCTCTTTTAAATCAGAACCAGTGAAGGCAGTGAAGGTCCTGTGTGAGTGTCTGGGGGCGGTTGGAGGATGGATGGTGGCTAATGGATTGAGGCTGAATCCTGACAAGACAGAAGTACTATTCTTGGGGGACAGGGCATGGGCTGGTGTGGAGGACTCCCTGGTCCTGAATGGGGTAACTGTGCCCTTGAAGGACCAGGTGCACAGCCTGGGAGTCGTTTTGGACTCAGCTGTCCATGGAGGTCCAGGTTAATTCTGTGTCCAGGGCAGCTGTCTACCCTACCTGCCCACAGACTGTCTTGCCAGAGTGGTGCATGCTCTAGTTATCTCAAGCTTGGAGTACTGCAATGCACTTTATGTGGGGCTACCTTTGAAGGTGACTCAGAAACTGCAATTAATCCAGAATGCAGCAGCTAGACTGATGACTGGGAGTGGCCGCTGAGACCATATAACACTGGTCCTGAAAGATCTTCATTGGCTCCCAGTACATTTCTGAGCACAATTCAAAATGTTGATGCTGACCTTTTATGCCCTAAACGGCCTCTGTCCTGTATACCTGAAGGAACGTCTCCACCCCCATCGTCCAGCCCAGACACTGAGGTCTAGCACCGAGGGCCTTCTCGGTAGTGGCACCTACCCTGTGGAACACCCTCTCAGCAGATGTCAAGGCAATAAGCAACTATTTTACTTTTAAAAGACAACTGAAGGTGGCCCTGTTTAGGGAAGTTTTTAATGTTTGATGCTGTATTGTTTTTAATATTCAGTTGGAAGCCACCCAGAGTAGCTGGGGAAACCCAGCCATATGGGCGGGGTATAAATAATGAATTATTCTTATATTATTATATTATTACTCCCCATGATTATGGAGCAGAAGTGTCATTCAATATGTCCTGGCCCTTATCCTCAGATTTTAACAGTTTTGTCTCCAAGGCGAGCATTGTCAAGCGATTTCATATTCATTGATGAGGAAGGTGAACCTCAATATGTAATATATTTACAGCAAAAAAATTAAAAAGGGTTAAAATTGTACCAACCCAAATACCACTTCCAGGTGGTGAAGAGAAATTTGCTTGTTTTTCCAGAACAAATCATTTCTGGCTCTGTGGAGGAAAATAGCTGCTTGTCAATGCTATACGCCCACGCGGCAAGGAGATGAAATTGGCGCCTGAATTCTGCAGCACGGCAGATATTTCCATTCATTACAAACAGAACAGCTGTTTAAATGTAGGGTGTTAATAAGATCAGCAATGCAATTCTTAGCTGCTGATCATGGCCTGATCCAATGCTCTCAATGCCTCTAGAACTTCAGGAGCATTGGCACAACTGTGTATGTGAACTGAGGAACTGTGTATGTGAACTGCAGTCTAGTGTGTTCTGTGATGGTTTTGCTTCTAGGCTATTGAACTTAGGCAGTTAGCAAGCATAGCACCTGTAGGACTCTATGCCAAAGGCAGTGATCCTGCACGGTGCAGCTTGCTATCGCTCAGAAACATACCCTCCAAGTGTCCCTGTTTTCCAGGAACAGTCCCAGAATTATGAAAGCCATCTTGCTTTATGATTTGATCCCATAATGTTCTTACTTTCCCCTCCAGCACTGCTGCTGTCCAGTGGCGAAGCTGCATGCTCTGGCACTGGGGGCCAAGAGCAGGTGTGGGCATGGCTGGCGTGCGTCCCAGGGTATGTGGCATCTGCCTGGGGGCATGGTGCCCAGGGCGGTGGGGGTGTGTGGCACATGTTGGGGGGCAGCTGCAATGGTACCCCACTCCCCGATGGTCTGCGGGCAGTGTGCTCCCTCTGCCCCCCCGTTCCTCCACCAGTGCTGCCGTCGACCTCAGGAAGGAGGATGAGCGACAATGACAGTGGCTGTTGCAGTGGTGAGGGAGCATCTCATTGTGTCTCCGTGGTCACCGCTGCCAGCATCCTCCTTGGGCAGCTTGTAGCAGCTGCTGGAGAGCGGATGAGGAGGAGAGGGTGCTGCTGATGCCCAGCCCTGTGTGACGTGCTGGCTCTGAGGGGCAGGCAGAGGGCAGGGTCACCCTGGGTGGGAAGAAAGGGTGAGCAGAACGGAACACAATGAGTCTTGCTTTTAAACAAAAAACGCTTTGTGCATTCGTGTTTAATCTTGCCCCCTTCTAAAATTTATTTATTGGTGTGTGTTTTTCTTTTTGTAAATCTACCAAAGAATAAAATGAAATAAAATAAAATCAGGATTAAGGGGTTTTCTCAGGACAGTGGAGGATGTTGTGTGCTGTATACCTCCTTCCTTGCTCATTCAGTGATTAATCCTTGACTTGATTGTTCACTTTTCATATTGGGGGGGAAACATGTATTCAAGGTGATTCACAGTCATAACTATGTGTAAATAATGCAATACAATGAAAACACAGGGAGACTATTGGAAACATTAATAAAAAATTAAGGCCATTAGCAGCCAGATGCAGGACTTATGCTAATATAATGGGATCACGAATGAATGGATTTATCAGTTCTGCATGTCAATAGGGCTACTATACAATGCAAGTGGGTAAATTTAATGCTTTTTCAGTCTGAGCAAGCATTTGCATTCCTAGAAATTAAAGTTTCACCCAGAACAATGGCCCAATTCACTGGTAATAGCTAAACCCCATTTGCAAAGAAATGGAAAGTAAAAAAGGGATCTAAACAAACTTCAGATGGAACAATTTAAAATTGGCAAGCGAGCAAATTGGCATAAAAGCCCCTAGAGAAGCCATGCTGCCTTCTTTAATTAAAAGATAATTAAGAATTATGATTAATTATTTGAAAAGATCGCTTGCATTTTCTGTCTCTTTGGATGAATGTCAACTGAAATATACAAAAGGTGATGAGGAGGTTTGCCTTTTCTGTATTCAGCAAGATTTCATCTGGCAAATGATATACTATGGCTGGAGAAAAGAATGCAGAAGAGAAGCTAACCCATCACGCCTGTCAATTGTCAGCTGTATTTTCATAGTCAGGACTCTTGCACATGTCCAAACTGCACATGCTTTCACCATCATATGATGCATTCACCATATGATCTATTCTTCAAACACAGTACACTTTTGTTTTAATATAATGGGTGTTTTGAATTCAACTACTTTAACAATGGTAAATTCTGAAACCTTCATTCCAGTCAGTTTCCATGAGTTGGAATTACCGTATTTATTGAAACCAATGATATTGCTCCCAAGTACACCTGTCATTCAGGATTGTGCGAAGAACCATAAAGACAAACCATGCAGACAAATATCCAAGTGTGAGCAGTTAAAATCTTTACATTGAAAATAAAGCACTTAAGGGAATGAAGTACCTATGCTTGGTCTTTGTGAGAAAGGGATGTTGGACTAGACAGTCCTTTGGCTCTTCTTATGTTCTGGACACCCAGATTCACTTTTAATACTACTTGCGCATTGCTTGAGAAACTCTGATTCAAAATGTGCTCATCTAAGCTGGCTATTTTATACAGATATGAAAACAGTCTGTTTAAGGTAATGCTGCTTGTGCAGAAACAACCCATT
This sequence comes from Podarcis filfolensis, assembly GCF_964270895.1. Classification (NCBI taxonomy): domain Eukaryota; kingdom Metazoa; phylum Chordata; class Lepidosauria; order Squamata; family Lacertidae; genus Podarcis; species Podarcis filfolensis. The sequence continues at coordinate 54,614,959 of NC_139608.1, forward strand.
CAACTAATTGTTGTTTCCCCAGTCTGGGGAAAAGGTGGGATATAAACAACAACAACACGACAATCACAACACTGGCTAGCTTATAATTATAATGCGGGCATGGGCAAACGCTGGACAGCAGCGCAGATGTATACCCTCAAGATGACTGAGATTGCAGCTCTGAGATCCCCTTTTCCTGGGATTAAGCCCCATTGAGCTCCATGGGACTTGCTTAACTGGAGCACCACCTCGCCTGGCATCGCCCCATAAAGTCTTTTTCAAAACAGTTGTTTTGAACAGACACAATTCACAGTCTGCAGACTAACTGGCATTTCCCTGTTCAGTCAAGCATTCAGGCAAGCTGCTGCTGCAGCATGACTCATTTCCCCCTCTCTCGGTTGGATCCCATGTACTCTCTGGCCAGCGCAAACACAGAACATCACGGCAGTGCAATAGTTTATATTAAGCAATACAGCTATCACTGAGTTGCTTTGAGTGCCTCAACTGATGGCACAGACGAGAAGAAACCTATTAAGATGATGCCAGCCTGAAAGAACTGCAGCCATTTAAAAGCAACAATCAATGCAAATATGTCATATAGGATGGTACAATAATTGTTTCTGGAAAGCAATCTGAGAGAGGAGAAATGTGGCCAAACTTGGGAAAGGGGGGAATTTTAGATGCCTTTTCACTTCCACAGGGCCTCTTATCTTCATATTTTTGTTTCTAGTCCCACCCAGCATGGCCTGTTTGTAAGGCTGCCTTCTTCCTGGGCTGGCACCAGGCAATTAAACAGCATGGGCTTCCCAGTGCATCTTTGAATATATGCTCATTATAGCCAAAAATAGGAGGAGGATTGGGTAAGGTTGCTAGATGCCAATATTCAGAAGCCAGTGTGTGCATTTCAAAGAAAGCAAAACAAAACTGCACCTTGGCAGAGACGCAGCATGCACAAAACTGCTGATGGCCAGAAAGGAGCCTAATTTGAAATATTTGAGTGGCCTTTCAGTTTGTTCAATTGCTGACTTCTTCCCTCCTGCAAATAATAATAATAGTAGTATTTTTTTGGCAAGCTTTTAGATGTAAACTTGCTGAGCTAATCCACATCTAATTAGAGACTTTAAGTAAAATGCTCCTATAAAGTGGTGCTGGAACCAGAACTGCTACCTCATCGTATATTCCTCTCCCCTTCTTCACTCCCCCGCCCCATTTTTAGTCCAGAAAGAGTTTCATTTATTTACTGTATTGCCGAATGTTGCACAATTTGGCATTTTCATGATCATTCAGACAAGGGGCTGCCTCAATTTGTCCATATGCAAGACAAGGTCAGACCACCACTCTCTGGACATTACTTGGTTTTGAAAATAATTGGGCCTATTGTTCCAATGTGAGATACATACATAGGATGATCAGTGATGCATTGCCATAAAAAAGTATTTGCCCTCTGCCACAGCCTCTTCCTGATCACCAAACCCTGTTACCTGAATTTACAGGAATGCCAGTTGAAAAATCTGTTTGGTGGACACAGAGCTTGGGATCAAAGGGAATAGCTACCTGCAAAACCAAAATATGAGTTTGAAGAAGAGAAGAAGAGTTTGGATTTGATATCCCGCCTTTCACTCCCTTTAAGGAGTCTCAAAGCGGCTAACATTCTCCTTTCCCTTCCTCCCCCACAACAAACACTCTGTGAGGTGAGTGGGGCTGAGAGACTTCAAAGAAGTGTGACTAGCCCAAGGTCACCCAGCAGCTGCATGTGGAGGAGCGGAGACGCGAACCCCAGTTCCCCATATTAGGAGTCTACCGCTCTTAACCACTACACCACACTGGCTCTCACTGCCCTTTAAAATGTAGTTTAAGAAATCAAATTACAATGGTGGTTGTTGAATTCTTAGTTACTTTTTTTGCTGTAAAGAAATGCAGTAAATAAAAAGCTGCATTTATTCAATTTCTGCCTGTCATGCAGTTCTGAAAGGCACCTCAGTTCTGCTGGAATGCAGAGAAGGGGGAGAGTGATTGTTCTGAGGAATACTATGGCATTGCTGGGTTCCTGTTTGTTTGTCTTCTATACCATGCATAGACAAAAATGAATGCAGCAGTGACAGCCTGTGATGCTAAGTCTTACCAGTTCAGCCCTGTTATCTCTTTCTGAGTGATAAGTGAAGGTTCTGGTATATCATTATATGTGTTTCTTGACAAGTATGGAAGATAAACTACATATATATCAACATTAATCTCCCCCACACCTTAACAGAGCCATCTGCTTGCATGCTGGAAATGCGTATTTACTATAATTATCGCTTTGCATGTTGCACTAGTTAAATCAGGAATGGGTATAAAATCAGATTTCATTTACATGAGAGGCGGTGTGAGTGCTTTAATCTTCACCCAACAGCCAGAATTCAGCCTGAGCAAGAACATAAAGCTGAAATTACTTCAGAAGTACATTTCTCTACAAATTGTAACCTAGCTTCCAATGGATATTGATCATATTCTGATTATTTCCCTTTTGAGTAATCCGGTAACAAATGGTATACATGTTACAGACTAATCTAATAGCTTTAAGCTCAAGAAGAGCTGTAATTGACAGTGGGTCCAAGAACATAAGCAAACACTTGCGGAATCACACCAGTGGTCAATCTTGTCCAACATCCTGTCCAACATCCAGATGCCTATGGAAAGCCAAAAAGCAGGATTTGAGAGCAGCACACTCTGCCCACCCTGCCTCCCAAAATGGAGGTAGAACACAGACATTGTGACTGGTAGCAACTGACAGCCTTATCCTCCAAGTATTTGTCTAATTCTCTTTTAAAGCCATCCAAGTTAGTGACCCTTGCAACTTCTGGGAGCAAATAATATACAGTGGTACCTCGGGTTACATATGCTTCAGGTTACATACACTTCAGGTTACATTCCGCTAACCCAGAAATAGTGCTTCAGGATAAGAACAGAAATCAGGCTCCAGCGGTGTGGCGGCAGCAGGAGGCCCCATTAGCTAAAGTGGTGCTTCAGGTTAAGAACAGTTTCAGGTTAAGAACGGACCTCCGGAATGAATTAAGTACTTAACCTGAGGTACCACTGTACGGTTGTTTAACTAGGCACTGTATGAAGCCTCCTTTCCTTCCTTCCAACATTCAGCTTCATTGGACGTCCACAGGTTCTTGTGCTAATGAGGGAGCAAAATACTTCTCACTCTACTTTCTCCACACTATGCATCATTTTCTATAGCTCCATTATGTCTCTTCTTGCTCAACTTGTCCACATTTCTGCAACCTTTCCTCATAGGAAGTCACTGATCCTTTTGGCTGCCTCTTTCTGAACCTTTCCAGCTTATCAATATCCTTTTTGAGGTGAGGCAACCAGAAATGTACACAGTATTCCAAGTGCAGCCACACCATAGACTTGTATAATGGCATTATGATATCGGCAGTTTTATTTTTCAGTTCCTTTTCAGAATGGGTTTTGCCATTTTTCACGTTTGCCACACATTGGGTCAACACTGTCATCAAGCTATACACTACAAGACCAAAGTCTTGTTCCTTGTCAGTCGCTACCAGTTCAGACCCAAAGAGTGTATATGTGAAATTTAGATTTATTTATTTTTGCCCCGACGTGCATCGCTTTCCACTTCTTTGTATTGAATTGCATTTTAAATTTTACTGCCCGTTCATGCAGTTTGAGGAGATACTTTGGGAGCTGTCCACAGTCTTTTTGTTTTGTTTTAATAACCCTGAATGATTTGGTATCATCAGCAAACCTGGTTACCTCACTGCTTACCCTTAACTCTAAATCATTGATGGACAAGTTAAAAAGCAGAGGCCCCTATACCAATCCTTGGGAGACTTCAATTTATACATACTGTACTACCTTGGGATAACTGTCCATTCATTCCTATTAATTGCTTCCTGTTCCTTAACCAGTTACTGATCCAAAAGAGGATCTCTCCTCTTATCCTGTGATTGCTAAGCTTACTCTGAAGTTTTTGGTGAGATACTTCATCAAAAGCATTTTCTAAGTCTAGATGCACAGTGTTAGCTGGCTCACATCTATCTTTATGTTTGTTGATACTCTCAACTCAAAGTTCCTGAGACAGGTCTTACTCTAGCAGAAGCCATACTGTTTCCACTTCTGCAAGCCTTGTTGTTCTGTGTGCATGGTAATTTTGCCCTTGACAATTCTTCCCACCAGTTTTCTAGGACTGTTTTGCTGCAACAGAAAATTAGGAAACTGCTCTAATTTTATTGGAAAGCTGAAATCCACTGTTTTGTCTTCTGTGATACAAAACTGACCAGGCTTGCTTGAGGGGCTGTGAGAGCTGCCCTAAAGGTGCAGGTTAAATCGAGGTTCCAAAACACACAGGGAACTTCCATGGGTACAACTAACCTCTTTACTGACTTCCAACTTGTGCAAATGGGCTACAGAAGGGCAGAGCTAGCAAGCTCATCCCCGCTGCTCATGTGGCAATGTACCCATGTACATAATGCCTGAATAGGGCAACTGTCTCTTAACAACCTCCCTTGACCTGTGGGGTTGTAGGTGAGTAGGAAAGATTTGTCTCAAGTAGGGCTTGTCCTATGTAGCGTGATAATATCTTTGAAAGAAAATTGAAAGCAGGTGGCCTATGTGTTAGCTCTTTGAGTAAAGCACTTTCCCATTGTGTGGCAACTATTTCAACCATGAAAGCCTTCTTTTGTATGGGGTTACCAAAACCATGGTTGAAATCACCCCAGCTGTACAGGGAGCCATTTCACACTGTTCTTGTGGATTTCAATAGGCCTTGCATGGAAGAACTTCTGTGTGGATTGTGGCAGTGGCTGGTGCCCATTGAGACTGGTAGGGCAGAAGCTAGAGAGACTAACATCCGGTGGCGCCAGAGCCAACTCACTCTAATCTTGTCCCAGTCCTAGGTAAAGGTAAAGGGACCCCTGACCATTAGGTCCAGTCGTGGCCGACTCTGGGGTTGTGGCGCTCATCTCACTTTACTGGCCGAGGGTTCCAGGTCATGTGGCCAGCATGACTAAGCTGCTTCTGGCGAACCAGAGCAGTGCACAGAAACACCGTTTACCTTCACACCAGAGCGGTACCTATTTATCTACTTGCACTTTGACATGCTTTTGAACTGCTAGGTTGGCAGGAGCAGGGACCGAGCAACAGGAGCTCACCCTGTCGCGGGGATTCGAACTGCCGACTTTCTGATTGACAAGTCCTAGGCTCTGTACCTTTGGCTTAATTCTACAAGGGCAACACTGAGACTGTGGAGGAGGAAGCTGACAGGCAATGCCATCCCCTGGACTGTTTGTAAGCAAGAAGGCAGGCAGTTGGGAGCTTGCTGATGGCAGACTGAGGTTGGTGAGGCAGTACCCCATTCACCCAAATGGCTTGTCCCCCACTGGTAGATTGTGCCCTAATTGTATCCCCCCCCCCGACTGAAATTCTCATTACACCTTGAAAATACCTGGTAAACAATCATGAGGGATGTACGCCCTTGATCTGCCTACTTTCGCATTTGTGGTTATTCTTTTGCTAGCATCCCGGGTATCTGAGAAAATGTGAGTGACCAGCATGGAAGAGCAGAACACCCACAGTGTGGAAATGAGACAGATTTAATGAGCAAGTGACACATTCCAATTCGTCTCCTCCGGTAGTCAGCAATCAAACATTTTTTTATTTTTTTATGTGTAGCTTCAGTGAAATCCAGCAGATCGAATGCTTAGTAAGATCTCAGCAGCTCCTAATTAAGATCTTTCCGTCACAGCATGTAAAATGTCAAGTACCAGAAGACATAGGATTAATAAATTATTTTTAGTGGCAATTTGGCTCATGCCTTCAGAATTTCTAACTGGGCCTTAATAAGCTGAATGCTATTGTGTTGCAGGGAGGCTGCTCTGAACTGAGTGCAAGTTCTGAGTAGTCTCAAAACTTGCAGGAATAGTTTATTCCTTCGTTTCCTTTCAGTACTGCCGGCACATTGTGAAAATGCGTAGGGCACTTTTAATCATTTAGGAATGGAAATGTAGGAAGCTTAATTAAGCCACTGGTCCATCTAGCTCAATATTGCCTACCTTGACTGGCAACAGTTCTCCATGATTTCAGATCTCTCCCAGCCGTACCTGGAGATATCGGGGATTGAACCTGGCACCTTCTCCATGCAAAGCAGATGCTCTGCCACTGAGCTACGGGCCTTCAATGCCCATTCTTCATTCAATAGTAGATTTTAAAACCTTGATGGAAGACTTTTTGCAGATGGTGGGGCAGGTGGGATGTGACTTTGTCTCTGCTTCTTGATCTCGTGATAGCTTCTGACCGTGGTATCCTCCTGGACCAGCACCAGGGAATGGGGAGTTCTAGCCCTACCTTTGGAACTCTCTGGACTGCATTGGATGAGTGAGTTTTGGTCTATTGACGGCTATGTTATGGGGTGCAGCAGGGCAAGATCTCAGCTCCAATTCTATTAACAAGCTATATTAAGCTGCTGGGAGCAGTCGCTGGGAGGCATTGAAGCCACCAACTTGGATGGCTTTACAAAGGATTAGACAAGTTCATGTAGGATAAGTCTGCTCACCCCTTTAGGTGCGGCGGCATTGCAGGACGGCAGAGGCTCCACTGGGGTCCTGACAAGGGAGCCATGGCTTCAGTGCCCTTCCGGATAGGCGGTGGGGGCATAAGCCCCCATTGCCTACCAGGAGCTGGATCCTAGCCTGCACCCTGCTTTGGCCAATGGGGATGCAAGCTGGGATGCTGTGCCGGGGATGGAGCCGACAGAGTGGGAAGTCTTCCCTCAGGTCCGCCCCATGGCCATTTCAGCAGCCTGCACCTGGGGCACTACCAATTTGTAGCCACAATGACTACGCTCTGCCTCCAACGTCACTGCAGGAGGGGGAAGGTGCTCTGTACTGAGGCCCTGCTTGCAGGTTTCCCACAGATATCTGAGTAGCCACTGTGAGAACAGGTTGCTGGACTAGATGGGCCTCTGGACTGATCCAACAGGCTTCTTCTTATGTTCCAGTTTGTATGTCTGAGTCCAGAAATATGAACTTCTAACATTGATTTGAAGTAACTATTTTATAAATATTTGTGGCATGGCAAATTGTGGTGCAGTATACAGGAGTGAGGGATGCTGGTGGCACTGTGGTCCAAACCACAGAGCCTAGGGCTTGCCAATCAGAAGGTCGGTGGTTCAAATCCCCACGACGGGGTGAGCTCCCCTTGTTCGGTCCCAGCTCCTGCCCACCTAGCAATTCAAAAGCACGTCAAAGTGCAAGTAGATAAATAGGTACTGCTCTGGTGGGAAGGTAAACAGCATTTCTGTGCACTGCTCTGGTTCACCAGAAGCGGCTTAGTCATGCTGGCCACATGATCTGGAAGCTGTCTGTGGACAAATGCCAGCTCCCTCGGCCTATAAAGCGAGATGAGCGCGCAACCCCAGAGTCGTCCGCAACTGGACCTAACGGTCAGGGGTACCTTTACCTTTATACATGAGTGCACATGAAAATGTTATTGTTGATAACCAAATCCACATGGATTTTGTAGATAAGAATTGCAAAAAAGAAATGATCAGTAATCTAATGTCCTGGTTACAGATCTTTTCCTCAAAATGCCATATGGCTTTTGCATCCCAAAGTAGTAATCTTCAAATGTATTTTTGAGTGGAAGAAAAAGAAACTTTCGTTAAGGCTACAATGTTACTAAATCTCAATGAGCTCAGTAGGGATTATTTATGAGAGCAGACATATATAGGATTTCACCGCATGAATAAATTCCAAGTTTTAAAAAAAACACTGAGTTTTTCTTCCTAGAATTGTAGAATCTGATATATAAATGTAAAGTCTGAAATTGGGATTAGATAGAAAAGGACATGGTCTCAATTGGAATACATGCTCGGTCAACTGCTGTACATCACCCCAATTCAATATAAGAATAATCTTGTTCTTTCTGTGGGCTGTGGTTTTCCCAAGTATGGAAATCCCCATCTTGTTTCTCCCAAAATTAAACCACTGCCTCACCACATAATTTGTTTGGTCAGATAGAAACTGTTCTGTCATGAGGTGCTCTTGCCTTTTAGTAGAGGAAATGGGGATCTTTCAAGTAATTGCAATCTTCAGCCAGACGAGCAGTCATTAACTTGTGAATAACAATTTCCAGGAAAGGTAAGTCTCTTCCACTTACTTGTTGTCTGTCTTGGCAAAGATTATCACATCTAAAATCACCTTCCTTTTTATTATTTAAGAAAGAATGTGGCCTGCCCAATTAAAACAGTGTTCTAACCTGAAAAGAGTTGGCCTATTTAACCTCACTCATATCAACCATTTCCTAAGAAGTCATGGAGAAAAATATTCCACTGCTTCCAGTCTGAAGATGCATAACTGGTCTTGTAATTCAATACTTCAAAATCAATTTGCAGTAACCTCAGAATGAAAGGTTCAATATGTGAGAAAGAAAATGAATAGCTTTTCTTGAGCACTGTCATACTCATTAACGGGAAGTGGGGACAGAACATCAGATGAACTGTCTCATTGACTAAGCTAGGCCTTGGAAGGGAAGTTGCATAAGTGAGAACAGCAATAGACATGTGGCTGGCCACATGTCCTAATTTCAGAACACCGTCCTCTGTTGAGGGGCTGTCTGTTCCAAGCCTAGGTTTAAAATAAGGACCTATAGGAAGGGAGAAAACAAGGGCCTTAGAGTTGCTCATCAACAATTACTACCTGGACAGCAGACTAAGCAGGTGTGCAGGTCACCTGCTCACTTTGGTAACATGTACTGGGTGATATATAAGTTAATCATACTCAGAGTAGACCCATACTCAGAGTCAGTGTGGTGTAGTGGTTAAGAGTGGTAGACTCGTAATCTGGTGAACCGGGTTTGCATCTCCGCTCCTCCACATGCAGCTGCTGGGTGACCTTGGGCTAGTCACACTTCTCTGAAGTCTCTCAGCCCCACTCACCTCACAGAGTGTTTGTTGTGGGGGAGGAAGGGAAAAGGAGATTGTTAGCCGCTTTGAGACTCCTTAGGGTAGTGATAAAGTGGGATATCAAATCCAAACTCCTCTTCTTCTTCTTCACTGAAATCAATGGACTAAAATCCATTTGTTTCCATGGGTCTGCACCAACTATTTCTCTTACCCTTTTTTTATACCTGCCAATTCAGCATATTCAACCATTTTAAACTGCCACTCTTCCTTTGTGGGTACTGTACTTATTCTCCACCTCTGTGCCAATAAGACTTTAGCCACAGTGGTGGCATATAATAATAAAGTTATTTTGTTTCTTAGGGACTTCTGTTGTTAACATCCCCAAGAGGAATGCCTCAGGCTTTTGGGGGGGGGAAAGGGTTTTTTAATTTTTTTTAAAAAAATAATTCATTATAAATTATTTCCCAGAATTCGCTGATTACTTTGCAGGACCATCACATATGGAAAAAGGATCCCTCTACTTCCTTGCATTTCCAACATTTACCTTTTTCTTTTTAAAACATTTTCACTAGTTTGGCAGGTGTTAAATACCATCTGTGGCTCATTTTCATCGTATAGTGGTGCCTCGCAAGACGAAATTAATTCATTCTGCGAATTTTTCGTCTAGTGAAGCACGGAACTGCACCTCTTCAAGCAATGCACCCTGGGTATTAACGGTTTTAAGAAAAAGGAAACAAACTTGCAAGACTTTTTCGTCTTGCGAAGCAAGCCCATAGGGAAATTCGTCTTGCGAAGCAACTCAAAAAACGAAAAACTCTTTTGTCTTGCGAGTTTTTCATCTTACGAGGCATTCGTCTTGCGAGGTACCACTGTATTTTCCTGCAATGCACAACATGCCACAAATTTCACTAAATTTACACTAAACACAAACTTTTAAAAGGGAGGCATCAATAGTACCTCGAGGATCCAGCTGAGGATGGATGGAAATGCATTTGTTGAAGACTTCTCATATAGAGGATTCAATCAAACATCACTGCAAATTGCCTGTGTGGAAAATTCCACATCTCAGGTATGACTGGTTATGCCCTGAAATGGCTCTTGTTATCATTCCTTTTTTTCCAAAAAAATTAAAATGTAAATAGTCGCAAGGGTAGATGCTTACATTTCACTCAGGAGATGCACTGTTACAAACAGAGTACACTATCTAAATTGATTAGTTAATTTCCACCCAGATCCCTAGGCATTTAGGTATTGTCTTCATTGCAGAATGAAGTATTTAAGTGCCATCTGCTAAGAAGCTGAACTAGTATAATCTGCATAACATGAATTGTTGTAATAATGAAAGGCAGTTCATTAAAATTACCTTTTAATTAAGAGACTGGTAGCCGGTGTTCTTTATGTTACAGTGGTTTAGAAGAAAGAATTCTCTTGATCTTGCTATAATCTAAAATTAATAACAGGTTTTTGAAAAAAGACACACACAAAATATGACAGGATGTGCAGTATCACTGAGTAAAGGAAGCTGCCGCTGTTATTCTGTGGAGAGCTGATTTACTTCAAGTGAACCGATGCATTAAAAGTGCCATTTAATGAACAGCTTCTCATTGTTAATAAACAGATACTTATGCAGATTGTATTTGCTTTGTTTCTTTGGGCCCACCTTTCGGAGATGCTGGCCTACTGACTACAAGTGGCGTTCTGAAAATGATAGCTCCAGTTCAGAATTGCATTAATTAATTCTCACATTCACTGTGCTCCTGGAACAGCAATGCCAAAGGGAATCCCTCAAACCTTTCCTTCCACTAACAGCTGCTCTGCAATTTCTGCCACTGTGTTTTGCACATTAGCTTCCTGCAACAGCGAGTAATTCTGACACCTTGGGCACCAGTTGTATCATCAGATGATTCAGAGGATTTCAAGAGTGCTAAGGCCTCTCTGCGACCCTCTGAAGGCTCTGACCAAGAATTGGAGGAACCCTTGTTCAACATAGGCCACCTTTCTCCTAAGACAGAGGAGGAGATCACTGAAGACTTACATCTAATTTGCAGGTCTGAAAGAATATACATCCTCTCTCTGTGAGACAGAGAACCAACTGGGATAAAGAAACAGGAAACCAGTAACATCAACATCCGTAGCCCGTCTCCCGTGAGACTTACAACAGTCTGGAATGCAAACAGAGCCTTGTGGCTCCAAGCACTGCACAATGGTACAACAGAAACCTAGCACTTGTATGGTTTCCCCCTTTCTTTTTTGAAGCACAATTAGAAATATTAATTTCAGCCCTATTATTTAGAGATGATCCAGCCCAGGAAACCAGAAGACCAGGCTTCCCAGCCTAGCTGATGACCTTGTTGGGTGGTTGGGAAAATAGATCTGGGATTGCAGCCAATAACAATTTTCTCCTCCTCCTGCCAACTAAAACAATTCTCATGTGTGATGTGCAGAAGCAACCAGAGATGGGTAAATCTTTTCATTTTTCCATTCTTAAATTCAGTATTCCATATCAGTTTGCAAGTTTAAAAAAGTCCTCATGAAAATCGACCAGCATTTTAGTGTGAAATTATCCTAATATACACAGATTTGTATCCAATTGTGTCCAACATGCACATTTTTTTGCAAGGCAATTTCACTAAATATAATGCAGTTTTGTTTCTTAGTTTCACTACTATATGCATTTTTGTGAACACTTTACTTTTGTATATGCATTTTTGTACCCATATCCTGGCTGGAAAACTGCGTTGCAAAATTCAGGGTGAATTTTGAAAGACGGTTGTGTCTTAGCTCTTGTATTGTTTTGGGAAGTGCAAAACTGGGAAGCTCATCTTTAAATGTGAAGTGAATCAAATTTCTCTCCCATACATACAGAAACTGATTGTATAGCATCTTTTTCTCCTGGATTTTCCACCTCGGTCTACTATAGCGCTACTTATTCTAGAGCAGAATAGGCCTTTCTTCTTTCCAGACTCTTTGCAAGAGGACATAAGATTGCAAAGATCATAAGAATTGGAGTGTGCAGTGAATTCAGATGAATCCTAAATCGAAACAGGCTGCTTTCGACAGTTTGGGGGCTAGTTTGAGCTGAAGAAGAATCTCTCTAAAGTGCCCCAAACTGAAGCTGAGACCTCCAAAGTGATTTGGGGCAGTTTGCAGATTTGGATGTTAGAAATTGTACACAGTTTTTCTGCATATTCCCCCAAACACACCATATAATGAAAATGCCAGGGTGGGATGAGGGGGCAGAGACAGCTCTTTTTGTGACCCGGCAGGTCTACCTTTGCTTTTCCAGGGCTCTCCAATCACAATGCTTTGTGGAAGGGATGTCTAAGTAATGTATCACCTGGTTCTTATCTTTTCTGTGCCCTTGGTTGTTCTGCTGGTAGTGCTTGCTTGGAAATGCTGGACATTCAAGTCCTTCTGCCTCTGTGTCACATGCCTGCACATCCATTCCTGTCAAATTAGCTTGGCATTTTGTTTATGTGACTTTTGGTGCCAACTGAGGAGAACATCAGCCTGAAGCTGCTTTCTTCCCCTTCCCATTCATTGCAACTGCCTAGCCCTTGCACCTATTGTTCTAAAAATAAAATAAAAAGTAAATTACCTTCCCAGTAGCACTTCTACAATACATGCCGTTTTCATAATAAAATTGTTGGTCACAAAGATACCAGAAGAGAATCAAATCCCTTTTAGAAATTCCCCCTAAAAGCAACTTTAAAGGCCAAAGACACACACACAGCGATCTAATTGACTGCTATTTGGAAGGTTTCTTACCCTGAGTTACATCTGTGATGTATGGTATTTTCATACAAATTGCCCATAAAATACAGTTTTAACATCTCCCAAACTTTAAAGGCTGCCAAGGCTGCAACTATCCTGTGAAAATTGGTGGGATTCATCCCACAGAAAAGGCTAGTATTCCTGAAAATTTCATCAAATTCTGCTAAAAAAAAGTTGGACAATTTCATATTTAAAAATAATAACTTTAAAGGTGTGAAGCACAAACACTTTGGGTATTTTGTCTGTAATTTGGCAGCCTTTACCACTCAGAATGGGCTAATGTGCCAACAAATGTCACCTAATACTGTGAAACAGAAAAATAAAGTTATAGTTGTTCACCCCAACCGTGAATGAGGAAGGCATGAAGCTTTATTTATTTTTTGGATTTGGAACAAGTCATGTCATGTTTCGTTGACACTTTTTAAAGTTTGTTACACCTGTACTCTAAGAAGACGAAAACATTTAATGCGGCATAAGGTTTCATGGCAAGAAAGGAGCAGGGTTCTCTAGTTGCTTGAAATGCAATTTATTCCAGGCCTGACAGATTTTGGAACAAATCCCTTTCTCATGGACACATTTTTAGCTCATAAGCAAGACAAGGATACCTGCCACACCTGGTTGTTTAAAGGGATAAAAACTAGGATGACCAGTGGTCAGTGATGCTGGGAATTGTAGTCTCAAAACACCTGGAGGGCTGAGGTTGAGGAAGTCTGGTTTTTATGATTGCGAGGAGGTATGCATAATTATCTTAGAAGTATTCTCTCTCATATTTCTGCCAAAATTGGGTGGCTCTCAATCCATGCAGAAAGAGTCAGCCCATACCTTTCACTTTCCAACTAACCCTGCAAAGTAGGCTCCCAGTCCTCTCACCTCCCCTCTTCCCCTGTCTTCAGTAGTTTCCGGTATAAGAGGAGGTGGGAGCTTTTAAAGGTCCAGGTTTGATCTCTGAACTGACAGCTTGCAGTCCAATTCAAAGGGAAAGGAGACTTCAAAGCTGTGATGTCTGGAATGAAAGGACTCGTTATATTCTGTTTCATACTGTGAAGTAAAGGACACTTCTCAAATAAAGGTCATCTGGCAACTTTATGGTAGAGCAAGGGCACAGAAAAATATCCCCCATTTTAGACATACAAACATGGTTGCAATGGCTGTACTATGAATCTCTTTTTTTGTTTTAAAATTGAGTTGAGTTTTTTTAAATCACCCCAGTCACCCAAGAAGTGGAATACCACACACAGTCCCTTCCAACAACCCTGTTAAGTAGATTAGGCTGAGAAGCCCAAGGTGACCCAGTGAGATTTATAGCCAAATTAACATTTGAACGGAGGCCTTGTCTAGTATCAATGCACCATGCTATTGAGAAAGATCGTGAAGCTGAGGCTCCAATACTTTGGCCGCCTCATGAGAAGAGAAGACTCCCTGGAAAAGACCCTGATGATGGGAAAGATGGAGGGCACAAGGAGAAGGGGACGACAGAGGACGAGATGGTTGGATAGTGTTCTCGAAGCTACAAACATGAGTTTGACCAAACTGCGGGAGGCAGTGGAGGACAGAAGTGCCTGGCATGCTCTGGTCCATGGGGTCACGAAGAGTCAGACATGACTAAATGACTAAACAACAACAAATTGAGAAATATAGCAATCTGGATATCAAGTCTTTTGAGGAACAGCTGAAAATCCTGGGGGAAGATAACAGGGAAAGTAGCCTCGAAATAATATCAGAAGAGCTGTCATGTGGAAGATGGCGCAGGCTTGTTTCTGTAGAAGGGAGATGTAAAGAATAGACATTTCAAGGAAGCAGATTGCAGCTAAACATTAGCAGAACTTTCCTGGACAGCCATCTGCCAGAACTGCTTTACTTGCAATATTCCTGCATTGAGAAGCTAGTTGGTCTAGGGTGACCTTCAAGATTCTTTCCAGCTCTAAGATTCTATGATTTTACCTATGTGTAAAATATAATATCCAATGCAAAGACATAAAGGATGCCAGAAGTACCAGTATGATGTGTGTGTTTAGGGGGAGGGCATTGTCCTTTAAAAGGTGGTTCCTATTACAAAGTATAAGCAACGTCAGACATTACCTTGCTAAGGATTTCTAAGAAACCCAAAAAGTCAGAGCAGTTTTGAAAGCTTTGGTCTTGATTCAAAATAGTGTCCAGTTGAATCCAAACATAGATGAAAATCTGCTCTTTGATCTCAGGACCCATCATGCAAAATTTGGTTATGATATCTGAAGCATAGGGGACAGACAGTCCAAATACATAGAGAACAGGCAAACAAACAACTTTCCAAAAAATATAGTTGAATATATCGTCACTTAACATTCTCTTTGGAACAGAGTTCCTATGAAAGATTAATAAACAGCATACACCTACACAACACACACACACACACACACGGTACCTTGAGTCCATCACATCCTAACACTGGCAGAAACAGAATAATCTGGATAATAAAATGTTAATGTATTATTATTAGGTTATTTAGCTCTGAACTCAGAACTTGCTGCAGATAGTAAACAAGCCTTTTTATTCAATTAGTAAGTATAAAGCACACAAAACAGATGTGATAATTCAGATAAATAAAACACTTTTGATTAACCCACCCACATACATAATTACACTTTAGGAAGTTAGTTCATGTTAATGAATAGCAAAGCCCTTTGTTTCTTCAATGACTGCAGTTCAATGACTGCAGTTGATTTATATTATTGTATCCTGCCCTGGGAATACTCTGCAACGAAGGTTGAGTTAAAAATATATCAAAGAAATGAAATGAACAAATAAAATAAATTCTTTACAAAAGGATATACACAAAGAACAATGCAAATGCTAACCATAATCTCAAATAGAACCAGTCATTGATATGGAAAATACATAAAAAGTGACCTTTACCATTAGATTATGTGAAGGTGTGAAATACATTCCAGAGATACGTTGATTATGAATATGCTAATAGTATTCAGAAGTAAATGCTCGCACATCTGACTAGTTTTTCCCTGCCCTGGGTAATGACTTAAGCATAGGACAGCAAAAGACAAGCATGCACAAGTCGTACCCAAAAATTGCTCCATTGAGGATTGCTGGTGTTTATGGTTTCAGCAGCTGTTTCGCATGGTGGGACATGAGATGATGAACCTCCCTCCCAGCACTGACATTGCTGCTGTTTACCCGGACAGGGCTGGAATGGGGAAACAGCCAGGTCAGATGGACTGGTTGGACTGCCATCACTAATAAAGCACCTCCACCAGTGCACCCATGCAGTCCTAACCACTTATCCTGTCTGGGTAAGCAGCACCACTGCTGGTGTCAGGTGCAGGGGTTCCATAGCTCCATACCACTATTGACCACTGAGAACATACAAGGTCCTTCCTTCCTTCCTTCCTTCCTTCCTTCCTTCCTTCCTGGTTTCCAGAACCACATGTATCTCAGCGCCTGGCACCATCAGTGTAGAAGAGTGAGCCATGGGTGGGAGGCAGGGAACAGAACTCTAGCTGCCCTGTCTAATATGTCTGTGGTTTTTCTGCCTGTGGTCTATTACTGTGCAGACACTAAGAAATTACTGAGGGGCCCATGGTGTGTGTGCTCAGCTTCTAGTGTTCAGTATGGGTAAAGGAGAAAGGTACCCTTTATTGGGAGGTGGGGAAAGAGCACATTCCACCCAAAGGAATATATCATTCTACAAGGCATTCTACAGGAGCTCAGAGATGTTTGGTCCAGTGTGGCAGAAGCTTAAAAACAAAAACACATCCTCTAAATACAGCATCCTATTGAAATGGAAGCATGGCAGTGAACCATGCCATCCGAGCATTGCAGCAAAAATGAAGAAATGGCATTTATGTGACAGAATAAATGGATGATTTCCCAAATGCCAGCTGCACAATGGGGACAGAGACAGCTCCTTCTGTATGACACACAATTCAAAAGCACAAGTGGTAATACTCAGTTTGTCTCCGATTCCTTCCTAAGCTCCTAGAGCAATATTTTCTTAAGGATTAACTGTTCCTGAAAGAGTTGCTCTGGTACACTCTTAATCAGCATCAAGCTGTCATGCTTATTTTTCACCTCTGTGCTTTCTCCTGAAATGGGCATTGTTGCAGCCCCCTCCCCCAATAAATAGCATATACCATGTTCACCATTTCTTCCCATGATGAAGATACACAAATAAGGACGGATGAAAAGCTAGTGCAAATTAATATTGAAAAAGGACCCTACTTGGATCAGCTCAGTGGAGTGCCATGCAGACAGAGTGTGATACAGCACACCATAGGTGGAAATTGTTTTCAGAGTGGGAAGAAAATGAATTTGGAGCCTGAAATTCTGCATACCAAATGACAGGAGAAACACCATCTGCGAGGGAGGCTGGTACTAGTGCCTTTCAAATGAGAAGTGATATCCCTGAACCCTGAGTCTATAAACAGAGAAGATCAGACACTTCTTTTTTAAGTGTGTGTGTCTGTGTGTGTGTGTGTGTGTGTGTGTGCGCGCGCGTGCGCCCATGCACATCCTTCTGGCTCTCTTCCTTTTGAATCAATGCAAATCTTAAGCAAACAACTTTACAGTTTAACTTCTAACACACCTCCTCACAACCGTGGCAAAGGAGGAATATAAAATAAGGCATGTATTTCAGCGTGAGGAGTACGGGGCAATGGGGATAGGGAAAGGGATTGCAGGGAAACTGTGCTGTTAATGATGGTAATTAGTCTTAATCACTTTCTAGGTAAAATATTTAAGTGGGCTTATCACCATCAGACTCAAGCCAAGGTGTCTGTCCATATATCTGAGTAAGAATCCTATTGCCTCTCTGTGCATACAGGTATATTATGTCCTGAATAGAATGTAATAGCAAGTCATTGTTTGTTGTTAAATGCATGAACTGGCCCAAGTCTTTGGCTTGCACCTAGCTGAGAAGGAGTAGATTAAAATAATAATAATAATAATAATAATAATAATAATAATAATAATAATAATAATTTTGTGGTTTGTAGTTGGGTCCAAATATGGAAAATGGTAGTTTGGACAAGTCATTAGCCAGGCTTAGACACAGAAACAAACCATGGTATGAATATCAATCAGGATCTGATATCCTTGTATGTTAAGAAACTTTTATTGTAAAGCAAGGGTGAGGAACCTTGTTGCCGGGGGCCAATGTGGACCTCCAGACCTCTCTATCTGGTCCTTGGGACTTTCCCCAGGTTGCAGCCCATTGCCAGGCCCTTTACCAGTCTTGCTGCTGTATATGACTTCCTTGAGTGCTTTTGTCTGGCTGAAGTGCATCTTTGTGCTGTGTTAATGCCTCTTGCTGGTCTGGATGCAGAGCTGGGGATTGCGTGTCAAGCCCCCCCCCCCCATTTGATGAATAAGACACGTGGCCACCAGTATTTTAGGTTAATGGGCTAATAAAGACCACAACTTTATTGGTTACAGACTGTGAGTGGTATTGGCTTAGGCATTGGACCCAAACCGACTATATTTGACTCCTGCCCACCATGCAGGGAGTCTCACAAGGGTTAACCACCAGTAGGGGGAGCCCTGTTGATGTACATCAACTTGGATCTCCCCTCAGGGTCACAGGTGAGGTCATGCCATGGCCCTAGCTTCTACCTGGGCTTCGAACAGGAACCACAGCCCCTGGATTCCTTTAACAGAATACCCTTAAAGGGGAGGGCCACAGCCTCCCCTCCCATCAACCAAGCTTTTCCAATGCCTAACTGCCACACAAGCCAAATGGCTCACCACCCAATAGCCTCACAACTGCAGCCAACACCTAATGCCCTCAATAACATCGGCCAGCCAAACATCATTTCCACGATTGGAAAGATGAACACCATAATCACGGAACAAATTCTCCATACAAAATGTGATGTCAGGGTGCGCAATCACATGGCCATTTAGCATTAGCACTTTCCGTGCCACCACTCGATTCACAAGCTTCCTCGCCTTGTCGATGGCAGCTGGGCGGAGACTGCCACGCCATACACATCTCTCCAGTAGAGATGACCAAATCAAAGTAATGTTAGGGTATGAGGTCACCAACTTATCCAAGTCCTTATTTATATTCCATGTCAAGTCCAAGCCTTTCCCAAAGGCCAAGTCATTCTCCCCCAGCTGCATGACCAGAGGGTTGGTAGGGCCAAGCAAAGCTGCTCTAGCTTTCAATTATTCCCATCGCATTCCACGCCTAGAGATCCAGGAAACTATGACGTCTTCAGGCAATCCTAGCCTACATCCCAAACCGCTGATAATGGCACACACACAAGCCCAGTGGACAATGCTGTGGCCACAGATCCAAATGCAAACCCCAAAAGCGCCTAAAAGTAAATAAGTAACAACAAGTGGTTAGAAGGCAACAATGGCCAATTACATATTCTTGTGTAAAATAGAGACACTTGGAGATTCTGGAATCACAGAATTGTAGAGTTGGAAGGGACCTTGAGTTCATCTAGTCCAGCCCCCTACAATGCATGGATATGCAGCTGTCCCAAATGGGGATTGAACCTGCAACCTTGGCGTTATCAGCACCGCGGGAGGGTGCAAGGCCGGCCCTCAATCCTTCCCTCCTGTGAAGGAGACCAGCTTTGCAGAAACTTCTGGCTCCAACCTGTCTTCCACTACTGTGACCCACATTGGGGAAATTTTGTTTTTGCAACTCATATTTTGCTGGTTAAGTTCCAAACATATTTCAAGAATTCATTCATTACAGAAGGGCAAAAGTCACTGGATCCTTTACAGAAATTTCAAACCATGTTGGCTGTAGCAACTGTTTGCAGAGCAGTTCTGTTGGCCTTCAAAGCACCTCCTGTGGCAGCTGGTCTCTTTCTGTCCCTTGAGTGATTGTTTAGGATAGTAAATGCCAACAGTATTAAAAGCTGAATTTGTGATATATCACTTTTCTCCACTTCATGTTTTCATTTGCCTTCAGTATTTCTGTCAATTAATACAATACCATCCAGGGGAAAAGTTATTTTCTAGAGTTTCTGTTCCTTATCTCTGTCTTCAAAGCACAACTCTGTCAGGAGAAGAAGAAAATAACAATGAGTGAATTAAAAAAAAACAGAGAGCACTGACATTTGTCAAGATAGCTAGGGAAAGTTTTCTTAGACCATTGTAAAGTTTGGGCATACTAAAGGAACAGGCTGTCTGCTGTGAATAATGGTACTAGCAGACAATAGTTAATCATTCTTTGCAGAGAAGTAGATGTTTTAGAATATGTGCAGAAACCAATGTCTGTCTTTTTGAAACTATGAAATACAGATTCCTAGTCCCAGTCCTAAGCAAACTGACTGAAATTCAGACCTAAAACAAGCCCTTAAGGTGGGAGCTTGGTTCTTTGAATTGAAACTCGATGGACTGAAAGTGTCTTCACACTCTGAAAGTCAAGTAATGTTTCCCATGTACAGCCCATCTTCATAGCTACATTTCCATACATTCCCAACATTTGGTATCCATCTTGCTACTCCAGCATAATTTTTGTCATGCATAATTTTTGCCAACTGTCAATTTTGTCACCTAACTAGAGAAACAATATGGTGTGTGTCATAAGGCTAATCATTTTTGTGGTAAGAGTCAATGAACTAGTTCAGATGTACAGTAATAAACAATGGTTTGCTTGACCAGAAATAAGCTATTTTTCTGCATGCTTCTTCCTTCCCCATCTTTGGAATGATTTTCCCTTTCCCCCCTTTTCTAATTCATTTTCTCATATCCCTTAACACAATACTTCCAGGTTTGTTAAACCACCGTGTTCTGGCACATCCAATCAGGCAGCTGTGATTTGAACAATTCCTACAAATCAAGATATCAAACCATGGTTTGATCCTGGTTTGATATCCTAGTTAGTAGGGTGGGATTCAACTCATCAGCCCCATCAGCAAAAACTCTGCACAAGGATTTCTGCTTGTGCAATGGGACCTTCCACTCTCTTAACCCTCTTCCCACAAACTCCCAAAAATCGACTGGGAGGGGTGTCAGGATAATTCCTAGAACAGTGCACGGGGAATGGAGAGGAGAGATCTTCCATTTGGCAAGCTGAATTGAACTAGGCTGCTATTTGGTGAATTGTCCTCACAATGTTCAAGTGGCCAAATGTTATTCTTGTAAAAGAAATCCAGAGTAAGTTACAGACAAATTACCGCAGTCTAAAAAATCCTTCCAATTTATATCCAGTCTCCTTCTACCAATATCTTCAGGACCGTAGTTCAGTGGGAGAAGAATGGGTATTGAAGGGCTGTTGTGCAGTGACAGAGCATCTGTTTTGCCTGCAGAAGGCTCCAAGTTCAACATTTCCAGGTAGGGCTGGAAGAGACCCTGGAGATTTGTTGCCAGTGCCAATAATACTAGCTAGATGCACCTTTGGTATAAGGCAGCTACTCATGTTCCAGTGCAGTATACCGCTGTGATTCTCTAATCTAACCCCACTCCAGTCCAACTCCTGACTCTTCATAATTGTGCATGTGTAAGAGGAGAATCTTCTTGAAGGAGCATCTCCACCCCCATCATTCAGCCCTACACTGAGGTCCAGCTCTGAGGGCCTTCTGGCAGTTCCCTCACTGCGAGAAGCGAAGTTACAGGGAACCAGGCAGAGGGCCTTCTCGGTAGTGGCGCCCGCCCTGTGGAACACCCTCCCATCAGATGTCAAGGAAATAAACAACTATCTGACTTTTAGAAGACATCTGAAGGCAGCCCTGTTTAGGGAAGTTTTTAATGTTTGATGTTTTATTGTGTTTTTAGTATCCTCTTGGAAGCCGCCCAGAGTGGCTGGGGAGACCCAGCCAGATGGGCGGGGTATAAGTAATTATTATTATTATTATTATAAATTATAATTTCATTTTAACAACTCTCTGAGGACTCAGCTATACAGCTGCAAATAGAACATTTTAAGTGTGTTTTATGTGCCACATATAATGTGACACTAGGTGGCGATGGTGAGCCTTATGGAAAATTCAATATATTTTAAAAAACGCTTTAAAAGAAAGCAGTTTCAGAATGGTTTTTATATGGGTGTAGATTCCACCTGAGAAGAAATGACAACTGTAGTAAATGTTCTTAAGAGGGGATTAAAAGCTCAGTTTAGCTAATTTCAAGATATGCACTCTTCTGTTCATCTAAACAATATCCAATACAGCTTCCAGCAGTGAAAGTCATTGACACGACACTCAGGAAAGTCTCACAGCAAGTAATCTTTCTTATTCATTAATGGATGAAATGATAAAGGTAGGATTGCCAAGGAGTTAAAAGAGAGGGCTTTGCTGAGGACTATATAAGGAAGGGAGACATCATTATGTTCCAGAGGCAGGTACATGTTTGTATCAAAATAAAAATGTGTGTGAAACATATAGGAGCTTCTATTGTTCTGCTCATCCTTTCAGTTGATGCCTAGGCAATACCCATGTTTGTCTACAGGGAACCCACATCTGTAGATCATTGGTACATAGTCTCTGCATTTGGTGGTCTTTTGACAATCAAACAGTTCATTACAATATTTATCACAATCCAGTCTTCCTAATGATTCCTGTCACATCTGCCCATCAAGTAAGGTAAAGGTAAAGGTAAAGGGACGCCTGACTGTTAGGTCCAGTCGCGGATGACTCTGGGTTTGCGTGCTCATCTCGCTCTATAGGCCGAGGGAACTGGCGTACAGCTTCCGGGTCATGTGGCCAGCATGACTAAGCCACTTCTGGCGAACCAGAGCAGCGCACGAAAATGCCATTTACCTTCCCACCGGAGCGGTACCTATTTATCTACTTGCACTTTGACGTGCTTTCGAACTGCTAGGTTGGCAGGAGCAGGGGCCTAGCAATGGGAGCTCACCCCATCATGGGGATTTGAACCACCGACCTTCTGATTGGCAAGCCCTAGGCTCTGTGGTTTAGACCACAGCGCCACCTGCGTCCCTCAAGTAAGGTAGAAGGTCGAGGGGGGGGAGGTCTCTGAAAAGCAGTTACCCCAGTGCAATTATTTGGTTATGCCAGAACAATAGTAAGCCCAAGTGAAAGAACATCATGGTAACTGGTGGTCCAGGTGGCCTTGGTGGCTAGCAGTGTCTATTTCCAGCTTCAGCTGGTTTGCCAGCTCTAGTTCCTTTTGGACAGAGGTGACTGGACCACTGTATTCCATGCTCTAGTAACCTCCAGATTGGATTATTGCAACGCACTTGGAAACTTCCAACAGATGCAAAATGTAGCAGCCAGATTTCTGGATAGAGTTCCATTTAGAACCTACATAACTCTGATTGAAAACAGCTATCTTGGCTGCCAGTTTGTTTCAAGGTGCTCACATTAGCTTCTAAAGTCCTAAAAGACTTAGGTGCTGAATATCTGAAAGACTGTATCCCTCCCCACAGACACTCTGGGGAGTTAATATCAACAGAGGGGAGACCTCTTCTTAGTTCTTAGATCCATTACCCTCCTACATCTGGCGGGGGTGGGGAGGGGTGGAGCAGCTCTGGAGAGGGCATTTTCTGTGGCAGCCCCCAACCTTCATTATGTAGTTTTCATCCCTGGCATCCAACACCTGAGATAAATATATTTAGGACTTGCCCTATTCTCTTGATTGTAATATATTTTAATTGGTTTTAATACTGTGTTTTTAAACTGTTGTAATCTGTCCTGATGAATGGCAGATGAGAAATTTAAATTATCACCATCACTCTTGGGGGGTGATTCCCCCTCCTTTTTAATAGGCTGACATTCAAGCCATGTTACAATGTGAAGGAATTCATTAAGCACCTAGTGGGATTTAAAATATAGCATGGGACACTATATGTTCCCTCCTAGATTACAGGAGTCTGTATGTTATGCAGATCTGCTCTAAAGTAAATACCGTAATGCAGAATCCACTTTGTTTCAGTGATCTTCTCTCCTGTATTTTTCAATCAGATGGTGCTTACAGAATTATCGGGCTATAAAACTGGATGGGCACTTCTTTTTGATGATGCATGCCTTGTTTAAAAACATTATTTTTTCAGGCTGAAACGTGGGACATTGCTTTTTTCAGTCCGTGGAGCGTTTGTGCTCTGTAAAATGTCATTCAAATCAAAACACTGGTTTCAGATGCCTCATAACTCAGTGGAAAAATGTGAACGCAGCCAGGATTCTGAGTTTCTGAAAAATGTTTGCCTTGGATCTGCTTACTGCTAATGGAAGGAGGCTACTTCTAGAATTACACGCTCTATAAGTCGCTGCAGACAGATTCTAGTTTAAATACGGGCAAACTACAGACTCATTTAATCACCACATTTAATCATAATAACATCCTGACGGGCTGATCTGTCCCTCCGCTTTGGATATGGCTTCTGTAACATTTGCAAGGCTAAGTAAACAGATTTCTAAATTCTGTTCTAATGTCCCACGGTCCAACGCCTAGCTACTGCACACACATGCACACACACCAGTTCAAGAATTTAAACTTTGCTACTTGCCTAAAAAAGCAGCAAAACCACAAATATTTTTTTTCCTCCTGGAACAAAGGGTTCTTGAGCTTCCACACAGGACTTTAAAATCATGTCAGCTGTAATTCTCAAGACCGCAGATACAATATAGAATTTTTAGCATTAACTGCTTGGACAGCCATAGACTGGATAGATTGGAGGTAGTATCTTGAAGTAGCAATGCAATCCAAAGGCATGGCAAAAAAAGAGGAAAATTGATTGGCAGGAAGGAGAAAAAAATCAATTACAGATAATAGGTCTTTGTTACAAACTTCTTAAAATGACCAACTAGAATGGAAAGCAATCATGGAGAGGAGAAGCCAAAAGTTGCTGGTCTTCCTGGTGGGCCAGTAATGAGCCTCCTTTCCTTCTGTTCCTGATGTATGGCTTTTGCTAGAGGACAGCTGATCAAGACAGGTCCCTGATGCAACTGAGGGGGGTAGTGGTCTTCCTTAGCTCCTCTCCCAATGGAATGACTGATCCTTCAGGTTTAAGTTAAAAGTTGTGTACATCGCTCCCGAGGATTTTGGCAAATGCGCTAGAGTTCTGTGACGACTCTATAACAAGTGGGTCCTTTTCCATTTCCTTTAAAGTCTGTGGAACCACACACTACAAAATGTGCTCTCACAAAACCATGCAATTTACCTCTCCTGCCTAGGTCAACTCTATCCCTGTGCCACACACAAACTGATAGGCTACTGATGGGAACTGTAGTCTGAAAACATCTGGAAAGCTCCAGGTTGGCTATCTCTATATTTCATCGTACTAAAGCTCTGGAGTGAACTATAGAATCTGGAACGGATTCCTCAACTCTCTCTGGGAATGCACAGGCCTCATTTAGGACAGGTGAGCTTATTAACTAATAGCGTCTCATCTCCCATGGACATTGTTGATGGAATGATAGAACAGAGCATGGCTTTTGCCAGCACACTCTTGTGTAACACTGATAGGAAACTACTAGGGAAAGACCTCAGTGGTAGAACCCCAGCTATAGAATGTCCACTCCATTGAGGCTCACCTGACACCTTCCCTGTGGTCTGTTTGATGCTACGGAATGAACAGGGTGTTTCTCCAGACCTTGGACAGTGCTAAAGGAGAATTAAACAAATTCATGGAGGACAAGGCTACCAATGGCTACTAACCAGGATCACTATGTTCTTCCTCCGCTGTCTGAATACCAGTTGCTGGGGAATACAAGTAGGGAGCCTGGAATCTCATAATGGAAGATATGACAAATTTGTCATGCAAAAGCAAAAGGCAAAATTAGTACATGAGACTGATATGGCAGAAATGACACTTATGGGACCAAACATATAATAGTAAAGGCGTATTAATTGATCTAAAACTGCTGGTCATTTCAGAGGTGAAGCTGAGTCAATGATCTCCCTTCCTGCAATGTTCAGACTGTGGGTTCCTATGTTTATATGGAGCTAGAAGAGGGCGGTTTATCAGCATCCCAAGAATTTCAGAAGTACAACAAATACTTATAAATATATAGAAAGGGGGAGACACCCACCCCCAAAAATAGGGCAATGAGAATTTAGCATGCTCAGTGGAAACTGATTGCTAAGTGGAGGAAGAGGAGAGAAACAGGTATAATGGGTTG
This sequence comes from Podarcis filfolensis, assembly GCF_964270895.1. Classification (NCBI taxonomy): domain Eukaryota; kingdom Metazoa; phylum Chordata; class Lepidosauria; order Squamata; family Lacertidae; genus Podarcis; species Podarcis filfolensis. The sequence goes on from NC_139608.1 coordinate 54,640,651, forward strand.
TAGGTGGAATGTAGTGGCTGGAACCCTGAGCAGGCAGACTCTACGCAGCAACATTTTGTTGCAGGTGCCCCTTGTAATGGTCTAGACTGAATCACTGCAAGATACATTTAATATTACACGTGTCTTATGCAATGTGTATGTGCTGTTTATTACTGCCACTGCTTTTGTCCTCCTCCCTCACTCTTTCCCTCTTAGTCACAAAGGAAGTCACCGTGTAATGCAAATGATAAATATAGCAACACATAGAAAAGGAGCACAACACAGATTAGTCATTTCCCCCCATTGTGGCTATTTTAAGAATGACTGCGTGGATTGCCTCCCCCATTTTTGTTTTGTTTTGAAATGTATTGCTCTACTCCTGCCCACATTTGTGCCTGCATCAGCTCCATTTCTTTTTGTGAGCTTTATCCATCCATAGCTTTGGGGTGGGAACTGTAGCCTTGGCATGGTCATTTGTGGAGATTTTCAGGCACAATTAAAGTGTTTAGAAGAGCAAAGTTCTCCCTTAGGAGCCCAACAGTTCCACATTTCTACTGTGAACTGTGGCTCTTTGAAGTGCTCTAAGGCTGACCTGTTTGTCCAATTGGCATTTCCTCTTGATCTTTCTATTGCTTTGAAGTAATACACACACACATCCCCACCTCAGTTGTCATTTGGTCTTAATAGAAAAGGACCTAGAGCCAAACCCATTTCTGTCTCACTGCATATTCTGTAATATATGTACAGGCACCAAGCGTTTTAACCATATTCATGCAGAGCATTCCTCTCCTCATTTCACTCGTTAATTTTTTTTAAAAAAAGAAAATAATTATTTTAAATGATCTCTATACTTTGGGAAAACAAAAAAAATACAGAAAACAACGACGACACAGAATTCCAAAATAAATGTGATGGATAGAATATCTCTTCGGTGGCTTTCTGACATCTTGGCTCATAGCCAAGCTCACATGACAGTTTTCATTTCCCATCTAGGCATGTGAAATGGAAAAGATTTAAATTGTTTTCCAGGTGGTGGCTGCAGCTAAGAGTCCAGAATAAATAAAACATGGATGTTAAAATAGGCTGTTTCCAATAGAACACTGGATTCACTATTTTACCTGAATTTAAGCAAGGTATAATGGTCGTTGAGTCACAGGTCAGAACAGCGAAAGGCTGTACATAACACTCAAATGCGGGGGTAGGGACTCTTCAGCCCACAGGCCAAATTTGGCTTGAAATGGGTCCCAATTCAGCCCATGAAGTCATTACCTCCAAACTATGGCTGCCTGTCCCACAGCTGATGTCAGGTGCAGGGCAGAGAGATATGCCTGCATGACAGAGTTTCCTGTGGGAAACCAATCCCATCTGTCCATCCCTGATGGGCATGACTTCAAGCCTGCTGGATTGGCTGTGTGACTGAGTGGGGAAACTTGATTGTGCAGCCGATGCCTGCAAAAAAGAACTTTGTCAGCCCTGTGCTTAGAGCTGGCAGGCTTTGGGCTGGCAAAGCTCTTCTGCTGCAGTTCTCAAGCACCTGGCAACCAGCTGACTTTGGGGCATTTTGGAAGTGCTGCACAAGGGACTTTGACCTGTTTAGGTCGGGTTAAGGGTGGGTGGGGACATACAGGGACCTGGTCCACAGAGCCAAAACATTTCCCCACCCTTGCTTTAATTGTACATATTCATTTCTGGAATAGTGGGAAGAGTAAAAGGAAACACTGTAGCTTCTAGGAAGGAGAGCTGATATATCCTTTGTTGTTGTTGTTTAGTCGTTTAGTCGTGTCCGACTCTTGGTGACCCCATGGACCAGAGCACGCAAAGCACTCCTGTCTTCCACTGCCTCCCGCAGTTTGGTCAAACTCATGCTGGTAGCTTCGAGAACACTGTCCAACCATCTTGTCCTCTGTCGTCCCCTTCTCCTTGTGCCCTCCATCTTTCCCAACATCAGGGTCTTTTCCAGGGAGTCTTCTCTTCTCATGAGGTGGCCAAAGTATTGGAGTCTCAGCTTCAGGATCTGTCCTTCCAGTGAGCACTCAGGGCTGATTTCCTTCAGAATGGATAGGTTTGATCTTCTTGCAGTCCATGGGACTCTCAAGAGTCTCCTCCAGCACCATAATTCAAAAGCACCAATTCTTCAGATCACTGCTTTGCTGTGGTGAAGGGGCTTGAATAACTCAGAGAAGCTATGAACTATGCCATGCAGGGCACCCAAGATGAACAGGTCATAGTGGAGAGTCTTGACCAAATGTGATCCACCTGGAGGAGGAACCGGCAAGCCACTCCAGTATCCCTGCCAAGAAAACTCCATGGACAAAGACAACAGATATATCCTAGTGTATAGTATTTTTCACTGACACCCCACAAGGCCTCACCTCAACTAAATACAGGTACAACATAATTCTCAGGCAGGTCACTGTGCAGTAGGCCTAAGGAACAGAGAGCTTATCCCAGACATTTGTTTTCAGTGCCAGAATGGACCTTGCAGCTAGCAGTGCCCCATAAGGTGTTGTGAATGGGGTACCACTGCTCACAGCTTCCCAACAACATAGGTGGCTGGCACTTACTGAGAGGTAGAAGGGAGGGTCATGGCACATAGAGCTTGGTGTGATACATGGAATGAAGCCAATCAGATGCTCCCTCTACCATGCACCACACCAAGCTCACCATTTCTGGCCCCCACTCCTTTCCCTGGAATAAATCCCATTGAACACAGTGGGACTTACTTCTGAGTCAACATACATCGGATTGCATTACACATGACTCTATGGGGATAATAATTCTGGCCTAACTCACAGAGCTGTTAGCTAAGGATTACTGTGATAATCTTTTGGAAGCTCCGTGAAGACTCAAGAAGGGCTAAATCTTATTATTGCTGTATCATCCTGTCCATTGCAAGCTCTTTTGTTGACTGTAGTGTGTTTAGAATGCTGCATCTTAAAAGTCATCCATGTCTACCTGCTCGCATATCCACAGAGTGTGTCACCTTGAAGAGTCGGTTGGATGCTGCATCCTGCAGTGGTATGTAAATGCACTTGAAGAAATGGTGCTGCTCACCCTTCCTATATCATCGCTATCATGAGCTCTTGGTTCTTGGATCATGGACCATGCATTTGCATAGTGGCTGTTAAACTCCACTCTGTTCATTTGCACAGCTGCTTTATCTGCACTGCTTCTTTGTGACCTTCTTCGCATACAACATTAACTGAAGCTTAGTGCAACCATGCAGGCATGCAGAAAGGAAACCATGACCCTTTGCTCTTCCTGTGGTTATTCTGTTGCTGTGTTATTCTGAGCCAAGCCACAATTTGGCTTAGCATGTCATCTGACCTCAGGCTGGTGGTTCAGCTCTCCCAGACATACCATGAGCTGTGAACCATAGGACTAATTTTTGCTGACGACAGATTTTAATACCTGGGCCTATGTTTTGGGTATTCCCATTTGGAGATGACCAAAATGTTGAGGAAATCCAACAACATTTGTGACTCACAAATTATTATTTTTTATTTTGACCGCAGTGTTTGAAATGTGGACTTTGAAACTGGACTTCTCCTTTAAACTGTGAATGCTATGTGTTTGTCATTGCTGAGGGTGGGTGGGTTTCCTAATAAGTCGAATGAGTAACTGAAATAAGTACATACACAAAAAGGATTTACTGAATAATGAATAAGTTGAATGAATAACTGAAATAAGTACACAAAAAGGTTTTACTGAATGTCATTGCAAGGCAGTTGGCAGGTACTCCGAAATACTGAGTTATGTTGCATGCCAACTCCGTCCACACAAATGCAAATATCTACAATCACTCATATTGTCAGAAAATTCCCATCTTCTGCCCTACCCTTTCCACCTCCATTTTCTTCCCTAAGATCAGGGAGAGCATGCCTTGTGGTTGCCTTTGTGTAGAGGGCGCATGATTTGCTCCTACACCTGAGAAGAGGGGAACTGACATCCTGCTGTCTCTGTGACACTCTTGTCTCTTAGTTCCTGTCCCTTTCCTTATAAGGAGAGTTGGGTTTTACAAGTGCTAGCTCCCTGTGGGCTCAAAATTCCTCTCTTGGGAACTGACTGTATCCAGACAATCATACTGACATTTATTTAGCACAAAAGCAAGAACTTTTTATCATAACCTTGCGCTGCAATTTAAATTCACTTATCTCTATAGTTATAAGGAATATACAGTGTCAGATAACAACTACCCCCATGATCGTCTGGAATGGGAGGGGGATGAGTAAAGGTTAGAAGAGGTAAAATTATAGCACTTTCCAGATACAATGTGTTCAAAAACTTAGATAATTTAGGTGTCAATTTTAAAGGCTCCTTGTCAAAAGCTTCTCTTGTACTTTTCTCTGATTAGAATCATGATTGGTGAATTTCCCTTGGTTCAGTCTAGAATATGAGCTTCATTTGGATCAGACCTAAACTGTTTCATTTTAAGCTCCCTCCCACTCCAATCTCCATGTCATGTAGACTTCCTGATCAACGCTATTTTTCTAGAAAAAGAGGTGCTGGAACCATGAATGCCTCCCTTGTTCTCTTATAATGGCCATGGTGCCCAACTGAGAAGTGCCGGAACTGAGTTCTGGCAGAAAAACCCCCTGCTCCTGATATTATCAGAATTAAGAGGAAAGACAGAGGCTTATCCTGCCTAATCCCTTCATTGGCCCTGGCTGAGTGGGAGCACTTAGGGTCTTTGCAAAAGTGCAGTTGATTAATTAGTAAGAGCAAGCAATCAAAGAAACCATTTCATTGACTAAACTCTCAAGGTACATTGACTAAAATCTTGTGGCATGTTACACATTTGGTCATAGACTAAAATTTCAAGTTACAAGAAAGGAGATTCCAACTAAGCATCGTGACAAACTTTCTGATGGTAAGAGGGGGGATGAACTCATTCGAAAAGTGGTGGACTCTCCTTCATTGGAGGTTTTTAAGCATCTGTCATGCATGCTTTAGTTAAGATTCCTGCATTGCAGGGGTTGGAATATATGACCCCCAGGCTCCTTTCCAACTCTACAATTCCATAAAACAATGCTCCCAATTGATCTGGTAGCCATATATTTTTTTGGGGGGGTGTAATCAATTATTTCTAATGTGTTGACATAAAGGGTTAATTCCAGTTTTGTTGGCAGGCTGCTGACAGAGATAATTACATGGTGATTGATGATAGCTAGTCTTGGTTCAAGTCACTCTGGAAAAAAGAGCAAACACAGGATTAACCTCTGGTGCTCTGAAAAGGCTGTTTTCTGTGTCAAGAGACCAAGAAGCTCTCAGCTCCTAGGAATTCTGATGGAGTTACGGGACTTGTGAATTGAGGAATTAACATCACTCCCAAATACCACATAAGAGCCCTGATGGGCATGGTATCTCCAAAAGCCCCTTTTCCTTAATTATTTCTGAGACAGTTATAATTTATAACTGGGAGAGATTTATCTGTCGGCCGGTGGAAATTTACATTCAGTGCATGAGCTGATTTCTGGCTTCAAGAAGTAGGGAATGGAAGTTGATCATTAAAGGCTTGAAGGCAGAACAAGAAGCATCCTTTAATGGTTTCAGTCAAGAAAGTTTTATATCAACATGGTAGTTCTGTGTGCTAAGAAAATTTATTTTATTTTATTTTTGTTTTGTTTGCTTGATGAAAGTGTTGCTTAGAAATCAAAAGTAACTCTGCCACTCACAATGAGAACGGAATGTGTTTAATTTTAAAAGATATAATGCTGTGACGATCTAAAGGCGGCGATGGGAGATGTAATGAGACTGAATTGTTAATAAGATCGAAAACATTCTATAGGGCAAGTATATCTTTGGACATTCCACTCTCTGTTGGCATCCTTGATGAGCAAATAAAATGGATTGAATCAAAGTTAGATCTAATGGAGAATGAAAGTAAACCAGAGACAAATGAACTGAAAAGTAGAATCAAAGATTATACAGAGGCTCTGGAGAATAATATGGATAAAGGACGGGCAGAACCAGAAAGTGAAAAGTGCAGAGTTGGAAGGAACAGATGGTGAAATGGAAAAGTCATTCACACAGATGTTTGGAAAAATGAAACAGCCAAATGGTGGGGTTGTGATTCTGGAGGAGTGGATTGAATTGGGGAGATGGCACCGATAGCACTGAGAGAGAAAGGGCGCTGTATACAACTTGGAGTGAATTCAGAGGAAAAAGCTATGAAATCTCTGGCTCTTTTCTTGGAAAAAGTATGGAAGAAGTGTAAATGGAAGAGATAATTTATTAGAGATGGAGGGAAAACCACGGCAAACACAACAGCAAATGGGAATGGAAGATACAGAACTGGGTGAGAAGTAATGGATACATAATAAGAAAAGAACTATGGAATACTATCTCAATATAAGATCACAGTGGAGAGACATGTATATGGATGCAAATGGAAGAATTGATTATTTTTTCATATGGAGGAATGGCTGCTGGAGTTATAGGAGGCAAAGTTGATATGTTTGATTAGAGGAAAAACCATTGCTGACATTTATTAATAACAATCATTAGAGAACCCCTTTCGGACTTTTCAGGTGAAGAGGAAAATGAACAAATTTGAGACTTCTGGATCTGAAGATTGGGAAAATGTTCTACATTCTGTTAAGCAATATTTGGATGTCATCCTAGAATGATTTTTTTTTTGAATAATTATTTAAATGTAACAGAGATGGAAAATCGGAAGTCCGTTTTATTTTTATTCTTTTCTTCTTCTTTCTTCTTTCTTTGGTGTCCTCTGCTCTGGGCCTATATTTGGGCCCAAGGATTACATGCAGAAGAAGGTGCTGGGTGGAAGGACCCTGAGTGAGAGGCAGGGAAGGGAAGGGAAGGGAAGATCTCCCAGGTGAGAGACTGGAAGGGTCCACCACTTTCTGTGTGTGACAGGGGTTAAGCTTTAATAAAATCTTATGGGAAAAAAACATACAGATGATTGGGATTTTGTGCATGCACACACACACACACACACACACACACACAACTAATGACAGCCTGCAGCTATGTAATTCACATTCAGAAAAAATATACTTACTTCTACGTTGTGGAAATCCCTATATTTCCATTACTAACTCTATAAATATTGGGCACTTAAGAGAAATCTTGATAGCTGCATCGTGTGGAGAGAAATTGTGTGTGTGTGTGTATATATACCATTGAAAGAATGTGCCTGAAGTGGCTGTGTATGCACATAATGCAACTGAAAATGAACACAGTTCAACACCTAATTGGTCATATGGAATAAAGCTCAGAAAGTGTTCAGAAAAAACTGTCCAGAGGAAAGAGCAGTGCCTTCCACCCCCACAGATCCACCCACAGACAATTTCCTAGTCAAAGATTTGTGTGGGCTGCTGCTGCTGCTGGATGGATTTGATTTTCGAGTCTACTCTGAAAGCTATATAAAAAAAGAAAAAACCCCCAGAAAGGGCAGAGCATCTAGAGACAGCAACTGTATATTCTGAAAAAGCTGGAGTTCCTATTCATGAAACAAAGCAAGACTTACTTATCTAAACCTGGGTATTAGTATACTTATTTGGGAGAATGAAAAATAAGGTCAATACTAGCTATTGCATTACTGTCCTTTCTGCCTTGGGGGCAGGTGGGCTGAGGGTTTTTTGGCTCTTTGTGTGGAGAAGACAAGGACAGAAGCTTCAAGAGAGTCATGCATTTTATTATTTTTGAAACAATGGTTGCACCCACCCTTCGGCTAAAGCTTCCCAAATGGCTTGCCCATGGTCATCTAGAAATGTGTGTTTCATATAGCCCACCTTCCACCAGCTCCTTTTTTCTGCTGCTCTGCTCAAACGTACAAAAACCTTCACCCAATCCACAGATTTCACTATCCAGGCTTGCTACTTCTCTTTTTTCACAAGTCTGTAATCGAATGCATGGAAGCCAGAGCAGGTTTGTGCATACTGTCGCTACCCACAACCTTGCCCCTTCGTCAGCTCTGTGTGCACAGAGGTTCTATATATGTGTATATAAATGATGCTTACAAGCAGAGCATGTTTTCACTCATTCACTGCATATGCTTTCAGAATGTGCGAAGGGGATTTCTCACACCTACATACAGCTTCCTGCTCCCTCACCACAGAAACCCCTCTCCCCACTCTCTCACACAAAATACAATATTTCACACAAGGGCTATTATACTCCCATTTACTCTGCATCCAGTGCATGCCCACCACTGGTTCGGAAAGCGGTGTGCACACAACATTAGGCAAAATCTGCATCCACCACACAGCATTGCTTCCTATTAAATACTGCATTTTGATGCATTATCCACCCCCCCAAAAAAACCAGCTTTAATCTGAATTGGAAAAAGAATGACCTTGCTTCATTTCAACCCAGTACACAGCCATATAATGACAACAAGCACTCCCATGGCACCACGGATTTCTTTGTGGTAAATTAGGATAGTTATTACCTATAGATGGTTCAGCTGATAGAGCATGAGGTGCTTAGTCTCAAGTTCATGGTTTCGAGTCCCACACTGGACAAAAAGATTCCTGTATTGCAAGGGGTTGGACTAGATGATCCTTGTGGTCCCTTACAGTTTGGTGATTCTGTGAAGATTCCATTCTCTGTCAGCTTCTGCCCTTTCCCCCATCTCACAGACATTTTTGCCTGGATGTGCTCTCATTAGCCTATCAATATATCAAAAGCAGAATGCCTTATTATTTCTCCTAAACCTTCCTGATATTGCTGGCCTATCTCTCCACCTGTCTCTGCACAACCTTGGAAAACAGGGAGGATATTTAGATTCAGGTGGATCTGGAGAATTTACTGCTCTGATTTGCTCACAAACAAAGCTCTGCCGCACAATGTGATATGAGACAAACCTGAATATGATTCAGGGGTAGTTAATTGGCAGGCATCTGTTTCAAGTAGAGAGCTCCAACTTTCAGAGTAAATGTAGGCTGATGATTTTGGGAGAAGAAACTAGACAATGTACACATAATTTACTCCTTTGAAATTCTGAATGTTTAAAACCATTATGAACTGGAGGAGGCATCCAGCATTTTCACCCCCAAACCAGTTCATTAATACGAGCTGAAGTCTTGTCCAATAGCACAGATACCTGAAGAAGCTGTGAAAGTTGCAAAATCTGGAGTCTGCGAGTTTTTAAAAATCAAGATGCTAGTTCCTTGTGTCTGCAAAAAATGTTATGGGCCAGAAAGGATTTACTAGAGTGTGAGTCAACAGGAGACTTTCAACAGGACTTCCAGAAGTGTGGATGGTGGAGGCTAGAAATCAGCCCTATATCCTCTTTCCTTCCCCAATGTTTTTGATGTTCCCCTCACCTTATGCACTTGTATCTTCCTTTTCTTTTCTTTTCTTTTCTTTTCTTTTCTTTTCTTTTTGTTTCTTCTCTTCTCTTCTCTTCTCTTCTCTTCCCTTGAACATGACGTTCTTTTATCTCCTCCATAACCACAGTCCTTCACAAAAGATGCTGATTTCTGTGAAACCATTCATACGTGCAAATAAAGCAAATACATATTAATCTGCATGTCTTTAAGAAGACTGTAAATGGATTCTCTTTATTTCAGACTTTGGGCTGGGCTGGGGAGTTACAAAGAAAGTATATTTATTCTCTGAATATTTGTGTTTTCTTTCTTTCATTCTGTAAAGGAGTCTGAGAAAACTTTCAAATTCACATAATAGAAATCCTGTAAACATAAATGAATAACATAAAATAACACCATCCTCCGGAGCCAAGCTAGTCAACATAAATAAAAGAAGAATCATTCCTGTTAAGGATGCACTGAAATATATTTTTAAAAATATAAAAAAGGCTGAAAGATGGGGCTTTAGCATCTGTTGTTTGAAAAGTAACTGCTAAAGATATCAAATGGATGGGTGGGATTTTTTTTTCAGACTTCCAAGATCCCCAGATATCAGGGGGATATCATCTGAGGGATGCAAAGGGGGAAAGGGAAAGGAAGCTGGTATGTCAATCACACCAGCAAATCACCAGCAGTGTGCATGCTTTAATCCATTAATGGGGGATTTATCTGTGATCATAAAAGCAGGTTAGTCAGCCTGGAAGCGTGTAGGTGGGAGGGGGAGAGAGAGAGCGTGGAGAGAGCAAGAGAGAGACAGAGGAAAAGAGGTAAAGAGAATAAATACACTGGTTGAATTGCTGGGAAGCTTTAGGACCAATAATCAGGGATCTCGGACGAACTGCTCCTGTGAACATCCTCCTTTCTTTAGAAGGAGACTGTGGCTTGGTGCTGCTGAGATACATATTTTTTTAAACCCTCCTCATAGTTTGATAGGCATTCCCAATGCTTTTTGTGCATGTCTCTAAAAAGCGTTGACGTGGAAAGAAGCAGCAGCAGTAGCAGCAGCAGCAGCAGAGAGGAAAAAAACTGCAGCTCTTCTAAAAATACTGAGGGCATGCAGGAGTGTGAGCAGGTTGGGGAGGAGGAGGAGGGTGTGAGAGTGCCTCACACCATGTTTTCTGGATGCCAGCTGGGTGCAGTTTTGGAAATGTTCCTCCTGTGAATGGAGGCACCATGAACATTTGGGAAGTGATCCTGGCTTTCTTGATTGTGGTACTCATCCTTGTCTCACTGCTGTCCAACGTGCTGGTGCTGATCTGCTTTCTGTACAGCGCAGATATCCGCAAGCAAGTCCCAGGATTGTTTATCCTCAACCTGACCTTCTGCAACTTGTTGATGACTGTTTTGAACATGCCCCTGACCCTGGCTGGGATCATTTACAAGAAGCCGCCTGGAGGAGACCAGCTCTGCCACATCGTGGGTTTTTTAGAGACTTTCTTGACCACCAGCTCCATGCTGAGCATGGCAGCTCTAAGCATAGACAGGTGGATAGCGGTGGTGTTTCCTCTCAACTACCATTCCAAGATGCGCTACAAAGATGCTGCTCTCATACTGAGCTATACATGGTTGCATTCAGTGTCTTTTCCTATAGTGGCAACTTCTCTTTCTTGGGTGGGTTTCCATCACCTTTATGCCTCCTGCACCCTCTACAACAAGAAACTGGAGGACAGGACACAGTTTGTGGTTTTCACAGGGGTCTTTCATTCTCTCAGCTTCCTCCTCTCCCTCGTAGTCTTGTGTTTCACATATCTAAAAGTGCTGAAGGTGGCACGCTTTCACTGTAAAAGGATTGACGTGATCACTATGCAGACCCTCGTGCTGCTGGTGGACATCCATCCCAGGTAAGGAGATACCTGTGTCCTTGACTGCCAAGGGCACACACTTCTGAGGATACCTGCGGAGAGGCAAAATTATGTTCATTATCAGACTCAATTGCCATCCATCTGTAATTCTTTTTTTTTTAATGTAGCACTTGCCTAATTCTAATCTGCATGCTTATATTCTCAGGTCTCTTTGTAGCTACAAAATTAATTGCCAATTATATCCTGCAAAGAGCAAAATATGTCATCTAGGAATCCTTGGATGAATTTGAGGGCTATAGTGGAATCAAAAGGTTTGCATGTGCATACATTTCCTTTCAGGTAGTGTGCTTGAATCTTTGCTGTTTTCACTTACCATGAACAGATTCATCATGCCTGTTCATTAAAGTTAATCAGGAATGTCCATGGGTGTTTGATGAACTGGTTCAGGCTGAAATTCCTTGTGTTCCTTAAAACTGCAGTGGGGAGATAGCACACTGAATACCATTCTGCTTTCTGTGACTTTGTGAATGTCACTTTGGAGTCAATAACTTTATTTTCCTTGAAGGAAGGATGCTCAGACAAATAATATTTCCAAAAGAAGCATGAGCAACCAACTAGGTACAAATACATCCAAAATAGCATTGAGATTCAGATTAGAACTGACAAGCAAAGGAGACTCGAGACTTGTTCGACAGACCTTAAATCAACCCATATTTTCTAGGTATGGGAGTCTCAAGACAAGGGAGGGGAGAGGAAGCAAGCAATGACTAGGATGGGGAGGGATAACTAGGGGGAGGTACAAAAGGGAATGTCACAGAGAATGAAGAATAAATATAACCAGGGGATCTTTGTAGTGGAGGTTTAGATATCAGATGTGAGAAGATTTGACAGGTGGAATATCATCTGACTGACTTTGCTAGAGTAGATTTTGCTTGTGGGAGATGAAGGTACAATGAGTTTGTTGGGATTTTCAGTTGGGGGAGAAAAAAGAAGGGAGAAGTGTAACCAAGTATGTGACAGGGAGAAAAAAGGATTCTGGTGTGAGTGGGAATGCATGGATGTCTTGGGTGGGGGGACCTCACCGGAAGAATATAGGAAAGAGAGATGGTATAATGAAGGTCCCAGCTACGCAGCTACTCATAATTTTTCTCTCTGTCTCCCCCACCCCCCTCTCTGTATCTATACATTGATGAGGCAATAGTAATGCGTTGCGGTGGCTTCCTAAAAAGGCTGAGGTAAATTTCGATAATTTAGAACCTGTGGAAGACAGGAACAAAGTAATGTAGCTGCCTATCTTTTCCCTTCACTGTGAGTAATAGCAGCTGGTCAAGGGAGAGGAGGCAGGGAGGCAAGGACTTGATGGGGATATATATAATTTTGCATGCTATTTTCTTTTCTTTTTATTTCATTAAATTTACATACCACTTGATTGTACAAAAAAAAAACCCCTCAAAGCAGTGCACAATAAGTTGAAACTATCACTAAAAAAGAATACAGCTATAATTTGAAGCATACAGAAAGTTAAAACCAGAATACAGTAGTCTATTTTTTAAAAATAAACTCATACAAACTTTTGAAACATCTGAATAAGCTTGCCTAAATAAGAATTTCTTCAGCAGGCATTGAAAAGGATACAATGAAGGTATAGAGAAAGTGAATAGAGATAAGTATTTATCCTTATTTCATAATACTAGAACCCAGGGTCATCCACTGAACAAGAATTATGGGAGATTTGGCATGGACAGATGGAAGTACTTCTTCAACTAGCACATGGTTAAACTATCACATGAAGTAGGCAAGTCCACTAACTTAGATTTGCTTTAAAGGGGGATTCAGCAAAGTGATGGAGGATAAAGCTACCAAGGGCTACTAGTCATAATGGCTATATTATCATATCTCTGGATACCAGGAGCTGGTAATCAGGAGTGCGCAGACAGCAACTGTGCTCATTTTCAACTTTGGGCTACTGAAGGGCATCTGGCTGCCATCTGTTAAAAAACAGAATGCTGAACCAGAGAGGCTTTTGATCTGATCTAGCAGGATTCTTCATGTTCATATATAAAAATAATATTAATAATGGAATCAGTGTGGTCTCAAGAAAGTAAAAAAAAAGGGGGGAAGTGCACAGTCAGATGAAAGAAATAGAAGGTAATAGTATTCATATAACACTTTAGAGCTCAAAAGTCTTCAAAACATTACTTCATAACCTTAATATCAGCCTAGTAAGGCAGACCAGCATAATCACCCCCATATCCCCTGGTTGTGTGGAAGTGGTTTACCTAAGTCTGAGTACAGTGGTACCTCTGGTTAAGAACTTAATTTGTTCTGGAGGTCTGTTCTTAACCTGAAACCATTCTTAACCTGAGGTACCACTTTAGCTAATGGGGCCTTCCACTGCTGCCGCGCCGCCGCCGCATGATTTCTGTTCTCATCCTGAGGTAAAGTTCTCAACCCGAGGTACTACTTCCGGGTTAGCAGAGTCTGTAACCTGAAGTGTCTGTAACCCGAGGTACCACTGTAGTGAGTTTGTGGCAGAGGTGAGATGCAAACTGGGAGTTGCCTTATCCATATCCCAATATCTTATGGCTCATCTATGCATGGCATTGCAGACCAGTGAATGGATTCAAATTTACTTGGAAATAGCTGTGGGGGCTTAAAAGGGCAGAGGTGAGGTACAAACTCTGTAGCACAGCAGGGGGTAGTTGTACCCATCCCTTCAGGGTCATTTCTCCAGTTTAAATCACTATTAGCCTCACTGAGGGAGAGGGAATGAAAGCTACAAATTAATATGAGCACCTGTCTTCACTGTGGCTAAAAGCAGTTGCCAATTTAAATCAGGACAATAGCATGTTTCAACTAACCATAGGACAAACTGCAATTTGCCTGGATTCAGAAATAGCACATAGGTGCAGCTAGTCTAAAGTAGAAGTGTAAGCTTCTAAATCCGCCCCCTCTGGTTGCACTAGAGGAAGAGAGGAGCTTATTTTTTAGTAAATGCATATCAGATTGTACTTTTTAAAGAGCTGATATCGAATATATATCAAATATCAGGTACCACTGATATTTGACATATATTTCATTTAGCTTGAAAATAAAACTGGGTGTTCTGTGACCAGTCAGTATCAAAACAGCAAATGGATAGAGCAAAGTGATAAATAATCAAGTCTCTGAAAAACCAAATCATTCATTATGCTAATTTCCTAGTGGATCTTATTTTTACATGGATAATGGGAGTTTATTTTTGAAGTGTAGCATTCAGCTCAAAGTGTGACTTCTGGTAACCATGGTTAATTCCAGGTGTTATAAATTTTATATTCCTTCTCTTGTTAATATGAGAGGCTAATATGCACTATATCACCGTAAATGTCCTTAATTATAGTCTTTCTGTAATACCAGACTCCCTGCATACCACCTAAGGTAAGTTGTAAATCCTTCCCAAAAGTCGTTTTTATAAAGGAAACATTGACCAAATTTGTGCAGCCAGAATGAATGATGTTATGCCAGATGTCAGGATATGTCTCCCCCTGCCCCGCCTCCAGAATTGGTTGTACATCATGGTGCAAAGTCATTTACAAGCCTTTTGTTTAGGGCTATGCAGCAACCGGCAGTTGAGCAATGTTAAGTAGGAAGATGCCTTATGGTGCCTTAAATTGGAATGGTCAAAGGAGTTCCGTTCAGTATGACTGGGAGGCATATGGAAGGACTCAGGCAGCTCTAGGTTCACTCATCACTTCTGTCTCCCACTCTTTGGTTTATGATCAGAGGGAAATGGAAGAAAACTGATCCTTCTGACTTTCCAAACTCAGATCTCTCTCACTTGTAGCTTTGCAGCTAAGCTCGACGGCATCACCTTATCAAAAACTCCTATATCAACCCTTTCCAGCCTAGTGCCCATCAGACATTAGGGACTACAACTCCCATCATCCCTGCCCAGTGGCCACGCTGGTTGGGGCTGATGGGTGTTGGAGCCCAAAACATATAGAAGGCACCAGATGAGTGAAGCCTTACTTATGGTCTTCCTCAGCCATAGCATGGGGTCTTTAGTGATCACATTAAGGATAAGCAGGTTAGTTGTCCTCTGAATGCATGACTCCATAGCCCACGCTGCATAAAAGTCAACAAAGCCACAGTGCTCATCAGTGTGTATGGGCCCACAAGTCTTAGATGATTATGCCCTTATTTTTGCTTTCCAATACTCACTTCATCAAGCTAGCAAGTTTGGACAGGTGGGGTTTAAATGGACTTGGGTTGTCTCCAGTGCTTTTTCCCCCTTTTTTAAAAAAAGTTTAGGGGTACTCTCATTTTCCTACTCATATTGAAATACTGCTCCTCAATGAGGCCAAACTTAGATTCACAAAATGTTTAGGGGTATGTGTACCCCCAGAAAAAAGCACTAGTTGTCTTCACCTTCCACCCCCCCTCCACGTAATGAAGCTTAAATCAAAGCTGATCAGTAGGACTAACCTTTTTTGTTATGTGGTGGCATAAATGCCTTTGAAATCCGTATGTTTTTCATCACCAATCATATTTCACAGCATTTCCATGCCTCTTAGGCACATTTTCGGTCCACACCTCGAAGGGAAGTGAGAACAAAGTATATAAATGAGATAACTGAGAAATAAAAAAACCCTTATGGATTTAGGTTTTGCAAAGGTTGGATTGGATCATTGACATTTCGCTGTATACTACAGACTTCCTTCTCCATATGATTTGGGAGGCGTTCAATAACACTATCTAAAGTTTGTTCAAACGGGAGCTTTGATTTCACAGGAACATGCAGACACAGAACTGTATAGACAGCTAATTATAAGGATTATACATAAGGAGCACCATGAATTCAGATAAACATGGTTTTGAACAGTAGAAGTTCTGCGGTATTTAAATAAAGCAATAGTTTGAATCTATTAGATTTGCATCTGAGCAAAATCTGACGGTGTGAGGAAGCCCACTTGTGAGGGTCCTCCATGAGTGGTGGGCATCTACTTCCCCTGGAATTTGTTTCCATCTGGTCTTTTACACACACACACACACACACACACACACACAATCTTATGGAGTAACTCAATTTGGCTAAACTGTTAGATTTTGCATTTTCTTTCTTCTTTTTTCAAAGAAATCTAAGCAGGAGAAACTGTTTGAGCTAGACTTTACCTACCTTCTTACTTACCCTTTGCCCCTGCAGATGCTTTGTACCCCAACACTAAGGGGACAACTTAGGGGTGGGTAGAAAGAATGGAAGAAAGCAGGAGATAGCTTTTCCAAGCCTTCAGAATGGTTCAAGGATAAAAGATCCTGGGCTCTTCCAATTTGTCTGGAAGAGAACTTGGGTTGAAAAGCAGCGAGCTTCAGAGAAGGGCTGTGGCTCAATAGTAGAGGACATGTTTTGCTTATGAATAGATCCTAGGTTCAATTTCGTGATGTGTCTGTATAGGGTTGGGAAAGTCTGTTACCTGAAAGCTTCTTTCCATGGATATCTTGGTTGGCCACTGTAAGAACAGAGTGCTGGACTAAATGGGTCTTTGGACTGATCCAGCAGGTTCTTGTTATGTTCCTGCGTTCTTATTTATTTATTTATTTATTTATTTTATTTCTTACCATCCTTAACCATAAGATCCCAGAGCAGGTTACAAAAATAAAATATATCATTATAAAAGAAATAATGAAGTAAAACTGTTACAAAACAAGAAAAGTATAGAAACAATTAAAAACAGTTCCATACAAAAGTAAATAAATAAATAATCTATATGTAAGAATAATAATAAATAATAAGCAAGCAAGCAAGCAAACAAAATAATCCATATGTATAAACAAGCAAAAATAGTTCCAATGCAGCTGTAAAGATTACTTTATAAAACTTCATTAGGTGGCCAGAGAATTTATGCTGGAGATGTAATGCTAGAGCTGCGTACGAAACTCAGAATTTTCTTGATAGAAGTAGTTCATGAAACAGAAGCAATTACTCGTTATCTCCTGCGAATGAACTTTCTAGCTGGCCAAATGAGAAGTTGAGGATTTAGTTTTACCAGAAGACAGAGAACTAAATTCATTCATGATATGAAACAGAGAACTAACAGTTGATCTGAACGCTGTGAAAATGCTTTTTTAAAAAAATGTTTTGAAAAATACATTGAATTTTCCATAGCTCACTTTCGCCATCTAGTGTCACATTTGTA
Source organism: Podarcis filfolensis (assembly GCF_964270895.1). Classification (NCBI taxonomy): domain Eukaryota; kingdom Metazoa; phylum Chordata; class Lepidosauria; order Squamata; family Lacertidae; genus Podarcis; species Podarcis filfolensis. The sequence continues at coordinate 54,657,940 of NC_139608.1, forward strand.
CACTGCACTTTACAACACATCTAAGATGTTGTATTTGCTGCTGTGTAGCTGAGTCCTGGGTCTGAGGCACTTGCCCAGAGGCACCAATGAAAGCCTTCATGGGTGTGGCTCCTGTGTTAAACAATCTCTCATACATAAAAGCTAGCTGAAGACACAGCAGCCACATGCAGACTTTACCATGTATATACTCACTTTTGTTCAACGAGGCACTTTCATTACACCTGATGAAATTCTTTGTGCTACGCAACTATGAAAGGCACAGGAGCCTTGTCTTGCTTTCCACCAGCAGTTTACAAGCTGTCTTAAAGGGCAGGCCCACAGAGAGCACATTACAGTAGTTCTAACTGGGTGTTGAAGCCAATTGCACAGTATTTAAACATGTTATGCCCGGCCGCTAAGAGTTATTGCGAGGAAAACACCTGCAAAGACTTGGCTATCCAATTAACACTTGTGTGGTTTTCTTTTTCTTTTTCTAGTTATGTTTACGGCACTGCCAAAATACAGGCATTTTGTGCAGCTTGAGCAGAGCAAAAGGAAAGAAATGTCACATATTAACAAGATTATGTTCTCTAGCCAGTCTAAGGAGCAAAACATGGATGCTAATTGCCATGATCTTGTAACCTCCTTCTTGAACTAACTTCATTTATCGGAGTTTTCAGTGTGCTCCGGCTAGCCAAGTGACCTCAGCTGCCACAACAGCTCTTCTGTATTTTGTACTTCCTATTTTAGACAGAAAAAAAGAAATCTGTGGCCATCTCAAAGGTTCGTTTTATTTTTGTTACACAAACCTATTGGTCCAAGAGATGATAGCATCTTAAACTATTCCAGGCCTAAAAAGGAAAGTCTATGAACCTTACCCCCCTTTGCACATTTACGCAGCATAGATTTCAAGGAGATACAGGAAAAAATGAAAATGGTTGCATCGCTCTTTAGAGAGGTGCAGAACAACCCTAACCCCTGATCTGTGCGGCTGCTTGGAGTTAGTTGAGGGCACCTTCACAGTGTTCTACTGGTGTAGGGATGGGAGCTGCTGCACTCACTAAAAGTGCATTGGAGATCATGCAATCTCTGGTCTTTCTCATAAGAAGTCATAAGCCTGCTGGATCAGGCATAGGTTGGCATGGCATTGAGGACAGGATTGGTTCATCATTCCACAAAACCCACATTGATGGGTCCGCTAGGCTTGCACCACCCCAAACCCGTTCCATTGGAGTTGGCCAGTGCTGAACCTTGCCAAAGGTAAAAGTAAAGGGACCCCCGACCATTAGGTCCAGTCGTGACCGACTCTGGGGTTGCGGTGCTCATCTTGCTTTATTGGCCGAGGGAGCCGGTGTACAGCTTTAGGGTCATGTGGCCAGCATGACTAAGCCACTTCTGGAGAACCAGAGCAGTGCACGGAAACGCCATTTACCTTCCCGCCAGAGACCAATTTATTTACTTGCACTTTGACGTGCTTTTGAACTGCTAGGTTGGCAGGAGCAGGGACCAGGCAACGGGAGCTCACCCCGTCGCGGGGATTCGAACCGCCGACCTTCTGATTGGCAAGTCCTAGGCTCTGTGGTTTAACCCACAGCGCCACCCACGTTCCATTGGAGTTGGCCAGTGCTGAACCTTGCCAAAACGTATGCCAAAAAAGCAAGGTCTCACTGGGCGACCAAGGTGCAGATTCCAACCAGGTAGATACCCCAAACCAAGCATGGAGGTACCAATCAAGTTGAGAGGGAAAACAAATCCTTTCTTGCCCTGACAACCGGCAACCCAAAATTGTTCTGGGAAGGCTCTAGCTCGAGGGGAGGTAAGCTCTCAAGGGAACATGGCCCTGAGCACCCGAGGAAGCAGCCTTATGTAGTCTTTCCCTTCCTTTTGCAAGGGCTCATGGGACAGCTATTTTTCCCATGAGTCCATTGCATGGGCAAGATACTCGCAAATAAGGCAGCTTGGCAAGATCTATGCTTAGATTCCTCAGAATATGAACCACTATATCCTATATGAACCGCCCAGTCCATATTGCAGGCACACATGTGCTTTGAACAAATATTTTTCCTATGGACAAAATAGTAAATAGCGAACCAAATCATCTATGCAGGCATGTCCCTTCCAGGAGCAATATATACATGTTTACAGGAGTCATATTCTGAAACAGGTAACGCCTGGGTCATCTGCTCTTAAACCTGGCCCAAGCATTCATAATTTACCCAAAATTAACAGGTCTGTTCCAGCTCATTCCAAGAAAAGCTACGTCAATCAGGCAAAATGTGATCTGTTAAATTATCTATTGCATGGAGACTGGCTTGGGAATAATAAGCATAGCATATATTTTTTTCTACCTCTTTCCATCAATGTGCATCATCAATGTGCATCATCAGTCATGTAGACATTTCTTGATTTAATCAGCGGAGTAAGATTTTGGCCCTACACATTGCCCAGACATATGTTGCAAGTGTCCACAGTCTTCCTGCAAACCTACTCAAAATGTACTGAGATCCAATTCTGAAAGGAGCAGCTCGGGGGCAGCAATCTATTATGACATCACACCTAAAGAAATGACTAATGTAATATGTGTGACTGATTTAAAGAGTTGCATTTAACCCTATTTAAATGTCAAAGGCAACCTGAACTAAGAGGCTTGTATCTCTTCAGCTACCTTTCTACTCTGCGTACAGAAATAGCACTGATTTCAGCCAAGTGTTTTATCAGGACATCGTGGCTATTTTAAGACCCTAATAGCTTTTCACATGGCTGAAAACAGCCCAGAATTGGCTCAACTCTGGACCACCTCAGGCCAATTGCATGCCATGTATATTCAATATTCCTGCACCAAATGTAGCAACATAGAAATCATATACACTATTCAATCTCCAAGGTGTTTTTGCCCCTCATGGCTCTTCAAATAACATCCCAAAGAAAGAAGTCAGACATGGTAGTGTTCATTTAGCAATTATTAACAGAAATATTAAATGAAAGCATTAAAAAACCCAGTTCATTTGGACAGCACAATAATATATGATCATTTATTATTTAAGTATTCAAAATTCACAGTGCTCTGCTCACAGCCAAGTCTCTTCTTTTGTCAGGCCTGTGCAATTTCTAACCTATCAACCTGGCCACGGCCTTCCAGATATGTATGACAGCCTGAGGGGAGCTGGATAAATGTTCAGATTTTGCAGACTGCAAAGCAAGCATGTAGGCAAGGACAGCACAAAATACGGCTGGTTGGGGTTATGGTCTCCACATCTTTAACCCCTAAACCTCATTCAATACTTTGCGTTAAGGTCAAAATTCATGTGACGTTAAATGTGTGTGAGTTTTTAAAGTGCATGTTTTTATTCTTTAAATAGCAGTCATGAGATGAGGGGAGGAGAACCACAGTATGTAGGCCAGGTCGATTTATCCCTTTCCCTCGATGCTAAGGTACCGTCATTGCATACCCTCCAACATTCCTCGGATGAAAACAGGGACATTTCTCCCTCATTCCTGCAACTGACCCTCCTCAACCCCCCATTTTTTCTCTCCCCCACCTTACAGAGCATTTCCACCACCACCACACCAGTGGGAAACAACACACCACCCCGAGAAAACCCCTTAATCCCGTTTTATTATTATTATTATTTTATCCTATGGTAGATTTACAAAAAGAAAAACACATACCAATAAATAATTTTTAGAAAGGGGAAAGTTTACAAAGGATTTTTAAAAAAATAAATAGATGAATAAATAAAGACTCCTTGTGCTACACTTCCCTTTCTTCCTGCCCAGGGCAAACCTGCTCTCTGCCTGTACCTCAGAGCTGGCGGAGCAAGATGATCGGGCGCCTGGGGCGGCATGCGTGCCCTGCACCCAGGGGTGGGGCCAGCCGGGGCAGGACACCCTGCAGGGCCTCCGAGGAGTCTGCCTGCCTCCTCCTGGCTACCCTACAGCTGACAAGGAGGCAGCAGGCGGACCGTTTGGGGCAGCATGGAGCCTGCAGGTGCCCAAGCCACTGCATCACTTCCAGGAGAGACGTGTGGCTTGGGTGCGCTGCAGGCCCCGTGGTGAGTGCTGCCCGGCATTTTGTCACCCCCCTCAGTGGTGACACCTGGGGTGACCCGCCCCCACCGCACCCCATTCCTATGGTCCTATGAGCTGTCCAAGAGAGAAGGTGGGCAGCTTGTAGCCGCCACTTCTGCTGCCACTGGCTCATCCTTCTCTTTGAGCTTGGAGGTGGCACTGGAAGGGGGAATAGGGACATTCCATGGTCAAATCAGAAGCCAGGATGCCTTTCATGATTCCGGGATTGTCCCTGGAAAATAAGGACACATGGAGGGTATGCCAATTCCCCCTCATACCAATTAAAGAAGTTACTAGCCCTGGGAAGGAAGCATCTCTTGTCACCAGTACCGAATTTAGATACTTTTTCTGTTGGATTAAGCCAAGTTAATTTTGAAAGTCCACTATGCAATGCCCAGTGCCAAACTTCTTGTGGCATCCTTCTATCTGGATCTCGAGCTCCCCGGCTGAAATTCTTTGAGTTACATCAGATTCAGATTTCAAAACTCTTTCACCTATGTTTTTAACTGAATTACAACTATAAGAATGTATTAATAATGTTCCAAAATATGATCTTTTCCTTAGTATGTCAAATGTTCGGTTTACTTACTAGAAGCCTGCTTATTGAAAAGGTATAGTTTGAAAGCATTGCTTTATATTAAGAGATGAATATGCTACTGCTCAAAAGGTTCTTCTATCTGAGTTAGGTGAAAATTTTCCCCAAACTACGTAATTCTACAAAAGGGCTTGTATCAATGCATTTTCTATGTCCCAGCTGAGTGTCACATTTTAAAAGAGCATTGAATTCCTCTAATCTAAAGCAAATAATCATTTCACTACAAATCCATGAGGCTACTTGCCATAGTAGTTGGCAACGTTAGGCCCCAATCCATCACAAAGGTGGATTGCCCAGGCAGGCACATTCTGTGGCCCAGTGAAAGAACTAAGGTGGGATGCAGGGTTGGGTAAAAATCAGGCCAAATCTTTATGATTATGGTAGAAACCAGAGTTGGCATGGCAGTAGGGCAAGGATCCTGTTCCTTATTCCACCAGCCATTGATAATGGAATGACACTCTGTCAGGGAGGTACCCAGGCCCTCTCCATGTGAATAACCCAGCACTGAGCCCTGGCATGGTGCAAGGCAAGCATCCAGGGTGGGGCATGCTATAGCTAATCCTCCCCTTGGGCTGCTTATGGAGGAGCCCTCTACTATGCTTACAGGCATGTCTTCTACACACACCTGCACACCCCAACCTTTCCCCCATGCAGGCCAGCAAGAGGCATTATCAGAGTTCAAGGACACATTCCAGAAAGGCAAACACATTTGGGGCACCAAGCAGGGCCAATGAATGGTGTGGCTTGGGAAGAATTCCAAGGATGAGACAGAGAAGTCTGGAGGGTTATAGTCAGCTTTCAGGCTTGGTTTTCCCCACCCCTGACTCAGCAAGGCCATGTGAGCTACTTTGCTCCCCCTCAGCCCCTTTTACTGTGTCAGCGCTCTTTGTTTTTGTGCATCTTCAGGCAAACGCCTGAGCATGGCTTCTAAGTCAAGGTGATGAAATGCTGTTTGAAATGATAATTTGCGTTCATGTTTTTATGTCAAAAAACAGTGTAAGAGAGCGATGCCTAGAAGAACAGAAGAGGCGGAGACAACGAGCAACCAAGAAGATCAGTACATTTATTGGCACTTTTATACTCTGTTTTGCGCCATATGTAATCACAAGGTAGGTTTAAGCTAGTCTTTTCTCATTTCCATCTGCAGCGCACTCCTGTTATTTGTATCAGCAGATGATTAAACTTCTGCTTGTCAAAATTATGCTAAGCATTTTTCACTGTGCTGAGAAGTGCTGCCATCTTAGGCGCCCGCATTTTATGGTCCTCACTGTGGCCAAAGATTTGTTAGTGGAAGGGATCAAATCCAGCATCCCAATGGGAAAGTCTTTGATATGGATTAAGGAGAATACAGTTAGACTCTCATCAAAGAAGATCACATAGAATTCAGAATGTTGTCCGCACATTTCCCTGGGTATGTTGTGCTGTGCGATGCAGAGCAGATGTTCTGGGACACATGGTGGCTACTTTAAATTAATGTACACAGATGTGCCAAGTTTACAGTGAGCATTTGAATGAAGGGACTGCCAGCATTTTCTGAGTCCTGGTCCTTATTAACAAAATGGCATCCTCCATGCACAAGGGGGAGATATCATCAGTTTAAAGAAACTCCAAGCTTTGCCAAAGTACAAAAACAGTCCCAAATGCCCTTAGTAGTATCAGAATCCACAGTGTATGGTGGATGGATGGACAGAAAGCTCAGTAGGAGTGGTAATGCAAGAGAATATACTTAATAGGAAAAGAGCTTACTGCATGGGTTTTCATTCAGGACCCATAGTAACTGATTACTATGAGATAGAAAAATGTATTCCCAACACATTTTTCTTAAAAAAATGCACAGAAAAGACTGTTTGGGCAATTTAATTCTGATAATATCCAAGAGCCCTTTGAATTTTGTCATTTACTATATATCTTCCATGATACACACACAGATGTTTCTTAGCCCCCTTCAGCTATAACTGGTGATACCCCTTTTTTTGCACACCACCCCAACATTTAGAAGCCATTGTGGAATAACATTTGAGGTTGCCTCTCCAGATGCATCAGTCTTATGGAAAAAGTTCACCACAAACAGGTCATATCACAGTTTTTCAGACCTGGAGCTACAAACCAGTATTGCTGTTCACAGCTTATTCCTGATTAATAAGTGCTAGAAGATGCACAGTGTCAGGGGTTCAGGAGCAGAGGGAACGGATGGCGAGGAATCGGAAGGAGAGGTTAGCGATGATAGCCGTCCGAGATCTCTAAGTCTGTCCAGCGAATCGGAGGATTCACAGAAAGGGGCTCCCGTGGGCAGAGCTGGGGGGTTACCAAGAGGGGCACCCCAGGAAGAAGGGACCAGAGGGGATTCAGAGAGCAGCAGCTGGAAATCCGGACCAGCTACTCCACCAGAGAGCAGCAGGGGGGAGGAGTTCCAGGCACCAGCGACAGGCAGCTCTCCGGCAGCAGCCACGCCTGCGTCAGAGAGCGAGGAAACGGTAGAGAGGAGGGTCGGAGACAGCGCGCGCGCGCCAAGTTCAAATGTACCAGAGGGAGGCGCAATGAGCAGCCCGGAAAGGGAGCCAGGTCCTAAAGCCCGCCGAAGGGAGGGGGAGGAATCCGAAGGGTCCGCATCCGAGGCATCCAGGAAGGAAGGAACCCCGGGGGGTGGTAGGACCCAGAGGCGAAAGGAGAGACGTAAAAGGTGGAGCAAGGCTAGGGTCTTGAACTGGTGTACAGGAGGCGGAGATTCAGATGGGACTTCGCCGATCTAGGGAATAGACGTAGAGACGCACGCTAAGATGTGGAAATGGAAACTATACTTCAATAAAGACTTTATTCCGTTCTACCGGCTAGCGTTGGTCCTTTGTGAGCCGGGACCTAGAGGCAGTCTCTGACAGTAAGTCCCATCTGACTGAAGTTTTCATCAGTTCTCTTTGACTCAAGCGGCGTGTGGGGAGCGAAGCAGGGAGGAAAGAGGACTGGTGCCTTTGGAGCTCACAAAAGTCAAGCGACATGTCTACTGAAGAGCAAATTGCTTCCCTGCGAGAAGCGGTAACGCAGCTCAGCGCAGAGATAATCGCCTCCAGGAAAAGAGAGGATGAAGCGGCTGCTGCATGCCGAGATCTCCAAGCCAGGTTGGAAGTGCTTACTAAGCAGGCACAAACGGGTTCCAGATCCGAGGGAATCGGGTTGGGAAGGACTGGAGGCAGCATTGTATCTCACTTTGATGGGAATTTGCAGCAGTACCCCAATTTCCGAGCAGACGTGCAGTTTGCGCTGAAACTGCTGGAGAAAGAGTTTAGAGATGAGCAAGAAAAAGTGGGGTTTATCTTGTCTCATTTGCATGGAGAGGCGAAAGCATGTCTGCGCAATCTGTGGAGAGATATGGACCCAGCGCTCCAGAGTTCAGCTGCATTCATTAAAGCGATGGATTCTTGCTTTCTATCGAAAATAGACATTGACATTGCCCGTAAGGACATATTTGAGCTGAGACAAGGGAAAGCCAGCGTGAGGCAGTATCACTCCCGCTTTTTTGCATTGGTCAATGCCTTGGGGTGGGACAAGGATTCCCCCCCCGTTAGAGATCTTTATTGGGAAGGATTGAACCCCCAAATCAAGGATGAGATAGCGCGGGGGGAGAGACCCAAAAGCACCCAGGAAGTGGTGGACAGATCGCTTGCAGTGGGGGTGAGGCTGGAGGACCGCCCTTGGGACAGAGGAGAAGGGCGTTGGGGACGCACACCAGCCAGAGTGCCCTCCCTCTTGCCCAGGGATGTCGCGCGTGCGCAATCAACGCCTCCGCAAGCAGGGGGGGAGGAGCCAATGGAGATCGGCGGTGCTAGAGCTCATTCAGCCACCAGAGCCTTAACACCGGGAGCAGTCAAAACAAAGCAGCCTAGAGGGAACAGGAAGTGTTACATCTGTGACAGTTCGAAGCACATGGCGAAAGAGTGTCCCCAGAGGCTCCACAAGCACACTGCAGCTTCAATGACAGTAATGGGAGCAACTCAGCAAAGTGAACCACGGCAGGGAAACGGAAGCACTGGGGGCCAGCCAGGCGAGTCAGTGAAGAAGTCCCCAGAGATTTTGAAGCCCACGGATCCCCTCCCGCCCAAACCAGTGGTGCAGCTCACCGCATCGCTCCAGCTGCCCAGTGGTCTCACTTTAGAAGTGCCGATTACGATTGACTCTGGCAGTAATGCGGACTTTATCGCACTGGAATTCCTTCAACAACACAACATAGCGCTACTGCCAGCCACACTGCCCCTGAACGTGGTCACAGTGGATGGCAGGGAACTGCTAGGGGGGCAGGTGGTGCAGCAGACACCACCTATGGTGATGCAAATTGGGAATCACCGAGAAGTCATCAGCTTCAACGTCACCCAATTGTCGGACACGCCCATAGTGTTGGGCATGAGTTGGCTGGATAGGCACAGCCCGGCATTAGCGTGGTACCAGCGGCAATTGACCTTCTGCTCTTCCTACTGCGCAGCGCACTGCATCCAGACCTGCCAGGAAGGAGAGGGGCGAGAGGATGCACCGCAGCTACACCTAGGCATGGTGCAAGCGGTGCCCAACAAGTACAAGGAGTTTTTGGAGGTCTTCTGCGAGAAGGAGGCGGACAAACTGCCCCCCCACAGACCCTATGACTGCAAGATTGATCTCCTGCCGGGGGCAACGCTGCCAACAGGGAAACTGTATTCCATGTCTGAGGACGAACTGCAGGAACTTAGGGAGTTCATAGACCACAATTTGAAGCGCGGGTTCATTCGGGAGTCGAAAGCTGTAGGGGGCAGTCCAGTATTCTTTGTGAAGAAGCGAGACACGCCCCAGAAGAGGCTTGTAGTTGACTTTCGAATTTTGAACTCGAAAACCAAGCCCTCGTCCTTCCCCATGCCCAAAATAGACGACCTGCTCGCGACGGTAAGGAAAGGACGCGTTTTCACCAAGTTGGATCTGCGAGGCGCGTACAACCTGATTCGTGTGCGGGAGGGCGACGAGTGGAAGACGGCCATGTTCACACCACTGGGCACCTACGAATACAGAGTTATGCCCTTCGGATTACAAAATGGCTCTCACTGTTTTCAAGCCTTTATGCATCACGTGTTGGCGGGACTCCTTTACAAGAAATGCGTATGCTTCCTGGACGACATCCTGATATTTTCTGAGTCGCGAGAAGCGCACGAGAGGGATGTCAGGGAAGTTCTGCGGAGACTAAAGGAGCACAGGCTGTACGCCAAGCTGGAGAAGTGCCAGTTCGACGTGACGGAGGTGGATTTCCTGGGCTATAAACTGTCGGACAAGGGGCTCGCCATGGACAGCGCCAAGGTTCGCTCAGTATTGGACTGGAAAAGCCCGCGCAATAGGAAGGAAGTCCAGCGGTTTGTCGGCTTTGCCAACTTTTATCGCAAGTTCATCAAGGGGTTCGCTATGCAAACGGCGGCCATCACTGACACGCTCAGCTCCAAGAAGAAGAAGTTTATCTGGACGGAGGAAGCGGAGCAGTCCTTTCAGAAACTCAAGCGTCTCTTCGCTTCCGAGGAGCAGCTGCTGCATGTGAATCCCAGCAGACCGATGAGGGTGGAGACGGACGCCTCAGACAGAGCCGTGGGAGCTGTACTGTTGCAACAAGACCAGCAGGGGGACTGGAGGCCGTGCGCCTTCTACTCAAGGAAGCTCAGCAAGTCGGAGCAGAATTACACCATCTGGGACAGGGAGTTGCTAGCCATCCATGCAGCGTTCAAAGCGTGGCGGCACTTCCTTATCGGAGCCAGACACACAGTGCAGGTCCGCACGGACCACAAGAATCTAGAGTACTGGCGCACGGCGAGGTTCCTGAATCAGAGGCACATTAGATGGGCAGAGTTCTTCGCGGACTTCGACTTCAAGATAGAGTACATCCCGGGTGACAACAACATCATGGCGGATGCCTTGTCCAGAAAGCCGCAATACCTCGAGGAGGAGGCACCGTCGGCAGCCAAGCACATTTTCGCACCGGAAGCGTGGGCTTGCGCCTCGGCGACCGTGGATCTGGACGCCGTACGTCGAGCGTTGCAGGAGGACCCCTTCGCGCTAGCCAAGATGGAGGAGGTGCACAAGGGCACGGTGAAGGACGACGAGTTCCAGATCAGAGACGGTTTGCTCATCCGCAAGGGAGCACTCTACGTGCCGGGGAATGACCTCCGCGCAAGGGTGCTGCAGCAGCTACACGACGCCCCCACTGCCGGGCACTTTGGCAGAGAAAAGACTGTAGAACTAGTGACCAGAGACTTTTGGTGGCCCAAGATGCGGGGGGAAGTAGCGGATTACGTCTCGAGATGCGACACCTGCCAAAGGGCCAAGTCAGTGCACAAACCGCCGGCGGGATTGCTGGAACCGTTGCAGACGCCGTCTGAGCCGTGGGAACGGGTGGCCCTGGACTTTGTCACGGATCTGCCCAGTTCGAGGGGAAAGACGGCAGTGCTTGTGGTGGTGGACATGTTTACCAAGATGGCACACTTCATTCCGTGTGCGAAGGTGGCCACGGCAGAACAGACCGCCAAACTGTTCATAGACCACGTGTTTAAGGTCCACGGTCTGCCACGATCTATTCTATCCGACCGGGGGCGGCAGTTCATCTCGAACTTCTGGCAAAAGTTGATGGGCATCCTGAACGTCAAGATCAATCTAGCGTCGGCGAGACACCCGCAGACCAACGGACAAGCGGAGAGGGTCAACGCCATCATGCAGCAGTACCTGAGATGCTACGCCAATCAGCAGCCTAACACGTGGGTGGACTACCTGCCCCTCGCAGAGTTCGCTTACAACAATACGAAGCACGTGTCGACGGGGGTGACGCCGTTCTTCGCCAACAACGGGAGGCATCCCAGAACCTTCCCAGGTTTAGAGAGAGTGGGGGAGGGGGAGCCGCAGGCAGCGGAAGAATTAGCGTCAGAGTTGCAGGAAGTCCACGAACAGCTTAGGAGGCAGTTGGAACTGGCAAAGCACGCATACAAACTGCAGGCTGACAGACACAGGAGAGTAGGGGAAGACATACAGGTGGGAGACTGGGTTTGGTTAGCAGCGCAAGCAGTGCCGACCAGATCGTTGGCCAAGAAGAAGCTAGGGCATAAGCAGCTAGGGCCTTACCAAGTCCAGGCACAGGTCAATCCAGTGGCCTTCCGGTTAGCGCTTCCGGAGGGTTCCAGAATGCATCCGGTCTTCCATAGATCGGTGCTCACGCCCTACAAAGCACCGCATAGATTTCACGAGCCAGGCACAGCACCAGATCCGCCCAGAGAAGGACCCAGGGAAAGGGGGTCGCCAAGAGGGGAGCGCATCAACGAAGCCACAGAGATTTTAGACTCGAGATGGGGGGAAGAGGGAGTAGAATACCTTCTTGCCAGAGAGGATACCCCGGCCAGCGCCAACAGTTGGGTGCCGGGCTATGCCTTGGACGAGCCTCTTCTCAAGGAAGAGTTCCATGCCATTTTCCCACACAGGCCCATGCCAGCCGAGTATTTCGATGACTGGCTCTTCACACCCACACTTTCAGGCAGCACGTTCCAGGGGTTCGACTCGGACGAGGAGACGGCACCACACATACGCTCTCCGGAAGGTTCACCCTCGGGTTCTGCCTCAGACCGCTCCTATTGGTGGGATAATCAACCAGAGGAGCAGTGGCGCAGGAAGTGGCTGGGGGGTCCCTGGCAGGCATCACCCTCAGAGGGGAACGGGGGAGAGATGGACATGGACGTGTTGGGGGAGGACGTGGGATTTGAACACGAAGGCAGGGAGATGGAAGCAGAGGAGATCGACGTCGACGAGCGCACGGAGGACGAGCCAGACCTGCCCGATGTAATGTACGACACGAGGGAAGAACTGTATCCGGCACTCACCCCTGCCACGACGGAGCACCCAGAACCCACACCGGAAGGAGGGGAGGGGGGAAGGGGGGGCTTCGAGGGGGGGATGGATGTCAGGGGTTCAGGAGCAGAGGGAACGGATGGCGAGGAATCGGAAGGAGAGGTTAGCGATGATAGCCGTCCGAGATCTCTAAGTCTGTCCAGCGAATCGGAGGATTCACAGAAAGGGGCTCCCGTGGGCAGAGCTGGGGGGTTACCAAGAGGGGCACCCCAGGAAGAAGGGACCAGAGGGGATTCAGAGAGCAGCAGCTGGAAATCCGGACCAGCTACTCCACCAGAGAGCAGCAGGGGGGAGGAGTTCCAGGCACCAGCGACAGGCAGCTCTCCGGCAGCAGCCACGCCTGCGTCAGAGAGCGAGGAAACGGTAGAGAGGAGGGTCGGAGACAGCGCGCGCGCGCCAAGTTCAAATGTACCAGAGGGAGGCGCAATGAGCAGCCCGGAAAGGGAGCCAGGTCCTAAAGCCCGCCGAAGGGAGGGGGAGGAATCCGAAGGGTCCGCATCCGAGGCATCCAGGAAGGAAGGAACCCCGGGGGGTGGTAGGACCCAGAGGCGAAAGGAGAGACGTAAAAGGTGGAGCAAGGCTAGGGTCTTGAACTGGTGTACAGGAGGCGGAGATTCAGATGGGACTTCGCCGATCTAGGGAATAGACGTAGAGACGCACGCTAAGATGTGGAAATGGAAACTATACTTCAATAAAGACTTTATTCCGTTCTACCGGCTAGCGTTGGTCCTTTGTGAGCCGGGACCTAGAGGCAGTCTCTGACACACAGCAATGTTAATTTTGAATGACAATTGTAAAATAAATAAATAATAGATATTATGACATTCCTTGTTGAATTATGAACATTTTTGCATCCAGTATCAGAGAGGTTCACAGAAACCCCTGCTTTGTTGCTATGTTGCAGGCAAGAAGCAAAAAGGAAAAGGAAAAAAAAACAACCTCTGCATTTATAAACCTCACTCAAAATTGGCCTGGTGGAAATGAATTATTGAAATGTGGATTACTGTGCTTCAGAAGCAACATAAGAGGGAATGAGCTAAAAGGCTATGTTAGCTTCTCTGAACATTTGGAATGTGTTGATTTATTTTTGACCAAGCGCTTCATGGAAAAAATGATAATATCTTGGCACCCATTAAACTTGGAGTGGGATTAACAGCAATGTTCAGCGCCCTGATAAAAGTCAAGACTGTAGGAAGCTTGTCACTCACCTTTCTTCCACTTCCATTTTTTTTTAGTAGATGGGTACTCAGAAGTGCTTATTAAATAAAAATCAAATGCTTGGGGGGTGTAGTTCAGCAATACAGCATGTGCTTATCTGGTTGAAAGCGCTTTGGGTTGCCTTGGGCAAGATAAAGCAGCTAACACTTTTAATAAACAATTTAATAAATAATAATGCTCTGTACCCAAGAGGACCTAGATTCAATCCTTGGTATCTTCAGGTTGGGCTAAGAAAGACCCCTGTCTGAGACCCTAAACAGCCACTGACAGTCAGTGTAGGCAGTATAGACAATACTGGGTTAGATCAACTCACAGTTTGACTCAATATATGCTTAATATGTCCACATTCAAGTCCATTGATTCTAGCGTGAAAGACTTCCCGCCCGCCCCCCGTGCAATCCATTGTTAAACGTCAGTGTTATAAGTGCTTATTAAATAAGTGTTTATTAAATGTCAGCTACCTTTAAGTTTACATGTAAGTTGCTACTGATTTTACAAACTAGGTGGTGTTACTGGTAGTGAAATCCAATATATATGCAGTGCCATTTTTCTAGAAAAAGAGGTGCCGGAACTCACCATCAATGCCTCCCTTGTTCTCTTATAATGGACATGGCGGTCACCCTGAGAGGTGCCAGAACTGAGGACTCAGCTATACAGCTGCAAATAAAATGTTTTAAGCGTGTTGTAAACTGCAGCATACAAATGTGACACTAGATGGCGATAGTGAGTTATGGCAATTTCAATGTATTTTTCAAAATGTTTTGTTAAAAAAGCATTTTTAAAAGCCCTACCTGGAGATGCCAGGGACTAAATTTAAAACCCTCTGCATGCTAGGCAGATTCTCTGCCATTGAGCAATGAACCTTCCCCAAAACTACTACAGTGGTACCTCAGGTTAAGTACTTAATTCATTCTGGAGGTCCGTACTTAACCTGAAACTGTTCTTAACCTGAAGCACCACTTTAGCTAATGGGGCCTCCCGCTGCCGCTGCGCCGCTGGAGCACGATTTCTGTTCTCATCCTGAAGCAAAGTTCTTAACCTGAGGTACTATTTCTGGGTTAGCAGAGTCTGTAACCTGAAGCGTATGTAACTTGAAGTGTATGTAACCCGAGGTACCACTGTATTAGCTGAAAAACTGCTTTAAAAACTGTTTGTATGGATGTATAGGGAAAATAGGGATATTTCACAATTCAGCTGGAGTCATTCAGCTGGAGTCATACAGGATCAATTGCATCGGAATATGGATGGAAATGTGCATTTTGATGTGCATCTGAACATACACCCAACTGAAAACAATGTAGGGTGATTAAAGCCTGCTTACCAGTTCCAACGAGTGTGTGTGTGTGTGTGTGTGTGTGTGTGAGTTGTGGCCCAGTGTGGCCGCAGGTATGTCAGAGCGGCATCTGCTTGCCCTCACAAGAGCTGACAGCCCACGAAACTCCTCCATTGGCCACATGGGAGGGCAGGCCCCACCGTGAAACTTTAAAATTTTAATTGCCCAACTGCAGGCAAGTTTAGGGGTGGGATGGTCAGGGCAGACCTGGGAGAAGCCTTCCCAAACCTGGCTTCATTCAGCCCCATTTCATTAACCCCCGTTTCATCGGTCAAAGTTTCAGAATACCCGGTTAAAAGAGTCCAGGGGGATGGATTCTGTCCAAATGCCCAGACAAGGGCTAATGGGCCATAGAACTCCCCAAATTTGCATTCCAGAGGGATTACCCAGAATTGATTAGCACCATAGGGATTGACCCTGAAGGAAAATCACCCAACAAGTGGGTTAGCTGCTTCAGGATATACACCCAGTGCTTATGCCAAAACCTACTGATATCTGTAATCAACAATGTTGGGGCCATTTTGATCCCATGCTTGTGATCCCTTGTCATTATTTCTCCTTATTTCTCATTCCCTCTCCCCATCCTGATGGCCTGGGCACACTGTGCCTGGTTCCGTAAATGACACCTGCATTTGGATAAGCATCTAATTTAAGTCCATGAGCATATGCTTGTGCACGTAGAGCTAATTATCTCAATTAGAGTGCAAATATATAAATTATATCCAGTGGGATATAAGACACAGACACAATTTAAAAATAAAAACATTATCAGTTGTATTTCCAAGTGTTGTATGGTATGAAAATTTGAAGGGAAAGGAGGGGCACTCAAGGAAATGTAGTAATAAGTGTCTAAACTCCCCCTCCCCTTTGAAGGCCATTTCTTCTCGATGTTCTTTTATAAAAGGTTAGTTGGAATTCATAACATTGATTGATAGCAAGTAAGATATAAACCACTTTGCATCTTAGTGTTTCAGGGTATTCACAGAGCTTTCATCAACTTCCATCAGAATATCAATAACTCTACCTTTCGAGCGGGGAAAGTATTCAGATAGCAATGAGAGTATGAATTATGCTTTTTCCTACATTGTGACTTCCTTAACCTATTCAGTGAAAGCCTTTCTAGAAAAAAACCACAGAATGGCCTGCATAAATTGAAATGCTTCTTAATGGAGATCTTACACACAAGAGTGGCACTCATAGCATGTGACAGAAAAATCCCATCTGGAATCTGACAGAAAGTAATTATAAGAAAGTGGAACTAATTGTTCACTTTAAAATCAATAGTATACCATTACCTTCAAATGTTCCCCTTGGGTAACAGTGCCTATAAATAAGCTCAGCTCCTGCGTCCATTCTGATTTACCTCTGCGCTAGCAGTAATGGTGTGCAAGGGGACTAGTGTTCACCTAGGGCATGACTCTTCCCTACACAGGTGCAACATCTATGTGGGGGAAGGATCCACAAGGGTTCAAAAGTGTCCTGTTTTCATCTCTCCTCCCCACTCTCAGTTTATATTAAGATGACAAGATAGGGGGAAAAGCATCAGGCTCCCACCCCTTAAATGCTTGTGAAGAAGAAGAAATTGAACAGGCGTACCTTGCCATACAAACTATTAAAACAGCAGAACCCTGTCCTTGTTTGTATCTGGCCACTGTAGTTTATGTAGGCAAGCGCACACTCCAGCAATTCACTAGGTCAGCTCAGGATAGAGAACATTGCCCTGTTCAGAGGGTCCTCAGAATTATTCCTTGAGTGACATTTATATGTTCACAGAGACAACATTGCTATGGGGATTTTTCAGGAAGTATTAGGAGGTGGGGGGTTTCAAATACCTGCTTCCCCACAGGTCCTGAAGCCAATCCTGAAAATTGCATATGGATTACCAGTTTCAAAATACCATTTCTGAAATTCACTGCTCTTCGTGCTAGCTTGCCTTTTCAGAGACAAGCAAACCCCCCCCCCCATCTCCAACAGGAATTGTTTTGTTTTAGTCTCATTTTTATTATATGTCTTTGGTATCTTGTATAGTGTTTTAATTAACTGAAGCTGTCTTGGTTTTACAAAGATAAGCAGCATATTTTAAATGAATAATAAATGTGCTCCTTCACATGGGAATTATTTCAAATGCAATTGAGTCAGCTATACCCATTTCTCTGGATAATCTTTTTCTTGAAATAAGGAAAGGTACATTTATAGAGATGGCTTAAAATGGCCAGTCCCTAGTATGGTTTTCCTCTGCAATTGTGTACTTGAGTAGATACAGAGACAATAAGCACAATTTGTTTGTATGTGCTAACTATATCATGTTGATGATATAGGTATTCAGATATAAAAGCATGGGTAGTTTTTTGGTTTTTTTGTATCTGTACATATACAGTCAAGTTAACTAAATGGGAACCTCTATGTCAGCTTTCCACAACCTCAGGTCTTCCAGTTGTTGAGTCCTATCAAAACCCAGACAGTAGTCAGGGATTAAGGGAATTGTAGTCCAAAGCATCCAGAGGGCACCATGTTGGGGGTGTCTCCTGTATTTTCAGAAGCAATTTAGCTAGACTGGTGACTGGGAGTGGCCACCGAGACCATATAACACCAGTCCTGAAAGACCTACATTGGCTCCCAGTACGTTTCCAAGCACAATTCAAAGTGTTGGTGCTGACCCTTAAACCCAAAAATAGCCTTGGCCCAGTATACCTGAAGGAGCATCTGCACCTCCATCATTCAGCCCGGACATTGAGGTCCAGCTCCAAGGGCCTTCTGCTGGTTCCCTCCCTGAGAGAAGTGAGGTTACAGGGAACCAGGCAAAGGGCTTTCTTTGTATCGGCGCCCTCCCTGTGGAACGCCCTGCCATCAGATGTCAAGGAAATAAACAACTATCTGACTTATAGAAGACATATAAAGGCAGCCTTGTTTAGGGAAATTGTTAAGGTTTGATCTTTTATTGTGCTTTTCATATCGTCTTGGAAGCCGCCCAGAGTGGCTGGAGAGGCCCAGCCAAACGAGCGGGGTATGCTGTGGACAAGCAATAACTGTGGACAATTGTAGTATTCTCAGAGGCTTTAATGCTGGTGGGAATAGAATGTTTGAATTTTGGTCTAATTAGGAGGTTCTAGTCCTTGATATGTTTATCTGACAATCATATTTACTCTTTTCTTGACAGACTGGTAGAATTATCATCCATAGTCCCCATCAACGCACACTGGGGAGTTATTTCCAAGTGTCTGGCTTATAGCAAAGCTGTTTCAGATCCCTTTGTGTACTCTTTGTTACGACACCAGTACAAGAAGACATGGAAGGACATAATAAACAAGATGCTGAAAAGGAGCTCAATAAATTCATCAGCCCTCACAAGTGAATCACAGAGTCGAAACATTTTGCAAGCAACTGATTGAAGGAGCTGAGGTTAAACTATTTATTCAATGTAGCCTAATGCTGGAACAGTCGAGGAACAATAGCTGGTGCCATTAGGATGATCAGCTGACAATATTTTGGAAAGCCTGCCTTTTAAGTCTTCAGCAACTTAGGTAACGAATTTCATAGCAAAGTTGGCTGCCTTTTAGTACTGATATCTTTAGTACTGATAGTATCTTGTTTGCAAAGATCCCCACCAATTTCACAAAATGTGTGGAAAAAGCAACATTCTAACCTCAAGGGGGTTTAGATATGGATAATGATAAGAGATTATGTTTACATATTTCCCCACCCACCACCACCCAAACAAACAAAAAACTGGATAATATTTGTGCCAGTTTTGATGTGTGGCAGCAAATTGATATCTGTGACCATGCCAACTATGTGATCAGGTGAAGACAATCACTCCTAGTTTTTCCTGAGATTGCCCCTACTTAGTCACACATACCTAATTACACATAAACCTGTTAAGATAAAACTCTTAGGCTGCAATCCTATACACACTTACCTGGGAGTAAGTCCCACTGAACATAATAGGATTTATTTCCGAGTAGTGATACATAGGATTGCAACGTTGGTGTTTCATCCACACCCTCTAGGTTTGCACTGGTTTTCTATGTGCAGAAGGAAACTACTCTTGAGCCATGGCTGCGTTTACATTTGTCAAACAACGCTCTTGCCTGTGGTAGGCTGCAGAACAATTGCTTTCATACATCAAAAGAGACACAGCTGGGGGACTCTTAATTTCAGCTACTGATTGCACTGCTTCCAGTCTGCAGACTTATGGGTCTTGGTGACCCACCATTCAAATGGTTGACCACCAATAGATTAGACGATATAGTCCATAGTCTGCATCTGTTTGGGGGGAAATGGGAGTACAAGTCTTTTCACAAGACACTTCTGATCCTCCTCAGTTGTGTGTTAACAAAACTATAACAAAACAGTAGGAAGCTGTGTCTCATTTTGCCCAAAATGTTTCCATGTTGTAATGGTTTTCTGACTGTGAAAATACCTAAAGTGTTGTTGCATTTAAAGTGTCAGTGTCTAATGTCCGCAGTGCTCTGGCTAGCGTAGGCTGCTGGCAGTCTAGAATGTAATGCTCTTCACAATGCAATAGCTAACTTTGTTTTCTGTCTGATTGTGACGCCCTGGTTGGTTGCTTCAAGAACGTGTACAGAAATGTTGCATAGGTTTCCTTAATCAATGCTCAGAACTAGATATAAGTATTTGCACAGATGCCATAAGGATAGGATTAGCTAAATCTATTTTTTTTAAAGGAGGAAAGACTTACGTAAGAAGTTTGTTTGTTTGTTTGTTTAAAAAATGCTTGTTATAAAAATAATAAGTATGACACTTATAGCCAAATTTATTTTTTTGAAAAATCTCTGGAAATATTTTGTTTCCAGTGAACGCAGTACTCCAAAACTAAAGAATGCTGGGAATTACTTTTCTAAAAGTTAGTTTCTAAAATAGAAACTCAGTTTCGAGAAATGCCGAAGGAAAAGGGACAATTCAGGCATCAGCCCCATCTTCTCTTTCCTCTTGTGCATAGTTTGCTTTTAGTGTGAGAATCCCCTTAATTACTGATCCCACTCCTGTACACATATTGCTGTGTGTACCCAGTGGTGTGTATAAAGAAGGGGCTGGGTCAGGCCTCAGATGAAATAAAAACACTACGCCTAAAAAAAAGCCTCTGTTTACCTTCTATGCCTTCTGTAACCATGATGGACAATTTAATTTAAAGCAAGCAAATAATCCTATAAAAATTCTATAGGATTTGTAAGAGAGTTTCCCTTCCATTTTCTAGTTCTGCTGCTTTTGTTTAGTACCCATATTTCCTATTGATTTTTTCAAGCATTAGCGTACAAGGGACTTCTCTGTCAAAGATGCATAGGCTATTTGCCTTTATGCTTTGTGCTGAGTTGGAAGGAAGAAAATCATTTTCTCTTAGAATTAGACAAACGGCAATTGTGTGGGCTATTTTTTCTTAATCCATAATTGATTTCCAGGGAGATGCTAAGTATATTCTTCAGTGGCATTGTGGGTGCGCGTGCGCACATACACACACACAAACTGTACATATGAATGTCCTGATCTGAACTGATGCACCTAAATAATTTCCATGAACGTTTATGAATTTCTTTTCTCCAAAATGCATCGTTCAGCTGCTGAAGTCTGATCTGAAAAATGTTGCCTCAGTCCACAACTCCTACAAACTGCAGGGCTCAAAGAAGTGTTTGCAAACATAGATTGCCCCGTTTATTGGCACAATGATCTTCTTCTTCCTTTGAAATGAATTGTGAGCACAATGGCAGTGCTGTGGATGGAAGTGTTTTATTGTGGTCACTTTCAAAGCTGTTCAATTAATTACCAACTGTAAGCTGAATTCATATCTCTGAGCCTGTCATGGGGATATCTCCAGCTTCCATGCAAGTAAGTAAGAGGACGGTTGTAACTGAATAATTGATTTAATTGGTGTTATAAGTTGCTTCTAAAGCTAAACTGCTAAAGATACTAGTAACAAGATTTCTTAAATGTTCTCTTGCAACCAACTTAGTATTTAATCAAAACAAGTACTGCCTACTGTTCATTTGATATTCCACCATGTAAATCCCGTTTTTCTTTCAGTATTTGTTTGGCATACTTACCACTTCATAATTAAATGGTTTTATATATTTGACCTACAAGGCCATCTTCCAGTGATTCATACAAAAGTAGATTCACTGATTATTTTGACGCTGTAGCCTATTAATAGCACTCAGTACAAACCAGAAAGTCATATAGAAGTAGGGGAAAGCCCAAGGATAGTACTTTTGAGCAAATCATTTTCGCTGTGGTTGGTTCCAGATAATAATCAAAGAATCCAGTCCTGTATTTACTTCTCTGTAGACATACATAGGATTACACTGCAAAACCTATTTGGTTCCAACAATCTGCCACACTACAATTTCTTGAGAGACATACTTCCTCCTCCTCTTCCTCCTTCTTCGTCTCCTCCTCCTCGAATTTACCCTTTGTGCCACTCACCCAAATTGTCTGCTACCAAGATCAAAGGATAATAACATTAAATAGGCCAATCATTTTCCCAGGCTTTGCCTGTTATAACATTAGGATGTGGTTTACAAATCTTCAAATCTGGCATAGTGAAAAACTTAAAAGTGAATAAAGATATGAGATTCAAGAAATAATACTGGGAATTTTTGATCCAGCTAAAGTGAAGCCCTTTCAGGGCCCATTTAATGATATCCCAGTGAAATCAAAATGACATTAGAAGTGTATCACTTAGGCTGGATCCTGGTTTGTGTACTTTCTGTATTCCAGAAAACTAACATTTTGCTTTGGTTTTAGTATTTTTGATGAATTGCATGTATACCTAAGAAAAGATAGCATGTGGCAAACAAAACACTGCTGAAACACTGCCCCTAAACTATTTTTCAAGCTCACAACACTGAAAATGTTTATTCTGGTTGGGGTCTACAGATAAATATAAAGGAAGAATAGGGTTTTGTCAGCCAGACCCTCAGCACTGAAAAAATGAGACCTACACTGGGAGGACATGTATGACTGATACTATGTTTTGTTAAGCTTATTGGAATAGAATTGTTGCTTATTAATGCCTCAGTTCAGAATCCTGTATGTATACCACTGTACATATAAAGCTGTTAAATGTGCCCCTTTAATTTCATGGGGTGGGGACTAAATTCATGGGTTCAAAGAAGGGCCTATTCAGAGCCGTTTCTTCTACTGAAACAGAAAGTCAGCCTTTGGAGTAAAACAAAAAGCATCTTAGCACATAAGAAAACACTTGATTTTAGCACATGGTTTTGGTCCATGTGTAAAGCTTGGTAGCAGCACCTAGAAGGAGTGGCTTTTATGTTTACCCTTGAACAAATCCCAATGAGTTAAAATAGCTTATGGAGGGAAAGTCCCACATACGATTGTTTTCTGAGCTGTGGCATTCACAGCTAAGTACAGGATCTCAAGCCAAGCCAAAACTAACTTTGGCTGAACTGTAAGACGTTGATTTAGAAATCAAGAGGACTAGACAGTCCTTAAACCCTAATTTTGAACTAGGTGGTATAAAAATGCTTCCTAAATTGTGCAAAGTCAAATGGTTGTATCCAACTAAGTTCTACTCTGAGTACATCCACGGAAATTAATGGGCGTAAGTTACTTATATCAATTAACTTCTATGGGTATACTCTGAGCAGAGCTTAGTTGAATACAATCCCCAAACATTCCCTTAATGTTTTAACCATGTTATTTGTTTGTGATCAGCTGAGTATTCCAAAATGTTTGCTGCTACTGCTAACACTGACCTCAGAGAAACCGGATCCAAAAATTGATCGCAGTTAATTTAATCAATGATTTTTGAATCATGTCCCGAATATATATATATTAGCTGGGTTTCATTTTTGTTAAAGTCCTGGTGGCCAAAGAAAACAAGGGGAAGAATCACAAAAACTGGGCCTTCGTGGATAATGGCATGCCGATGGAATTCCTGGTTCATGTACAGCATTATAGCCATGTCAGGGAGTGGTGAACTTCATCCTCTGCTATGTGATGACATCACCCTCTTCAATTGCATTGCCCAGGATCTGTCATTTGGACGAACCATCATGCTCTGATTCTTTACTGGAGGACCTTCTATCTGAGGTGAGATGATTTACAAATAATTGAAAGACTTATCAGAGAATGGAAAAGAACCTATGGGTGTGTTTACACTCAGACTTAATAACATGATGTCATACCCTCCATAATGATAATTTTACTATTTATACCCCACACACCTTACTGGGTTGACTCAGCCACTCTGGGCAACTTCCAACATATAAAAAAAAAAGTTAATCTTTTTTTAAAAACTTCCCTATACAGGACTGCTTGGGGTTCAGATAACTTCATACCCTCCAACATTTCTTCAATGAAAATAGGGACATCCTAATAAAAAGTGGGGCATTCCTCGATCAAACCAAAAACCGGGATGGCTTCTCTCAATCAAGGACGTTTCTGGAAAACAGGGACACTTGGAGAGCCTGTGATGTCTTCTTGCATCTGTGTGGCCACTTTGAAGTCGCACAAATGTGCTCTAGTGTCCTGCCAATGGCTCGTGCTTGTAGGAGTTCAACATGCACTTATATCTGCCTGTCCTCATAGGAGGGGACTATGTTTGTAAAACAAATCCAAGCATGCCATTGGCATGGCAAAAGCTATTCTCTGAGCCCACAATACTCATATATATATATAGGGGGGGGGAGATTTAAAAAAAATTATAAGACACATAAGCAAACTCTCAAAAATAAAACCAAAAAATTAAAGATCCCTATCTCAAGGAACTTTGAAACTAAGCATAAATTAAAATTTTACTGTAGTGGACACGCCCCAGGCATAGGATGCAGGAAGTTCCCAACAGAGTGATCCTTTAGCATGGATTCACCTTAAGAGTGATAAAAGGTAGAAGGAATAGAAACATTTTTCTATTCAATCATATGTTGGTTGAATGTGTTATTTTGAGCTGTATATCTCCCTTGTAGCTTGTAGCTGTTTTAGGGTACATGTCTCCATCAATTACCCCTGTAGGAGAGAAAAATATTTTAATTTCTTTACAAAAAGGTGTGTGTGTGAGAGAGAGAGAGAGACTATCCGACATATTGTTCTACTTCTTCAGGTTGCCTGAAACACAATACCATGGACACACCCAACTGCTGAAATTCAGGAGAAAGTAATATTTCCACATTTTGCTGATCACATTTTGGAGGGTGCTTGAAAACAAATATGGTTCTGTAGCCCTTTCCCTTTTATGCAAGCTGAAATAAATTATAAGCAGCATTTTTAAAATTATCATCTAAGTGGTTGGGGGAGATAGGGGTTCGTCTCTGGAGTATTGTTGCTAATATTCTATGGCAAGTAGTCTAGGTTTCCTATCATATGAATGGTTTAATTTCAGGGCTGATATATTGTTAACAAACGGCTGGATAACTAAACTATTTCCTGTAGAATATCAGAATCAGCATAAAGCTCAGAATGTGCCTAACCAGTGCTCTTTCAGGGGGGTGCAGGGGTACGCATACCCCTAAACATTTTGTGAATCTAAGTTTGGCCTCATTGAGGGGCAGTATTTCAATATGAGTGGGAAAATGAGAGTACCCCTAAACATTTTTTTTTTAGAAAAAAAGCACTGTGCCTAACCCTTTTGGTTCCCCCTGCACAGGATCCAACTCCTAAGGGCTGAGTTCCCTTTGATTCCCTCAATAAAATATTTGAAGGGGATGACCCCCTCCCTCCAAGTTGATGGGCATTGCCGTTCAAAGGGTGTATGGTTGTGTATCTTGTGATTGATTTAGTGAGGCGAGGCTTATCTGCTCCCCAATATTTTAGTCAAGTTGGCATTCCTGTCCCCCCATTTCTCCTCCCAAAATGAAATGCACAACCCTGGGTTCTTCTTACAGTCTGTATTTCCACATTGTGGAAGACCATTATGATTTTGAGGAGATAGTGCCCAGCAATAGCCCCTCTCCTGAGCAGCTAATGCCTTAAGATCTCATGGGATTGGGATCTTTAAGAAGCTAATTCTGTTTGTTTCCTATTATTCTATATAATCGTAGTTTCTTACAGCTGGTTATGTTGAGATGGCACCATGAGGATATTTTAGTCTTTCGGATAGGTTTCATACAGTATTGGCTAGCCTTAGAAGTTGTTTACGTTATCTGTCTCCCAAAAACAAAGTAGCTTTTATCTTGGGTGAGAACAGAGGTGTCACCCAAACCCCACATGTGAATGTTATCTGTGGCTTACGTAACCCCAATAATATATAAGTCCCAAGAGCACACCAGTTGGTTGAGTTCCTATGCGAGGCTATCTGGATAGTGATGCATACTGGCCACCAGCTCAGCCTCAGGAGTCGTGTCCATTGCTGACTGACATCCCAAACCACCAGAGGACCTTAAGATAATGGCAACTCTTTGTCGGTTTATTTGGGCTGTTTAATAAAATATTTAACCTTCACCCCATTTGTTTGTTGATTCTGTTCTGAATCCCCAAAGAGCCTCTGCCTCTTTGGCAGAATATAGTCAAACAGAGAAAACATTGGAGACAAGTATACTAAGGCTCATTAAATGAGTAAATTAGCCATTAGAGCATCAGACATACCAGCCTCTGTGTGGTTTGTCTTCATGAGGGTGGCACTGTGGTCTAAACCACTGAGCCTCTTGGACTTGCTGTTCAGAAGGTTGGCGGTTTGAATCCGCACAATGGGGTAAGCTCCTGTTGCTCTGTCCCAGCTCCTGCCTAGCAGTTCAAAAGCACGCCAGTGAAAGTAGATAAATAGGTACCACTGTGATGGGAAGGTAAACAACATTTCCGTGCTCTCTGGCTTCTGTCACGGTGTTCTGTTGCACCAGAAGCAGTTTAGTCATGCTGGCCACATGACCCGGAAAGCTGTCTGTGGACAAACGCCGGCTCCCTCGGCCTGAAAGCAAGATGAGCGCTGGAAGCCCATAGTCACCTTTGACTGGACTTAACTGTCCAGGGTTCCTTTACCTTTACCTTACCTTAGACTTCCCTGCACCATGTGAATTAAATGCCAGGACCTGTAAGTTCATGAACTGATACATAAAATGTGCACATTTTATGAAAATTTTGTACATTGTATGTAAATTGATTTATTGTTATATTAATGCCAGTTACATCCATTAGTTAGACTGAACTATTTTAATAATGCACAACACATGACACAAAGTAGATAACAGCCTGTAATATGTAATTTTGTTACCACATTGTGCAGTTAACATATTTTGGGCATCCATTGCTGCATCTTGCATGCAATGTGTAAATAGATCTGGATATTAGCCCCTAGCAACCTTGCAGCTTTAAGAAAAACACACTGGTGAGATATTTGAATATTCATGTCTTAATTCTATAGTCAAACTCAATTAGGTGTGTACTTTCCTAGTTGTGTTTTTCAAATTAAGCTGTGGGTGAGTATTGTGCATTAATATGTTAAAAAACAGAATCAGATATATCTTCTAACTCCAGTAGATTTCTAGCTGAGCTATGTAAGCAGGAGAATCACATTGTGCAGCTCATCTGCAACTATACCATTTCAGCCTGGGGTGGGTGGTTAAGTATTTGAATGCTCCCCTTTTAAAACAACAGCACCCATTTCCTGTGAATGGATAGGAATTTTCTTAAAGAGTTCGCACATGCGAGTAGGTGCTTGCAACCAAGGTTTTGACTCATAACACCTTTGTACACAATATTTCCCAAATTCATCAGCAACTCATGGGAGAATAGCCTTTCTCTATCTGCTGGTCTCATTTTTAAGAATTCACTTTCCTCCAGTACTGACTCCCCAATCAACACCCTTCATATTTCCCTTCAACCATAGAGCCCACTTTCCACCCAAAGATTTTAATCACAAATCCCACTCTTTTATTTCCTCTTCTATCCCAGCTCTCTCCCTCTCTTCCATCTTACCTTTCCACATGGTATCTCTTTGTCTTTCTGTTTGTTTCTCCCTCCTTCCCTCCATGTCCTTTCTGATGTGTACACCACTGATGGCAAAGCTTTTCAGGAGCAATGTGTTATAAGATATCTCTGTCCACATTTCTTGTAGCGTGGCTCATTGGCTTATTAACACAAGTTAAAGTTACGTAAGAAAATATATGGTTTTATTATTTGTACCTATATCCAGAGCTTGACTCATATAAGTTTGTGGTGTGTTGTCTTGGCTTTTCCATTCAAGTGGTCACTGGGTAAATTCTAGTGAGCACATCATGAGCTCTGTGAGTACATTGGAATTTCCAACCAACACAAAATCCCTGGATACAGTAATCATGCTGCTGTTCCATGCCTACAATGCTTTGTAGGGTCTAAAAATTCTTCTAGTTATACAGGATCAAGATGTTTTTGCTTTTGCTTCCTGGATGGTGCAGATCACAAATGGTGGGTGATGTGCAGTCCTTAATAATTTAAGTTTTCATTTTTTTTAAAATACTTTGGCTTTCCCTGATAGTTACTAGAAAAATAGGAGGACAATAACCTAGGCCAAATATTCAGAAACCAATGGTATTTTAGACAACTTTGCTTATGCAATATTTAGTATTGTATTAACAGTCAAACAGAAGACATAGAAGATGAAATTTAAAAAATCTCTTTTCAGTGCTGTAAGTCAGTGACACTGATTCTGTGATCAACTGTAGCTGAGCTTTAATAAGATTACCCATAATATTTAGAGTACTTGTAAGCAATGTGTTTGGAGGATCAGGAGATAATTCCTTTGGGATAACTGAATATTTAAGCCCATATGAGTGGGCTAAACAGAATAATAATTCAGCCTTAACTGTCCCTTGTTCAATATATGATTAATATAATTTGTGTTAGTCTCAATATTTTTTATGTTATATGTTCATTGATGGATGGGTGTGTGGAAGGAAAGAGCAGGGTGAAGCTTTTTTAGCAGCTTTAGACTTTTAAAAAGATATATATAAGTGTGATTTTCTGTTCACCATAATAATTGCTGAGTACATGTAAATCCTTGTTTATGGATTTTGTATGTTATAAAATTATTTTTAAAGAGAGAGAGAGAGGAATAATATTGAGCTAATGAGCTATAATATTTGTGACCATTTGTCATGAGTATGTCTATATTTATGCAGCAGGTTGTCATCCTAATGGGCTATGGTTGTATTGTATTGAAAAGCAGATACACAGGTTATATTATAACATGAGTCTGATGCCATGCATGCCAGTGCAAGTAACTCTGTGTAGTAAAACAGACATGTTATTGCACATAGCTACTGTATACCCAAAGGCTCGAATCAATATGTTGACGTACGTACTGACAAAAAAAAAAATGTGAAAAAGTTTGTTTTGTCAATGTTCTTGTTGGGGTGCTAGACAAATATTGTCTTTCTTCATAGAGTTTAAAGCTATCTGTGTTTGAAGGGAAGGGGATTCATCCCCCAAATGTGCAAACATTAAAAGCATAAAAACCTTTCTGGTTTCACTGGAACATTTCAATAATGAAAAAACTAACAAAAGAGAATGAGCAATTAAGTGGAATTACTATATTCACTTTGCTAAATGTACTAGCATCTATTATATTTTCTGCCGTTGATCGATTTATTGATTCTGGTTCACAGCTTCCTGAAATCAGCAGAAAGCCTCCTGTTAATATGTTTGCCAAGCACATCTATTTGGAGCATTTGCAGCCAAAATCTTGGCATTGTACCTTGATAAATAGAAATGCTAGGACCTAGTTTTGGAAAAAACATAGAAAGGCAAAAGCAATTTCTTAGCGCAGGCATGGGGAACCTGGGGCCCTCCAGATGTTGCTGGACTCCCTGTCCCATCATCCCTGACCATTAGACATGCTGGCTGGGGCTAATGAGAGTTGGAGTCCAACAGCACCTGTAGGGCCACAGGCTTCCTATCCTTGCACTAGAGCTTCAGTCATGCCAGGTAGGCAGTATTCCTCCATGTAGTGCCCTCTAAATGTTTTGGACTCTCTCATTGGCACCAGCTAGTAGGGCGAATGGTTAGGAATGATATGAGTTGTGGTCGAAAACATCTGGAGGACTCCAGGTTAAGGAAGAGCTGTGTGAGCCATTTCTGGGGCAGTAGTGGATCTCTCAATTCCCAGACCACACTCCCTGCTCCATAAGCTGTTGGATGCTCCAGTTTGGGAATGACAGGTAAAAATTAAAGACGCAAGCCCTCATCAGACAACTGCCTGCCTCACATGTCCAGTGAGCACACCTGCTGACACCACAGGGCTTCTACTTGCATAGAAGAGCCCTTTTCAGAGACTCTTTGCACCTAGGCTCCCCTTCCACACTCCCGTCAGACACACAGCTCCTGGGGGCATGGATAGTGCACATGAGTAGCAGGCACAAACCCAGCTAGGGAAGGGTGATAGCTCCGTGAAGAGCATCTACTTTGCATGCCGAAGGGAATGTCTCTGGTCTGAAACCCTGGAGAGCCACTGCCAGTCAGCATACCTAACACTAATCTAGTTGAACTAACAGGCTGACTGAGTATAAGGTTGTTTCCTATGTTCCATTCCCCCATCTTGTGTTAAGTGAATGCATGGAAGAGATTTTCTGGAAAGGGCTATAGTGAATTGGCTCTTGTGGTTCTGGCATATGCTACACACCATCATGATAGCATAATGCTGTGTAGATGGCATGACTGTGGACTCAAAAAATTGAATAAAACCCAAGCCTATCCCTTTTTAAGTGGACTTCATTGTGTAAGCTCTGGGGTACAGATATTGCAAGGATTGGAATTTGGATTCCAACTCACGTCAACCCCAGCGTGGCCAATGGGTACTGAAAGGGAAATTGAATCCAATAACATCTATAGGGCCTGCTCTATAAGCTTCAATGGCTAGGAAAGACTATAGGAGTGGATTCTGTTTAGGAGGTAACTGGCTTCAGAATGGCACATTTCTCTGTATCACGTCAGTGGTAGACATAAAGAGATCCTAAGTGGTCAGACCTTAATGAAATCATTGTACTGTTATGAAGTTGTCCTTCATAATAACCACAAAGTAAATTGGTGCACAACTGCTAGAGCAGAACAAAGTGAGCTTCCCTGTAGGAAAACGTTAATTGATCACAAATTGCCTTGAAAGTAAAGGGGGTGGGGATAATGGATCGGTGCCTTGATTTGCAAACTGTATTTATAAACCTAAGGCATTTTCTTCTATGGCTATTTTTGTAAAGACCATTTCAGGGTGAAATACTCATATCCTTGTGAGTTACGTATCACTCTTAGAATTCTCAAAGGAATGTAACATTTAATATTTATTCTAGTGATATTTGATATATATTGTCCCAGACAAATACAATTCTATTTCACTGAAGGCTTTCATGACTAGGATTTAAGATCCCACTTTATGTGTTACTAATACCCTGGTACTCATTCATTCATTCATTCATTCAGCCTTTATTGGCATAATTAATACTCTAGTACAGGCATGGCCAAACTTGGCCCTCCAGCTGTTTTGGGACTACAATTCCCATCATCCCTGACCACTGGTCCTTTTAGCTAGGGATGAAGGGAGTTGTAGTCCCAAAACAGCTGGAGGGCCAAGTTTGGCCATGCCTGCTCTAGTATTTTCTTCTTGTGTGAGTGTCAATGGTATAAATGGTATAAGGAATCTTGAAGCTAATTTACATGCCATTTTCATGGGGTGAGGTGTTGGCTCCTAGGCAAGTGGTGAGCAGCAGCATATCCTCCAGCAAGTTGTTGCAGAGCAAAAGGCAGGACAAGGCTCTGAAAGAAGTGTCCAAACATTAGAGATCCATCAGTGGAATGTGGCCTTTATTTGGACTTCCTCTGTCAATCACTCAACTAGACCAATAATGCCTTTTATGACAACCTAGCATTTATCACAGCTTGTCAATAATGAAATTAAGTGATCAATTTCTCAGTGGTTTGGAAATGAAAATGAGTTCAGCAGCTTTTGGGAACCAAACATGGCAAATTCCAAGGATGTACAGAAATAGAAGGTGGTTGAAGGGGAGGATGCAACTTTGAGCTCCCCCCCCCCCACAAACACACTTCACTGCTGTATCTTTCGAATCCCATGAGATTACATTTCTCAGTTCCATTCTTACATTTAAACCTATAAACCTATAAAGTTTGAGAAACCATAACTATTCGGCATAGTTCTGCATATCAAGGGAACAGCATTTATGGGAGCCTACCTCACATGATAAGAAAATTCTGGTTGCAGAGCTAAAGTTATGAATTGGAATCAGACTTCACCTTCTTCAGTCATAAAGATTCCTTCCATCAATGAAACAGTTTATGAGCCAGCAGGACCAATGGTCTGGGAAGTAGCAGTGTGGACTGTAGTAGAGTTTTTCTCACCACCCTACACCAGTTGAAGAGTCTGTCTGAGTTGAATTCTGCTCTTGGGATGCTGCTCTTGGAGGAAGAAAAGTCTAGACGCAACTCATTTTCAGGTATTGGCCAAACAGCTTATGCCAACATTATTTCTCCTATTCTTCTGTATTTCAGATATATAGAATCTTCTGCATAAACAGATTTTCATTATCATCCTTATTTTGATTTCCAGTCATGCTTGGATTCCACAACGATAAGAAGTGATTGTTTTGTACATTTACCTGATTATGTATTTTTAAAAAAATAAATCAATAAGGGGCCTGTGTTGCCTGTTCTGTTTACAATGGCTTGTGTTGTGTGAAGGCATATCAACTGTTGTATGATATTTTTCTTATGTAAAATTCACGCTGAAAAGACCATATAAATGTATGTGTGTGTATGTGTGTGTATTGGGATTTTGTTAAACTCTACTGGTATAAAAATGTGGTTCTAACTACATGAACTTCTGTGATAAATTTTTATCATAAAAGTTTACATTAAAAATCAACAACCATGCTGGCTCAGTTTATATCATTATTAATTAACCATTAGAACACAATTGCAAATATGAAATGATTGATAGATCAGACCTGTGTGGGGACTGGCAATCATCACCAATGTCATATTAAGGGCCAGACTCAATGTGAGATCAAGCACATAATTAGCCCTTGACATTTGTTTTTTAAGCAGCACTATGCTTAAACCTGGCCTCTTTTGTTTTGAATAAATAAATACAAATAAATACAGACTCAGGGGAGGGCAATGTGGCACTGTTTACTACAGACAAAACCTTCATGAGCAAAGAACAGCTCAGCGGGAGGGGGGGTTGATTCTGGGCTGGAAACTAGTGGTAGACCAAAATCCCACCTTCATTTTCATGTGATCATTTGCTCTCCTGTAATCTCACTATCTAAGGTGCCTTCAGTGGTTTTCAAAGTGGTGGAGGAATACATTTATAATAATTTTTCATGGGTGAATTTTTCTGGGGGCGGATGGGGTAAAATACTGAAAAAGGGGGAAAGTTAGTTTCTCACTCAAAACGAGAAGGATAGTGCCTGTTCATTTTAGCTCTTATCTCAGGTTCTACTAACACCACTTGTGTTGAAACTGTGAACTATGATTTATTTCTCCACCCTATAGAGAACCACATCTTCCTGAATATCTCTTGCTGTGTGAGATCTGGCACAGGAAGTGGAACTATTATTTTTTTTACTCCCCCTTTGGTATAAAAAATGCAATACTAAACTGGGGGAACCTAATTCAAATTGGGATGACAGCAGAAGGGAGGGCATGGTTAATATTTTCCTCTCCAGCTACTATTTGAGGTAGATGAAATGACTAATTGCAAAATGACTAATTGGTAGCTGGCACCTTGGGAACCATCAGCATCTATGGGAGAAGATCGTTAACAAGCATCTTTCCACACTTTGTTTATTTTCTCATTCCACTGTAGTAAGCAAACAAAACAGCTTCCAATTACTGTGGGCAGAACACTAAACAGCTGGCTTTCACCAAATATCTCCCAAATGTCACAACTCTAAAAGCAAAGTGGCTGGCATATGAAGCTCTCTGATACTGTGTAAACTGAAGAAGGTTTTTCCCCCACCAGAGTTCACTACCAGCAGCTGGGAGAGAGTGGTTGCATTCGCATCAGATTGCTCACCATGGGGACCAGTGTCAGATAAGGGATGGTGTCAGAGCTTGGCATCACTGGGCACCTCTTAAGTTCCACCTCTCTGCATGGGGCCCACAACAGATCACCCCCCCCACACACACACACCTAGGCCCCTAATGCTCCTCCTGTTTGTTATTGCTACCTGTTTATATGTCTACATCTCTTGCCAAAGCTTTCAATTTATGCATCCAATATGTCTATCAAGGAATCCATTCATCGTGATGTTTCTCCCATCCCTATCTAGGTAGCCCAGGCAGCTGCTCATTCTTGAAAGCAGCCAACTTTCCCCAAAATTTTGCTTAGCAGCATCTAAACCACTGTTCTCCAAACTTGGGTCTCCAGATGTTATTGGACTATAACTCTCGTAAACTCTAGCCATTTTAGCCAATGCTTGGGGGTGATGGGAGTTATAGTCCAACAACATCTTGAGCAAGCAAGGTTGAAGAACACTGATATAGCTGTCCAATGAATATTCCAGACTCTTTAAAAATCCAAAGCTCGCAATGTCAAGAATAGTGCAATAAGTTAAGAAAGAAACTCAGGCACGACAATCAGATTTATGCGCAACTTGAGTGGAAATCAGTCTGAAGGGAAGGAGAGATTAACCACCACCCCAAACACACACTCTCTCACACAGTTCTGCATCCCCCCACCCCAGTTCAAAACCATTTGTATTTCTTTCCATTTATTCATATTTTCTTGGCAGCCAAGCTGTAACGACAGAGAACATTAGAGGAAGGAAATCAAAATTAATTATGTGGCAGTAAACAAAAGCTTATTCATGTTTAGCACTTTGTCAGCAGACAGAAATGATGCTTGAGAGGAAAACAGGATTAAAATATATTAACTATTTTGCTTGTCACAAAATATAAGTGCCTTTGACAAGTGAGAGACATTCAGGAGGTGTTTGCTAACGAAATATGATAAAAGAATGGCTGCACTGGAAGACAGAGGAGGCCTTTGAAGACGCAAATAAATCCTCACATGGCCCACAACCATGCTGATTCAGTGTTAATAGGTGAAGGGAGCTATCCTATGCTCCTTGGAAAGGTGGTTGCCAAAATATACATTTATTGTTTGTTTCATACAAAAATTATATACCCGTTGATTGTGAGACAACCTCAAAGCAGTTTACAAAAGGTAAAACAATAAAAATTTCAATAAGAAGAATTAACACCAATAAGACTTCAAAAAGTTAAAATAATGATAAATTCAATATAGATTGAAACTTTCCTACACTTTCTAAATATCTGGATAGGCTTGTCTGAACAAAGGCAGCCCTGTTCAGGGAAGTTTTTAATGTATGACATATTAGTGTATTTTTGGTCTTTGTGGAAGCCGCCCAGAGTGGCTGGGGAAACCCAGCCAGATGGGTGGGGTACAAATACATTATTATTATTATTATTATTATTATTATTATTATTATTATTTCTAGCAGGTGCCCAAAAGAGTACAGTGAATGTGCCAGCCCAATATCAATGGGCAAGGATGTCCATTGTTTCTGTTCTTGCACTACCACTCTCATCATCCCTGATGGGAGATGTGGTCCAACAACATCTGGGGACCCAGCATTGAAAAACTGTGTTCTAGAGTGGCTGCTACTGGAGTGCTGGTTCTGGATGTGGGGAGGAAAGGTCCAAATTCCAGCTTTGTTATGAAGTCTGACATCCGATTTGACCCATCTTGAGCAATTTAATTGGAAGACTTCCAAACTGTTCATTTTCAATATATTTCACCTAATTGAATCTTCTTTAATTCTCAGTCTGTCACTTGATAGAGATAACATCTCCCCTTTTCATTTCATTTTGCCTTTTGTATCTTCCTGGTAAAACATTACTGTCACCGAACCTGCCATCGCTTATGTAAATTTCAATACTGACAAAGGATTTCCTGGTGAATATTCATATAGATGCCATCATTAAAGCGTACTTAAGCTTTTGCAAATTAATTCTGCAGAGGGTTTTGGTTTTCCCCCCATTTGCATTTGCATGTAATGCGTTTAGTTATGATGGATCCCATTCCTTCCTAATTAAAGCTGCTATTCCAAAGTATTCCTCAGTTTCTGCCTTGGGGTGATATTTTTCTTTTCTGTATTATATCTAATTTCTATTCAGTGCTAAAGATTACATCTTCTGGCTTTCATAGCAGATCACACTATCATCTGGCTGTAATCCAATCTCTAATGAAAGCAATGGCAAATCTGCAGGGACTTTAGCTAAGCTTTGATTTTACTCTACAGAGAGCCATGTTTAATAAGGCTCTTTAAATTTTTCTCTTTGCCAGTGAGAGCTAGATCTTTTAAACTTTTCACTTTTCCCAAACTGGAAAGGAAAGGAGATGTAGCCAATCAAGTTAGGT
The DNA here is from genome assembly GCF_964270895.1 of Podarcis filfolensis. Lineage (NCBI taxonomy): Eukaryota > Metazoa > Chordata > Lepidosauria > Squamata > Lacertidae > Podarcis > Podarcis filfolensis. The sequence continues at coordinate 54,693,349 of NC_139608.1, forward strand.
AAACAGGCTCGCAGCCATGAACATCTGCAATCATTAACAGTGCGAACATTTTCATTGCCATACTTGGGGATGTGTATTAACCACATCCATGGCTTTGAATAAAACCAACTTTGAATGGAAGCAGAATCAAATGACAGACTGAGAATTAAAGAAGATTCAATTAGGTAAAATATATTGAAAATGAACAGTTTGGAAGTCTTCCAATTAAATTGTTCAAGATTGGTCAAGCCACTTCATGTATGGCCATGATCATGATCAAACGGCAAAGCCTTGAGATTTCAGATGGTGTGACTTTCAAGGGACCTAAAGAATGTACTCTCAAAACTGCAGGCCTTTTATTTAAACATTATGTTGAACCCTAGTATGGTGGGGCACAAGATCTTATCCACATGTGACCACCTTCATCCTCTTTGCGCAGTCATCAGGATGCTTGGAATACTATGCACATGTAAAGACAGTGCCTAGACTCCTGAAGCTCTGCTTGGCATATGACTGTGCTGAGCAAGGGCTTATGTGAGCATGCCAGAGGAAGTGAACAGCATCATAACTTGAACAACAACATAGATGACATCAAAAAGATAAGAAAGATGGTGTGAGGACAATAATATCTGAAGCATCATAGATTTTATGGTAACTATATTCGTAATGTATTTTTGTCGGTGTTTTGTCCTTTGATGCTATGGCCTGTCGGCTATGCAAATAAAGTCTATTCATTCATTCAAGCATCATGGCAGAGCAAGCCCTGTCTCTAGGTACCACCCATCTCTCACATAGGCAGTTGGAGGGTGAAGGCTTTCACCCTATCTTAATTTTCAATATTCATTAATAACATCTGTAGGTTGTCCTGGACTTCCATTAAAAGAGCAGCATCCAAATGTGATTGATAAATTGTGAGAATTATGATAACCTGAGATCTATGGAAGGAAAAATACATTTATCCAAGCTCTTTGGTTGCCCATTCCCTTCTGAAATGTTGTGAATGTACACTGTTAATTGAAGTTTTTCTGTGGTTAACCTGAAAATTATGCCACATGCTGCACATGCATTCAGCAGGCACTCTGAACAGTCCTTGTGTGTATTTCTGGGACATTATATTGCTTTGTTTTATTTTTAAAAGGTACAATTATGCTCTTTAGGGCATCATTTGTCATTTTGCTATGGCTACTGGTGAGTCATTTTCTCTTTAGACACCTGCCTCCTAGGTGTGTGATTATAATAATGTGAAGCTCGAAAACTTGTTGAGCATAATCACTTTGTTAGGTTCTATTCAGTAAAAATCAGTCTTGCTTTTGTGTGCACCTTACTGAGGCAGGCAGGTTGTGCATGGAAATATCCTCTAAGACTCAATAGAACCTTGTTTCTTTTTCTTCCTACCTCAGCATATGCACATGGGTACTTCAAAGCATCCTGGTACATTTCTGATCTCACCAGTGGTCCGTGATGAGACCTGGCTTTCTTTCAGGTGACGGTAATGTTACACAGTTGCAATGCATTCTTGGTTTTGTAATGTTGGGGCTAAAAAAATCACAAGCTGTAAATATTTCTCATCAATGTATCCTTATAGGAAGTGGTCTCTTTGGGATATGTAGGGGTTGACATATCAGGAGAATAAAGGTACCACAGGAATGAGTTGGTACCAGTAACAGAATACTGCTGAAAATGCAGCACACAGTCCAAAATAACACTGGTTTGGGTAAGACAACCTGTGGTAAGTCATTTTTCTGTTTTGTTGTACCCTAAATTTTGAACTGCACACTGTTTTGGATAGAATACACTAGCAGGAACCTCAAGTTGTTTATTCTGCAGTTTTCGCATCTTTGTAAAACAGTGAATTCCACTCACCACAGATAAAAGCCCTGTTCATATTTACATGATTACTTACTTCAGTAAAGCTAAGTCAAGAGCCCTTGATCTGCCAGCAGTTGTTGATGGTCTTTCAACATATTTAATTTCAGCCTCTGATTCACCTCTTAAAAGTTTAAACAAATCAGAGGGTAATTGAAAGTGTAGCCCTCAGCATCCCAAGTGTTTTAAAAAGTTTCACAATTGGGGGGGGCGGGGTTTGCTGTCAACATGGCTCAGCAGGCAATGTTTCTTAAAAAAAACAAAACCCAGGCAAGGTCACAATCTAAATATCCATCTACATATACATACACTCTTAGAGATAAGGCTTCCATCAGGGCTGAGGAGACTGAAGTCAGGATGCTTTCTGAAAACATTTACACCACCTTTGAAAGCCACCCCTTTCTGCAATTCATTTGGAAGGCCTTTTTCTACTAGGGTTGGGAAAGCAGAGCCCTGACTGACTCCAGCTGCAAAAGCTGAGGCTTTGGGGCTAGGGTTTTGTTTAGAGGGTTTTGTATGCGGGGGGGGGGTGCTGTTGTTGTTATAATTTTTAATATCTTTATTTTAGATTTTATAAAGATATATGTGTGGAAATTGTTTGATTTGGTTGTGTTCTTTTTGATGTTTTATTGTTTATTACTATTGGTTATGCTGTAAATATGTATTTTGTCATATTGTAAGCTGCCTTGAGCAAGGCTATATAACGATGGAAAGGCAGTGTACAGATAAAATGATGTAGGTACTGTAATGGCTTTAGGGGTTGCTTGTGCGTAAGTTGCCGCCGCTCTGGGCTAGGTTGGCTGGTTAAACCATTTCTCGCTGGACAGCCATCCACTCCGTGGCTGTTCAGTCGCTGGCAGAATCCGTCAGTGGGCGTTTCTTAAACCTTTTCCAACATAAAAGTTGTTTGACGCCCAGTCTCCTCCTACTCTCCCTGCGTGGAAGTCTTCTGCGCAGGGAGGGCATGGGTAGCGGAGGACCTGTGCTCTCCCCGCTGGTGTCCAGTGAAGAGTCCCGGAGCCTGCTCTCTGCTTCCCCCATTGGCCCCCCTCTATCCCTGGTGTTGCGCTGATTTTTTTCCCCAACCGGAGACCTGCCTCTCTCCCTGCTTAGCCCCTCTCCAGCATCGCTGTGGAGCCTCGCCTCCTCCTCTAGTTCCGATGGCAGTTCCCTGACAGGTACGTTAAAAGGAAGGGTAAAAGTCTTTGTAACATGGTTCCCTTCAAATAGCTTCTGAGAGTGAGAAGAACAACACCTTCTATTTCTGAACTGGCTTTGTTATTTAATGTAGCCCAAAATGACTGGCAATATAGTGTTACCACAAAGCCAGTTCAGAAGGAGAGCTGGAAGTCTTGCTCCCACTTTGAACTGACTTTGTGTTTTCGTCATATACCCATATCTGATTGGCTTCTTGATGTTAGTGATATCATCCCCTGTAGTGGTGTGTGTGGTGAGGTGGAGTCTCCATTCCAGCAGAGGTGTCACTGTTACTCACCTGGATGGGCCAAGGCTAGGCAGTGATAAGGTTGGGGCAGCACAGATGCACTCTTGGTACCAATCCAGCACTCCAACTGTGCAGCTCCAACCTGTCATCACCCCACTGCATTCAGGTAGGAAATATGTTGTGAGTTTCCTGTTTGACTATTGTGCATGGCTCTGACACTATAATTTGTCATGAAAGTGCAAAAGAAGAGGCCAGGCATAGGGTAGAGGCAGCTTATAAAGTTGACAGTGTGCCCCAATGCCAATGTAGGCCTCTTGTGAAAGAGCAAAGGGAGTTGTAATGTTCATCCATGAAGGCTTATACAGAAGAACCATCCCTGCCAAAATGTAGCACCAAAATTGCCACCAAGAGAGATAGAGAGCTTCATAAACAATGGCAATCAAGAATGAGAAGGGAGTCTGGAATGCACATTTCAATTCCTTCAAACCCACCTTTCATGCCACAGATATTAGATCCTTAAACGTTTGTCATGGCCCCAACTTTTGCTTTTTCAATGGACTGAAAATCTGTGTCCTGAGCAGCTGCGTAATAGACAAAAATTTACAAGTGAAGCTTTTTGTAACTTACATATATAAAGACTGCCTGTTGCTTTATGCTGGTGTCAAAAGCTGCCAAACTCTTGACATTATATGGTGTGGTGCAAGTGGTCCTAATTGGCAAATGCAGTTTTAGAAATATATTCCAAAGGGATTCCCAGAAATAAATGCACTTTTCAGATTTCCAGGTCATCCTACAATACCATATTATAGAAAGCAGAAAAGTCGCTGGATTTCACTGCACAATCTGCAGAAAGCCAACCCCCCCCTTGCTTGTGACCTTCTAAAAATAGAGCTGTATGTTTCAATTAGAAGCTAGTGATAAAACACGACAGCATTCTGCGCCTCATCGTGTGGTGTGAGCTTGCTTTGAATGTAGGGCAGGGAAGCAGAAAACCAACCCTGAAATCACCTGTAATCACCACTTGAAAATCGACACAGGATCTTTAACAATTAAAGTTTGAAAGCGACAAATAAAAATAGCCTGTTTAAACCCCTTGGAAGGAGCAGACTGCATAATAATTGATTGCATGTTCATTTTTAGAAGATTGACCTTTCCTTCCAGTTGTGTGATGTGGAGATTTGCTTTCAGTACTTTAGCTATCATTTGCCTTTGTTTATTCCATTAAAGAAAAAAAGGGGGGAAAGGGCGGGGGGGGGAGCCTCTTCTCTGCCCAGCATGGAATATCACTGCTGATCTCATTTGGTGTCTTCTAATAATTGCAGGTTTTAAGCAAGCTGGAGACATCAACTTTCGCAAGAATTAAGCATGCAGTGAAAAGGAACAAGGGGGGAAATGAGTGGGAGTATGGTAATTGCATCCCTCTAAAGGCAGGCAAAGTGAAACAGAGCAGCAGATGGTGTCGAGATCTAAAAGAAAATACAACATGGACAAATGTAGACAATAGAAAAGGAAATTATGAGATTTTTTAAAAAACAAAAAAATCCCCATAAGCCATGGTTCTACAGGGCAACAAAGGCTTTCTAAAGGGCACTAAGAGGTGGAAATGATTACATACACAAGATCATTGCACTGGCATCGCTGTAGAAGTTAGGGTAGTGAATGGAGGGGAGGAGTCTCCTCTGACTCCACAAACATTTTTGCAGATTTGTAAGAAGCACTCCCGCATACTGCGGGAGGCAGTGGAAGACATGGCGTGCTCTGCTCCATGGGGTTATGAGAGTCGGACACGACTAAATGACTACACAACAACAAGAAGCACTGTGACAGAGGATTTTTTTAAAAATCCAGTAAATTCCCTTTGCTCTGTCTTCTCTATTTAATAGGCTACAAACCTGCTCTTGCTTCCAGTCCCATTCAGCAGAGGATAAACGTCTGAACCTGAACTACGCAGACAGTGGATAATTGGGTAAATTGTGTACCTGGACTTTGCCACTTCATCCTGCAAGAGGAGAATTGTATCATCTGAACAGTTTCCTGTATAGCTAGCTAGGTAGATGCTATATCTATATAAAGCCTCTGCTGCAGTCAGGCAAAAACCTTGAAAGAGAGTGTAGGAAATGGCAGTGGTCTTGGGAGTGTCCAGAAAGGGGCAGAGAGAGCTCTACGGATGCCACATTCAGTTGGCAGGCCAGAGATTCTCCTCCCACCTCCCCAGAATTAGCAGATTCAAGGAGTGGGACCTTCTGATTTCCAATGCTACAGTTAAGGAATTCCCTGCTTTTGATCAGGTTTTGAAACTTTTATTGCCTTAGGTATTTGGTGTTGGAGATTTCTCTTGTGGTTAAAATAATTTGACACTAGTTTTAATGCCTCTCTCTGGGCTTATCCATACTTTCTTTTGTTTCATGTTTCTATATTGCAGCTTAAAGCAACTGGAGGCATAAAAACTGACTCCTTCTGGAATAAAGCATTGTTCAGACCCATAAATTGTTATTCAAAACTTTAGTTGCAGAACTTCATTCAAAACAGAACAAAAACATCAAAGATACATCCAAATAATTCCATACAATATATTGTGCATGTCCAGCACAGGCTCGGCATCTTATAAGAAATAAAATATAGTTTTGAACAAACCTAGAAGCAAAGGTCTGTCTCTTTTTACAGCCTCCATTTTGCCTGGAGCTGTATTCACTCTCTGGAGAGGGTCTTTTACACATTCTTACTCTCACAGTGTAAAGACAGCTCCCTTTCGAAATGGAGATGTGCAACCAAATACCCACATCACATGTTCAAAGGTAAACATTTAGTATGCTGCCATGGAAAAACACCAATGTTAGCAATACACATTTAGCCATTCTCCATTTCAGTGTCAATTAAACAATTATACTTCATATTCTAGGCACAGGTCAGCACTTTAAAGCTCTGTATCTGAGCCCATCACCTTTTTGGGTGCTTTCCCTATGAAAACCCGCTAACAGCAAACCACATAAAACTTGAATTGCTGTTTGTTCCGATTCAGTGTTAAAGAGTGGGTTTTCTTAGGGGAAAGTGGAGCTGACCTGTACCTATAAAGCATAGGCAAAAGGAAAGTATGAATGAGCCTCCTCCCGCTATATATATTTCTGGTTTGATTTGTACTGTTCTTGCATATTAATATATTATTGTTGTTTATATTGCATTCTGGTTTGGTTAGATTTGTAGAAAATGGGGTAGAAATTAATGAATAAATAAAGTTCCTTAATGGGGCAATTCTATAACATTCCACTAAGATGGTTTATCCCTGACACTGGTGCACACCTCTGAGGTTTCTTTCTTCACTGCTCTGCTTAAGCACCCCAGCACAACATACCCCAGCTTCTCTGTAAAGGAATGGCTTTCAAGGGAGCTGATCAAATTTACAGCCCAGATTTAAAATATTTCAGGTTAGACTTCATCTAGAACATAGCATAGGGCACCACTGTATTTTCAATGAACTTTTCAGGTATCATTAATAATAAAGACTACGTTTCTTCAGGCTGAAAGTGTACTTCTGAATACAACATTAAATATGAAGAAACAGATGCTGTACTTAAAATTTGCCAACAGTTACACCACACATTTCATGTTGCTGTTGCTGCTGTTGTCATCATTAATTTCATGTATGAATTACTTTCCATGAAGTATCCCAAACAATATACAAAGGGCTGTTATTTACCAATGGCAATCATTTCAGAATGCTGTATTGACTAGTTGCATTCTGATCATCCTGGCCAATGCAATTTCATTTAAGCCCAATATAGGCTTGAGTTTATTTTCATTAACCATGATTTAGAGACAGCTATGCAAACAGGTCATTCCAGGGTGTTTTGGTTATAACCTCTTAGCAGTTATTTCTGATTATCTGCTGTGTTTCTCAATGAACAATAGTCCACAAATCAGAGATAGCAACGCTGCTGTTGAAGCCATACTTTTCACCTCCCAATGATGGCAGAGGTGAGGGAAGAGCCTTGCTTTTGCCAAGTCGCTAATATCCACAACATCTTCTGTTCCTCCTCTTTGAATGGAGAGTTGTTATCTGCGAATAACTAGCAGAGTACATTAGCCTTGCATGTTGCTTCACTGCGCACAGTGCGCATGGAAGGGAAGGAAGACTGCACCTTCTGGCCACACCTCCAACTTTGCCTACCAGCTTCACCCACATCTGAAAAGGAGAGACTATGCATGGGCACATATTATTATTACACTAGAGTCTGCTGCCCCTGTTCACTCGCCAACCCCATCTACCCACCAACCCCTTGTCTATCTGTCTCCCTTTATGCCTGACCAAACCTCCCTCCCTTGATACCTCACCCAAAAGAACCTGTCTTATCACCTCACCCAAACCATTTACCACTTTGCTGAAAATCCTCTCTTCTTCCTTTGCACCTCACTCCCCAAAAGCACAGCCCGTCACATGATCTCATCCCTGCCCCATTTTCTTCGCTGATGCAGATTCCCCAGCCTTGCAGTAAAGTGAGGTTGCCATGATGAAATCCAAGAAGCGATACATCAAGGTTTATTGAGAAAATAATTTTTAAAGTTATATTTCTCCAGTGTAACTGTTGTCTGTTTTATATATATAAAAAATACAGCCCTGACATTTGTTTGCAACATCTTTATTCCACATGCCACTGAAAAAAAATCCTTGTTTAATATACGGAATAAGCAATATCTACTCTAGTTGTGCAGTCATTTTGTCTTCCCAGATAATAGCTCTCCTCATACAATCAACAGTTTTGTCCCTGATTACATTTTTATTCTGTGGAAAAGTAAGTGTTGGGAGTTTATATTTAGGCATGGATGAAGAAGGATTTTTTTCATAATCTATTTCATATTTCACACAGCACATTAATTATTTTAGCTACTGACTTAATTAACAGTGGCAATTTCCACCCGTATCTCATAGTTGGATAGTTTCTTTACCACATCTAACAGGAAGTTTCAGATAACCAGGTGTCAAGTAAGATGTAAGTCACCATCAGACTGCCTAGATGTTCTGCAACATTCAGCATAAGTAATAACTGAGAGAAAAAAATACCCATTACCCACTTGTCATTTTTGAGAAACAAAGATTCAGGTTATTATCATCCCATTGTCCTTTACAGCACGGAACATGAAATATCACTGTTGCTTTATGAATATACTGCTTGTTGGCCAAACCACAAACACCATTTGCTTTTAATTAAGTTTCATCTGCTTGTGATAATTTAATGGGCCCAAGAGCACTGCCCCTATTCCACTTACCCTGCACTCGGCTCCCACCTGTGGCTCCTAGAAGCTGTTACCATGCAACAGCGGCCACACCCAGGACCTGCTTCGACTGAACGACTAAACCAGGTGAGGAGAGCCGATGGGTGTCAAGCCCTCGTTGAGTTGAGGACTTCCCCTGCATGCAAAGATATGCTCTGGCAGATTGAGCAGACGAAACCAATAGTAGGTCCAATGGTCAAGAAGGCAGTTTCTGCATGTGCTGTAGAGGTAAGTGAGTGGCAGATGGGACTTATCAACCAGGGAAGGTAGCCCATCTAGACCATGCCTCTAAACTCTGAGTAAGACCATCATTGGCCACAAGTCAATGTATCTCACCGTGAACAGAGGGTGAGGGGTCATGAAAGCCAGCCCTGCCCCAAATATCCCCACTGCCTGTTCCACCCCCCAACTAGGAAGATCTGAAGGGGTGCATTTGAGTGAATGTACTTTCAGGACTCCCACAAGTAAGCCTGATAATGCAGGATTTCCAATTGTGGGGAGGCTTCTATGTGTGTTCCCACAAACTGTTAGAATCTTCCTTCATATCTTTCCACACAATATGAAATCATAGAATTGTAGAGTTGGAAGGGACCTCAAGGGCTACCTCAACTGCCTGCAATGCAGGAATCACAGCTAAGGGGAAGGTTGGATAAAGATAAGGAAATGGGGGGTGGGGCCAGAGCTTAAATCTTCTGTTCCATGAACACTTGGTATGCTCTCTTCAGGATCAGTCCTTCCCAGTGCAAAACATGTTTACTAGGAAGTAAGTGTCACTGTTTCCAAATGCCTAGGGTTCAGGTGGGTTCAAATATGCAAATTTCTCCACAAAAGACTTACTGTGCTTCTCATTAAATCTGAGTTGATTAGTTCTGATCCTGATGCAATTATATAAAAAATGTTTTCCCAAGACTGTATTAGAAGTACAAATATTGTTTATTCTCAGCAAAAAAATTCAATTAAGAGAAGAACACAGCACATTCCAATTATATAATACCTCAGGCTTCCTATGACTCACTCAAACCTATTGGCTCCAAGTATACTGATGGGTTTAATGAAGCATAACAACGTAAGCAAGAGTAGACGAGATGCCACAGCGGTCACATCTAAATGTTTTGTGGATTCCCTATAGTCTTTACACTGGCAGTTCACATTAACTGATTCTCAAACCGTAGTCTAGAATCTAGATTACCTGCAAATATAGCAGATCTGTTTTGAATCAGAGCTTAATGTATGCAGTCAAAGTGCAGGAATAAAATGCAGGCAATTCATCCACAGAAAAAGATTCTGGAAATTACTAGCAATTTGAAAGGAATATTCCACTTTAAAAATTGGAATGTTAAGTACTTTACAGATAATTTGACTTTAATGCCTGGGGTTTAAGCATATTCACAAACTGAACTTCTTGACTTACATCAAACCATTGGTCCTGGCTTTTCAGGGGTTCCTTATTGTGTTCACCATGGGAGGCAGTTGAGGAAAAGAGCGAGGAGATAATCCTGTCCCTGGCGCTGCTGGGGATGAACTAGGGTATCTGTTGCCAAGTCAAACCTCTCCTCCAGAGCAAATTGGCTGTGCCGGAAGGCCTCTAGGGGTGAGACATTGGAGTGGATGCAGCTTCTTTCTTAAGATTCACTCCCAGGCTATCATTGAGGCCTTACCTAGTAGCCGATGGTGTGATGGGGCTGCCCTCACCCGACCTCCAGGGCACAGAATTGCTGCCGCTTACTGAGAAGAAGCAGAGGACCAAGTTGGTAGGGAGGTCAGTGCAGTGCGCACACACAAGTAGAGCCCAATCAGTGTTTCTGCTGCTGTGTTTGCACTGTGCTAATCTCGCCAATCATAGCCCTCCCCTCTCTTTCCTGATAAGCAGCAGAAATTCAGCCACCTGGAGGTCAGGTAAGCCCCACCACCCCACCATGCTGTCCACTATTGGCCTTATCTAGAATTTCAGCATTGGAGTAATTAACTTCTCCGCCCAACCATGTTTGTCATTTCTATGGACAAAGGTTAGCACCACTGGTTGGTGGGACTTTGGTTGCCATCCATCAGTTTTGGGAGACAATGGTAAAGTGCTCCTTCAGGGCTGAAGTCAAACTGTTGAAGAGCTACAGTACTTGCTGTGGCTGTAGAGACCGATATGTGAGAGATATGCTTTGCTGCAGTTGTGGTAGATGAAGGCATCCAGTTGTGCTCTCTGCACCCATCCCAGCACTCAGTGATCCTCTAGACACTGCTGTGGCTGCATGATTTGGCTGATGGGGCTAGGAAGAAATTTTATGTGCACTCATGAGCCAGCTTCTAAAGATTTTTTTTTTACCATAGATCACTTGAAAATTGTAGTAGAAATTGTTGTGCATTGGGCTGGATACTGGATGGTTTTTATTGTATTTGCATTGCTTCCTATAATAGAATCATAGAATTGGATGGTTGGAAAGGGACCAAAGGGTCATCTAGTCCAACCCCCTGCAATGCAGGAATCACAGCTAAATAATCCCTGACAGGTGGTTATTCAACCTCTGTTTAAAAAGCTCCAGTGAATGAAAGTCCACTACCTTCCAAAGTAGTCTGTTCCACTGTCAAACAACTCTTACCATCAGAAAGTTGTTCCTAAAGTACTCCACAAAGTGGCACTAGGCAGAGAGAGCAAATATAGACTTATTTTGTATGTAGGAGTAAGGAAAGGAGGAAAAGACCGCTTTTGTGAGGTGAAAAATTGAAAGAGCCTCTGAGGTTTGGCCTACGTAGCAAAAGGGATGCCACTTTCAGTAAAAATAATAATTGAATGTTCACCCATTAGTGTAAATAGGTTGTCATCCTCTAGAGTCCCAGTTTTCAATTCCCCCTGCTTATCTTGAGTCAGCGGATGAGGCAAAACTGAAAACAGTCTTAGATTTACAGAACGCAAACATACCTTTCCTTCAGCAAGAGCCGTCAACAGATTCACAGTAGATCTGGCCATTCTAGCAGATCAGAGCAACAAGCAGAAGTGGATTAAGCAGCCACTTGTAGATAAATCAAAATTCGCACACCACACTCTTCTATAAATATCTAATTCAAAACCTAGAGTGACGTCAAGCAATAATACATCCTGACAAATGCTAGTCAATTCAGGTGACAAAGTATATGCCTGAATGAGAGCAAGTCTTTGGACATTTTGAATTTTTGACTCATAGCTGAACCGCCACAAGATTGCATTAAACGTGATGGATTCACTGCCTCTGGGCGCAGTTTTATTGCTCAGAAACTCTCTTGCTGTGTCAAAGCAAAGTGGAACAATCCTATTCCAGATTCCAGCCTTTTCATGAAATATCAATACAATAATTTACATTATGTTCAGAACAAGACTGTGCCTTAAGTCCCTAATCCTGAGAACTGAGATCCATTTAACAAAAGCATTGTCTTATTCTGCCAGGGCTTCAGAATGTTTCATATATGACAAAAACTACACAAAAAGCACCTACCCACTGTTACGAAAAAGGAGCAATGCTGCTGAGTGCTCCAGATGGCTGGAAAGCCAAACAGGATGTTGATGTTATGGGACTGTACCGTGGGAACAAGGGACAGTCTATTATGTGCTCTGAGCACCGGATGTTAGCTCAGAGTGGCACATGACCCTGTACTGGAAGTACATGGGTGGAGTTATTCCCTCTCTGCTGTGGCTGAAGAGGGTGCAGACATGTTTCCTCTGCACTGCTGGAGAGACAGAAATAAAGGCATGTAAATACATTTCTGTCTGTCTCTCTCCCCTCCCTGGGGATGGCAGGGAGTGAGGGAGGAGGGATGGTTGTGTTCTTCTCACGTTCGTGAGGAGGATCGGCCGATAGAGACCTTGCCTTGTCTTGCCGGGAGCCGCTGACGGGGAGGTCAACAGGGAATCAAAGCCGGGCACCTGGAGAGTGCCAAATTCCTCTGACATGGCTTTGAAGATCCCGACATATGGTAGCACAAGCTGCTGGTTATCTGATCCATGGGAATCAGCATGAGAGGTGAGAGGTTGATGGATCGTGTGCCATCCTCTGCACCAAGGAAAGAAGATAACGTCTGCATTGCAGCCAGAAGCTGAACAGACGGCTGGACACCAAGAGGGGGTGTTTTCCAAGCATCGGAGCCCCGAAAAGGTATGCTGGATATCGGGCTGAGAGTGTGAATGCAGAGTGATTTATTCTCTGGTTCACGGAAGAGCTGCGTTTGGAAAAACAGCTCTGAGAGCTAAGCTTGCATACCAGACATATTTGTGGTGAGATAAGGATGAAAAGTATGCACAGTTGCTAAGCAACGATGGTCAGTCAGCTTGGAAAGTTACTGACACCTGGGGCTGGCTCAGTCAGAGCAATGGGAAAGCGAAAGTCTTTGCAAGGACAGTGAGACAGCTTGGAGATTGCCTGCCTGAGAGAGGCAGAAAAACAGCTCAAAAGAGCTTTTGGATTTTACTAGCTCGAGTGAGAGAGCTGAGACTTGGATTCAAAATGGATGCCAAGGACAGGGGGAGGGAAGAACGGAGTTCTAATTCCCCCACTGATGTTGCTACTGGAGAGAATGCTGTAGCTTTGAACGTTGTCCGATGCTACATTTGTGGACAGGCTGGGCATCTTCAGCGGAACTGCAAGAAGCCACGCCAGCCAACAGGAGCGAAGGGCCGCTCAGCAAAGCCTGAGGCAGCAGGCAAAGGTCATACCACGTCTTCGGTGAAACCTGCAAAGGCCCTGATGGCGAAAGGAACCACGCCAGATGTTGGAAATTCATTTGTGATCGATACGGGCTGTAATTTTCATATGTCCCCACACAAGGCGCTCTTTTCGACGTTTAAGAAGCAAAGCTTCGCTGTGGAACAAGCCAACGGTCAGAAGCTGGAAGCGACCGGGGTTGGAACTGTGTATCTTAAGAGTCTGAACCTGACTATACACAATGTTTACTTGGTTCCTGAATTGAAGTTCAATCTGCTGAGTGTTTCGCAGATTGCAAAGAAAGGACTGAAACTGTCCTATGATGCTGAGAGCTGCAAGATCTTCAAAGATGGAGAGTTGTATCTTTCTGCCAGAGAGAAAGGTGGACTGTATTTGTTGGACTTTAAGCAAAGTGATTACATGGAATGTAATTCTGAGTCTAACTTGATTTCTCTTGCAGGTGTGACCAAAACGAGCGCCAAGAAGGTGGCCAGGGTCAACAGAGCGTTTCAGCGGGTGTATGCTGATGTGATTGGTCCTCTAGAACCATCTAGAGGCAATGCAAGATTTTATCTTGTGTGTGTGGATCATTTCTCTAACTTTGTCTGGGTTTATGTGTTAAAAAGGCCACAGGAAGCCTTGGAAAGGTTTCAGGAGTTTTGTGACAAGGTTAAAGTTATGCATGATGCTAACATTGATTGTCTTTTGACAGATGAGAAGCAGATTTTTCTTTTACAGGATTTCCAGAGGTTCCTGCACAAGAAAGGGATAAGACACAAGGTTGCTGTTTCAGCGGAAGCGTGGAACAGGGGTGTCTGTGTACGGGTGAACAAAGAATTGCAAAAGGGGATGAATGCGCAATTGCTTAGTTCACATCTGCCACATGAGTTTTGGGCGGAATCACTCATGTCGTTTTGTCATGCGTGGGTGAGAAAGGTTTCGAAAGAGTTGGGAAGTTCTCCTTTTGAGAAACTGTTCCAGAGAAAACCTTCTGTTGCCCATTTCAAGGTTTTTGGGTCTCATGTGAGGACAGAAGCTCCAGGTGGAGTAAAGAATGCCAGAGGCATTTTTGTGGGATATGAGAAGGGTCTCTACAGAGTAATTTTGTCTGAATCTGGTCAAGTGATTCTCACAAAATTTCTAGAGAGTGCTCCCAAACAGGAGAGAGTGATTGTACACACATTTCCCACAGAGGACGATTCAGATGATGATGATGATTTCACAGAGTACAGTGGTACTGAGAGTGACAGTGATAGCTCAGACAGCTCAGTTGTCACAGTCATTGAGAGGAAATCTCACGCAATGGATAGACCTTCACAGGTGAAGGATGAACCACTGTTTACTATTGGAACTGGTTCTCCCAAGAGTCCTGAGACTGAACCAGTGAGCAGAGAGGATCAGCACCTCTTACGTAGGTCTGAGAGAGTCACAAAGGGTGAACCACCCAAAAGGTACTCAGAAGAGTTTGCTAACTTAGCTGTTGCATGTGTTGCTGTTGTAAACAACCGAGGACAGGTTGGAGCTGTGTCTGAGTCAGAGACAAAGACACAACAGAGAGTTGCTAGCCAAGGTAATGCAGATGCACTCATTCCTTGGAAGCCAAACAACCAGAGAGGTACACTGGGGAAACCAGTGGCGGGTAGTTCCAAGGGTGGAACTGAAACAACAGGGGAGTGTTATGTGTATAACAACTGTTTGTTTTCTTCTCTGGATCACGCTTTGCTTGCCGCAACACGCATTGATTCTTTTGGGGGAGGTTGTTACGAAAAAGGAGCAATGCTGCTGAGTGCTCCAGATGGCTGGAAAGCCAAGCAGGATGTTGATGTTATGGGACTGTACCGTGGGAACAAGGGACAGTCTATTATGTGCTCTGAGCACCGGATGTTAGCTCAGAGTGGCACATGACCCTGTACTGGAAGTACATGGGTGGAGTTATTCCCTCTCTGCTGTGGCTGAAGAGGGTGCAGACATGTTTCCTCTGCACTGCTGGAGAGACAGAAATAAAGGCATGTAAATACATTTCTGTCTGTCTCTCTCCCCTCCCTGGGGATGGCAGGGAGTGAGGGAGGAGGGATGGTTGTGTTCTTCTCACGTTCGTGAGGAGGATCGGCCAATAGAGACCTCGCCTTGTCTTGCCGGGAGCCGCTGACGGGGAGGTCAACAGGGAATCAAAGCCGGGCACCTGGAGAGTGCCAAATTCCTCTGACATGGCTTTGAAGATCCCGACACCCACATGGGTACTTCATGAGACAGTATTGTACTTAAAAGATTTAAACTCCACGCTTTGGTCTACATTAGGGTTGCCATATCCCAAGAAATGAAAAACCAGACACAGAGGTTGTTGAGCTTTCTTGGCAAAATCAAAAAAAATTTTTTTCAGCTATTGGGGGTGGGGAGGGCCAAAGTGACATTACCGACATAGGTTGCCATATATCTGGATTTTCCAAAACATTTTGCTGATTTCCGACAGGACACTGCTTCCAACTGCAGTATTCTGGGTATGTCTGGGAAATTCTGGGAATTCTGGCACCTTCATTACATATCTTTAGGTGCCAGGAGAAAATGTTTCTCTATAACCAGGCCTTTGGCTGATTAACATTCTATGTCCTTATAAATGTGCTTGTGGGAATGGGTTTATCGGTTTGTTTTTATTTTATTATGTATTTTGTATTCCCATTTTGTTTGTTTTTTCAGTTGTGAACTGCGCTGTGATCTTCGGATGAAGGGTGATACACAAATTTAATAAATAATAATGGTGATGCAGGAGAGATCCAAGACCCTAACCCTAACCCTAACCCTAACCCTAACAAATTTGAGGGATTTGCACAGTCATGCAGTCAAATTGGGAGGCGGGGGAGAGATGTACTTCCCACTTCTGGCCACATGTTTAATTACCACAACAACCATTCCAATCTCCTGCAATTCATTGGTCAGTGCCCAGCAGTTCCTCTATCTGCTCCTCCTGTGCCAAATCTCTTCTGGTTCACAGGACATGCCACTTGCTACTCGATTGTTAGAGGAGAGATTAAAATTAAGCCATCATGAATAGTCTTCTGGGAGAGCATGCTGGCTGCTCCTTAGCAACCCACCATTTTTTCTGTCCTGCTGCCTCATTAGAAGGTGGCAGTTCTGCTCTGTGTCAGTCATGTGAGCATGCTTTCTCAGACAAGCAGAGGGCTTAGGGAGAGAGATATGGGGTGATGGGAACATTTTCACTATATGTACTACTTGAAGTTAGGATTGACAACTGACCAAGGGATAGGAACAGTGCTTAATAGTACCCTGATATGGCCAAGTGATTATGTTACACTCTCATTAAAGGCATAGCTATGGATGCCAGTTGAAAAGCTGGCAACCCCAGTGAGAAGTCAGTGGGACTAGGGGATGTTTCATGCATATAATGAGTTGTTGAGAAGGCTGGGGGAGAAGGAGATCTCCCCAGGTGGACCTGATGTGATCCAAGGCTGTCTCAACCTGATCCAGCCAAACCATGGGTTGACCCAAACCTGCCTGATTTCATTTGGGATCTGGGATCCAGTTGGCTCCAATGCACAGCCCTAATAGATGCCATCCATTATGGAGAGCACAGTTATTTTGTATGGCATCATCACTCAGTGGTCCAGCACATGCACAAGGTCCCAGCAGGGGTGTAGTTTTGTAACCTTTGGTAATATGGTGCCCTGAGCAAGGCTAAAATTTGGCAACCCAAATGGATTTTCTCCATTATGGATCTTCTCAATTTTGTACCCCCTTCCCCACACAACCCTATATCCAGCACTAGTCCCAGATTCAATCCCTGGTATCTCCAGTTAAAAGGGGTAGGTATCTGGTGGTGTGAAGTCCTGCAAAGCCACAACTAGTCAGCAGTAGACAACACTGGTGTTAATTGACAAAAATACTCACCTGGTATAAGGTATGTTCACCATGCAGTAATATATGAAAGGGAAGACAATCCTTTTTTAAGCTTCCCGTTTCCTTGTAATCTAAAGGGAAAGAAATGGAATTTGTATATATGTGCCCTTCATAATCAATGCTTTGTGTTGGTATCATGATGCACACACACACACACACACACACACACACACACAAACGCACACACAGCAGAGGCTGGATGCTCATCTGTCATAGATGCTTTCGTTGAGATTCCTGCACGGCAAGGGGTTGGAATAGATGCCCCTTAGGATCCCTTCCACCTCTACAATTTTGTGATCCTGTGACATACATGCACACATTCTTCAGCCTCATTACCTGTAAGCAAGCACTATCATCAGATGGCTACAGCGTGAAGATTTGCAGTGGTTGGAATGTACGTGCTGCTTGCTTTTAATGAGACTTAGTCACTCTGCACATTTTATGGCTTCTGTTCATCACAGAGGATATGTTGGTTAGTGTTAATAAATTGAATATAACAAGTATGTTGCACGTCCACTGTCAATTTCCTACTTGCAGCAGTTTTATTTTCTTTAGTTCTGAATGTGACTGAGACAATCATTATTTTTTTACACGTCTCACAAGTATATACTGAGTAAGACAACCACTGCAATTAAAAATCATAACGGTTAACAAACAGTGTACAGTAGTACCTTGGGTTACAGACGCTTCAGGTTACAGACTCCGCTAACCCAGAAATAGTACCTCGGGTTAAGAACTTTGCTTCAGGATGAGAACAGAAATCACGCGGAGGCGGCGCAGCAGCAGCGGGAGGCCCCATTAGCTAAAGTGGTACCTCAGGTTAAGAACAGTTTCAGGTTAAGAACGGACCTCCAGAATGAATTAAGTTCTTAACCCGAGGTACCACTGTACTTAGGAGGGCTCAGTAAAGTCTTGTTGTCATGCATGATTCTATATGTGACACAATTGGCTTATTTTCAGACATAAGAGAAGAGTTGAGGTTCTGCCATTGAATGGCATAATAATGTTCAAACCCTATATAACTGATACGAGCTTACATCAAGTTACACAAGTTGAAGAAAATGTCCAGTACTGACTGGTTAGTTGTTTTACAAGCTGATCTCATTCATTTATAACAACAGTAGCAACACACTGTTTTCACATACATTATCCTTATATCTCTGCAAGGCAGGTAAATACTGTTATTGCTGTGTTGCAGGTGTGACACAGAGCTGAAAGAGAATCAATTTTCTAAGCTCACCTGTTGAGTTCATGGCAGCGATGTCTTGATTCAGGGCCCAGTTGCTGTGCTCCAAACCTCCTCATCTTTCTGGCCCTCACAATCGAACTATAAAGAAGCCTGCTTTTCAATCATTTTAGCTAGTTTATGTCCTGCAAATCACTAGAAGGATACTCAAGCTACTATTAATGTTAGAGAATGGAAGTTTCCCTGGTATTCTATCTGCTAAAGATTTCTCCCTGTCACTTGTCCAGTGAACCTAGACGTTGCAAGAATATGGAACACTAGTTTAAAGATGATGTTAACTTTATAGTGAGACCAAATATTGAGGTCACTTTTAACACATTTGCAAGGGTGGTGCATTTGTTAAACATTCAACAACAATATGGTGACTGGTGATGGGTAAGAGGTGAAGCTCAGTGGTCACTTTTGCAGAGCTATTTGCCCACCAAGCTGTTGCCTTCATGACATCATGCTGAAATCTGTTCCAACATGCCCCCAAGTTGGACTGATCAGGCACCACAAAGGTGGTATCTAAAATAACTCTTGAAAGAAACACCCCCCCCCCGATCTAATGTTTCATTCCTCCATGAAACAAGGATACCATTTTAATTGCTTTTGCTTTAGACATCCCTTTGTTCACTTTTGCATTTTGTTTGTTGGATCAATGACAGAACAGGTGCCACAGATAGTATCTTGGACAGAATCTGAATTTTGTCTCCCAGCTCAAAAGTATTTCAGTGCTGAATCTTGAAATCTCATTTCCAACCCCCAACCCCAAAGCTTGTATTCACAGAATCTTTAGTTCAATGGTTTCAAGGAAGTACATGGTCTGAGGCTGTGTATGTGTGGAATTTCTTCTGGTTATAAAGCCTCTCCTCTGGGTGAGAGAATACCACATGCAATTGTTACTCATCAGATCTTTTTAGAAGACAATATTTTATTCCACATTTTTCAGATGAGCATATAAATCTAACATTAAGTAGTGGAATCCCAAGATATTCTTTAATAAAAGATCCCTAATTAGAATACTGTCAGACAGGGTTGATATTACATTCTACTACGGAAGTAGGTCTCAGTTTAGATGCAGAGCATGATAGCATAATTTGTTACACTGTAGAAAGTTGTCTATACTGCTGGCGCCTCTGTCTTGCTCGCTGTCTGTTCCGCCGAAGTGACAGACTAATGGGCTGTTTTCCAAATTTCTCCATGATCTCTTTGATTCGGGCCAAGTTGGTTTTGCTGATGGTGAAGTCACAGCGGGTCGCACCCATGTCATAACCCACAGCACAGTTTTTGGTGGCAGCAGTATAGCCCTCTGCTTTTGCAGTGACGACATATTCTCCAGGGTTTAGAAGGCGCCAGTAATCTCCATCGCTTGCTGTTGAAGAAGGAAAGAATAAATATTGTGATACATTTTTGTTTAGCCTTAACTTCCATCTTTCTATTTAGTATCAAGGAGCTTATCCATCCTTGCATGTGAAATAATTGCTCTAGGATCGGGATTTGGGGATTGGTATAGGAAAAAACTTAATTATCTCCAAGACTGGTCGCTTGTAACCTTGGGGATTTAGCTACCATTTTCATGTTCTAGTTATATAGGCTTGAGTTATTCAATTTATTGTTTCAAATTTGTAATGCTGGGGAGTCCAGTCTATATTTCGTACCAGTCCACCTAGGTTTGCAACAGTTCCAGTCAAAATTTCACCCAATAGCTTTAGAACCAAGACTGGGGCAGCTGGGGACATGGATCTCTGGTGTGGTTTTCCTCGTGTTTGTTTGAGTTTGTTTTAAATAAATAATTTTGGTCACCATCCTTTGTGCCAAGACTACATCTTCCAATAGTTTTCCTTCCCCAAGGAATTTCAAACTAGCCTTTAGGAGCTATTTTCATCTGATGGAAAGACCACTGGAGATTTATGGCATCTTTGTAATAATCTGAAAATATACAGGTTGGAGAATAACTTAAGGCTTGCAGATACTAACACACAGGTAGTGTGAGCAAAACAGCAACATCATTCCCTCAAAATTAACCTCCACAATGCAACAGAAAGGATGAAGAGCAGTATACAAGTTTTTTTTAATAATAATAATAATAATAATAATAATAATAATAATAATAATAAACCATTTCCTACTCCACTGTTAGCAATGGAGGAGTAGATGGATAGAACTGGATGTCACTGACCAGTAGTTCTGGAGATTCATTTTTCCAAAAGTCGAGAAAAAAACGGGTTCTGTTTGAAGAACCCGAAGAAACAAAGGAAAGATTCAATGCTCTGCACTGCATTTCATTTGAATAGATTCTAGCATCCTTCAATAGGGAAATGTAGAAGACGACTCTGTATGATTAGTAAAAATGTGAATTGCCATCATGTAACACTGGGTGTGTTCACATTACCACACTTATTCCACATCCAGTGCACTCCCACTGCTAGTTTTTAAAGTTGCATTCACACAATCATATAGACCCTGTAGTTTATCAACTACTGCTGTCTGAGGCACTTTTTTTCTCAAGCCAGATTCAATCTGACTAGAAAACTTAAGCTGCATTCACTTTTTATTGACACGTGCACAAACAGCAGCTTCACGAATAGGAGTTCCAGGGGGGTTGCAGGGGCAGGGAAGCCAAAAAGGTCAGGTGCATCAGGAGAAGACATCCCTGCCCCCTCTTTGATGTAAACAACACCATGCAAATGCAGCTTGAAATTCAGCAGGGGGGAAGGACTTTGCTGTGTTTTAAGCCACTGATGTGAACATAGCCACCATTACAGTGTTTATGCCTCATTCTATCCTTCCACAATAGTGATTCTTCTGCCTGGGAAACGAAAGCGTATGATTAAACTTTGTTTCAAACCCATTGATTCCAATGAGACTCAATTGGCTGAAATCTAAATATTGTGAATTGGGCTGCTAATTAGCAGGCTGGGAACCTGTTGTGGATCATAGCAACACACATACACACACGGGGTTCTTTTGGGGTGGAGTTAGTACAGTATATGCATGATTTAACTACTATGAGCTTTGCGGTATAAGAGAATGTTAACTGTTAGAAAATAAGATAAATTATTATGTATGAGGACCTTATCTGTGCATCCTGCAGAGTTTCCTTTATTTTTATGAGCGTGTAATAGGGACACAGGAAGCTACCTTACACTAGGTCTGACCATGGGTTCAGCTATCTCAGTATTGTCTACAGTCTGGCAGTGGCTTTCCAGGGTTTTAGGCCACTACTTTTTCTCCAGTCCCTATCTGAAGACG
The DNA here is from genome assembly GCF_964270895.1 of Podarcis filfolensis. Lineage (NCBI taxonomy): Eukaryota > Metazoa > Chordata > Lepidosauria > Squamata > Lacertidae > Podarcis > Podarcis filfolensis. The sequence continues at coordinate 54,714,962 of NC_139608.1, forward strand.
CCAGGGATCAAACCTTTGACATTCTGCATAAAAGTCAAGTTCGCTACTACTGAGCTGCCTTTTCTCCCAACACTTAATACAAGCTGCACTTCTTCTGGAGGGGTTGCCATCAAAATACTAGCTTACACGGGAAAGAGGTAGGCAAATATTTGAACATATTTTCAAGTTTCCTATAAACAATTCCTATGAAGAATGTAGTTACAGATAGGTAGCCGTGTTGGTCTGCCATAGTCAAAACAAAAAAAAATTTTTTTCTTTCCAGTAGCACCTTAAAGACCAACTAAGTTAGTTCTTGGTATGAGCTTTCGTGTGCATGCACACTTCGTCAGATACACTGAAACAGAAGTTGCCAGATCCTTCTATATAGTGAGAAGGTGGGGAGGGGTATTACTCAGAAGGGTGGTGGGAATGGGTGGTTGGCAGATAGCTGAGATGAGCCTGTTGACGGCTCTTAACGACTGCAATAGGTCTTACAGGAAAAAGCAAGGGGTGAGAAGGTGAAAAATGGCTTTGTCATGTATAATGAGATAAGAATCCAATGTCTTTGTTCAGACCAGGTCTCTCCATGGTTTTAAGTTTGGTAATGAGTTGCAATTCAGCAGCTTCTCTTTCCAGTCTATTTCTGAAATTCCTTTGTAGTAATACAGCTACTTTGAGATCTTGTATAGAATGTCCTGGGAGATTGAAGGACATCAAGAATCACAAGACAGAGAAACCAGTAGGAGAACACTTCAATCTCCCAGGACATTCTATACAAGATCTCAAAGTAGCTGTATTACTACAAAGGAATTTCAGAAATAGACTGGAAAGAGAAGCTGCTGAATTGCAACTCATTACCAAACTTAAAACCATGGAGAGACCTGGTCTGAACAAAGACATTGGATTCTTATCTCATTATACATGACAAAGCCATTTTTCACCTTCTCACCCCTTGCTTTTTCCTGTAAGACCTATTGCAGTCGTTAAGAGCCGTCAACAGGCTCATCTCAGCTATCTGCCAACCACCCATTCCCACCACCCTTCTGAGTAATACCCCTCCCCACCTTCTCACTATATAGAAGGATCTGGCAACTTCTGTTTCAGTGTATCTGACGAAGTGTGCATGCACACGAAAGCTCATACCAAGAACTAACTTAGTTGGTCTTTAAGGTGCTACTGGAAAGAAAAATTTTTTTTTTGTTTTGACTATGAAGAATGTAGAAACTCTCTTGCAGTTGACATTTCTTGCACGATGCAGGGCATTTCGAAAGGTAAATTGCCTGCACTTTGTTTTGAAGTATTGTCAACATGCTGAATCTGGGTTATTCCCTGTGAAGCCAGTGACTTCTCCTGCAGATTACCTGTAGCCCGCTGAGAGCCTTTCTCCATGTTTCTGAGCATGTAATGCTACATAAAAACATAAATACACAAAACAGCTCCCTGTTTTCACACTAATGCAAAATGACACCGTTACTATTATTTGTCTTGCCCGTGGGTAACTTACAATGCCCTGAAATACTATACTAAAAAGACAAGTTACATTAATGGAATGCATGTTGATCATTGTTGGGCTGGTTCTGCTCATATTTAAGAGGATATGAATTGTGCCCCAGAGGATAAGTGGGTCATGAGTAGCACACACACACACAAAAAGCTTAAGCCTAACCTAACCAGCAAATGGGGACACGGGTGGCGCTGTGGGTAAAACGTCAGTGCCTAGGACTTGCCAATCCTATCGTTGGCGGTTCGAATCCCCGCGGCGGGGTGAGCTCCCATCGTTCGGTCCCAGCTCCTGCCCACCTAGCAGTTCGAAAGCACCCCTAAGTGCAAGTAGATAAATAGGTACCGTTTTACAGCGGGAAGGTAAATGGCGTTTCCATGTGTTGCGCTGGTGCTGGCTCACCAGAGCAGCTTTGTCATGCTGGCCACGTGACCCGGAAGTGTCTCCGGACAGCGCTGGCCCCCGGCTTCTTAAATGAGATGGGCGCACAACCCTAGAATCGGACACGACTGGCCCGAAAAAGGGGCAGGAGTACCTTTAACCAGCAAATATCCAGGGTAACTTCTCCACCACTTCCTGTGAGCAGCTGAGAGTTGAGACTAAACCATCTATACTATAGCAGTGAACCTGAAACACCTTGGCAAATTATATTAAATTGTTGAAATGCGATAGAACACACAGAGCAGGCTGATTGGTATTCAGCTCACCTCACTTTTCATACTGACCCTCAAAACCTATTTGCTGAAGAATGGCATACAGCAAGCAGGTAAACATTCCAAACAAAGCTTGCCCAAATATTTGATACCTGAAGCACAGGGGTTTTGTTTCCAGATTAAAACTGCAGGCACATGTCAGTCTTCCACTTGGAAAATAATCTAGGTATTTTTTTGATCTGCAGAAACTGGCAAACGTTCTGCCTCCACCCCCAATTTCTCTCAGTAGGTTAGTTATCCTGCCCTCTTTTATTTTTCTAGTCTGGGCTTCAGGAAGAGACTTTGCTTTCTGGGCAACAGTGTTGCTTCTGAGATAGTGATATACATAGCAACTGTAAATACAGGCTGCCTCAGGGAATGCTCGACTTCCTCCCTTGCTATGATGTCATAAACTATACACTGTCCAAAGGAGGGTGTCAAGAAAGCCTGGTTTTGCTGTTCACTGAATTCAATGGGTTCTACTTCTGAGTAGACATGCATAAAGATATGCTTCATTTTTAAAATCAACAACAACAAAGCAAAACCTGATTTTTCCAGACAGTAGATAACTGACATGCATACTTAGACAAGTTATTTTATGCCGTATGGCATAAAATATGGCTCCATCATGCAGCAGCCTTGGCCCTGTATACTTGAAGGAGTGTCTCCACCCACATCATTCTGCCCAGACACTGAGGTCCAGCTCCAAGGGTCTTCAGGTGGTTCCCTCACTGCAAGAAGTGAAGTTACAGGGACCCAGGCAGAGAGCCTTCTCAGCACTGGCACCCACCAGCTTCCCAATCAGATGTAAAGGAGATTAACAACTACACCACTTTCTGAACACATCTGCAGGAATCCCTGTTCTTTGATGCTTGATGTTTTGCTGTGCTTTTATTATGTTGGAAGCTGCCCAGAGTGGTTGGGGCAACCCAGTCAGATGGGCAAGGTCATAATAATAACAATAACAACAATAATAATTGTATACCACCCTTCATCCATAGTTCTCAGGGTGGTTCCCAACATAAAAATACAAGATAAAAACAAAACAAAATCCATAAGAAAATAGGAACTAGAATAAACCAATACCTCCCCCCATTGTGATGTTAGGTGGGCAGCTCCACCAACATGACAAATTTAGACCACAATAATGCTGTGCAGATGTTGTACCAAAGCCCATGCTCAACTCAACAAAGTGCCTCATTAATAAAGTTGCCAGCTAATTAACTTGGCATTGTGTGTTCCAGTCCTCCTTTCACCCTTCTCTTGTGACACAGAGGCATGCAATTACCTGTGCGAATGTCGTGGTTAACGCCTTCTACAGAAATAATAGCATTTGGAATCCCCTTGCCATGTAGATCCCTCACCATGCCTTTAATGCCTCGGTGCACCTGTCAGTAGAAGTAAGTACATGGAAGTGACAGAAAAAGAGAAGACATGCCAGTCATGATGAACCAAATGATGTCAACTAAATCATAAAGAATGGTATTTTTGCATGATATATATGCTGTTCCAAAACTATGTAATTCACGTCAGGCCAAAAGCTTGAAAAGAAACATATGCTCTTAGAAAAAAGAAACAAGTAAAGTGATGAATGTCAGAGGTGCCCATGAATGATATTTAACTGGACGTTTATGAATGAGATCATTTTCTACCAGTATTGGGTGGTGCCATATTTCCAGCATCAAACATGACATGGATCTTGTGGGGTAGATTCAGTTGGTATTTATTGACTGCGTGTGTTTATGCTTTTTTCTCCTTCAAAATATGACACACTACAAATGTTATTAAAATGATATCTACTAAAGCACATAAAAATCATTCCCAAAAGTGTATTTAGCACAAGCACACACAAACTTGGAAAAAGACCATAGCTCAGAAACAGAGCAATTGCTTTGCATGCAGAAGCTCTCAGATACAATCCATGGCATCTCCCAGTAGGGCTGGGAAGGCCCATCCCCAACCAAAATCCCAAAGAGCTGCTGCCAATGGACTGACTTGATGTAAGCCAACTTCCTATGTTCCTAAACTCCTCCCATAGCAAGGAATTACATCACCTTGAATGCCCATTAAAGCTTTGTTTTAAAACCTTCAGCGAAGGGCTCAGATGGAACGGGATAGGCAAGTTGCTCCACAGCCTTGGTACCATGACCCAAAAGACAGTGTTTCCTTCTTTCACACAGTCCTCCTCCCCTGGAGATCTCACATGGCACGACATGACCACTCTTTATGACAGGCAAAATGCCGCAAAGCATTTAGCACCTGCACACAGCGACTTGGCTTGCATGATATGCATATCGTTCAAGAATGGCCTCTTGAGCATGCTGTCGGATGGATAGGAGATGGCTCTAGCAAGATTGCATTAAATAATTCAAGCACCCAACATGACCTGTGCACCTGGTGGCCATCAGTATTTATATAATTTATATAAGAAGGGTGAGGGTTATATGTAGATGGGCAGCAAAGATAAAAGCAGTGCAGGTACGTCAAGTGGGGGAAAGAGTTGCTGATGTGTAGAAAAAGAGGAAGGTAAAGTTAATGTTGAGGACACATGCATAGGTAGGTAGAGTCTCACAGAATTTTCAGCAGTCATTGCTTATCCAAATGTACTTTGCATCTCATCCAAATCCACCTTTAATAGCATAAGGAGAAAATCAAAGACCCTGTATTTTGTTTACATTTAGAAACATGTTCTGGTGGCATGAGATTCATGGAGATGGCAACATGTACGTATGTCTATTTCTGACATGTATGTATGTCTATGTCTACTTCTCTCAGAAAGAGACACATACATTACTAATACTATATTGCAGTTATTTCAGTTCTAAGATAGGGAAATGGTGACCCATGTTTTTCAAAAGCAACGTTGAAAGCTCTAAGTCTTGGATCCAGTGCTGCCATCTTGCTCACGTATCAGACTTCTGCTTGTGCAATGTAACTTCCTCTTCACCCCTACAGCCTCTGAACACCTTCTAAATATGCTCTGAAGCTGATTCTGGGGACACACCAGGGGTGGAGAGGAAGTGGAATTCCCATTGCATGAGTGGAGCTCCATTTGCACATCACTGGACACAACCTCAAGTTTCACGGGGCAGGCCCCAGGGAAGTGATTTGTTTTGACTTTTCGGAATGTGATGTGCCAGATGTATACCTTTCTGTTCTGAGTTAGTGGAGCCTGACCCAGATTTTGACTCAACTGCCAGTGTCTTTGGAAAGACTTTGCATTCTGCTCTCCCCCTTGATAATCTTATAGGAAAGTAATAGAAAACAGTGAGTTGTGGTAACCAGATGTAAAACACCCCAATTAAAGAAAAGGAATTCACTTGGAACAGATGTAGATTTGAATCAGCCCAAGTGTTCTTATTTCATACCTGCTCCATGAAAACAATAAGGGACTCCCTGTTATTTTCCCACTCTTCAGGTAATTCACTTTCGTGGGGATATTTATCACAGCCAACATATATGGATAGTTCAAAACAATTTGTATGTAGGTAGCTGAAGTCATTTATACCTGTCAATGCAATGAAAAGAACAAATAAAAATAATGTAATAAAAAATAAAATACAGCTTTTATTTAATCTAGGAACCAGACACAATCATTTTAAATAATTAAATTTCCCTAATAGTTGTGTTAAAATAGATTCGATAAAAAAGCTTTTATGGAAATGCATGCATTTTGTAATGATATCAATAATTTAATTAAAATGAACTCATAAAACATTCTGCCAGTAAAATGTGAAGATTTATATTCATTTTTAAAAATATAACAGACATCTTGAAATTTAGCCTGGCCTTGTATTCTGTTGGGGCTTCAGAATCTGGATGGACTTCCAGGAACTTTTTAGAAAGTCATGAATTTTAAGATGGCAATGTTACAAAAGTATTCAGTTTCAAAAGTCTTGACATGCATGTGATTAAATTGTAAATATTATTACTTTCTCATCCAAAGAGGATAATGCCAAAGAGGCCACCACAACTTGGTCTGCAGGTCATCAGGATAATGTTAAATGATTGGTTTAAAAAAAGTGCATTGTTCCAGAAACACTTGTTACCGTCAAACTGAAATTAATTTATAAATATTATTCACAAAAATGCAACTAAATTGCTGATGCCAAAGGTATGTGTACTATTCCTTAAACAGTTGTTACTGTATCTGGGAAATTCATTTATTATTATTATTTTGCATGCATATATATGTGTGTGTGTGTGTGTGTGTGTGTGTGTGTGTGTGTAGTTTTGTCTCTTTATTTCTCTTAGTGGGAATAGGAATACTTTGTTCGTGAGCAAACTGAATTTCAAATTATATGGCAAGTTTTAAGCTTATAGATGAATTTTAATTGTTTTAATTCATTTACTTTATAATGACCAAATATAGAAGAACATGGATGGAACTAAGTGAAAAGAGGGTGGGGGGCAGGAATCTATTACTATACAGCTGCTACTGAACACTTAATGAGCCTGAAAACACCTTCTGGTTTCTCTGTAGGAGGATTATGTAATGCAGATGTTAAGCTTGTCGATAGGGAAAGATTAAAATATCACAGTGTCGGGTTCTGCTGCTATGCTAAAGCTTTTCTCCTTCTCAATTAAGAGTAAGAAACATTTTTACTCAGTCTGAATTAATATTTTTCCAAAGATGCTTTATCTACAAAGATTTTTAGACTGTCCTAACCCAGAGATAGGGACGCAGGTGGCGCTGAGGGTTAAATCACAGAGCCTAGGACTTGCCAATCAAAAGGCTGGCAGTTTGAATCCCTGCGACGGGGTGAGCTCCCATTGCTCGGTCCCTGCTCCTCCCAACCTAGCAGTTCGAAAGCATGTCAAAGTGCAAGTAGATAAATAGGTACCGCTCGGGTGGGAAGATAAACGGCGTTTCCATGCAATGCTCTGGTTCGCCAGAAGCGGCTTAGTCATGCTGGCCACATGACCCAGAAGCTGTACGCCGGCTCCCTTGGCCAATAAAGCGAGATGAGCACCACAACCCCACAACTGGACCTAATGGTCAGGGGTCCCTTTACCTTTCTTTAACCCAGAGATGGGGTACCTCTGACCCTCCCAGCGTTGTTGGACTACATCCCCTATCATCCCTGACCATCCTTCTCAACCTGATGGGAGTTGAAGTCTAGCATCATCTAGAGCAGGGTTCCCCAAACCTCAGTTTCCAGCTGTTTTGGACTACAACTCCCATCATCCCTACCTAGCAGGACCAGTGGTCAGGGATGATGGGAACTGTAGTCCAAAACAGAGGGAGACCCAAGTTTGGGAAACCTGATCCAGTGGCGGAGCAAGCTGCATGGGCAGCTTGGATAAACGTTACTGCTAAGAAGATCATAAGTAAAATGTAGCAGGAATTCTGTGAAGTACTGTAATAGAGTCAGATATTTATTGAACACATGCTGTGTAAAAGCTGCTCTCATTCAATTAACACCTTTTAGCTAATTCCACTTTATGTTCATTAATCTGAGACAATTCCTCTTGTATGTCAAGAGTAAGTAGATGGAATTTTAAGTCAATATTTGAGAATCATCATCACACAATGATCCAAAACTTATCATTGCATTAGGATGCGTATTATTATTATTATTATTATTATTAATAATAATAAAAAATCAGAGTATAATATAGCTGTAAAAAATGAATTTGATGAACTAAATCCAAAGCAATAATTCCTGCTAAGAAACCAGGTAGTACTTATTTTTGTGGTTAAAGCCCTAGCATGCTGGATCAATTCATTATCAAGTTTGCACAGCACTTAAAAAAATGAAAGTCATAAATTAATGAAGCAGTCAATTCTGAATTTAAAATGCATATTGTATGGGGGGGGGATAGGACATGTATTGGGCCAACTTATTCAAATGTTTTTTTTTTATCCTGTACCACAAACATATGAAGCTATCTCCATTTCCTGAGTTCAAAGAGTTTTTGCAGACAGCAAAAGAAATATTCTGCATGCTGGCATGTGAATCGTTATGTCCACGCCAAGATTAACTTCATGTGGTCCAATGCAAATATGATAAAATTAGCTTCCAAGTTGTACACTGTTTGTTCAGTGAAAGCGCAGCTTGTAGCAATGAAACAGGCCAACAAAAGGACTGCAGGAACTGTTATCCTTATTACTGCTAAAGGTACAATGCTATGGAGCCATTCATTACTCTGTGCCCAACACACATAATTCGCTTGAGGTGTTTTTAGCTTGTTTTTACCAAGGTTCATCTTGATGAGATTCATGCCAAGCAAATGTTCAAGCAGGAGCTTTGAAAGCAACTGAGATCTTGCCCACCCTGAATCCTCTACTTTGCACACAATATCCATGGAAGCCAGTTAGTAGTCTCATGTGCTTCTAATTGGGTACCCAACTGATCTGTAGGTAAAGGCATAACAGAACATCTCTTCTCTCTTTCGCTGTTAGGCGGAAACAAGAGAGTTGGATGTGACTGATCATTTCTGGTCTCTGAGTACATCACAAGGACACTCCAGGAGAGCACAAGGGATGGAGAGGCCTTTATACCCAACACAGAAGCATTCTTCTCCCGCTCATATCCCAAAATATATTAAATGCCTTCCAGAATGATGATGCAGTTAGAATTCATCAATATATTATTCTTTTCTTAATATAAGATAACTGAATATTTATTTACTGATAGCAAAAGCAGGTGCATATGTGCAGCTAGTTGTTGGGTGCATGATTTTCAATGTATTGTCAGGTTTCAAGAAGAGAGTTTTCTTCCCAGACTTGTATGTGTTAGTTATATCATTTAATGCTTTAAACACCAAATTCCTCCACTGCAAGGCGAGATTATATTGGGCAAAAGATTCCTGCATTGCAGGGTTTAGATTGGTGACCCTTGGGGTCCCTTCCAACTCTACAATTCTATGATTCTATAATGCACTTGTACTTTGGATCCCAAACGCCCTGGAACTTGGACGTTTTGGCTCCCATATGGCCCAAACCTGGAAGTGATTGTTCCAGTTTGTGAACATTCTTTTGAAACCCGAACATCTGACGGGGCTTCTACAGCTTCTGAATGGCTGCAGGAGCTTCCTGCAGCCAATCAGAAGCTGCAATTTGGTTTTCAAACATTTTGGAAGTTGAAACAGACTTCCAGAACGGATTCCGTTCAACTTCCAAGATACGACTGTAATTAGAGAAGAAATAAACTGCAGTAGTGTACACCTAAGGCAAATAGCTACTGATCCCTGAATATATGGCTTATCAACTAGGTACTTTAGGGCTTAGCTATATATTACATTAATTGCAAGGTTTGTGGCCATATGTAGGAACCTTTTTTAAAATCATCATCATCATCCTAGGTGCATTCCTCCTCCTTGATTTCTATCAGGACTGGAGCAAGTAATGATGGGAGATTTGACTCTTCCATCTCCCACGATGATTCAGTTGGAAATTAGTCCCACACCGTAAGTAGTGGTTGAAAAGCATCAACAACTTCCCACTGTCGCAAATGGGACCTTTTTTATATAGATAATTGCAGCATTTGCCACTGCAAATGGGGGAAAGATTCCATTGGGATTGTGGTTAAGGAGAAAAGGATTAAACATCACCCTCTCTACATGGCAGTTGTGATGCAAAATGAGCCCCTGCACCTTGAATGAACCTTGCGACTTGGTTGCAAGTCACATGGTTAACATGTAGCCAAGCCCTTAGTTTCATATCAATTGCCGGTTGCTTAAACAGATGCATAGTCCCTACTCTATTAAATCGCTTTGACAGGTACCGTTTAAATTCGTTGCACTATAAAGGCAGAGTAGTATGCACAGCTGTGGAGATCAGCAACAGAAACCAAAACCTCTGTGGTGAAAATCTGACAGCTCTGCATCAATCCAGGATGCATTGTGAAACACAAAGAGGAAAAGTTAGTAAAGTATTGTTTCTGCGCTGCGTAGGTGGGTGACAGCCATTCAATTTAAGTTAAGGTGCTAGAACAAATAGTATAGGCGGCCTTCTTTATTTTTGAAAGTTTAGGGGTGTTCTGCTTTACAGACACTTACTTCCTGCAACAGTATGCCATGAAGCTCCATTTACAGTCCCGTCTTCCTTCTGGAAGTCCTCCGTATGGCACACTCTCCGGCGAGCGTCTGTCATCAGCCGATGGGTGGAGGCATAAGAATATGCCAGCCACCTAAAAACATGGTCATCTGGGGTAGGCGTGTGCTCCTGGGTTTTCCACGTCGACCGGACCATATCATAGGGGTAGGCAACAACAAGTTCTCCACCTTGTAAGTTGCCACCAAGCACAAAAGGGTTTTTCTCCATCCAGGCAATCACCGCTCGTGTTTCAACTGCTACCTGGGAAGTGAAGGAAGAAAAATAAAATCAGTTCAAGAGGTATGAGAAACTCATCTTGGAACAATTGCCACATTTATTTATTTTTTAAACCAAAGGCATTTTTAAACAAATGGCAGCCATTTCTAGCACATCTACAGAAGAAGAAAGTAGTCCCAGTTTAAACACTGTAGTTTCTTGGCCCATTGAGGGGTGTAAATGGGAGAGGTATGGATGGGAGAGAGTCCCAAGGGCCACGTAGGGAAACATGGATGGCCGCATTTGACCTGCTTTGAACCATTTCAAACACAGAAGGTGAGTTTCCTTCCCAGTAGCACTGATTCTACTCACTGTAGCGTTTTCAGACAGGTACCATTCTGGAATTGGTATGTGATGATTTGGGACCTTTCTCATAACCCTTTTACGATCTTCAGATTCCCAAAGCAGAGTATTTAAGTCAGGGAAGTTATTGTTGATGTCAATGCCATCTTGAGTCCATCTTCCTAAAGACCAGCCTCCTAATTCTGAACCCTGTAACAAATTAGGTTAGGTTGTGTTATAGTGACAAACTCTGTGTGCCTTTCTTATAGTAATAAAACAAGCCTCCTGAATGCCTACGATTATGGCAGACACTGCTGCGTTTTCAGGACCTTGGTGATGAAGTTGTATTCCCCTTTTCTAGAAAGCTCACATTCCTGTTTTTTATGGCACTCCTGTTTCCTTTGTAAAATGTATCTCACTACATGGCTTATGGCTAAAGATTGTGGTTTGCTGAGTGGAGATTTATAAAAGCTGAAGCTGAATAATATTCAGAGAAAACGCTAATTAATTTGTAGAAAGAATCAGTGCTGAGCCATAATTTTTTTAAAAATTACTCTGGTGCAATAAAGCATTGTTTATATACAGCTTCAGTTATTAACTTAATTACAAGTAGGAGAAGAAATAAATTCAATATCACTTAACTGCAAAAATCTATCTAAAGACTCTCTTTATTGCTTCTCCTGACCACTCTTTTAAATTGCACAATATGCCACCAAGGCACTTTTAGGTCTTAAGAAATGTTGGTGCTTTGATCAAGATGTCAAATTAAGTGAATTACTGGAAGAAAGGCAAGTCGAGGAGGTAATATCAAATCAGAGCCGAAACAAAGTCTCTCAAAGTTTCAGGGTGTTCGCATTTTGAAAACTGAATTTTGGTGTGGACATTCTACCTTAAAATATGACGCTGGAAATTCGGGTTCTAAATTTGGCACCAGAAATCACACATTCTGCTTATTTAAATAAAGTCATAATATAACATTAACCAAATTCTGTTGCATGCCACCTATCAAATATTGTAAGGTGCTGATGGCAGTATTTTTCCCTGCATTGCACTCCCTTAAAACATTATCAGAATGGCATTGTATTTGACTGCCCATGAACAGGATGAAGAAAGGTAGGGTGGGGAACATTTCAACTCAACCCTGTTTATGACCACTATTGTGTATTCTTGTAGTATCTATAATCTCATACTTCTTGAAACTGTATCAACATTTTTCGCTCTATAAGATGCACTTTTCCCCTCCTAAAAAGTAAGGGGAAATGTGTGTGCGTCTTATGGAGCGAATGCAGACGGGAGGCTCTGTCAGCGCTCCCTTTAAAGAGCCGCGTGGAGCTGCCCTTCTCCCTCCTCGGGGAAAAGCCCCCAAGAGCCGCACACATGCTCTGCATGCTCTTTAAAGGGAGTGCGGCTCTTGGGGGAGCCTTAGCGGTGCGCAGCCTCTCCCAGGCAGGGGATGAAGGCTCCCCTTGCCCAGGAGAGGCTGCGCGCAGCTAAAGAGGAAGCCAGGACAGCGAGCGGGATCCATCCCGCTGGCTGTCTTGGCTTATGCCATAGTGCATGGCTCTGTCCCTTCCCCCACCTCCCAGAAAAGCCCCCAAGAGTGTGCGTGGAGCTCCCTTTGAAGAGCGTGCGGCTCTTGCGGGAGGAAAGCAAGTCGGCTTGCTTTCGCTGAAGCCACGAGGGCAAGAGGGATCAGTGTGCACCGATCCCGCTTGCTCTCCTGGCTTCAGGGGTAGCCCTGCAAAGCCTCCTGAGCGAAGATAGAGGAGTGCTCCCTCTTAGCTCAGGATGCTTTGCGTTCCTTTCTTATTTCTTGTTTTCCTGCCCTAAAAAGTAGGTGCGTCCAATTGTCCAGTGCGTCTAATAGAGTGAAAAATACGGTATGTATTATTCTAATATCTTCTATTTAATTTTTTTCATGTAATCCTACCAAATAGCAGGAAACAATCTTCTGACTCAAAACTCCAACTGAAAGTTCTACGATGCCCATGTTTCTATGCCTCAAAAGGCAGCATGTGTCTTTTCTATTAATCGATCAGCTGCATCCCAGCGCAGTTCTTCCTTACCACTTCGTAGGCCTTTTCATATCCATCTGGGTTGATTGAAGGAAGAAGGTGGATTCTGGTATCCTTAATGAGGCGTACAATACGTGGGTTCCCAGCCAGATATTCCTGGCACATAAACTGCATTAACAAAAGCAGTAACTCGCGTCCCAGCACCTCATTCCCATGAGCCCCTGCCATGTACCGAAATTCTGGCTCACCTGTTCAAAAAACAAAGGAAGATGTGAGCACACCAAAAACAGAATCCAACTAAGGTAATGGGATTTGGAGGGTCTGGCACAGAAGGAAGACACAACAAAACTTGGTATATTCCAGCATATCATTCATGCCTCTTCAATACCATATGATAGGGGCAGGAAACTTCATGGCCAAGAAACAAATCCAGTCCCCAATAGTTTTATAACCAGCAAAGCTATGTTTCCAAGGAAACATCATCTCCCAAGCGTATCTCGGTGACTTTTCTCTAAATGTGCAATGGAGGCAAAGGGGCCTCTTTAATTCCCTCTCCTGCGCTTTGGACAGCAGGAGATAAGCTTTAGCAGAGTCATCCCTTATTACATATATCAGCTGCTATTTCCAATGCACAAGGAGAGATCTGTCAATTTTGATTTCCCTCAGCTTCACATTTTCTCAATCTTAAACTCAGTTCTCCATATTTCCCTATCGGTTTGTGATTATTATTGCAAATTTCAGCGCAAATTAGCACGAATTTCTTCTAATGGAATTGTCTCTGTATACATTTGTCCCCAATATGCATTTTTTTTGCAAAACATTTTATCCCAATATAATGCTTTTTGTGTGTGTTATTTTCCTAAAATATGCATTTTTATGCACACTTTTAGTCTGTGCACTTTTGTACACATTACTTGGCTAGAGGACTGCACTGCAAAATTCAGAGAATAGCAAATTTCAAAGGCTGGCTGTGTTTTGGTTGGCATATTGTTTCACAAATGGCAAATTAGGTGGGTTCAGCTTTAAATGCAAGCAGAATCAGGTTTCTCACCCACCCCTATGCACAAGACAGGGAAATTTCTGTGTGGTAAAAATTGAGCCCACTAAAGCCTCCGCTGCTCTTCACATGGAAGAACAGGCTAAAGGGCTGCTTGTTCGTAAGTCAATTGGCAGACAGTGCTGCTGCCTTGCACAGTCAAAATCGTTGCTGACTAGGACCACAAACTCTTTCTTTCCACATTTATGTAATCCCCCTACATGATTATGCAATTTGAACCACCACAAAGCACACAAATATTGGGGCAAATGTTTTCTTCTTACATCACTGTAACCATTTGGTTACTAATAACTACCTCATTATCATTAATAGTTTTTTAACTATAGTAAAATATGACCAGCAAACATTCATAATCTAGATTTTATTTATTAGTCTACAAAACCGCCAAGTTACCTTATACAGCATGTGTGTGTGTGTCTGCATATATGCACAGAAAATTCATCAAAATATGTGATTATCTCAAACCATGAAGTCAACCATATTCATGAATATATGTATGTGCATATATAATAGAATTTCTCAGTTCAGAGTGCTAAACTTGAAAAAATCATATTAAGCAATCATCTCTCTCTTTTCTCTTTCTCTCTGATGATACAAGTTCTCTATGAAAAATATTGGGAGGGGCAAGGAAAGGCTAGGATACTTTAATCAGTTGGTGTAGCCATATTTGAAATATCAATCCTGTCAATGGTAATTCTGTTTTGGCTAGGCTGGGAGAGAGAACACAGGTAAATGCTTTTGCTTCCAAGAGTGAAACCACAAGTCATTTCCTTGTTACAGGACTCACCTACATTTGTTGTCTACACAGGAGACAAATACACCAACATTACTACTTTTCACATATTTGATATACCTTTGTTCAAAGGCAGAACGAAACATGATGTTATTAAAAAAAATAGCCCTTCTATGCTGATCTGTTTTCAATCAAAAGCAGAAATTGGGGTGGGGTGGCTCAGAACCATAACCTGGTAGGGTGGTGTTTAACACCATGGTTCTCATCAAAATCTGGTAGCCCCATATTTGCTATGTGCAATTAGAGGGAAGCTCCCATTGGGACCATGCAGCATAAAAGTGTAACATTAAGAAGGCCCTCGGATACACAGAAATTGTTAACCAGATTGTCTTCTAGCTCTCGCTGTCTATTCTGACAATGACTGTCAGTGCATACTTTTCATCATTAAAGTTGGCTCCATTTTTTTATTATTGCAAAAGAAGAATATATGATTAGCATAAAGGAGTTTGATCCCACTCTTTGGATGGCTTCTATTTATATTCCTCTTCTTCTCTAATTAGAAGAAGTATAATCAAAATTCCTCCCACATGTACTCAACACCATGACTGCTTGCAGGCACATGCCTCCACTGCGAAGTGCTGCAGACATGTGGAATGTTAAAAATTTATACATTCTAAACCACTTCATCCACCAGTCCGCCAGCCGGGATTTTATCTGGTCAGAATATATCGTCCTAACCAACTTCGTGTTCTCCTGGGTTGTCTGAGATTTCAACAGCATACAGCTTTAGCCCTTGGTGGCTTTTCCCAATATTGTAAATTCTTGTGATATTTGGACACATCTCATTCACCACTTTCATCAGCTGTAAAATAATCAAAGAAAGAAAGACATTTGTACAAATTAAAGATAGGTGTGATATAGATAAAAGCGTGTACCTCACCCCATGATTGTTTCCATGTTGTAAGGCGTGGGGACAATGAGTATCACAGATAGGACTAGACAGGGATGGGAAACTAGCAGCCCTACAGATGCTGAGAGACTCTGTTGCCCAACATCCTTGACTATAAGCCATGTTGGCTGAGGCTGATGGGAGCTGGAATTCAACTTAATCTGAGAGGGGTGTGGGTTCCCCAGAGCTTGAGGCAGTATGCCCTCTGGTGTAGGATTATGTTTAATGTCTATGAAAATGAATAATTATATAAAAGGGAGGAATAGTCCAATAAGAAGGATGCAGGGTTTTTAACATTATTCAAGAAACTTTGTGCTTCGTTGCTGCTTTAGGACTTCCCATAAGCATCTCGTTGGCCACTGTGATAACAGAATTCTGGACTAGATGGGCTATTGGCCTGATCCAGCCAGCTCTTCTCATGTTCTCCACAGAACAATTTCTCCAGTTTGAAAATGTACCCACAGGGCCAAAATGTGGGTGACATTTTGACATGGGTGATATATAGATATATGATGTTTAAATTAAATGACAATAGCAATTGTTTGGTCTTATGGTAAAATGACTTTTCCTTTTTTTCCCAGAAATGCAGTAAATAAGAGAAAGCATTTTTTTTGCCCTATTTCCCTCTCGTTTCCAAAGCTGTGCAGCACAAATTGCATATTTGGCAATGTGATATGTTAATGCCTGCCTCCCCCCTCCACCTTTTGCTTGTGTTTGCAGAAACAGAGAAGCCTCTGATAATATGCAGTCAAAGCTATTAACAACCAGAAGACTATAAATCATGCCCAGAGTAAATTTGCTAATAGACAATTATTATGAGTTGTATGCAGCAATTATTTCTTCTATTAACTTTCTGGCAAAAAAGCTGCATAAATTCCCTCAGAGAACCCATTAGTTTCAATCTCAGCTCATGCAGTGCCCAAGGCTGCAGAAGGATTTTGAGAGCAAATCTAAGCCAGTTGTCGCAACCTTTGAGGAGAATGTAGTGCTGTGGGGCCAATTTATGACGAATTCTCTTTCAGGTTGTTGACTAGGTCCTTAGCCAGACTCATTCCATATATTTATCTCTTTCTCTTTCAAGAAGCCCAACATTATCTGTTACAAACCATATGAGACTAATGCAGAGATCATTTCAATATCTCTTCCCTACAACATGCAGCACATGCTGACATTCAATTGTGGTAGCAAAACACAACACGGCTTCTCTTGGCTCAGGGTTTCTTTTTCATTTTTGTTATGGCAATTTATTTAGATATAGTTAGATATAGAGTGGGAAACTGTTTGGTGTCTCCCCCCCCCCATTGCATTGCTTCCTGGAACCTGCACACAGACTATAACATGTCTACGAAACATACCTACTAAACCTATATTCACAATTGCCTGGAAGTAAGTACATTGAGGGACGTGGGTGGTGCTGTGGGTTAAACCACAGAGCCTAGGACTTGCCGATCAGAAGGTTGGCGGTTCAAATCCCCGTGATGGGGTGAGCTCCCGTTGCTCGGTCCCTGCTCCTGCCAACCTAGCAGTTCGAAAGCATGTCAAAACGCAAGTAGATAAATAGGTACCGCTCCAGGGGGAAGGTAAACGGTGTTTCCGTGTGCTGCTCTGGTTCACCAGAAGCAGCTTGGTCATGCTGGCCACATGACCTGGAAGCTGTACGCTGGCTCCCTTGGCCAATAAAGTGAGATGAGCGCTGCAACCCCAAAGTCGGCTACAACTGGACCTAATGGTCAGGGGTCCCTTTACCCTTTACCTAAGTACATTGAACTCAATAGAGCTTGCTTCTGGGCACACATTTGAAGAAATCTCTGGCCCTCCAAATGTTGTTGGACTCCCACATCCATCAACCCCAGCCAGTATGGTCAGGGATGATGGCAGCTGTAGTCCAACAACATCTGGAGAGCCACAGGTTCTCTATCCCTGATGGATAGGATTGCACTGTAAGGTAGTTTTTGAAGGCTGGTTGAGAC
Organism: Podarcis filfolensis; assembly: GCF_964270895.1. Taxonomy (NCBI): domain Eukaryota; kingdom Metazoa; phylum Chordata; class Lepidosauria; order Squamata; family Lacertidae; genus Podarcis; species Podarcis filfolensis. Next base: position 54,732,457 of record NC_139608.1, read on the forward strand.
ATTTTGATAATAACTAATATAATAAGTAAAATAAAATATCACATAGCCAAAAGTGATTATGTAGCATTAATCTCGCATCATATTGAGTATGTGATCCTATAATGGCTGGTATCACCCATGTGATCAAAGAAGGAAGAAAAGGACCCAATTATTTTCTTTCTTTTTTGAGAGGTGGCAGTAGACAGCAAAAGGAAAATCAATGCTAGCAAGCGACAAAGGTGAACATTAAGTCAATTGTGGGACATATTTTAGGCCCTTTGAGATATCTAGTTCTGCCCTAAAAAATCAAAACAAGCAAATATTACCTCTAAACACACACATTTCTTTAATTAGCGAATCACTTTTTGATTACACCGTAGCTAATATTTGGATTGTGCAGAATCAATATCAGTGAAAATAGACAACTAAATGCTGCTTAATGGCCCAATTATAATAATACTCTCCAAAGGCTCAGTGATCAGAGAAGCAGAGAATGTGGAAGGCTCTGATGAAGGATTTTGCTCTCCACTGACCAGTTAAGCTGCTGCTACCATTTAATCACATATCTTTTGCTCATTATATAAGACCAGAGGAAATAATTTTCTCCTGCTTTAAGCTATTAGTTTTCCCCAAATATATTTCAAACCTGACCAACCTATCTTTGCACAATTAGGATCTAAAATGCATTTAACTTTATTGTTCTTGACACTAATTATGCCAATTGCATTTCTACTCATCTAATCTGTCTGCTGAAAATATAGGCCATGAAATCTCTTGTGAGCGCAGTATGTGACTCAGTACACAATTGCTCAATAAAAAATGAATGATGACTCATTCAGTATAAATACGCTGAAGATTCAGCACACTAAAAATGATTCACATACTTCTTGTCCAAACATATTACCTTTATATATTTGAAGAAAAAGATAGGAAGAAATATCTTTAACACATTCTACACCTACATCTGTGGTGATATAAATCTGTCCACAGTGCCATGTGCTTGAAGCTAAAGGAGCATAATTATAGCTGGTAGGTCTAAACTTAGACTGGCAGGGATTAATGCCTATGTGAATCTTGGTCATTTGTGTGGCACAAGCCTTCTGTTGCCAGTCACAGTACCTGTCAACTCTCGATGAAATACTGTTCACGTCTACAGTGGTATAAAATTATAGCTATAGAACTGTAAGGCTGGGACCTTCCTGAAGTACATTTGCCTAAGATGCTCCACACATTAACCCAAATCCATGCCACAAATTCACAGAAATGGTCAACATTGTGTTGTATTACAAGGAGAGAAGGGATGGATGAATCAGTCCTTTTCTGATCCATTTCATGTGTTCATCCAAAGTATGTTCCATCACATTTCTGCATTAATTTGCTACTTAAAAGAGCTACATGAAAATACAGGTGTTAATGTATATATTTCTCTCATACGTTGATTTTAAAAAAAATTATTATTATTTTTGAGCCAATAACTACATCAGAACATTTGGGTAGTGTGAAGTACAATGGATAGCTATGTTCTTGGGGTGTGGGACATACAGGAAGTCCCATCCACTCCAAAATGATACTTCTGATTGTAGACCCTTCTCTTCTTTAATACTCATCAGTGGAGCAAATGTTCTTAATGGACTTGTGTGGAGCACAAGGGTCTACATCTAAGTGGTTTTGGCACCAGCAGACTTTCCTTTTATCTCATACAAGTGCGATGAATATCCCATTCACATGTGCAGAACCAACCTGACAAAAGTCTTTCAGATAGAACAGTTTCAAAAATTTTGTGGAGTGAGGAGAGTTCTCCACTTGTGGAGGTGAGGACTTGTGTTCTTGTCTTCAACCACTTACACAAGGTGCCTCGGCCCAGTTCAATCTCTGCCTTTCTCTCTCGTTCATGTACACTAAGACACATGGCATTCTGGAGGGTCCTTTAACCCACATTCTGCTCATGGAAGTCTAGATCCATGCATCCAACCCAAAGTTCACAACTGAGGAATCTGCAAGCAAGCATAGCTTTTTTCTTCTTAAACAACTAATTACCTCACACTCCAGCCATAATGCAAAAAAAAAACCAAAAACTATTTGGACAGACACAGTATGAATCTTTATATGAATATAAGTAAATTTCAGTGGGATAAGATCCAGCAGAAATAGTTTTTATGTAGGGTGCTCTGAAACCCACATATTGTTTCAGAACATGCTGGATTTGAAAAGTGATTCAGGTGGCGATGGCCTATTATTGCAGTGCTAATGTTCCAGTCTTTTAAACACAAACACATTTGCACCAGAACATCTATTTGTTGTGTCCTACCTGCCTCATTTCTTTGTAGTTGTGGTGCTTAAAATCAAGGTTGTCTGTTGTTGTCATTTCATTTCTTCTGTGGTAATAATTATTTGGGTCTATGATAAAAAAAACCAGGAGGATACAATGAAGAACCACAAAATAATTTAACAGTAAAATACTTTTAATCTAAAATTGGGGTCCCCAATGCGACTCTCAGACACCCACATTGCCACCACCTCTAAAACTGAACTTTACCACTAAAACCCCTTCCCATTCCATTTCTTTGTTTTTTTAAATATTCAGACATTTTAGCTTGAGGAGATGTTAGTTGATGGCAGATACCAATGGGGGTATCAGAGAAGGGTTGCCTATTTTATTGTCTGTGGTGTACTTATTTTGATGGGGATATAAGTGTTTTGCCTGCTTTGGGGGGGGCATCATCAGTTTCTCTTCTGTGAAATGGGTACCTGAACCCAAATGTGTACCAGGCCCAAAAAGATTGAGTTGTTCTTGTTTTTTAACAAAAAAACAAACAAAACAAATAACAAAAAAAACTATCAAGATGGAGACCCTGTAGCCCATAGGCCCCTTGGAGCATGCAATTTGACCCGCAGGGCCTTTTCCTCCAGAATAGGCTCACCTGTTAATCAGCTAGTATTACTTACGATAACTGCTGATTTGGGGGGGGGGGGTGTGAGGTTGAATTCTGCATTGACTTTCCAAGAGTGAATAGGCACCTTCAGCCAATACAGCAGTCAAGACATGTACTGGAGAATTCCCCAAGTACCATTTCAGAAGAAGTGCCAGCTTGGCCCTGCAACTGTGGGTGCCTGACCCCTTCATGGGGAATTTTGTGGGTGCTCGGGCACCCAGGGCCCCAAGGAGTTGGCACTTATGCACTTCAATATGGTTATGGAGGAGGAACAGATGCTAGCAGTCATCTTCTGATCTTCTGATTCAGACAAGTAGCAGGCTGTGTGACTATATTGTTATGGAGACCACAGCTTGCCCAAGACCACCCAGTGAGTCCTGAGCTAAAGTACGATCTGGATCTACATTGCTATCTGCTACATTATCAAGTGCCTACAGGTGCATAATGATTCTCATTCTGCAAAAAATGTCATCCTGCCTTGAAGCTACCAATTCTATGACATACTCATAAATAAATAAATGTGTGTGCTCAAAGACATTTCCTTCTCTGCTTATATCAAGATACTTTCTTTTTTGAAAGTAATTTCCGGGTGGTTCCCTCCCCCCTCTTTTTTTCCTTTGTGTTCAATTTGTGAGAGAACTAGAAATAAAAGTACATTGATCCCTTTCAGGCAATTGCAAATCTCTGTATGTCATTCTGTATCCATCTGCACAGCAATATTCTGGAAACCAGAGAAGAATCTGAAGAGCTTTATCTTCCTCCTCAGAGCCTTCATTACCTTCCTCTTCAGTCTGTGCCTGTCATATTTCCTCTTTCCTTTTTGAAGACCGTTTTGCTGATTCTCCACTGCTGGGACTATGAACTGGTTGAAGCACACCCCGCCCCCCAAGAAACCTCAAACATTAATTGCGTGCTTTAAACTAGCTCGGTGATTCACTGAGGAATTCCAGAAAACTTTTTGGGGATTCTGGGGCTATTCAATAAGGATGTTTCATTAACTTTATCCCAGAGTAATACAGAAGAATTATTATGTGCTCTGAAAAAACATATCCAGCACATCCCCTGAACCAAGGGAGACAGGCAGGATGCCTGCCATCAGGCACAGATGTTTTAATAAATAATTCAGACAGTTCCCACTGGAACTGGTCCAGGAACTTTGCTATTATGCCAAGCCTGGTCTTAAGCTTGTCACTTACCTGGGAGAGGGCAGCCTAGGATTTCCAGCCTCATGCATATGCTTCCATCTTCATACCATGTCCTGGGGTTTATCCGAATGTAACGTGCAACAAGAGGTACTGGCAGCTCATTGAGGACTGGGATCTCCTTTTCACTGTTGCCTTCAAAAATCTATTTCAGCATACAAGTAAGTGAGCATCGTAAGTCACAACACCTGGAATAAGTCAAAAGGTTTTCTCCCTCTTTCATAACACTGGGACTCGTGGACGTCCAATGAAGCTGCGTGTTGGAATTTTCAGGACAGATAAAAGGAAGTACTTCTTCACACAACACATAGTTGAACTATGGAACTGTCTCCCATGGCAGGCAGTGATGACCATCAATTTGGATGGCTTTAAAGTAAAGGTAAAGGGACCCCTGATGATTAGGTCCAGTCGTGACCAACTCTGGGGTTGCGGCGCTCATCTCGCTTTATTGGCCGAGGAAGCTGGTGTACAGCTTCCGGGTCATGTGGCCACTATGACAAAGTCACTTCTGGTGAACCAGAGCAGCGCACGGAAATGCCGTTTACCTTCCCGCCGGAGCGGTACCTATTTATCTACTTGCACTTTGACGTGCTTTCGAACTGCTAGGTGGGCAGGAGCAGGGACTGAGTAACGGGAGCTCACTCCGTCGTGGGGATTCGAACCGCCGACCTTCTGATCGGCAAGTCCTAGGCTCTGTGTTTTAACCCACAGCGCCACCCAAGAAGGCAGCTATTGATGGCTACTAACCACAATGGCTATGTTCTGCTTCCACAGATGGAGGCAGTAATGCTTCTCAATGTTACCTGCTGGAAATCACAGGAGGGGGGTGTTCTTGTGCTCAAATCCTGCTTGCTGGTTTCCTACAGGCCACTGATAGAACAGGATGCTGGACTTAGATGGGCCATTGGCGTGATCCAGCAGACTCATCTTACATTCTTATCATTAAATCTGGCCAAACAGAATGAAGAAACCAGAAGCACAGGATATGTAACTGGAATCCAGTATCAACTATCAGATATGCCTTTTGCCAATTTCAGTTATTCTGCTCATGAGAACTTGACAAGAAAAGCCTCCACTGAAATTGAGGGAATAAGTGTTACCCTTGAGACATTTTATTAAAATGGAGCTGTGATAAACAAGTGTGATGGAAAAATTTTTTTTGCAATACTAACCATGTCTCCAGAACCATTTTTGACAGTGATCCATGCATGGCTGTCATTGCTCACCATGACTTTGTAAGACGTTACCCAGTCACTCCTAGAAAGAATCAAAAGATTTTCTTTGTTAAAAAATGAATATTGATTTACTGACTCACACAATATTCTAGTAAAATAAATCCAAACAAGGGAAGCTATAGAAATGTAAATTTAGCAGACAATGCAAGAAAACCTAAGCTTATGAGAAGCACAGAGTAAGAAAAGTAAATGTGAACATATTCCTCAAGGAAGTTCTCATGCTGAAGCACCTTCAACATAAATGGGAGCTGTACAAGAGTGCTTGCTGAGTTTAAATTAATTTCAGTGGGAGAACTCCCTCGAGAAAATTTTTGCCCATTCTTGTTTCTCATCTTTTCCTTTATTTTTACTGCAATAAAAACTATGCATGTCAACATAAAGTATATAACTCTGCTTACTTATATACCAATGGCTTGCAGAGGAAGTGTTGATGCGTTCAATGAGTTGAAACAGCTGTTCACTGGAACATGGTCTTGCTTGCACACTATTTGAATTTAATGATGCTAAACTCTAAATTCAAACTACATTCAAAGATCCAAAGGATCAAAATTGCTTTTCCAAATCAGATCAAAATTCATCGAGTCCATCATTCTGTTTTCGAATGACACCCTGCTCCCAATCAAATGGAATGGGAAATGTCCATGATTAGGTCTTCCAAAATCTTTTTCTTTAGATAAAAGCAACAGGGGTGGGGTGGGGTTTGAACTGAATCAGCGCTCTTTCCTTCATCCACCATTTCCCTTATTTTAAAGCTCTATTCAGGCATTATGACCACAAATAAGTAGATTCCCCACATGGTGTAGAACACACTTCAACTCACAGAGGGCAGCCGCCAATGCAATCACCCCCATTTACACATTTCCCCATACCCAATAAAGGCTCATAGGCAAATTTATATCCCGTCATTCCTTCCCAAGGAGTCCTGGGTAGCAAACAGATATGTCATTTACTTATATGTGCATCTGTCATCTATACTGCAAAAGTGAGATGGTCCTGAGCTACTATGGTTTAGCTGCTATTTTACAATTGGATAGAGCATAGCCATATCACCCCTTGTAGTTCTACGGGAAAGAAATCACTAACAAAAAAAATTCCGTACACTCGGAAATGAATGTGAACCTTTTTGCAATGCAATTTGCAGGCAGTAGAGCCCCTGATGCAAATTGGAATCATAGTAGGATGCAATGAATTAAAGTCCCCTACCTATCGATTGTTGTACCCACCCACACTGACAGTCTGTGGAAACAAAAGCATAAAATCTTTTTCACTCAAGGACAGAACTATGCCATCTAATTTGTCTCTCATTATACTATGACCCTTAGGTTCTTGAGGGGCAGGTAGTAAGGATAAATGATATAAAATTAATGTAAGTTTTGAACATAGATATGTTCTCTGTTTTCTATTGTGTGACAGAGTTTGGTCTCCGTCTTGACAGATCACATTGGACTAACGTAGCAAGATTGATCCCACTTAAATGAATAGGTAACTTCACCATTATTTCAACAATCTGGTATTTAAAAAAGAAATCTGCTGAAGATACTTGGGGGGGGGGGCAGATTTGTGGATTATGTTTGTATTTAAAAGCTGGAAGCCGAGGGCTTTTCATACACTGGTTTAATGCTTGTCACACAATCTTTTGACATCAATAGCCCCAAAGCCCTTTAAACAGTTTCCTAATCTTCTATCTGTTTAGAAATCTCTAAGGGCAGAACTTTGATAGGGTATTAGCTCAGGGGGGGAACAGAGTGGTGTCTCAAGTCTTTCTAGATGTAAAGTGATACAAAACAATGCAAGTACGAGCAATTTCAAAGCTTCATACAAGTTCAGTAACTAATCTCACTTTGTTTCTCCTTCCCTGCTCCCCAACCACATTAATGAAAATTATTGTCCTACCTGATCCTGCTGCAAAGGTGAATATTGCTTTGGAGGCAATATTCCATCTAGCAGTGTTAGAGAAGAGGAACCCAAGCCAAATGCCAATTAAAGAGAAAACCAGTAGAAGAGTGCAAAGGAGAAAAGAAAAGCAGACAAATCCATTATCCTAAACATTCAAAACCCCTTCATGGATCACTGCCTTGCCGTGGCGAAGGGGCTTGAAGAACTCAAAGAAGCTATGAACTATGCCGAGCAGGGCACCCAAGATGAACAGGTCATAGTGGAGAGTTTTGACCAAACGTGATCCACCTGGAGGAGGAACCGGCAAGCCACTCCAGTATCCCTGCCAAGAAAACTCCATGGACAAAGACAACAGGCATATAAAAGTTATGACGCTGGAAGATGAGCCCCTCAGGTCGGAAGGCGTCCAACATGCTACTGGGGAAGAGCGGAGGACAAGTACAAGTAGATCCAGAGCTGATGAAGCGGCTGGGCTAAAGCCGAAAGGACGCTCAGTTGCGGATATGCCTGGAAGCGAAAGGAAAGTCCAATGCTGTAAAGAAAAATATTGCATAGGAACCTGGAATGTAAGAACCATGAACCTGGGTAAGTTGGATGTGGTCAAAAATGAGATGGCAAGAATAAATATTGACATCCTGGGCATCAGTGAACTAAAATGGACGGGAATGGGTGAATTCAGTTCGGATGACCATCATATCTACTACTGTGGGCATGAAACCCGCAAAAGAAATGGAGTGGCCCTCATAGTCAACAAAAGAGTGGCGAAAACAGTACTGGGATGCAATCTCAAAAATGATAGAATGATCTCGATACGAATCCAAGGCAGACCTTTTAACATAACAGTAATCCAAGTTTATGCACCAACTACTGGTGCTGAAGAAACTGAAATTGACCAATTCTATGAGGACTTACAACACCTTATAGAAGTGACACCAAAGAAGGATGTTCTTCTCATTATAGGGGATTGGAATGCTAAAGTAGGGAATCAAGAGATAAAAGGAACAACGGGCAAGTTTGGCCTTGGAGAGCAAAATGAAGCAGGGCAAAGGCTAATAGAGTTCTGTCAAGAGAACAAGCTGGTCATCACAAACACGCTTTTCCAACAACACAAGAGACGACTCTACACGTGGACATCACCAGATGGGCAGCATCGAAATCAGATTGATTATATTCTCTGCAGCCAAAGATGGAGAAGCTCAATACAGTCAGCAAAAACAAGACCTGGAGCTGACTGTGGCTCAGATCATCAGCTTCTTATAGCAAAATTCAAGCTTAAACTGAAGAAAGTAGGAAAAACCACTGGGCCGGTAAGATACAATCTAAATCAAATCCCTTATGAATACACAGTGGAAGTGAGTAACAGGTTTAAGGATTTAGATTTGCTGGACAGAGTGCCTGAAGAACTATGGATGGAGGCTCGCAACATTATACAGGAGGCAGCAACGAAAACCATCCCAATGAAAAGGAAATGCAAGAAAGCAAAGTGGCTGTCCAATGAGGCCTTACAAATAGCGGGGGAGAGAAGGCAAGCAAAATGCGAGGGAGATAGAGAAAGATACAGGAAATTGAATGCAGATTTCCAAAAAATAGCAAGGAGAGATAAGAAGGCCTACTTAAACGAGCAATGTAAAGAAATAGAGCAAAACAACAGAATGGGAAGAACCAGAGATCTGTTCAAGAAAATTGGAGATATGAAAGGAACATTTCGTTCAAAGATTGCCATAATAAAGGACAAAAGTGGTAAGGACCTAACAGAAGCAGAAGACATCAAGAAGAGGTGGCAAGAATACACAGAGGAATTATACCAGAAAGATATGGATGGATCGTACACCCCAGGTAGTGGGGTTGCTGAGCTTGAGCCAGACATCCTGGAGAGTGAAGTCAAATGGGCCTTAGAAAGCACTGCAAATAACAAGGCCAGTGGAAGTGATGGTATTCCAGCTGAACTATTTAAAATTTTAAAAGATGATGCTGTTAAGGTGCTACACTCAATATGCCAGCAAGTTTGGAAAACTCAGCAGTGGCCAGAGGATTGGAGAAGATCAGTCTACATCCCAATCCCAAAGAAGGGCAGTGCTAAAGAATGCTCCAACTACTGCACAATTGCACTCATTTCACACACTAGCAAGGTTATGCTTAAAATTCTACAAGGAAGGCTCAAGCAGTATGTGGACCGAGAACTCCCAGAAGTGCAAGCTGGATTTAGAAGAGGCAGAGGAACCAGAGACCAAATTGCAAACATGCGCTGGATTATGGAGAAAGCTAGAGAGTTCCAGAAAGACATCTACTTCTGCTTCATTGACTATGCAAAAGCCTTTGACTGTGTCGACCACAGCAAACTATGGCAAGTTCTTAAAGAAATGGGAGTGCCTGATCAACTCATCTGTCTCCTGAGAAATCTCTATGTGGGACAAGAAGCTACAGTTAGAACTGGATATGGAACAACTGATTGGTTCAAAATTGGGAAAGGAGTACGACAAGGCTGTATATTGTCTCCCTGGTTATTTAACTTATATGCAGAATTCATCATGCGAAAGGCTGGGCTGGATGAATCCCTAGCCGGAATTAAGATTGCTGGAAGAAATATCAACAACCTCAGATATGCAGATGACACAACCTTGATGGCAGAAAGTGAGGAGGAATTAAAGAACCTTTTATTGAGGGTGAAAGAGGAGAGCGCAAAATATGGTCTGAAGCTCAACATCAAAAAAACGAAGATCATGGCCACTGGTCCCATCACCTCCTGGCAAATAGAAGGGGAAGAAATGGAGGCAGTGAGAGATTTTACTTTCTTGGGCTCCATGATCACTGCAGATGGTGACAGCAGCCACGAAATTAAGAGACGCCTGCTTCCTGGGAGGAAAGCAATGACCAACCTAGACAGCATCTTAAAAAGTAGAGACATCACCTTGCCAACAAAGGTCCGTATAGTTAAAGCTATGGTTTTCCCAGTAGTGATTTATGGAAGTGAGAGCTGGACCATAAAGAAGGCTGATCGCCGAAGAATTGATGCTTTTGAATTATGGTGCTGGAGGAGACTCTTGAGAGTCCCATGGACTGCAAGAAGATCAAACCTCTCCATTCTGAAGGAAATCAGCCCTGAGTGCTCACTGGAAGGACAGATTGTGAAGCTGAGGCTCCAATACTTTGGCCACCTCATGAGAAGAGAAGACTCCCTGGAAAAGACCCTGATGTTGGGAAAGATGGAGGGCACAAGGAGAAGGGGACGACAGAGGACGAGATGGTTGGATAGTGTCTACGAAGCTACAAACATGAGTCTGAGCAAGCTGCGGGAGGCGGTGGAGGACAGAGGTGCCTGGCGTGCTCTGGTCCATGGGGTCACGAAGAGTCGGACACGACTAAACGACTAAACAACAACAACAAACATTCAAAATACCACCACTAATGAGATGCAGCACTACTGAATTTGTTAATGAATGAAATTGCCTAATTAGTTAAAAGCAGGGCAACTGGAATTTTTAAAACTCTATAAGCAGTGGCCAGTCCAGATTTTTAGGTTGCCTTATATAAGCATTCCTCACAATGCTATCAGTTCAATGCAACTTAGAACTACCAGGAACATATAAAAAGCATCTGGCCATGTTGTTCATCAGTCTTAGGTATGTCTATTTTGGAGTCAGGCATCCTCGGAATAATAGTTCTGAAGGAAGTCCTGCTGAATTTGATGGGACCTACTCCTAAATGGGACGCGGGCGGCGCTGTGGGTTAAACCACAGAGCCTAGGACTTGCCGATCAGAAGGTCGGCGGTTCAAATACATCTGAACTAGGATGAGGGACTTCAGCTGGTGTAGCCTCAACTGAACCAAGCTTTGTCCACCTCAGCCAGAGATCTGCTTATTCCAAACTTGCCCATCCTGGTGGATCTTGGGTTTGGCTTATGGTTAAAAACGTACTTTGTGAAGTCCAATACATATACACACAGTGAAGTACATCAAACTGTATCCAGATTTCCCCCCCCCCCCAAAAAAAATCTCCTTCCTCTTTTGGGCAGAGAAATTGCGAGGACCATTTCACTGATTTTCTCAGGGGGGGGAGATAATTTCTCCAACAATTTATCAGGGTTGGGATTTGCCATTAGCATAGCTTTTTCCTCCTCCTTGGTTTTTCATTTTCTGTTTATTTGTGTTGCCTCTTTTGAAAGTGGTAGCAAGAAGTACTGTGTTGGCATTCTCCATAATAAGCAACGTCTTGGATCTTCCACAATGCTCTAGGACCTAATGTCATCCATAGGCATTTGGGAGAGGTTGCACAGAAACATGGTGGAGAATATTCAGAAAAAAATTCTTTCTTTATTGAGGGGGAGGGAGAAAAAGATAAATCATTTGAATATTTTGAGGGGGGGATGTATTTTGAGAGGTTTTGACCCAGCTCTGATTGCAGTAGTCTTCTATATCAAAAATAGCTCACCCATGTTTATGTAAATAAGCTGCAATAAATAAAATCTGAAAGAGATTTTTCCTGTAATTTTCAAAAATGAAAGATGTTTTTTAATCACAGAAAATATGCTGAGGGGCTGAACTAAATTATTTCAAAACTACTATATGCCTTTAGCATGCAAAATTAGGGCTATGCATCCCATTTATGGCTATATAAAAATATAGGAGGGAAAATCAACCATCTGCATAAGAATAATGAATTCATTATCAAGGCTATTTTTGAACATAGAACAGACAGTTCAAATCTGAATTTTTGTGCAAGCATGAACTTTCATAATTCTGCACAAAAAGCTGAATCTAAAAAGAAAAAAAAAATTAAATATTTAGCTATTTGACCAATTGGGGTCATTTGGAATCCTGTTTGATTCAGATACTTGGTATGAATAATGTTCTATTTTCCGTTTGAGTCCCTTTTTTGTCAATTGGCTTAGCTTCAGTACATAGGAACAAAAGGAGCTGTCTGACACTGTGTCATACTAATGGTCTATCTACCTCAGTAATATCCACACAGACTGGCAGTGAGTTTCCACCCAACCAGGAGATCCCAGGGATTGAACCTGTACTGTTGACATGATCATTCCCAAGAGTCCTCTCTGGTGGCGCAGAACCCACACTTCAGACAATGAAGCAAACTGGGAGACAACTGGAACTCAGGCGGTGGAAAATTCATACCAAAGCCGGCTGAACACTTGTTAGGCTACATAATTCTGCCTACCAAATGACAGGGAAGATGGCAAAGGAGAACTACTTTGCTATTGTTTTGCATCCTCAAAGAGTTGTTTTGGTCAGTCACGGTGGTAGATGGGCGTCTGGTGTACTCACAGGCATGCTGTGACCAGTTTGCATGGCACTTTGACAAGAAAGTCATTAAATTCCATGTTGCCTCAAGTGCTGTGGCTGTCAAATGCAGCAGCTTCCTATACCTTCCCTGCATACTGCAGTTCCCATCCCAGTTGCCCCCTTTGCCCACAGCTGCTATTTTTAAAATAAGAAACAAACACATTAAATGCTGTCATGCACTTGATACAATATTCCAAACACAATCACATCCGCTACTGGCCTACCCCCTAGAGAAGGCGGGGTTCCAGATCACATAGGCACAACACACACCTGTATAGTTTATATGCCTTTAGACCTTATGATGAGCATGCATGGGATCATGATCCTGCTTCTTGTTCCTCTGTGTCTGCTCACAATAACTTCTCAACAGGGCCTTCATTTGAAATCATGGGAAGTTTCAATGTTGGGATTTCCAGAGATGAATACCCAAGCAAAGCTTCTGCCTTCATGAGTTTGACAGACTAGCTCTAATCCCCAAAGTACTTAAAGGATTTGTCCCTATCACCACATAACCTCATACTTCAATGCAATTCAACATGACTGGCAGTTTCTCTTCAACAGAGGGTCAAATCTCGAATAGCAATATTGGAGATTATTCATTGGGGAAGTACAGGGAAACGCTCTTCGCAATATATGCAGCACCTGCAGATAGAATTCGCCTTTCATTGCTGCAGAAACCCAATTTAACTACATTACACAAAGCCATAAAGAATGAATGGAAATTCTAAATAGTCAAAAGAACAGGCTTTCACCTTAATCATAACCTTCCTAACATTTACAACTAGAATGCTTTGAAGCAAATCAAACTCAAAGACCAGGTTGAGATTTTCTCTCTCTAATACTTTAATTTGGTAGTTGTCTCCTGTGCACAGCCAAATGACAAGAAAAAGGTATAAAGTTAAAGGTACCCCTGACCGTTAGGTCCAGTCACGGACGACTCTGAGGTTGCGGTGCTCATCTCGTTTTACTGGCCGAGGGAGCCGACGTTTGCCCACAGACAGTTTTTCCTGGTCATGTGGCCAGCATGACTAAGCCGCTTCTGGCGAAACCAGAGCAGCACATGGAAACACTGTTTACCTTCCCGCCTGAGTGGTACCTATTTATCTACTTGCACTTTGACGTTCTTTTGAACTGCTAGGTTGGCAGGAGCTGGGACCGAACAACGGGAGCTCACCCCGTCGTGGGGATTTGAACTGCCAACCTTCTGATCAGCAAGCCCTAGGCTCTGTGGTTTAAACCACAGCGCCACCCGCATCCCTATAGTATAAAGGTACAGGTAAAGGTAGCCCTGACCGTTAAGTCCAGTCGCGGATGACTCTGGGGTTGCGCGCTCATCTCGCTCTGTAGGCTGAGGGATTTAAATAAATTTGTGCCTGAAATGAAGTTGGTCCTCTTGGGCAATTGTGTTTTGCTTTGTTGTTGTTTTTTAAAAAAGCAAAGGGGACACTCAACTTATTTTTCTAGTTGCACATAAAATTAAGAAAAGGGGCACATATGGTTAGGGTGCCAAGAAGGGAGCCTCAGGGCACTATGGTGCCCAAGGACACCATGTTAGAGACCTGAGACTTAGTAAATCTTCAAGGCAGGGTTGGTAATCCCTTCCAAGTTTAAAATGCATTCATTTCTGGAAGCAAGGTTGCATGTCTGGTTCTCATTGGTGCCTTCTTTTTATTTTTCTAGCCAGTCTCCTCAGGTTTAACCTCCTGCTGGAAAGGCACGTGGCCAGTATTGATGTCTGTTAGCAGCTTCGTGGAGCCACCAGCAAGCATTGAGTATCTGACTGGGAAATGAATGCCTCTTATAAAAGAATGTAGCTATCCTTTGGCAAAGTGCCATTGCTGGAAAGACAATAGAAACTCTCTGTGTGTGTGTGTGTGTGTGTGTGTGTGTGTGTGCGCGCGCACACACACACACACACACACATACACATAGAATTTCTTAAATGCACTTTCTTAAGTTTTCAAGTAAACACATTTATTTGAAGAAAGAAATAAAAGAAAGAAGAAGGGAAGGGAGGAAGGAGAAAGAGAGAGAGAGAGAAGGAAGGAAGGAAGGAAGGAAGGAAGGAAGGAAGGAAAGAAAGAGAAAGAAAGAAAAAGAAAGAAAGAAAGAAAGAAAGAAAGAAAGAAAGAAAGAAAGAAAGAAAGAAAGAAAGAAAGAAATTGCTGCATAATGTACAATATTTGGATGGCATCCAGTTTTCTTTCCAATGTTGCAGCATTGAATAACCTATAGAACAACCTCATCCCAAAGCCAACCAGGTAGTCAGTATTTAAACAATAAGTGTCCAATTATCTCTGAGGCTCAGGAGCGGCTGGCAATGGAAAGGGAGGGAAGGGTTGCACAAATGTCCTCCTGACAGCAGGATGGACAGGGCAGGACCAAGGGAGGGTCAAGGTTGGAGCTGTGCAGGCACACTGCCAGAGCCAGTCCAGTACTACTGCACAGTCCCATGCCTTGCCCATTCTTTGACCTGATCCTGCACCATCCCCATAAGCTATAAACAATCACAGGCAACACGCCTGTGATTGTTTATAGGTTCTGTTCTTGCAACACAGGGTGTTTCCTTTGTTCCATCCCCATAAGCAGCAGTGATGCAGCTGCTGGAAAGGCAGCTCCCCTGTGCCAGCTCTAGCATGCCACTTCCAGGCAGATTTTTTTTTTTTTAAAGAGCAGCCAGTGTGCAAAATATGAGCACTGAATTAAATCCACCACTGAATTATGGTGAAAATAAAGCCCTCAGCACTCAAGTCGAATGAAGTAATACTTGGCTGTTGCAATGCTTTATGTCTTGTTGTTTAGTCATTTAGTCATGTCCAACTCTTCGTGACCCCATGGAGCACGCCAGGCACTCCTGTCTTCCACTGCCTCCCGCAGTTTGGTCAGACTCATGTTTGTAGCTTCGAGAACACTATCCAACCATCTCGTCCTCTGTAGTCCCCTTCTCCTTGTGCCCTCCATCTTTCCCAACATCAGGGTCTTTTCCAGGGAGTCTTCTCTTCTCATGAGGTGGCCAAAGTATTGGAGCCTCAGCTTCACGAGCTGTCGTTCTAGTGAGCACTCAGGACTGATTTCCTTCAGAATGGATAGGTTTGATCTTCTTGCAGTCCATGGGACTCTCAAGAGTCTCCTCCAGCACCATAATTCAAAAACATCATTTCTTCTTCTTTTTTTTATAAGATATTTATTAAGATTTTTTAAAGTATTACAATAAAAATGAAAAAATAACCAAAAATACAAAATAAAAATAGTTAAAAACACACAGATTTTCCATTGCTTATTTTCCTTTAGCTTGTTTCCCGGACCTCCTCATACCTCCCTTTTTTGTATTCCATTTCAAATTGTTGGTTCAGCAAATCCTTACCATTAGATTTTTACCTATTTATAACCCTTTTTTCATATTCTCTTAAAGCATTACAGCTGGAAACCACTTAATTTCTATCCAACATCATTCTAACATTCATTAATTTTACAATATTTCTGTAGATAGTCTTTGAATTTCTTCCAATCTTCTTCCACCGACTCTTCTCCCTGGTCTCGGATTCTGCCAGTCATTTCTGCCAATCCCATATAGTCCATCACCTTCGTCTGCCATTCTTCCAAAGTGGGTAGATCTTGTGTCTTCCAATACTTTGCAATGAGTATTCTTGCTGCTGTTGTAGCGTACATAAAAAAAGTTCTGTCCTTCTTTGGCACCAATTGGCCGACAATGCCGAGAAGAAAGGCCTCTGGTTTCTTCAGGAAGGTATATTTAAATACCTTTTTCATTTCATTATAGATCATTTCCCAGAAAGCCTTAATCCTTGGGCACATCCACCAAAGGTGAAAGAATGTACCTTCAATTTCTTTACATTTCCAACATTTATTATCGGGCAAATGATATATTTTTGCAAGCTTGACTGGGGTCATGTACCACCTGTATATCATCTTCATAATATTCTCTCTTAAGGCATTGCATGCCGTAAACTTCATACCTGTGGTCCATAACTGTTCCCAGTCAGCAAACATAATGTTATGTCCAACATCTTGTGCCCATTTAATCATAGCAGATTTCACCGTTTCATCCTGAGTATTCCATTTCAACAGCAAGTTATAGATCTTTGACAAAATCTTAGTTTTGGGTTCTAACAGTTCTGTTTCTAATTTTGATTTTTCCACCTGGAAGCCAATTTTCTTGTCCAAATTATATGCCTCCATTATCTGATAATAATGAAGCCAATCTCGCACTTTGTTTTTTAGTTTCTCAAAACTCTGCAGTTTCAGTCTATCTCCCTCTTGTTCCAAAATTTCCCAATATTTCGGCCATTTGGCCTCCATATTGAGCTTTTTCTGGGCTTTTGCTTCCATTGGTGACAGCCACCTTGGGGTTTTATTTTCCAATAATTTTTTTTAAGATATTTCCTTATATCTTATCCAAACGTTAAACAATGCTTTCCTGACAATATGGTTTTTAAATACTTTATGCGCTTTGACCTTGTCATACCACAGATATGCATGCCATCCAAATACATTGTTAAAACCTTCTAAGTCCAAAATGTCTGTGTTTTCCAGAAGCAGCCATTCTTTCAACCAGCAAAAGGCTGCTGATTCATAGTAAAGTTTAAAGTCTGGCAGGGCAAATCCACCCCTTTCCTTTGCATCAGTTAATATCTTAAATTTTATTCTGGGCTTCTTGCCCTGCCAGACAAATCTAGAAATATCTCTCTGCCACTTCTTGAAACAGTCCATCTTGTCCACAATTTGCAATGTTTGAAACAAAAACAGCATTCTAGGCAATACATTCATTTTTATCACAGCAATACGACCCAACAGAGAAAGCTTCAAGTTCGACCAAATTTCTAAGTCTTTTTTCACTTCCGTCCAACATTTTTCATAATTATCTTTAAATAAGTTCCCATTTTTGGCTGTCATATTAATCCCCAGGTATTTCACTTTCTTAACCACAGTCAAGCCTGTCTCATTCTGAAACCTCTCTCTTTCAATTGGTGTTAAATTTTTCTCTAAAACCTTAGTTTTTAACTTGTTCAGTTTAAATCCTGCCACTTGACCAAATTCTTGAATTAGTTCTAAAACCCTTTTAGTACTAGATTCTGGCTCCTGTAACGTCAATACTAAGTCATCTGCAAATGCTCTCAGTTTGTACTGTTTGGCTCCGACCTGTATACTTTTAATCAGACGGTCCCTTCTAATCATATTCAGCAGAACCTCCAGGACTGATATAAAAAGCAATGGGGAGATTGGGCACCCCTGTCGTGTCCCTTTTTCTATCTTAAATTCTTCCGTCACCACATTATTTACAATTAATTTAGCCTTTTGTTCAGAGTATATTGCACCTATACCATTTTCAAAACCTTGGCCTACCCCCATCCCCTGTAGCTTCTTCTTCATAAAACTCCAAGAGATGTTGTCAAAAGCTTTCTCCGTGTCCACAAATATCAGAACTGCTTTAGTGTTTATATTCACTTCTAGTTTTTCCAAGATATCAATTATGTTCCTCAAATTGTCAGACAAGTGTCTTGCCGGGAGAAAGCCCGCTTGGTCTTTATGAATCTCTTCCATCAATACCGTATTTTTCGCACCATTGGACGCACCGGAGCAAAGGACGCACCTAGTTTTTAGAGGAAGAAAACAAGTAAAAAATATTCCGAATCAAATGTTGTATAAACTACTGTATTTAATAAACAACCAGTATATCAGAATCATATTACAGCCATGTAAAGTGAACAGCAGTCAACAATGGCATTAAGAACCATCATCACTGTCATTAACAAATGAAGAGAGACTTTAAAGTTTGAGTACTCTTCTAGTCTTCTGTGAACCCCAATAACTCATCACTGCTAGAGTCAGAATTTGTGGAGCTCGGTTGCTCACAATCACTGACATCACTTTCTTCGCTATCTTCATGTAAAATACCATCTTCGTTACCATCCAAAGCATTGCTAATGCCACATTTTTTGAATGACCGGACAACGATTTCCTCCTTCACTGAGTGCCATGATGTTTTCACCCATTCACAAACTTGAGTGATAGTGGGCCTCTTCATTCGTCCAGTGGGTGTTAGATCATGATTACCAGCAGCCATCCATTTGTTCCACTCTTCTCGCATAAAGATCTTAAATGGCTTGTTGATGGAAACATTGAGAGGTTGCAACTGGCTGGTAAGACCTCCAGGAATTACAGCTAGATGAGTCTTCACTTCTTTAAAGCACTTTTTTGTAGTTTCGCTAATATGTGCTCTAAACTGGTCAAGTACTAATAAGGCAGGTTTTTTCAAAAGCCCTCCAGGACGTTTGGACCACACTTTTTCAACCCATACTCTCATTCCATTTTCGTCCATCCATCCTTTCTCATGAACATGTACAACAACTCCTCGTGGAATCACTTCTTTTGGAAATGTTTTCCTTTTGAAAATTAACATGGGTGGCAATTTGGTGCCATCTGCACAGCAAGACAACACAACAGTGTAATGGGTTTTCTCATGTCCAGAGGTTTTCACGGCGATAGTTTTGGCACCTTGCCGATCAACAGTCCTATTTGATGGCACATCAAAGGTTAGAGGGACTTCATCCATATTCCCAATCTGGCCAATTTCAAATCCATTTCTCTTCCTAGCATCAATTACAAATTTATGAAAAGACAGAATCTTAGATTCATATTCTTCTGGCATTTTTTGTGCAGTTCTAGTTTTAGTGCACATAGCAAGGCCACATCGCTTCATAAATCTGTAGCACCATGATGGTGAGCCAGTAAAATCGTGAATGCCTTTCTCTAAAGCAATGCGTTTGGCTTCATATATTATCATTTTTGTAGAGACTGCGAAGCCTTTATTCCGCTGTTTTGTGATCCATTCTTTCATGGCAATGTCCATCTGTGGCCACTTTGCAGCATGTCCACGAAAAGTGTGCTTGCTTTTATCTGCTTTTTGCAGCTGATCCTCCTGTTTCCTCCACTGTCTTATCATTTTTTCAGTTGGAGGTGGTCCAAAATGTCTCTCTGCTGCTCTGTTTCCATGCTCCTTAGCATATTTTACTACCTCTAGTTTAAAAGGAATCTTATATGCTAGTCTTTTATGCTTTATCATCCTTATCAGAATGGGGGAGGTTTTCTGCAAGAAAATACAGTGGCAAGGAACTGTCAGTAATGTACAGTACAGTATCTCCAATGTTTACTATTGGGCGCTTAACTGCCCCCCAATATTTTTAAGTTGGAAGAGGGAGGGAGAGAGGGAGGGAGGGAGGGAGGGAGGGAGGGAGGGAGGGAAGGAAGGAAGGGAGAGGGAGAGCTCAGCCTGTGGGTCCCCAGATGTTGTTGGACTACAACTCCTATTATCCCTCAACTCCCATCTTCCCTGAGCTCTGGCCTTGCTACCTAGAGGCGTTCACATCTGGGGACCCACAGGTTGAGAAGAGCTGAATTGTGGTATGCGAGGTGGGGCTTTACTGCCCCCCCCCAATATTTTATTTAAGGTGGAAGAGGGAGGGAGGGAGGGAAAGAAGGAAGAGAGAGGGAGACCTCACATTTCTGGATGTCTGTGGAGGGCAGCTGCCTTGCCTCGTGGAACTGGAGCAAAAGGAGGAAATGCTGGGAATTACCGGCACAATAACCTGAGGGAGGGGTGGAAGGGGATGTCCAAATCTTCCGGCTCATTGTAAAGGGCTTCCCCAGCCAGCCCCCTAGAGCGGCTCACGTTGGACTCAATGGAGAAGCCCAGGGCTTCCCCAGCAAGCCCCCTAGAGCGGCTCACGGACAGAGGGCAAATTACAGGCAGCCTCTCAGCGCTCTGAGCTCCTTCAACTCAGTGGGAATCCCAGGGCTTCCCCCAGCCAGCCCCCTAGAGCGGCTCACTGGACGGAGGGCAAGTTACAGGCAGCCTCTCCGCTGCGCGCTGACCGCCCTGAGCTCCTCCGACTCAATGGGAATCCCAGGGCTTCCCCCAGCCAGCCCCCTAGAGCGGCTCAGGGACAGAGGGCAAGTTACAGGCAGCCTCTCCGCTGCGCGCTGACCACCCTGAGCTCCTCCGATTCAATGGGAATCCCAGGGCTTCCCCCAGCCAGCCCCCTAGAGCGGCTCACTGGACGGAGGGCAAGTTACAGGCAGCCTCTCCGCTGCGCGCTGACCGCCCTGAGCTCCTCCGACTCAATGGGAATCCCAGGGCTTCCCCCAGCCAGCCCCCTAGAGCGGCTCAGGGACAGAGGGCAAGTTACAGGCAGCCTCTCCGCTGCGCGCTGACCACCCTGAGCTCCTCCGACTCAATGGGAATCCCAGGGCTTCCCCCAGCCAGCCCCCTAGAGCGGCTCACGGGACGGAGGGCAAGTTACAGGCAGCCTCTCTGCTGCGCGCTGACCGCCCTGAGCTCCTCCGGCTCAATGGGAATCCCAGGGCTTCCCCCAACCAGCCCCCTAGAGCGGCTCAGGGACAGAGGGCAAGTTACAGGTAGCCTCTCTGCTGCCCGCTGAGCGCCCTAAGCTCCTAGCACTGAATGGGGAATCCCAGGGCTTCCCCCAGCTGCCCACGCAGCCTCTCAGCTGCTTGTCGGGCTGAATGGGGAATCCCGGGGTTTCCCTAGCCGCCCACGCAGCCTCTCAGCTGCTTGTCGGGCTGAATGGGGAAGCCCGGGGTTTCCCCAGCCGCCCACGCAGCCTCTCCGCTGCAACCTGAGCTTGGAGGGGCTGGAGGGGGAAGTCCCAGGACCACACATTCGCTCCATAGGACGCACAGACTTTTCCCCTTAGTTTTTAAAGGAAAAAATGTACGTCCAATGGTGCGAAAAATACGGTACTTTTTTTGATCTCTTGGCCAAAATGTCAGCAAAAATTTTGTAATCCACATTAAGTAACGATATAGGGTGGTAGTTCTTAAGCTGAGTCTTTTCAGTCTCTGTTTTCGGTATAAGTGTAATATACGCCTCTTTCCACGACTCTGGTGCCCTTTTCCCTTCCAGACTTTCATTGCAGACTTCCTTCAAAGGTTGTAATAGCCACTCTTTCAAAGATCTATAATATCTAGAAGTCAGCCCATCCGGTCCTGGAGATTTGCCCAATTGCATATTTTGAATGGCACCTTCTACTTCCTGTTCAGATATTTTATAGTTCAACATTAATTTGCTTTCTTGGGAGATTTTTTGTAATCCATTTGTCTTCAAAAATCGGTCTATGTCCATTTCTTTCTGTAGCCCTTGTGTGTATAATTGTTTAAAATACCTCTGGAAACAGTTTCTAATCTCAATTGGGTTATGTGTGTTCTTTCCTTCCACTTCTAAGTTTGTAATAGTATTTAATTTTTGTCTTTTTTTCATTTGCCAAGCCAGCAATTTCCCACATTTGTTAGCTGATTCAAATGTTTTTTGTCTCATTTGTTTAATTTTCCATTCTATTTCCTGATTCATCATTTCCATATATTGTACTTGATATAATTTTATTTCTCTCAAAATCTCCTGCGACTTTGGTTTTGCTCTCAATTTCTTCTCACTTTCTTTTATTTTCTCCAAAATTTTATCTTTCTTCTCATTTTGACTTCTCTTCTTTATTGCATTTTGTTGTATCAAAAACCCTCTCATAACAGCTTTGCTTGCGTCCCAGATTACTCTTTTTTCTACATTGGTATTCATATTTATTTCAAAATAATCTCTCAAAGTTTTTTGGGCCTTTTTATACACTTCTTCATCTCTAAATAAGGTGTCATTCATCCTCCATCTGAAGGAGCCAGTTGATATTTGCTTCATCTCCATCCTTACAGCGTTATGGTCGGAGCAAGTTTTTGGGCAGATTTCCACTTTCTTTATCTTTGGTGCCATTCCTCTAGTTACCCATATTTGGTCAATTCTAGTCCATGTCATCTTGGCTTCAGAAAAGAAGGTTCCCTCTCTTCCCAAGGGGTTCTTTATTCTCCAAATGTCCACTAAGTCCATATTGTCTGTCATCTCAAAAAATGTTTTTGGTAGTCTACGATCCTTGGTAACTACCTGTCTTTGTGCCTTGTCCATGTTTGTAGATACTAGTCCATGCATGTCCCCCATCAAAATCAGATTGTAATCCAAATAGTCCAATAAGGTCTCATGCAACTTTTTAAAGAATTCAGATTTCCCCTCATTCGGTGCATAAATTCCTACAATCAGAAATTTCTCTCCTTGAACTTGAATTTCAATTGCCAGAAATCTTCCTTGTTCATCTTTAAAGATTAATTTCGGTAATAATCTCTCCTTTGCATATATCACAACTCCTCTTTTTTTAACTTTGTCAGATGAGATAAACTCCTGTCCCAATCTCTTATTAATAAGTAGTTTCCTGTGTAACCTTGTTACATGTGTTTCTTGTAGACAAATCAAGTCCAATTGTTCCTTTTTTAGTAAATGAAAAACACTTTTTCTCTTCCGAGGAGAGTTAAGACCGTTACAATTCCAACTTAAAAGTTGCAGAGCCATGATGGGGTTACTTCGCTTTGCCTCCAACTGCACCAAGTGTCTGTTCTTGTTCTGTCGATGGTGTCTCTTTCTCTGGACCGTGCAATCCAAAAGATAAGTTTGCTATGTCTAGTATTCCTTTTTCCAGTGCTTTTGGCTCTTCTCCGGATTCCGCTTCTTTCTGTAGATCTTCTTCGTGATCTTTCAGAAACCTGTCTTTATCGTTAACTGATCTTATTTTTATCTTTCTTCCTTTGTATTTAAAGGATAGGCCTTGAGGAAATTCCCACCTAAAGAGAATTCTATTTCTTCTCAACAGGGCAACTAGGTCTCCGTAGTTAAGCCTTAAGTCCAAAAGATGTTTTGGAATGTCCTTAAATATCTCCACACTTGAGTCGTGAATTTCCAAAGTCCTTTGATAGTGCAGGTTCAAAATTTTGTCTCTCTCCTCTGTTGTTCGAAGAGTAATCAAGCAGTCCCTCACCTTGTTCCTCCTTTGTCCTCTTCCAAGTCTAAATGCATTCACTATCTTAAATTCTTCCTTCCCCAAGTCCTATTGCCAAAAATCTGTAAATTCCTGTGTAAGAAAGTCAGCCAGATTATCTTTCTCACGTTCTGGTACAGCCCTGATTCTTAAATTTCTTTGTTTCTCTTTCAATTCAATCATAGACAATGTCAAACCGTGGTCCTCCAATTGCTTATAAACTGGTGGTATCTTCTCTTGAGTAGCAGTTGCAATATCTTTTGCTTCTTCAGCTATCTTTCGGGTCGAAGCAGATTCCTGTAATAATTTTTCAATAGACTGTATTGGTATTCACCTTCTGTCCCAAATTATTAATGCTTGTAGTATTCAGGTCAATTTTAACTGATGCTTCAGCTACTTGTTTATTTGTCTCAGCTACCTGCTTAGCTAAATTTTCCAAAGATTCATTAATTTTTCCAAGTGCATGTGGCAAAACGTCTTCGGACGACATAACTTTTGGTTTGACCTGTGGAGGAGCAGCCCCTGATGTTCCAGATGCTCCAGATGTTGAAGCCCTTCGCTGCTGCGCAGTGTCTGTCCGATAGTGTCTGCCAGACCTAGTAGTTTTTTTTGGGACCTTTGCTGGCAGCTTCCTTGCCCCATGGAGTCCACACGCTTCCATGGCGTGACTCTGCTGAACTCTCCGGGCAACAGCTCCAGCTAGCAGAGATTAACACAGCGTCAGAAACAAGCAGCCTCTGTGTGCAGCAATAATTCAGGCAGACGCTCGGTTTCTTCCTTATCTTACAAGTAGCTTTAATCTCGTACAAAAACAACAAATCGTTACTCTCCCGGTGACATACAACTCATCTTCCCGGTACGTCGCAAACCGGAGCTGTATTCACACTGCGTGTGTCTCTCTCTCTCTCTCTGAGATACTGACCACTCCCACTTCCGTGTTCTAAACACACCTCTAGGAATGTGAAGCGTCACTCAGAACTTCTTAACCCTGTAAGTTCTGACTCTCTCAACACCCCCTCTCGCATCACATTCTGAGAGGACTGGTGAACACACCTTTACAGACCTCTGTGTGTCCCACACCTTCCCACCTGCCTGTTGAGTCTCCTCACAAATCTCTGGTTCGCACTGTGCGAGACCAACCCACGCATTTGTGACTCGAAACCTCTCAGGTGGAATTCCCTTTGTTGCCCGTGAAGACCGCCTGGGCACAAACTGGGGTTCTTCTCCTGACCCACTGGGGCCAGCAAGTGCGTCTTCTTCATCAGACTCCCCCTCTGACTTGACCCGTCTGTGAGCTTTCTCCATCACTCTAACAGGAGATGAGGGCTCACTCTTGGACACTCCTTTCACAACCTGTGGAGACGCCTCCCCCTGGTGCTGATCCTGATCATCGACCAGATCACCATTACCTGGCTCTCCCTCCTGCTCAGATTCGGATTCAGACAAACAATCTGAGACGATGTCATGGCTGACTTTGCGCCTTGGACTATTTCCCTGCTGCTCTTTGAACTCAGCATGCTTACTGACCAGAAGCTTGGTCTGATCACCTTCTGGGTACGCAAATCTCCACCCCTTTGTCGCAGGCTCATACCCACAGAAGATCATTTCCTGGTACCTTGGACCACCCTCTTGCTGCAACCACTTTGGTACAGGCACCATGGCCCTGCAACCAAACGAACGGAAGAAATGCACCTGTGGCCTCTGTCCGTTGAGCAAGAAATACGGGGTGTCACCTACCACTGCATTGTAGCACCTGTTCATCGTGAAATTGGCCGTTTTTACTGCCTCCCCCCAGAAACTGTGAGGCAACCCAGAGTCACCCAATAGGACTTCTGAAACTTGAACCAGCGCTCTACTCCTCAGCTCTGCCACGCCACTCTTCTGAGGCGAAGTCACCTTGTGACGTATCCCCCTCTGGCGAAAGAAACTCTTTAGAGCAGACCCAGTGACCTCTGAACCACGGTCACACTGGAAACCTTGCACCTTGGTGGAGAACCTCTGTTCCACCGCCGCAACCCAATCTTTGATCAGTTGTGTTGCTTCCTCCTGTGATTGCAGCGAAAAAGCCCAGGAGTTCCTAGTATAATCATCGATCAAAATCAGCAGATGCCTGGCTTTGCCCAGACTTGGCTGAGGCATAGGCCCAAACAGGTCTGCGTGCACAAGCTCAAAAGGCTTCGTGGTTACCCTCTCCACCCTGGGATAACTGCATCCCTTGCTCTTGGCTTTCCTGCAAGCCCTGCAATTTAGGGTTGCACCACATTCTCTTACCTTGCACCCTTTGGTGCATTCTGATAACATCTGCAAGTCATCACAAGACCCATGTGCAATCCTCTTGTGCCACACGCATGCACATGAAACATGAGTGTTCCCCACTCCCTTTCCCTCCAGAGGTGATTCCAGAACAAAGAGGTTGTTCTGATTTTTCTCAACACGTACCAGTTGCTCCCCCCCTCTGGAAATTGTACAGACATTGTTCTCAAAACAAACCATGTACCCCTCCTGTAAAAGACACGGTACAGACAAAAGACAACAATTCAGTCCCGGCGCCACGTAGACTTCCAGCTGTGCCTGCAAGAAAGCAAGATAAATATCTCCAGACTTTTGTACAAGCCTTTGTGACCCATCAGCAAAACACACTGATTTCCCAGCTGAAACAGCTCTGCAGTTTTTAACTGGACACTAGGTGACTCAGGCACGAGATGTCTATTAGCAGCAGAGTCAATGACCCAACGTAACACATTGTCCTTCGTTGCCTTTGCAACAGAGTTCTTTCTGCCCCCCTCCTTAGGGCTTTTGCAGGCGTCTTTCAAAACAGCCATCGACGCAAACATCTGATAAGCACCTCCTTCCCCTTCCGGCCGACCCTGGGCCTTCCCACGCTGGCCTCTTCTCCCGGGCTGGTTCCCATGGGAAATGTCCTTGGGACTTTCCTGCCCTTTGTCTCGCTGTGGACAGCTTCGGCGCAGGTGCTCCGGAGAACCGCAAACAAAACAGCAACGAACGGAAAACTTTTCAAACTTGCCTTTGGACTGCAGTGCCCCCCCACTCTTGCCAGCAGCACTCCTAGAGGCTTCTCTTTGAGGCTTGGGGACGTGGCTTTTGGCTTCCAGCTCTGTGGTTTCTCTGCAAACCTTCTCCAGCTCCTGCCAAACAGCCTGGCACTCAAGACCCTTGGACTGGCCTTTCTGGCCTGCACCCCCATTCCTGGGTGCATAGCTTCCAGAGGAACAGCTAGCCACTGCTTTCCTCTTCCCAGCTTCCAGCAGCTTTCCAGCACACGGCTGCCTGTCACTTTGGTGTGTCAAAGCATCGCAGCAGCTTCCTGACACGGCTCCAGCCCCCCTTGTGCTTCCAGGGCGTCCCACAGCCCCTCCTTGACTCTCTGGGCGTTCCCCAGCTTCTGTGCAGCTCTTGGCCCCCTCTGGGCGTCCCTCAGGCTGGCGTCTAGCCCCCTCTGGTCTGGCTCCCACTTTCTTCAGTGCCTGCCACTCGACCCAGGGCTCCTTCCCATCTGCCTCTTCAAAAAGGACTGCACGCGATTCATGGCTCTCTGCCATCTTCTCCCCCAGGGCCCAGCTTACTTACGACCAGTAGTAGCTCCTCCCGGCACCCGGTACAGCACAGCTCCTCCCAGCGAGCTCCTTGCTTCACGATCAAAGGCACAGCTCCCCAGCCTGCTGGCTTTCCTCTCAGCGTCTCGGCTTTTCGGCTTTTTCTCCACTGCCCTCTTCCTTGGCAGGAGATCACACAGCACACACCGGCACGAACCTGGCTTGCTTCACAGTGTTAGCTGATCTTCCATAACCTTTTGGGACCTTTGCTGGCAGCTTCCTTGCCCCATGGAGTCCACACGCTTCCGTGGCGTGACTCTGCTGAACTCTCCGGGCAACAGCTCCAGCTAGCAGAGATTAACACAGCGTCAGAAACAAGCAGCCTCTGTGTGCAGCAATAATTCAGGCAGACGCTCGGTTTCTTCCTTATCTTACAAGTAGCTTTAATCTCGTACAAAAACAACAAATCGTTACTCTCCCGGTGACATACAACTCATCTTCCCGGTACGTCGCAAACCGGAGCTGTATTCACACTGCGTGTGTCTCTCTCTCTCTCTGAGATACTGACCACTCCCACTTCCGTGTTCTAAACACACCTCTAGGAATGTGAAGCGTCACTCAGAACTTCTTAACCCTGTAAGTTCTGACTCTCTCAACAGTTTTTTCCTGCGCCAGCTCTAACTTTCCTCTCCCATCTGCCATAACACTCTCATGAGAATTCAAGGTCGATCCCACAGTTGAAAGTTTGTTTTGAAATGGAATTTTCCTCTAACCCAGTTGTTATTGTAACAATGTCAATCCTTCTCTAGGGGGACACAGTAACAGCCAAAGCTTGCAACTTTTAAAAACAAAGATAGTCCTTATAAGTCCCCCAATTCACTTAAAAATAACAGTTTCAGTGCACTTTGACAGTTACTTTAAAACCAGGAGAAGTCCAGAAACACTATATCTCTTTTGCAGAGCTAGCTGTCAAAAGTCCTCTGCTTACCAATAGGCTTTCCACTGAGCGGCTTTCCTTGTCTAGGGGCAGTCTGTTCCCAGGTTTTAGGCAGCGGATTTTAGCTTCCTTTTCCCCTTTTTTTTGCAGGTAAATACAACTCAAACCTTCCCCCCTCCTCTCCTGCAATCCGGAGGGGAGACCGCTTTCCTGATGTTAAGATTTAAGTCTTTTTCCAAACGTCTTTCCAAGTTTCCGCTTTACAGTCTCTTTGCTTTGATCTGTTTACAAGAAAGGAAGGCAGACTTCCTGTTTATACCTTTCCGCTTCGGTGTCGAATTAACTTGTTCTTTCTCCTTTTAAATCCAATTTAATCCTACTCACGGGTAGTTGCTTTCAAAGTCCAATTGTCCCAGGAAAAGGTCAGCGCTCTCCGATAACGGCTGTGTGGCTTCACTCCGCGGAAGAAGCAGTCGACTCTCAGCACCGCGCCGCTCACCCCGTCCCACTCCGGAGCCCTTAAAAGGGTCCCTTCGCAAATTGGGGGGCGCAAATGGTGCCCGCCGAGTCCCCACATTCACAGGCTTCCCCCGCATGTGATTTTTAAAGGGCCCCCGCTTTGCCGCAGTGGTAAGACCCGATCCCACGGAGCTGGTCCCTCCGAGACTCAGAGGGAATCCGCCATTAACGATGGCGCTGACCCGGAAGTCCCAAAAACATCATTTCTTCAGCCATCAGCCTTCTTTATGGTCTAGCTCTTACTTCCATACATCACTAGTGGGAAAACCATAGCTTTAGCTATACGGACCTTTGTTGGCAAGGTGATGTCTCTGCTTTTTAAGATGCTGTCTAGGTTTGTCATTGCTTTTCTCCCAAGAAGCAGACGTCTTTTAATTTTGTGAGTGCTGTCACCATCTGCAGCGATCAAGGAACCCAAGAAAGTAAAATCTTTCACTGCCTCCATTTTTTCCGCTTCTATATACCAGGAGGTGATGGGGCCAGCGGCCATGATCTTAGTTTTTTTGATATTGAGCTTCAGACCATATTTTGCACTCTCCTCTTTATGTCTACTGTTGCACAAATACATCCCTAAAGGGGAAAAGCAGAAGCATCACACAGACAAGGCCAGTAAAAGCTCTTCTTACTTAGGTAATAACCCCAGCATAGGTGGTGATGAATAGTTTCAGCTCTTAATTAAAACTGTCAGCTGGTATGTGTGTTATGTCAATAGTTGTCCCCCCCCCCAACTTTCTCATAAACTGGTATTCAGAAGAATACTGCCTCTGACAATGGAGGCAGAACATAGCCTCTTAAATGGCTTATAGCTCCTTTAACAATTGGATGTCAGGCATGGTGTTTTAACAGGACATTTAACTACATCTCAGGGAAAATGTTTCCTGACATGTGGCTGTTGAAGGCAAGCCAGCATACAACATAATTCTCCAGGTCTAATCAGGAAGATTTCCCATTATTGTTCATTAGTCTGAATTAAATTAGCTTCATTTTAATCAGCACTCTATAGACCATAAGTGTTTTTGTTTAAGCATCTTAAATTAGTATTTTGATTGAGGCTACAATGCTAAACATACTTACTTGGAATAAAACTGAAATCAGCAACTTGCATCTGAGAAAATATGTTTTGGGTGAGTGCAATAATAGGAAAGAAAGCTCTAATCTATGCTTGGAAAGTTATAATATGTGAAACAAAGCTGCTTTCCCCAGCCAAATATATAGTTTTGCTCCTCCCGGCCCAACACACACATTAGAGTGAAGACATGAGGCAGAGTTATGGTTATAAAGTGTCTTGACTGTGGTGGGCTGGATGAGGGCCAATAAACTGAAACCAAATCCTGTCAAGAAAGAGGTCCTGTAGGTGAGTGGTTCCACAGTCTAGTATATAAGCCGATTACCCATTCTGGAGGGGGTTACACTCCCTCTGAAGGGATAAGTACATAGTTTGGGAGTAATCCACAACTCACTGTTTTCCTTGTACGCTCAAGTGGCCTCAGGGGCTAGAGATGCTTTTTACCAGCTTCAGCTGATATGCAAGCGATGACCATTCCTGGAAAGAGATAGCTTGTCTAACTGTGGCCCATGCACAGGCAACCTTGACAATGGATTATTTCTATGTACTCTATGTTGGGCTACCTTTATGTCCAGAAGCTGCAGCTAGTGCAGAACTGGGCAATGCCACTTGTGGCTGACGCTGCCTTCTGTCAGCACATGACACTGGTGCTGAGGAAACTGCACTGGCTGCCAATATGCCACCAGACCAAGTTCAGGATTCTGTTGTTGGTACACAGAACCCTAAAGTAATTTAGAGCAAGATTCTCTGTTTCCCTGCTCAATCACTATGGTCATCTCTGCAGGCCCTCCTTCTGGTACTGCAGAGATTTCCTCTGTGACTTTTTGCCCTAGAGCCTTAAGTGCAGTGGCACCTGAGCTGTTTAACATGCCTCCCCTGAAAAATAAGGCACCAATGACCAGGACTTTCCATTGTACGCTAAAATATTTTTCTTTCTTTCTGTCGCATTCCTAGAAAGAGGAGTCTATTCCCTGATAGGAATTTGTTGTCAGATTTTTTTTTTAAAAGGAAAGAAAATGTTTTTTAATTTTAGTTTTATTTCTTGGTACACTTATATTCCAACTTCCTTCCAAGGGGCTCAAGGTGGGATACATCATTCTCCCTCTCCTTGTTTTATCCTCCGAAGAACCCTGTGAGGTAGGTTAGGCTGAGAGTTGATGACCACAGCACCACATTTTCTGCATTTTGATGTAAGTTAATCTATTTTTTTTGTGGTATGATAGCTCTAAATATTTCCTGGTTTGTACATATTTCAAATAAATCTAAAGGGGCCATGCACACTAACTTGGTGATCTGCACCAAACATTGACAAATGTAACTATCCTGAAAGAAGATATAGGAACAGCCTCTCTGCTTTCTGCCTGAACAATACCGCCCTGGCTCAAAAGAGCCAGATTGAAGAGAGCCAATCCATGCCTTTCATCACTTACTCACCAAAAGGAGTCCCCCACTGGTTGAGTTGAGTTGTATTTAGGGACACAAGGGCTCCAGCACCCAAAGGGCACACTCTTCCCACATCCTCTTGCACCAGCTGGCAATGAGAAGTAGGTTAGGTGACTGCCCCTTCACCTTCCAGGTGCTTCAGGACAGCCATAGTCAATGCCAGAAATGGTGGGAGTTGTGGTCTATCCCTGCACTAGAGAAACATTCATTTCCCAACTCTGCACAAGATGAATGTCTCTTTTAAAATGCCATTGGGCACAGAGAAAAAAATATAACCAATTCCCAGGAATGTTTGTGTTACCAAACCCTAACAAATTCTTGTGGAAGGATAACACAAACAACTTCTGAGCACTTAATATCATGGATGTCTTCGCTTTTTTGGTACTCATGCTCCAGAGCAGGAGTCATAATAAATAACCACTTGCACTGACATGACAGATCTTAACAGCTCTGCTTGACAGTAAGCAACAACATCTGCTCTGGGGAAACGGTTAGAATATATCATCCAGACCTTTCTCTTGACTTTGTTTTAGTTTCACTGGAGCAGGCTCACAAGATAAGGGTATAGTGCACGACTCTTCAACTCAACAGCAAAGGCAACTAGCTTTGAAAGTGCATTGACAGCATTAATAGTAATAACATTAGATGAAAATGGTAATCTGATTCTTGGCCTAGCAGAAAGTCAGGAAGATCTGTGTGATGCTTGCTAGCAAATGCTAACTAGATAGTGCTAAGCACTTGAGGGCTTATCCTAAAAGCCACAAGATTGTACACAAACACCACGCTATGAAAATGTTCCTCAAAAAGCGGAATGTATCCCAATTGCTAAAAGTAGTGCAAAATGTCCCTGCCCTCTAAAACAGGAAAGCAAGCCGTGATCATGCCTAGAGCAGGCTGGTAGAAGCAGTTTGGCTACAGACTCAGGATCTTTTGTTTACTGGGATTCCAGGCTTGTTCCATAAACACATGGCAGGTAGGAACTTCATTGTGTGGCCTGAATTGTCCACATCAGAAAAGCAGTGAGGTAAAAGTTTGCAGAAGAATAAGAGTTAAACATGAATTAAAATCCCTTCTTTCTGTGTATACAAACTCGATTAACTAAGGGATACAGTCAGCTGTATCATAAAAGGTAGGCTCAGTGAACTGTAAGCACAGTTCACCACTGAACAGATGGATAGACTCACCAGCCAATCGAACAGTGGTTCAGAGAAAGTACTTGCCCTTCCCTGCCCATCTTTCCACTTAGTCTTTTGCTTATGAATGCTCCTGCTGCCTCCTCCTTCTCTTTCTACAGCAACTAGGAAAAGTTCAGCGCCCTGAAGCCAGATGCCTACAATGAAGCCAACACTGCCTTCCTCCCATTTGAAGCACCTGGCAGTGGTGCGCTTCACTACAGGGGTCACCAATGTGAGGCCCATGGTTGAACATGCACCCACAGACACCTTTCCTCTGCCCTTCGCCAACTGAAATAAGACCTGGAAGAAGCATTCTGTTGTAGCCAGTAGCAAAAGAGGTGTGTGTGATTGATTGATTGATTGATTGAGGGTGCTTTTGTGTTCGTGTGGTGCCCATGAAAGTTTACTTACTGCAAATGCAGCCTAAAATCATGGTGACAGCCACATTTCCAGAATATTAATTAATATTACCGTATTTTTTGCTCTATAAGACTCACTTTTTCCCTCCTAAAAAGTAAGAGGAAATGTGTGTGCGTCTTATGGAGAGAATGCAGGCTGCGCAGCTATCCCAGAAGCCAGAACATCAAGAGGGATTGCTGCTTTCACCGCACAGCGATCCCTCTTGCTGTTCTGGCTTTTGAGATTCAGAATATTTTTTGTCTTGTTTTCCGCCTCCAAAAACTACTTGTGATCTGGTGCGTCTTACAGAGCGAAAAATATGGTAATTAAATGTACTTGCCCAAAGAGACAGAGCCGTGGTGGGCAATCTCCAGCCAACAGGCTAAATTAGCCCTGTCTGTCCTTTCTATTTCTCTCAAATTAAGCTCCAGTCAACATGAGTGAAAGAGAATAATCAGTCCCAACTTAGCAACCTGTCAAGAGCATTTGCTAACAAATCCCAGAAGCCAGAGTTGGGGAACTTCTGTTCATGATGGGAAGTAGTGTTGGTTGTTTTAAAATATTGTCTTTCCCTTGCACATTATGAACAAGGCTTATTTCTCTTGTGTTTAATTATGTTGGTATCATTACTATGCATGCTATTGACTTTTTATTAGGTTTGCGAATCTGTCAATTTCAGTTTCTCTCGGTTTCTCATTTTTCCAAACTTAAATTTAGTTCTCCACATTGCTACATCAGCTTGTGATTCCCACCCCCACCCCCATTTAAAAAGTCCTTGGGAATATTTACCAGCATTTTCATTCCTCCTAATATCCACATTTTTGTTTGCAATTTTGCCTAATGCACACATTTTTGCAAAGCCATTCTTTCTACAGCAATGCATTTTCTGTGTTATTTTCACTTTATGCATTTTAATGCAAACCGTACCTTAATACAGTATAAGGATTTTTGTACGAGAGAATCTGCATTGCAACATTCAGAGAAGTGTGAATTTCGAATGATGGCAGTATTTCAATTTGCATCTTGCTCCAGAAAGTATGAATGTGGTAGATTTGCCTTTATATGTTCTGAATCTAATTTCTCCTCCAGTCCTGCTTTTATATAGCACAAAACTATCACCCAAATTTCTGGGGTTTCCATAAAAAGTCAGAAAGAATCCATGCACTTACAGCCAGAGAGAATTCCTTCCTTGCGTGATAACTCCTGTGAACTTTGTTAACCTCCGAGCATCGACTTCAATCCACTGGTACGGATCATTTCGTCCTGCACACCAAGCACCATCATAAAAATCATTTTCATTAACACCTGCCTGAAAAGAAGGCAAAGCTGTCTTTATACATATGAATAGATACATTTCGAGTTGTTGTTGTTGTTGTTTTAAAAAAACACAAACAATGAGAACATGAAAATATTGTTTACTCTCACTTCATTTTTTGCCAAGACTGATAAGTCAAGGCTGGGAACATGGAGCCATGTTTAAGATAGTTGTCAAGACTGGAGAGTTGGAACTGCCTTTCTCTCACATTTTTCAAAGTTAAATTCAGTTTTCTGTATTTTCTCAGCAACTCGCTTTTTAAAGAAAAGGGGGGGAAGAAAAATACTGATTAAAATCTGCCAGTATTTTAGTGCTAATTTATCCCAATAAACACATTTTTGTACACATTATACACATTTTTGCAAGAATTCTCCTTTCCCTAGACACACATTTCTGCCTATCTTTTGCGGCTAATGAGTTAGCAGTAAAAGCCCCATGTTAAACCCTTCAGACTTAAAAGAATCAGAACAACAATCAAAAATTTGTGGGATGCAAAACAGAAATGAGAACAGAATTATGTAAGCTGGTCAATACATTCTTCAGATGGCTTGGACTACAATTCCATCATCCCTGACCAGTGGCCATATTGGCTGGGGCTGGTGGAAGCTATAGTTCATCAACACATAGTAAAGGGCACCGGGTTGAAGAAGGATGAGGCACAGGCAGCCATCATGCACTAAGGATGGTGCATCTCTGTTTACCTGGAGCTCTTTTAATCTAATGTTGTATTGGACAATTATGCACAAAAACTAGGCATCTTTGGAGTGCTTAGAGGATCCCTACAAATCTAAAGCATGCAGAGCTGTTGCTACCATGCATTGTGCAATATCCTGAGCTTTCTTAACAATAAACTAGAGTCTGCCCCCCCAAAAAACACCTCTTCATTTACCCACAATCCTAGTCTAGCCGTAGCTAGAATGGTGACTGGGAGCGGCCGCCAAGACCACATAACATCAGTCTTGAAAGACCTACATTGGCTCCCAGTACATTTTTGGGCACAATTCAAAGTGTTGGTGCTCACTTTTAAAGCCCTAAACGGCCTCGGTCCAGTATACCTGAAGGAGCGTCTTCACCCCCATCGTTTGGCCCGGACACTGAGGTCCAGTGCTGAGGGCCTTCTGGCAGTTCCCTCATTCCGAGAAGCCAAGTTACAGGGAACCAGGCAGAGGTCCTTCTCGGTAGTGGCACCCGCCCTGTGGAACACCCTCCCACCAGATGTCAAAGAGAAAAACAACTACCATACTTTTAGAAGACATCTGAAGGCAGCGCTGTTTAGGGAAGCTTTAAATGTTTAATAGACTATTGTATTTTAATATTCTGTTGGAAGCCGCCCAGATGTTGGAAACCCAGCCAGATGGGTGGGGTATAAATAATAAATCATCATCATCATCATCATCATCATCTCTGCATGGCTCAAGGTGTCATCAAAACCACAATGCTCCTCTGATAGGCAGGACAGTTCTAAAGGAAGCTTAAAGCAAGAAGTTTAAAGCATTGCACAATCTCTGATGGCATTGAATTGTGATGATTGAAACAATTCCAATTAGCTCCTCAAATGATTCGAAGCAGGGGTTTTCAGGTGCTACCAAGCTTCTAATCAAGCCAGATGTCTTTGCTCCACAAACACTCAGCAAAATTACATGTTTCTTGCTGTCATCGTCAATAAAATTAGCAAAGAAGAACTAAGGATGTCTCTCAGCATACTGCAACTGGTCCTCCTAATCAGCCAACTCAATGGCTCACTTGCCCTTCTTCGTACGTATATTGGGTATCTGGCATCTGGGGACAACACTCCATACATCTGACTAAGTGGGCTTGGGAGCACATGAAAGCTAGTGTCACAATACATTTGCTGGCCTTTAATGTGCTACCAGGCTCTTTGTTCTTTTTACAAATGCTGTGTATTTGATTTTAAATTTTGCTGACAATCGTACAGTGAAAGACTTAAAGATGGTTTCCTTTATGTACACAAGTTTCCTGTACATTGTAATCATGTTTATGTGATGGGTTTGAGTGATTTCTTCTTTGGGCAATATTATTACACTTTTCCTAAGCTTCTAAAATAGCAGCTATCATAAAGTGGCAAAACTGGCAAGGACAAACCTAAGGGAATGGAAAGAGGACAAAGTGTTTTCAATAAATCTAGAAATGTCCCGTTCCCTCCCCCCCCCCCCCCAGTTTGAAGCGACTTGGAAATGATTGATTTGAGACCAGAATGATCTGAAATGGAAAGGATAAAGAAAAGAGTAGCAAAAAACCTCCCATTGACACAAACTGTCAGTCATGGTGCACCACATGAATGGTTGATCAGAATTATGAGATTAGCACCTGGTTATCTGGCTGCCACATAGCAGGAAGAGTGGGACTCTAGCATTACCGGGCATGTCCATTGCAGATAAAGTTATATCACAGAAAATAGGCAATGTCTGAACAGGAAAAGCCAAATAGATAAACTCAAATGATTAAACACTCCCGTTGATTATGAACTTGAGCGCCATTTATCAACATGTGCTCCTGAGTGATTGGATTTAATATATATATAGAGAGAGAGAAATTGATAAAACTAGAAGTCAGAAGCAACAGAGACTGCTGAACAGAGACTGGATGAAATCTCTATCCTATGGGAAATGATAGTGTTGTGGCTAATGGCTTTCAAAAAGACACATGAATTTTGACCACACACAGGTCAAGTATAAGATGTGAATGTTTCAGTAGGCTTTGATTTGAGGATCCTCATTCTAAAAAGTGACTTAAAGCTGAGACATCAACATGACGGTTGAGTTAACCCACCTGTAGCTTATTACAGCATATGTGGGCTACATAGAGTCTCCTTGAAGTTTTTATCAGTAGCTATATTGGTATTGCCATTATTATGGGAGTACACTTTGGAACCAGAAAATCTGTATAACTTTAAATCTCATGCCAAGAGCAATTTAAAAAAAAATACTTTTTCCCAATATCATTCTAATAATTGCCTCATTATAACAGTACCGTTTTTATCCAATTAATATAATTATTAATGTCAATTATTCAAATGTCAAATTATACAATTTAATTAAACTGGCCCCCTCACATACTAGAGTTGATGAGTTCATTCTTCTACATTTTTTCTGCATTCCAAAATTTTAATAATTCCATTCCATTCAGATGGGAACAGATACAATCTTGTGATTTCAATTCGTGTTGGTATAATAGGAAATTTATGAAGTTTCAAGTGAGGAACTTTAGCTGTAATCCTTATTCTTTCCTTTGTGTGACAATTTTTCCCCATGATGTTTTCCCATCCATATATAATGTTGCATCCTTTACTCTCACAGCTGGTAGACTCCTTTCCTCCCTGCCGCTCATTTATGGCCATTTATCTCAAACACATTCCTTTGTGGATAATGGAGGTTAGGGAGGATTTTGCTCTATAGTTTCTAAGCATAGCATTTCTCCCCCCCCCCTTCCCTCTCAGTTCTTTTCTCTCTAACACACTGTTCCAGTTTTGTTAAAATCCATACAATATTCCAATTTTCTCCATCCTCACTTGTGCAGATATTGTTTAATAAAACTTGCATTCTGGGGTGGGGGTGGGGGTTTTTCATATCATAAATGTCAAGAAAAACCTTAAGTAAGCAAACCATGGGCTCCCCTCCCCACATCGTCTCTTTCACCAAATGAAATCCGCTCTCAATCCAAACCTTTCACATCCTTGTAGCTGGGTTGTTTTTGCAGTTTCTTATCTCATTGTCTCTGGCATGTGCCTGTAGTTTACTCCAATTAAAGTCCAATTAACAGGATGACCTGTGCTTCCAAGAACGGGAGCAGAGTGGGGGTGAGGGTCGTGGCAGCCAGAGTGCTCCTTGCACCCAGTGCCTTTGCCTGCCCTCACATTCCATGGGGAAGTGAATGCCAGACCACCAGGCAAACTGCGGATGAGAGACTGGTTCCTCTTCCAACCCTATCATTATCTGATTATCTCCATCTGTCTCTCTCCCATGTTAGTAGGAGAGACTCCGTTCTTGGCACACCGGAAACAGGAAGCCAAGAGCAACTTGTTTAACTTTTGTAAACCTCCCTGTCAATAGTCCCAAAGTCATTTTTTATCATCTGTGTTAAATTTTCTTTTGGACATTAATGCCAGAACATTCAGAGTAAAGAAACAAAATTAACTAGCACATATTCTTTAAAACAAACAAATAAACGAAAAACATGTTAGCCATCAGTATGGTCAAAATCTGTAAGTGTCCTCTGGGGGAAATTGCAGAGTAATCCCATCCTCTTGACCCGTTGGAAAGGTGAACTTACCTGAATATTTAGCCGTGCTCTGTGGGCCCCAAGGCCATATCGCTTTACAGTAGAAGCATGGAGCTGGAAGTCAGTAATTTTTAATGTTTCAAGACCAAGTGGAGGGCAACCTGGAAAGCAAGGATTTATATCTTAAGTTGAGAAAACAGTGTATGAACCACTATATTTGATGGTGTATATGCACAGGTTATATGTGTATAAATATAAACACATTTTCTGACAAATGCATCTCAGAGATAGATTAATTAGTTTTACAACTGCATATATTTTTTTTATTTCAATTTAGCAAGCTGCCACACATCCCAGGTTACTGTTTTTAATTAAAACCAATTATCAAGTCCTTCATCCTTCTTTCCCTTTGAAATGAACTCAGTCATATCTATCCAGATTTAGATGAAAAATGTTTTCCACAGCCTAAACATTTCAAGTTCTTCCACTCACAATCTCCCTTCCTGGGGCAAGACTGCAAATCATAGTTCTTTAATCTTTGTTTCTAGTTCATCCACTTCCAACTATTAAGTTAGCATTTAGTCAACATACCAGTAGAATAATATCTGTGTTCAAAGTAACCACGGCATCCTGATTCCTCTAAGGTCAATCGCCAGGAGTTAGTAATGATTTAGAACTGTGTTGTCTTCAGTCTAAAAAGCTATTTAAAACCCATAGCGATGTCTTTATTAGTCCCATATGAGGACCCAACCTCTCAGCAGTCCATTTGAAAAGCACAAAGTTTTCCAAAGAAAGGGTTGAGCTGTTGAGTAGATATAAACATGCTGGAGATACAAAGGACACAGTTTGAAACAGTTTTCAACAATGTTGGTGCAATGCTAACAGAGGTTTTCTCCCATTTTATTATCCGTAATTTATTCACAATTGTCTCATGGCATCACTGCAGCCACATTATTGCACCCTTCTGCAAAATGAAACCACTTGCAGCATGACTTGTATTAATTTGGCTGGATTTAGAAAACAACTATCATCTGAGCCATACACATGGAGAAGACAGAGGAGGCAGTCTGCTCAACTGTCACACCTGTCCTGCCTTCATTGTTCTAGGATGTCCACACAGGGCACTAATGTCTGAATAGCTCTGGTGTAAGTAAAATCCAATATACAATGGATTGTGTGGTGGATCACCAGTTTTCACCCCTGAAATAACTGAACATGCGAAACCGAATGGAGGATTTTATGGTCCTTCATGCAGGGACATCCTGGGATGTTGTCACTGCTGTCTCTACAGATTCAGGACAGGTGTCAACCAACCCAGCATCATAGTGGTTGCTACATAAAGCATCCTGGGTGAAACAGTGGAAGGATGATCTTCCTTCATCCTAAGAAGTAACAAATGACTGGAGATGTTTTCTTGAATAGGCCATTTATCTGTATGGTAGAGTCTACTCTGTAAGTGGTGATGCAAGAGAAGAAAGAAAGCAGTTGGAACGCTGACCCTAGCACTGACCTCTGGACTCCTCACTGTTCAAAGAAGTGGGGAGCACTCAACTGTTATGTTGCTGAAGTAGAGTCAGAGATGTTTCTCAGTGGTATGATCCTCCCATGTTATTTTGGTAGCATATGTAATGATGTTGGGTTCTTTCATATGTCAGTGTTGTCTGTAAGAAGAAAGCACATGGCTTCTGATTCTGAATGTTACCAGAGTGGTGTTGGACTGGACCTCCAAATGTACATAAGAGCATAAGGCCAAGGGACTATCCAATCCAGTACAGCATCTTGCTCCCCTCCTGGCCAACCAGATGCCTACGGGAAGCCCACAAGCAAGACCTGAGCACAAGAGCATCTTCCTCATTTGCAATTCCCATATTGTCTCCAACAGTGGAGGGAGATTGTAGCCAGCACTGCAACTCTGGCAGCATACTGAGGGGACTTCATATTCCTAAACCTACATTTCCAAAAATCTACTAAAATGAGTTCACACTGACCCTCTCTTCTTTGAGGAAAAACTTGTTAACATAATCTCATCACAAACAAACTGCAGTATAAACCCAGGGTTGTGATTATTCAAAATTTCTACTCCTATCAGAGCAATATGATGGGGCTGAAGTGCCCCTCTCCGGAACAGCTCTATGGGAATAAATCTGTTGCCAATGATGTTCCCACATGAGGTATTGGCCAAAACAAGGCATTCCATGGCCATGCTGTTACCGCCCCTGGATCAAAAGTCCCCTGTGCTCACAGATTGGATCCTGCCATCCCTCAGTAACCTAGCCTGCTACTGGCAATACTTAGCTTCTCTCCCATTGATGTCAATTGGATGGGAAATTATTGGGTTAAAAAAAATACTTGCTGAGATAAATAAGCAGTAAAACCACCACCTCAACTCCCACCCTGACCAGATTTAAATGGCATAACAGGGAATTTGTTTGTTTGTTTACTAGTCTGCCCTTCCTGCCCAAAGACAAACAATTAAAAAACACACACACAACAACAGTTAACTTATAATTGTTCTGTAAGCTGTTCAGATAAGAAAAACAGCATTGATTCGACTTGCTCAGTAAAAATGTGCAATGCCACACAAGGGATAGAAGCTGGATAGTGCCAGAAAAAAGATCATGAGTATCTTTTTTTGCAGATTTCTGCTATTCAGTGTCTTTCACATGCATAAAGTGATAGAAATTCAAAAGTCACCTTTGCATTTCAGTGACATTTTTTACTCTCTGCAAGAACTCCATTATGAATATCTGACTAGGTCTGCCAATATTAAATCCAATGATAGTAAAGCTTTTAAGCTGATGTAATTAACTACTTGATCTTTGATATTGGACAGAAGAAAATGCAATTGACATTAACAGCAACAAGTAAAGATGTGAACAAGTTACAGAGAGTGAGGAAAATCTAATATTGGCCATCTCTGCTAAGTACAGATGTGAAGTTTTAATAGTATGCATTGTTTTTGACAGGAGAGGTCTGAATGTGGTATCATATCTAGAAAAAAATACAGCGCAGTGTTCAGCCTTCTGTTCTCAAACATGAAGCCAAACTTTGGATTTGTAGATGTGCAGAAATGTGCCATATTCATTTATCTAAATTTGATTGTTACCAAATTTACAAATTTAAAAAAAGAGGAGGGAACTGGATTTAGTTTTGGAGACATGGCTCTGATTCAGAGCAGAAAATATATAAACATACGAACACTGCAGATAGAGCTGAATAATATCTGAGTTTTTAGGCTTTTCTTCCAGCCTTATGCTAAAACATGGTCCAAAATTAGTTTTTGCAGGCATGGCTAAGCTGACATATTTTCATAGGTATCAGGAATGAAAACATAAACAAGATTTCTTGATAAAGAACATTATTGACTATACTAAAAGATAGGGTTCATTACC
The DNA here is from genome assembly GCF_964270895.1 of Podarcis filfolensis. Lineage (NCBI taxonomy): Eukaryota > Metazoa > Chordata > Lepidosauria > Squamata > Lacertidae > Podarcis > Podarcis filfolensis. The sequence goes on from NC_139608.1 coordinate 54,773,922, forward strand.
AGAATTGAGTTATGGATTAGAACTGTATTTGTGCTATTGTGAACTTCCCTGGAACCAGTGGTGAAGGGAAGAATAGAAATGTTTTAAGTAAATAAATAAACAAATATCAGCAGCATCACTTTTCTTGTAAAATACAGGAAGCTGTACATAAAAGTACATGTCCCTGATTGCAAACCCTCATCCTACACCATTTCCTTCCTGCAGTCTATCCTATCCATTTCCTTTGCCTTTCCTGAAACCTCTCATTCTATTCTCATCACTATCACACACACAAAAAAGTGATGGACTCAAAAGGTTGACTTGCAATGCATCTGAATCTTGCCATGTGAGCCACAGGATTTTATTGGTATAGAAAACAATAGATGCACCGTTTTCTGCCACGAAGCTTTTTTGAGTTGAAAATATGGTTTGATCACTTGGTGTTGTTAAACATTGCCGTGGACAGGCTTTGTGGAGGTTGGATGAGACTGAACAACATATTTCATACAATTGAAATAATTCGGTTTTATTTATAGCTGCAGACAATTGACAGGGGGCGGAGGATAAATTGCAGCTATATTCTGCCACCTTGAGGATGGATCCACTCATATGATATTTCCATATTTGTCCCTAATTTATATCAGATGCTTGGTATATTAATCTAGAGTTCTGAGGGCTTAAATTCTGAGCATGGAAGTTTGGGCATCTTGAATACCCCTTACAAGTCACCAGCAAAGAATCAAGTTCTAACATTTTCACACTTAGCCATTGTTGACTTTTGGAATGATGTTTTGTGTATTATGGGCCAGAGTTAAACAATGTGTTTCTTATATTTTTAAAGCAACAGCCAAATATCAGCATTGGAAAGAAAGAGAAATTGATCTCTGTGTGCAGTTTTATCTTTCTTAAGCCACAAGGAGACCCTGTTTAACATATCCTCATCTGAACACCTTCAATTCGGCCTAATCCTAACTTTTGCCTTTAAGTAAGGCCTTTAAGTAAGGCATGGCAGACCAGGAAAAAATAACCTCCTTCCCTACAGACCCTCTTGGGTAAAGGTTAGGTGAGGAGGCCCTCCTTCACCATCAGAAGCTTGGGACAGAGGGCATTCTCTGTGAACGCCCCTAAACTGTCTTTTTACATTGTTGTAATCTGCCCTGGGACCTTATGGTGAAGAAATTTAAAACAACCACAAAAGTGTGAAAAGTACTTGAGAAAATTGAAACCTCTGAGACTCTTGAGGTAAGCAGGGTTGGCCTAAGACATTTGCTACCTGAGGCAGAACAACAAATGACAGTCTTGCTGCCCACCACCACACACAGGTCAAGGTTCATCATACCCAAGGCCAGCCAAATTATTTTGGTATCTAAGACAAGTGCCTCTCTCTGGGAGTAAAAAAACACCTGTTTTTCTTTTTCCTGGAAGAAAAATGCAACAACAACAACAAACCATTTGCTAGCCTTAATGACATCCAGAATGAGCTGCCTGCAGTTTCTTTCTAAGAGTTGAACGAATACATACATGTATACATGCATACATACATCATTTTGTATGCCACCTTTCCATAGTTCAAACCATGCTCAAGGAGGGTTACAACATGAAAATAATACATAAATCGGCAACATAACAAAAGTAGCCGTAAACAATCATTAGAAAATACACAACCAAACTGAACTATTTCCACATAAATCACAGCAAGATTTAAAATAAAAATACAAAGATGCCAAAAGAAAAAACCCAACAGCAACAACCCCCACCCAACAAAAAACAGCAACAACCCCAAACAATACCCCGGCCCAAGAGTGTGTTCAGCAGCAGCTTTTGTAGCTGTAGTCAGTCAGGGCCCTGCCCTCCTAAACCTGCACGGTTTTCCAGGACTCATAGCCTTAAGTACTGGCTGATATCTTTTGTGCCTGCCTGATCACTGAGGGCCTTGGGAAGTCATTATTTGTGGATTCCTTTGGCTCAGGTTTATGGTAGGGCTGCCATACATCCAGATTTTCCCATACATTGCTGGGATTTCAAAGGTGAAATTGAGGTATGGGGAGAATTTTATTTGGGGGGGGGAGAGAAAAGCTCAACAACTTTGGTGGTGGCTTCATAAGAAAAAGCTCAACAGCTTTCCGTTTACATCTCACATCAACCAGCAGCCCTGTGTTTAGTGTTGTAGGTTAACTTCTTTGGAACTCCCATCTGAGATCAGAAAGGCTGATCTGTTGAACTTCATTTGCTCGGTGAAGACCTTTTTATTATCGCAGACATTTTAGCTACGTTTTCCTGATTTTATGGTTAGTTTAAACCAGAGGTCAGCAAACTTTCAGCAGGGGGCTGGTCCACTGTCCCTCAGACCTTGTGGGGGGCTGGACTATATTTTGAAAAAATAATAATGAACTAATTCCTACGCCCCACAAATAACCCAGAGATTTATTTTAAATAAAAGGGCACATTCTACTCATGTAAAAACACGCTGGTTCCTGGACCGTCTGGATTTAGAAGGTGATTGGGCCAGATCCTTAGTTTGCCCTAGTTCCTTAGTGGGCCTTAGTTTGCCCACCCATGGTTTAAATTGATTTTTTCCTTTGCATCTCTTTAGTGACCTCTGTGTATGCTGCTTTGAAACAATGGTATAAGTGGCCTGTATAAATTGCTGAAATAAATAAAATTAAATAAAAATATTTCTGAAACAGCCACGCTCTGGAAGTCTTTCCCTAGAAAAGCACAAATGTGGATTTTCAAAAGCAGGATGGGGCCCCCTCAGCTCTCCATCGTCTTTGGAATTTCACAGGTCTTCACTTATGCCTTTTAAGAGCTTAATGATATCATTCCCTTTTCTGAAACCAGCTGCATCATGTTGCGTTCACAGAGACAGATCAGAATGCTTCAGCTTGTTGGAAATATTTTTGGAGTTCAGTATCAGTATTGGGGGTAATGCCCTCTCCTCCCACTGAACATTTCATCATTCTTTGCATGATAGCAAAAGAACAGGGAGATAATTATCACTGTGGTCCCTCTACTCCAAACATGGAATTGTTGAACCAAACATTTTGGATATTTAGAAAGGCTGAATTGTTTATTCATCAGTCTCCAAAGGAGTGCTCCTTTGCACTTCTGGGTTCCAGCTGGCTGTGTAGCTGCCAACTTTTTTTGTTTTTAAAAAGCACATTTAACGTTGAGCTTCTGTTATTTTGGCAGGGTTGAAAGTGGGAATTTCCAGTAAATCTGTTCTCATGAGATTTCCTCTCCAAGTTTTCAGACTGAAGAGGTTCAGTTAAGCTTTAGATAACATACAACAGGATATCTTTGAAACGGGTATGTTTGAAACTACTGCTGCTGCCTTATCTTGTCTTAAGCAATATAATTTTATGATGCTCATAAAATGAACGCTGTATATATATGAAAGACCCTGTGGACATCCTGTTTTCAACTGTTCTAATGATTAAAAACATAGCTTGAAAAGAGGTTGCTTTCCTGTTTGCACGCACGGTAACCCAATACCAAAATGCAGGTAAATTATTATCATGTTCCTCCAAGTATATTGCTGTGATGTGTATCTCTAAAACAGTAATGTAACGGAGCATCAATACATTTATTAAAAAACCAAGAATCAGAAGGGATTCTTTGAGCAGAGAAATTGCAGGTGGTAAGAAAGACACTGAGGGTAGATGCTATGTGTGGCTGAGTAGTTACAGTGCTAGACTAGGATCTGGGTGACCAGGGTTCAAATGCTCATCAACCATTAAACTCACTGGGAGACCTTGGGCCAGTCATGATCTCACACTAACCTACCTCACAGGATTGTTGTAAAGATAAAATGGGGAGGAGAAGAACTAGGTACACCACTATGAGCTCCTTGGAGGAGCAGAACACCTTCAGTGCTGGCCAAACTTGGCCCTCCAACTGTGTTGGGACCACATTTCCCATCACCCCTGACCACTGGTCCTGTTATCTAGGGATGGTGGGAGTTGTAGTCGCAAAACAGCTGGGGTGCTGAGTTTGGCCACCACTGACTAAATGATAAATATGGAGTAGAGAAATGTTAGGAAAGGATGGGGTAAGCAGCCCCTTCCCTAATAACTTTTCTTGTTTAAAAAGAAGCCCCCTCTTGAAACTGTTTTGCTTTCAAAATAAAGTACAAGGACTCCACTACAAATCTTTTAATGTACTGTTATTTAGAATTCTTTTCTGAAATCTCTATGCTTGAAGGCATTCTATCACCGAAGCCAGAATTCTGATATAAGAGCCCCTATGTCCTCCTCACTAGGATGCCATTTGCTCTCAAGTCCACAGTAGGAAGTAGGTCTGGTTTTGCTGTGGCTCACTCTCTAGTGCATGTATTTCAGGATTATAGCCTAAGCCTTGGAACAAATTGACAGCAATAGCTATGCCACTAACAAGGCCCTGGTTATAATAATGCAATTGGAGCTCTTGAGACCTTCCTGGGTTGGGACCTCGCAGCTGACCTAAATTTCCAGCTTCCAGTTTTTGAAAAAAATCTAGCCCTTGTAGAACCAGAGATGGGAAATGCTTTAGATCAGAGTGAACTTGACAACATTTCCAGCACAATCATTTTGCGTTTCCATACTGGCATGCAACACAAAAAGACTACAGTGCAATCTGATCCTGTGGAGCAGAGGGACAGAGGACATCCCTAGGAACACCCTCATACAAAGGGAGTTCATATATGCAGCCTAACCTTAGGAGAATCCCTGGACATCTCAGTGATACAACTGGAAAAGAAAGCATTTACCACTAGCGACCAAGGACAGGTTAAGGTTGTTAGAAGACTAAGAGCAGTTCCAAAATTAACAAACAAACAAAAATCCATATGTGCTTGTAGTGTGGTTCATCACCTTAGAAATTATCCTCACACAATCCATAGCAGTGACCTCTACTTTCTTGCCCACAGCTCAAATGATAAAGATTAAAAAAAAAAATCCACTGGATGCATCCAACCATGCCTAAACCAGAACTTTGGATCCTTGCCAAGGAAAGACAAATATCAGATCAATCGTGGGTTAAGCCAGGGTTAACCAAAATGGTGCCCTCCATACATTGCTGGACTACAATTCCCACAATTCCTTTCCATTGGCCATGCTGGCTGCTGCTGATTGGCACTGTAGTCCTGGCAACCACTAGCTGTGAGAGTGTATGACTTTGACTTTAGACATTTTCAATATGTTGTTGTTTTATTTTAAAATGCATTGTTTTAAGACGGATGTGTTTGCCACTATGGGTTCCCTTGGTATCAAAGATAGATTATACATTTAATAAATAAATAACATTAGAGGACACCACTTGGGCTATTCCAGGGACATAGGCACAGACTCCTAGGGGCTGAGGCAGTTTTGTCCACCCACCCCCCAAAAAATTATAAGGGGGCCAGGCCCCCTGAATATTCAGGGGACGTCACATGACATTGTGCAACCTCATTCCCACCCCCTCCGCCTATCCTCTGGAGAAGCTGGCACCTCTGTCCGGGGGTAATAAGCTATGCAACTGCTAGTATTAGGTAGGTACCATCATTGTATTGTTTTCACAATACAGATCTACTGAGGCATGCTATTTTTATTAGATGCATATGTTTTTGCTTTTGTAGTATTAAAAAATCTTCCAAAGTTATCTCTATTTTGATAATTTTATCATGTCAACTTTTTTTAAAAAAAAGTTATGTTTTTATTGCTTTTTAATGAGTCACCATTCATGTAAACCAGTTAATGATTTATTTAGTGGTATATACATATTGCTAAATATATGGTTTTCTTTTCCTGCCAAGCCACCCTAACTATAATAATCTCCATACAACAATCCACCAAATATTCATTTTTCATAATGGAATCAATGATGGAATGGTTTACAAGTCAAGATCCTCTTGAAAAGAAATAAATATCAGTAGACGAAAGGAATCACACACATATAGGGAGAGCAAAATAAGCAGATTTTTCCACAGTCTGGTCTGCATGAGGAGGCAGAGCAAGAAAAAAATGGAAAGGAAAATTGCTTTTTTAAAGTAGGTAACCTATATACCAATCAGTTGAAAAACTGGATCGTTTCTCCTCTTCCAAAATATTTCCATTTGCTTTCTGCCAACAAATGCTTTCTTTTTTAGGTTGCTTTAACAAATCTTCAATTCTGCCAGGCACAACAAGAAAAAAACCATTCTTGTTTCCCTACAGAACCCTCATGAATGATAGTGTCTCTCTTGTGCATGAGTATAGGAAATGAGACTTATATAAGTTTTATAAAAATGCATAGGCCCATATCTATGCCAGCTCAAAGATTTTGGCTCATGTCTTCCCATGTATAGCATGGTCAGAATGGAGTCTATTATTTTCCAACACAGTTATTATAGCTAGTTAAATATGATTTACGTTCAGTAATCAAGTTCAATTAGAAAGCAATATGCAATTTGTATCTTAAGATTTAATTGTAAGTTCCTCTTCAAAGAAATGAGGGAAACTAATAATGTCAGTTTGTCAAAGCCTGAACTTTAAGACAGGGGCAGTGCATCCTGTTTTGCCACCCGAGGCAAAGTGGGACTGTGCCGCCGCCCTACCCCCACCAAAGCCTCCCTTACCTGGGTTGTGTGGCAACAACAGTGGGTTCTGGAAGAGATCCCACAAGTTCTTGAGGAGCTCTTGTGAGATCTCAAAGAGCGCACAAGATCTCATGAGATTTTGGCAAGATCTCATTGCCACTTTCCCACCAATGATGGAGGCTGCAGGGGCGACGCCTCTTGGGCTTCTGCAAGTTGGCTCTGCTTTAAGAACGTAAGATGAGCCTGGTGGATCGGGCCCATGGCCCATCTAGTCCAGCACCCTGCTCTCATGGTGGCCAGCCAGAGGCCAGTGGAAAACCAGTGAGCAGTCCATGAGCGCATAAGCACTCTTCTCACCCATGATTCCTAGCTACCAGTATATGTGCCTCTCAGGATCTCATGAACTGCCAGGATGGCAGGGAAAAGAATCCCAGTGAGGGGGGCAGCCGACACTGGGACATTCCAGGGCAAACAGGGGGTGGAGAATGAAGTGCTCACAGCATGATGGAGGATGGCAAGGGGATGAGAATCAATGCACAGAATTCAGAGCAGCAGGACCCATCACCAGAGCCAGAGAGACTCCTGTCCCCACAAACAAGGCAAGCTCTGAGGCACAGGGAACAGCAGTCAGGGTGCTCCAGGAGGCTGAAGCAGGCAAGGCCTCTCTAGCTGGCCAGGTGGGGCTTGTTAGCTCTGGGATGAGATGTGTGATTCCTCAGCTGAAATAGGCTCAGAACAGATGAGGCCCACCTGCCTCATCAAGCCCAGATACTGCAATCAGCTTGCAAAGTACAAAAGGGAAGCAGAGCTGAGGTGCTATGTCTGCACAACTGCTCGTGTTGTGGGGCCTTGACTTGGATCCTCCTGGACCTCTATGGGACTGTGTTTTGGGTTTGACTGGACTGTATCCTGACTGCTGGACTTCAGACTTGGCTACTTGGATTGACCCTGGACTGCATTTCCTGACCTTTGGATTTTGTGTGGCTTGATTCCTGCAGTATGAACTTTGGACTTGGCTTACTGACTTGCTACCAGGTAGGCCAGGGATTCAGGACACTGGATAAGTGAAGAATAGTGTTAAGTGTTCTCTTTGCAATAGAGCTGAGATTATGTTGTTGGACTCCCAGCCAACACAGCCAATGATTGTGAATTATATGAGTTGTAGTGCAATGGCATTTGGAGAGCCACAGGTCAGCTAGCTGGGTGAATCTCATGATCTGCACCACACCTCTCACTCTGTGAGAGGTCTGCCACTTCAGTTAGGCAGGAACCTGACAAATTCCCTTACCTCTGGAACAGTCAATCTCTAGCTAAGCCTTGAAGCTAGGTTATTTTTCTAGTGTTAGTACATGTAAATGAATCAACGTATCCAAAGACAATGGCCTTTTTTCTTTCTAGAGAGCGGAAGCTTTGAAATTCCTTTTTATACTGGGTGAGAGGTTTCTTTGGCAAAGATTTGTGATTCCCTAGAGGATGAAATTTGGAAAGCCAAAATGCTCCATAACAGTAGTTGTGCCAGTACATGCCTATCAGGCCAAATTCTTTAAAGCTCCAGTCCAAACTATTAATCATATATGGTTTGGCTTCTTCCATTATAAAACAAATGCTTTCTTTGAAAATACCTCTTCTGATCCTATTTCGCATCTCATGGGGCAATGAATAGCCTTAACTCAAAATCTGCCAACATTATTGAAACAGGAAGCTTAGAAACTTTGTAGAGGTATTAGTCAAACATTATTTCAGATGAAAGCTTTCTTTCCAGTTCACCTGATTCTACTTTATTTCCCTTCTCCATCATAAAGCAATACCCCCATCTCTTTTAAGGTACATGTCAGAGCCCAGAACAACAAAGTATTCATTTTTCCTTTTCATTGTACTTGTTTAAACATGCTTTTCAATGCTTTTTCCAGTCAACCATTGATGGTTTATTCCTAATATATAATGTAGCTACTTTACAATGCTTCATTCCAAAGATCAGACTGTCTGATAATGATGTACCTGCTCTCTGTAGTGGCAGATTTGCCTCCCCCCTGCCCCCCCCATGAGAAAGACACTCAACTTGGTCTCTCCCAGAGGGAGGGGGGTCATGAGTCACAAGATCAGAGTGTCCAATGGAGTGCCAGAGTAGTAGACAAGTCTCTCCTTGCCCTAATTGGAGATGCATGGGATTGAGCCTGGGACCTTCAGGCTGATTGGTTTGACATGGCTAGAACAAAGCAGTGAGATGTAAACAAACTGAGACGAGCATAGTATTTCCTAGCTGGTGCTCTTGCTTAGTCAGGAGGGATTGTAACTGAACCCCAAAACCCCTGATTGTCCTGGCCAATGGTTGGGCCACAACATGATTTCCTTCTCCTTTTTATCTCAGAGCAACTGACAGTTAGAACCAAATATGATTTCTGACAGGGAGAGGGAAAGGAAATCTGACTCTTCCTGCTCTGGATGAGGGATGAGGCCAAGTTGCCTCCCCGCCCCCCTTGTGTGGATATTCTTCCTAGAAGGCAAGACATACCACTTCTCTGTGGCCCTTGGTCCCCTAGGTGATGGGTGGGGGCAGAGTGTCCTTCCCCCCACTCCATAGTCCCAGGAAGTGTGACAAATAGAAGCATGATTCAGAATTTGACGTCTGACTGTCAAAACGTTTTTGGCTGTTTTTAAGTCTGTATTATTGATTTATTTATTGGTTTCCACGTGGATGCAATAATTTGACTCTCTTGCCAGATTTTTACACATAAACAATGATGGTGTTTTGGCTAGAGTGGAACAAATGCAAACCATTCAGATTTGATTTCGCTTTCACTATTGCCAAACAAACGAGCCTTAACATCTGTTTCAAATGATCCTTCAAAATTGTCCTGGATACTAGAAGGAATATAACCAAGCAGCCATTCAAGCTCTAGGGAGCCATGCATCTCAAGTTAACCAAGGAAGCTCCTCAACAAAGGTGCTAAGAATCCTTGGGCTTGTATGACCTGACCTAAATTGAGGTAAGAATTAAGCCAGGGTTGGAAAACATGTGGGCCTCCAGGTGTTGTTGGACTCCATTTCCCCTCAGCCTTGGCCAGCATAGCCGCTGGTCAGGGATGATGGAGTGGTAACCAAACACCTGTGCATGCCTATTCCCACCACAGGGTCATACTGTTCAATGTGCTGCCAGAAAACAGGCTTGCACTGCCTTCCCCAAGCCTGGGAAGCATTTGCCCAGTTTTGGGAAGGAGGCACGATGCTCTGACAGGATCCAAGAGCCCTCCCTCCTCCTTCCCCCCCCCAAAAAAAAACAGGGACAGAAAAAAGTACTGGCTGCTAGCCACAATTACTATATTCATAATAGTGTAAATGTTTAGATTCAGCCTCCTAGCAATACTTCCAATAATTCCTAATCATTTCCTGATGAGATTTAAAAGCATCAAAATACATAAGTGTAGGTCTAAGTATATTGATAATACAACTGAGACTGACCTATATTTAAGATAATGGTTGCAATCCCACATACATACATGCAAGTAAGTCCCATGGAGTTCCTTAGCCTTATTTCTGAATAAACTTACATAAGATTGCATTGTACTAAGCATGCACTTAAATACTACGGCATATGGGGGGAGTTTTTTCATCCTATTTTTACTGCAGATGTACAATTGTGTAAAGATGAACTTTGCACAGCTCCCTAGAGGAAACCAACCAGGAAATGTTCAGAAGCCCACAAGTGTGTAGTGTTTGCTCAGTACGGTGTAAATCTCTGGAGAATAGTTTGAAATTGGTCTGGTGTGGCCTATCATTTCTTCATGATTCATTTTCATCTGTTCTATGGCACTTAAATTTTTTTTTTCCAGGGTTATACAACATCCATTGGAATTTACCTTTTGAGATATTTCAACTCTATATTGTGGGGTGAGCTAGTGGCATTTATTTTGAAGACTCTATAGATTTGATTGAACTACTTAATACAAAAGTAAACTTTACTGCTGCAGAAGTGTTTCTGCAAATTTTCTACAGGAGTCTAAGGAGAATGTGAAAAAATACATGTCAAGTGTCATGTAAAGTACACCTCATTTTTTTTTTTAAGTTTGTCTAGTTCCTGAGGGCTATTCTGTACATAATGCAGATTGAGGTGCTAGACGGAGGTAATTTTGAGCCTGACTCCTTCCTACAGCAAGAAGGACCATATTTTTGAATGCCCTCCCATCATAAAAAGAACCTCCCTGCCGATAATAAATAAGTGCTTTGGGAAGAAAGTTCTTCTCTGTTGTGTGGCAGTTCACTACCCGCAGGGTGATTCTTTTAATCCAGTCAAAAATTCAAAAATATGATCTTCCTTTACAATTTGATTTCTGTCTCCCTGATATGCTGGATTATTACAAGCAGGTAATTTTTTCATTTAATCATTCAAAAATATTATGCCTTCCCTTTACTGAATGAAGTGGTTCAGTTCAGAAAGCTACCACCTACATCTGTCCCACACTGCCCAATGGAGACAACATTCAGTCCTGCTACTGTTTCAGAAACCCACCAATCAAGTACCTTTACAATATTCGTGGAAAACTAGTTTTGTTGAACAAAATCTCTCATAGGAATGAGGGCTGCCGCTAATAACTAGGCAGTTTATTCATCCACCCTTTCCCTTTTTGTGAGTTCAGTGGGAAAAACTGTGGGGGAAATAGTCTCAAGGGTTAAATGTGGATCTCCACCCCTGTTTACCTGACCCATAGAACTCTCCCTAGACCAACTTCACAATTTCCCCAGGCCACAACGCTCACTAGCTCTCTCTCCCCCCCCCCCATTTTTTTTTTTTTTTGCCTGACTAGATTTTGTCCTTGAATTCTGATAATTCATGTTGCTTGTCTGGATGTGATGTGGAGAGGGCTGGGTGAGTACTCTCCCCCCCTCCACCCACTTTAGCATCTTAGCTCTGCCCACCACTTCCATGTGGCTCTTGGAAGGTTGCCAGAAGGGAATGTGGCTTTCGGGCTGAAAGGTTTCCCATCCCTCCCAAGACTGATCAACGTGGCCTGAGGTGTAAATTAAAAGTAAACACAACAGCAAAAGCTGCAGGTTTCAAGCCTGTAGTTTTGGTCAGCAGCTAATAAGAAGGTTCCAGAACACACATCTGGAACTGACGAGTGTTTTGTAATGAGCTAGGCTCTCTTGAGGAGGTACCATTTCACCTTGTTATTTCTCTCACAAAATTGTTCACTGAAAAAAGTAAGATGCCATCTGAGAGGATTCAAGCTTACTTTCCCAGCTCTCCTCATAAGTGCTTCGTCTTTCATAGTCGCCATCTGGTGTCCTTTCGTTGCTTTTCTTGTTTTTCTCACCTTTCTTGTTCCCATTTTTAACTGTAAGGAGAAAAGAAAAATATGGTGTATTGTTTCCCCCCAAATATAGACTATTGAAACATAAAAGACAAAATCCACTTAATGAAGGGGGGACCCCCATATTTTAATCCCTTCCTCTTTCTGCCAACAGCAAAAAATCGTTCCGGGCCCCAAAAATCAGATGACTTGGCCATTGCTCAGTGCTACAGCACCTCCCTTGCATGTAGGGGTAAGATGGGTCTGTCAGTTACAGGCTTCCCACTTTCTCATTTTCCTACTCTTAAATTCAGTTCTCCACACTTATTTATTTATTTGGGCGGGAATATCCTCTTGAAAATTCATGCATATTTATTTACTGTTTCATAAAATTCATATACCACTTGGTTGTAAGAGAAACCTTAAAGCAGTTCGCAAATTGTGGACATTGTGGATTTCTCCTAACACATTTTTTTGCATGCAGATTTGCCTAATATACACATTTTACTTCAAAGTACTTCCCCCTCATATAATTCATACCTGTAGGTTGTTTTTGCATTTTCGTACCCATTTCTTGGCTGTCAAATTGGGCTGCAAAATTCAGAGAAGTCTGAAGGGTGATTTGTATATTTTTTTTCTGAAAAGTGCGAATTTGGTGAGTTTGCCTTTTGAAGCAATCTTAATAGAATTTCTCCCTCATTCCTATTGGAAACACTAGAGAGCTACTGCTGGTCGGTATAAAGTATACTCTGCTAGATTGACCAATGTTCTGACTCAGTTTAAAGCTGTTTGCTAAGTTCCTAATATTGGATACACTTCTGAAAAAAGTGAGATATGTCTTATGAATTCCCATGGGGCATGCAGTGCAATCCTGTGTGTGTTTATTTGGAAGTGAATTTCACAGATTGCAATAGGACTTGCTCCCTGGGAAGCATGCACAGTTTCTCCAACCAGTAGTCTAAACATCTACATAGACAGATTAATGGCACAGTGCACAATCTAGCCCAAGTCAAGCATTTTAAGTCTACTTTCAGCTGAAGATTTAAAAAACACACACTTAATTGTTTCTCCCTGAAAATCAAAGTGGTGTGCAATTGCTTAACTTATGTGGCAGAGTTTTACCAACAGATGTCAGGACCTGGTTCCTGTATGAAATCAGGATTCTTAACAGTGACAATCTCAGTTTCCAGACTTCAAGTCTATCTGTATCAGTGACGATGCAAAGTTAAGAGCCCTACAGACCAATGGGTTGATTGTGACCTACAGTATGTTTTTGTAGGCCTTATATTTTGGTACTCATGACATGACTCATAGAGAGCAGACAATTTCCTGCAGAAGTTCATGACCCAAATTCCCATAAGTATGCTGTAAATCTTAATATGAAGGTACCGACTACTTGACTCTCGGAGAGTAGCATTAATAAAGGCTGTAAGAGTGGAACAAGCTGTGAGCTGGAAACACTCTTCCATCACTGGCAAGTAAAGGAACATGGCAGGCTTCCTATTTTATCTTCCAGACACAACCAGTGAATTGGTTTAAATTCCATCAGGGGCAGAAAACAAAGAGGCAGTGTCTTTCACACGTTATGCATTATCCATAGACAAATTAAGGTGCAAATTTAGATCCTGGCCTTCACCAAAGTATTGGAGCTTGACTATATTTGGGAGAGTGCAATTGTGCTCATGAGCTGCTTGTGAGTTTCCTATAAGCATTTGTTTGGAGACTGAGAACAAAATGCTAGATGAGATGAGCCCTTGGCCTTATCTAGCTGGGTCCTTTTTAAATTCTTATGACCTAATACAGAGTTTCAGAACAGGCATATGATTCACATCTAGTGATCTCAAGGAAGTTTTGGCTTGTAAACACTTAGCTGGGAGTAAATCCCATTGATCTTGATATTTTTGTTTTTAAATTATGTTGCTTGTAGGGAGGAGGACTCCATCATACTTGGATTCCAGAGCAGACTCATCAGACCCAGATGAGATCAGTGGTCAGCTTCAGAATCCACAGTTTGGTGTATTTTTATCAGGTGATCAGAAGATAGCACACTGCCCCCCTGCCATTTCCCACCCCCTTTAAAACCTTTGAAATAGGTGCTCATAGAACGTGGTAGCATTCTATTGCTACAAGGGGCAATTGTACAGAAGAAAGCATGGCAGTCCCAGTGCAGAAGTGGCAGTCCCATGTTGGCTTCCCAGTTGCCATTTGCCCCATGCAGACGTCCCTGATGCCTTGTCTCTCTTCCTCCCAGTCTTTTTTTTGGGGGGGGGTTGCAGGGGTACGCATACCCCTAAACATTTTGTGAATCTAAGTTTGACATCATTGAGGGGCAGTATTTCAATATGAGTAGAAAAATGAGAGTACCCCTAAACATTTTTTTTAGGAAAAGGACTGCTTCCTCCTAATAAGCAACAACAACCCATGTGTTTGATAGCTGGTGTAATGGCTCCGCTCCACCTGGCAGGCTATGTCTGCTTCAGAAGCCAGCCATTTTTTCATATAATTCCCCTGGAAAGGGATAGAACATCTCCAAATCCCATCATTCTCATGGGATCTTTCTTCATGTACTTTTAATACATACAGTGGCAAGTAGCTCTAGCCCCACAAGTTTTGGGCAATTGGATACACTATTTCAAATGTTTTAAAGGCACTCTCCTGTGTGAGTGTCTGGGGGCCCTGCTCCTTCCTGCCACTTACCACCTGGCCCAGGGCGGGGCCTGAAACCTCACAAGGACTGCTGCGCTCTGCTGCCCAGGAGGACTCTCCTGTGTGAGTGGGGGCCCTGCTCCTTCCTACCGCTTACCATCTACCTGGCCCAGGGCAGGGCCTGACGGGCCTCACTAGGACAGTTGCTGTTACTGCTAGAGGGGTGCAGAGTGCTTTTAAAATGTTTTTAAAAATTTTCTTTTGAATTTTTTGTAAGTGGGGGGGTGAGGGTGGGGGTGGGATGGATGTTTATTGGGCCTGGGAATTTGTTTGATTTTATGTTTTTGTAATTTTTACTGTTTTTTGTTTGTATTGTTTTATTGGGTTTTTTTAAGGTGTTATTTTGTTCTTAAGGGGAGGGGTCAGGGCTGCCGGGGAGTGGGTCCCAGCCAACAAAATGGCTGGGGCATGTTCCACAGGGGGGGGGGTGCACTGGGACAACCGATCTTAGTGATCATGGGTAGGAGGTGGAGTTACGCTAAGACCAGACCATGTCATTACAGAGTAGGCAGGTTTAGTTGTTGTCTGAGGACTATCCCTGCCTCCGGGTCTGGTCCTGACCGGAAGAATACTAGAATCAGCAAGGGATACCCACATGACCTGAAGGTGCTGTTGCGCAATGCCAGGTCAATGATTCATAGGACCACTGCCATCCATGACTTGATCATGGATGGATGGAGGACTTGACCTGGCATGTGTGACAGAGACTTGGTTGGATGAAGCAGATGGGCCTGTCCTTGCCGCTGCTTGTCCACCAGGTTTCTCTTACGCACAGCAACCCAGGTCACGTGGGTGGGGAGGGGGGGTTGCAGTGATTTTTAGGAAGTCATTAGTTTGCACCAGGCGTCCTATTGGGAAGACCCAGTTTTCCGAGTGCATGTTCTGGAAGTTGGGCAATAGGGGCAATACAGGATTCCTTTTGGTGTACCGACTTCCCCGCTGCACCAAGGATTCCCTACCCGAGCTGCTTCAGGTTGTGGCGGATGTTCTCCTGGAGACACCTAGCTTGGTTGTCCTAGATTTTAACATCCATGCCGACACGACCTTACAAGGGGCCGCTCGGGACTTCGTGGAAAGCATGGCCTCCATAGGGCTGTCCCTGAATAAGTCTGGCCCAACCCATAGCCACGGACATGCCTTGGACCTGGTGTTTACCTCTATGGATGTTGGTGATCTGACACTAAAAGCGAAATGAAAGAAGTGCCATGGTCATATCACTTCCTGATGCAACTGGACTTCTCTGCGACCCATCCCCTCTGCAGGGAGGTGGGACCAATTCGAATGGTCCGCCCCTGCCACTTAATGGATCCAAATGGTTTCCAGAGAGTGGTAGGGGATGCTTTATCCCATGTTGATGGCCTTTCAGCCGATTCCCTGGTGGCCCGCTGGAATGTGGAGTTAACCAGGGCTATTGACTTTTTGGCTCCGAAGCGCTCTCTCCGATTGCATGGAGCCCGGACAGCCCCGTGGTTTTCCACAGATCTGAGGGCAATGAAACAATCGTTGAGACGGCTAGAGCGCCGGTGGCGGATAACTCATTCCGAATCTGACCGGACACAGGTTAGAGCTCAACGTCGAGCCTACCAAGTGGCAATAGCGACGGCGAAGAAGACTTTCTTCGCCGCCTCTATTGCATCTGCAGAAAACAGCAGCAGGAGACTTTTTCAGGTGGTTCACAATTTAGCGGAACCACCTGCGACACCTGGGCCCAGTACGGGCCACATGATCTCCTGCAATGATTTTGCAAAGTTTTTTGCAGATAAAATCGCTCAGATTCGGGAAGAAGTAGACTCCACCGTGGGAGCAGGGCCAGGGCGGAAGAGTGCTAGAGTCCTGTCTAGCCAAGTTGCGTGGGATCAATTCCAACCTGTTACCTCCGAGGATGTGAACAGGCTGCTTGGACGAGTGAAGCCAACCACCTGTCTCCTGGATCCTTGCCCATCCTGGCTTATAAAAGCTAGCCGGGAAGGACTTGGGCGATGGGCTTCGTGGGGTGGTGAATGCTTCCCTCCATGAGGGAGCCTTCCCAGACCCGCTGAAAGAGGCGGTTATTAAACCGCTTCTTAAAAAACCATCTTTAGATGCGGCCACGATGGCCAATTATCGCCCGGTCTCAAATCTTCCATTCTTGGGCAAGGTGATTGAGCGAGTGGTTGCTGAACAACTCCAGGCATGCCTGGAAGAAGCGGACCATTTGGATCCCTTCCAGTCGGGATTCAGGCCTCATCATGGGACTGAAACTGCCTTGGTCGCACTGGTTGATGATCTCTGGCGGGCTAGGGACAAAGGTGAGAGCTGTTTCCTAGTTCTGCTGGATCTCTCAGCGGCTATTGACACCATCGACCATAACATCCTTCTGGACCGTCTTGAGGGGCTGGGAGCTGGGGGCACTGTCATACAGTGGTTCCGCTCCTTCCTCCTGGGCTGTGTTCAGAAAGTGGTGGTGGGGGATGAGTGTTCAGACCCCTGGGCTCTCACTTGTGGGGTGCCTCAGGGTTCTGTCCTCTCCCCCATGCTTTTCAACATTTACATGCAGCCACTGGGAGAGATCATCAGGAGGTTTGGGCTGGGTGTTCATCAGTATGCGGATGATACCCAGCTCTACCTCTCTTTTAAATCAGAACCAGTGAAGGCGGTGAAGGTCCTGTGTGAGTGTCTGGAGGCGGTTGGAGGATGGATGGTGGCTAACAGATTGAGGTTGAATCCTGACAAGACAGAAGTACTGTTTTGGGGGGACAGGAGGCGGGCAGGTGTGGAGGATTCCCTGGTCCTGAATAGGGTAACTGTGCCCCTGATGGACCAGGTGCGTAGCCTGGGAGTCATTTTGGACTCACAGCTGTCCATGGAGGCACAGGTCAAATCTGTATCCAGGGCAGCTGTTTACCAGCTCCATCTGGTACATAGGCTGAGACCCTATCTGCCTGCAGACTGTCTTGCCAGAGTGGTGCATGCTCTAGTTATCTCCCGCTTGGACTACTGCAATGCGCTCTACGTGGGGCTACCTTTGAAGGTGACCCAGAAACTACAACTAATCCAGAATGCGGCAGCTAGACTGGTGACTGGGAGCGGCCGCCGAGACCATATAACACCGGTCTTGAAAGACCTACATTGGCTCCCAGTACGTTTCCGAGCACAATTCAAAGTGTTGGTGCTGACCTTTAAAGCCCTAAACAGCCTCGGTCCAGTATATCTGAAGGAGCGTCTCCACCCCCATCGTTCTGCCCGGACACTGAGGTCCAGCTCCGAGGGCCTTCTGGTGGTTCCCTCACTGCGAGAGGCCAAGTTACAGGGAACCAGGCAGAGGGCCTTCTTGGTAGTGGCACCCGCCCTGTGGAACGCCCTCCCACCAGATGTCAAAGCGATAAACAACTACCTGACATTCAGAAGACATCTGAAGGCAGCCCTGTTCAGGGAAGTTTTTAATATGTGACATTTTAGTGTATTTTTCATCTTTGTTGGAAGCCGCCCAGAGTGGCTGGGGAAACCCAGCCAGATGGGCGGGGTACAAATAATAAATTATTATTATTATTATTATTATTATTATTATTATTATTAAGGGGAAGACCTGAGAGTGAACAAAAGCACAACCCTTGTACCACCTCTTAAGTACTTTTAAAGGTGTGCTTGCGTTTTAAGTGTGTTTCCAGGTATTTTTAAAAGGATTTTTCATTAACAATCTTCATCAATGCAGGTCAGGACAGACTTCATTCTGTAACCAAGAAATAGGATGGGCCTGATTTTAATGGGTCTATCAATCCCAAGTTCTTAACCATATTAGGCATCCTGATGACAGGTTGGAACAGCGGGATATAAATATTTTAAATGAATAAGAAACAAATGTGGAGAGTCAATTAAGGACCATTTCTCGGGATCCTCTTGACTACCCACTATTCGAATAATTTATACTGATTTCACACATGCTACTAGAATATGCAGCTGATAAAAACAGTGGCAAAAAAGAAGGGAAGACTTCAATATGCCCTTTTGCCACTTGTAAGTCCATGAACCCTTAGTCTTACTTTGCACTTCCTGAAACCACCCCTCTTTTTGTCCCCCTTTCAAATTCTGAGTCAAAAATTTGAGAATGTGAACTTTCGTCACACCTCTCAGCCCAGCTTTCAGTAGACTCTTTGAAGCCTCTCACTTTCTGCTGCAGCTTGTGTGTAAAAGACTTAAAAATTATTATCATGCAGGGAGGTGGATTTGCAATCAGTTTTTGAGTTTCCTGTGGTTTTTGTATCACATGTGAACCAATTGACATTCTTTTTGAAGAACATCGTCGGCTCCCCTTCCACCATTTCCCCCCACAGGGCTGGAATGAGCTTAAATGAGCATAAATGAGTTTATGTATAGTTTAAGCTTTCTCCTCTGAATGGAGTCCCTCTCTTTAGTCATTTGTACCATATTAGGAAAGTTAGAAAGTCTTATTGCCTCCCTGCTAATACTTTCCACTGCAGCAATCCTAGATTGCCATCATGTACGTTTGTAGTGCTGAGGTTTACTACTCGAAAGCACTGCTGCTACCAATCGCACACACAACATGCAGCAGGGAGATAGCGAGAGACAAGAAAGGGGAAAGAGATCCCCACTTGCTGTATTGCTGCAGCTGTTCTCACTGAGCAAGCCTGAAAACGAAGAAAGTGAGACGATGAAAAGATGCAGGAGGAAGCCCTGATTCAGAGCCAGACACTTTAGTTCAAAGCAAGATGGGGAAGAGAGAGGAAGTAAAAGAACAGTGTGTGCGTGCGCGCGCACACACACACACACTCATTCAGCAAAGCAAGAGAGTACCACAGCAGCAGAAAATACTGACAGTGTACACCGACCACAAGATTCAGTTCAGAACCTGACTCAGTGCTTCAGAAAACAGCCAAATTTGATCCAAAACTTTTTAGAGGGTATCGTGCTTGGAGAAACATCCAGTTTTGTCAAAAGAAAAATGTTATAGCTGTGCGAGCAGTGAGAGGTTAAATTGACAAAAATGCTTGCCTCGTATGCAATGCTATCAAGGTCAGCCTTACCTTTAGGCATAAGGAGGTAGCTGCCTCAGACAGCAGATTTTGGGTGTCATGAAATCATTGTTATCAATGATAGGTTTTTCCTTTGAGGTGGTGGGGCGGGGGGAGGTGCTTGCAGGATTTCCTGCCTGAGGAAATAACATAATTTGACCAGCCTTGGATGCTACCCAACATGACTTGGACCAGGAAGGGGGCACCATTTGCTGCCCCCACTCAGCCAGCAAAATGTCCTGGGTCAGCCCTGAAAATAATTGCTTTGCATTGCTAAGACAGAGGAATGATTGAGCAGATAATGTGGCAACTCAATGTATTGTGGGTCTGTTTCAAAGTCTAGTTACAAAGCGTTGCAGACCAGAATCCAAGATAGGTATGAGGTGGAGTATCTGCACTAGCTGGAGGGGAGGTGACTGCATAACTTGTGTGTGGTGGTGACAGTGCATTAGCTGCACAGCAGATTCCTGTTACAAGCAATCACTGAAATGCTGAAAAATGTACATTTCATCCTCAGCATTCATAAGAAATTAACCAGAAATGGAGGCACGTGTTGACACTCATGGAAACGAGCACAAAACTAGGTAAGCACTTTCAGAACCATCTTAAAGATGAATACATTCCCAAGGAACTTTTCCTGATGTATATACAAAATGCAGAACAGTCAGGATTTGTTGGTTTGGCACATCAAGATTTCAGAAATTAGAAACATAATGCAGTTTGAAAGGCTTGTGTTTCGCAGGAATGCTATGGAGAAGAGACGTTTGGCATGGAGGCATTTCAGAATAAGGAATGTTCCCTTAAATAAATTACATCTGGCAACTCCGGCAAGATATTTTTATCCTAGACTTACTTAGATGGAAAACATAGTTCTCATCCTAAAAGCCTTTCTACGCAATCTTTCCCTGCCAATGAAATCTTTATATTAGGGGTGGAGGGAATACAATTTTGTTGGCTACTTCTCGTCTGGTGCAACAAGGATTTATTTATTTGAAAAATAATAATGCTTAGCCTTTCTTTAATGTCTTGCATCAACCTTCACCAACCTGGTGCCCTCCAGATGTTTTGGACTACAATTCCTAGCAGCCTCAGCTAGCCCAGATGTCCTGACTGCTGATGATGGGAGTTGTAGTCCAAAACTTCTGGGGGCCACCAGGTTGGCGAAGGCTGCTTCACATGTATTATCGCAGTCCTACTTGCAACTACCTGATTTATACTTGATTTATACAGGAAGCTTATCCTGTACATGTTTGTAAAAAGTATCATGCACCCACTGAAGCACATACATCACAAGCTCCTCATATTCACATACTATATTGCACTGCCTATAGATTTATAATGCATGCAGCTATGGCAGGCTTCCTCAAACTCAGGCCTCCAGATGTTATTGGCCTACAACACTCATGATCCCTAGCTAGCAGGACCCAGTGGTCAGGGATGATGGGAACTGTAGTCTCAAAACATCTGGAGGGCCGAGTTTGAGGAAGCCTGAGCTATGGTCTATAATGTGCACACACAGCTACTATGAACCAGAAAGTCTCCTTTCAGGATGCAGTGATGAGAGTGGGCTGTGCACACCCTGACTCACCCCAATTCCCATAGGGCTTCTCCCACCACAGTACTTGCCAGGGCCTCAGATCTGAAGGGAGCACCCAGGTTCCTCGTCCTCTGCCCCACATCATCCCAGAGTCTTGGGCAAAAATGCTATGTGAGCCCGCTCAGCGGCCCTATTCCCCCTGTAGGACATAGAATCATAGAATTGTAGATGACCATGAGAATCATCTAGTTCAATTCCCTGCAAAGCAGGAATATGGGGATCAAACCTGCAACCTTGGCATTATCAGCACCACACCTCTAACCAACTGAGCTAGCATGGACCACCAGTGGTCCCCGAGCTTCACTCAGGTTGTCCGCAGCATGTCTGTGAAAAATAGTGGGAGCAGCAGACATGTCAGCTGCTCCATTAGTCAAAGAACCTACAAAGTGAGCAGGATAGACCACTAATGGGTGGGAGGAGGCCAGAAATATAGAGCGGGGAGGGGGATCAAAATAAATAAAAGAAGAAAAAACAATTGCAAGTCAGACATCTAGCACAGTTGCTGCAATGAGCAGAAAAATAATTAAGTGCCCTTCCAGGACCCTCAACAATTTTTAGGTGGTCTATGGGGTTGGAGTTTGGGAACCACTGTGGTAGAGCATGTCACCAGAAGTCCTGCAGGCTCTCACAAGGCATCCTGGCTTGGGAAGGTGGTTGTGGCAAACCTGTCAAAGCCATAGCCACATAGCATTCGTCATTCTCTCTTTAGTTACTGACCTCCTACCTACCCTTGCTTTGATAGTAGCAACACTGGCTTGCCACTTGGGCACTGGCCTGCTTTGTTGTGGTTGAGAAAGATGTTGTCTGCCACTTGGGGACCTTTCTTGCTGCCAGCTGAGTTGCGGTCAGGGCCAGGGTTCCAGGCACCACCCCCCCCATGGAAGATTTTTCATCTACCCTGAATTTAGTAGGTAACCTACTATCTTTCAACCTCTGCACTACATATGCAATGTGTGGTTAAGAAGACCTGATATATACAGACTACAGGTCTTGCCAATGTGTGTATTGCTTGTCTATCTGGTCTCTCTCTCTCTCTCTCTCTCTCTCTCTCTCTCACACACACACACACACACACACCCCCCTACTACTACTACTCCTACTCCTACCTCTACCTCTACCTACCTACACCTATCTGAAGCCATCAATTGCTGGTGCTGTAATAAGATTGCCTGCTTATGGACCAAATGATTCTCCATGCATCCTGTATAAATCATGGAGTGTTGAAGCTGAAAGATACACAATTAGTGAAGGACACCTACTTAATTCATGGTAGCGGCAATATCTGAACTGAAACTTCCCAGGTCAATCCGTTGGCTGCTATAGTATCTGCATCTGTATAATTCCCAGAAGTGAATTATAGGGTATAAATATGGGGAAGGCACTATAGGAAGTATGTGAAGCAGGGGCTGTATGGCATTTACCACTTCAAATATGATGTGATCCATGATGTGTCATTAGTGGGAAGGCGAAGAATAGTTCTGTCAATTCATATTTATGCATTGTAATAAAGTGTAACTTTGAATTGGTCCAATGCAACTGATTTAAAACAATGGAAATGGAAGGCAAGCTATCTAGCACAGTGTTTGAAACAGCTGCATTGGAACTTTCTATCCCCATTAGTTTACATTAAGCAAACGTGTGTATAAGTGTTCGTAGCGTTCAGACTGCAATGAATTTTAGCCCTACTCTGATTCAAAGGGACTACTGATTGGTACCAGCTGCTCAGCCAAAGGGCAGATCACATGTTCCTAATTCCTGTCCGTCAGCTTTGCTTCATTCCAGTGCAGACCCAGCTGATTGCTTGCTACAAACACCTAATTAATCCCACATGCCTTTAGTTCTGCCGAACTGAAGACAAAAGGTAGTTTTAACGCTAGCCAGTTGAATTTTCATCTTCTGTACACAATCTGTTTTCTCAAATCCCATTTTACACAGGCAGGTTGTTGTTCCTGCAGGCAGATTCACAGCTGTAAATTAAGGTTCCTTATCTCCTATTGGTACTGCCCTATGCTGTCCTGTCCTTAGGAAAATAGTTGTTTGTCTAGGCACGCTGTGTAATTAATCTGCATAGAAGAATCTCACAAAGGTCTATCTAAAAGTCCCATACATCAAAAGGCATGCAGAAAGGCAGTTGCCATGTTGCTACATTTCAGTGAAGTGAGACTGGTGCAAGCAGACACATCTTTAAGGTGCAAGGGTTCCCTAGCAGAGTATGCTGTATCAGCATATTCCTCCCAGAGCACATCCCTCTATCTCATAAAGCCATATCATAACTGCACAGGTCCTTAATATGTTTCCTGTCCAACATTCAAACACTTTATGGTCCTAAAAAGGGGGGGGAGATACCTGTGCTTATGTCTTGAATGCAAATAAACAAAGGGCACAACTGATACAGTTCCCAAAATCTGTACCTTTAAAGCAACAAATCCAGGTGAAAATTCTCTCTCAGCCATGAAATACCTTGAGCACTTCTGGACAAATATTTGGACCATATTTCAATATTCTGGGCCATAATTCAGCTGCCTTAGCTTACTACACTTAAAGTGTTGATGCAAGAATAATAAGCAATTTATGTTACATAATGTGGTATAAAATAATTAAAGTAATAGTAATAATATAATGATCATTGTAGTGTTTGCTGAGGTCAGATTTGCAATCATAGCCATGTCTACTTAGAAGTAAGTCATGTTGAATCCAGCATGGTTTACTCAAAGGGAAGTGCTGTTAGGACTGCAGCCCCAGTGTCCTGACCCCAAGGCCCAGACTTTAACCACTGGGTTATGCTAAGTCCTGATTCACAATAAAAATCACAAATTGATTTTAGTTTATATCCACTGAGATCTGGCTTTTGCCGGGGAGGGCTTTGTTATGAAATCAGAAGTGCACACTTCCTAGAAGCAAATCCCAGAACCCCTATATGAACCTGGGCAACCTGCAAACAAAATTCAGCCCATCTCTACCCTTGCTGGTAACATGACCATTTTACTAAGCAAAAAAGAAAGATGCTGTTTGTTAGAGGGAAGAGTATGCACACAGGATGTGTGACTTCAAGAAAACTTTTCCTGAAAACCTTTAGAGCAAGAGAGAAAAGGAAGTGGAAGCAAATTTTAGTCTTCCCAAAAGAGTGAAGGCAGGGGTTAAAATTAGACTATCAGACCAGCATGATCACTAATTCTGTTAGTATAACAGCTGTGATTAGTACGAGGGTGTTTAACGTCATTAGCAGTGCAGTTACTATTTCTGCTTTTCTGCTTCGGATATTAACTTATGGGGGCGAAATCCTTTGAGACCCATCTGGAATCTCAAAATTTCAGAAGTGAAAGAGGAAAGTTACCTGGCGGGGTCTCGAGAGTGGATTTATCTTTTTTGTTGGCTTTCTTCATTTTTAACTCCTTCTTGCCCAGCTTGAATCTTTGGGGTTCTTCTGTCTCCAAAGGGGGCTCGGTTTCTTCCTCCCTTGGCTGTTCTGTGAAAGGCGAATACTCCTCTTCAGGATCTGGAAAGGAATAATAATGATCCCTGTTGATGATTTCCTGCAGATAGTAATCCTGCTCTTCCATAGGTAGAGCCCAGGTTATATCCCCAAGCAGTGTCAGATCAAAAGCACACAGCGCGAGGCAGAGCTGAGCAAAAGAAGCTTTCTCGACAAAGGAGGTCATTATTATTTTTTTGCTTTTTTGCAGTAGAAAACTCCTCTGTGAATATCCAATGTAGGATCAGCAGAGAGGGGGAAAACAGAGATCTTGGCAGTTAGCAAATCCCAGAGTCTGGGATAAGCACTTCTGCTTTGGAGTAGTTTGCAAAAGTTGCAAGTAATGGAGAGGGAGTGAGGACTGGAATCAGAGGGAGGGAGGTGGTTGCCTGAGGTCCATGTGATCGTCGGGGCTCACCAGCCAGCCAGACACACATGCAGACATACGGGAGAAGAGAGAGCTGGCATTTGGCAGGTGTTGGACTCTGTGAATCCTTTACAGATCTTCGCTCCTTTCTCTGCTTTCTCTTCCCTCCTGCTCCTCCCCACTCCCCAGGCAATTAAAAACTTTAATCCAACTCTTGGCACCTAAGATGCTGTGTTTTGAGAACTGATATTAACACAGAGTCTAAATACTGTATATTCAAAGAAATGAAAAACTGGCCATGAGCCTCGCTCTCAAAATCCCTGTACAAAAAATGGGTCTCTATTCTCTTGCCAGGACTATATGCAGTGGGGTGTGTTTGGATGAAAACTTGGAAGGGGAAAATGTTTTCTCCTGTGGTTTAGGGGTTCCTGCTTCCCCTTACAGAATATTAAGATTGCATTCGGATTCTATGGAACAGAAAGGAAAACATGCTTGTGAAAATTCCTTCTACTCCTCCAGCTCTTGATAAAAAACAGGTGCAGACCGTCAACAGCATAGAAAGTTTACATTTTACATTTATAATCCCTTGATAGACTAAAAGGTTAATAATCAGGATTCTTTCTTTTGCAGATTTTCAACTTTATTTTATTTCAGGCATTATTATTTTTCTGAATCAGGTGGCCCTGGATAAGAGATCAGTTACCAAAAGCCTGAATTCTCCTTCAAGTAAGTAAAACAGTTCCACTTGAAGGTTTTTCAAAACAGGAATGAGTTAAAAGCATCAGAAAGATATCTCACCTTCCAAAACACATTTCAACAGCAAATATAAAATGCTGACATTTCTCTTTACTGGAGTTCTGTATCTGTACCAATATAATAGAAAGGTACTACAAATCCCATTTAACTTTTTGCCATACACAAGTCAGTGTCATTGCTAATCCTGAGCCAAAATGACAAGCCCATTTTCACATTCATTTTCATCAATTGCAAAATAAAAAGAAATCAAGTACTATTCTCAGCTTTCCCCCTGCCTCCCCACCTATGTCCAGATGGAATTTGTATAAATGGTCTTGCAAAGAAATTAAGTGACATCAGCTTTTAATTGCATAATCACAGACAACTTTCAACGTCCCAAATTTACTCTTGCTTCTTACCAGATGTCAGTGATGGGCGTAGGCTGTGCTATGTCACACACAGCATGGAAAAGGGTTTTAATGCAGGGGTGCTCCTGAATTTATCTAGACATACAAAATGGAACCAGTAATTCACCAATCAGCTCTCTTGTAGAACAGAATTTCATGGATATGCATTTTGGTATGATTTCATATGATGCAAATGTTGATGTACTTAAACCCTTTATTACTTGCTCTCCACTGCAGCAGCAGAATGAATAAACAAACAATAGAGATTATAAATAGTATATCAATCCACTCTACAACTGGAAAACGAGCACAATGATAAAGCTACTGCTTAAAGGTACAAAAATTCAGCAAACACCTTGCCAAAAGGGTGTGTCAGCAGCTGGAGCCAGAAAATCATAAGAGGCGATAAAGTGCATATTTCTGTACATAGATTAATTCAATTTCTGGTCCATGCATTCATTGCCTTGATTTGAGTGCATTGTGAATATAACTTGCTTTCATAACAGAGCTCAGCTGTAGGCACAAAAAATGTCAGTGGTTGGCTCACCCTGCCTGTATCTGGACACACATACCTTCCTCCAGGCATGTTTAACCTCCACCTTGGACAGCAAATTCTTTGCAGCAGTCATTAAAATAACCACCAAATTGAATGTAACAGGGTTGATCTGTCAGGTTCACGGTCTCTATCAATCTATATCAACAGCAGGTAAATCATACAAGAAGTTGCACGACTGTGAAAGCATACAGATATGAATCTAATGGGACCTAAAATGTTTTTTTGCAGCTGATCTGTGAAACATGGCATCTTGCAATGCCTTGTGACAAAATGCAACAAGGGAGACATGCATGGACCCATCCCTTATCTCTAACTAGCTATACAGTGGTACCTCGGGTTAAGAACTTAATTCGTTCTGGAGGTCCGTTCTTAACCTGAAACTGTTCTTAACCTGAGGTACCACTTTAGCTAATGGGACCTCCTGTTGCTGCTGCCGCATGATTTCTGTTCTCATCCTGAAGCAAACTTCTTAATCCGAGGTACTATTTCTGGGTTAGCAGAGTCTGTAACCTGAAGCGTCTGTAACCCAAGGTACCACTCTACTTCTAAATATAGCAGCTCTTCAGCAATCTTCTGGCACTAGAACACTTTATCGTGGTACTGGTGCATTATTTGCTTGCTACTAATAGCACCTTAATTGTCACAAAGACTTTGTGATGCTCTTACAGCTAGTAAGAGAAATGTTTGTCTGATATTGTGATTTTTATTGGAGTGAATTATGTTCTTGGATGGTGCCAGAGGGGAGGGTGGTAGAGACAGCCCAGATGAAACATCATGGATGGGGGTGGGGGGGAGAGATGCAACCCCATTATCATAGTCAGATCATTTTCTCATAAGGTTTGGAGTGGTGGTAGCTTTGTTCCCCAGTATGATGACCCACCCCTGAGAAACCTATGAAATCTGAAATTCCTGAATGCTATGGTGAGTTTCTGTTGGACAAAGGTGGCCATCCTGTTGGGGTGCTGGAGATCTCACTGTGGAACAGTGCAATGAGAAGGGCACCAGCACAGTCACTCCTGAGTGCTCCCTCCCGCATTGCCAAGCCCAGAATTCCACCTGGTTTTCTATGGAACTTTGGACAATGAAGCAACCTGGATAACGGTCAGATCACAAATGGCAGATAACTCATCCATCAGATGACTGGACATGGGTTAGAACACTATCACGTGGTGGTGAAGACAGCAAATAGGTCTTCCTTTTCTGCTTCTACCCCACCCTCAAGTAGCTGTCCCTTAGAACTGGTTCAAGCAGTGAAGGGCTTGTTGCTATCAGCCCCAGCCAATGGGAGGCTGGAACACTTAAACCCCTGCTATAATAATAATAATAATTTATTATTTATACCCCGCCCATCTGGCTGAGTTTCCCCAGCCACTCTGGGCGGCTTCCAATCAAATGTTAAAAACAGTACAGCGTTAAATATTAAAAACTTCCCTGAACAGGGCTGCCTTCAGATGTCTTTTAAAGATAGGATAGCTGCTTATTTCCTTCACATCTGAAGGGATAGTGTTCCACAGGGTGGGCTCCACCACCGAGAAGGCCCTCTGTCTGGTTCCCTGCAACCTCACTTCTCGCAATGACAGAACCACCAGAAGGCCCTCAGCACTGGATCTCAGTGTCTGGGCTGAACGATGGGGGTGGAGACGCTCCTTCAGGTATACAGGACTGAGGCCGTTTAGGGCTTTAAAGGTCAGCACCAACACTTTGACAAGTTTGCAAGGCACTTAAGTGTCTGTGCAGCTTTTCTTTTGGATTTATTGATAATCTGCATTGAGTAGAAATCAGATATACAGAAATTACATCCTCCCAAAACCTGTACCAATATAGACGGTTATATGCAGCAGTAGCTCACCCATTGGGGTGGAGCTTCCCAACAGCAGTGTTGCTACTGTGTACCAGGAGGTAGAAGGGGCATGGTAGGAGGTGGCCTGGAGATTGTGGCTGTGTGGGCATGCTGATGGAGCTAATCCAGTGTTCCTGACCCTCCTCCTCTCCAGCAGTGGAGGACCAACACTGCTATGAAGCTAGCACAGTCTCTCCACCCCACTGAGTGCTATATCATAGGGAGAAAAATTCTGGCACAGTAGCTTTCTACATACATGGAGTTGTCTATATACGTAGGGTGAGGATTTCCCTTTCTTCCCTCATGTGCAATCTAAAATCATTTTATCCAAGAAGTGTTCCGCATGAACTGCATGCTGTTTGTGTGCATTTAAGTGAGTTCTACCAGATTTTAGCTTTGGATGCTGAAGCCATACCTGGGCTTTGTGTTGACGCCTTGTTTGTCAGTGAGCTATACAAGGATAAAACTCAGATGGTGGGCCACTCAATGAGAGCCAACTATCCACATCTCTCAGCAATGCGTAGCCCATTCATAGCTGAAGGTTGTTCAAACATTCACTCCCTCCTTGCCAAAAATAAATTAATTGTGTCCCCCAAAGCCAGCTTCGGTTCAGAAAATGAATGCCTGAATAAAATTACTGATACAGTTTATGATTAATTTCCTTATAGAATGCCAAGGTATTTAAAATTGCAGTGATTAGCTTAGTTCCGAAAATGTACAGTTGATGAAGTCTGGATTTAGAAAGAAAGAGTGGCTACATTAACTCTTTGAGAGAGCACATATGGTTTCTATATTTTTTAGCAATAAAGTATTGCTAAATGTAGCCTATCCCCACCCCACGCCACCCATGAAGAAGCAGGGAGGGTTTTGTCTCTCAATACTTAAGATCTGGGATAAATTGTGGACCATAAAATGGAGCAGGAAAATGGAATTACATTTTTTTAAAACACTCCCCTTTTTCCTTCACAGAAACCATTTACAGTATACAGTGGTACCTCGGATTATATACACTTCAGGTTACACACTCCACTAACCCAGAAATAGTGCTTCAGGTTAAGAACTTTGCTTCAGGATAAGAACAGAAATCAGGCTCCAGCGGCACAGCGGCAGCAGGAGGCCCCATTAGCTAAAGTGGTGCTTCAGGTTAAGAACAGTTTCAGGTTAAGAACAGACCTCGAGAATGAATTAAGTACTTAACCCGAGGTACCCGAGGTACCACTGCTGTCTATGGCATCAGAATTTACAACCAACCACAAGGCCAGGAAATCTTGAAGGTACTTTTGAAAAATACAAAACAATCTGTGTTTAAACACTGGGACCATAATTTTTAATAAATAAAATCCAAATGACATTAAGTACTTTTTCATTCTGAGCATCTCCTTCATTTTGAGCATCTCAAATCCTGCCTTCAGCTGTTATATTAGTTAAAACTTTAACAAGTTGCTTTTACTCACGTCCTATAGCAGGAGGCTGTCATAATATAATTGAAACGAAATTTTTAATATAAACTGGGTTTAGGGGAGCAATTGTCTGAAAAAATCACTGAGTTAATCAGTTTTTACAAACATAATATAAAATCCATGTTAGACAGAGATGGACTTCTGGATATGTTTGGACTAAAGCTCCCATTAACTCTGACTGTTGCCTGTGATGGTGGGACTTGGAATCCAACAACATCTGGAATGTCACTGCTCCCTCATCCCTGATGTTAGGGATGCTTCCAAACTTTTTACATTGGATTTTGGAGTTTGCATGATCTGATCTGGTTTCTGAAGTGGAACTGTTTTACCAATGTGCAGGTTTTACAGCGCATGAATGCACTGAAGAGCGGGGGGGGGGGGACATCAGGGGAAAGTAAGTGAATGAGCAAGCCAGTGGAGGAAACAGTTTTATCAGTATGTGAACAGGCCAATAGAAGTTAGGAATCAAGTAGAGGCACTTAAGCAGCCAAAGCATGCCAGCCAATGGGGTATTGTGATGGGGATGGTATTTTTGGAAAACTCCAGCAGAAGACGGTGCTTTGGCCACCAACAGAGGTTTGGTAGGAAGGAGGGAAAGTTTTAGCAAGGCCCTGGAGAATGGTGGGGGCTGGATTTGGGAGCCTGCAGAGATAAGATGCAAAGGTTTGGTGGGGGAGGGGGTGTTGGCAAGCCTGTCCCAGGTGAGCAAGGTCCAGGCAAGCCACAGAAGGTTGGCAGAGGGAGAAGGAGGTTTCAGCAAGGAGTAAAGAGAGAGGAGATTGTGGGCTTGGTGAAGAGGGTTGGGATGGATGAGTGAAGGGAGCAGGGTTCATATCCTCCAGCATTTCTCTGATTAAAATAGGGACACGCTATTCAATAATAATAATTTTACTTCTACCCCATCATCTGACTAGGTTGCCTCAGCCACTCTGGGCAGCTTCCAACATATATAAAACATAATAAAAAATTCAACATAAAAAATCCTTATACAGGGCTGCCTTCAAATGTCTTTTAAAGGAGCCAAGGTCTCCTTGGCTCAGGGATCACATAACTCCATATCCTCCAACATTTCATGAATCAAGTTTGCTTTTGTTGAATCAAGGAGATGTGAAAAAGTCCTATTTTTAAAATTCTGACTCTTTGAGGGGGGAAATGCAGCATATGTTGCTTTAATTAAGCCTCTAGGTTAATACTGAAGCTTGTTTAAATTATTCAAGGAGACACACAACTCCGGATTGGGTAAAAATATAGCATTGTCTTTACCTTTCCCCACAAAATAATTCATTATATTGCCTTTCTACTTTCATATAATGAAGGAGCACCTATTGCCATGGCAACAAAAAACTTCCTGGTACTTTTATCTCCACCCTAGGCAAGGATGCCATCACCATCTGACTTTCAAACTTTCTTAAAGAGATAGTTTGGGTTGTATAATTTAAGCTATTATTTTTCATACACCAGAAGGCCTGATGGAGAGCCCCCTAATAGATGATGTTGAGTCATTCTCTGCAGCAAGCAGCTGGGGGAGAGCAGGAATGAATATTTCACAGCACAGCCCTACTGTATTTTTATATTTAATTATTCCACACTATTCTAGACAAACTGTGTAAGAAAAACAACCATTTAAGGGAGTGGGAACATTATACTGCTCACTGTGCCTGTGATGACCTCACAAAGGCTGTGAACACAGTTAACATTTCTTCTGGCATATTTGAAGGGATCTAGTGTTTCTATTTTAGGATCCTGAGAAAAGCAAATTCCTCCATGGAATGGTATGCTTCACAGATTGAACGCTGCTCAATCAATTGACCTATCTTAGTGAATGCCTGGGAAAACCTTCTTCCACAACGCAAGGCGTGAGGGAGGGAAAACCTGTGGTACAGTAGTGTATATATATATATGCCTACAGCAAACATACCTTTAGAAGCATTTGGACATTTATTTCATTTTTATCCCACTCCTTTTCAAACAGGGAGTGGGGATCTTCAGGCCTGGGGGCCAAATCAGCCCTCCAGGCTCACTATCTGGTCACAGGCAAGCCACGATCAAGCCACGTTCATTATCAAGCCCCACTATGCAACCTCTGTCATGGACTGGCTGGATGCAGATGAGTGGTAGGAGGCATCGGCTGGGGAACCCCCAATGGAAGAAGGTTCAGAGCCAGGGGGTTGGTGGTGGGATGATGATGAGTGGCTAGAGGGAGAAGAGCAGCAGGCCAGGAGGAGGAGTTGTCAGAAGCTGCAGAGGTAACAGGGTTTAGGGAGCAGGAAGAGGCTGGGGAACAAGGAACAGGGCAGTCTAGAGGCAGAAGCAGAGGCTGGAGAGGAGGGGTCTCAGGAGGCAGAGATGAGGCAGACTTCTGAAGAAGTCCCCTTCCTGCTGCAACCAGCTCCCCTCCCCTCTGGTCTCTCAGAACCCACAGAGGTATGAAGAGGGTGGAGCAGAGACAGGCAAGATGACAGAGTCTCAGATTGCTTGTAATGGAACTGGGAGAGGAGGAGACTTAGAGAGCTGTGGAAAGGTGGGGAACTTGAGTCCCCACAACTGCCTCACTGGAGGGCTGATTTGGCCCCCAGGCCTACTGGGAAGAGGAGCTGTGCTCACTAGGCTTGAGCTGTTCGATTTCTTTGAATAAAGAGTTAACTTCACTGACACCTTGCAAGTTGTTGCTGACCAGCTCCCGCCTTGACAACCTCCTTGAGTGCTTTTGTCTGGCTTATATGTCTGTCTGAATTCTGGTAAGGCTTTTTGCCTAGATGGAGGAAAGAGAGGGATATGTGAGTGTGAAGGAATTAGACTACTGTACTAAAGGTAAAATCTGCATTCATTGCTCTACCACTTTTGCCTCTGGCTGTGCCCACCACTGGCAAGTGGCCCTTGGGTGGGTGTTTAGAAGGGAATGTGGCCCTTGAGTTGGATAAGGTTGTCTACATCTCAGCACAGCTTTCAAAAAATCATCAGCTGCCTAATGTCTAATATACAGATTTTTGCAAGTAACTTTCCTTGATAGAATGCATTTTGTATGCCATTTTCAACACATGCATTTGACTACACCCCTAATGTAGACATTTTTGTAACACTTTTTTGGGGGGTTGCAGAACTGCATAGCAAAATTCAGAGAACAAATTTTGAAGACTAGATGCATTTCCATTTATGT
Source organism: Podarcis filfolensis (assembly GCF_964270895.1). Taxonomy (NCBI): domain Eukaryota; kingdom Metazoa; phylum Chordata; class Lepidosauria; order Squamata; family Lacertidae; genus Podarcis; species Podarcis filfolensis. Next base: position 54,807,030 of record NC_139608.1, read on the forward strand.
ATTGTTCCAGGGAGTGCAAATTAGGGCAGGAGTTCGCAAACAGTATTTCACAGACCATCAATGGTCCACAAGCTTCATGCAGGTGGTCCATGGAGTGTCTGTGAAGAACACAATAATCTGAATTCTATGGAATTCAAATTGTAATACAATAAAATACTATATAAAAATAAAAGAAGCAATAAAAATACAATTTAAAACCACCCAACATTGAGCACAGCACATTTCAATTGCTACAACAGGCAGAAAAAATAATAATTGTTAAGTGTTCCACCAAGTCCCTCAGAAATTTTCAAGTGATCTGTGTGGGAGGGAGTTGGGGAATTAGGCTTTTGCATGTCATACAACAAAATAAATTATATGACAATTTAATTTTCCAGCTGTGTAACAAATGTGCTCAGACCTGACTTAAGAATCATTAAACATGGGCCTGTGCCAGCATGCCAGATGAAGTTATTTTTAAAAAGGTGAAATTGCAGACATGTATTCAGTCCGTTGGGACGCGGGTGGCGCTGTGGGTAAAAGCCTCAGTGCCTAAGACTTGCCGATCGAAAGGTCGGTGGTTCGAATCCCCGCGGCGGGGTACGCTCCCGTCGCTCGGTCCCAGCGCCTGCCAACCTAGCAGTTCGAAAGCACCCCTGGGTGCAAGTAGATAAATAGGGACCGCTTACTAGCGGGAAGGTAAACGGCGTTCCGTGTGCTGCGCTGGCTCGCCAGATGCAGCTTGTCACGCTGGCCACGTGACCCGGAAGTGTCTGTGGACAGCGCTGGCTCCCAGCCTCTAGAGTGAGATGAGCGCACAACCCTAGAGTCTGGCAAGACTGGCCTGTACGGGCAGGGGTACCTTTACCTTTTACTTTTATTCAGTCCGTTAAAGACAAAATATTTCCTAATGTATTATTTGATGCTTAATACAGAAGGAATTACACAAAAACATTGCAGGCCCGTGTAAGTGACAGATGCAGGCCATTAGTGGACTAAATTTGACAGTTATTTGTTATTTACCCACTGGAAGACAGTCAGATTGCTGTTTCTGTGAACATCAAGGAGGTAGCAAGATTCCACAGGAGACATTGAATCACATTTTCCAAAGCTTAAAGAGTTGTTAGATAAAAGTCCAGAAATACCATAGTGAGAAAAACCAGAGGAACATGGGAGGAACAAAGCATGACCAAGAAGAAAATGCAGATGTGGTTAAGGTTGGGTTTGTTTTCTTTAAAAAAATGGTTTCATGTAGAGCTAGAAAACCTTGAACGATTTATTTTTATCTGTCTAGGACCAAGTCACAGAACTTGCTCATGGGCAGATCAATGTGGAGCATAGCTGTCAACATTTCCCTTTTTTAAAAAGGATATTCCCTTATTCCGAATAGGATTCCTCACAAGAAAAGGGAAAAGTTGACAGCTATGATGTGGAGTGCATGAACCTGACCACAGCTGAGATCATTGTGTCACTGATTGTGGTGTCACATGAGAGGGTTCACTTGACCCCCATTCATGTATTCACAAATTCATGTCAGGGAAGCAAGGGTTTGGGCTGTCGGCCATGCCCCTTGCACAAGCCCCATCAACCACATGTTCAGGATCAATGTGTGAGCCACATATTTGCACCAGTGTCCATTCTTAGGTGTCTGTGTAGGGCTCCTCCACAAAGGAAGTCCTGGGACAATCAGGATGTTCCATTTTCACCAATGAAAAACATAAGGCCAGCTGGCATTGTGGCAGAAAGGTACAAACCCATGAAAACCCACTTTCCCATCGTACATTTGAACCTCCTATTTTTTGTGGCTGTGCAGAGGCACAAATGATTGATGGCTCTGCTGTACCTGCTACTAAAATCCAATATCTGAATGTTCCTAATGTTTAACTGGATATCTCTGCAAATGAGCATGGAGAGTTCAGCTGAATGGGACACAGCTGTAGGCAGCCTGAGGAAGTACCAACCACCTTGAGCCTGCCCATAAATAAAAAAAACCAATCTAGGGTGAGAGACTAGGCCAGGCACCCCCAAACTTGGCCTGCCAGATGTTTTGGGACTACAATTCCCATAATCCATGACCACTGGTCCTGTTAGCTAGGGATGATGGGAATTGTAACCTGAAAACATCTGGAGGGCTGAGTTTGGGGGTGCCTGGACTAGGCTGATGTCTGCTGTTTCCAGAAATTCTTCTCATTGTGAGACTTTTGTCGATGAGCTGAGTATTTGTTTGAAGCCTGGATGAGAACACAGAGAGAGGGTGTGTCAGAAGGAAAGTGAACACACACACCCCAAAAATTATATGTAACTGTGTATTTTTATAATATTTTAAGTTGTCTGTTTTTGCTTCAGGTTTTTTTGTTTTGTTTACTATTCCACTTAGAGATTTTAATATATTAAGCTGTATAGAAATTAATCAATCAATAAACAAGTCCACAGCCATTGTCTAGAATAGAAATGTATGAGCTTAATACAATTTATTTCAATTTAATGTGCTCTTAGCTTTAATTAATTGTGCTTGTCACTTAATTGTGTTGGATAATGGCCCATGTGGTTTTAATACTCGTGCCATCAGGTTATACAACTGATTTAAGGGTTCTACAATGAACGTAAGGGCCTTTGCTCAACAATAATACTTTCCTTGTGGTTTGTGAGCCACTAGCCTCTGCAGTCCCTGTGCAGTTGTCAAGGACTCTTTCTTTTACGCTTAATTGTTGAGAGGTGAAGGCAGCTACAGATATATTGCTTGATTCAGTAGACTTCCCACCTCCCTGCAAGTTCAATTTAGGTAGCAGAGAAAATCTTTCCACTTTCCCGCACAATGTCTTAATTTCAGATATAAGATGAGGGAGTTGAACTGTAGGAAAGGGGGAAAGCGTTCAATAATGCTGGCAGGGGTAGTGCAGCAAATTGCTAGGTCTTCCATTTGTCTCTTTCTGTTTAAACCTTTTCCTTTCTTATTTTATTCCCCAGATCTTCCTCTGGGTCACTGAGTATCAGAATTCATGCTATCCAGAAAGTGAAGGCAAATTAAGCCTTCCCTAGATAGGTTTCTTCTTCTTTTTCTGAACTGAACAAGCAGTGGGGTGGATTGAACTGCTGCACACTGTAAACTTTCCTGTAAACTTTCCTGGGTTTGGTAGCAGCTAAAACAGCTGGTGTCCTGAAAGTCATCTGGACATATCAGTACTGGGGAGGGGTGTCACAAGCTTCAGATGAACTTCCAGAGCAGTAGCCATAATGGCAAAGGCAGCACAAGAATATTGTGGCACCTTAAAGATTTAAGGAGGATTGCAGGCCACTTTTATCAGATTTTGCGTACTCCAGACCACAGTCTTTAAGGTGTCACAAGATTCAGCCAGACATGCCATCCTGTGAACAGAAGTTTTTCCATTTGCAGAAGGGACTCTGATCCAGCAAAAGCTCTCATTGGAGGGAGGGGGAAAGTGATTTTTGCTGATTCTCCCCCCCAACTTTCCCCACAGCCCCATCCTACCTCCCCCACATCTCCAGAGGGTCCCCCAGCCCCACAGAGCAGTTTTTGCAGGAGGCGCTAGGGAAGAAAGAATCGGTAGAATGCAATTTGTGGCTATCCTGGATTCATGGGAGCTTAAGCAGCCAGTGCAATGTCATCCAGTGGCACCATCACCTGTAAACATTAGAGTCATGAAATTCTAAACCTTAAATTGCAAGGATTAACTTTCTAACAGTCTAATGAAGCGTAGTTTAGACTAATCTTGCACTTTTCAGTGATCCTATCCATGGGGATCTTGAGAACCTGGAATCACAGCTGCAACACAGAGCATGCCTTAACTGCATATACTCTTTTTCAAAGCTCCATTTGCCAAAATAATGAGCATATCATTAAAAAGCCCAGAAAATACACAACCTGAAACATTCTTCTTAAAGACATGATTGCCATTGTGGCTTCCAGTGCATTAATTTCTCTATAAAGGGATTTTAATGGCCTTTCATCTGCTGTATTTGAAGAAGCATGGATCTAACAAGCCTAATTCCTCAGATAGTTTACTTAAAGCTGTCAAATCAAAAAGGGATTACATTTCACCACACCAAAATATGCCCTAGCATTCATCTTGGAACGTGGCCATGACAGCTGATACCTGGAGAGGGAACCTCAAGAGAGCCGATTCTGTCCTTGTGTTCCCCTGAACTGAAGAAGGCAATTGACAGAGAAACTTTAGACCATGCACCCCAGGCAATAGCTCAGTTGCTCCAGCATGGCTGAACACCTGCAGGCACTGAAGAAAGATCACTAAAAATAAAAAAGTATCTTATGTCATATGAGCAAATAGTGACAAAGTTAGTGAAGATGAGGGAAGAATCAGTTTCAAATGGATTTATGCACAAAACGTACCTGTTCTCACCCAACTGAGCCTTGCCTGCGTCAGAGCAGCTCTTGCATTGAGTGCCAGCTTCTGTCTAAGCCACTTTCACATTGTTGATTTTTTTTTCTTTTTTTAAAGTCTAAATACAAAATACAAAATATGTATATTATAAGCATAATAAGAATTTTAAAAGTCAAGTCCCGTGCAATGCTCTATTTCTGTGGCACAATTTTGTAAGCATTAGCACCTATGTCTTTTTATACAGTTACAGTGGTACCTCCGGTTGCGCACGGGATCCGTTCTGGAGCTCCAGTCGGATCCCGAGGTGTGTGTATCCAGAGGTGTTGCTTCAGCGCATGTGTGCGGCACAGCATGGTTTAGTGCTTACTTCTGGGTTTGCCACGTACGTGTCCCAAAGGATACGTAACTGGAGGTGAACGCAGGTAGAGGTACCACTGTATGTGCATTGTTGTATGAATCTGTTTATGTTCTGGTAAAGGTGGAGCATATCTGTGTACAATTTCAATATATCTGGTAACAGTTGGTGCCCACTAGACCTTGTAGGGCTGCTAGGAGGTCACAGAGGTACAGCCAAGTTGTTCTGGCCAGGGGCATAGCTAGCTGCTCCAGCACCCGGAGCAGCGGGGGTGGGGCAATCCGCCCATGGGGGCGGGGCGATCTTCCCAGGGGGGTGCCGTGGCGATCTGCCCATGGAGTCCACCTGGCAGACACAAGCCCCAAGCTGCCGTTTCGGGCAGCGCGGGGCCCCGAGCCACCACGTTACTCCCAAGAGAGACGCGTGGCTCGGGCGTGCTGCAGGCCAGGCCCCGTGGTAAATGCTGCCCCCCCCATTGTGTGCCATTTTGTCACCCTCTCAGGGATGACACCCGGGTCGGCCCACCCACCCCTTCTTACACCCCTAGCTCTGGCTTTCTCTTCATTCTCCTCCCTTGCAAAGATACTGTGGACACTTGAGATTGCAGTTGTACAAATACTTAGCACCCAAACCAATTGAGAAGCATCTTTACATTGGTTCAGATGGGGTCTCTACTGTCACTGCTGCAACTCTGGTGGGAGAAAAGGTGTGTGTGTGTGTGTGTGTGTGTGTGTGTGTGTGTGTCCTCAACCTGTTCTGGTTCTTTTACTGCCCTCCTATTTTGCAAAGAAACAGTGGACACTGAAATGATAAACTTTAATAAAAGTGCAATGTTTAAGTGTCCTATTTTGGTTCAGAAGGGGTCCCTGCTGTCATGATTTCTAGTGCGGATTCATTCCAATGTAACCATTTGTTCTTCAGAGGTGACTTCCACTGAATTCCACTAGGATTTCGTCCTGATTAGTATGTACAGGATTGCAGCCTAACTGGTTAGTCTTAAAAGTGCCACGCAGGACTGTTAACAAGGGACCCCAACAATTTCCAGACGATGGGAAAAGATTATTCTCTCTTCCCAGCTTATTCACTTCCATGTTACCTTTTAGTAATGTGGAATAAGTTGGAGGGATATTAGGTGGACTAGGACCAGGGAGTTTAGGGACAAAATCACCAACTAGTCATGAAGCTCACTGTGTCCTTGGGCTCGTCACTGTATCTCAGCCTAGGCGGTAACTCACAGGGTTGCTATGAGTATAACAAGGCCAATAGCATACAAAAATATATAATATGCAATAAAAGATCCTTCTGTAAAACACAATGTGAAAAAGAGCAGCTTTCTGTTGCATTCTTCTGCTTCCTGTTATTTTACTGTTGAGAGGGTATCACATATTGGACTAATTAATTTAAAGCAGCATGCTGCCTGGGCTTATGTATCTCAAATGGTGGTTCCCAGCATGAACTATGCGGTATCCTGGGTAACTGAACACACGTACATGCCATGCAGCTGCCTTCATAATAAATTATAATTGCACTTTAGATAAATGTTAATTTATGCTTATATCTGGAGGGATCCCACATTTATTACTGAATGTCAGTAAACACCTTGAGTTCTGTGTGCGTTTGAAATAACTTATAAATAATAATTGCATTTCAAAAGTTATGAACTTCCAAGGATTGTCCATAGTAATGAGATTAATCTCACTGAGATTCACACCAGTGGTCAGGGATGATGGGAATTGTAGTCCCAAACCACCTGGAGGGCCGAGTTTGGCCACCACTGTCTTAACCCCTTCATGCATTGAGTTAAGCATGTTGGTTATAGGAAGTTGATTTATCCCACAGATTCCAGGATTCTTTGAGGGAAGCCCTGACTGTTTAACCCTGACTGTTTAAAGTGGTATGATGCTGCTTAAAATGTATGGTGTGGTGTGGATATGGCCTTATACTACTCAAATGTAAACATACATGCTACCATGAGAAAGCGATGCTGGCAAGCCTCTGGCATGTCTACTTTAGCCATTTTTCAGCTCTTCCTGAGTGAGGGGACTATGTAAATAACGCAGCCTCTGCTTGCATAACTTCAAATAAAATTTAAACTCTTGCCTCTTCAGGCCTTCATGCTAGTCCTGTGAAGGTCTAAAGAGCAGACTGCACACCTAGGGACATTCGGGGGGGCTAGTGTCCCCTAGTTTTATAGTTCCCACATTCAGGCAAATGCTTGAATGCTGCTCGATTCAGGGTTACATCCTGTCAGAAGAGGATTTCAGTACAGAACACAAAAGATGACAGCATGCCGACAGTGATAGGACTGAGACGCTTGATTGCTCAGACAATCTTCTCTTGCAGCAGGGGAAAAGGGAGGCTTCTCATATTCACAGAGCAGTTGATATGAGAGGATGTGCAATTGGGAGGTTATAATTGCCAGTCAGCTTTGTCAGGTTCTAGCAGTGACATGGAGGTCAGAACCCAATAGTTGCCAGGTTGATGAGGGAAAGTTCTTGCAGCGGAGTCCTATTTCACTCAGAGTGCCACTTAGCTGGGAAGAGCAAGGGAAGGCCTTGTCATCCTGTCAGGATCTTTTCCACAACAACAAGGCAGTTGTAGAATACACTCCTCTCCAGGGAAGCTTCCATTTTACAATTTGGAAAACTTGTAAAACCTTTTACCCCACGGATTATTATTTATTATTATCCCAATATTTTCACTGTTTAAAGTTTAAGCCCCCATCGTGCATTACATGGGTGAAGGGGGTCCACAATACAGATGGACAAATCAGACAGTTTCGGTTCTCCCCATTTCTCATTTTTCCAATCTTAAATTCAGATCTCCTCGACTTGTGAATTTTTTAAAAAATCTTGATGAGAATCTGTCAGCATTTCAGAGCGAATTTCTCCCAATAAACAATTTTTTGTATGCAGCATTGACAATGATGCATTATTTTGCAAGCAATTCCCCCTAATATAATGTGTTTTTGTTTGTTAGTTTGGGCTATATCTGCATTCTGTGCACTTTTATATGCACTTTTGTACACATTTTTTGGTAGGAGAACTGCATTGCAAAATTCAGAGGGGTGTGAGTTTTGAAGAATAGCTGTGTTTCAGCTTGTGCGTTAGTTTGAGAAGTGGGAATTAGGTAGCCCTAGCCCACACATGAAGTAGTAGATGCTGATGACATGTCTGAACCTCTACCTATGAGCAGCTCAGTGTGTGGGCATCAGGGTGGGTAGAGGATATGCCACCCATGTGGTTTTGTCGGCAGGGACCATGAACCTTGTTGTGTGCCAAGTCTTTCTTCAAGGATATGATTTCTCTCTCACTCTCATTGCCAAATGGCCACACTCAGGAACTCCTTTTATTGGTTTTTCAATTATAACCAAACTATGCAATACCAATTAATTCCAAATTAATACATTAAAGTTGTTTCCTGAGCTCCTTGTCCTATGCATTCTTTATGATCTAATATTACTGTGTTTCATATTCCTATTACAAGCATATGATTTCTCAAGGCAGCTGTGGTTGTACACTGCCTTGGGCATCTTCTGGCAGAAAGGTGGTAATGAAATTGCAGGAAAAATGCATTTATTTTCATTCTAGTGTATTTTTTAGCAGCCATTGCATCTCAGGAAAGATGTACTTTCTCAATTAATTTCAGGAAGTTGTCCAAGTCTTGTGGACTGATCTTCCAGTGAACACAGCTTTCCAAATGGATAACCATGTAAACATACACTTGGTGACAAAATAAGACAATTTTGTAAAAATTAAAAAATAGTTGAACAAACGTATTTAAAGTTTCAGCTGTTGCCTGGTGCGCATCTCTTTGCCAAATGCCATTCATACAACATGAGGTAAGTGATCATAAATGTTGTCCAGATGTTTCCCTGTCTCAGCTGAATGGTGATTAATTTTAAACTTATCTGAAAGGTTCTCCATGTGCCAGATGCAATTTGTGGCCTGGAAGTGCTGGGTATTAATGGCATCTTGGGCTGGCCCTCGAGAGAAGCTGCTGCTGCAATGGAGGCTGTTATTCACCCAGCCCCCACCAGCTGTCTTCTTACTTACAACCATTCTAGGGGGCAGCAATGCCTGTACCCCTTCTAGAACTCAGCAGAGAGGAAGATGGTTGGGGTGGCGGAACAAAACCAGAATTAATAGGCTCTGTTCTTGGCTCTGTTGGTCTCCCTGCGTCTTCCCTATAGGTCTCAATGGGCACCAGCCCCCATGGACTTTACAGTTGTTAAAGAAATACATGTATTATTTGTACTGAGGATGAGACCATAATGAGACCAATCTGACACTGACCTAGGCATACAGAAATTCCGCGATTTCAGGGAGCTTCAGCAATCAGCATATCTTACTCTTTATAGGACTAGGCCATTTGAAACATAAGGCACTTTATAGGAAATCCCTTATGCTTTTAAATGTGTGTGATTATGTATTAGCAGCCAGAGGCCATTGAGCCCTTGTTGTGCTTTTAAATGGAATCCAATCAAGTTATTTGACACAAGAAGCAATGTGTTATTAATCACATTCATGGATTTATTCAGAAGCCAAGCACCTTACTACAGTTAGTAGTAGCTTTCCAAGGTAGAACTTCTGGGATTCTTGAAACAAAAACGAACCAGAGTTTATGGTTATTTAAGATAGCAAAGAAACTACACAAGATCAGGCCACAAAGAATTAAACCCACGGTCCTGTACACATGGTCACTATTCACTTCCCGTTAACATGTGTTAGGAATGAAATCCGAACGAAATAGCAAGCACCTGGGTAGGTGACCTGAAAGAATTCCAGTGGGAAATATTACAGGTCAAACATGGTGTGCCTGCTTTTTATTTAAGCTAAAAGAACAAAGACCAGTTTGTCATTAAATGATTTCATGGTACTTGCTCTTAGGTACCAATCAGGTGGTTCTTTCATCATAGCATTTAATAATGCATTTGACCTCCTATGATCAAATGAAGGGCCTTCATAGCAATTTCCTGGGCTACATTATTCAGTGACAGCTCTTTGATCAGCCATCTGTCACATTATTTCTTTCATCAACCCTCCCCCCCCCTTCCAAGTTTTAAATAATAATTATCAACTGGCATTTGAGGGTGGAATAGGTACTTTTTGGGCATATTCCTATCAGTTTGATTCATGATATGGAGCTCCTGGCTTACACAGAAGGGGAGAGAGCTCTTGTACTTGAGGGCCCTGCTTGTGGGGTTTGCTTCCCATAGGCATGTGGTTGGCCATTGTGAGAAGAGGATGTTGGACTAGATGCGAAATTGGTCTGATCCAGTGGGCTCTTTTAATATTTTATCCTTAGCATTTTGGAGGTCTGTGTTTTAAATTTCTATGTTTTGTTGTTGTAAGCTGCTTTGAAGCCTACATGGTGAAAAGTTGTGTGTGTGGTTTGATGGATAGACGATAGATAGATAAAACACATAATACATACAATGCCCTGGGTAAACTCAAGGTGGGCCAGGAATTATGCATGTTTTTATTTTATTTTATACTGAGGAGCCATGTGTTTAACATTGCAAACCCAGCAAAGGCTATGTGTTGTCTGCTGTGATGCTGCTTCATGTGCAAGAATGCCCTCAAGGAAATTATGACACTGCCCCAGGCAGTACTGTAAACTATAGACAGTTGCCATCTGGGTCTCCTCTCAGAGTGTCTTCGGTTAACTTTTCTCTATGTGCATTTTTGAGTTTTCCTTAGTGCCTTTCTGATATCAGCAGCTGAGCACTTCACACAAAACCACACACACGAGATCCATGTATTGGAATATAATAAAGTGCTCCTTCAGCTGAGGTCATGGGGTAGAACTATATGTGATGTTAATTTAAAAGCAATTAACATGCTTTTTTTAAAAAAAAAGTAGCTACAGTGGGAAAACCGAATCAGGAACATGATGTGCAGGTTCAGCTCTGTTCCTCCCACCAAGCAGCAGCTAGAAGGAGATGCTGTAGAGCTGCCCTCCTGACTGTGGCTTTGCTGCCTTTTACCTAGCTGATGCAGGGGCGGGGAAGGGCAGAGGCAAGGCCAGGGCTGTGGGGGCTCACTCCCATCTTTGCACCCCTGCAGCTCTGTCCTCGTTCCTGCTCTGACCCGCCCATGTACCATCCAGGGAAGCAGCAGTAATGCTGCAGCTGGGAGAGAAGCTCAATGGAACCACCAAACCACACCAGCTGCTCTTGAGGGCACCAACACGAGCTTCGCTTGAGGGCTAACAGCAGCTTCAGGTGGGTGATATTTGATGGGAAAGGGAAGGGGTTTTACTCCCTCTTACCCTGGTGGTGCTGTGGTCTAAACCATTGAGCCTCTTGGGATTGCCAATCAGAAGGTTGGTGGTTTGAATCCCCGCGATGGGGTGAACTCCTGTTGCTCTGCCCCAGCTCCTGCCAACCTAGCAGTTTGAAAGCATGCTTGTGCAAGTAGATAAATAGGTACCACTGTGGCAGGAAGGTAAACAGTGTTTCCGTGTGCTCTGGTTTCTGTCATGGTGTTCCATTTACCAGACGTGGTTTGGTCATACTGGCCACATGACCCAGAAAGCCGTCTGTGGACAAACACCGGCTCCCTTGACCTGAAGTGAGATGCGTGCTGCAACCCCATAGTTGCCTTTGAATGGACTTAACAGTCCAGGGGTCCTTTACCTTTTTTTACCATGGTCCTGCCTGTCCTATCCCCCACAGTGTTTAAAAAATGCACAAAAGGGAATGCAATAAAATGTCTGAAAGTGTAAAAATTAAAAACAGTATGAAAGGTTTTAACTTGGCATCTCATAATAAAAAGAGACAATCCCAGGGAGTCTTTAGGGAGAGGATATTCCACAGTGGTGGTACTACATCCACAGAGTATGTAGTCAATAGTAGTCAATAGTTTCATCACTCAGTGATAATGGAATATTCCACATAACCACTTTAGAGAATCTCCTTTCCGTATGATGGTGGGTGCAGGCCATTTATGCCTGATGCATTTTAAAAAGTCACAACCAGCCCTATATTTTCCTTTAAAGGTCAAGACAAGTACAGGTGAGCTACAACTGGTATCATGGCTTCTCCCTGAATCCTTCCCCCACCAAAAGGCAGCATTTTACACTGGACATTGTTCCAAATGTTGTTTAAAGACATGATAGCACAGAACGAAAAAGAAAGCATCATGGCCTCATCATTTCAGTGCACTCATTCTTAGTATCAGCCCTGGGAATGCCAATCACAGATTTACAGTGGTGCCCCGCAAGACGAATGCCTCGCAAGACGGAAAACTCGCTAGACGAAAGAGTTTTCCGTTTTGGAGGTGCTTCGCAAAACAAATTTCCTATGGGCTTGCTTTGAAAGACGAAAATGTCTTGCGAGTTCCTGCGGGGTTTTTTTCCTTTCCCCCCCCCTTTTTCTAAGCCGCTAAGCTGCTTATCCGCTTATCCGATAAGCCGCTAAAAGCCACCAAAAGCCGCTAATAGCGCTAATCCGCTAATCCGTCAGTGGGCTTGCTTCGCAAGACGAAAAAACCGCTAGACGAAGAGACTCGCAGAATGGATTATTTTCGTCTTGCGAGGCACCACTGTATATTGTCCACCAAACAAGAAAACTCAAAAGCAAAGAGCCATTACTTTATACTGAAGTTAGGTTGTATGTTATGATGAATTGCAACACAAATGCTACAGCAGAGACACATTCTCTGTTCCTAAGTGGAAGTGACTTGTAAAACGTTCAGAGGGAACCTAGTTTGGAGGACAGCCAACTTAAAATATCACTACCATTTTTACACAAATGGGGGACACGGACCCCAAAGCACAGTTCTCCCAAGGGCAAAATGTTATGCTGCTGATTTTAAAGGAAACACGCCAATAATTCAGACCCTTGAAAATATGTTTGGATAAGCATTTGTGTTGGCAAAAAATATTTCCTCGCTCCCTATATATAGAAGCAGAATTTATTGTTCTAAAACATGTCATAAAACCCCTATTGTATTTCAGTGTCAACACTCTGAAAATACCAATAACCACTTGGAGTTCCAACAGATGTGAATGTGAAAACAATAAACAGATGTGCACTTTTAAATTCTATCTTCTTATAGTAGCTTAAAGATGCAACTATGCACATTTACTTGAAATTAAGGTTTGTAGTCAACTGTCATTTGTTCAGAGTTGACCCACTGAAATGAATAGCCATGACTAATTTAGATCCATTAATTTCAGTGGGTCTACTCCAAGCAAAAATTAGTTGAATACCACCTTAAATCCCTTTGGATTTAGTACAAGTTACTATTCAGTTGGCATGTACGTATAGGATTGCGCTATAAAGTGTTGGAGCAGGATTGGTGGAGGGGGTGTTGAAAAAAGGACAGATTAGAAAAATCACAGAATATAATTATACTGGGAGAAAATATGTATGTGAAACAATACATTACTTACGAGACAAATCAAAAATTCATTAATTGCCCAGGGATAAAATTCTCTCTCTCCAATGCAGTCAAGCAATTGAGCACTTGGGGGTGGGCAAAAATAGGAGAAAATGGGGGGAGAGAGATTAGAAAAATCACAAGGAGTGTCAACAGAATGGGGGGGATTACTCAAGTGCATTTGGGGGTTCATTGGTAGAAGCAATACTGTCAATATGTTGAAAACATAGTATCAAATTATAGAAGGAAAAACCTGAGACAACACCCTTACCTAATTTAAGAAAGGAAATGACAGAAAGATGGCTGAAGAAGCTCTTGGGAAGAATCTATGAAGCCAATCCAAAGAGGTTTGTAGGGTGAGAAGATCAGTAGGTTCAGTTGATGTATTTAGAGTTTCAGGGAGAAGCTAAAGTACATACCCAATGGCTCAATCCAGTGCACTGTTAGGAATGTTTTAATCTCACTGAAATAAAGGGGCTTATGTATGCTTACCTCTGCAGTAAATTGCCCGTGCTATAATGGCATCAGTTTATTATTTTCTTTTGTCATTTTTTTAAAAAAATACTAATTCAATTTCATTACATTCCTCTACATTTTGAATTTGCATCTCTCTGTGCATTGTCACTCCCTCTGTTCCTGTGCTACTTAAATCAACGATACCCCTGGCAGCACATCTATGCTGACAATTTACCTTAAGACACCTTTTGTTCCGGTTCCTCTATAACACAAACAGCACAGAACAGAGAAAGAAAGGAAATCTTTAGGATTACAGGAGACACCTTTCCTGTTCTATAATACCCACTAGGATTCAATACTCTCAAGTGACTATAGTGATTGCCAAGGCAGAATAAGCTAGTATAAAGATTTTTTCAGGAGAATGATTGGTGGAACAATTTTACATGGACCTGGAAGTCACATTCTCTTTCCCCTACCTGTGAGGTGGGAGTCCCCTGTAGAGGTTTGCTTGTTAGCTGAAGAAAGTGTCAGAGCCATTGAGAGTGCCTGTGAATGAGAGAGAACACCAAGGCATACAACGCCCCCCCCCAAAAAAAACCCCAAACAAGAGTGCATCAAAAGTTTAAATATGCAGCCATCAGGCTAACAGCAGCAGCAGCAGCTCACATTCAGCTATTAGGCCTCTGGTCTTTACACCATGGTTCAGATAGGCACCATGACTCCCTCAGAACCTTTGGCACCTGCCCATTCTATTTTTATTTTTATTTAAATTGAGTTCTGAGGGGGCATGTAATTTGGCTGAGGGATGCATTGTTTGGGGGGGTAGTTTACATTTTTTACCAATTTTTAGAGGTGTAAGAACCTTGCCTGGATTTTTTTTTTTGGGGGGGGGAGGTTATCAGTATCAACAATTTCTACTTTTGTGAAAAGGGTTTTTTGTGGTGCCCGCCTGCAGCTTAGACTTGCAGCTCCTCCAGCTCTCTGAACAAGGAAGAAAAAGAAGTAGGAATTCAAATCAAAATTATACTAATAACAACCTGAGCATATGCAATTATGGCTTCTCTCAGTATGTCTTCTTAAGCAGCTCAGGCTGAGTGAAGAAACTACATATACTCTTAAGGGACTGGTTGACTGTAAAAAGATTTGACTAGACTCGTTCATGCTGTCTGAGTGATTAAAATTATCCAGATGGATCTGCAAAAGACTAAGGCCATATAATTGCTTCCCCTTTAAGAAATAAATTCTTTCTTGAGGGTGTGGGTGTGCGCACATTCATTTTCTCTCTAACTCTCATTCTCACACACATGCGTGCGTACACACACACACACACACACACACACACAAACCCATAAACAAGCCTAGATCTTTGGATTTCCATCTGGATCCCAAAGCAAAACTGGCTTAAAATACAGCTGTTGCCTTTTTACCGATAACATGTGGTATTACTATATTTCCTGTCATATTTTTACACTTCGTAAAAGCATAAGCCTTTTTATGAGCAACAGGCCCAATAAATTTTGTTTCTAATGCTTTACGTTATGTTTTTTAATCTTCTTTCATCATCTGTGGCTATGTGTTATATTAACCACAGATGCAACCGAAAGAAACAAAAGGGAAGAAATTAATTAGAAGCATTTTCGATATAATTATACAGTCTTTTCAAATGTAAGATGAAAGAGCTTTTCCATGTAAAAACCGAGTGTTTTGTATAAGTAATCTGGTAAATGGCCACTTGTCTGCTCTTCCAGAAATGCTTGTGCAAGTGCTAGTGGAATTGTCCACTCACACTTCAGACATGCATAAACTCTTGCTGCAGCTGATCCTGTCTGGGTTTAGCTTTCCCTTTTTTTACAGCAGAGATAGGAAAGTGGGTGAGATGTAAGCCTTGGGCCTCCACATCTGGATTCCTTGGCCACCTCTTCCCCTGCTGCAATTAGATCTGAACAAAATCCTTCCATTGGAGCCAGTGTAATACTCCCCTCCCCCTTTACAAACTCACACATGCAAGCCTATTTGTGGCTTGGGAACCTTGGCTGGAGAGCCTGTGGCTGGGGACTGAAGGACTGATTTCCCCTTCCCACACACCCCAAATTATCACACCACCCTATTGCCCTCCAGCACGTAGAGGGTGAAGGTCTGAAGCAAGGAGCCTCTAATTGTGAAGGCTCCACATGTGATTTTGAATCCCAGTTATGCATCTTTCAAAATCCAAATCCACAAGTTGGAGGGCAATGGGGTTAGTGATGGGTGGCAGAGTTAGCATGCTTATCCCTGATCTCTCAACTCACTTGTGCAAGCAGAAGGCTGAGATAGTCCACAATCCACAAATATGTAATCCATTCACTCAATAATCTGAACTGTCCCACTGTTGTGCCTTCTTCTAATAAAATTAGCTCTCTGTCGGCCTCCTTCCTCCAGGTCATTTAAAAAGGGGAGGAGGAGGGGGTAAACTAGGTTACTGAAGGAGAGAATCTACAAAGATTGGCTCCTTATCATTTCTGTCTTTTGGCAGTTCCTTGTGAATTTCCACTTCACATACCAAGGGAAACGTCAAAAGCAATTACGGTTTGTTTCTTGTATGGGATTTTGTACGAAAGTGAAGTCTAAACCTCCAGAAATAATGTGATGATATTTTTAGCCTCATCCAGTAGTAATTCTGCTCTCTGGCACCCTCACCCCAAATCATTATAACAAACCTTGATGTTTTGCAACATTTCCATATCCTTCTGTTTTTCCTTAATTGCACGTTTCAACAATTTGTATTTGCATTGATTTTCACCAGGTGTGCAGGTGAAAGCACTGGACTGCCGCTTTTAAATGCACAGATTTGTATTAGATTGTACAACTCAGCTAGACTGGTAAAGAAAAAGCATTTTAAAGGCATTGTATGTGTGTTATAACATTGTGCCACCAGATGGCAATGTGGAGTCCCATTTTTCTCTACCTGTTTTCCCTGTTTAAATTTACATTACTTTAAACTGAAAGCTTCTTTGATGTGTTGAGATCCAGCCTGTGTCCGTTTCAACACAATCCCTTGTTCTGTTGTGCAAGGCTGATTAGGTGAATTATGGCATTATTTATTCAAATGAATATTTATAAATTGTACTTTTGTTTGAAATGCCACAGCCTAACCAGTCCCCCAGGAAACTCAGTTTTAAAATTTCAAACAAGTAAAAGCTGGTCCACGAAGAATCTCAGGTGTGAAAGGCCTGTCTGAATGATTCAATTTTAGGAGACATCTAAACACGAAAAAGAGTGACTCCTGCAAGGCCAGCCACACTAATAGCTCAGTCCCTGGTAAGAGTTGCCAAAACGTCAGAGGCACCAGAAGTGCCCTATCACAAGACCTCAATATTCCTAAAGCTAACCATGCCTACCCAAATGTAAGTTCCATTGAATTCAGTGGGGCTTATTTACAGGTAAGCAGAGACATCACCTTGCCAACAAAGGTCCGTATAGTTAAAGCTATGGTTTTCCCAGTGGCGATGTGTGGAAGTGAGAGCTGGACCATAAAGAAGGCTGATCATCGAAGAATTGATGTTTTTGAATTATGGTGCTGGAGGAGACTCTTGAGAGTCCCATGGACTGCAAGAAGATCAAACCTATCCATTCTGAAGGAAATCAGCCCTGAGTGCTCACTGGAAGGACAGATCGTGAAGCTGAGGCTCCAGTACTTTGGCCACCTCAGGAGAAGAGAAGACTCCCTGGAAAAGACCCTGGTGTTGGGAAAGATGGAGGGCACAAGGAGAAGAGGACAACAGAGGACGAGATGGTTGGATGGTGTTCTTGAAGCTACTAACATGAGTTTGACTAAACTGCAGGAGGCAGTGGAAGACAGGAGTGCTTTGCGTGCTCTGGTCCATGGGGTCACAAAGAGTTGGACACGACTAAATGACTAAACAAGAAGAAGAGGAGATAGGATTCCAGCCCTAGTTTGCAAACAAACTAAGTTTGTTTAAATGATTCATTGCATATTAACAGACACTTCATTTTATCTGCAATTTTGAGATAGAAAAGAAACTGTGCAATAACTTGCTATATAACAAATAATAGCAACCCATCTCCTGGGATCAGAATGCTTCAAAATGCAGACTTGATGTTCTATGCTTGAATGGCCACACCAGTTAAAACAACCTCGCTGCATATCCACAACAACAGTGTCAGGGCAAAAGCGACATGTAGAAAAATCTCCCTATTGTGCTAATTTGGCTCAAGGAAGGTGTTTTTGACATGAAGGAACAAAACATGATTGCATTCTTCTGTACCTCAAAGGTCCCAGGAGGGACTGTGCCACATGATGTTTTTGAATGTGTAATTTATTTCTTATAGCTTCATAGTTACTTTGCTTTATAGTTAAAGCTTATCTTAGACAGAAAGTATTTCTACCTGTCCTGTTGTAAAGGGTATCAAAATATACTGTGCTGCAACATGACATGAAGGGTCAAACTTAAGTTTGCTACTTTCCAGCTAGGGTTGGAAGAATCTGTCAATTGCAGTTCCCTCTGTTTCTCATTTTTCCAATCTTCAATTCAGTTCCCCACATTTTGCAGAAATTTGTGATTTTAAAAAAAAACCTCATGAAAATTCATAAGTATTTTAGTGTGAATTTCCCCTAAACACATTTTATATATCATTTTGACTCGAGTACACATTTTTGCAAGCATTTTTCCCTAATTCAATTCATATTTTTTTTGTTTGTTTCACTAATATCTTTATTTCCATGCACTTTTTACCTTAATATCTGCATTTTTGTAAGCATGGTTTGGTTAGAGAACTGCATTGCAAAATTCAGCTAAGGATAGCTGTGTTTTGGTTCACATTTTGTTTTGGAAAATGCAGAAGTGATAGTTTCAGCTCTAATTGCATACTGAATCAAATTCATTCTCCATCCTTTGTTGAAATAAATATTGTCTGAAATCCTGGGAGCCACTTTTCTCCACCAGAGGTGGGAAACTGGGCAGGAAACTTGACCCCTAGTTGTTTCACATACATAACCCCATGGGCCAACTTTGACAGGTGGGTGGGGCAATCCATACTGACACCAGGTGATTGGCACAAGTGTCAAAAAGGTTAGTGTAACCACCAATCAGCTGAATCTAAAATGCTTCTTCTAAATGGATAAAGTGAGCCAACTCCCCAGTGGGGCGCTCACTCAAAGCTTTTCCTTTTTCCTTTGTGGCTGCATCTTTTATCTGAAGTTGCACTGCAACTCCTAACCTGGCCTGCACCTTCTCTTGCCTCTCCTTGATCTGTGCGCAAAGTTTAAGAAGAAGCAAAAAAATCACTTTCAGCTGATCATATGCCCCAGGAAAACCTTTTATCCTTTTGAAATGTGCTCCTAAGTTCTTCACAGAAGCTGGAGACTTCCTTCCTTTGTAAAAGTCACTCTCAGAATGAAAACACATTACAGAACCTCTGTGAACTATATTAGCACTATTGTCCAACATGTGGGAGTCATCATTTTCAAAAAAGAAAAGCATTTTGAATTGTTCTAAACTTTAATCACCTCAACTGTTTGAATTTACATTTCTAAAGCAAATAATGAACGGGCTGGATTTGCTCTTGTCATGTGTGACAGCGTTTAAACTAGAGGTTAATTTTTTTGAATGAATTCCCAGTACTGCCAAACATTTCAAATTAATGGATTTTTAGGGTGGGTGAGATATTCAATGTGTTTTAAATTAGGATATTCTTCCACTAAGACGTATTAAAATTTCATTATATATCATAATGGGAAATAACCATGGGAAAATAGTAAACATATTAATAAATGTGATTTGACAGAAAACACCATAAAATCATTGATTTTTTAAATAAAAATTCTGAGTACATAATTCATCGCCTAATGTTTTCATTGTGTCGTGTACATGCAACCTGTTAGCAATGGCATTCCCTAAGTTTAAAACCACTCATCTACTTATCAGGATCCTGTTGTTATTCAGGACCGCCTTGTTCTATGTATCCCTGCCTAACAATTGCACTCCTCAGAGCGGGCATTGTTGAGATAATCGCAGGCCCCAGAGGTATGCTTTATTATGTGCTATAAATTGGGATTTTAGTGTTGCAGCTCCAGCCCTCTGGAATCAGTTATCAACTGGCATTTCAGGAGCCACTGAAGACATTTATGTTTAAAAAGGTGTTTCCTGGAGTGTGACCCAGTTATCTTACAGAATATTAATTGCACAGCTGTAGAATTTGTTTTATTGTTTTTTATTTATTGAGTAATCTTTTATATTTTATCTTGTTTACACGACTTTGGTGGCTTTTGGTTGTGAAGTGGTTTATAGATATGCAAATAATAAATAAATACATACATAAATACATAAATTCCCTCCCACACAAATACATCATGTCCCTGATGTCCAGCCCGGCTGCTTTTCACACACTGGTGCCAAAAGGTCTAGAAATCTGCTCTGTGTACATAGGCTCCACACACAAATAGTCTGAAGTGACTGAAAAATTAAATAGACATTTGTTTTAATGTAATAGCAACCAATGTGAAAAACAAAGGTGGGCACTTTGATTTTCATGTTGGTCTTCTTTTGTCACATCCTTTGTATGTCAAGCATGCCTGAAAGTTGCCAGGCATTATCCCCTCAGGGAATAAGATGAAGTGTGCAAATGTCATGCCGTTTGGATGAAAATGCCAGCATTGCAGAGAGTAGAAAACCAGACGAGTCTCCCTCATGGATGGATTTATAATGGTGCAAATGGTTCAATTGCACCAGGGCCAATGCCTGCTAAGGGGCCAGACTCTGAGCTTTCATTTTAAGAAAAGGAAGCAGACTTCTTAGGAATTTCTGTCGGTTAAACCAGCCTGGCTATTCTTGAGCATTGGTAGCAACAACACCCAAGTCCATCCAAGGTCCGGTCCCAGGGAAGCAGTAGTTCCAACAAGGGCTCAGTCTCAGTCAAGAGGCACTCCAGGTCAGAAGGGGTTCCAGCAGAAGTCAGGTTAAGAAGCGTCCCAAACTCCAAGTAAACACACATTCAGGTTCAAGTGTGAGACATTGTTCCAGCTAGTCCCTCAGTCTTGGAATTAGGTTTTTAAGCCAAAACCCCACACTGGGCTCAGTTGCAGCTTCCCAGATATTTCTGCAGTATCCTCATTAGGAGGGCCCGGGCGGCGCTCTGGGTTAAACCACTGAGCCTAGGACTTGCCAATTAGAAGGTCGGCGGTTCGAATCCCCGTGACGGGGTGAGCTCCCGTTGCTCGGTCCCTGCTCCTGCCAACCTAGCAGTTCGAAAGCACCCCAAAAAGTGCAAGTAGATAAATAGGTACCGCTCCGGCAGGAAGGTAAACGGTGTTTCTGTGCACTGCTCTGGTTCGCCAGAAGTGGCTTAGTCATGCTGGCCACATGACCCGGAAGCTGTATGCCGGCTCCCTCGGCCAATACAGTGGTACCTCAGGTTAAATACTTAATTCGTTCCGGAGGTCCGTACTTAACCTGAAACTGTTCTTAACCTGAAGCACCACTTTAGCTAATGGGGCCTCCTGCTGCTGCCGCGCCGCTGGAGCACAATTTCTGTTCTCATCCTGAAGCAAAGTTCTTAACCTGAAGCAATATTTCTGGGTTAGCGGAGTATGTAACCTGAAGCGTATGTAACCCGAGGTACCACTGTAAAGCAAGATGAGCACCGCTACCCCAGAGTCGGTCACGACTGGACCTAATGGTCAGGGGTCCCCTTTACCTTTACTCTTTTATTCATTCTGCAACTGAACACTCCTCCTGACTGTGAGAGTCTCGACCTGCCTCTTGAGGTGCTGTTGTTCCCAGAGGTTTGTGTTGTTCCACCTCTGCTTCAGAGGCCAAGTTGCCTTTCTGTCAGGAGGGAACCCTGCCCATCTCCCCCGGCTGATCTGTTTCCAAATTTCTGCTGGCTCCTTATCCTCGTCCACCAGATTCTCTTCAGAAGAGGAGTCACCTGGTGGGGGGGAAACAGCAGAGAGTTGATGACTGACCCAAATTTGGAAGTGAGCAAAATCAATTAGAAGTTAGTTTAAAATAGGAAACTGCACGTGCTTAAATCATTTTCTTTTTTGTTTTATTAAGGTTGCCAACAGGTTTCTGGTTTGTAATTTGGTTAAGAGTTGTACAACTGCACATGCTCAGAATATTCAGTGTTTTGTTTTTTAGCTTATGAAATAATAAATATGTTCATTTGTAAGATATCTCAAGTTATATTTACTGGTACAGTGGTACCTCGAGTTAAGTACTTAATTCGTTCCGGAGGTCCATTCTTAACCTGAAACTGTTCTTAACCTGCCTGAAGCACCACTTTAGATAATGGGGCCTCCCGCTGCTGCCGCGCCGCCGGAGCCCGAATTCTATTCTCATCCTGAAGCAAAGTTCTTAACCTGAAGCACTATTTCTGGGTTAGTGGAGTCTGTAACCTGAAGCGTATATAACCCGAGGTACCACTGTATCTTATTTCCTGCATACCCTTTGGGGGGGGGGGTTCCTATTTTGTGAACTGTACCAGAGACCCCAGTCTCCTTAATCTGACATTAGTCTCCCTTGAAATCAAAGTGGAAATGAAGGCCTGCCAAAAAAAACATGTTGGTAACATGTTTCGTTGTTCTGTATGGGACAATGACAATAAAGATTATCGTATCGTAAATAGAATGATAGAATAAAACAAATGCACTAAACACTTATAATCCCTATTGCACAACCTTATGACTATCCATGCTACCTAAAAGCCTTTTAACTGCAGGTACCTTGGAATGAATCTGAGACTTTCTACCTGTTGGACTTTCTCTGACAGCTTTGAAACCCTGAAATGAAATTGTAAACTGAATGGGGGGTTTTTAAGCATTAGAGAAAGGCAGTGTGCTTCTGGGTACCAGTTAGTGGAAACCACAAGAGCAGAGAGTGCTCTAATAAAGGCTCCTGTCAGTAAACACTGCTTAGACTCTTGGGCTTTGGGTCTGGCTCAGACAAAATTCTTCAAGAGCACTGCACATGCTGCTCCTTGACACGACCTGGGGCATTGTCTAGTTTTTCCTTTTGCAGGGGTCTGAAATATCTTCGATGGGGGAGAAAGTTGTTTTAATTGGGGGAGAGAGAACAAACCTGGAATTTTTTTAAAAAAGCTAGCTTCAACACATTTGCAATAAACTTTTCTTCCATAAAGCTGTTTAATGGAGCATATCACTTGTTTTTTAACCAGCGGGTCTCTCTCTCCCTCCCACCCCCCTTGTTTAGTTTGGTTTCTTCAAAATACAGTGTGTCCTCCAGGGGCTGCTGACAATCTCCCATTTCTCCCAACACCAGAGAAAGCTAAAGGCACTGAGCAGCCGAGAGAGTCCTACAAACTGGTTTCATTGCTTTCTCTCCTGCAGGCAGATTCTGTCAGTCTCCCTGTCAGTCTCCCTGTCTGTCTGTCTGTCTGTCAGTCCATCCATATGGGAATAATCTCCAGTCATTAATAATCTAAGTATCAGGACTTCATCAGATATAAGAGTACCAGAAAGCCCTGGGAAAACCTTTGTGGAGTGAGCCAGCATGACCAAACAGCGGTATGTTGCACGTTTACATAGCCTGTTGTGAAATGTTTGCAAGAAACTTTGAGGATAAAGTCCCTCACATCCATCCTGGCTTGGACTCTCTGTTCAATGCAATGTCATTGTCAGAGGTGTCCAGAGCAATATCTGGTCCAGCTATGTTGGAACATTTCCAGCTATTGATGTCTGAAGATGGGAACAAGGAGCTTGATCAAATCCAATCAACTATTCTTATGCTCACCCCTTGGCCCCATAGCTTATTAAACTGTACAGGGAAAGGATATCTGATTGGGTCCCAGAGGCTGTAAATACCTTGTTGATAGATGCAGCTTCTTGGGGGGGGGGCGGATATTCATTTCACTGGTCTTGGAGAAACTTATTTTGGACCCGAGAGACGTCAATAATTTCAGGTTGGTGGTCAACACCTGCTTTTGAGCAAGGTGCTCAAGAGAATACTAGCTGGCCAACTCCAGCTGCTCCTAGATGGACTTCCTTTCTAGATTCTGTTCAGTTGGGCTTCGGACCTTGTTCTGTAGCAGATATCACTGTAGCCTCTCTGTGAGATAACTACTGCTGAAAGAGATGAGGGGAGTATGACCCTGTTGATTATCTGAGCTGATGGCAGTTTTCAATACCATTGACCATGGTGTCCTCCTGGAGGTTATCTAAGCTGGGTGCTGTAGGCAGTGACACTACTTGGAGATGGCTCCACTCCTCCTTGGATGACTGATTCTAAAGGACCACTTCTCAAACCCTTCACAACTGTGCTTTAGGGTCCCAAACGATTCTGTTCTTTACTCCATACTGTTAAGATTCTTTTTTATTGCACTTCACAAATTCACATCTACTCATTAGTAAAATGCTACACATACAAAATTTGTATGCCATGATGCGCGTGATCGCATGTACCAAGATTGCTTTCCCCCTCCCGCCCTGGCAACATTTTAGCAAGGCATGCTAAAATATATGCCTTTTGGTACTGTAAAGGTACAGAAAAGATGCACATTAGCCCAAAGAACTGAAAGCTGTAGGAAGCTGCATATACTCCAGTTCCAGAACTAATGAGACATGGTCCAAAATCCAAGACAAGTAAAAACACAGGGCATAACAAATGCACAAGAAGATAAAGTAACAGAACCATGGCAGTTCACTCATCCCTAGTTGGAAGTCATCAAGGATAGACAAAAGAAACCCGCTGCCACAGGCTCAGACTTGTACAAATAGGTGTTATTTGTACAGAACGCTTTTAGCGTCATCTGACAGCTCCTTACAGAGTACCCAGTGAGAGGGAAGAATATATCTATATCCCCCCAAAGTCCTTTTATAGTTATGCATGCATTTGGCAGAGAGAACAGTTTGACTGAAGCTATAAAATCTAGCATTTGAGCTTATATTTCTCCCACTGACTGCCAAACATTCTTCATTCCTTTCAGTTCACTCTAGCAAACTAAACAAAAAACCAAAGGAGAGCCACAAGTTTGTCTTTGGCTAGAAGGGAGACTGAAGGAGTACAATTGCCGGCCAGGCGGGGGGGGGGGCAGGACAGCCCCGGCTGAGTTACTGCGCGCTAAAAGAACTTCCTTCACAAAAAGAAACAAGATGTCCTAGCAAGTATAACTCTAATCCAGTAGCAGGAATATACCATAAGCAGGTTGCCTCCCATTTCTATCTACTGGCTGCCACTGCTAAGGCCATCAGAGGGAGGAGCATCAGCACTCCTGCACCATGCCTGGGTACAGCTGCAGTGGAAAGTTCCTGCTCTGCATATGACATGAGTAGGGGCCGACACCCCTGCTTGCTTTGGTCACCACCCCGACCCCTGCCCACCCCTCCAAATAATTAGTTTGTTCTGTTTTAATGGTTCTTACATCTGATTGCATAAACGTTGTTGTATACTTCCCCAAGAGGTCAGTGTATGTTAGGCAGCAGAGGAACCAACCCCCACAACAGGTAGCCAAGAATGGACAAGACAAGGAAAAGGCCTTACCATCTGCTTTTTATTCAATAGTCACAGAGAGAGGCTTGGGAATGCAGCCTCTTGGAATAATGGTGTTGTCCTGAGTGACTCTCCGCCGGCTCTGTCTCTCCCACTTCCTCATGCATCATCCTTATGGGTGCTGAGAAGGGCCCTTTGCCTTTGAGCTCTTTGCTCTCCTACTTTCAATGCTCGCTCAATTCTGGGAGGGGGCGTCTGGAATGCTTTCTAAAGACACTGTGTCCACCAGCTGTTGCCCCCCTGGTGTTTCTTCCTCCTCTCCCATTATCTCCCAGCTTTCCCCCTCATCTTCCTCAAACCCCTGTTGTAATTCTGAACTGTCATCTTCTTCTCTGGAAGGGTCAGGCTGGGGAGGCGTTCTTCACCATTCCTCCTCTGCCCAGTCCCTGACAGTATATAAATAAACAGCCATTGGGGGAAGAAAAACAACAACAGCAACCCTTGAGGACCCCTAGTGGGAAACAACCCAAACCATATTAAATCTCAGTGTCTTTAGTGTCTCCGTTTCAAAAAGAATGATTTGCCCATTTGTCTTTGAGGGCCAGAAGGATCCATCTCAACAAAAACCATATTGTACTACCCTCAAGTGACCCGAATATTTCCTGAGTAAAACAAAACAAAACAAAATGTTCAGTGGCTGCAGCAAATTGAAACCACAGCCATCCAATTTTCATAAAACCATCTGAACCTCTTAATGAAGGAATGCATGTTCTCAAGCTTTGTCTTGCCAATACTGGCTTGCAGAAAGGAGCGGACTCCCAGTTCCCCACATTCCTTTACTGCCTAATACAGCAGCTAAACAAACAGTGTGTGTCACATTACTGTAACATTAACTTTATTCTAGGGCTGAGCTGAAATTGTTCAGTAATCTTCTGATCATTTAAAAAAATATTTTAAATGTCTAAACTATCTAAACTTCTGGAGAATCTCAGTTCTCCCTTGGAGAATATTCAGTGAAATGGCACCCTCAGTTTCACCACCCATGAATTTTGGGCAAAAGCTGATCATTGTGGATCAACATTTAACACTGTCTGTTATTTATTATCATTGCAAGAAAACCATGGGCTCTTCATCTTGCAATCCTCCTCTTTTAGCCCATTGCTTTTTTAAGCCACCAAATATTAACTAAGAAGAGAGCTTTAATCAGCATCGAGTGAGCCAATCATTTCTCATAAGGATACTTTCTGGAGGAAATGTTTGAAAGAATTTCACCTCCCACTGCTGAAAATATTTAGCATGATGTCCCCGCCCTGCTGCTTCCAATTTTGCCACCACCCACAGATTGTGTAGAGAATTTTAGAAGGCTATTTTCACTCAGCCCTGTTTTATTTTTTCCTTTCTGTCTCTTACACCAAATCTGCAGCTAACTGAAGGCAGCTATGTGCAGATGGGAGGAATGGTAGCAATATTGGCTGGATGTGTGGGAAGTGGAAAGAGAATAAGTGAATTCTGGAAATATTCTTGCTTCTTTTGGAGAATGATGTAGGTGAAGGAAGGGCTTGGATATATGTGCTCCATCATTAAGAGGATTGTGTGTGTGTGAATGAATGTTTGTAGTAGAGCCATTCCTTGATCCAAACTTACATTAGAATGAGGAGAGCATTCTAGGAGGAGGAACAAAGTATATGCAGAGTTAGAACTTGAATGTTAAATTAGACATCTACTAAGCCTACTCAAGCTGATCATTACAAGAACTCTGTAGCAAAGAACTAATGAATGCCTTTGCATGTTTGGTTTGTTTGTTTTGTCCTCCCTCCCAAACCCTTCTCCTTTTGTGTAAGCTTCAGGACAGAGATGGTCTTATTACTGACTTTTGCAAGCCACTCTGGGAGCAGTGGCAGAGCTTCAAGCTCCGGGGGGGGGGGAGCAGGTGGGGGCGTGGTGCGCTGCCTGCGGGGGGGGGTGGCGCCCAGCACAAGGGGGGCAGCCGCAATGTCACCCCACCGGGATCGTGCCACTGGGGGTGGTGCGCACCCCCCACACCCCTGTTCCTCTGCCAGTGTCTGGGATACCTTTTTCCCCCTTTGGCTGAAGGGGGGGGTAAATAACTATTAAATGGTAAATAACTATTCTTCATCTAGATTCCTGTTCCTAAGAGTTCCAGGCATATGTTCATTTCAAGCAATCTTTTCTTTGTTCCTTTTTGCTGATACTAAACAGAATTGAACTTTAGTGATCTGCATCAGAACACTTTTATAGATCCATGCATTGGGCAACCAGATAAACAACAGCAGTAATAGAACCAAGCATTTGCTTTGAAATTTGGTGTAATAAATCACTAGATGTGAAATACTTTAAACACTTGAAATGTGCTACATAAATCTAAAGTTTAAACTTACTGGCAGTCAGCACATGTTGTACAATCTAGAAGGGAAGATTAAAGGTGCAATCCTATAACCACTTGCCTGCGAGTAAGTCCCATTAAACAAAGTGCTGCTTCCTTTTGAGTACAGACATATAGCCTTGCAGTATAAGGCATAATATTATATCCAGTGCAGGAAAATAGTATGCTTTCACATCAGAAAAATGCATGTGTACCTGGTCTCATTGATACTAGGTTGGATGACTTCATCAAGAAAACAATTTTCTGAGATGTATGAGTGGTAAATTGACTATATGTGGATCAAATAAAGGGCACGATCCAGTAAAAGTTAAGCACTATGTTTCATTGATTTCAATTGAGGAAGAGTTAATAGGAGCCCAGAATCTATATTCCCAAGATCTAATGGAATTATTTTCTTTTTACATTATACAGTGTGAACAGGCTGTGGAATTTTATAGCTGTTTCAGTGTCAAGAACATGAGATTTATCTTACTTAAAAAGTAATTACCACATCAGTAACATGGTAATTATTAGAACAAGCAAGGGTAATGATAATGCCTACAGTTTCAATTCTCAGCCCTCTGCAGTAATATTTTTATAACCTGGGTCTATAAACCTGGGTTTATTGTACTGGTAAACAAATACTGTAATAAAAAGTGAAAGCTTGAATACAAGTAGAAGTATATATGTTCTCTGTCTTAATTGTGTTGACATGAGGTTGAGATTATTTTCTGCGGCAAATTGTTTGGAGTAGATTCTAGCCATATGAGAGAATCTGGTCAAAACATTTTGCCCTCTTTATTTACACAGTGGGATCTAGGGGACCTTGGCTGTTTCTATGTCCCCTTGGAATCTATGGGTCTACAGTGCACAACTCTGCCTAATTAATTTCAGTGGGCCCTTTTAAGTCATTGTGACATTAAAATATTTAAAGGGGGGAAATGACTTTGGGAAGATCCACACCACAGGCATTAACTAATACAGCGGAGATTCCCTTTCTGCAGAGAATACTACGAACTGCAATTGGGGGAGCGGGGGACTATAAATCTCTAACAGTGTCTTATTAAACTGCATGATTTGGCAGTAAATACGACAGTTATAGTGGTGGAAAAGGAGGGATGGGCTAAGGAGCTCATTCTTTCTGATTTCAGTCTCACTGGCCTTTAATCATCAATCCATTGGGTGCTGTTCTGTCCCGTTCTGTCCCATTCTGTGTTTGTTTGTGGGCATCCCTGTGTTGGGTTGTCTGGTTCATGCCCCCTCAAAATTGTGTATCCAGGGCTATGTCCCCCCCCATGCTATGCCCCTGGGGATGTGGCTTTCTGGCAAGTAGGGTGCAGCTAGAGAGGTTTACCCTACCTGCAAGTCATAGGAACATAGAAAGCTGTTTTCTACCAAGTTAGACCCTTGGTCCATCCAGCTCAGTATTGTCTACACCAGGCATAGGCAAACTCCACCCTCAAGATGTTTTGGGACTGCAACTCCCATCTTCCCTGACCACTGGTCCTGTTAGCTAGGGATGATGGGAGTTGTAGTCCCAAAACATCTGGAGCGCTAAGTTTGCCAGTGCCTGGTCTACACTGGTTGGTAGTGACTTTTCAGTGTTTCAGACAGGCAGCTCTTGTACTAGGGATTGAACCTGGGACCTGCTAGTTGGGACCACTAAGGTACAGCCCTTCTCCAGTCACAGTGTCTCATGCCAGTGTTAGTGCCACTGCAACTAAAGCCTTCCGGAAGACAATCATATAAGCTTGTAGTTGGGCTCTGAAGATCTATCTCAATTCATTTTTCAACTGTTGCTAGAGCCTTTAGGAATGGCTGTCATCTTTCCTCAAACTGTCCCTCACTGAGCAGCTGGGAAGAGACATAACGCCATTTGGAAAGAGATAAAAGAGGAACAAAAACACAGCTGCAAGCTCCGGTTCTCTCACACGGTGCCACAAAGACTCAGAACTGCAGTAAAGTTTAAAGCATTTCCTGACTGTGCAGCTTCCAAAGCTTGATGCATTGCACAAAGTGTGAACCCAAGAAGCAAAACTTACTGTGTAAGGCCCATCTAAATTGGTCAAAAGGGTTTTCAGATGAATGCCATCACAGACTAACACTTTGCAGTTCAAGAACGTCTATGCATGAATTATCTTGAGAGCACATCATTGTATGCAACGCAATATGCTCTCCTTAGGCCTCTGACAGTTCTCTCTTATAGCTATCCATCAGCCTGATTCTCTCCAAGCCCCTGGTGTACAGCATATGTGCAACTCTCTGAGGCGCAACCTCTGCACCTGGGGCCAGAGGAACAGCAGGATGTTTGGTGCAGGAGAGGCCCAAACAAGAATAGCCGAGTACATTGCCTTGTACTTCACTGAGCCCTGAGAGATCTCTGTAAACTCTATAGAGAATTCCCTCCGTGTAAACAAAACTGCAAACTTGCATACCCTCCAACATTTCTATTAACAACAACAACAACAACCCATCTGATGGGTTGCCCCAACCACTCTGGGTGGCTTCCAACATATACAAAACATAGTAATACATTAATCATTTAAAAACTTCCCTATACAGGTCTGCCTTCAAAGGTCTTTTAAAGGTTGTGTAGTTACTTATCTGCTTGGCTCAGAGGTCACATAACTTCATACCTTCCAGAAATTTCCCATTGAAAATCGGGACGTCCTACCATACCCTCCAACATTTATCCAATGAGGGATGTCCTAAGGAAAACCAGGACGTTCCAAGATCAGATCAGAAATAGGGAGACTTGGAGGGTCTGAACATGTAGAAGAAGGAGCAGTGCCTTGCACATGAATATCTCTTGTCAAAATATGTTTTTGTTCTCATGTTTTTGACACTGAAATTGAAAATAGCAAGATGAGGCCAAGGTCATGTGTGCTGCTGTCGTGTATGTACTATGTAGAGTACTATGGGAGTCCAGCCACTTCATTTTACCACTACAGTTAGATCTACCCTGAAGTATACAAATAATATAAAGCTGCCCTGCCACCTGCTGAATTAACTGGGTCCTTACGCATTAGGTGAGGAGGTCAGAGTGAGAACTCTAATTGAGCTTCCAGTCTCTGCCTACTCTAGAACATTAGCTCACACTTTTATAGTACCTTGATGAAGAGGACCAAGGCTATGTACACACCACACATGCGAAGCACATTCAAAGCACCCACCCTCCAAAAAGGATCCAGGGAACTACAGCAAGCTAGCATGGTTTCCTGGATACTTTGCAGGGATGGTGTGCTTTAAATGTGTTTGAAATGTAGAGCCCAAATCAGTAGCATGAGGTGAGGAGCAGTGACATGTGAGAGAGGGCAAAGCAGCCATCCCTAGCTGTCTGGTACTGCCACAAAATGCTCATTCTGCAATTCTGGACCATGCAGATATATCTACTACAACAAAATATAAATGTGGTAAATATATTAAATTAAAATATGCCAGAATACTATCTTTTGAGGCTCATGTATTTGATATATGTTGATTAACTGTGTTTTTTGAGCCTTCATTGTTCAAGCTAGCAGAATATATATATTTTGAATTGCAAATCAGACCATCATAAGTCATAATCAAGAGTGGACCATTAAGTCCATTGATTTCAGTGGATCTGCTCCGGCTATGGCTTAATCAGATGCAGCCCACTGTGAGGGAACTGTAGACGTAAACAAATGGCAAAGAAATTAGTTTCTCAGAAAAAGAAAAAGAAATACTGGATAGAATGCAAGATTTAGTATGACCCATTTTGCGGAAACAAACACATAAAACACCAGAATTGCTAGCCAGCTTCTAATGTAACAACAGCACAAAACTAAAAATGTAAACAATATATGCAGTATATACAAATTATTTCCAAATTAAGTTGCTGGCATAGAAATAAGATATTTATTATTTATTTATTTGTAAAACTTGAGTTAATTTGTTCAATTTTATTGATATTTCCCAACATGAGGTTAGGATTTATTTATTTGCAATTTTTCCATGGTTACAATATGGAACAATATGGAACACTGTACAATACACATAAGCTGAACTTAACCTTCTCTAAGCTAACTGGCAACGTTGCTCTTCAGACTCTATTCATCTTAAATATACAGCAACATTTATCAGTATGGGGGGGGGTGTCCGCGTGCAAAGGGGACTGCAGAATAGGAGAGAGAAGGATGCATGGAAATGGGGGTGATCTGAGTGCAAGGGAGAGTTGAAAAAAGGAGAGAGGATGAAGGGGGTAACTGTGATAACTGTGTGCAAAGGGGGCTGCAGTGAAGAATAGGAGAGAGGATAAGGCATTGAACAAGGGTGATCTTTTGTGCAAGAAAGAGCCGAGGAAAAAATTGCCACAACTGTTTAAAATTCTAGTTCCATTTTCTATCATCTGGGGGTGATAAAGTTGGAGGCTGGATCTTCAATCAGCCTCTCAGCATGCTGTTGCAGTATGGAAAGTATAACCCTAGGAGGAAAACGACCATATTCGCTATAAGCAGCAACAGGCACTTTCGCTGTAGCAAAAGTGGAAAATGCAGCTTCTTCCTAGAAAAAGAAAAGATGGTGTTTTGTGGATGATAAAAAAATACCCCAACTAAATAAATGACTTGAAATTATAAATACAGTGGTACCTCGGGTTAAGTACTTACTTCCTTCTGGAGGTCCGTTCTTAACCTGAAACTGCTCTTAACCTGAGGTACCACTTTAGCTAATGGGGCCTCCTGCTGCTGCTGCGCCGCCGGAGCGCAATTTCTTTTCTCATCCTGAAGCAAAGTTCTTAACCTGAAGCACTATTTCTGGGTTAGCAGAGTCTGTAACCTGAAGCGTATGTAACCCGAGGTACCACTGTACATCTAGAACTCTAGATAATAACATTACAGCTATTTGGTCGGAGACAATTATCCTTTAATAGGTCATATGTTGGGCTGCCTTTGAAGGCTGTTTGGAAACTGCAGCTGGTGCAGAATTCGGCAGTCAGGTTGTTGATCGGGGTCAGATGATCAGAACATATAACGCCAATTATGGCATGACTGCACTGGCTACCAGTTAGTTTCCAGGCTCAGGTCAAAGAGTTGGATTTGGCCTATAAAGCCTTAAGCTGCTCAGGAACCCTGTACCTCAAGGGCCACCTCTCTCCACATGAACATGGCCCTTCTTCATCCACCCACTCCATGAGAGGTTTGGAGGGTGACAGATGAGAACAGGCCTTTTCATTGGTGCTCCCTAGCACAGCTTGTACAATGCTCTCGCCAGGGAGGCATGACTAGAACCATTTTTAACCTGTTATAGGTACCAGACAAAAACTTTAGTTTCCCCCCAGGATTTTGGCCTTCTTCTGAAAGATATTGTGGCCTATTTTAAAGGAGTGGGATTTATAGTCCTGCTTTTTGATTAGCTGTGTGTCTCCTATTTGAATTGTTGTGTTTTTAGGTTTTTATTTTATTTATGGGGAAAGGGGGCGCGCACACACAAAAACCCTTTTGGCACCACAGTGCAGAATGGCATCATAGGAATGGGTAAAGGAACGAAAAACTAAAAGCAATAATACACTGTCATTTTTAATAACAAATTGCAAAGTCTTTGGGGAGGGGATTTTCTTGGGAGGGGGAATATTAAAGACAGAGCTATATAGCTACCATAACATGTAGTGTGGCCATGATTTTCTAGGCTCATCTAGATTTTTCTAGTTCATCTGTCTCTAAACTTTTTATAGCAATGTGATTTTCAGGAGACTGTTTCTCAGAAAGAGCAATAATTTATAACAGAGGTGACTAATCTGGGACCCATGGGCTATATATGGCCGCCAGAAGGTTTTTTGTGATCCTTAAAAATATATATCCAAAAATGTGGTTTTTTATTTAAAAAAATTACTCATATACCATGACACACGTATCTTGAAAAATCAGCTTATTTTCAACAGACAAGTGAGATGTTCACACATTTCCACATTGTCATCAGTGGTGGACGTTGACGTCTCAAATTTCAGTGGTGCCCTGTGTGATGCTCAAAACCATCACCCCATGCCTCACCTCCCACCTACCATTTGATGTCACAATTGTGACGCCCCCTGTGGCATTCCAGAAGCTCTGCACCCACCTCACCAATCATGCTCCCCTTGATCTGCCTTATCTGTTGTGTCTGCTTTTGCCTCTATTGTTTTTGGAAAGAGAGCATTAGTATGTTTTATACAAAATGTAAAAGATCACATTTCATATATTGTTCTTTTAGAACATATTACTTAGCATCTGGAACTGCATATCTCTAAGAATGTGTCTCTAACTCCTAGTCTAGACAAAATCCTAGAAATCTTTTCATGGGCCAAATGCTTTGGATCAAAATCCAAAGGATGTCAAATATGTTTTTTTTTCCCCTCTCTCTGCCCTTTTTCTGGTTTAATATTCTTTTCTGGTTTAATATCTGACAGGCCTTTTTGAAAGAGATTTATTTTCTATAGCTCACTTAGGAGATACCGTGGCCAAAAGAAGTTTTCTGCTTCCAGGAACTGTTAATAGTACTGAATATATTGTTCATTGCGGGGAATCAAAGTGTACTGAAACCCACTGATTGCTCCATATAGAAATTTGGAACAGAAAATATGGCATGCTCATTTGAGAAAACTTGGCAAGTTTTTGTATGCTTCTTTTCTTCTGAGTTGTGTAAATTGACTTGGGGAAGTTCTGATTTGATTACTAGACCATCCTTATGATAATGTGCCTTAGGTGGGCCTGCGTTGCTGGAAGCTGGCACAGCCTATCCTTGAAAAGCACAGCAAGAAGGAACTTAATGAAAAGCATCTGAGAAGGCTGCCAATTGTGATGCATTCATCCGGCAGGACAGTCAGAGATCTCTAAATCAGTCTGCTTCTACTGTTCATCTGAGGGGGGACCACATCAATAATCAACATGCAAAACAAATCAAGCATAACAAGTGAAGCTGAGCCAGGGCTGCAACAGCATATGCCTCTAAAAGAGTAACACTAATCATGGGCTTAAAGATATGCAACTCAAGGTGGCCAGAGCTGCCAACATGATTTCCCATCATCTGAGATGCCACCATGGTTATGGCTTCACACTGAGTAGGGTTCACTTTTTCTGGCATAATGCTGCTTCCAGTTTCATTTACAGGCAATATTAGATGCCCTAGACCAGACCATGGTCCAGAACCCAGAAAACGGATGTCTTTAGCAATCTTCATCAGCCTGCAAGTCACAGAATTCATTGCCCCACTCAGGTCACCTAGGGCACTATGAGCAGCAAGGGCTTCAGATTTGTTTGGAGCAGTAATGAAGAGCAAGCTTGTTAGCACAGCCACCTTAGCAGCCATCTTCTCAGGAAAACCAATTCTTGTATTCCTCTGAATACAAACGGAAGTGCCAACAGTACTGATATGATCCTAGTGATTACATATCTGACTTGCTGCCCCTAAGCACTAAATTCCTGCCCAGGGGGAAAGGGAACTGCATCCCTTAAAACAGAATTTAAGATTGGAAAAATGTGAAACTGGGGGAACCAAAATTGACAGATTTGTCCATCCCTAGTTACAACAAAATCAATAAAGGATATTTTGGCACCTTAAAGACCAACTATTTTAAATGATACAAGATTTTGTAGGCTTGAGTCCATCTGGTGCCAAGAAATCTCATCCATGAAAGCTTATGCCAGCAGTAGACTATAATTCCCCCCAGCCTCAGTCACTATGGTCAGTGTTGGGGATGGTGGGAGTCCCAAAAATATTGGGAGGGCATCACATTGACTACCTCTGGCTTATGCCACAATAATAATAAAAAGATCTTTAATGTGCCACATAACTCTTTGTTCAAAATGGAAGGTGTTGCAATATTTCACTAATGAACAAAAGTTGCAGGAAAATTTTCTGAGAAGTCAGAGTTCTAGCATTACGTTGTAATACTGGTGTAACTATGAAGAATTATTTGTGCAGCACTTATCTGAACCAATACAAAAGGGCAAAAGTATTCTGTAAACACACCACCACATGATACATTCCTGGAAGACAAGAAGAAAGCAGGAATCAAAAGGACAGCTGCAGCAGGGTGAAGATCAATAGCAAAAAAAAATTTTGTTTGCTTCTCAGTTTCTGTGGAATATGCTTTTTCAGATCTTCATACTGTACTTCCCATTATATTTTACCTCTTTCTCTCTCTGATGCCATTTGTGTGGCTGCAACCATTTGATTTTGTTGTTGTTGTTAGAAACACCAGTCTCCCAAGGCTATATTAACATTTTATGAGGTTTTGTATTCCCGTGGGAGTAAAATGATTCCACAGTTCACCTTTAAAACAGAAGTCTGAAAAACAGTAACTTATAAATAGAAGTTTTGGCCAACCATGCTGTGTCTTCAATCAAGGTGTTTCATGAAAATATTTTCTATTCAAGCTGCTTGATGTTGACATCTATATTGTAGTTTGTTAAGTTGCAGTACCTTGTGAGGTCTGAACCAAGAAACTGTAGTTTGTGCACTATTTGAAAACTAGGTTATCAGGATCTGATTCTGGAAGATCCAGGCTTGATCCCAGTTACTTCCCAGAGAGTCAGAGGCAGCTGTTCATGGTAGGTCTTATATTACTGGTCACCCATTCCTTCAGAAGTAATCTGTCAAAGGCCACATGCCACTTGTATAGGATGAGAGCCCAAAGTGGGCAGTTTGCAGGATTGCATAGCAAACTTGCTCACTGACACCCCATATCTCTCCTCCTTTCTTTGCTCCCCCCTCCCTCTCTCCATCCAGTTTACATTCTCATACTGCCTTTCCCTCCTCCATTAACACAGATTACAAGTGACTGCTTGCAGTTGGCTTTCCTTCCATTGTTTTGTCCATTTCCATTTCCCCCTTTCTACCGTCCCACCTCCCCACCCCGGGCTTCCCCAACCCTCCAGTTTCCTGCCAAGTTTTTTTCGCCCAGCCTTATTGTGTAGCAGCTACATCTTCTCTACCTCTCTACCCCTATCTCTCACATTCACAAAACAGGAGAAGAAATGACCCCAAGGAGGTGAACTGGGCAGCTATAGTGAACCTGCAGTGTCCCAGAGAGCTGTATTAAATTAGACTGGTGGCAACAGGTTCCCGAGCACTGCACTAGGGCATGCATGTAATGGATCGGTTTTAGGACTTATTGGTGTGACCTTGACCATTTATGCTGAAAGTTGCTATGTGTTCTATGTTCTTGAGCAGACTTCTTGAATCCAATTGATCTTGGTTAATCAAGTCACATGAATATTGTCATGCAACCAGACAGGTTTCTTAGGGTCCTTGGAGATTATGGCAAAGAATATGCTGTCAATTGATCCATCAAAGATCCTATAGAGAAGAAGCTTGTCCCTTCCAAACATTATTTCTCTGCAAAGTTGTTTCCAAGCTGAACAAGTGTTGTAAGTCTGCAAATGAAAAAAGCTGATTATTTGGGGTTGCATTTTCCACCTTGCTCAGGATGAAAGTGTAATTCAGATTATTTGCAGCTGGACAGCTGGAAATACGCGCCCCTTCTACCAGCATCCTTTTCTTTGCTAATGCCTACAAGATGATGATACGTTTATATGTTTGAAAAGTAGACTTCTTTGATAAAAAGTATGTTCCACTGAAATTTATAGCTTTCACATGCAGACCAGATGAACTAGAAATAGCAATCTGGCAAATATGATCTCTCTCAAAATAGTGCTTGACTCATTCCGTGATTGTTATTTCAAGTTTCAAACCCCAAATATTTATAAATTCGTTTTTATTGTGCTTCTTGCCATATTGGTACGCTAGCCTGTGTACAGCACATTGTCAAAACAGCCAAAGATGCGTCTTTCAAAGTCCACACCTCTAAAATAGACACCTTTTTAAACTAGGTGTTTTGGGACTACAATTCCCATCATCCCTGACCCCTGGTCCTGTTAGCTAGGGATGATGGGAGTTGTAGTCCCAAAACAGCTGGAGGGCCAAGTTTGGCCATCACTGAGGTAAAGGCATGACTTTACTGCAATATATTTTATTTCTCCTATCAATGGGGAGCCTGGTCCAATCATGTGTGAATGAGTGTGAGAGAGCAAGCGTTCATCTCATTGTCAGAATCTGACAGGAAGAGATGGTGAGTGGGAGACTCCAAATTCACACTCGGAGAAAGGAGTTTGGAAGCCGACAAAAACCACTTCTGTTAAAATGATTTTCATTATAAAGGAGGAACAGAATAACTTTTCTCCGGCATAAAATGCCCTTACAATACCAAATCCTGTCTTGTGCAGTAAACTAATACTGCAGTCATTTCCCCCAGTCCAGTTCCTTAGGATGTTGTGACGTTCCCTGGCTGTTCCTGTGAATGTTATGTTGCTCCTTGGCATCGCTGCTAGCCAAATCTCAATTCACCTTACAGCTCTTCTCTCTCCCGTCATTATTTTTCCTCCCTGACTCTATCTACCACAGTCACACCTGGAACTTGGCTGCAGGGTCCCCTCACTGAATGTGCTTCACAAACTCACAGCAACACTTTCTTCTTCCTTCCTAGCCCACCCTTCCTGCTCTTCTCTTCTCTTCCCCCTTCCCCTGCCTAACTGCCCCATTGTCACTTTCCCAACATTCTGATTCCCTTGGCAACAGTTGCCATGACTGCCCAGAACTCTCTCGCCCTCAGCTAGTGTGTATGTATACACACACACACACACACACACACACACACACACACACCTATCCCCTGTTTTTCCCCAGGTGACTAGCCTTATGAAATACACGAAAACCAAAACAGAAATGTTAAATGTTCAATAAATTTGAAAATATGACTATACCTATGTCATCTGTCCCAGGGCATTTCCAGGTGAGGGTTTCATATTGCAAATAGGTTGTTCAAATGTCGTCACAAGAGTAGCTAGGGGGTGTTGTGTTAGCGTTGAATTATCTGCAGGAAGACTAAATCCAGATTAAATGGGGGAAATCCAGGCTGGCATTTTGATGGCAATGATATCATGTGAAGCCTACAAAAAAGAAAAATGCATGAGGTGTGCCTATCCCACAAGAAACACCCACCTGGAAGCACCCAGAAATACATTTAAAAGTGTGGCTTAACAAAAGTTTCCCAGGTTCTTTAACTGAGCAATTTCTGAGTCCAACCAGAGTGAGCTATTGATTAACACTCATGTTCTGCAACTGTTGCGAGCCTGTTTTTGTAAGCCTGACAGTTTGTTATCTGGATGTGTTTTGCTCATTAGCCTTAGGTCAGTGTGAAGGATCTTTCCAAGATAACAAAACGCACTTTGAAATCTAAAAACCTAAAAAATAGTAAGAGTAGGTTTTATCTCTGGACTCTTTGAAGAAAATTAGGAGAAAAGTATCATGAACAAAATGCGCATAAGCAGAAATCAGGATTTGGCAATCTCTTTTAGAGGTGATGGTTTTTTCCACTTCTGTAAGTTGCAGACCATAAGTAAATTATGAATTTTGTTCCTTGGGCACATTCTAAACACGGCAGCATTAGTTAAGAAGCTCCTTAAAGCAGTAGCGCAGTCCCTCGGGGAAGCAAACAGAACAAGGTTAACTTTCTTGCTTAGATGCTTTGAAGACAAAACTGCTTGTGTCGGCTGTTGCCCATGAAATCTCATGCTAAATTAAAACCAATTTGTCACAAAGATGCTGTAGTCTGCTATAGCACTCTGAAATCCCAAATACACAGGGCTGATATTTCCTTGCGATTTTGGTCAGCTCCTTGAAGATCTTTCGCTTCCTCTCAAATTATCCTGTCAATGCTATGGAACGGTTCACAGGCCAGGAAGGTCCCCGAAGATTGTTTAACGCAACCTCTTCCCTCAGGCAGATTCCTCCAAACATTCTTGGACGTTCCCATTCCACCTCATGATGAGCGTGGTGTAT
This sequence comes from Podarcis filfolensis, assembly GCF_964270895.1. Lineage (NCBI taxonomy): Eukaryota > Metazoa > Chordata > Lepidosauria > Squamata > Lacertidae > Podarcis > Podarcis filfolensis. The sequence goes on from NC_139608.1 coordinate 54,846,230, forward strand.
TATGAAGCGAAAGCTAGAAAGGTTCCCTAAGGCAGGGAGGCCTGCTTGATTCAAGGGATGCATTATTCAAGTACAAAAGTGCTTGACTAGAACATCACAGCTACTACTCCATTCTAAGGCAGTTTTTGTATGCCTGTTTTTTGGGGGGGGGCATGTGCAGCATGAGGACAGTCCACCGTGGCTCCCTTTTGAGAATCTATAAAACAACCATCTTGCCTGAGTGATGAAATAATCTTTTCATTGGCACCAAACTTGTGTTAGGGATATTCTGAGTCTGACAGCTTATCCTCACTGAGAGGAAATTACTTGAACCATTAAACGAATTCACCAAAGGATGAGTGCAAAAGAAATATCTTTCATGGGACTGAATGGAATCATTTTTTAAAAACATTGCCATCTGTATCACCCGAACTTTCCACAGCAAACCAAAACTGTTCTGCACATAATTATCTTGGTCTTAGGTAGGTGAGAATGGAGGTGGGAAAGAGGAATGCGGCAACAGAATGGCACATTGTGCTGTCACGCACATGTTTTTTGCTCCCTGGTAATCGACATGGCAGCAGGTGACAGCAACTTATGGCAGGCAATTAAAGTGTGGCTGCAGAGTGTCAAAACTGGATACCTAGCTTGCAGCAGTTATCACTGCCCCAGATTTGATCTCCAGTCTCTGAACTTCAAGAAAATAGTTTCCTTAAGTCCTAAGAAAACTGCTGCGTTTTTCCTTTAAATTCTAGCTTTGGAAGTGTGCTTACTATTCATTTATTCCTAGGGTCCAGGAGAATTTTTAACCATCCTATTTCCCTACTGCACTCCTATATTCAGTGTAGGTGATATCATTCAGTGTAAGTAGGAACAAGCAAAGCATTCCATGCCCCAAACAAGTTTCATTTAAAATAAAATAAAATAAAAATTGCTCCATAGATGAAACCAGGCCACATGTGCCCAAAGTTTAAACAAGCAAAAAGGGATATCAGTCATTCTAACCTGAGAATGTGGAAGTCCTCAAATATGGAGAAATTGCTGAGATGCTTCCAAGTACCATCTTTTTGTGGGGTTTTGTGATCTTTGCTTAGTAGTTTCCCACACACAGTCAGCTGTGATCCCACCTACTGCCTGAATGTGGCCTTCAACGGGGGGTGGGGGGAGTTTCCCACTACTAATCTATTGGCTGCAGGAGCTGTATACTCATTGCACCTCTTCCACTCTGAATTAATTGTAGAAAAGATCAAGCATGTTCGCATTAGTATTATTCTAAAATTCAAAAGCTCTTCAGAGAAGAGCAAAAGCACGTGATCATTCATGCTCCAAAGAATATGGAAATAGCAAGTAAAGACCTTAACTTTAATGTCATGTGAGCTGTAAACATCTTCTACAATTAGCCACATGCTTCTTCTAGCTTACAACTTTAACTCCATGGACCCATATTTTGCCTTTTTCTTTTAAGACTCAGTTCTAGTATGTTGCAATTTAGGTCTGAAACTGAGGTCAGGGGTAAATATCACAACTAAAAGAGAGAGGGGAAATAAACTCTCCTCAGCCCTTTCAAAAGCTTAAGTAAGTTGAATTGTTTTCACCTGTAGCAACAGGAAGGTAAGGAACCAAATGAATTCTGCTGGGAAATCAAAATCTGGGGGCCACCACAGAAAAGACTCTGTTCTTGATGCTGCCGACCTTTCTTCAGATAGTGGCATCTCTTGGAGCAGAGCCTCTCCTAAAGAAATCAGCATTATGGTTAGGTTTACATGGGGTAAGGAGACCACATGCAGCTAAGGTTGTTTAAGGCTTCAAAGATCAGTGTCAGGGATTGAATAGCACTCAGAAACCAACATGAAGACATCAAATATCATTCATCACCAGAGGTATGTACTCAAAATTTTGGGTTCCTATTAAAAGCCTGTTTGCTGCTCGGGGGGGGGGCTGCTGTTTTTAAATGTTTTTCAAGGGCAGTCCTGTGTAAAGTGCATGTTATTAGAAAAAGGATTTTCTTGCTGGTCAGGTAGGGCTGGGGGTAACCCTGATCTGAAATCCTGGAGAGCTGCAGGAGTGTAGAAAATACTGAGCTTGATGGATCAATGGTCTGACTTGGTGGAAGGCAGCTTCCCATGTTTCTCATTTTAATCATTCTCTATATACATACCTTGCTTTGCATGAAATCTGTGTGTGTCAATTATCTATTCTTGCATTAGCCTGCCCTCTTGTGGTATTCTTAGCTTCAGAACTGACAACTCATCTGGCAATTAGGTTATATCCTGATACACTTTAAAATCAATGTTCATTCTTCTTTCTCCAAAAGCTCCAGGCCAAATTTTCACTGACTTTAGAGCCCTTCTAGCAGGTGAACTGATTAACGAACTCAGCACTAATACAGATGTCTTTCCACCTGAGCTTCAGGTGGCCTCTCCACCTTCCTGCATTTGCATGTTTGCTCAGGTTTGTTGGTTTTGGTTTGTAGTCATAACTACCTTTTCAATAGTTAGTAAAACTGCTTGGGGGCAGGGGGTGAACATGTCACATCACAGGGGTCAGTCAGCCAGTGTCCTGTGCAATTGGCTTATGTTGCAAATAGGAAAAATCAGATTTCTGGGTTTTGGTCCTGAAGAGAAGACTACAGTTCCTCTTCTGGTGTCCCACTCATGTGATGAAAAAAGTGGGGAGAGATCGCAGCAGCCCCCACTCATAGAATAATATGTGCACATAGTCCTCTATTGCATGAATGGCAAATATGCCACTGACTGGGCACCTGTTCACCTATACAAAACCAGCTGTACCTTCAGGTGTTTGCATGGGGCCTCCTGTCAGAATCAGTACATGAAAGGAAAGGATCCATAGGGTCATTAATCTTGTGAGCAGGGCCCCTGAAGGGGGTGGTACATATGTGTGGAATATGGCAAGTGGAATTTCTCAGTGGGGTTAATAACTCAAAGTTGTGTATGTCATGCACAGCCTAAGCCTTCAAAAAGAACACTCTCTTTTTTGTTCTCGTAGTAGATGTGTTACTCTCTTGCAGAAAGGGAGGAGCAAATATCCCCATTTCCTTCTGCAATAGCATTTATCTTCTTAATCTTGGTAGAACTGATTTTTCTTTTGTTTCAAACCCATGACGATAAAGTACATAGTATCTCAGACATTTAAAAACAACGAATAAAGTATCTAAACTTGCATACTGTGTAACAGTATGTAAAGCTACTTTTGAATATCATTCACTAGCCAACTACCAGACTGTGGAATGTGACTAAAATAGATTTGTTCCTGTCCTGCATTTGCCAACACAGGTGGGTGGATTAAATTATCCTCTAACTAGCAAGACCAAGGAGCTTTCCAATAGGTCAGAAAAGGTTGCTAAGAGAGTAGGAAGCTGTCCAGCTATAGAGTCACATGGAGCTGAGACAGATAAGATGGTACACCAGGATTGTCTATGCACCACTTGCATTAGTTCTGGCCCAACTAACCCTGCCCCTCAACTCCTTCCTGGAACATCAGCTGGGCCCTGATCAAGACAATGTGTTTGGCCATTGCCCTCTTTCCCAAAAGTCTTGTTCCTTGTGGTCTAAGACTCTGCTTGAGCACCCTTTCATCTCTTTTCTCAGGATTGTGGGGATAATTTGGGGATGAGAGGTGGAACCAACCAGAATGCATTTGCCCCCTAAAATCTGGAATCCCTACAAGTGTGGCACTTTCCTTGGTGGTATATGAGGAGGTTTATGAGTCTCCACTGGCCCCCTCTTGATTCCCATATAGGAATTAGGGCCAACAATGGGACCCTCCTCTGAGCAGGAAGATCTTTCCCGGATTTAGTTGTAGTTCCTGTAGGGCAGAGGTGGAAACTTTTTCCAGCCTCTTGAGCAACCTTGCAAGGGCCATATGCTAGTAGTGGCTGGGGCCATAGGCAAAAGTGGGACAGATATGGCTCTTACATTTATACAACAGGTTGTACATTCCCAAGGCAGAGGTTTCCATGTACACTCACAACTCTCCATACAAGCAAGCAAGAGGCTCAATGACACATTCCAAGCAGGAAGCCAGCATAGCTCAAGGACATACTCCAGCTGGGCCAAAGCTGGTAAGGGATTAGGGGAAGAGGATGTGACATAGGAAGTGGGTGGGGCCTAAGGAAAATCCTGGGATTCAGACAGAAAGTTTTAGAGGATGATGCTGGCCCCCCAGGCCTGAAATTCCCCACCCCTTTAATAGAGCATTACCATTTTGCTGTCATCAAAGTTGGTGGTAACACCAAAATTGCCCTTTACAGTGGTACCTCTGGTTACGTAGTTTATGAAGAATATTTAATGCTCAGATAAGCCTTGGCATCCAGCCCGCTTCGGCTGCGCAGTTACCAGCCAGGCCTCCGGACTTCAAAGGCCACATTCCAAAGGCTCTGAGCAACACGCAGAAATCAGCAGCGGCCAGAGAAAGCTGCAAACTCAAGTGCTTTCCTTCAGTGTGCTTATATAAAGTCCACTCAGGATCTTAGCAGCTAAAAGCAGTTTTATTTAAGCAGAAACTATCCATTGTCAAACAGCATCGTGAAAACACGTCCACTCTTCTCAAAAGCGAAAGTAGACGCAGGATCTCCCCCCTCCCAACTTGTAGGCAGGGCGTACACTCTGAGCTGTTTAACCCTGTAAGCTCAGGTTCTCCTCACACTTTATTCGTTCCAGCGGTCCGTTCTTAACCTGAAACAGTTCTTAACCTGAAGCACCACTTCAGCTAATGGGGCCTCCCGCTACTGCTGCGCCGCAGCCGCATGATTTCTGTTCTCATCCTGAAGCAAAGTTCTTAATCCGAGGTAATATTTCTGGGTTAGCAGAGTCTGTAACCTGAAGCGTATGTAACCTGAAGCATATGTAACCCGAGGTACCACTGTACCTTTTGCTTATGCTTTTGCTTTTGCTTTTGATCAATTTTATCTGTTTCCATTTTATCTTAAGTTGTTTTGAGTTTTGTTTTTTATAAATAATAATAATAATAATAATTTATTATTTATACCCCGCCCATCTGGCTGGGTTTCCCCAGCCACTCTGGGCGGCTTCCAACAAAACACTAAAATACAATAACCTATTAAACATTAAAAGCTTCCCTAAACAGGGCTGCCTTTAGATGTCTTCTAAAAGTTTGGTAGTTATTTTTCTTTTTGACATCTGGTGGGAGGGCTTTCCACAGGGCGGGTGCCACTACCGAGAAGGCCCTCTGCCTGGTTCCCTGTAACTTGGCTTCTCGCAGCGAGGGAACCGCCAGAAGGCCCTCAGTGCTGGACCTCAGTGTCCAGGCAGAATGATGGAGGTGGAGACGCTCCTTCAGGTATACTGGACCGACGCCGTTTAGGGCTTTAAAGGTCAGCACCAACACTTTGAATTGTGCTCAGAAATGTACTGGGAGCCAGTGTAGGTCTTTCAAGACCAGTGTTATGTGGTCTCGGCGGCTGCTCCCAGTCACCAGTCTAGCTGCCGCATTCTGGATTAGTTGTAGTTTCCGGGTCACCTTCAAAGGTAGCCCCACATAGAGTGCATTGCAGTAGTCCAAGCAAGAGATAACCACAGCATGCACCACTCTGGTGAGACAGTCCGCAGGCAGATAGGGTCTCAGCCTCTGTACCAGATGGAGCTGATAAACAGCGGCCCTGGACACAGAATTGACCTGTGCCTCCATGGACAGCTGTGTACTTCTGTCTTATCAGGATTCAACCTCAAGCTGTTAGCTGCCATCCATCCTCCAACCGCCTCCAGACACTCACACAGGACCTTCACCACCTTCACGGGTTCCGATTTGAAAGAGAGGTAGAGCTGGGTATCATCCGCATACTGATGAACACCCAGCCCAAACCCCATGATGATCTCTCCCAGCAGCTGCATGTAGATGTTGAAAAGCATGGGGGAGAGGACAGAACCCTGAGGCACCCCACAAGTGAGAGCCCAGGGGTCAGAACACTCATCCCCCCACCACTTTCTGGACACGGCTCAGGAGGAAGGAGCGGAACCACTGTGTAACAGTGCCCTCAGCCCCTCAAGACGGTCCAGAAGGATGTTATGGTCGATGGTGTCAAAAGCCACTGAGAGATCCAGCAGAACTAGGAAACAGTTCTCACCTTTGTCCCTAGCCCGCTGGAGATCATCAACCAGTGCGACCAAGGCAGTTTCAATCCCATGATGAGGCCTGAATACCGACTGGAAGGGATCCAAATGGTCCGGTTCTTCCAGGCGTGCCCAGAGTTGTTCAGCAACCACTTACTCCTTTCCCCACCTTTCCCAAGAATGGAAAATTTGAGACTAACAAATGTAATAAATAATAATAGCTCATATAATCTTCTTTTTCTCAGTAATAAAAAAATAAAACATCAGACCTGTTATCATTACAGGTACACACTTGTAACAGGCCTGTATCTATAGCTTTTCAAAAGTAGCTGTCATGTTGAAGAGAGGAGAAGCCTATTTATTTATAAAATACATCTAATACATAATAAAACCATGTGAAATATTGTTAATTATCTCCCCTCCCCCATGGTTTCCAAAATGTGAGGAGAAAGTGACTTTTTGGTCTCACTCATCTACTGAAATACAGAGTGCATCCACTGAAGTCTCAGCGGAGTTAATTCCCTCTTCAAATTAAATTTAGCTTAATCCAATAAAGAGTGACGCGGGTGGCGCTGTGGGTAAAACCTCAGCGCCTAGGACTTGCCGATTGCATGGTCGGCGGTTCGAATCCCCGCGGCGGGGTGCGCTCCCGTCGTTCGGTCCCAGCGCCTGCCAACCTAGCAGTTCGAAAGCACCCTCGGGTGCAAGTAGATAAATAGGGACCGCTTACCAGCGGGAAGGTAAACGGCGTTCCGTGTGCTGCACTGTCTCGCCAGATGCAGCTTGTCACACTGGCCACGTGACCTGGAAGTGTCTGCGGACAGCGCTGGCTCCCGGCCTCTTAAGTGAGATGAGCGCACAACCCTAGAGTCTGGCAAGACTGGCCGGTACGGGCAGGGGTACCTTTACCTTTACCTTTAATCCAATAAAGAGTTTTCCAAGGAATATTCTCTTTCTATATCAGGATGTTGGTTAACATTGGCCAAAGAGGTTAGGTCTTTTTGTATAAATAATATGTCCCTGGGGCATTGCTTACATTCCAGTTTAGTACCGTGCCATCAACATAGTACCCAGAAACCTCTGTAATTGGATGAATTGAGCAGTTTTGTAACACCAAGCACTTAATCTGGTTTGATCTATGCACATAAACATAGCCTTGGAAGTTGCATATGATTTAATTTTAGCAGGAAATTAAATAGACACGAAGAGCTCATCCTTTCTGGGAGTGCTACAGTCACTTCTCAACATCATCAGCATAATGACGTGAGCGCTGCTTTTCTGTTGCACAAGATCCCTGAACAGAGCCCTTCTAGCCGCTTCTCAATATGTGCAGAAAAGCCTGAATTGTGGCCATACTGACTTCCAAATATCAAGTAAAAGATCCAATATTAAATATTAGTTCCTATCAAATAGAATCAGATACCAAATGTCAAGTGTCAATAATCAAACCCTGACAACATTTTTTTTTTAAGCCTGATGGCCATTATAAAATTACTTTAGGCTATATATGAATCTCTGAGAATACTGGTAAAGTTGTTTGGTATCCCGGTGGTCCTAATCAGAGAAACTTGAAAACCAGATCCCAGTTTGGGAATATTCCACAGCCTACAGCATGCTCCGTTTCTCCCTCCTCTCCACATGAGCCTCAAGCGATTTTTCACTCTATTTTCTTTGCATGGAAAAGGATCTCCCCTTGCTCTCCACTGTCAAAGCATCTGCATTGGGGATTGCAACAAAATCTAGGGAAATCTGCCGATTGAAGTCCCAAGTGACAGTATGGATAAGATATACAGTAATTTGCGCACCCTGGGACCCTTGGGTGAATGATAGATTATAAATACTTTTAACAAACAACATCAAATTAAATAATTAAATTCAGCTGCTGGGCATGGAAGCCATTTTGAAGTTTCCACTCAACTAGCAAATTGCAGGCAAAAAGTTGGGCTCCACGTATTCTTGGTGGGTCAAAATAGGAGCAAACGGAAAGTGCCCAATAGACTCATCCTTTCATACAAAGTCTGCTGTGAGCCAAGATATCAGTGAAAAACTGAGGCATTTCCCCTCCTCACTTCCACTTACATAAGCAAACCTAAGTTTGTCACAATTGCAATGTAGAGCTGCAGCCAATCAGAGCACCCCAAACACAGAGCTGAAGCAAATTAGGTCACACTGCTGAGCATATCTGTGTGACGCTTGTGTTTACAAAAACTTATTTGTTTCATTTGTAGTCTACATTTTAGGTGTTGTCAGAGACTGAGATCTCCTGAGAATAGCTTTTTCCTTAGAACGTGGGAAGCCAGCAGATTGACCATTGAATTTCACAGGGTGACAAGGCCACTACTCTCAAATGTATTGGCTCTATCATTGAGCTTTGCTTTGACAAATAACAACAGGAGTGATTCTCCATGTTTTTAGCCTTTTAATGATTTCCCCCCCTTTTAATTAAAAATGGATCAAAATGTTCAAAAGCATGGTTGAATTAAAGTCAATAGTCAATATAAACAGAAGTCATTTCCCTTCTCTTAAAACATCTTTGATACATGCCATGAAAGTGTAATTTACTGAAATGTAACTTGTGCACCTTTTCTTTTTTTAAAAAAAAGCACTGGAAATGCATAGCAAATAGGTATTTTAAAAATGAAGAGCAGAGCAGCTGCCCCCATGAATCTGAGAAAATTGTAATAACATTGCTTACTACAGGAAGAACTTAGATTTTGCATACAATATGAAAGTGTTCTGTGTGGAAGAGCTTTGTGGTACCATTAGTAACATGTGCTTAGCATTTACCATGGCAACTGCTACTTCAGTAACAAGGAGCAAGTGGAGATCTCCTAGAATCTAGCACACAGGTTTTTGTCAATTTCCTATATGCCTGTAATGTGTAACTAACGGCTAACTTCATTTTGTACTATAAACAAAGAAGAAAAATCAGTTAAGGAGACTTGGGGGAACTGCAAGATATACTTGTAACACGTGTCTGGACTTCGTTGCTCTGTGTGGAAACTTCAGGAGAGCAATAGCAAAACAATCCAGCCTCTCCAGAGAGAGATGGGATCTGAAAGCCACATTGGCTCAGGAGAAATCCACTAAGAATTACATAAATTACATTTATTTCTTTAATTTGCCCCAGCAAAGTGGCTGTCCTTTCAAAGTCAAGCTGAGGGTTAAAAGACAAATGGCGTGCTTTTGCTGCTGCTTATTCAACGACTTGCTTCTTTGTCTAACCATTAGGAATCACTGTCATCTACAAGGATTCCCAAACAATTGTTTGTGTCTACCCCTGGATGTTCTCTGCAAGCAGCTTTAAAGTATCTGCAAAACAATGCCAGTTAAGGTAAATATTTGTGGTCTCTGTTTCTTCTCCCCAGTGATCTATTTCTTTGTTTCTCTCTCTACACACACACACACACACACACACACACACACACGATTTCCAATGAGCTGAAATGTTTTGAAGGCTAAGAGACAGTCCTTCAAATTCGGGTATGTTCCTGAAAGGACCAGCTGCTCATCTTGCCACTGTGGAAAACCGGCTTCTGCACATCCTTTTCCAACTTGGTACCCTACAGATGTTTTGCACTACAACTCCCATCAGCCCCACTGAGCCTGCCCAAATGGCCAGAGATGATGGGAGTTGTAGCTCAGCAATATCTAGAGAGCACCAGGTTGGGGAAGGCTACCTTAGAGCACAGTTAGCCAATGGGATGTCTTCCAGAGAAGGAGCATAGCTCTTAAGGGGAAAGGCTATAGCTCTGGGGTTGGTGCATATGTAATGCATGCAAAAAGTCCCAGGTTCAATGTAATTTAGTTGTCAATATTTGTTTTTAAAAGTATTACTAGTTTTATCTGTGCTTTATTGATGATTGTTTTATGTAATTGTTAAAACAATTTTGTGGATTTTGGCTATGATTTATCAGTAATTCTATTATGCACATCACTTGGAGGGTTTTTTGATTAAGTGGTTTATGAATCTAAATAAGTAAAAATAAATCCCTAGCATGCTCAGTGAAGGCTGGAAAATACTCCTGCCTCAGACCCCAGAGCAGGGGTAGGCAACCTAAGGCCTCAGGGCCCAATAGGGCTCAATCCAGCCCGCGGATGGCCCGGGAATCAGCGTGTTGTTACATGAGTAGAATGTGTCCTTTTATTTAAAATGCATCTCTGGGTTATTTGTGGGCATAGTGGACCGGCCCATGGCTGAAAAGGGTTTCTGATCCCTTCCCTAGAGGGCCATTGCCAGTCAGGGTCAACAGTTAGAGGGTTCAGAGTTAGAGGGCTCATTGGTCTGACTTACTGTAAGGCAGCTTCCTATATTCAGATCTTGTTGGACTACAACTTCCATCAAAACCTCAAACTCACATTTCCTTTGTCCCCAAATAGAGGAGAGAATTTTGGATGCCAGCTTTGCAGAACAGAATTTTCTTTGTTGCTTACCTCAGCTGGGGGCGGGGGGGGGGTGTCCATCACTAAACCTATTTTGCCACTTGCAAATAGGTTGGGGGATTTGGAGAGCTGCAGAAGTAGTAGTCTGAAGAGGTGGCTTTGCATGGGATGGTTGATCATGTAGCAGCGTGTTTGCGGTCGTCTCTCTCACAGCACAAGCCTATGCGTATCTACTCTGACGTAGTTCGATGACATTTACTCAAAGCTAAATTTTATAGGGGACGTGGGTGGCGCTGTGGTCTAAACCACTGAGCCTAGGGCTTGCCTATCAGGTTGCCGATTCAAATCCCCACGACGGGGTGAGCTCCCGTTGCTCGGTCCCTGCTCCTGCCAACATAGCAGTTTGAAAGCTCATCAAAGTGTAAGTAGATAAATAGGTACCGCTCCGGCAGGAAGGTAAACAGAGTTTCTGTGCGCTGCTCTGGCTCACCAAAAGCAGCTTAGTCATGCTGGCCACATGACCCGGAAAAACTGTCTGCGGACAAACATCAGCTCCCTCGGCCAGTAAAGCGAGATGAGCGCTGCAACCCCAAAGTCGTTCGCGACTGGACTTAACTGTCAGGGGTCCTTTACCTTTAAATGTTATAGGGTTACAGCCTCAATCTCTCTATTTCTTACATGTGTCTACACCTGCAATAGAGAATATCTAATGCTGTAGGTATCCGTTATACCGGAATGCCTTTCCCCACACTGACTTGAATACTGTATGTTTCTAACTTGTACATAAATGAAAACTCTTTTCCCTCTGTGTTAAAAACAGCAAACTTTTTAAACTGGTTTAAAAAAAAGCAATAGTGCCCTCTAGTGATTTGCCAAGCACTGAGGAGAGCTGTGTAATAATGCATCCCAGGGAATTTAATCTAGGGCCATAAATGGATTAGAATTTACTGATTTGTTGCATAACAGATAGCAGGACTGTGCAATTCTCACTACACTGTATCTTTCATAAATTGCAGAATATCACTGTGATCTGTCAAATTACAATCTGTCTATATCACAGTCCTGGTTATTCAAATCAGTTCTGAGAACACTTACAAATGCTAATCTGAAAGATTCCCCCCCTCCAAATCCATATATGAAAGGTATTTCACTCCTCATAAATTAAATAAGATATATCAGCTGAATCTATTTTGTTGGAGATGCAGGAAATTAAAAGCAGATTATATCACATTTTCTGGAGATGCATCAAAATAAGAAATTTCTGGGGCACAGTCCTTAACACAATACAAAGAATAGACCATATCAAGAAATCCAAAATATTTACTTTTTTGTTTAGTAAAAACAAAAGTGAGAGACATAGACTTGCAGGTTGTTTCCAGCTTACTTCTGAGAGCTAAGATATGTATCGCACAATTATGGAAAGAAGAAAGACCCCATACATGAAGTCCTGGGAAATTGTTTTGTTAACCAGATTGATCTACCAAAGGAAATAATCAATTAAGCAACAAGAAGATAAATACATGAAAAATAGGCACTTTAAAAAAAATACTAGAACACAGAAAAAATTGTGCTTATGTGGAAATCAGAAGTTGTTCCTGCACTATAAAAAATCATTGTGTGTTAATTTGGGCCTGGTCTCCTCCATCCCAATCCTAAATACTTTACACATGATTTTTAAAGGAGCATTTGTTCATGTGTGCACATACGTAAACTGGAAGAGGAGAAGTAGTAAAATTACATACAGGAAAGTTGGTGACATTTCAAAGATTCTTAACATAATGATTATTATTTGATTATATTTCATAACTCCTATGTAAACTATATCCAATTCAAAAAAATCATGCTTGTATGAGATTATTTGCAAACCCTATAATTAATGTTTCTTGACTGCACTAGTTTGATTCACTTTCATAATTATCCTTGGTGCTTCATAATAATTAAGTATTTAGAATAAGCGGCATATGTAAAATTTAGAGAGTTCATTCCAGAGATTTTGACACCCCTGTAGGGAATGAGACAGTGAGCTGGGTTGCCAAATCTGCTTCTCTAGCCAGCTGGTGGGCTGGACTACAATGTAGATTCCTTGTAGTTATTTAACAAGGTTGGCGATGATGGCGGGACTTTTCTCTTCAGCACATTGAAGATTTCTTGCCCTGACTGAGGATCTGAAAAAACTAGGAAATGATGACCTTTAAAGATGAAGCCCAGACCTGCAAAATAAAAAGGACCAATTGGATCAGATATTGCCAAATCCACATGGCCTGATTCTTCCTCATCAAAAATACCTCCCTCATTCCCCAATCCAGTTAATTCCCACCCCCCCCCCTCCTGACTAAAACCCATCCAAATACTTTACATTCCCTGACAGTGATGATGGCAGTTTTAGTTCTCCTGTTGTGCACCTTTCCCTGTTGTCTACCCCTCTGGAGCAGCCAAAACAGCACACACTACAATAATAGCTCATCGGGATCAGGCCAATAGCCCATCTAATCCATCACTCTGCTCCCAGAGTGGTCAACCAGGTGCCTATAGGATAATGGGAAGCCTGCAAGCAAGACCAGGGTTACTCTTCCCACCTGTCATTCCCAGCAGCTGGCATTCAGGCAAACTGCCTCCAACAATGGCGGCAGAATATCATGCTACTGTGGTCCATGAACCCCTTCATTCAGAGGGTCCATGGCATGTCCCTTAAAATACAATTGAAAATCGTACAGCATCCTGCTACAACAGGCAGTAGTATTGAGTGTCTGCCAAGAATCTCGGCAATTTTCAAGTGGTCTATAGAGGAAAGTTTGGGAAACACTGGGTCAGACCATGCTTATTGCAAAAAAAGATCTCTGTTGCAGCAAGGCATGCTGGGATGAAGGAGCAACAGCTGTTTTCCCTCTCGAAATATAAAAGCCAGCAGAAATTTGGCTTTGCCACCAGCATTAACTAGAGCCCAGCAGAGAACAGAAGCAAAGAAAAATGGAGATATCTTTATATTAGCAAATCTGAAGTTTTAGGTGATGCACTTTTAGGTGATGCACAAGGCATGGAATATATTGAAGCCAATTTAGGGTAGTGATGTGTGCTGAGCATGTTGTTCTTTCCCCTCTGGGACAAAGGTCTGTCATTAGGCAATAAACTGAAAGGTGGTGGTCTTAAACTTTTGGAGCAGCTGCTTTTGATATTCTCTAGTATTCCAAATGTAGCCATGGTGCATATTTGTTTATTTACTGTCTTTATAAATTGAGCTCAGGGTAGTTAAAGTCACAATATACAGTCAATATAAGTGCAAATGTAGCGTATAGGCAATGTACCTTTTGCAATTGCCACATAACATCATTTCCTGGCCAATCCTTCAGTGTAGCAGCACCAATGTTCTGCAGCTCCCTGGCTTTTAGGATTAGGCAGGTGCCTTCATTGTATTGTTTTCCATGTCTGCTAAAAAGGTTTTTAAAGGCAAGTCTATCCAAGACACATAATTTATGATGCCTTAATAGCAGGATTTCCAATTGTGCCTTTAAGGTATGTCTTTTAATTACAGGCTGCCTTGTTGCGCCACAGTCCTGTAGAAAATAACAGATGCCCCATATTTGCACAGAACAGTGGCGTAGCGTGGGTTGTCAGCACCCGGGGCAAGGCAAGTAATTTGCGCCCCCTAACCCGTGGATTTGCGCCCCCTAACCCGTGGATTTGCGCCCCCTAACCCATGGATTTGCCCTAACCCCAGATGTTGCGCCCGGTGCGGCCCGCCCCCCCTGCACCCCCCACGCTACGCCACTGGCACAGAACAATCCAATGCCACAGATTCATAAAAAAGCCCTTTGTTGTTGTTCCTTTCCAAAATTCTGATCTTGTACGCTGCAGGATCCCAATGGCTTCTAGCAGCTTTCAGCTCAGCGGTCTATTAAACCCCCACCAAGTTGACTTGTGTATGAATCATTTTAAGCACCATTATGTTGATACAGCACAGGGACAAGGCAGCTATTTCATAAAATGTTAATGTTTCAAAGGCAAGCCTGGATAGGGGCTAGAGGAGCTTGTCACTATTGAAAATAACGATTACCATCAGCCTAGGGCAGGGAAGTTTCACACCCAAGAGCCATACTGGAAACTTAGTTACTTATCATCATCAGAAGAGGCCATGGCAAGATTGCCACTTTTTGTTAACGTACCAGGGAAATCTCCCAGTGCATCGCTTGCTAGCTGAGCCCTCCAGTTGACTGGGAGGATAAAAGGGGGCTGATCTTGCCAAGCCAAATTTATGCTTGCTCTTATACAATATCAGGAGCTCATATTGCATCCATTAATTCCTTTTCAGCATCTCTGGACTGCTTTTCAGAGAAAAACCCAGCTGACATAGAACATAAAACATTGCACGACTACATCCTGTTCCACTGCAATGCAGCCATGTTAAACAGCGGTTTCAAACATCTCACAATCCAGTCCAACACCCACATAAAGCTAACTAAGCCACGGGGAAACCATTTTACAACAAGCGTGCAGAGTCCTTGTCAGACATGTTCAGTCTGAAGAGGGCTTCTAGATGTGCTGATTGCACTCAAAAATCCTAGCCATCCAGAATCCTGTGTGATCACAGTTCATGATTATGAGGAGGTTTCTATATGTATTAAACCAAAGCGATATTGAGACATTTGCATGTAATGTAAGACAGACCCTCATGTTGGGGTCAGGACTTGCAGGCACAGTGCCTTCTCCCCTCTACGTTTTAAACCACTGGCAAACTGGCCCAGTTCATCCTGAGATCTAGTGTGTTTTGTGCTTCTGGTCTTGGTCTTCAGTCCTGACTTGTTCAGTTCTGCCTCCTCAGGTTGCGTTTTCTCTTTGGTCCCTACTCCTGGCTCGTTGTACCAAGCCTGCCTTGGGTTTCCATTCTGTTCTGGATTGCTCTTTAGTCCTGACTCCTAGTTCCCAGTTACGGGCTCAATCCAGACCACTGTCCATGCCTTGACACTTTATTTGTATGTTCTAAGCACAGGAATACAGGGAGCTGCCTTATATGGAGGCAAACCATGGGTCAACCTAGTTCAGCATTGCCATTACTGACTGGAAGCAGCTCTCCAGGGTTTCAGACAACAAGCAGAACTTCCTAGGGATTGGACTTGGGAACTTCTGCATGCAGAACTTATGTTCTACCACTGAGCTATTGGTCTTTCCCTTATATCAGATCAATAGACACCAGAGATACCATTAAAATAATAAGAAACTATACAGGGATAAATATGGCATCAAACCATTTCCTGCCATGGTTTGAAACAAAGAACAGCTGATCAGAACACAGGTGTTCTTTGAATATCCTCACTGTGTGTGTTTTGCTGACAGTTATGAAACTCTACAGGCTCACAATTTGTTGGTTGGTTGGTTGGTTGGTTAGTAGCCCACAAAAGCTTACATCATAATTAATGTGTTAGTGTTTAGATACCACAATAGGTATTTTGTGTTGCCTTATTTCATGCGTTATTTTCTGGGAGTAGGGGGCCCTATTTTGGAAATTGCACCAGCTCCCCCCCCCCCTTTAATCTAAATCATAGTTAAAAGTAGACCGAGTGAGATCAATTTACTTTAGTGGATCTATTCTGTTTTAGTTGGGTGCAACCAATAGAATATAAACTAATATGGTACATGGCAATTCAGCAATTTTCTGTACTCATGGCTGTAGTGTAGATCCACCCTTTTTTGTGCCAAAAATGTCCTATATTTAGGTTGAAGAGTCCAGAGAATATTGAAACAGCAACCTCCTTTCCACCATACAGATCTAAACTTACTTGAAATAATTTCAGAAAGTAAAAAAAAAAAAAAAAAGAGTTTGAAGTAACAGAGAAGAAACTCCTCTGTTTTGCGAACTTATTGCAAAGAACAGTGTTATCCATGAACACAAGGTGGCAGCACAGCACTAGCTTTTCCTCTTTTGAATCTATTATTTCAAAGGCCAGCAGAAAAAGAAAGTGCTTTCACTAGGGACAGACAATGTTCAGGGTAACGTTAAACACATGTACGTGCTCAATCTGCACAAGGTATCTAATGTAAATTGCTTTCTTGCAAAGAGCTTAGTGTCTTCTTATACACACACAAAAAATGCCTCTGGCTTAGTTGGGAAACTTGGTTAATTCTTGGCAAGGTGACAGATGCATAGCTTGAAGGAACTTCTTTGTTTATCTTGAGATTATTAGGTTGAAAAAAGACATGCCTGAGCCCTGGGATCAACAGGCAACAATGCCTTGTTTTCTGCATAAATATAAAAGTCAGTTTGTCTTGGTTCAAGGCTAATTTTTTCTTTGTGGAATGATTATACTCTGTTTCTGCTTCCAGCTTTCCAAAACTCATAGATATATTGCAAAGCTTTACTAAAATATTTTTTGCTACCAAAGGCACAAAATAAGAGGTTAGAGGATGTTTTGAAATCCACCCTTTCCTGAATCTATGTTATCTTCAGCCTCCCCTCGATTCCCACAGTTAAAGAGAAATTACTGGAACTAAATGATAAGTCCTAATTAATTTGTATTTTGACAACGTATGAAGCTCAACAAGTACTCTGGCAATGGTGCAAAACCTTGGTCCAGGAAATGCTGTTTTTTTACGCTAAAGCACCACTCTGAATGATAATGCTGCTGGAATATTTGGGATTTGTTCAACTGGTCTTAGTCCAAACCAGATTGCAGTGCCCTGTAGGTTACTCATTATCTCTTTACCCTTGAGAACAGTATGGTCAAAACTCTGAGGCTCGTGGGAACGTGATCCTTGACCATAAGCAAGTACCAGCCCATGGGACATATAATGTTGGGAATGTAGTTTTCCCTTACATTTATGATCTGTTTGTAAAAGGAGAGCAAGCAGGCCCTGGTCACACATTTTCACTGGTGGCCCCAGGGCTGGTAAATAACCTCCCTGAGGAAACTCACTATGTAACTGGACTTCGTAACTGTAGGCATGTTGTTAAAACTTTTTACTCTGCAGCTTGTTGGTGTTTGGTGGAAATATTGCTCTTGTTTGCTGTGTTTTATTTTATTACTCATTAGTGCTGGTTTGATTGTACACTGCCCTGGGTATCATTCTTTCACAGAAATGTTATAAATAATATAGAGAGATATATATACAGGGTGGACTATCCTGACCAGTAAGGGGGGGGGAGAGAGAGAGAGAGATCTGGGATACATCCACTTGACTCCACTAAGCTCTGCCAGCAGGGTGTGCGTCTGAACTACAGTGGCATGGAGGCAGGGAGAGGAAGAGTAGGGCCACCCAAGGATCTGCTGGATCATAAGCCTGGAGTTGGCACAGCAAAAAAATCAGGGGAGGAGGCTTCTGTCCTAGATGGCATGAGCAGTGGGGCTTTATATATGGCAGTGGCTCCACCATTTTGTTCAGCCCTGCTGCTTGTTGGCCTAGAAGGTAGGATTGCCCCCTTATTGTTCCCTATAACGCTAGATCCCTAAGCAAATACACATCCCTGAGCTTACGTTTAGTGGTGCATCATCAGAACTCGCTATGCATTGGGTCCATCTATTTTTTCAGCCTCTAATCTATTTCACTTCTCTTCACTGCGTCACATAACTTGGTGTGAGATTTGGCAGAAAAATAGAACCGCAGCCTAATGGCCAAACTGCCCATTACATGAAGCACACTGTTTAAACTTTCAGTTAGGATCTGCCACTTCATCTCCTTAATGAATGCAGGAGGGCCATGGCAGAATTAACCTCCCTGCTCCACCATTTCCTGCTCCCTCTCTAAAATTACCCTCCCTCCAGGTGCTCTTTGCCCCGTAAGGTATTGATGAAGCAAATAGCACATTCTAGATGTCTTTGTTGGTGGTAAAGAAACTGGAGGGAGGATTTAACCCCCTTACCCCACATGCCACGACCCCATCTAGTCTTGACCCAACCACCCCCACCCCCTTTTCTTACAAAGGAGAACAGGCAAGTCATAAACATGTGTTGCACAAGGACTTTATGTAACATGTAGTTTGGCCCTATGATGGCTCTCTAGCGTCATGGCTAACAAAGATGCTGAGGAATGTGTGAGATCTGCAGAGAATTACCCTCAACATCCTCCCATACCTTTAATCCACAGCTGCACTCCAAGAAATATTACCTGTCTGCTTTTGTTTTCCCCCCTGAGTGGGATCCATGCTCTTAAGTATCCCTGGGTTTCTATGCAATAATAATGAAGGAAAGAGGCCTTTTAAAGAGGTCTCCAAGAAGCAAATTGGGTGTTGTAGGAGAGAAAATGGAAATAAAAATATAACAAAATGGATGAGAGTCTCATGGGTAGGGGTGTGAGAGAGGGAGAGGGGAGGGGTACCGGTAATTGAGGGAGATATTGAAGGAAGGCTTCAGGAACGAATGTCAACAATGAAGATCTCATCACACTGCTCCAGGGTCCTGCAGGGCTGTTTTCCTTTGGAGTTAATGGTGATGGTGGTTGTTTTCTTTTGTATGTTTTTTTGTTTTGTTTTTGCAGTGTGTGATATGCTTTTATCTGTGCTTGCATGGCAACAATACTTTTTATGTGTTAAGTTAAAATTGATCTTCCCAATGTGCTTGCATTAGTATTTTGAATGCTACAGTTAATATTCCCTTTACATTTTGGAATCAATACCTTTGGAGGTGGGATGGGACAAATTCTCCATCTCTTTTTGTCTTTCAGAACTTTCATGTACTGTATGTTACTGAAGTGCCAGCTAACTGGCTAGGGCTGAGCTTCCTGGATGCTCTTGGGGACAAGAAACACTTTCTGAGGGAGTGGTGTGAGAAGGCAGCCAATGATCATTCCCTCCTGGGGGCACTCTTCCCCATCTCTTTGAAGCCAAGTGGAGAACTGCATTGCTAGGTGGGTGCCAGTGTTGATACTACCTCTCTTTTTTTACATGGTTATTATTGATGTTGCTGTTGGGAGAGCAGATTGTACAGTAGACTACTGAAGCTGATGTAAGCTAGGTCTCATGGCAGCTATCTTAATTGTGGTGTAGGCCTAGCCTGCACATTGTTTGATTGTGTAGCCCAGGGGTGTCTACTCCACAGGCTGTATTTAGCCTAAGTGACATGTGGTGGTCCCCAAGACCTCCAATAATGCAATGTTTGTGGTGGCAAAAAGAGAGGGGGGAGGAACCACTCTGCTATTGACAGGCAAGGTGTGCAAAGGAACCCTCAGAGGTTTTCAGAGTAGTTAAGCCTCAGTATTTGTGGCTGAGAAGCCAATAACAGAGTCGGCTTGAAAATCATAGGTCTGTCACCTGTTGCTAGTTTGGTTTTGATATCCCGCTTTATCACTACCCGAAGGAGTCTCAAAGCGGCTAACGTTCTCCTTTCCCTTCCTCCCCCACAACAAACACTCTGTGAGGTGAGTGGGGCTGAGAGACTTCAGAGAAGTGTGACTAGCCCAAGGTCACCCAGCAGCTGCTTGTGGAGGAGCGGAGACGCGAACCCCAGTTCCCCAGATTAGGAGTCTACCGCTCTTAACCACTACACCACACTGGCTCTACTACTGCAGTCACAACAGCTTGTATCAGATACGCATCTCAGATAAGCATCCTGCCCCCTTTCATGGGAAAGCTGTGGCACCGTTTTGCTTTACTGTGGGCTGTGATGTGTTACTTCCACTGAGTCCTTCCTGGGGACAGTTTCTTTCTTTTTCTTTTCCTTCTCATGCAGAACATTTTTTTAACTAGTAGCCATTGAGAAGGGTATATGGGGTGTTGAGAAGGGGTAGTACCTCTGGTGGGGGACTCATTGTGCTCCTTCTGGAGTAGTTTGTCTGTCTTTGGTTCCCACCCTGCACTCAACTCTCACCTGCGGCTCCTAGAAGCTGTTAGCATGTGACAGAGGCCACATCCCAGGAAACTGCTTTGACCGGCTGACTAAACCAGTTGAGGGGTAGCCAGTGGGTCTCAAACCCTTGTTCAGATAGGGGCTTCCCCTGCATGAGGGGGACATAATGTGAATAAGTACTACTTCAAAATGAATTACTTGGACCTTGAGCAGTTCCTTGGCTGGAAGGCTCAAGGAGCTAATCAAAAAGCTCATTGGTCTAGAATGGATAGTGAGGGAAGTCAACTCAATATGTGTATGCATGGATTTGTGTGTGTATGAGTATGTGTGGCGAATTTTTATTCCGTGTGTATGCATGCACAAGTTAGAGTGAGTGCATGTTTGGTGGCCCAAACCACTTTGTCCTAGTATGTGGCCATTCTTGAATGCTGCCCTTGGGCTGAAAATATTAACCACACCTGGCCTCATCAGGATTTTAGGCTGTGTACTTCAGTGGAATATTGTAATTCTATAGCTAGATCTGCTCTGTAAGTCAAACCCAGTACTTTTGATAGCTTTTGGATGAGACCCATATTGCATAGGGATAGAAACAGCACATAACTTTACCAAACAAAAATCAAAGCTATAATTTCCCTCCCTCTTTTTATTTTATTTGATTGTAAACTTATTATGATTGGATCATATTCTTACATCAGTTTGAAAGTCAGCCCTCTTTTCAATTAATATTTTAGAGTAAGTCACCATGGAGTAAATTCTTCTCTTGATCACTGTTACAGGGGAAGGATTCATTCTGCTCTGGGCTTACTAAAACACAATCATCCATTAAAAAGTTATTTGGTTTTGAATTAAGTTACACAGCTCAGGCAGATTCAATAGGTTTATTATGGGCAAAGAGAACACATATTGAAGAGTTTGTTGAAATTAAAAACAGACTTCCAGATGAAAATCAATTAACTTTTAATGGTTAAAAAGCTGTTTTGAATAGTTTCAAAAGAATGCAAGACATATCTTAAAAATTAGAATGAATGTGCATTTTTAGGTGGCTAGTGCTTTCTGTACTGTAACAATAGCTTAAAAATGGCATTTCAAAAACCATAACCACAGAATGCGAGACTGCTTCATATCAAGGCTATTGGTGCACTGTTTGCTGAGAGAGAGAAAAGTTTACAAAAGACATTGATAGAGCTTTATGTTCTTCTATGGCAAATCTGATATAACTTGGTTGACATATTGTATGCTGAACATGGAGACAAAGATTTAACTGCAGTAGGCTTGCTTGGTCTCAGAGTGGGCAATTGCTTGCACCTGAAAACAAGATTTAAAAATAATCCTAAGCACTGTGTTTGTGGCACCAGAACTGACCCATCAGGATTTTTTCCATAAAAAAGCTTCATCAGAAAGAACTTGAGCCAGTTTTGTGTTGAAAGGCTGATAGAAATCTCGTAGAATTTCCTTTGTGATAGGTAACATAGGGCCCAAATTGCGATCTTCAGGCCTCCTAGTGTTTGATGCAGGACTTTTGGTAATTAGAGCTTCTTCTTTTTCACTTAGAGCACCTGTAGTAAAATTAAGAAAAGGAAAAAGATAACCACAAAATATGCTTGTATAGCTTTCTGTTATGCATTTCCTCAAACATTTCCAAGTTAAGTGACATGAGATGTATGAACGTGGCTTTTGGACATTATAGCTTGTTGTCTGAACAGGAAGCATGACTTCTTGGCAGTGCCTGAAGCGCACACTATCCCTTTTATTAGGACCAAACTATACATGGCATGAAATGTTTGCAAGAATTTACTATACAAGATTTTGGTTTTTCAATTGTTGTTCTTTTGTTCTTTTCGGCTGGTAGGGATAAGCAAGATACAGCCCCATGGAATGTAGAGAGGAAGCTTAGCCTTTTCTGTACATGCACCAAAAATCCCCCATCTGCAACTGCTATTGATGTCAATGGAAACTTCTCTGCTAGGGCTAATATAGCAGCTTTGGAAAGAACGTATTTGAAGAAGAAGAGCTCTCTGCTGGATCAGGCCAAAGGCACATCTAGTCCTGTGCCCTGTTCTCACAGTAGCAAACCAGATGCTTGAGGAAAGCCTAGAAGCAGGACTTGAGCACAACAACACTCTCCCTACTTGTGATTCCCAGAAACTGGTATTCAGAAGCATGCTGTCTCCAACAGTGGAGATAGAACATTGCCATCATGGCTAGTAGCCAGTGATAGCCTTATGCGCCTTGAAGCTGTCATTAAGGACCTTCTTCAGTGCGACTCCATTATGTGAGGAAAGGGTTAATTCTCCCCTTCTCTTGCACAATGGCTCTGGTTATGTTCACTGTGGCGTTTGCCCTCCTAGGTGTGTGACATCATACTGGGTTCATAAGGAAAGGGTTAACTAATTGTAAAATGACTAACCAATGGGAACCCAAGGGGAGGAGTTAGAGTTAGGGTGGTTGAGAAGTCAGTCTGGAGTTAGAGAAGAGACAGAGAGGATAAATCTGTGGGTTGGGCTAGTCTGATGTGAGAGAGTGAGAGAATCTGTTAAGAGGAGTCAAACAATTGATAATCAGTCAGTAGGTATTAGGAAGGTATAGGCCGGTAAAGAAACTAAAGTTAAATAACTGACAGGAATATTATCTGAGAAACCATAAACTTGTTAATGCTTATAAAATAAACTTGTTTATTTGGTTCAATTTTAACAACTGTCTGGACTCTGTGTTTTACCCAAGAGTAACAGGTTGGTGGCAGCGGGGAAGCGAGCACAGTGGTGGCACAGGGATCAATAGACCGTTAAACGTCTGGGGACCCTGTGTGATCACCACATTCACTTACATTCCCACTCTCATACTATTTAAGGAAGGGAATTCATGCATATTGAATGCTTGCATGCATTTAACCCCAGAACATTGTTTGCCCCTTAGGAGCATGAGCTTGAGATGCAGAAATAGGGGTTCTAGCCATTTTGTCCTACTTGAGAGTAGGCCTATTGAAAAGAATGGAGATAATTAACTTTGGGCCTTTAATTTCAGTGAGTCTACACTGAATAGAACTTAATTGGATACAACCCTGGGTATGTTAGTGCAAAGGGACCATGTGAAAACATGAAGAGTGTGGCTCCTGTTTCAAGCTGTAGTGTACAAGCCATTCTAAGTAAATATGTGTTCTTTTCTTTCTTTACACAATGTAAAAAAATAATAATTCCCTGCTGGTGCTGGATTGTTCTAGCTCAACACTCTAATTCCCACATATTAATACAAGTTTAATGCAACTGTTCTACTCCAGGTTATGTTCTGTAGTATTTAGACAGTTTTTAAATACTTAAAAGTTAACTGCATTTAAAACATAAGATGATTCCGTCCCCCATGTATCACTTAAATCATTTTGCATTGTAAGCAGCATGAATTGTTCATCTATTTTTAAAATGTCTAAACCAACCTTCATCCAAACAGAATAAATCCTTATGGCTGATTGTTTTCTTGGAACAATTTAGCATAAAATAATCATGAACGTACATTCTTTCTCCTTTTTTCTAAAAAGTTATCCTCTTATGATGGAGCTCCTGATGTCAGGAAGCATTTATGTCACTCATGCATAGAGGTCCAGCACACCCTCATGCAAAAATGATAGCAATTCACTTTTGAAATATATTACATGCTTCAAACTTTTGATGATCTAAAGCAGAGGTAGGCCACTTTGACATCTGGGTGGAGCGGAATACAAGCCCAGGAATCAGCTCCACTTGGGAGCTCCTAAGTGCAGCAGTTCCCAGCAGGACTTGCATCTGGTGCCATTTAAACAAAAAACACCAAACCCCAAGTCCCATTTGTAGGGGAACAATTGGAACCACACTCAAATGCTCCCAATTGTTCCTTTGCAGCTGCAGCTTTCCCTTACCCACAGATGACAGCAGGTGGACACGGCGAAAGAAAAAATGGCCTCATGGGACAAATTAGAATCCCTGGTGGACCTAATTTAGCCTGTGGGCAACGGTTCCCCATGCCTGATTCCCAAGCCTGACATAAGGCTGCTATTTAGCATAGCAGCTCATGTTGATCAGTTTCCACATAGAAATGGTTCACTGAAGGCCATCTTTGATATAGATAATCACTAAATTGCTCCATATGGAGGGGGGGGAGTGTGCAGCCATAACTTGATGCAACTGCACTACTTCATAGGTCTGTACATCTGCCAGTTCTTACAATGAACATGCAACATTCTTAAATGCAATATTCTTATACTATCTGTATAGGAAAGCATGTGGCAAGTGACCCAAAGGTAACATGAACCTGTGGATTAAAATTAATTTAAAACAGCATACCTCTTGGTTAAAAGACAAAGAATGCCTAAATTTAAGCAACTTGTTTTTCTTTAAGTTTGAATATATGTGAGCTAACTACAGAGCAATTACCTGGGACTGTCTGAGAGCAGATTTAGGAAGGGGGCTGAAGCTGAAGCCTTAGAAAAACAGGGCAAATTCATTAAATGTGCTTTAATCAGAAAAGTCAGAAAGTTTCCTACCTAAATCCAGAAACTGGAACACCATGTGCATAGTAAACTTAACGTTGGATGCATGATCCTCCAAGCGGAGAACTAGTATTTGATCTTTATTAAAAACTGTCAGCCAGTCCAAGAGAAAAACAACATACAGACCAACCTGGAGCCTTACCTAAAAGAATGAAAAACAAATAAATTATTGTTTTAAGAAAACACTCCAAATGAATTGGCCATGGCAGACAACAATAAGTGAGATTATGCAAGGCATAGGTTTATTGCAGGAATGTGACATACTCGTGGGTCACCATATGTGCTATAGCAGAGGACTCCCATTCCTGAAATTAGACTTTGGAAGGTTAACTTCTTACCTCCGCCTCTGCACCCATATTAGGCTTGAAAAACAGCAAAAAACATTTTTAAAGCCTAAATGGAGACGGGGAGAAAGTGAGTGTGCATGTGTTGTGCATACTTGCAGGGCTCATGTGTACAGCTGCAGCACTTCCATTGTACCCACAACAGTTTATCTGGTTTGCAAGTGTGCCCACGGACCCAGAAAAGTTGGCAACCCTGGCCTACATGCATCAGGGAAGCCCAGCGGGGAGGTGATAACTTCTCCCTCAGCTGTTATGCTGCCCTCTGATACTGGAGGCAGCATGCAGCCACCATGGCAAACAGCCATTGGATTTGTCTAATCCCATTTGAAAGCCATATCTTGTGGCAGCAATTTTTTTATCTTAAGTATGCATTGTGTGAAGAAGTACTTCTGACTTTCCAACATTCAGCTTCATTGGATAATCTCTTGTTCTAGACCAATGTTCTGAGCAAAGTAGAAAAATACCCCCATCTTCATTTTCACTGTGCCGGGCATAATTCTATACACCTCTATCATGTTCCCCTTTACTTCCCTTTCCCTCCAGACTACAAAGACCCAAATGATGTAAAGGTTCCTCACAGGGGAGAAAGGGGATAGTACATGAATGCACCCATTAATGCTCTAGCTGGGGGCTCACTTGATGGAATGCTCCTTTCTTACCAAAGATAAGCAGTTAAATCCCCAATTTAGAAGAAGATCCAGCCTTTTGTCTTCTATGTGGATGGATTTATTTTTAAGCAGAAAGACTTTGTCATATGAACCACCAGATTCAAACACAAGTTCATGAAGATAGTGGGGGTTTTTTTGGTAGGTTTTTTTTTGTATTTTTGTATTTTTTAATGTATTTATTACATATTCTAATATGTGATAATACCAGCTTCATGAAATTCTATTGTCTAAGAATCATATCAAGTGAGAACTGAAATGTACGTACGGGCATGGCATTGTTAATGGTGTTGTTGTACACACAGGCTCTCAGGGAGTAATCTGCCAGGCAATTTTCAAAGAGCTGCAGTGATTCAGCCACTTTTTCATGGAAGTCTTCTACAGATTTGTTAGCATTTGCAAAGTAAAGATAATCAGAATACAATCTGTAAATGAAATAACACAGGAACAATTGAAGCACAATTGCAGCTAAGCCATCCAACATCATCATCATAATAATAAACCAATAGCTATTGTCCAGGCAAGAAAAGAAAAGAAAAGAAAAGAAAAGAAAAGAAAAGAAAAGAAAAGAAAAGAAAAGAAAAGGAAGAGTGCTATTTGTATAGTAAGGCTGTGCTTTAATTTCTTGTTTATTCCAGCAGAAGTCTCACAGCTCCATTCCAAAGAAAATTAAACTGAAATGCCAGGCTGATCCAAGTTGCCTATCTGGCAAAGGTATCCTACAAATACCTCACCTTAGTGGGGCATACTTCCAAACATCTTCCCACCATCTCTCTGGTCATGCCAGGGGTGTCAGATGAGAAAAAATATGACAGGAACAAGATCTAATAATACTATTACTTGTCTTCTCTTTGCTAACTTACCATTTTTATCTCTCAAACCAGCCATATGAACCACACGATTCAGATCTTGACCCCATATTGCTCCTTGTAGACTATATTCCTTGCTGCTCTTGTTCATTCCTGTAGCTTTTGCTACCACTTTTATATTGATTATCCCAGTCTCATGGTCACTCTCATTAGTCTTGCTTGCTTATTAGTCACTCCTTTCTTCAATTCCCCATCTTCAGTTATCTTACTCTCAAGCCTCCCTCACCTCCAAATAACCTTCCTTCAGGGTCTTCTTTTCCAGTCCAGTGTCCACTGAACACTCTTTTTCAGCCACCTCTCCTCTGGTCTCACTATCTGTTGATTCCCTCCTGTTGTGGCCTCTTTCCTGACCTGTGCCTGCTACACAAAGTCACACTCAGCCCTAGGAACCACTTTGACCTTGGAATTTTGATACACTTTACTTCAGCCCGCTGTCACCTTTTGTTTTAAAAGATGTTTTAAGGTAAAACACCTGCTAGCAGCTTCAAGGTTGTTTACTTTGAAAGATATCCCCCCCTTCCTTTCATGTGACGAATAAGAACTCTATTGATTTTCATGAGAAGGAGGAAAAGAGAGTGCAGCAGAGATGTCAGAACAGCCAGAGGTGGGAAAGGAGGGTCTCACTAACTGCTGCGTCTCTGTGTGGTATGTTAAAACAACAGAGCCATGTACGAATGGGAAGCTCTGTCTGTAGGTATAATGAAAACAAACAGAAAAATGTGCCACTCCCAGCTTATATTTCACCGACAATACAGCCGTGCTGAATATTTGGCCGTGCTGAATATTTTGCTGCCTTAGGCTGTTTTACTGTGCATGAAATAGTTGGCTGTGAAACTGGAAGATATGAGAAAAACAGGAAGGATGGAGCCAGCCGATTCATTAAATGCGGCACTTTGAAACATAAACAATTTCCCCCCACTTTCCCTGCAGAAATGTGTGTGTAGAAGAAGGTTAGAGCTCACTAAAACCACATTATCAAAAGAAATCGAGAAAGGTGAAGTTTGCAATTTCTGCCTTGAGTAACATCAGTGCTAGCTAATAGCGCTTGCTATCTAGGTTAGACAGGCGAGAAGGTGGCCAAGAAAGTGAGCCAAAAGGATGGCTGGCATATGCGGCTCATTTAGATGGCTCTTTCTTGCCAACACCATTTAATCACATTCTCTAGATCAGAGGTGGGGAACCTGTGGCCATCCAGATGTTGGTGGGCTACCAATCATGTTGGCTAGGGCTGATGGGAGTTGTGGTCTAACAAGATCTGGAGGACTGCAGTTTCTCTATGCTTGCTCAAGATGGCAGGAAACTTGAACAGATAAAAATAAACAACATGATCATACATATCCATTCCAAAATAGAACACGAGTATGAAATTCTGTCTCAGAATTAAAATCTAATCTTATAGGAGGGCAGCAGCTTTCTGTACTTACATAACTATGAAGTTACCACCTAGAGTTTAGAATCAAGAAATAAGAATTGCAACTAAAGCTAGTCACAACTGTGATAGGGCAGAAATCACTTTGCGTGGACAGGCGGAGTCCCCAGATCCCGCGCGGTCCCCCCGTCATGTGGAATAACGACTCAAGACAACGTGCTATGGGATTAAATTGGCCACAACTTTATTAAATTTCAAATGTGGGTAGACCTTGGCTCAGGCATTGGGCGTTCTCCCTCCCCAGTCCCCAGCCGGGGACCTAGGGAGCATCAGGGTTATCCAGTGGGGGGGGGGGGATGGGCCGGCTCTGGAGAACATATGTTCAAGCAGAGATAGCCGCCCCCGTAACGCCGCCGCCGCAGGGGAGAGCAATGACGACCTTTCGGCGTACGGTCAAAGCCTCCCTTCAGAAAACCCCTTTAACGGGGAACCCTGGTATCGCCGCCGCAAAGAGGAAGATGGACAAAAGGATTCCGCCCAAGGCCTGATACCGCCAAAGTTGTGACGTTTTGCTACGGGAAAGGCGAAACCTGCCAATGCAGGGAAATTCCTTTCCGGCCCTTTAACAGCGACCTTAACGTAGCAGCGCCCGCATACCTGTGAAGAAAAGTTAACCTGCAAAACCTGTGAAGAAAAGTTAACCTGCAAAATAAGACATTAACTGAGGGTGGGTAGGGTGGGAGAAGCTCTGGAGCCAAGTGAGGATTCCCAGGTAAGATCCTCCCTCTATTGTGTGGGCAGGTAATCCCTCCCCTACCTGGCCTGGTCTCCTTGGCAACGCTTCCCCCAGGTGGGATTGGACAACTGACTGAGGTAGGCAGAGACCTCCAGGTATCCCACCTGAGGGAAGGCAAAGCCAAGCCTATGCTGTTGGAGCCGCTCCAGATCTAGGGGCTGCACGCGTCCACGCAAAGGGCGCCCCCCCGTTTTAAGCGGGGAGCGGTCATTAACATCTGGGATAATCTAGACATATGGCAACCCGTGCTGGGAGTGTCATTTAAAAATAGCTCAAAAACTTTAAAAAAAAAATATGGGGGGGGGGGGAGCTTAACAACTTTTCTGTCCGGACTTTCACTTTCTGAAATATGGCAACCCTAAATTGTGATTATTATTATGCAATGCTAATCTTTGCACTTAAGCGAAATATTAGCTGTTATGGGTTTATCTTGATACCAAGGGACATTCCTCAAAAAACTGGGGATCTGTCATTCATTTTGATTATAATCAACTTCAAATATGTTTCTCTCTGTGTGTTTTCTGTTGTTATCACTTGTCTGAATATTAGCAGAACTATGCCCAGCACAGTATGCTCTGTCAATGGTCTATCAGTTATACTTTTTTAAAACAAAAACAATTCACTAAAATGTATATCTTAAAAGACCAATCAGATTCTTATAACCAATTTTCCCATTGCAGGAAACTCATGCCTATATCTTGGTTAAGTACAATGACCTTTAGAAAGGGTCTTATCTCCTTCTCCAAACCCCATAACTGAAATCAATCTCCTTTCTGATGACCTTTTCCTGAATAGTCTGTTTATGTATGTGTGTCACAACAGAATCCTATATATGTCTACTCAAAATTAAGTCTCAGAGATCAGTGGAACATACTCCCACTTAAGTATGGATTAAGATTGCAGCCTTAGTTTCTCTTAGTAGAACATTTCTCCAAAGAGGGAATGAAATTGATTTTCCCAAGAGTTGTTAGAGATACATATGTCATGATTGTATGTCCAGATAAAATATGGTTTATGCGCAAGCCTTGAGCTCTCAAAACTCCCCTCCCTCTGCATGGCCAAGAGGGGAACTTTGCAAGATTTTGCTCAACTAGGGAACCTGGTTCGCATTGACTATGGTTTATTTAAGCAGTACAGCTTCAGAAACCAAGGTTTCAACTTCCTATGTTTTTGAGGCGTACCATGATTAGAGTTATACCACAGTCCCTGCCTCAGAGAAAAGGAGGTTAAAACTGTTAGCTAACTAAAGGGTTGATTAAAATGAAAAGCTTAGGAAGTCCTTCCCCCAGATGCAGGGGAGAAGAGATGGGAGTGTGCAAGGCTGAAGCACACCCTACACGGTTTAGTGATTAAACTATGGTACAGCAAGGGAACTCCATGTAGACAGTGGAGTGCCCACAAACTCCTTGTCAAGAGATTCTCATATTGTAATGAAATCTGTGTAAGTTGTAGGATATTTCCTTATTTATTTATTTTGCTTTGTGGGACATCTTTATAAAAACCAAATCTTTGCTGATGAGGATTTCAGCTGCTCTTGCTACTTATGGCTCACTTGATGCTGTTACCGACTGCCATAATCTATCACAATTAAGTGTAGGTGCACATGACTGCCTCTTCATCAGAAAAGATTGCAGAGGAAATGGAACCTAGCATAAAAAGTGGAACCATTTCTTTCAAGCACAGTTCCATATTTCAATTCTATCAGCATAAATACTTGTTCTTGATGTGTTCCCTATGTTAACAATTTTACGGAAGCTGTTTAATGATAGCAAAAATGAAAGGCTGAACCAGGCTTTAAATAAATGTTCACGGGTGGTCACATGGGCCTGCAGCTCTCAACAGTGTGACTGTTCCTCTTTCCTCTGTGTTGTCATGGTACAGAAATGTGTTTTTCCACAACTAAGGAAACATGCAGCTGCATGGTAGCTGCCTGCTTGTCTCTCTAATGCCAGAAGGAAAAGAGAAGGGGAAAAAAGGCATCGGAAAGGAAAAGTGAGTGAGCAGGCATGCCATAACACAACAGTCACATGAAGTGCTAGGGCAGCAGAAGAGCAACTGCAAGTTCAGCTGCCATAGTGTTCTGTTGCATTTCTAAGTTTAAACTATTAAATAAATTGCTGTATGAATCCCCTTGTTCATGCAGATTCTAGAAAAGGAAAATATGTGCACTGCAGCTACTGCTGGAATATTAAGGGGAATAGCACCAATGAGGAATATCTAGGCATTACCACAACCATGGCTATTGTATTCTCTTCCAGCACCCAAGATAACTCAGATTCTCTTTTGGCCAAATACTAATATCTCTGAAGATATTTTACAGCTGAGCTACGTGATTCATCATTATAGAATTCCATGGCTCAAAATGACTGGAAGTCAGTTAGTTTACAGGGGGAAGCAATGCTGCATATCAGTGTACAACTTTTCTAGACATAAAACACATATTTAACTCCAGTCCAGTTTAGGACTCTTAGTTTTCCTTTCTCCATCCCTACAGCATTCCTCTAAAGAAAACCCCAAAACTATTAAATAAATAGTGACAATAATGTTGGTGTAACCTCCCTTAGGTTAGGATGAAACCAGCATGTGGGTCTTTACTCTACCCATCAAATATTTACATTATGGCAAGGCACAGTTATGCTACTTGGCTGTCAGGACTAAAGACTTTACAATTCAGCAGTACATATAGGGTTAGATTTATCCCGTGGTGAGAGAAAAAGCACAATCTATTGTAATAGAAACTGTATCCATTACAAGTGGACAAAATTGGTATCTCCCAAGTTAAGGGGTATATTACGATATGAGACAGACACTAAAGCAACAGCTGGTGAATATTAGAGTCATATTGCACAGCATTTCCAGATCATTTACAGAAGAAAGCCACTTCATCCAGCTCTCTTGCATACAATTACCATCTGTTAACATTCAGAGGCCACAAAATATATTTATCAAGTCAACAGTGCACTGTCTACCATGCAGGGGGCCATGAGGTGACTTGGGCAATGGGGAGCACTACTGTTGACAGCTCTTATTCTATGTCATGCTGCTGATGAGAATAGAATTCTAATAAGGAAAACATTCACATCAGGAGGTAGTGTGTTTTCCCTATGGCTATCTTTCAAAAAAGAAAAAAGAAATTAAAAGCCAATTTACATTCTAATATTTGATTTTTATATATGTGGCCATGATGCAGGAAATGCTGGTGGCACTGGAAACTGATTTACCACCTTTTCTCCCATTTTGTAAAAATGACTGATCTGGAAAGAGGCAGAGCCTATGGACACAAATCAAATGAGACAAGGCAAATAATCTATGAGCCTGATCAGATTTTACTTCGTCCCCTACTTCCCACTGTACCTCCTTTTCACAGGGGGGAAATGAATGAACCATAAGTTCATCCATTTATTTGAATATGACATGACTAAAACTTCTTACAAGGAATTTAATGTCACAATGGGCCAGTTTAAGATTTACATCTTCCCTTGTGTGAGGAAAAGAACATGTGATCTTGCATGAATCCACAGCTCTCCCTAAGTATAAGCTGATCAGAAGCAGCATATGAACGGAACCTTTAAATAGGGATAAAAGTTATCATTTCCCTACAAAAATAATCTCATTCCTAAATTCCACAAGTTACTATTTTCAACCAGTGGTGCAAGTAATTATAGCCTCTTTAATAGTTTTATACCCCGACCCCCCTTCTCTTCAGATGCTAATGTGTATTACTTCACAATGTGGTAAGCTAGCCCTCCTATATATAGAGTCTCTCTTGTTCAGTCTGCTGAGTTTGACCTTCCAGCTCTGTTCTAACCAGCACCACTGTGTTAGAGATGAACAAAAATCCCCATGTTCCACTTGAAAATCATTTGAGTTTTCCAAGCATTTCCACTGAGAACATTTTATTTTCAAGTACTCGCAAAAGCCTTCGAGCTTTTGTGAATGCTTGAAAATAAAATGTTCACAAAAATCCAATGTGCCCATTGAACTCAATACAGACATGATGCCTCCATTAGTTTTAATAGACAGATTGAAACCTGTTGTGTACCGCAAAATGGCAGATGAAGGACAAAAAGTGGTAACAGCTGGGAGCAGCTCCTGCTTGAAATCATGGAGAGGTGTTATCAGTCGCTGTCAACAAGACTGAGCTAGATGGACCAGCGGTCTGATATGTTAATGTTTCAACAGGCAGATATAAACCTCTCAAACACCTGGCAGGAGGGCAACAAGCAGTGCACTATCTAAGAAACTTTAGGACTATTCCTTGGGAACTGAAGCCAGCACATTAAAGCCTTGGGGAAGAGGGGAACAGAACTATGCAGGAGACTTGCTCAAGTCACCTTAGAGAAAAGCATATCTTTGAAGCAGCAGAATAAGATTCTGATCCTGCAACTGTAGTATTCTCATTGCACAAAAGTAAGCAACAGTGAGTAATATTGCAGTGGTAGGGAAGCTTGCTTGTTTCTTTTTAAATACAAAAAGGGGAGATATGTGCCATGAGGCTAGAAAGGAGGAGCACATAGACTTGTGGGAGACAACTATGTGCTCCCTTGCACCACTTTTTCTTTTCAAATGCCTGTATAGCATTGTGGTAGGAATGGAGAAGGCATGGAAATCATAGCTGACAGAACCAAGAAAAGAACCACAATCACAAATACAAATACACCTTAGAGTTGGGGGTCCCAAACTATGGTCCATAAACTTCACCCAGATGGTCTGTGCATTTGCAGTTGAAGATGACATATTCATCACATTAAATACAAGTATTGATTTTTGAATTGTACTTTTATTGCTTCTTTTGTTTCACATTTTGCATTTTATTATATTACAATCTGAATCCTATGGCATTCAAACTGCAATACAATGAAGTACAACATATGAGAAAAAAGAGCAATAAAAATACAATTAAGAATCATATAGCATCTAGCACAGCACATTTCAATTGCTACAACAGGCAGAAAAAATAATTAAGTGATCCACCAAGACCCTGGGCAATCTTCAAGGGGTCCATGGGGTGGAGTGTGGACAGTTTGGAAACCACTGCCTTTGAGTGCATAAGCTCACATCAAAAGATGTGGCTGAGTATTACAGATGATATTTTCCCTTACTATCCTTGCCTGGGGCCTGCAGAGCAACATATATTGCTTTCCAATATATGTTGCTAGCCTCTGCCTAAAATATACACAAAAGAAGAAAAGAACTGAGCATGCCTTTAGTAAACTGAGGAAACTTAAATATTTCCAGGAAACAAATGTTATTACTTCAAGCTAGAAATAAGCAATACTTTGACCAAAAAACCAATGGAATAACAGGTGGGGGTTGGGAACTGAATTTCAGCTGTCCTGCATTCCTCAGATGTCCAAAGTTCTTTGTAGTTTCACCTCTTTCTGCCGTAACAGTAAAAGGATGAAAGTCATGGAATCCACTCCTAATAATGATTTATATACAGTACTCAGAGGAATGGTTGTTTGAAATTTAAAGCTTTGTTCTGATTTATCCCAAACTAATTATAAAAAGCAGACCTCAGCACTAGTGGGCCTTGCCAGGATGTAAGAGCACCAAACGCCAATGCCAAGCCTGGATGTGGTGACCTTAATATAATATTACTATTATCTGTCATTTTACATATGGTGAGACGTCTTTTGAATATAGTTAATGAGACCTCAGCTTAACCATATCATCAAGGCTTTTTTACTTAAATCCTTAGGAAAAGACGGTGCTATATTGTTCCATAAAACTGTCTGTACCTGTTGCCATGGGTTCTTTCAGGACGAAGAGCAGGACAGAAATGTTACGAATAAATAATAATAGAATACCATGTGACTGTTGAAATAAATCACTTTACCATTTTAAAAAGGTGAGAATTGGACCATGCAATACAAGGCAAACAAAACAGGGATATTAAGAAGCCGGTGGAATCCTGTGAAGAGGGTTAAAATATTTATTCCCGTATTACTGCTAAGGAGTACATGTCAGCAAAGGCTGAAGAACTGTGTTTCCTTTTCTTTCACTACAACTTGGAGTGGACTCTTGACCAAGGTACACACTACCTTGTGCAGGGGAGGAAAACCTGCTGACCTTTATTTCCATGCCTTATAGCAGATGGGCTACATTTGCCTTTTTCACACTGAAATTGCCCTAAGCAACTGGGATCTCCACACAGTTCTCGGTTTCCATAGTTACCTGCATCTCTGCTAATGTCAACAAGATGAAAGATTATCTGTTATGGGAGTTTTACTTGTTCAATTTTACAACTTGTATCAGTTCAGATTGCATACTGTATTAACTCTTTCCCAGATCATGCTCAAGAATTAAAGGCATTCAAAGTTTCTCCAATATATGGAAATCAGGATTGAAAATGTGATTAATTAATTCAGAATGGGAAGTCAAAGCTACCGGAGACTGTAATTCACCTTATTCTGAACACTAAGCAAAACAAGGAACATTCGTCCTTTGGTCCAGGGCTACATGCCAGTGGTGGGTGTGGCTACTCCACCCTCTCGCATGCACACACACATCTTCCTAAGGTAAGCTAAATGAATTAGCTGACAGGGAGAGGCAGGTGTCTTACTGCCCCCTCATCAAATGATCGATCTGATAGTGAGGGGGCAATTTGCATCAGGGCTGGGTGGAGAGGTTCAAACCTCTCTGCCCTCTGTCGTACCATGTCTACTTTAAATTTTCTTTTCTGTATTGCTGTCACCAATGTTGTTGAAGTCTTGGGGGATTGCATCAGGCTACTGGGCTACAGGTAAGCCATCTCTATTCTAGAGCTTCCTAAAGAATCCATTTCTACACTAAAAACACTATAGCTTTCCAGATTGTATTAGCCATATTAAAAACAAGTTTTTTAAAAAAACAATGGATTCAATGACGTGGTATGAGTGTTTATGGAGTCGAGTTGCGGTGGTGAGTTATGCTGCTCTCAACTTACCAATTTTGAGGGCAGCTGTCAACCATCCATGAGAACAAATAAAAAGAATAAAATACATTTCTTTGATACTATGTAAATATTGTTTGCTAACCTTTCAACAGGATCCCTAAGCATAACAATCAGCTTTGCATTTGGCTGGAAGGCATGGATGAAGTCCTGTATTAAGAATGGAGGCTCCCCTTCTGTACTGTTGTCATAGAAGAAAATCCAAGCGTTGTTGTCCCACATTGTCGAAGCACTCGCCTCTCCTAGGAATGACAAAAAGCTGCATATCAGTGTCACTCTAGATGACTGGCTCATTCTGACCACTGTTGTAAATGCACTGCAGGACCAGAACATTAAATGAAATATGCTAGGTCACTTCCTATTCTTGGCTATGGCAGCCAAAAATACACTTCTTAATAGTTGAGGGAGTTGGGTATGTCTTGGGCAGAGACTGAAAGGAAATACAATTGAGATTCCTGCATTGTAGGTGGTTGGATTGGATGATCCTCGGGATCCCTTCCAACTCTACATTTCTATGATCTTCAAATATCTGAAGGGCTACCACATGGAAGAGGGGGCAAGCTTATTTTTCACTGTTTCTGAGGGTAGGGCCCAAGCCAATGGTTTCAAATTACAAGAAAGGTGATTCTGACTAATCATTAGGAAGAACTTTCTGACAGTAAGAGCTATTCAATAGTGGAACAGACAACTTGAAAGGTAATGGACGCTCTTTCAAAGGAGGTTTTTAAACAAAGGTTGGATGGCCTTCTGTCACAGATTCTTTAGCTATTATTTCTGCATTTCAGGGGGTTAGATTAGATAACCCCTTGACTTCCCATCCAACTCAGAAATTCCATGATTCTATTGTTTCATCATCTCTCTCCCCCACCCCATAGCACCACAACACGAATTAATGTTTGTGAGGAGGAGTCTATATTTAACCCATGATGAATTAAATGCTGCTGCATTTATATATCAAATGAGAACAGCACATTCCAAAATATACCAATTTTTCATAGACGCTAAAAGCATACAACATACGATGAAACTGCCTACTTTCATTAAAAATGGCTCTTTAATGTCCTTAGCCAGAGATTAATGGGGAAAAAATCATGTTGTGCTTTCATAAACCATTCTGGTAAATTCATCATAATAAGGATCAAAAATAAATAAACCCTGTCTAAAATGCCTGGAGCTGCAAGGGTAATGTCTTGTGTAGGGCTTCTGAAACCTCCATGGCTTCATCTGGCAATATAATTACAACCCAATAAAGATTTGATTCAGAGATGTTTTTGACTGTAAAATTACTTTCCCTGGTAAAGTTAGAGGGATGTTTATAGTTTTAATTATATCTCTCCTTTTTAATCATTTGACGTTTAATAATGTGGCTCCCTAAGAAAATCTCAGATTTTCATATTTCCTATAGATGGATTCTTGACTAAATTGTATTTTTAACAAGGTAATAAAAAAAAGTTCATTATAATGAGCATATTAATTCAGATGATTTCCTGTAAACTTTATTAAGAAGAGGCCATGTAAACATTTTCCTTAACAAAAAGTTCAGCTCCTTGCAAAGGCAATTGCTCAAAAAAAGTACATTAGCCGTTTGAATTAGCATTCTTTCCCTTACAAGAGACCGATAAAATAAAAAATGTAGCTTGTATGTGTCCTTGATAATAAAAGTCCAGAAAGAGCACTTGAGGCACAATATTTGTTTATAGAAAGAGCAGTGAACCTGCTCATATCACAACAAAATAATGAGGCCTAATAGCTTCTTGGTTTAAAAAGTCAGGATATGTCAATAATGTCATAATAACTTTCGTAGGTCACAACAGCTTAGACTTTCCCCAGTCTCAGTAGACAGTAGAATAAGTTGGTCCCTTGAAGGAAATCCAACCTATCCCATCTCTTATGCCTAGCAAATGTTTATTGTCACTATATTTGGTTCCTTTATGTAACTAAACAGCAGCACAGCAGGCAGAAATTACAGGTGGAGGTTCCTATTAACACCACATCTCCATCCCATGAAAAGTTTTATTTCCTAAAGTTTCCCAAGGCATTTCTGGAGTCTGAGCAGACTTTGTTTCCGACCTGCTGATGCCACACTTGCAACTATCCTGCGCTGTCTTCCAAAAAAACAAAGTGCTGTTGCTGAATTAGGGTGACCAGATGCAAAAGAGGAAACCTGTGCCTTTAGCTTTGTGTAGAAACAGATATTTCAGCAGGTATAGCTTCTCATGCAAACTACACCACCTGAAATTGCCTCTCCTACCCAACCATTAAAGGTGCAAGGACTCTGTCCTCTTTGGCATCTGGTCAACCCTGCACTGAATGGATCCTAAGGGAAACAATAGAGCTAAAGTCCCATATACGTTATCTCATATATTCTTCCATGCCCATCAAGTTAATCAGATTACTTATTTGCTTCATATGATGTCATTTGCTGTGGTTAAATCAGTGGGACATAGTGATGGAATGCATCTAGATTTCACTAGCAAATGAAGGTATTTTTTATTCACAAAGTTTTTGCCCGATTCTGCATGTTTGTATTTCTTTGTAGTTATTTTTTATTTTAGATGGACACCATGTTGCATTGAACACTATATTGTTGCCAAAGTGCTATAAAGTGTTATAAATAACTCAATAATATTAATGCATTTTTAAACAGCCTCTATTTACACTGAAATCAAGGTGCAAAATTAAAGATTTATAATGCTCTTCTTTTCAGACAGATGTTTGCTCAACTTTTCATTACTAGTTGAAGGCACACTTTCATGATGCATTACCCTTTTGCCAACAGAAGTTGTTCTAATAAAATGCCTTATCCACATTTTTGCTATCGTATACTTAGCTTACCTTGCTAAGATACAGAGGAGATTAGTGAACTCTTATCTTAGTACAGATAACTACCGGTGTTATTAAAGCAAGTCTCATACCAGCAACATAAACCCCTATAAGCAGTAGTTTCTGTACCAATAATTATCTTGTTGAAGTCTTTTGCAGTGTCCCCCTGCAACACACTCTGAATCTGATGAGCAGCCAAGTCAAACAAGTCCAGGTAATCTTCCACTGGGTAGCGATCATGAAATCCATCCCTCAGACGAATTATCCCTGAAAGCAAAAATAAATAAATAAAGTAAGCCTGGAATCTACAGTGGTATAGTAGAGATGTTTACTGCTCTGCCTTTTGGACTATTTGGTGGAAGACCCTGTTCAAATAGCATAATCATAAATAGGATACGATAGTTATTCAATTATACTGATGGTTCAACAAGGAAGTAACATGAATAACTATTTTCTTGCATGGTAGCTGCAGCAGGAATACTGCTTGCATAGAAACAGAGCTCTCAAATAACACCTGGTATTGAATTAGTGGACACATAACATTTGGGAATTTCTTTTAATGAAGTCAAAAGAACCAGGACAGAGACAAAATGGCAATATAGCAAACTGGATTTGATGTGATGTGGTTAAGTACCATCAAAAGAACTTATTTTCTCCAAATTATAAACTACTGCTGTGAAATGTTCTGAAATTTAAAGAACTGATTTACTCTCAGTATATCAATATTTTTCAACTTACTTTATAAAACACTATATTCTATTATTTTTTCAAGTTCTTTTTTATTGTAAAATTAACAGTAATAAAACATGTCCAAAACCCTAAATAAATAAGGATACGATAAAAAGAGTCAGAATGGTTGCATGATTAATTTCTACATAATCTATTCCATGTAGCAAGTTCTTTGTAGTCTACATGTACATGAACATGAATAAATTGTTCTTATTTTTTCTTTAAGCCACCTTGAGTTCCTGTCAGGGGAAAAGGCAGCACTATAAATAAATATATAATTACAATTATACATATGTGTGCATAAATACGGACATTGATAATTGTGTATTTATTTCACATGAGTGTAAATACTATTTACATCCTGGCCACATAGTAACAGAAGCCACCTTGGTGCTTGCTAGGGAAGCTCTTAGTGACAAATCTAAATGGTGTAACCTTATGAAGAAGACCACAGGATGACATTAAATAAGGAAGTGCTAATTAGCATGGACTTAACCGTCCAGGGGTCCTTTACCTTTAACCTTTGTATTATAGAACCGGCCCAGTAAGCCAGAAGCAGACAGAGCACAAGGAAGGTCCAATAAAATATTTTATTGGAAGATTCTTATAAAAGGAATCTCTTTCTCTTTCTAGATTATGGTTGTTTCATTAGGCAGAAAAGTGCACGAGAACCATGAGTCAAAGAAAGTCTGCCTAGTATCTTCTATACTAAAGCACAGTCTGCCACTGTAGAAATGAATGAATAAGGAGATATTAATAGGTCAGAGCAAACTACAAAGACTTCAGAGCAAAGAACCGGGAAATGCAACCAAGAGAATTATGTAGAAGGCCCAGAGGATTCTGGTTTTAACCAGGTATTTATTATCATGCCAGTGTTTGTGAAGCTGCTCCAAAATATCTAGGTCCTGGCACATCTAGGCCTGATGGTGAATAGACTGGAGGCTGCTATAAAGATGTAGACTGGGTCCTGGAGTCAGGCAAGGAAGTGAGTACCTGATTCATATTGAGCAGGCTGCAAACTTCACAGTGCTCCTGTACATAAGCATGGTATGGCCTGCATGCTTTGAATTAGTTTTTCATGGCCTCCTTCCTTTTGGATGCTGCTGGAGCAATAGCCCAAAGGACTTTATTTGTGCTGTGCCAGGCACAGTAGGCATAAAGGCCTCTTGCTTTTAGTGTATAGCAGTGATGACATCAATATACCTCAAAAGGCCTTGGAGGTCTCTGGACAGATAAAACAAGGCATGGCATGGTGGGCAACCCAAGCTGTATCAAGCTGTATCATCACTGCATTAGAATTTAGTAGTTCCTCCCAATTTTTATAGGGTGCTCTGCCCTGTCAGAACTCCAAATCCACAGCTAAATGCCAAATATTTGCAAAATATGGAAGCAAGCCTACTTATAATATAACTTGGAATTCTGGGGGAAAGTGTATTTTTTGCTATTATGTTAATGAGTTTCATGTTCTTATTTTGTGTTTTTATGTTGTAAGCCACCCTGTGATCTTCAGATGAAGGGTGGTATATAACTTTAACGAGGAAGAAGCAGCAGAAGAAGGCTGGTTTATGGGTATTCTTCCATGCTGTTACATGTAACTTGTTAGCATGCCTGTGTTCCACTCAGAGTGGCATACATAGTCTTCTCGGCCAGATGGCAAAGCCCAGAGTTTCTCAGCTTTGGAGATGTACCTGCCTGGTCCTTTCAAATAATTCTAAAACAGTTGTTGTTTGCATTTGGCCTCAGAACATGGAATTTTATTTGAAATAAATTCAGAAGTTGTTTTATTGGGCCAAGTATAGAACTCGTATAAGAGACAAACCACAAAGAATATGCTTGAAAGAACACTGCACACCAATTAAAATCCCTCTGAAATTAGTTCAGCTCAATTTTATTGAGTTTGCTGCTTCAACTGCCTTAGTAGAGGAAACCAGCTGTGCCAATTTAGTCCATTTCAACTAGAGGGACTTCACTCATACTTGAAGGCATTATCATATATAATCTGAAAAGCAGTGGTTTCCTATTCAAACCAATTTGCAGACAGAAGAAGCTCTGTTGTGTATTCGTTCTAAGGCTTTATCTGAAGCAGGGGGAGGGCGTACACAACTGAACCTATCCCCTGTGTGGTATAAACCTCAGGCTACTAGGCCATCTATATCACTAATCATAAGCCAAAACACTGGTGTTAAAATCCATAGAGGCTAAACTGTTCCCTTGTGTCTTGAGACATACTGAGCAGAACCAGACTGAAGTGACTACAACCAGGCTTGGCAGGGAGGGAGCTCAGTTTTCAATAATAAAAAAATAATGAAAACATATTCTCTACTACTTTGATATTTCAAGATTTGAATCCTTGCAACTCTTGAAAGCAAATAAAAATAAATCTGTTTCCTGAACTAAAAATCCTAGGAAACCCGTCAGCAGAATGGTAGCAGGGTCAGTGTCAACATCCACGGGCAGAAGCCCAAGGATTCCAGGTGCTGACGCTGGTCCTGCTTTCATTGTAATTGCTTCCAACCCTCACTCCTGCCAAACTGGCACTCAAGCAAGGTAGATATTAGAAACTGTTGTCACTATGTCCTTGAATGAGCTCATCATCAGATGGGAACTAGCACTAAGTCTGTTCACCTTTCAAACCAGGCCAATACAGACTGTGGAGTCAAGCTCTGTTATAAAACACTATGCAGCTGAAGCATCTGGGCAGGCTAATCACACATGCCTGTATTCTAAGATAGCTCAGTCGGTAGAGCACGAGACTCTTAATCTCAAGATTGTGGGTTCGAGCCCTGTGTTGGGCAAAATATTCCTGCATTTCAGGCGGCTGGACTAGATAATCCTTGCAGTCCCTTCCAACTCTATTATTCTATGCAACTGGCACCTTTCCTCCAAGGGAAAACCCATGCAATCTGCCTTATCCTTGTGGCTGCATCATCCATATACCAGCCACAGGCCCAGCACCAGAGTTCCATGGGCAGCTGCCCATGACATGAGCCCTTTGCTTTGGGCAAATGAAAACCACTGACACTGCAGCCTTAGCAGCTGAAGCACCCAGCATATTAACTCCACAGGGACCTCACATACTAAGAGGGGGCTTAAAACAGTGGAGACTAGCAGAACTTGCTCACTAAACTTCCCTCCCTTTTATGATGCTGCTGCATATACCTGTCACTTTCAAGGGGTGAGAGTCCCTGGGGGCAGGAAACCAAGAGCCCGACTAAACCTGGTATTGATCAAGCCACATGGAACTGTCAAAAAGAAAAGCAGCTCTCATGTTACTGCAGGGCACTGCCTGAAATGGATTTTTAGCATCAACTCCTTTACCTAAGCCAGAGCAGGTATTTTGAAAGAACTACACAAAAAGGCAGATTTGTATAGACACCTGCTTATGACCAAACAACAAACAGTGCTACCCATACTAGGTTTTTCTAGTTGATGACAGATTATAAATTTGTGCAATGTTAAGATTTCAGCACACAGCTGACAAGCAACCTGGGCATTATATAGATCAATTAATTAATATTAGGGCAGGCTATTGTTTATACCAATCCAGCTGATAGGCTTCTCTATATTAGGCTGCTGATTTGGGGGCTTGTTACGTGCACTTC
Organism: Podarcis filfolensis; assembly: GCF_964270895.1. Taxonomy (NCBI): domain Eukaryota; kingdom Metazoa; phylum Chordata; class Lepidosauria; order Squamata; family Lacertidae; genus Podarcis; species Podarcis filfolensis. The sequence goes on from NC_139608.1 coordinate 54,889,098, forward strand.
CAGTGTGTATCCAAGGCAATTTGCCACAGATACAGACATTAAGGCTAGACCTATTGGTTTCCAGCATTAGGTCTACTGCTAACTAGGGATGGAGAAACTTAAAAATGAAGAGATGCTGCTTCCAAAGGAAGATTTAAGAATTCATTTCTGCAAAAACAGCTCTGCGTCAGATAAGTGTGTTTACTCACCAAACCTTTTCCTTGTCCACCAGTGAGGCTCCTTAATTGCTGAGAATCTCACATCAGGATGTAACCTGAGCCTATCATAAAGGTCTGTTGTTCCACACTTTGGCTGGCCTATGATGTAGAAATGGGGAAGGCAGCGTAGCCGGTAGTGCTTCTCCTTGTAATGATACAAATGGCTCCAAAACACCTTTCTAAGGTAATCAAATATTGTCCGAAAACGTTTGGAATATAACGCATATGAGTTTGTAGCATAAGGATCCCTAGTAGTGTTTCCTTTGTATTCTTCATACCAACAAGGATTCTTGCTGTTTGGAAGAAACTTGTTAGGAATTACGGAAAACATCTGCAAAACAGAGAATAAAAGCTCTCATTAAGGCAGGAAACAAAGAACATGGTAGTACTTCTGGTTATGATAATCCTATTGTTTACACATTCCAGACATTTTAATGTTCCGATAGCCTATGCTGTTGCACAGATATAAGACCAGGAGGATATGTAGAGCTGGCAGAGAAGAGGAATATATTTGTAAAGCCCAGCTCTTAAACACAAAAAGAAGTGATATGGTTATCTAAACCTAAATATTGCATCTATGCAGACTTCCATAGATAGAATTGTATTTTAAGAAATTAATTCCTAGAGCAGATGGAATTCATCTATGTATAACAAAATTATAATGCATCAACAGAAGGAATAATTTGAGAAAAGCAGCACACACTACATAACACAGCAATTCTCTACAAAAGCATACCACTCTATTAAATATGAGGGGGGGTTGGGAACCTTTTATAGCTCAAGGGACTTCTGGGACCCACATGCCAGTGTTGGGTGGTACCAGAAGCAAAAGTAGATGGAGCAACAAATGTGAATTTTACCATTGTACAGTAGGCTAGTTTCTATACACATTCACACACACACTCTCTCTCATCCATCCAGACAAGCAAACAGCATTATGAAAGTTCATGGATACATTTCCTGCAGGGAAAGGGATTCAAGAAGGGTGCAAACCAGGACTGGTGGGGCTAGAAAAGGGATGTAGGAGGGACAGGCAGAGTGACCTGAATGCTGCATTGAGATCATACACCCCTAGACTACAATCAGAAGGGCCAACAGGATTTTCTGGGTCCAGTATACTGTATATGGATTGGCCACATTGACCTACTCACAAAAGAGACAACAGATTTGTATACATTCTGTGTGATAAAATGTCTGACAGCTAGAATGTGAGTATCTTTCCCCATACTTGCACTTAATCTGTTGAATTTTTGCATTCCACAAAGCTTTCTCCAATGCTAACCCAAAAGCGAATCCTAGGCTGAAATCATGTACTACTTTTACCTGGGAATAATCCCCATTAAATATGAAGAGACTTATTTCTGTGTAGACACTGTACAGTACTTCATTGTACCTGTAAGTTAACTGCAGAGTGAATTCTTAATGAGAGTCTGGTCTTTAGTTCCTGCACAGTAGGAGACATATGGAAGACTATTTGCAACAGTTTTCACATTTTGCTTTTGCCATTTCTGCTTTTCATCTTGTTTTAGCATGGGCAACTGAGAACAGAAGACCTGATGCTACAGTTGTAGAAACTGTCACCCTGAGCTATATCTGTAATGAGTTTGCACAGCGATTCACACACTGCTTCCAACATGGTCATATCCCTGCACAAACGTAAAAGAAACGCCACATAATGTTCTATAGTATCATCAAGCATTCTGCCACCTGGGCGTCTGACTTCACACAGGTCACTTTCATGTTGCTTCCACTATAGCATCCTACAGAAATAACTGGACCTAGTAAAGATACAAGTTTATGTTGTATAGGTTTACGATACTACTGGACAGTATACCAGTGGTTTCAATAATAGTCATAGATTAATTTATTGGATGAATTATAGGGTAAAGGAAAACCAAGGTGAATTTTCAGAGTCAAAGCAATAACAGAAATCCTTGGGAGATCACAAAGTGACTCTTGTGGTTTATATGGAACTAATTCAGAGATGTATGGAGTGGTTGGGGACATAGGAATCTTCCTTATACCAAATCAGACCATTTTTTCATCTAGCTCGCTTCTGTCTCTACTGACTGACCGCAGGTCTCCAGGATTTCAATTCCCAGGCAATCACTCACAATAACACTAGTTCAATGCTTATCTAAGTGAACCAAAGAGGTACAGATTGAGCTTCACTTGATATCGCATAGGAAGGATATAGTTCACCAATATTAATAGTAAACCTAAACAGTCACACCTAAGAAAGTATCTCAGCTTGGTATTGTGAACACTGGAAAACCTGGCTGAAGGTTATTGAAATGTGCAAGTCCAATAAGATTAAGCAAACTGGAAGATATGCATGCAAGGAAATAATAATTAGGAAACACTGGTTTAAATGAAGATGAAATACACAGATCAAATTAATGTTCAGGTTTAGTTAATAAAACTGTACCACTTTCATTGTGAAGAAACACTGACTTCTAGTTGTTTAACATAAATTCTATATCTTCCTGAAATCCCTCAGATTTTAGCATTTTAGAGTCCTAAAAGTCTAAGGAGCAGATTGTGCTTCAAAGTGTTCATATGGACCTTTAAGCGTGTCTCCATCCAATAATTTTCTCTTCCCACATACTCCCAAACATCTGTTAACACTCTACATTCCTGAGCATCTACAAACTGCATATAAGAAACCTTCTTGGAAGAATTTCCTGCTTGGCAGGGGGTTGGACTCGATGGCCCTTGTGGTCTCTTCCAACTCTATGATTCTATGAATTAGACTTATCTAGATAAAGTATTCTTAGACCTTTCTGTGTTCACTCTCTTCAGGTCTGATTTACCAATAGCAGTGGCAACCACATCTCTGTTTCCTGTACACCAGTAAAATTATGAGAAAGCATGTAGTGATAAGCCAGTTTTCATGTCTGGTATTTATATAGCAGCAATTGCACAAATTAGATGCATGCAAGGAGGAAATCTTAAAATCTCTTTCCGTGATGGGCTTTGTCGACATGAAAAGAGCTTTTAAGTTCTCATACTTGCTTACTAGGCTCTGGGAGGCTCCCTCAAGATTCCATGGGGCCATATGAAATCTCATGAGATTCCATGGAAGCTCCCAGAGCCTGCATGAGACCTTCCCACAACCCAGTAAGCCTGGTTTCATGGAGGGCCAGGCCCACTTGCAACACCAGCTTCAGAATGGTAGGAAGCGTCACACTGGGGCAGTTTTGGGATTTTTCTGACTATACGCAATTTTGGCTTTACTCGCAACCCTCCAGAACGGACCTGTGCAACTTGTGAGTCTATTGTATATACAATTGATAAAAATCACTTCATTTAAGGGTCTGATCTGACCAGCAGAATGTCTATGATCATCCAGCTACAGTAACTACCTCACTGTTTGATCTGATCTTCCCATATTTCCAGAGGAAACATAGAAAGCACCACAGTGGCTTTCCCTAGGCTCCAACATGTGTGTTCCAGCTTCTGAGACTATCTATTGTTCTCAATCATATCTACTACTGGGTCATATCAAAAGCATGAATGAAGAGATATACACCTATACAACTGATAGGGAGTTCCAACACCTTGCTAAATGTCAATGTTAACCTAAACTGAAGTGCATCTGCCTTGATTCCTCAGTGAGTGTTAACTTAAGAGTGCATTGGCTTATAATGGCATCACTGTGTTGGTGTTGAATAGATACTACAGAGAGTAATGGTCAAGGTTACCATTTTTTAATAAATAGTTCTCCCTCTTGTATACTCACATGCATCTCTTGTTTCTTCAAATCTTCTAAGTCTGGAAGATGTCTAGTTATAAACTCAATGTTTGTAGTAATGGTGTCAATAATTACTTTAATGCTTGGATAATCCTTTGCATATGAAATATTCATTTTAGATGTTTGGTAATGGTCTTTCATATCACAGAGGCTCTCATTGTCCATTAAGTTTGAACTGCTAGTAAAAGCTCCATATCGTAGTGCTGGCTGCATCAGCAAGAGGCCACGTTTAGCTCCAGTCAGTATATAGGATGCCATCACTAGCATCATTATTAATAATCCAAACATTAAACTGCATAGTTTTCCTTTCTTCAAGCAAAACAATCCAGTCCAGCTTTCACTGTGATAAGTCCTTACTTCTAGCACTGCAAGCAAGTTCATCTGTTTGCTATCCACGTGCAACAGAACTTTATTTTTATCTCTGCACAGAGAAGGACACTCTTTAATATTGTGAGTTGGCCGCTGGCACTTGAAACATTGTCTGTGCAAGTCATTTGATAACAATGCTATGCAACGTTGAATGCAATGCTTCATATTAGTACCATTAAAGAATTGGTGTAAGGAGCCATTTCAAATGGATGAAAGTCACTTTCTACGAGCAATCAAGAAACTTTGTCAAATCAGTATATTTTTTTAAAAATAGATGGCAACTACTGAAAATAATATGGCAATGTATTAGAGGCACATTATACTTGATCTCGACATACAATTTTTTTTTTTTAAGTTGATGATGATGAGTTCAGGTTTTTCCCATTGAACAAAATGAGGAGAGTGGGATTTCACTGTACAGAGTGAAGAGACACAAAAAACAAAAGGAGCTCATTGTCCTTTCATCAAAATTAAAAAAATTTAGGTATGTGAGAGAATAGATTCTTCTTGAGATTTAAATATATTCCTTTAAAATGTAGGTTCCAAGACAGAGAAATGATCTGGAGTTCTTCATTTTTATAATCACTTCAGAAGATTCTGTTGTGTAACCTAGAAGAGAACAAAGAGAAAACGTGAATAAAATTATCTGTCCAGAAGTCAGATCAAAGTGTTACTCACTTTATTAGGCACTGGACTATTAACCCTGGTTGATGAAACTATGCTAAATTTCATATTAAGCGGAAAGGTAAATTCTGAGTACTGGGAATAAGTATAGATGACTTGAAAATGATTTGGACAGGAACTTGAAGGACTAACTACTTGCATGAACTGGCTGAACTACTCATCCCCTTTTGAGGTGGTATCTATCCAGTGCCCCATCCTCTGAGGTGAGGAGGATAGCAACAAAAGTCAGGGCCTTCACCAAACCATAAGGCTTCCCCCCCCCAATAATTTAGGGGGGATTAAATTTCTGCTTTTTGCTTTGGTTTTTAATAGAATCTGGTGCATGCTTCTGAACTGAATTTGTTGTGTGTTTATCTGCTTGATTTTTCCTTGATTGTTTTGAGGTATTGTGAGCCATCTGAAGAATCCCCGTGATTAAGAGGCAGGATATAAATATTTGAGATAAAGAGATAGAAAGATGAGGTACATGGAAGGGAAAGGTGGTGAGCGTGTCAACTGACAATTTTATGCTGGGATACTCTGAAGACTATGGTACAGATTACAAATAAGATTAAGCTAAGCAATCATCTGGGTCAAGATTACCCAGTGGGACATTCTAAAGGCCAATCTAATGGATCTGTGGGGCAAGAAAGCTGTTTGGAAAGGGAGCAGCATCCGTGGTTTGTGTGAAGGCTCCACAGGCAAATTTTGAGCAAAGAATAATACTAGCACAGTGTATTTTTGAGTAGCAAAATCCACCAAGTTTGTATTGGGCAGGAAGAAAAAGCCATGGTTAAGGGTTCAGGAATACAGCAGCCCCTAGAGATTCTCAAAAATGAATTGTGGCCACAAATTGATTTCTGTTTTCCAGTCCTTGCTTGGACATACTCATTATTAACCTAAGCAACAAAGGGGTAATAAGTAGGATACTTCTGGAGAGAAAGTAATTGAATGTCTCTCCTTTTCAAGATCAATAAAGAATATTAAGCAGCAGCACCAAAAAAATGCATTAAACTGTTGCAAATAAATTTTAATACTGTGGAGGTAGCATATTCCAAGAATTCAAGGGGAAATGAGAATATGGCTATATCAGACCAGTGCATTAACCCTTTCTTCTCTAATGTGCAGTTCAAGAAGAAACACTTGGACCTTTAGATATGTATAGCACTGGGATTTTTTTCTCTTCCCAACCCCAGGAAACAGTTGTGGTACTTGTGGTAAATCCAAAGTCTCACTGAAGCGCACAGCGCCAGCAGCACAACTCTTTGAAACAGAGCCTTAATTGCTCACATTCTATTAAATTAAAATTTTGATCGCAATTAAATTTCAGCAGGACAGAAAAGCCTCTGATTCCATTATGACATACCGTATTTAAAGTATCTATAGCATCAACTAACATTTTGTTTATATCATGAAGGATTTCAGAGATGTAAACATTTTGACCAATCACATTTTACAAAACATAACTGAAATTATGTGTGCTACAAGGAAAAAAAATGAACCAAGAAATCACTGTAATGGAAAATTAAGACATGTACATTAAACCACACACTGCTACTGCTTAGGGATGCTATACTCTACGGTTTCATTCAACATTTATTAAGCACACCAACCTGATCCCCACTTCCCAGATGAATACATAAGATTGTAATGTAGTTGTTGCATTGTCTTCTGCTGCTTTTACAGGAACTCTACAAGCTGAGTTAATGGCAAATTAAACTTCATTCTTGATGAGGCCCAGAAGCCTACACTGATCAGTAACCAGCTCCTTCAGCCAGACCACACCTCTGACTCATAGATGTTTCTCTAAAGGTGGCACATGTAGGGAACTGTATTAAGTTGCTAATGCATGCATTAGAGCAGGCATCCCCAAACTCGGCCCTCCAGATGTTTTGGGACTACAACTCCCATCATCCCTAGCTAACAGGACCAGTGGTCAGGGATGATGGGAACTGTAGTCCCAAAACATTTGGAGGGCCGAGTTTGGGGATGCCTGCATTAGAGATATCCTTCCGTTTTCCATTAGGGATACTGTTCTTGGCTCAGAAAATGTATCAAAATATGCATTAAAATGTTTAGATGAATATAAGAATATGTTTAATTTATGTCAAAATGCATATAAAATGTGTTTTAGGAGACTATACGGACAGAAATGCATGTTTTGTTGGGGAGAAAACGTCAGTAAATGTGAATTTTCATACATTGCTTTAAAATGCAGATTGACATGTAAACAGGGTGGACTAGATTTAGGAATGGGCTTATGGATGCAAAATACACATGGACCAGAAATAGACATCCATCTATCCCCAACTCTTGAACCACAGAAATAAAATGAAAATTGTGCACATAAGAACTTAGTCTACAAATAGGGTTCCCTATGCTGGCTAATTGGCTATGGAGTTTGAATCATATGTTTGATGACAGATAACCTTTTGAGGGACACCTAAACAACTTGTGCAAATACCAAGCTTTTTTCCTCCATGTTTGTGCCAACTCTTGAACACTGATTGGACCCAGATCTTAATAACTAACACAGTTGTAAGTGTCCCTTTACATGAGACGGTGATCAATAAGGTAGTGGCCTCTCAATCAAGACATTATTGGAAGTTTCTATGCCAGGTACAAAAGTTGTTATTCACCCAAACTTTTAGTTAAAGTAGTGCTCCTAACTTTGTCGGAGTAAGATCAGTGAAATCTCCAGTCCAAGCTCACGAAGAATCTATTTATATGTTATTTGTAAACCTCCTTTCAAGACTGCATTTTTCTGATTCAACCAATTATTCTGGTTCCACAGTAGCGAGAACAAAGTTTGCTAAATAGGACACAGAGGAAATCAGATAAGATTCAATATGGTTTATAGAATACATGTTATTAGACGCCTGCATTTACAGGTGTTTTTGACTTACAGAAAATCTTTCCGTCTGCAATTTGTCCAAAAAAAAAAAAAAGAACACAGCATATAAAGAACACAGATTCATGTTATCATTGGCACTGGAAACAGGTACATTCCAGTTTTTACTTTGTAAAACTAGCAAATATATAAAAGAAAATTACTACCATGAAGTCTTCTTACAATATACCAAACTAAGTTTTCAACTACCAGTTGCTGCTTCAAGTGCACAACGTTTTCTTATACAGTTCTTATGAAAACCAGCTGAGTCCCTAAGGGCTTAACACTGACTTACAGGCATAATTACTGTATGTTTGAAAAAAGTTTGTAATTAAAATCAGCAAATGACAGAAAGTGGAGCATTTGAACTGCTTCTTGTGCTGAGCACCGGCTTCTGTCTGAGTAGAATTAGAAGACCCAGAAGGAGCCTTCAGAAATGTTCAAAAGCATTATTAGAGATATATGTGCCAGTACATAAATAAGAACCTTCATATAACAACTCCTGAAAATAAGTTTCAAGTTTCAATACGATTACTCACATTAGTAAAAGGAACACATGGATGGGTTTTAATGACCCTGCAGGCTTTAAACTAAGATGTTAAGAGAAGTGAAAGAAAAGAGAATTGCAAAAATAGTAAGCTGACTTCAGAATAATTGCATAATATGATTGTGGAACATTTAAATAAATGGGATGAATTATTTAAATAAACAAGACAATTATGTGATTCACATTTTACAAGGGTTTGTTTCACTGTGATCAAGTAGTATATTTGCCCACCAAGAACGATGAAATACTGTAAACTGCTATAATAGTTGGAGAATAGGAAATTACTCACCCTTTAAAATTAACTATTAGCAGCAAACTTTACATGCTAAATATCATGGTGTTTTAGTATACAACACTTGCAAACCGTATGTAGCAATCCCAGCAGAAAACTTTAATAGCCTGAGAACACGATGAAGGAAGAATCCATTGTAGCTGGATTTATACTAAACTGAGCATTGCTGCATCTTGCATTGTGTGCACATTTGTGTGTGAGTGGCTTGTGCAGTTTATTAAAAATAGCCCAATCAATTATATGCAAAATTATGCTGTGTGTGTGTGTGTGTGTGCGTGTGTGTGTGTTATAAAAGGACCAGGCCACATGCAGTACTACATTTCTGAATAGTAATTTTGCAAATATTAATACATACGTAGATATTAATACATAAGTTTCTGGGTAGTTTTCCAACAGCACTTCCCACAACACAGTAAGAGAGTAAGAGTAGCCAGTAAGAGAGACACTGACAGCCAGTGCAGGTAAGTGGTTAGAGTGTTGGACTAGGACCTGGGAGACTAAGGTTCAATTTCCCACTCAGCCATGAAACTCATTGGGTGACCTTGGGCCAGACACTACCTCTCAGCCTAACCTACCTTCCACGGTTGTTGTGGGAATTAATGTGGAGAAGGAACAACCATGTATGCCAACTTGAAGTTTTTGGAGAAAAGGAGGGGAATGTAAATGCAATAAAGGATGTTATCAGATTACCACAGTACAAAGCTGGTACATCAGCTATACCTGGTGAAATATGCTATAGGCCACAGAAGTCAGTTGGGCAGCACCACCAAGCTGCAAATCTAATGGAATAGGGTCATCTAAACACTCCTTCCCAAGCCAGGAAACCCCCTAGGCAGCAGCAGCAAATATTCTATATTTTACATACTGAGCTACATAACTGTTCTTGATATTATGTTTTTGTACACCTGAAGAAACAGCTGTGACTTCAGAAAACTGGTCCATGTCTTTCAAATGGGAGGAAGACCAGAATAGAGCTATTTTTAATGTGTAAAATGTCAGTGGGTATCTGACTGACTTGGAGATGGAATCCAAGCAACTGAATTCTCACCCTGATCCATCAGCCTGCTCTGAACTTTGTCTGGAGCTACGAAGATGCTATGAATAACAATTTGTTAAAGAGGAGATTTGGAATTTCTCTTCAAGGCCCATCAATGCAACACTTGTTAGGAAGCTCCATTCTTGAAGCCAGACAAAGCTTCTATGACTGACATTAATTCTTATTCTTCTAAAAATGAACTGTCAAAACTATATTAAAGAATGCAGAGCTATGAATCTTGCATAATGCTTCTAAGCCTTGCCCCCATTCCCCACACAAGCAAATTTATTGTGACACTTCATATGGAAACAAAATGAATAATAATTTATTAGACCTCTACTGGAATTTATTGGAATGCTTTGAAAGGTATTTGCATTTGACGAACTATACCATTTGAATGTGCATGCAATGCAGTGATGATAGATGGCATCGATAGTTGGAGTTTGTTTCAATACGGATCTAATTTGTGTCTGTAGTTCCTAATTCAGATACGCATGTGGATCTCCTTAGCTTGATTAGAGTGATTTCTTAAAAAATGAAACATTCATATAGAATATTACAAACCGGTGTGAGAGCCCCCGTTAATTACTACACTAGTAGAATAATGCAATATAACAGGGAGGCAGTACATGTCCAAATCTCTCCAGCTGTTTTGAACTACAACCCTCATCAATCCCACCCAGCACAGCAGGTGTAGTTTTGGTGATGACTGTTGTAGTCCGAAACATTGAAAGGACACCAGGCAGGCAAAGACTGACCTAGAAAGTGATTTATATTAATTTATTAGGTTTGTGAAATGCTCTTCCAAGGGAGGCTTGCCTGGTACCTTCATTATACACATTTCGGCAAAACCATTCATTTTCAACCAGGCCTCCGCCAGGAGAAAGACAGGTGAAATGTGTCCTTGTTGATTCTCCTTGACCTCTCAGAAGCTTTCAACACCATCGGTGATGGTATCCTTCTGGAGCAGCTGTCCAAGTTAGGGGTGGGTGGCACCACTTTGCGGTGGTTCTGGTCCTACATCTACAGGTTTGGTAGTGCATGTGCTGGACTGATGTCTTGTCTCAGTAATGGACTGGATGAGAGTCAATAAACTGAGACTCAATCCAGAGAAGACTGGGGCACTGTTAGTGGGCATTTCCCTAGACTGGATGGAAGGTTCCCCCTCTTGATGGGGTTACTCCTTCTGAAGGACTGGATACACAGCTTTTGGATCCTCTTCTGTCACTTGAAGCTTGGATGGGCTCAGTGGCACAGAGTGCCTTCCATCAGCTTTGGCTGGTGTCCTATCTGTGCCTCTATCTGGACAGGGATAGTTCCACCTTCTGCTGTCTATGCTCCGGTAACCTCTAGGATAGAATATTGCAATGGGTTATACATAGTTCTAGCTGGGGCTGATTGGAATTATAGTCCAAAACATTTGAAAGGCACCAGGTTAGTGAAGGTTGATCCTGAAACATTTGGTTGGCCACTATTTTATTTAATGCCAGACCATATGGACTTTGGGCTGTTCCAGCAAGGAAGTTCTTATAAAGCATGTCCTTCTAGCCCATTAGTGTGGAAACTGTGCACTCAGTAGGACCAGATGACTGCTTCTCCAGCCCTTGCCTTCAGTTCCTTTAGCTACTATGTGAGTGTTATGTATTTATGAGATGAAGCATTTATTTTTTTTCCTCAATAGCTCCCACAAGAATAGACAATTCTTAATTAGCTCAACTGGTGCCCTTTGCCAGATTTCAAATGTACTGTTTGTCAATAGTTTCTTAACAATCCTATGCAAGGAATGCAAATTTTATTCATGCCTTATTGTATGACATGTCAACTCAGAAATATTTGTGCAATTAATATTCCAGTCTGTAGTATTTATACTACAGATTGCTGTGCAGAGGTCCCTTAAGTTATACAGTAGTCATCAACTGCTCTCTTGGAGTAGCAAATGTTCTCCATTTATTAATATTTTCCCCTCAAGAGCTACTGTGAATTCAGTGTGATAATAAATTTACAAAAAGTATATGAGTAACTAAGTGAAAAGGTTTCTCACAGCTATATTAGAGTATGAATAATGAATTCTTTCAAGTTCAAATCGTGTGACCAGAATAAATTATGTCAATTAAATAGAATAACAAGTTTGCTTGATTAGTGTTATTCTGGTTTCAAAAAGGAGTGGAGGAACATGCAAGCTTGTTTTTAGTACAGCTGTACATCAGAAGTCGAACAGAATCCGTTCAACTTCCAAAACATTTGGAAACCAAGGTGCAGCTTCTGACTGGCTGCAGGAAGCTCCTGCAGCCAATCAGAAGCCGCAGAAGCTGTGTCGGATGTTCAGGTTCCCAAGAACATATGCAAACTGGAACACTCACTTCCAGGTTTGTGGCATTCGAGAGCAAAACGTTCAGGATCCAAGGTACAACTACATTCTTTAGTATTTCAATATTATTTTCTGAAGCCAAGAAAGCAGATAAAGACAATATACTTGGGAAAAGGGCAAGAGCAGCGGGTTTCTCTCTCAATGCCTGATACAGAAAGGTGGCTTCACCTTTCTACAAAAGTGGCGAAAGCTCCTCGTCCCCCACCCCAATTTCTCTGAAATTTGCACAGTATTTTTGTGAACTGCTTTTTCCATTGAAGGACATAGCTGAGAACCAAATCTGGAGTGGCAGTTGTCACTGGTGATGGAATTTGTTCACATTTGTCTATGAATTCTGAAATATTTAGGCTCCTGATGTAAGGCAAAGCAACATTTGCTATCCAGGGAACTCTTCTGTTATAAACCTACATTTTCCTTTAACCAGACCGAATTTACCAACACATTCCTCCTCCCTCTTGCTCTACCCCTTTAAACAAATTTTGATTGATAGGGCAGTCCTCTATTGCAACAACAGTGCTCTCTCCATTTGTAATTCCAGCAACTGGTATACAGAGGCATACTCCCATATCATTTTACACAGAAGTAAGGCCCAATGAATTCAACAAGTCTTACTTCTGAGTAGATATGGTCAGGAGCACACTTGTTAGGCCCTTTCAGCCATTTCTTCCCCTCAGCATTACCTGGTATCTCCTGCTGCTACCAGCCAGCCAACTCCACCCTACTTCCTTGCCTGGCTGAAGCTCCACAAAGAAGACCCAGAACGGGGCCTCTACTGCATACCCTAGCCAGCTATAAACCCACTCCCCTCCCTATGCTGGCCAGAGCACAAGCACCCTAAAGATGGCTTCTATAAAGGGCATGTTTCTAGATTACATTCTCCTTGACTCACCCCTTTCACTCATGATCATCTGGGCTTTGCCTATACAAATAGCAGTATTTCACCAGAAATTTAATCAGTTCCTTAATGTATTGAGCACTTTGGTGTTACTGTTTCACTCCAGCTCTTGGCTCCTAGTGTGCTATGCAGCTTTTACAATCTTGTGTTAGCTTCATTTCTTCAATGTTCCTGCCTCTCCTAAGCTCTTTCTGTGTCAGTTTCTTGGACTTAAAAAAAGAAATCAATAGTAACAGAAGTAAACAATAACATTCCAAGATGGTAATCTCAGCAGCCATCCATCAATGAAAGCTTTTTAAAACAATTTTTTAAAAAGATGCTGGCAAAATGTCAAAAGGGAAGTGTCCAGCAGATTTCCTTTAGGAGTATGTCCCACAGTGTGGGTGCAGAAATAGAAAGCGGGGGGAGGAATCTTGTTCCTTTGCAGTGAAATATGAAAGAGAACTTCACTAATCCCAGGGACTGGGGAGAGCCATATGATAAAAGGTGTTCTGATACCAGCTATTAGCTCTGACCTTTTTATTTGGTGAGCTACTAATCTGTATTGTGACAATTTGACCACATAACAATAACTTCCCAGGCCATAACATGCAAAGGACACTAGTGCTAGTCCTTCATGGGTAGAAATTGGAAGACCTGAAATTGGTATTTTAAAGACTGGGTTTGGGTTTTTTACATTTTCCAAATTCCTGCCTTAGGTTTAGAGCATGGCATAGCACTGTTCTGCCAGTACTTACTGTGAATAAATAAGCCTGATATTTAACATGTATGACAATAAACTGTGGCTTGAATGTGGAAGAAATTTCACTGGCCATAGTATATGTGAAATGCACACATGGATAACTTGTGAAATATGTTCCTGGAGACCAAGCTGAGTGAATACTTCTCAGAAAAACAATTCTCTCTCTCTCTCTCTCTCTCTCTCTCTCTCTCACACACACACACACACACACACCTAGAAAAAAAACCTGCTTCGAAGAATACTGTCAGAATATTTGTGAAGATTGCCATCCACCATACCCCGGCCGATGCCTCTAGGTCCAGGGCACTGTAGAGCATGCAAAATCATGACTCAAAACAATTGCTGCCATTGCCACCTAAAGAAGAGGAGGAGGAGGAGGAGGAGCCAGAACCTTAGGGAAAGAAGCTGTGCTATTTCCATTACTAATTTACATCCAAAAAAACTGTTAGAGAATTTATCATCTCCCTGAAAAAATGGTGAAATGGTCCCCCCAATGTCTCTGTTCACAAACAGGGTGGAGAATTTCAAGAGTCATTTGTGAACAGCTCTAGACCAAATCCTACAATGAAGGATGTCGTCATGTTCTGTTGTAGTACATCATCAGTATAATGGATGCCAAGTGTTTGGGGCCCATTCCAAGATGCAGGAGCAGCTACAATACATTCACTGCACTTTACAGAAGACCTCCCTGATGGCGTTGTCCATTCCATTCCACATGTACCCCATTCAAAAGTATATGGTTCCCAGAAATTCATCCATTCAAAAAGACCTGAGCTTTTTAAAAATTTGTCTTCCAAAGGGGGTGGGGCAGAACCAGCCACCACCATTTTAAAGAGTTTAAGTGCTATTCAAGTTGCAACTTCTGCAAATGAACTGCAGGAATAATAAAAGTGAGCTGTATATGGTGTTTTTTTTAAATGTGATGTCATAGATCAGTAGACCAATACTCAGCTGAATGTTTAAAGTACTGGGCTTCCCTGATTAACTTTTTGTTAATAAACTTTGTGTGAACTTGTAGCTATTTACTTCTGAGCAATCAACAGTCTGCCAAAAAAAGAAAATCAATTATATGAGAAATCACTACCCTCTGTGACCGTGCCACAAAAAGGCTTGAGTAATGGTTTTGAAAGCCCATATGACATGTTATGCTGGTCAGTGACCTTCTCCAGCTAGAGCACTCTGGCTCGATATAAAACTTCTCAAAATTCAGCCGGGGGGGGGGGGGTGGACATTTGTAACATGTCTGTCAAACAGTTTCCTTGAAGGCAAAACTAACAGCTAGTGGAGTTTTAAGACGGCTATTAAAAAGAACATTTGGTAACAGTCAGAAAATATATACACAGCCTGCCTAACAGTTGTTCAGATATAAACTTGCCATCACAGTTAAGTTTTTACAAAGGCTACAAAACACATCATTTTTACTCAAATAATAGTTTTATGGATTGCACTGTAACTTGTTACATTTGTCCTAAACGATTCAGTCCAAATATGTTGAAACCTACCATCACTGCTGTATTCAGTGAGAACAGGAAACCATCTGTGTAAATCAGCATAGCTTCATAGTTATCAAGAGGGAAAACAGCTATTTAAGTCTGCTACTCAGAATCATTGTTACTAAATTAATTCCTTTTAAAGGAAGCTACAGAAGTTTCGTTTCTATTACTAACTACTCTTGCTTGCCACAAATTCTTATTCAGCTGTGCTTCTCTAGAACCCATTCCTCTGTTGCTTGGTTTTATTTTCAAAAAATATACTTCCTATTAGGATATAAATGAGTACTTTTAATGGCACACCCAAAGTCAGAAAGGTCAGATTAAGTGGAGATTCAGCTTGAGTTTTTCTAACTAATATCAGGCTTATAAACCTCTGAAATTGAGCTCTAGATTTTCATGCTCTGAACACTCAAAATGCACTGTTGTTGTTGTTGGCATCCTCCTGTCTCAAGAGACAATGGAGTGAGTTAACAGCATCGTAGGGACCTCCCCAGGGTGCAAGCCTGGTCAGTGTGTATGGAGGTCCTGGGCTGCCTAGACGACAAGGCCACTGCCCTTGGTCTCACTGATGTGGTCCAAAAGAAAGCAGAGCAATACGTTTGGCACCAGCTTGGCTGCAGGAGCTGCTGGAAAGAGGCATACAAGGTGCCATCCAGCTGTTTTAGGGACTCCACTCTGAATTTATGTAGGCTTTGCTCCTTAGCCTTTTCTTCTCTCAAAGATATCCCACAAGGCAGCAAATGTTTCTTAGGGCAAGAGTTTATCTTCTCCTAGAAGGGCTACCTTTTCAGGTTGATAAACCCCATTTGCCCCTCACTACCCTCTGCAGCAGAAAACTGCCTTCTTCACAATTGGATCCACTATTGCTCTCATTGGCTCAATCCACCAGATTGAGCCTATCTTCACATGCAGGAGAATCATAGAATTGTAGAGTTGGAAGGGACCCTGAGGATCATCTAGTTCAACCCCCTGCGATGCAGCAATATGCAGCTGTCCCATATAGGGATCAAACCTGAGATCTTGGTGTTGTCATAACCATGCTCAAACTAAGGTTTTGAGACCCATCAGCTACCCTTACCTGGTTTAGCCGGTCCGTCAAAGCTGCTGTCACATGCTGACAGCTTCCAGGAGCCACAGGTGAGAGCTGAGTGCAGAGTGAGGACCAGAGGTGGACAAACTACCCCAGAAGGAGCATTGTGTGTACTACCTCTCCCCACACACCCCAAAATGCACTAGTTCTTAACTGTTGCCCTACTCCCTCAGAGCCTCAATAATGGAACCTTCTGTGGCAGCTGCCATATCAGCCTGTGATTCAGGGTGATTACATGTCCCTTACACAATAGCTTGATAGAGTAATTAAAACTCACCCAGGATACCAAAGTATAAACCAGGCATAGGCAAACTTGGCCCTCCAGATGTTTTGAGACTACAGTTCCCATCATCCCTGACTACTGGTCCTGTTAGCTAGGGATGATGGAAGTTGTAGTCCCAAAACATCTGGAGGGCCGAGTTTGCCTATGCCTGGTACAAACTAAGTTAACTGACCCTGGCATCAAAGGTACATTTTAAAAAATAAATAAAACTTTATTTTTAAAAATTAAAATTAAAATTAAAAAATTAAAACTAAACATTAAAAATGCTTAGTGTAGTACATATTCACCTCTTGCATTATTATTTTTTTCAGCTTGCAAATTCATGAAAGAGCACAATTGGCACATGCTGGTAAAAATGCTCAAAATTATGTGTGTTTGAAAATATATATAGACTTTCTGCAGCCACACTGAGCAATCTTCCCAAGCATCCCACGCTACCCTGGAGATTATACACTAAAACTAGGGGTTGGGGTTAAAAACACATTCCATCTGCAATCTCACAAAGACAGCTTGGATATATTGCTGCAACAAATTCATAACAAACCATACATTTTTACAGCACAAACTTTGTGTCTGTTTAAATAGTGCTGAAAGCTTGCAATATTTCAGTTCCTCTTCAATGGAAACTAAATACACCACAGGCTTAAATGTTATAATATGCTGTTTATGGTAATTAATTTTCACTCCCTACTCATTGAAGTATTCAACTGATACAGAATGACAGCTAGAAAATGCACAGAGACCAACTGGAAACAAATTATGATACAAATTATACCAAAGTAATTTGCATATTCATGAGTTTAGTACTACCGAGGGTTGTGCTGCTGTTTTAAGCAAATCTATCTCCTTTTTTGGAATGTAACAGAATGATAGATCTTTCAAAAGCCAGATTAAACTGAAATGGACAGGAAATGGCACAACTGATCCATTACAAAAACACTGTGAAGTTGCAATACTTTCTGAAAGGTCACTAAAATACTATCACCTACTTGTGATATATAATCTCAGAACCTGTTATTCCTATACTCTGTGATTATAATCTCCATCAGTATAGAAGAAAGTGGTCTGGGGTGAGCGATTTTAGCAACTATCCCTTGTCATGATCAGATCACCTCCGGGTAAGATTTAGATTTTCAGTGGTTTTCCTGCTCTACGGAGCTGGGAGACATATTAGAATGGTTCATCCTTGGAAGCTGATGGAACTAATTGATTTTCAGATGGCTCTGGGGGGATTTTCTGGCTGATATAAGTGGCACTGCTGTTGAAGTCTGGGTTGATCTGTGGAATACACAGATGACCTGGGCCATTTACACAATCACTCATGAGCACCCTTCTCCCGCTTGATGTAGCCTAACAGTCCCCTTGGTATACCTGGTATACATCGGGGAGAGCAATGAAACAAGCTAGGATATGGCTAGAAAACAAGTGGAGGAAGAATGCAACTGAACACTGGTAAGAACCCACTACTGAGCCTACTCAGTGGCAGGGAAGGCAGCAAAGAAGCAGCACTTCACTGTTTCTTTGTATGCTCACTATGCCATTCAGTAGTATGGGGTCTTTTAAAGTCTATGCCATTCAGTGGGCAGTATGGGGTCTTTTAAAGTCTGGCCTGAAGGAGGGGGAAGAACCAACAGTGGTCCACTGCAGGCCCATGCAGGGCAGGGTGGGGGAAGCAGGTACACTTGTCTTTGGCATCAGAAGGCTAAGCTGCCTGGCAGACACTGCCAGGGACTGGCTGCTTTTTTTTGTTTCTAACAAGACTCCTGCCATGGACCTCACCCAAGCTCTGCATGGGCCAGGCCCACTGCAAATCTTTTGCAAAGCATTTTTAGAATAAAATCACTTGCATCTTCTGAGACCTATTATAGTAGGTGAATTTCAATAGGTATCTAGAGCACTGTAGTTCTCAAGTCTCCAAACACAGTTCCTTAGGAGAGCTAAAGGACATCTTCTATAGGAACTGGCACAAATATAACATTCCCCCCTTCCTTAACTCATTTTCATATGAAAGATGATTACTTCATTTTATCTGAGCTCAAAGGGCTTCCACTTGATCTATACCTGGGTTGGGCCAGTGGGTGGGAAATCAGTGACCGATATATACATCCAATTAAAAGATTTGAAAAATGTTGTGCTTACATGGAGAAGGAAGAGGGCCTATAGTGTTTAACAAAGGGTGGAAATTGGGGCACATGGTTGTTGTTTTCTGGAAAAACTTTTGGAACTTAGAGCAGCTTCATATACTGCATATTGCCTACACATATATTTTCCCGTGTGTGGGAAAATACACTGTTGTGTATTAAAATTGCAAAAGAGTCTATTTTCCTGAAAGTATATGTGTCTATAAGCCTTTGCATTTTCTATGCATCCTTCCACAGAACATACTACCTTTTCTATATTCCTTCCGAGTCTTGATTATTTACTGGCCTGTTGGTTTTTGTATTCCTAGACTGAATCCTATTATTTTGCCTCTTTCTTGCTTCATTTCTGTGGACCTCCTATTGTGTTCTAGACTAGAATCTTTGAAGACCTGCATCCCTGGCACTGTTCTATAAATGTTGCAGGTGCATATGCAATGCTGTCTTCTTCTACTTACAGGTTCCAGTTGCATTGTTAAATCTTTTTTTTTAATTAGCAAGGAAAACAGCAGTGGGACCTATGGACATTGTTTTTTATTTGAACCTTGGAGACTAGATGGTGTATGCTTTAACCCCGCAACATAGATCTAGATCCTCCAAAATGCAGAGCAGTTTTGCTCATTTGCATTAGCCATTAAGAGAAGAACACTGGGAGAGGGTATTAATTCCATTTTTAAAAAAATAAAATTCTGAAGAGACAGAATTATCATTCATTAGTCTCAAAATAAACCATTAAATTGTTAAGAATAAAGATCAGGAGACATCTAACTAGGGATTTTTAACCTAGACTGACTTCATATGATATGAGTTAATGAGCTGAATACATAAACTTTTAATAGCTGGGGAAATGAGATAGCATTTGATCTTAGAATCATGCCTTTTACAAAGATATCTGTGAAGCATACAATCCATAGCTGCCATCAGCTCTTGAAGTCCTTGGGCAATTTTGAATTGACAATTATATAGACACCTAGTCGTACATGATAGACTTCTTATCCCTTTTCTTCCTAGCATATGTACATGAAGTCCAAACACAAGTTGGACAGAAAGAGAAGATATTACAATGAATTTCCATTTTTCAACTAACTGGATTCCATTTAATTCATACAAGAACAAGATGTAACAAAAATGATTAGCTTTGTAAGTGATATAACAGCACCAACATGGTATTGGTAGTACCCATGATTTGACATATTGTAATATTAGCTTTGAACAATCTCTTGTGCTCATTTTGCGTTTTTGCTATAAAAACGTTAAGTTACTCAAGGCATTTCCTGACCTGAAGAAACAGTATTTTTTATAAATCTTCCTCTCCCCCTTTTGGAACCCTGAGCTTGATTTCTATATATGCATAGGTAATTAGCATTCTGTTTGTCTGCAATGCAATGAAACTCAGTTGAAAACTTAGATACTGTAATGACATTTAGTAAACATTTTCAGGACAAAATTACATATTTCAGATTCAATCACCACCTTAGCCTCTACATGCACTTCAAAGTGGTGTGGTAATCCAAAAATAGAATGCAATGCCAGACCTGCCTTGAAGGTCAGAATTAAAAGGTGAAGTACATGCTCAATACCCTTTCCATATTTGTGAAAAATGCAGTTTGAACACACGATCCTGCCTTATACCAAGTCAAACCACTAGTACACCTAGTTCAATATTGTCTACTCTGACTGGCAGTGACTCTCCAGGGTTTCAGCCAAGAGTCATTGCGTGCATGCAGAGCATGTGTTCTGCCGCTAAGCTTTGACCTCTCCCCAATTCTGCATCCATTCTTAAGACAAAACAAAATTCAATACACTACTTCCCTCAATGTTGAATAGTGAAAATAAAATATGGTGTGCATTTTTAAGGCACCATACTCATTCCAGCTATGAACTGCAACATAAACTGGGACAGCTAATTGCACCACAAAGCAAAATTTCACTTAAAGACAGAGATCACAGTAGCCTTATTCACATGACAGGATAAGCCTTGGTTGCAGCTTCTGCACATTCACACAGTCTAAGTAAGCCATGGTTTTGCTTACCATGTTGTGAGAACCTTAATTTTCCATAACTGCTTGGCCTAGGCATGTCTTTCCAAAGGCACAGAAATGAAGCATGTAAAATATGTTGTAGTACGATATATGTCTTAGAGCAGGCGTAGGCAACCTAAGGCCTGGGGGCTGGATGCGGCCCAATCACCTTCACAATCCGGCCCACGATGGTCCAGGAATGAGTGTGTTTTTACATTAATAGAATGTGTCCTTTTATTTAAAATACATCTCTGGGTTATTTGTGGGGCACAGGAATTTGTTCATTTTTTTTTTTTCAAAATATAGTCTGGCCCACCACATGATCTGAGAGACAGATTTTTCAGGCCCACGGCTGAAAAAGGTTGCTGACCCCTGTCTTAGAGACTAACATATTATCCTGAAAGCTGGTAGGCACATTCAGGCTGCAATTTTATGTTTATGTTCAAACATGAGTTTATCCTGCCTCTCCCTGCATCCTGCAACACACACCTATTTTTAAAACAACTATCAAACATTTCTGGTCCTAATGTCACCTTCTACAATTCTCAGAACACTTGGGGGGGGTAGGCTTGTTCCATCAGAAGTAAACCCTCTGGATGAGTAACGTCATTTACATGTGTCTAATTAAATGTCTTTACATGTATGGAATAGCATTATGAATTAAATCTGGGCATGTCATGATCTGAAGCTTAAGAGAGATGACTTTACAGGACAATAAATGCTAATTACAGACTATTAATATTTTGACCTCTTCCACACTTAGTGCAGCTGAATAGAAGCCAGAGGAAAAGCTTCACTAATTCTGCATGGATTTTAATGAGCCAGAAAGATTCTGGCTTGCCCTTTTGCTGAAAAGACAAATTCCACAACAGCAGATCAGGTAGAGTTATTTTGTCATCAGTAACTAAGCCAAGGCAAGCTCATTAACGTGTTTTTAAAATGATTCTTTTCCTGTGGTGTTAACCACTTCACTCTTATTAATGCAGAAAAATGTCTACACCAATACAGGCTTGTCAAGTCTTTTCCCCCAACCCATGAACCTCTCCAAGAATTTTGAGTGACGCAGCAAAGTGATAACACCAATTTCCCAGCAGCTGCACTGACTGCTTATGTGCAACCAGGCCCCAATCAAGGTGTCAACTTTGAACATACAAAGCCCTGATTGACTTAGGACACAAGCACTTGATGGAGTTCCATGTCTGCCAAGCCAGCCTTGTGGCCTGCAGAAGAGGCACTTCCCATCAAAAGGTATGGCTCATTGCACTGTGACTTGTGTTAGGGCTATCTCTTTGGCGGCAGACTATTTGTGCAACTTCCTCCCTCTGAAGGCACAGCTGATGATTTTGCACTGTCAACATAAAACATATATTCCCTCCCTGGCATTTGGCCTCGGCCAGCGAGGGCAGGGCAGGATATATATATATATATATATATATATATATATATATATATATATAATATTGATTTATTTATTTTTACTTTTATTTTTATTATTAGTATTAAGCCGAGGCATGGCTACTTTAATGTACACTGCTGAACTGTTTTAATGATTGGAAACTGTGTTTGTCATCTTGCTTCATTTAATGTTTACGCCATACTGGAATCCTATGGAATGAAATTCAGTCTAGAAGTACCATCAATCAATCAATCAATCAATCACCATGGTTTAGCATTATTAGCTATTGTGATAAGCCATACAATAAAAGCCAAATCATACTAGATGTTTTATACTGTATGCTGAATTCCAAATGTGCAGACATGACCCTTCTTCTCCATTCTCTTAAAAAGGTATGGTTCATGCTCTAGTTCAATAGCAGACAGTAGGGCAGTGTAGATAGGGCTATATTGCTCACCTGCCTTTTGAACACAGAACATCAGTTCCTGTGAGGGAAAGGATAGGGGCAAGGTTCAGGGAGCTCAGGGTGGTGCAGGCATGGCAGAACAAGGCTCATATTTACTCTGCTGCTGCACCACACTGATCTCTCCATACCTTGCCCCATCTCCCTCTCAGGAATCAGCACTGACACTTCTTGTTTGGAAAGCAGGTGCTCAATGCCACCCCCTACCTGCACCACCCCACTGACTGCTACTGCCTTGGTCATATATCACCTACTAATATCTTCTCTCGGGACTTGAGTAGTCTCACCTTGGTCACCTCACATCTGTCCAACACTCCAAAATATCCCACCTTTCACATTGCACTAATTACATGAAGATCCTCCTTACACTGGATTCCAGTCCATTTCTAGATTCAGCACAAGCTACTTGTCTTTGCCATTTGCACCTCACAGACTCCATTTGTCTTGCCCCCTTTTCTCTGACATTTTGAAGCCACAATGCCCATGCTCTCCACCATGCCCTGTTCCTTCAAAAGACTCCACGCCTTCTCTCGTTTCCTCATATACTTGCATCTGCCTCCTAAAACACCTGCAGGATGCCACCTCTTCATTTTTTGAAATCCTCCCTCAAAACCCACTTTTCATGAAGCTTTTGGCACAACCCCCTAAATCCCCATGTTCTGCTGCAAACTGGCCTGTAAATTGGTCTGTAACTAATTCTAAGCATGTGACGCTGAAACAGATTGCTTCACTAGGAGGAATTCAATACCACAGTATTACCATTGTTTCCTCAGTGCAAGCAGTTCTGTTTACCAGATGAAATGGACTCTCCCCCCTCCCCTCACATGCTGTTCAGAGGGTGTTCACATGTGTACCCTCGAACCAAAATAGGGGCGCATGGGGGAGGAGAGGACGGCAGCCCTGTAGCACTAGCAGGACTTGTGCCACTGACTCCTGATAGTACCACTATTTAGTGAGCCCAGCCCACTGTTTACCACTGCCACCACTTGCTTCCCCCTTCCCTTTATAGCTTGACTTTTCTGAATTTTAGATTGTAAGCTCCTCTTTCCCTTGTACTCTGCAAAGTGCCATGCACACCGATGGTGCTGTATTAGATGGTCTGAAGATGCAGAACTTTATGTATCTTGTGTTGGGAGTGGCTCAGAACTTACAGGGTTAAGAGTTCTGAGTGATGACGCCTCACATTCTGAGGGCGGGTTTAGAACACTGGGAGTGGCCAGTATCTCTGAGAGAGAGAGAAAGACGCACGCAGTGTGAGCCTAGTCGCACACGGAGAGAGTCGACATGGGTTGCGTCTCACCGGGAAGATTTACGATGTGTTGATCTGTACGAAAATAAAGACTTTAAAGATAAGGAGACTGCTGTGTTTCAGCCTGAGTTATTACCACACGACAGAACGTTCCTGCTTCTGCTTCTGCTGTGTTTACTCTGCTGGAGTCAAAGGTCTTTGAGAAAGGTCAGAGCCGCGCAGGGAAGTGTGCCGGACCCCCGGACTAAATTGACTCCGAACAGGTTATGGAGGTCAGCATTAAAGATAAGCAACGTTCGTGCGTGTGAGAGGACTGCAGCCAGAGGCCAGCCGATGAGTCGCTGGGAAGTGAAACTGCAGGCAAAGAGGCTGAGGAGCAGCCAAAGGCCAGCTAAGGAGTAGCTGGTGCCAGCCAGGAGTTCGCTGGGAGGAGCTGAGATCTGCCGGACCGGGAGGTACTCGTGAGTAGGCCGGGCCCCGGGGGAGAGATGGCAGACAGCCATGAATCGTACTCCGTCCCTTTTGAAGAGGCAGACGGGAAGGAGCCCTGGGAAGGTTGGCAGGCACTGAAGAAAGTGGGAGCCACACCAGAGGGGGCTAGACGCCAGGCTGAGGGACGCCCAGAGGGGGCCAGATGCTGCACAGACGCTGCAGGGGCTGAGGAACGCCCAGAAGGCCCAGAGGGGGCTGGGACTGTGTTGGAGGGCTGCCGGAATGCCCCTATACGTGAGCTGCGTGCTGGAGAGCGGCTGAGAAAAGAGGAGAGCTTTGCACCAGAGAATGGGGGTGCAGGCCATTCCAAGAGTCTTGAGAGTGCCCACGCTGTTTGGCAGGAGCTGGAGGGGGTTTGCAGAGAAACCACAGCAGAAGCCAAAAGCCATTTTCCCAACGGCAGAAAAGCCTCGAGGAGGAGTGCTGCTGGAAAGGTTGGGGGGGCAGAGAAGACCAAAGGCACGTTTGCAAAGTTTTCCACTAGGAGATGTTTTGTTTGTGCCTCGGCTGAACATCTGCGTCGGAACTGCCCACAGAGAGTAAGCGAGCCAGGGCAGGATGGTTCCAAGGTCGCTTCCCATGGGAACCAGGCGGGTTTCCATGGCAACAGAGGGAGCAGGCGTGGGAAGGCTTATCAGCTGACCGCTTCGATGGCTGTTTTGGAGAACACCTGCAACGAGAGCTCCAAGGTCGGGAGCAGCAGGAAGTCAGTTGCTAAGGCAACAAAGAAGGACAGCTCCGGTGGGGGGAGAGTCCTATGTTGGGTTGTTGACTCGGCTGCGAATGCCCATCTGGTAACAGCGCCACCTGATGGACAAATGTGGAACTGCAAGGCTGTTTCAACTGAGAAAACAGTTAGATTTGCTACAGGTTCACAGGGACGTGTAACCCATGTTTCTAACATGTTTGTCTCTTTTTTACAGGCTGAAGTGAGGGTTTATGTTCTCCCTGAGATAAAACATTGCCTGCTATCTGTACCGTGCCTTTTACAGGAGGGATATTCAGTGAGTTTTGAAAACAATGTCTGTACCATTTCCAGAGGGGGGAAGCAACTGGTACGTGTTGAGAAAAATCAGAACAACCTTTTTGTTCTGGAATCACCTCTAGAGGGAGGGGGCACACTCATGTGTCGTGTGCTTGCGTGTGGCACAAGAGAATGTCACATGGGTCCTGTGAGGACGTCCAGATGTTATCAGAGTGCACCAAAGGTTGCAAGGTAAAAGAATGTGGTAAACCTTTGAATTGCAAGGCTTGCAGGAAAGCCAGAAACAAGGGATTTAGCCATCCCAGGGTGGAGAGAGTAACCACAAAGCCTTTTGAGCTTGTGCATGCAGACCTTTTAGGTATGCCACAGCCAAGTCTGGGCAAGGCCAAGTGGCTGATGGTGCTGACAGATGATTTTACTAGGAACTCCTGGGCTTTCACGCTGAAAGCTAAGGAGGAGGCAGCGCAACTGATCAAAGATTGGGTTGCAGAGGTGGAACAGAGGTTCTCCACCGAGGTGCAAGGTTTCCAGTTTGACCGTGGTTCTGAGGTCACTGGGTCTGCTCTAAAGGGTTTCTTTCGCCAGAGGGGGATACGTCACAAGGTGACTTCTCCTCAGAAGAGTGGCGTGGCAGAGCTTAGGAGTAAAGCTCTGGTTCGAGCATCCGAGATTTTACTGGATGACTCTGGTTTGCCTCACAGTTTCTGGGGGGAGGCGGTAAAGACGGCCAATTTCACGATGAACAGGTGCTACAATGCAGTGGTAGGTGACACCCCATATTTCTTGCTCAACGGACAGAAGCCACAGGTGCATTTCTTCCGTTCGTTTGGTTGCAGGGCCATGGTGCCTGTACCAAAGTGGTTGCAGCAAG
This sequence comes from Podarcis filfolensis, assembly GCF_964270895.1. Classification (NCBI taxonomy): domain Eukaryota; kingdom Metazoa; phylum Chordata; class Lepidosauria; order Squamata; family Lacertidae; genus Podarcis; species Podarcis filfolensis. The sequence goes on from NC_139608.1 coordinate 54,915,332, forward strand.
AGGGTGGTCCAAAGTACCAGGAAATGATCTTCTGTGGGTATGAACCCGCGACAAAGGGGTGGAGATTTGCATACCCAGAAGGTGATCAGACCAAGCTTCTGGTCAGCAAGCATGCTGAGTTCAAAGAGCAGCAGGGAAATAGTTCAAGGCGCAAAGTCAGCCATGACATTGTCTCAGATTGTCTGTCTGAATCCGAATCTGAGCAGGAGGGAGAGCCAGATAATGGTGATCTGGTCGATGATCAGGATCAGGACCAGGGGGAGGCGTCTCCACAGGTTGTGAAAGGAGTGTCCAAGAGTGAGCCCTCATCTCCTGTGCGCATAATGGAGAAAGCTCACAGACGTGTCAAGTCAGAGGGGGAGTCTGATGAGGAAGACGCACTTGCTGGCCCCAGTGGGTCAGGAGAAGAATCCCAGTTTGTGCCCAGGCGGTCTTCACGGGCAACAAAGGGAATTCCACCTGAGAGGTTTCAGGTCACAAATGCGTGGGTTGGTTTCGCACAGTGCGAACCTGAGGTTTGTGAGGTTCAACAGGTGCCTAACAACGATGCCAGGAAGGGGCGAAAGGCAATGGGGAAGGTGTTGAACACTCAGAAGTCCTCTCAGAACGTGATTCGAGAGGGGGTGTTGGGAGTGGCTCAGAACTTACAGGGTTAAGAGTTCTGAGTGATGACGCCTCACATTCTGAGGGCGGGTTTAGAACACTGGGAGTGGCCAGTATCTCTGAGAGAGAGAGAAAGACGCACGCAGTGTGAGCCTAGTCGCACACGGAGAGAGTCGACATGGGTTGCGTCTCACCGGGAAGATTTACGATGTGTTGATCTGTACGAAAATAAAGACTTTAAAGATAAGGAGACTGCTGTGTTTCAGCCTGAGTTATTACCACACGACAGAACGTTCCTGCTTCTGCTTCTGCTGTGTTTACTCTGCTGGAGTCAAAGGTCTTTGAGAAAGGTCAGAGCCGCGCAGGGAAGTGTGCCGGACCCCCGGACTAAATTGACTCCGAACATCTTGTTCTCACAAATAAGGACTAACTGGTAAATGAAAATATAGAATGTAGCTGGACAAAACCAGTCATGTGATGACTGAAATTGTGACTCTGAAGAAGGCAAGAAAGGGAAGAAGCCTTGTTCCCTTTCTTTAAAATAAAAAAAAGCTGATTTAATGGAGCTGGGGAGTGGCAAGAAATAACTAATGTGAATCGAATTTAAAAGGGAAAGGAGTTCAAGAAAGTGTTTCGTTTCCCCCCTGAAAGAGACACATCTGAAGTCACAGGGGAGAACAGTAACATTACTGCTGAAAAGAAGAGACAGCTCAAGCAAGATCCATGTTCATCCAATATCCAAACAACAAACAGCAAAGGCATGATATAAAAAATGACAAATAATAGCAGAAAGGCATTTGCAAACACATTTCTAAAGTAAGCAGTTAAAGTCACTGGTCTATCATGCAAAACCAGTTTATTATGAAAAGAATAAACTTCAGGAAGCCTCGGGCTTATGTGCTCTTATGTTTCTCTTCCAGTACAGTCACAAGGAACAGTTCAGAAGTGTTCACTTCCAGTTTTGCTTAGGCACACACATCATCAAACCCAACAAAGCATGTTTAATGTTAACTAGTAGTTGTTTCAAACAAGTGAATAGATTTGAAACAAATTGTCACATCTTTAAACAACCTATAGTTTAGTGCAACATTCAGCATGGCCAGTGTGGGGCCTATAATGGTTATACTTACTACATTTTTGGTAACATGCGTAGTTGCAGTGGCCTCATTCACACTAATCTCGGTTTCTGTAGACTCACAACACTTAAAAGCTACCAAACCTCTTAGCACTAAACATACAATAAAATCAAACCAGACACTGCAACTGCATTTCTATCTAATCTCAATTGAGCTGAACTAAGAACGAAACTGGCTAATAATAAGTTACTTCACTTTAACTCATGCAAGAGAACCACTGCACTGATATGCAGAAGTGTAAAGCCAAACACTCTATATATTACAAAATAGTAAATGTCCTGTCCTGTATAGATTTTTTTGTGAACATTTTTGACAGGTTCAAACTTGTCTCCTTCCCGTCTGACCTTTCCTCATAATTGCTTTAAAATCAAAGTATTACTCTCTCACTTTGAGTTGTCCATAGTTATCCTTAATTATTTCAGCAGGTACCCAAATTTATTGGCTTTATAGCATTGTGATGTCATCACATTCACCATATAATTCCTGATTGGGCTGCACTACTCACCCATGTGAGTAAAAAGAGCAACAATCAGAAAAAAGAGTGGCAGATAATGGAAACAACAGTATCAGGCTCTGGTGAGGTTATTACATGGATATAAAGTGACAGAAGAATATCTTCAAGCATTGTGAAAATTGCTCTACTCTTTTCTTTTTAAAATAAACTTTCACTATACTTAGCTGAAACATGGGATATATTTTAAGCTACTATTGTCAACAGTGTCGTTCTCATTGTTACTTAACTCTCCACTTCTGCAGAGCTAGCTTCAAAACTAACACTTGTAATAATTATAGTCCCATGTACCTCTATTATCCCACTTTATATGAACTCGTTTCTGGAACCCCTTGAGAGACTACTTCCTCGAATTCCTTCCAAAGCATACAATTTATGAAGCAATTTAACATAAAACATTTCTCAAGGTTCCAAAGATGTTTTCCTTACAAGAATAAAAAAAGGATGTGGAATGATGGATTTAATATACTTTGTGATTGCTTCACTTTTGAAAGAAAATTAATTCAGAAGTGACATCAGCGTAAGGTAGTTACCAACATGGCTGCAGCAGAACAATTCTTTTAGCTTAAAAAGTGAGCCACCAATTGTTCACTTCTTGTAGCAAGGTGTCCTCGCATGTGGGAATGCATCTTGCTCCAAAGTATGAAGTGGTATATATTGAAACCGCTGCTAAAATTGAACTCCCCCTACCCGCCACTACCTGTTTAATTAGGTATTGTATCAGATGATGGTCTGCTTCTAAGTTCATATATTCAGAGCCAAACTTCATGCTGGCAATAGACCCTGCTCTTTAATCATGGGTCTGCCCTGGTAACTTGAATATGGGGAGATTTACAGTGCAAATGGGAATGTAAGTCATGACTCCTATAGAGACATTTTGGTGAAACTGGTCAGAGGGGAAAGATAAATGGGACAAGAATGTGGATTCAGCTAGGTCGAGGAGCCCAGTGGTCATGGGGGAGGCTATGCTCTTGGAAATACTGAGCTGTATCTTGGGGAGGAGTACAATGGCAATAACTGAACCAAGTAACATGTATACCAGTGGCAATAAGGACAGCATGTCAGGGAAGCTGATGAGCCTTTCCCCTCATCACACATACTTATACAAGGCAATACTTAATGCTAATCCTACTCATTGAAGTTAATGGACATGAGTAACTAACATTCATTAATTTCAGAGGGTCTACTCTGGGCACTTTGTTTGACTACCACTCTCTGAAACCATCCCTTCAGCCACTTTTCTTCTGTCCGCTTCTAGCACTGGACACCAGCAGAAAAGGTACAAATGACTTCAGGAGACAAGCCAGAAGTGTGTAAGCAGCAGGTGGAGAAAGAACAGCACTATCTACACACTTCTTGATCTATAAATCACAACTGCTGCTTTACATGTAATTTGGCACATGTACACCTGCGGTCATCATATGCATTTTGACCTTGAGATTTTAGCAGCAGTACATTTAAAGATATATAATTCCTTAATTTGCTACAGGTTTTACCTATCAATCCCTGTAGAGTCAGTTCAGGCTTAATTCTAGTTGTACACGTTAAACTTAGACTTTTGTAAGTTGTATACTTTTTCTATTCATTACTCAATCATTTTGAATCCATGCTTACCAAGAGGACGTGTGCAAAATTGGTAGCCCATGCAGGGTATACAAGTATCTAATTGTGGCACTGATGTGCATCACCAATTTGTGCAAAAACACCATCACTCAGCTATGCATAGACATGCAGAAACTAGCTTCTTCATATATTTTCCACATAAGTAGATCAAGAGGCGTGTCTGTGATATTGTTATAGCAGAGATGGGGAAAGAAACAGGGTGTTCATTCATCTGATATCCTAGAAACGTGATGTTTCATACTGCTCACTTTATAGATATATTATCTGTCTTTTGAAAGATATCTTCACCAAAATGTTCTGTCAGTTATGGCTTATTCTTCAGCAATTATCAACATAAAAATCTAAATATAAGGATATGATTTAAAAAAACTGGTGGTGTTGATTACACAGAAAAAGAGCAAAGGCTACAGCTAAGAGACAAGGACCTCTGTCATGCTTACAAATATCTTTGCTACAAATCAAATGAGAATTGCTTTGAAGGGAGGGGGAGGAATAAAAGGGCAGAAAGGAACAGGTGGGACTGATAAAGAAGAATGGCAAAATACACCAGCAACATAGGTATCTACATTTTGCTGCCTGAGGCCTGGAACACTGTCTCCACCACCACACTGGTATCAGACTAGGGACAAGAGGTCATATTTCTGCAGGCAGCACCCCAGCTTAAAGGATGCAGGGCAGGCTTAGTGGATACAGAACAGCCATATTTGCCAACACCTTGCTGCAATCCTCACCACCAGTATCTGCTGCCTGAGGCAGTTGCCTCACTCTCCCTAATGGTAGGGCCACTACCATTACCTACTAAAACTGATATGTGGAAGAGTGAGCGCCATTTATCCTGCTAAATGCTGGGAAAGACTGGCGTTGGCTGCTAGTTAAGATGTCCCGCAGCACTACTCAGATCAAACCAAAACTACACTAGATAGATTACACAATCGACCTGTAGGAAGCTGAAGTAAGCTGCAACTCTTCTGTTTTGGACAAACCTCCACAACCATGAATAGCAACCCCATTCCAACCTTATGAGTGTCTTTCTTGGTGGCCAGTCCCTGCATCCTTTTCCTGAACTAGGTAACCCCTAATGTCCTCAACCAACCTGACACAAAGGTAAAAAATATTGCTCCTCTTTCCTCTCTTTCTTGATCTTCCCCCTGAATCCCCGTTTGATTCCCTATATTGATTTCACAGTCCCTTCTCCACCACCAACCATAAAATCTAAAGCTAATAAATGTGCCCACAGTCACGTTCCCTGTTCTTTCTTTCAAACTCAATTAAAAAAAATAACTAAATTGCCCAAAGGCTGAACGAGAAATAGAACTTCCCATTGGGAGCACTTTTCAAAATAAAACCTATTCTAAAAGCAAATCACAGATTATCAAAGTCCTCAGGATTCAAAATCAGAAGTGAGAAAGCGGATTTTATATTATCCAAATTCTGCCATAAGAGCACTGGGCATAACACATGCACCATAGCTATAATTCTTGATCTATGGCATCATTAACAAATTATGCCTTCAGATATGAGAGAGTTGGTGTTTGAGTTTGTATCCACCTGGAACCTTCTTGCGGGGGCAAGGTGTACAAATCTAGCATAGAAAGTACCTGATGTTCTTCCAATATCCTGCTCCATTTTGTCTCTTTCTCTGTTCTATTTCACCTGTTTCAAATACTTGGCCACATGGAATTTTAAACCCAGTCATAAAGCTGTATTTTTAAGAATGCCACATTGTTCCTCTTGGACTACTCCAAACCAGGTTCCCACCATTTCTTTGTGCTCCTCTGTCAAAGCTTACCAACCCAAGCCTGATCACAGCAGCCCTGTATGGCAGCTCCAAGAGGACTGCCCAAAAGTGTAGAATTACTGCTTCAGATTGATGTCCACTTATTTGGGATGAGCTACCATTTTTACGTTGAAGCTTGCCTGTCCTAACTGATGTCTAGAAAAGGCAGGAAGTGGGCTTGTATAAGTCCCAATTGTGCCACTTGTTCCCAACACTTGCAAGACACAGGACCATGCCTTGGCTCTTGCAAAACGTAAAGAGGACATCCAAATCCACCACTTCTGCTCTCTCAGCAACCTCCCACTCACTTCACAGGCTTAGCTGCAGCTGAAGCAGGGAATTCTTTTTACCTTGCATTTTGGAAAAAGCACTTTACCAACAATCAGTTCTGGAGCACTATGTCTATAAATTAATGTCCCATTCCTTAGTGCTGTTACAGGCAGATCTAAATTATGTGCATATGTTTTCCACTGTATATAGTCACCATGGCAGGGCACAAAAGGTGAGAAGCTGACAAGGAGAATTATTAAAAGAAAAGTGATGAAAAAGAGAGAGAGAATGTCAAGAGTGATATGTCAGCAAATCCAGGTGCCACTTAGTGAAACATTTTAAAATCTGATTTATAAAACCATAACTTTGTTGAAGGACCTGGCACTTTGAGGATAGAGATTAGCAAATGGCTGCAAGGAAATATCAGCCTCCATCATGGGCTAAGTGAATCCTAGCTGTTCAGCCCCACCCCTTGCCTCACATGACCTCAGTGGGTTCTGCCACCTAGCAGGCAGAGGAGGTAAAAGGAAAACCACAGTGAAGGCCAGGGGTGCCGACTTGCCTCCCATATTGAGAGGATGTGGTCATGTGACATGTCATGTCACATGCTGCCATGTTTGCTTGTCCCAATCACAGCCCAGCAGCTCAGAAGCCGGGCTATGGCTGGGACGAGTGAAGCAAAGATCTTCCGCACTTGTCCCAGCCACTGCCTGGCTCCTGGGTTACTGGGTGGAAACTGGGGTTGTGGCACATGGAGGGGTGTCAGCCCTCTCAATATGGGGGGGGCACAGCCGTCTGCCAAACAATACTGAGGGAGCTGAAGTCCCCAAAGCTGCTAGTGAAGGCCAAGGATTAGAACAAGAAATGCCACCTCCATAATCCTGGCACCATAGGGACACATGACTAATATTTCTGTTCCTGATTCCAGACATAAATGTGATTTTTAATATTCTGAAAATATAGCAACTTGTGCAAAACAATGAGTTGGATCCAGGTTAGCCATTCTGGCAATAGAAGGATTCCTTTTGTGTACTATTTATGAAAGTCCCTGAGATACAGAGTAAAGGCTCCCTGCTAGAGGAAGCATGGAAGCAAATGTCACCAATCATTCATTGCCCCTGTAGCTCCCTGAGCTGCCTCTCATTTCATCTCCTACATTTATCCCACCTTTCTACTGCGATAGAGCCCAAAGCAGCATACATCTGGATTCCACATATGGACACATATGCAGACTTGCTTAGCTTCAGTAAGGTGGCCTTCTCATGTGCCTTCAGACCACCCCCTAGAATTTGACCTGCTCTTGAGTACCCCCAAAGCCCTACTGAAGATGTTAATGTCCGACAAAGTGAATGTGGGCATAATATGGAATAGTGTAAGCAGGTGAGCTTAGCATGTTTATGTGTGAAGCTTAATTAAATTATTATTTAAAATGCTAACTAAATGGCATGTATGGCCTTAAATGGGAATAGCATTTACTCATTGAGTAAATACAATTTCTGTAAGTTAAATTTTTGAACATATTACAAACTGGATCTCAGTCATGCAACTCCAATTAAAGTCAACTGAAGATATGCAACAATAATCCTGATTAGAACATTGAGTTTAGGAATTTAATTAATCTAATACCAATTTCATGTTTTCAAAACACTATTATCTTTTCTGAGAACTCCTACATACACAGCAGCTGCAATTTTCATGCTGACACCACTAGCACAATATTTTGTGAGCAAAATGTGAATATTTTGGGAACATATACATCTTTGCTACTGTTTTTTTTCATATGGGCATGCTAGTTCTCTTCAAATCATATACCCCTACCAAAACTGGAATCTTGAACTCTGGCACCAAAGTCAAGTATATTTTTACACACTAAGTAATTAAAAGTGGAACCCTGCAACAAAATGCTGAAATGTTGAGAGCTTCTGTTAAGGTTTCAAGCCATGACTTTCCATCCCTACTTTCTCATATTTTTGTTCCCCTGCAGTCAAGCAGCCAGCATTCCATGTTCACAGACCATGCTCGGTCCTCATTGGACTGTTCTGAGGGCATGATTGCCATTTGAACATGTGTGTGGCTTCTCACCCCCCACCCCCATTTTGGGTTTCTTTGGGGTTTTTTGTATGTGGAAGGTGAGATGAACGTACTTATGCTCCCAAATACATTAAATTATTTAATTTCTCTATGTCAGCTCTGGGGAACAATAAAAACAGCTTATTGTTGTGATCCAGGAAGCTATTTATCTAGAATGAGATGGTACTCAGAATGTCTCTGTTCTCCTGCTCTAGCAGCTTCAGTGTATTCTTCCCTCCCACCAAGATGTCAGTTTCCACCCAACCCTCTTCATCTCTCAACCTTCCAATCCATTGAGCTATCATGGGGCTTTTTTGAGTAATTTGCTTTTTGGGATAAAAAAATTCCTTCCAGTAGCACCTTAGAGACCAACTAAGTTTGTTATTGGTATGACCTTTCGTGTGCATGCACACTTCTTCAGATACACTGAAACATAAGTCATCAGACCCTTATATAGAGTGAGAGGGTGGGGAGGGGTATTACTCAGAAGGGTGGTGGGAATGGATGATTGGCTGATAGGTGTGGTAAACGTTGATGACTGTTGACGACTGTTAACAACTGTTAACAACTGCAATTGGTCTTTCAGGAAAAAGCAAGGGATGAGATGGCTAAAAATAGCTTTATCATGTATAATGAGATAAGAATCCAATGTCTCTATTCAGACCAGGTCTCTCTTGCATATTGGGAATTTTTCCTGCAATTCTTATTTACTTGTGAGTATCTCAAACTTACCCCTAGTCTTCTGGTATGCCTCGCCTGTCCATAATTAATGCAGTTAAAACTACATAAGCACAGGAAGACTCAATTTGGAATTAGTATAGAAATTATATTATATTATATAGTTAAAACAGCAAAGTTGTCTTTAAACAGTTCAACCAGAAGAGGGAGAGAGGTCTTAGCTATTCAAACTTACTTAAAATACGGTAGCTTCAAGCTTAAAATAATATAATAAATATCTAAATGTTAATAAAAGCTCTACAAATATCATCCTCATGGAAGGAGATGCAAGAGGTTTGCCACTAGATACTGAATAACTGATGACCTTTGGGACGTACATCAAGAGTAACAGAGGTAAGTTTTGGAATAAAACAGGGGAAACACTGTCTGAAAATTTTTTAAAGTTCAAATAAATGCATGATCTCTAAACCCATATGAAGATTCTCAAACGACAGACTCACATTTTTCACTTTTTTGAATTAGAACAACAACATGGTACAACATGTTCTCCATCTCCAGCTTTGCATCAATATGCAAATTGTGCAAAACCACATGGAACCAAAATATGCAAATTAACAGCCGGCCTCATGGAATATCCATTCAGTGCTGAATGTTCCTCATTCCTGAAAGAGGGAACAATCTTTCCACTTCTGATTAAACACAAAAACAACAGTTATTTCCTTTGCTCACTGCTGATGTTAACTAGAACCATACTAGGTGTAAAATCACAACTAGTCCTAAATAAAAGTGCAGCAAAAACTAAAAGTTAGTGCAGCCTAATGTTATAGACACTAAGATATGAGCAGATTTGTGAGTCATATCTTACCTCAGTCATGAACTCAGTTGGTGGTGATGGTAGTAATAAAAGTGATGATGATTATTATGATGATGATGATAGTAGGCTGTTGTACAGATTATCATGTGTAAATTAATGCAAATCAAGAGGTGAAACATTTCCTGGCCTATACTCTTTAAGGCAGAGATAGCTAATAAGGTACCCTCCATGTAATTTGGACTACAACTCCCAACAGCTCCAACCTGCATGACCAATAGTCACAGAAGATGAGAGTTGTAGTACATATCATCTGGAGGACACCACATTGGCCACCTCCAGTTTAAGGCTACAGGTGGGAATTACATATCTAAATGTACCCTTACCAAAATAAATAAGTCATATGGGAACACCAAAAAATTGCATGTTTTGGACCCACCTGGGCTAAGCCTTTTTCCTGACATTTTCTACAGAGCAACACTGGTGTGGCATGTAACCAAATAATTTTATCCATGGTTGTTCCCGTACTATGGCTCAAGGACAGCCACTTTAATGCCCTCCACGTGTTGCCCAACTCCATCTCTCAATATCCCTAACCAATGCCCATGCTAACTGGGGCTGACGGGAGCTGGAGTCCAATGACAAGTGGTTGTTGCTCTAAGTGTTAGTCAGAACCAGACCAGATGGCTAGTCTTCTTATCTAAAGTTGGGTTCAAAGGGAGTTAGTTGAACTTAGGTCCCAATAAAATCAATGGGGCAAATTAGCATCATCTTAAATCTCATTGCTTCAAATGGAAACTAAGTGCAGTTATCTTGGACTAGACCTACACTTAGGCCACTTTTATGTTTGTTTAAAATAAATGGCCTTTAAATGTGTAGTCATGAGCTCTAGAACCAGATATTGAAAAAAAGATTTGCTTTTCCAGATTCTGAAAAAGACAGAGCACTAAACTGTGTATTGTATGAACAATACGGTACACCCAAAATTGGTACACCCAAGCATTGCCGACTTTCTAAACATGCCATGCTCATGGATTCCCAATTTCTGGCTTTGAACAGATTTCAGACTCTATGGCTACACCCTCTGTAATAATGGCTAATGATGTGCAAAGTCTCTGTGTCCTTCGAATATACACATCCCTATTTCCTTTGGTAGCACACACTGGATTTCAGTAAGACAAGGGTTTTACCTACATTCTGCTACCTTTAAATGCTTGAAGTAATACTGTACTGACTTGTTACTAATTCCACATATATTATGTGTTGTGGCTATATTTTTATTGCTCTTTCAAGATACAACAGGACAAGGGACCATAGCTTAATGGAGTCACATGTGCTTTGCATGCAGATCAATACTTGGCATTTCTGCTTAAAAGGATCAGAGAACTGCCAGTGTGATGCAGTGGTTAAGAGCAGTGGACTCATAATCTGCTGAACAGGGTTCGCGTCCCCGCTCCTCCACATGCAGCTGCTGGGTGACCTTGGGCCAGTCACACTCTCCGAAGTCTCTCAGCCTCACTCACCTCATAGAGTGTTTGTTGTGGAGGAGGAAGGGAAAGGAGACTGTTAGCCACTTTGAGACTCCTTAGGGTAGTGATATAGTGGGATATCAAATCCAAACTCTTCTTCAAATGATGGGAAATATCCCTGGCCAGAGACCCTGGAGAACTGCTGCTTGTCAAGGGGACAGCACTGAATCAGATGTACAAATAATCTGACCTGGTAGAAGGCAACTTCCTATATTCCTAATGTGTAAGAAATCTTGATTCAATTGCAAAGTGCATAATTCTACCACTCTAAATTGTGTAGATATTGTGAAATGATTCTACATCCTAACATATATGCAAATATCTTTTTTAAAGGTATAACTGTTCATTAACTAAAAATCATCTTGATAATTGCAACTGTGTAACAGAAGCACAACATTATTGTGGTACTTCCAGCTGATGCAGACAATGATGCGCTCTGTCTTTATCTTACATTTATCTCCCACCCCCACCCCTAATAACTTTAAAATAAAGGGGATCGAATTAAACGAGAAAAAACCTCCTCAGGGATGAGTATACAAATGAACACAAAATATTTTAGAACAGATTCTGGAATGCTTTTGCAATTTACAACCCAATGTTCCAGTGCTGGAGGATAAAAGCCTGAAAGACTAGGAAATTATTGTGCCCACTTAAAAGGCTACTATTAAGTAACTATTAAATCCTGGCAGAAGCTTTTTATACATTTCATTGTATAGTGCCAGAATGAGATATCTCCAAATTGTAGCTTGTGCCATCCAAAAATTATATATTATTTAGTGAGAACATTTTGATGTGCTAAAACTGTGTTGGATAATTGTTAGTGAGTGGCTGTGGAGGAGACATTCACGGAAAATGCTTCAATCATAAAATTACTTAAATTTGATTTAACAAAACTGAATTGCAGTGACATTCAGCTAAAAGCTACTCATAAAATATCAAGAAACCTAAAAGAACAGTTACAACACACTGCTCTTATGCTTTCACTACCTTGCTGATAAAGACAAGCACTTTACTCTTGCAGTGGCAGCCCATGAGGTAGGGCAGAAAATGGTAAACAGCCACAGCCTCTGAGTGGCTATAAGAGGGGGAAGGAGCCCTATGAATTTGCCAATAACCTTAGGGGAACCAAGGCTGGTGGCAATTTAGGCAGCACCCTATACACCAATGAAGAGGTTGTTGCTGGATTACAACTCTCATAGTCATGCGCCTTCGGCCATGCTGGCTGGCACTGATGGGAGTTGAAGTCCAACAACATTTGAACGGCCACAGGTCCCCAAGACCATTGGACCATACAATTTCAGGGTGCTGCTGGCTATTCACCAGCTGTGCTCTTGTGTCATCTTGCAAAAGACACTTCCTTCCTCCAACAGATGCTCATCAGAAAGGGTCCAAGCTCTCTTGCCGTTCAGTCTCTACCTGATATTGGTCACTGGTGTTTACTGCCCCCACCTTATCAGCTGCCACTGAATCCATGATGTTTCTGAGACACATAGTACATCTATAAATTCATCACACATTATCTGCACACAGACTTTAGGTCTCTGTAATCAAAAGCTGGCCATAGCACAGATGGAGAACTCCCCCCCCCCCCCCGCCAAGTAGGAATCCCACAATAGTTTGTACCCACATCCTACAGGTAAAGGTCCATTCGTGGCCGACTCTGGGGTTGCAGCGCTCATCTCGCTTTATTGGCCGAGGGAGCCAGCGTACAGCTTCCAGGTCATGTGGCCAGCATGACTAAGCCGCTTCTGGCGAACCAAGCAGTGCACGGAAACGCCATTTACCTTCCCGCAGCAGCAGTACCTATTTATCTACTTGCACTTTGACATGCTTTCAAACTGCTAGGTTGGCAGGAGCAGGGACCGAGCAACGGGAGCTCACCCCATCACGGGGATTCGAACAGCCGACCTTCTGATCAGCATGTCCTAGGCTCTGTGGTTTAACCCACAGCGCCACCTGCGTCCTACAACTACTTAACTAAATAGTACCTGGGAAACAACAGCAGCTGTAAATTCTGTTATGGAAAATGACCATCTCTGATGACTGGGGAAACAAAAGACATATGGACTGAGATGAAGCAGAAAAGTGGCATTTTAAGTGTTACTGCTAAGCTCTGTAGCGAAAAGTGAATTATGCCATCTATCAGACTACATTGAAAGCTAACACCGTATCTGGCTTCTGAAGTTAAACATTGTAACTGCACAATATGTATTTTAGTTACTGCGGTGGACTTCTTACTGGACTTACAGCTGCATACTCCTACGCATCAAAAAATAACTCTCCACTTTTTTTCTTTTTCACCCTCTGTTGTTTCTTTCACTCCGTTCGCTTTATCTTTTTATCCCACTTTGTTCTATAGCATGGGACTACAGACCTAAGCTACAAGTGATCCTGATTAGTATCTTCGTCTGTGTATAGGATACAGAAAGCTGTCTTCTGGATGCTTCCACATGGCAGTTTATTGTGGACTTGGTTTGGCTCGTGCTCAAACGTTTCTCACAGTAATGATATATCGCTATCATCAAAATGCCAGCCCATACTCCCTTGCACTCTCTGCATCAGATATAAAGGTTTCCTTGCTGGGTCTTAAAAGTCAGGTGAATCCGGGGGGTGGGGGGTGGGTTTGAATTAAAAAATCAATTGGAAGCCTCATCACTTCATCAACTCTGAACCAACCTCAGATAATTGCTGGAGATGTGGTACTGTGGGAGCAGGTCTGTACCCATAGGCAGACTGAGGGGAGCATGACCGATTTAGTCGTGCTGGGTCTAGAGCTTCAGGGGCATCACAGGGGCACCACAACTATTATATAGACTGGAAGGTGAGAGGCAGAATGAGAGGTGGGGGTGCTGGATTTTGGCATTGCACAGGGTGCTGCTGAAATTTGAGACCCCAAGGTCTGCCACTGCTGTACCATATGCTTTTGGGGTATGTGGTGATAGCACCATTGTGGAAGGAAACTTTGATTTATATATGCATGCCAAGATGCTTTACTTTGCACTAAAACAGCCATACCTTTCTTAGGCATATTTTCAGAATTCATTATCCAAAATGTTTGAAGACTTCCTTGCAGATTACTGTCAATATATGTATTTAAAATAGCCTTACAAAAGGCACTTTGGTTTGTATATTTTTATGCATCTCTGAGTCACCTGAAGCTCATGTTACTTGATTACACATCACACATCTAGCAATTCACTGAAACAGTTTAAAAGCCAATATAGTTTTGGAAAGGGGGGAGGGAAACACCTACAAGGGAAAACTGTCAAGTGTGACAGTGAATTCACTAATATGAACTCTTTACTGCTAGCCTGATTTATTCTGACTCATTTCTTCAACCTGAGATACTCTGTGTTTTGTGGTCTTCTAAATGTATGTGTGTGTGTATAATATCGAAACTATTTGAACAGATGGAGAATGTATTGCAAAAAGCCTTACAAGAGGTATTGTGGTGAATTATCCAGAACTATGTAAAATGGTTTCTGCCGTATGCATGTCTTGGATCCTTGAACCCTGTGAATCCTTGAATAACTGTGTAGTTATCTGAAATAACCTTGATATCAGCTGCTGAATCTATTTTAAAATTAATGGTTGAACCAGATTTGTTGGTTTTTTCTTGTTTGGTCAAAACACACATTCCCCACCGTAGGAAAAACAGAGGAAGGAGAAGTGGAATTGCACGATGTGTTCATATCATGAAACGCCAATGTCCAAAAAGCACACATTACAAGGTAGATAAAAGTCAGCAACTCAATGCAAAAACTATCATATTTTGAACCAACATAGTTTATTGTCAAAAACTGGCAAAAAGACATTGCAGATTCCACCTACTGTTGTTATCAAATCTAGAAGACTTAACAGAAACTGATGACATCTTTTTTCACAGCATAAAGGAAAGAACTGCCATGCATGCTTTGTAACTATACAAAGTTAGAAAGAGAAACAGTTCATGTTCACTGCAAATGTGATAGAAGATCATAATCTGGATAATCTCCTCAGTAGTGGAATGGCTGCCCCAATTTAACTGAACTATTCATTTTTCCTTGTACAGGAAATGGTTCTGTTTTCTTTGTCAAGTTAGGAATCTACAACTTTTAAAACTTAAATTCTGACAATATGTCAAGGAAGACTTCAAGGGCACACCAGCCAGTAAGCTAGTTGGGGAGGGGGGAATTCTATTTTAAGCAAGAAAAGAACAGACACTACTCAATACAATTCCACACAAATGCAGTGCTACAAAGTTCAGTGCAGCATAGGGATTAAACAATATAAGGATACTGAGGGAACTTCATTGTCTTACACTCCATTTCTGAGCATGAGTCGAAGTGGTGATGTTTATCTTTAACACCACATATGGCTTAGGACACAAGTACCTGTCGTGACATCTGCTCCCATTCAAAACTGTCCATGTATTGTAGCTCTGCTCAAGGTATCCTTGCCATTCAAGGCAAGGCTATTGGGTGACCACAGATTGAATCTACTCAATCTGAATACCCTCCCCAGGGAGACCTGACTGGCTGCAACATGCTTACCTCTCAGCACCAGGCAAAGTCACTTGTATTCCCCAAGGCTTTTAGCTGTATTTGTTTATTGTGTTGTTATTTATTTTATTGTAATTCAGTTTTGTATTTTATCACATTTTTTGTGAACCACACTAGAAACTTTGATGAATTATATAAGTATTTCGAAGAAAATAAGCAACTTATGTGATTATGATTTCTAGTGTGCAGATAGCAGGGATGGGGACAAGGCAGCACCTTTGTTAAATCAAATGCTTGCCTACTGCACTGGTGTGAGTGCTTCTCTACCCTTTGAAAGCAGAACACATATATAGCAAGTGAGATGTTAGCATTACAGGCACACACCATACGTTTACTTTTTAGCCATTTTCATCCATTCATTTTACCTTTCCTAGATCCCAAACAGTTAATTCTCTAAAACTATGGCCATTAGAATTGGTGTGTCTTCTCAAGAACTCATTCTTCTTAAAAGAGTCACAATTTTTCACAGCATTTCAGGAATGGAAGGGGATGGGAGATATCTGCCAATAATTTTCAGGATGTGTTTCTTAAGAGTAATCCCCGGAAAGTGCAGTATACATTTGGCTTTTCCTCTCAATGTCCATGATAATAGCATCATGGATCCCACCCTTAACCTCACAGGAAATAACATTTACCATCTGGCGCAAGTTTGCCTTCACATAATAGCTATGTGAATGGCAAAAAAAGGCACAAACCTAATCTGCTGGCACTAAACCAAAACATTGAGCAAGCCTGTGCAACTAATACAGCCTGTGCCCTGGTTATATTAAGTGTGTGTCTCACACACCATGATCAATAACATGTCAAAAACAGGAATGTAATTAATGAACTTCCATGTGTCTTCTGAATGCTAGAAGGCTGCTTTGTAAGCTCATATAATTAGTCAGTTAGTTAGAGCTTTCCCCATCACTCCCAGCAAAAATCGTTCCTTTTTGCCTATTTTTATGTGATTGCATATTATTCTTGAGAAAGTTCAACTACCAGATCCTTACATACACCAAAGGAAACAATGCAGGCAGTCATAAGATGACACAAGATGCCCTTCACAGACCATGACACAGTACAACTACAGAAACAACTCAATTAAACTTGGGGGAAGACATGAATAGCACTAAGAGCAATAACAGCTCTGGGAAATGACACCCAAAAAAAAAAAAAATCAAGAGAGGCCTTCTTGGTAATTTTTGTACTTACCAAGCAGAAAGTCAAAGTTAATAAACAATAGGACTGCTTATGAGCCTCACAATCTTTGTCAAATCATTCAACATTTTGAACACTAAACCCATCCTAATCTCAAGGTTGGAGCCCCATATTGGTCAAAAGATTCTCCATAGCAGGTGTTGGACAAATGACCCTTACAACCCATTTTCTAGGCCACTTATCTCAAGTAATGAAATAACATTACAGTAATATTAAGGTTAGGGACGCGGGTGGCACTATGGGTTAAACCACAGAGCCTAGGACTTGCCGATCAGAAGGTCGGCGGTTCAGATCCCCGTGACGGGGTGAGCTCCCGTTGCTTGGTCCCTGCTCCTGCCAACCTAGCAGTTCGAAAGCACGTCAAAGTGCAAGTAAATAAATAGGTACCGCTCTGGCGGGAAGCTAAATGGCATTTCTGTGCGCTGCTCTGCTTCGCCGGAAGCGGCTTAGTCATGCTGGCCACATGACCCGGAAGCTGTACGCCAGCTCCCTCAGCCAATAAAGCAAGATGAGCGCCACAACCCCAGAGTCAGCCACAACTGGACCTAATGGTCGGGGGTCCCTTTACCTTTACCTTTAATCTTGAGGCTATGTTTTATAGCACCTTAGAAGTTCACACCAAAACTAAGTAGCTGGTTATCTTCAGAGTATTCCTGTAGTACAAGGAAAGGCCTATTCAAGATAAAATATCCACTTAATTCAGTAAGATTTTCTTAATTTAAAACAGGGTTCATACAGAAAAGGACTATTCACCAATACTGCTGTATACGCCAATAATTTTTCAGGAGTCGAGGCTGATGAAAATAGTTATTACAGGGACAAATGTTTCTCTACATGCAATACAAAATGTTTATACACAAACCTACCATTTTAACTATTAATTAAAAATGTGTATTTTAACAGAACAGGTTGAACCAAGATCAAGGAGCAAGATGGGAAATACAAAATAATCTGCAGATTAGACTGATATCACTTGTTTTCAGAATGATTCGTCCCTAGGCAATGCCCCAGGGGTTTTGTTTGAAGCACCCCTCTCAACTTAAACATTTTGAAAAAATAAACTCTATGACTCTATGATTCTATGATATATGCTTACAAGCACCTAGGGGAAAAACCACACTGATTTTATAACAGTTCCAACGAACAGCCAAGCAACCTTGAGTTACCACCCAAGTATGGCATTAAAACTAACTTGACTAAGGAACATCAGAAGTAGACCCAATTGACTCTCATGACTGCTAGGAGAAGCGCACCTACTCCCTTTATCCAAAATTACGGGTAATTATGCCTTGAATACACAACAACAGAAAAGTTAGCACTAAGGAAGGTAAGAAGTGAGAAGTTTCAGTTAAGTTAGAAGTAAATGTAGAGTAGGAGTAGATGACTTGAATCAAGAAAAAGCTAAGACTGAAAACGCATTTCTAAAGTGCTTCCTTTTATCATGAGAGATAAATAAAATTAATTTTGAACACCATATCATGAATCATAGTTAGCAGGGCAAAGCAGCATTCCCTGTAGTGTTTGAATGAAATGTTGTACTATAATTTATTACAAGAGATACAAGGAAATCAAATGTGTTTGCTTTACTAAAGCCCAAGCAATTAAATGGATATTCTCCATGTTTCAGTAATGATGATATTCAAGGAATCTAAATAATTATGATTTCCATTGCATTATTATTTTAAAACTATTTTTTTCCAAGAAAGCATCCTTTAATAAATGCAATGTGGAAAAACTGTTTTTATGGGACTGCCAAGAAAAACAATTGTTTCATTAAGGTTAACAGATTTACTTTCTCAAGGATCACTTGCACTTGGAACAGAAAGGGCAGATTAGAATCATCAACCTTTCTATAAACACAACAATGCTACGAATTAGCTGACAGCCTGACAGCATGATCCTTCCCCTCCCTATTGCCATTCTGAAGCTGTGTGCTGCTTCACCAAGGGCAATGCAGCACACCCTGCCAGTGTACACGTGGTACTCCTATCCCACACATTCAGCAACCCAACAGCCAACATGTACTGGGAATTTGAAGAGAATTGAGCTGCTTGATGGTTGGATGTGAAGGCTACAAAGTTATCTGTGAAGCACTGAGCATAATCCACTGTGACCCCGCATAGCCAACCAAGCTCAGGGCAGGTAGGAAGGAGGGAGATTCACATCAGATACATGTACATATGAGTTGTGGCACACCCTCCCCACATCTTCATTATGCAGTTTCCGGTAAATACTTAAAATGCACCTCTTTACCCTGACACTTTAGGTCACATTATTTTTCAGATCGCAAGGTGTTTTAAAACTGTGTTTCAAGGTTGTGAGACTTCTGGGTTAGCACCATCGGCAAATGGCGGAGTTCCTCCGATTGGGGGAACGGGCTCCGTGGAAATTGGGTCTGTCCACCGCGGCGAAGGTGGGGACCCGCTAGAAATCCCAGGCGGAGGGAGCCTGGGAACGTGGGGTTCGGCAGAGCACCAGGAGCACCTCCCCTACTCGTGGGGAACCCCAATTTGGGGCTCCGGAGCGAAATGGGGTGAGCAGCGCGGTGCTGCGAACTGATTGCTATTTTCACGGAGGGAAGCCGCACAGCCATCGCC
The DNA here is from genome assembly GCF_964270895.1 of Podarcis filfolensis. NCBI lineage: Eukaryota > Metazoa > Chordata > Lepidosauria > Squamata > Lacertidae > Podarcis > Podarcis filfolensis. Next base: position 54,934,678 of record NC_139608.1, read on the forward strand.
GGAGAGCGCTGACTTTTTCCTGTTGACAATTGGACTCTAAACAAGTACCCGTGAGTAAAAACGGAAAATTGGATCAAGAAATACTTGAATTAGGCCCCGAAGCGGGAAGGTTCAAAACAGGAAGTCCGCCTCCCGCTTTTTGTAAATAGACTGAAGCAAAAACCTTACAATCTAATAGCCTGGAAAGTTGTCTTAAAGGTTGGAATTTCCTGCATTTACAACTAATAAAACCCCCTTGGAAGCAGGTGAAAAGGGGGGGGGGGAATCTGACTGTTTAAGCCTGCAGGAGAGGGAGTAAAGGAAAATAAGTTTCCATCTTCTCAAACCTGGGAACAGGGTGTCAGGACAGAAATTGCCGGAGACGTCCATTGATTGTACGTGGAGCATTTTGACAGATAGTTAAAAAAGAGAACCAAACTGACTTCAATGCTGCCTTCTGCATTTTAAAGAAACAAAGTATTTGAAAATTGAAAATTGAAAGTAACTTTCTTTTGTTGGACATGTTTTAAAAAGATGGATACAAATAGAAATTGTGTCCCCTAGAGGGAGCTTGTCAATTTGTTGCTGCAGTTTACTTAGAGACCTCACAGCTGCGAGATTGGGATCGTGGGACCAGCCGTTTGACCTTGAATAGAAATGTGTGGGGAGGAAGTTTTGGTGTCTGCTTTTTGCAAGACAAATGCTTTGCTGGAGCAGTTGCATGAGAAGACGGGTTTGATGAAGGAGAAGTTGGACTTGATGACTGCTGTAGCCAGTGAATATGGATTAACAGGAAACATAGAAATTATGCAGTGACCAACTCAGGAAATTGGTTCGACTGGGCAAGTGCAAGGGCAGATGAAGATGGAGGAGGCTGCGATCGCACCCCAAGCAACACAAATGGAGAGATCCGAAGCCCTGCAGGAGCATAAGCCGCTGTTTTGGAAGACTGAATTTGGAGTGGGCCTGGGAGAGCCTGGAGTTAAGGAGGCTCTTAACTTTGGGGGGACTTGGAAATATGCTGACAACTATTTTTTGGATAGTTACTTTTTGGATTACAATGATGATGGCGGGGAGTGGGACTGTGGGGAATGGGCTAGTCTGATGAAGGAAGATGGATATAACTATCGGTTGGAATCCCCCAGAGACCTACTCCTCAAGGAGAAAGGGAAGAAATTAAGAAAGAAACCAACAAAAGATAAGGAAAAGTGTAAGCATAAACAAGAAGAAGAAAATCTGCAGAAGAGGCATAGAAGAGACTTAAGGGCCTCGGACATAAGATCACCAGGTTGATGGACTGGATGGAATGGACAGTAAGGACTGACATAACCCGAGACCAGGAAGAAGGGACGTTGGATAAAAATAAAAAATAAAAAAGCCTATAAAAGGAAAAAAAATTGTTTATTTTTGGAATTAGTGTAAAACTAATGAAATATTAGGGGAAATGTTGGAATGGAATTATCTGGCTTTAGTAGAAAGGATATAAGGAGTTATGTATAAATATGTTTTAAATTTTGAACATTAAGGCTTTCTTTTTATGGTAAGACAAGGTTAAATAAATCAAGGTAAATTGAATAACAGAATATGTCAAAAGATGGAAAGGATTTGCTGAGTTAACTAATAGGTTAGACTATCTAAATAAGAATTGAGAAAGACGGAAAGAATTTGCTGAAACAACGAATTAAATTAGAATACAAAAAGGGAGGTGTGAGGAGGTCAAAGAATTAAGCAAATGAAAAGATGTAATAAGGGATTTGTCTTTTTTTGTTGTTGTTGTGATGTATTTGTTTCTTTTTTTCTTCTTTTTTTGTCCTTTTTCTTGTACTTTTGAAACTCTGAATAAATATCATTTAAAAAACAACAACTGTGTTTCAAGGTTGTAATCAGCCCTGGGACCTTAGGGTGAAGGGAGGGTAATTGTAAGAGCTAAACATGCACAGGTTCTGCACAGATGCAAGAGAGATTATGTCATTAGTCTGAATATATAAGTAGGTTTTCACTGGATGGATTCTAATTATACTTAGACATATGCAGCTAAACATATATAAAAATAGCAAACTAATTGTCTGTATGCCAATCTAACGTTATTTTCTTGCCCATAAATCAATGGGAGTCACTCTTTTCAGATAAAGCACAAAGAGATGCAACTGAGGGCACTTACAAGTAGGAAGGGAGTGTTTCTGACACTTCCCAAGGTCACAGACCTGAGGTACAAATTCAGTCTTCCTCAAAATGATGTCTTCAGTACATTTTCTCCTAAAACTAAAGTCAATGGTTCCTATTGACTTCTTTGGGAGCCAGTAAAGGGTTGTCCACTGGAGTAATCTGTCCCCCCAGCAACAGAAATGGAGGGAAAGATTTATGGAGACAGGGGAAGATATTAAGAGAGAGAGATAAGTGGGGATCTACTTGTGAGTGCTGAACCAATCTGTCGCCCTGGTAATGAACACAATGAGAGCCAATAAACTGAAGCACAATCTAGACTGAAGCAATGTTAGTGAGTGGTTCCCTAGAATGAATGGCTAGGAGGTGGCCTGCTCCCGATGGGGTTACACTCCCTCTGAAGGAGTAGGTACATAGCTTGGTGTTTCTTCTGGAACCATCACTGTCTCATGAGGCTCAGATCACCTCAATAGTGTAGAGTGCCTTCCACTGACCTTGGCTGGTGGCTCAGCTGCACTTCTATCTGAACAGGGATAGCCTAATGTCTGTTGCCTATGCTCTGGCAACCTCTAGGTTTTAATACTGCATTTTAAAATAGTTCTAACCTGAGCTCAGGGACGCGGGTGGCGCTGTGGGTAAAACCTCAGCGCCTAGGGCTTGCCAATCGCATGGTCGGCGTTTCGAATCCTCGCGGCAGGGTGAGCTCCCGTCGTTTGGTCCCAGCTCCTGCCCACCTAGCAGTTCGAAAGCACCCTTAAGTGCAAGTAGATAAATAGGTACCGCTTTATAGCGGGAAGGTAAACGGCATTTCCGTGTGCTGCGCTGGTGCTGGCTCACCAGAGCAGCTTCGTCATGCTGGCCACGTGACCCGGAAGTGTCTCCGGACAGCACTGGCCCCCGGCCTCTTAAGTGAGATGGGCGCACAACCCTAGAGTCGGACACGACTGGCCCGTACGGGCAGGGGTACCTCTACCTTTACCTAACCTGAGCTCATGTTTGAGGATGGGTAAGAAAATAATTAATTAAATATAGTAGTAGTAAGTAGTAGTAGTAGTAGTAGTAGTAGTAGTACAGTGGTACCTCAGGCTAAGAACTTAATTCGTTCCGGAGGTCCGCTCTTAACCTGAAACTGTTCTTAACCTGAGACACCACTTTAGCTAATGGGGCCTCCCACTGCCACGAGTCTGTAACCTGAAGTGTCTGTAAACCGAGGTACCACTGTAATATATTTTCCTTCAAGCTCTTATTTTTCATGTCAATGCCTGCTGAACTTCTATCCTCCAGCCACCACTCCCTTTTTCTCCCAGCCACTACCTTCCCTTTCTTCCAAAACCTCTTCTTTTTGAGCTTCCTAGTACTCAGTCTACCTGCCTTGTCCAAACAGATCAACCTGTCCTTTGAAATGAGGTTTCCTCAGCCAAACCTGAAGTCACAGACAACTTCCCTCAGCAGACAGAATGTATATGAACATTCTGTGGCATAGCATCTGCTCAGCCAAAAGGTACTAGGGGCATCATTATCACCTCAATAAAGCACACTGCAATCATGTTGGATGAAGCTAGTAAATTATTATTCCAAATAATTCTCTCCCCCCCCCCAAAATAATAATAATCAATCCCTGGTGTTTTGTCACAACTGCTGCTTTGGAATTTGATGATGATGCCTTTGGCTGCCAACTGAGAACTACTATCCTCAAAACAAGCAGTTTTTTTCGTCAGCTGGAACTACTGGGCATTCTATAATTATAACACCACTTAGCAATTATATAGTATTTTCTGAGTGTTGAAAGTAGAGGTGGATGGATCAAGCTATTTCCAGTTCATGTCACTTTTGTATGTGTTCATCCACAAATCCTCTCTGTCCCATTTTCACATTAATCTGAGAGCTTTCCTTTGGCCAGCATGAAAAATTACATTTAAATGTGTATTTTGAGCATATTCTCTCACAAAATACACATTTCAAGTGGAACACGGGCAAGACTGAATAGGTCACTGTTCCCCACCAACTTGATAAGCAGTTTTCATCAGAATCTCCTGTCCTCAGTTCAATTACTTATATTTTAATCTGTTTTATGTCATCAACATATTAGTAGACATGGAAAATGCTCTCTGAAATGCAGAAACTACAACCAATATTTTGTTTCTCAAAACTACTATTACCGTATTTTTCACCCTATAGGACGCACTTTTTCCCCTTCTCCCCGCTGCCTGCCCCGCAAGCTCCGGGGACAGCCGGCCCCACAAGCACCTGGGGGGGAAATAAATTTTTTTTCTTTATTTCCCCCCCAAAAAACTTGGTGCGTCCTATGGGCCGGTGCGTCCTATGGGGCGAAAAATACGGTACCCTAATGTTGAATATTATTTTCACAGTGTTTCCACATTTTCTGTTACTTTCTTGTCTTCCCCAACAAAGAACTAAATGCAAAGTTATCAATATATCAATTATATCAAAAGCCAATGTCAACAAAAGCAGTACATGCAGAAGAGAATTAGTCAAGTTAACTAAAACTATTTGTAAATGCATATTTCTATCAAGTAAGAGGTATATTTAAAATGTAGGTTTTATTTATAATGCTTTTGAGTTATACAGTTTCATATTTTTCTTTGACTGCTTGAAATATCATAGTTGAAATTTCTTAATTTGCTCACTTGCTAGCCTTAAGTCACTTCTTGTTGGGCAAAGATAACAAAATCTGTTACAGGATTTTATATTGCAATTGGAAGCATTTTATAAAGCAAATTCAAAGTTTTAACCATATTCTTATTTCAGTTAAGGTATAAAAAAGTTGGTTTTGATGTTAAATTTTGTATCAGTTTCTAAACAAGGGCTGGAGAACCTTTATCAGCCTTGGGGCCACATTTTCTCATGGATAACCTTTCGGGAGCCATATGTCATTGGTGGCTAGGTCCAAAGACAAAAGTGAAGGAGGCCAGAACCAAAAGTGGTGAGAGCAACAAATGGTGATTCTCATCTTTGAACATGACTACATTCCAGTCATGCAAAAGTCAGCGGTTCCTACACCCACAGACCTCCAGCTTCCATCCAGACAAGAAAGAGACATCACCATTTCAAGGATGCTTGACAGTCAGGCAAAAATACTCAAGGAGAATGAAGAGCAGGGCCAGTGAGTACCATGGGCTGGAGAGAGGGGCATGGCCTAGGAGTCCCAAAGGCTGGACAGAAAGGATTGTGGGAGGCACATTTATCCACACATCCAGCCTGAAATTCCTTACCCCTGTTCCAAACTGTACAATTACTGACTTCAGACATTAGACTTTGGCTCCATGTTGAGTATATTTATAAACACTGGAATGGTTTTCAGGATACCCTCAGGGTCCAAGCACAATAAATACTGTTGTGTTCAGTGACCTTTATATAAGCAAAGCATTCTTTTCAGCATGTAAATTAATTTTCTTCTCTTGGCTTGTAACAAGCCAAATGACTATTTTGACTCAGTGCCCAACTGTAGGAGAAAGTAAGATAGTGGCAGAGAGTAGAACTGAAACTTTTAAGATATCATAAGACAGCCAGTTTTGAGCAATTATATTCAGCACATTTAATGAAAACTGGTAATTATAGTGACTGGTGATTTCAGGAATTCCCCTCCGTAATTACGGTAAGCAGAAGACTAATGTTGTTGAATGAAATGTTTGTCTACAGAAATGAATAAACAAGCACATCTCATTCTGTCATCTCTCCAAAATATTTACTCTTCATGAAAAATCATTGCTAACCAGTAATGTGCAAAATTGAGTCATTCTTTGATTATCCCAGATTTACAAGTTGCCAATGGCTTTATATGTCAGAAACAAGAGATATATACCGTATTTTTCGTCCCATAGGACGCTCCGTCCCATAGGACGCACCTAGTTTTTTGGGTCGGAAATAAAGGAAAAAAATTTTTCCTTTATTTCCCCCCAAAAAAGCAGGTCGGAGAAACCGAACCAGGTCGAGGAACAGCGGGATGGCGGCGCTGCGCCTCCCCGCTGTCCCCCGAGCTTGTGGGGCTGGCCGATGTCTGCCCAGCGCGAGGGGCGCTCTGATTCAGGGCGCCATACCCGCCGGGCGGCAGGCTGCTATCCGCAGCATGGGGAGCCCTGCGGGGAACTCCTGCAGGGCTCCCCATGCTGCGGATGTGTTCCCGAAGCGCCGGGCGCCCTGAAAGCAGAGCGCCCGACGCTCCAGGAAGCAGGCTGCTATCCGCAGCCTAGACATCCCTGCGGGACCTCCCACAGGGCTGCCTAGGCTGCGGATGTATTCCCGAAGCGCCGGGCGCTCTGCTTTCAGGGCGCCCGACGCTCCGGGAAGCAGGCTGCTATCCGCAGCCTAGACATCCCTGCGGGACCTCCCGCAGGGCTGCCTAGGCTGCGGATGTGTTCCTGAAGCACCGGGCGCTCTGCTTTCAGCGCGCCCGGCGCTCTGGGAAGCAGGCTACTATCCGCAGCCTAGACAGCCCTGTGGGAACTCCCGCAGGGCTGCCTAGGCTGCGGGTGTCTTCCTGAAGCCTGGAGAGTGAGAGGGGTCGGTGCGCACCGACCCCTCTCGCTCTCCAAGCTTCAGCGAAAGCCTGCATTCGCCCCATAGGACGCACCCAGATTTCCCCTTCATTTTTGGAGGGGGAAAAGTGCGTCCTATAGAGCGAAAAATACAGTATCTTAGATATGCTTCACATAATGAAGATAACTCACTGCTATATAAATTCAGAATGGATATTCACTGACATTAGATCTGAAATTGTTGGAAGAAGTATTGAAGCCATGGTTTATGAAATGAAATAAGTGACAGTATTCTTTATGTGAAGACTTCAAGAATGACTTTGCTAAAGATAACAGTATTTGTCTTTCAAGCCTACCAATAATTATGATGTAAAAGGTCAGATGTCTACAGAACAAAGTATCATAATAGTAAAATGAAAACATTTTTCACCAATATAGCAATGCTGAAATTTAATGGTGATTAGATGCTTAAAGTTTTTGTGTTGCAGTGGTACCTCGAGTTACAAATGCCTCAGGTTACAAATGCTTCAGGTTACAAACTCCGCTAACCTGGAAGAGTTACCTCAAGTTGAGAACTTTGCCCCAGGATGAGAACAGAAATTGTGTGCCGGTGGCGCAGCGGCAGCAAGAGGCCCCATTAGCGAAAGCACGCCTCTAGTTAAGAACAGTTTCAGGTTAAGAACGGACCTCCGGAATGAATTAAGTTCGTAAGTAGAGGTACCACTGTACATAAGAACTTGTTAATGAACTCTGAAGCCAGTTTCAGCAGCAACAGACAACTATTAAGTTCATCAGTTTGATGTGAATATTTCATTGTTATCAGAATATATTTACTAGTTTTATCCCCATAAACACTTTTCCTGGAAGACATATCTATCTTGATTTGGGTTAAATGAGGGTGGCAGCAGGAAGAACAGCCAAGCCACACTTGAGATACAAGCTATTTCACAATTCTTTCCTGACAAATCACCATAAAAATGCTGGAATTAGCCAATCAGCAATTCGCAGTTTTATAGTGCTGAGCCCAACAGGCAACCCAGCGAGGTGGCAACAAAATTGCATTATCTTAGTTATTATGCAACTCTTCTAAGGCCTTGCTTTCTGACACACAACATTTTGAAAGTGCAATTGTTTTCTTTAAAAAAGAAAAATCAAGTACCCCTTTCATTTCACAGAGTGTAAATGCTGAGTAGCACAGCCTGTCTACTGAATTAATGGATGTGTGTATTAAGAAACAGACACAATGCACTGCACGCCTCACTGTTATTATCAATAACTTAAGAAGCAGTGAGAAGGGCAATTTTAAAACTCTACTTAAATTTTAAAGGTTCACATGCCAAATGCAAAACATTGTGCCTGCTTTTCTGACTTTTCAATGCTTTTTTCCCCAGGAAATTGCTATCATGTGTTGCTTTACAGGAGAAGACGGAAATGAGGGGAAAGTTAAAAGCATTTCAAGTTCATCACCAAGTTGTCGCTGAACACTGACTACCACTAGCAGAAAGCACGAACCAATGACTGACCAGTGTCTCTGTGTCAGATGAATCCACAAATCATCTTCTCTATAGATGCTGTGGCCGATATTGTCATGGCAGAAAGCTTTTTGGCAAGCAGTCTAATCAAGCAACCGAATGATACTATGTGAAGAAACACAGCTCTCCACAAACTGTGCTAATGTATAAAGGCCACTTATAGACACATTCACCAACTCAAACACACATGCATTCATATATAAATGGGTCCATACAGATATTTCCATATCCTTATAATAGAACCACTTGTCAGATCAAACGATATGTTAGAATGATTATTATTTCAGATAGGCTTATAAAAGCTGGCATTCATTCAAAAGCCAGAATGATTTAGCAAAACTTCATCCAAAAACGTGTGTATCTCTATACACCCTCAAGGCAATAAAAAGAAGTAAATGCTTCCAGTATGTTTCGTGCTTGTTCTAATATATAGCAGTAAAATATAGTCATATAGGTTTATGAAGCAACGAGGGCTTATATGATCCTGTTTAAATATATGCTACTGCATTGACAGAATGCCTAATCTACATGCTTCCCAAGGATTTTACACAAATACTATCGACCACACCACACTCCTGTACAAAGAACTCCTACAAGCAGCCAAGCCTGCAGCACGCCAACTCAGCATTTGTGAGTGTCAGGACAAATATCCCAATCACGACTGTGCTTCTGGTAACTTGCCATGTGCATGCATTATTCCTTTGCTCCCGTCCCTTCTTATCATACTGGTCTAATATACCTTGGAAGTCCAAAGAGAGGGCAGCACTTATCAGAGCCCTATAGCCTGCCTTGGATATGGCTGGTGCTAAATAGATGTCAGGAGTACAACTATCAATGGCACTAAGCGGGCAGGAGAAGAAAGGCAGAAAGAGCCAGTGCATTATGACAGAGTTCTGCCCAAATAACTCATCCATGTTCCTTACAGCACCCCAATAACCCTGTTTGGATGAGTGCACGGTTATTCTAACGTCTTTTAATTTCTGAGGATTTCATCTACTGCATCTCCTTAGCCTGTTGACTGTCAGCGTGGTATAGTGGTTAGAGGGCACCCTGGTTAAAATTCCTGCGCTTCCTGGGTAGCTTTGGGCAAGCCAGTCTCTCAAAAAACCAGCCTATGGGAAAAGGCTCTGGAGGAAGGGAAATAGGGGCTAAGATCCTACAAAGTGCCTTCAGCTCCTGGGAAGGAGGGCAGAGTACAACCAAAGAAGCAGGGGCCAAGTTTCCTTTTGTTGCTACACCTGTGCCAGCCTGCGCCTCCTGCCAGGAGGGTGCAGAGACGACTCCCAAGGCGCCCCGGGCGTCTTCAGCGCCTCTTCCCCACGCCCAGCCGCCCGTGGCTGGCTCCGCTTCCCTCCGTGCCCCTCGGGCTCTCCAGAGGGGCACCGCGCGCTGCCACCTTCCCGGGCAGGTCTGGCGCTCCTACGCCTGCGCACTGAGGCCGAGCCCCCCCCCCCTCCTGCGCACCCCACCCCCTCCTCGACTTGCTCCACACAACTTCTTCCCACAAAGTGGAGACGAGAGCCGGGGTGGAGCCCCTGTTCGCGCGGACGCCGGAGCTCTCGCCTGCTGCCCCCGCTCTGCCGCCGCTGACCTTGGGGCGCTTCCCCGGCGGCGCCGCGCGCTCACCAATGCGGGTCCCAAACAAGACCCGGCGGCGGGGGGGCGGCACGTGCCGCGGCCTCCTTCCCCTCAACTTCTTTCCCCTCAGCGTCGCCTCGTCGAGCCTCCACGGCCAGCATCTCTCGCCGCCCGCGCCCCGCCTCGCCTCGCCTCCACTTACCTCGCTCTTGTTCGCCCCTTTCTTCTCCTCCTCGCACTTTCCTGACGAGGGGACGGCGGGATGGGGAGGAGGAGGAGGAGGAGGAGGGTCGAGGAGTTCGCTCCGCTTCGCAAGCAGCGCAGCCTAAGCCTCCCGGCTCCGGCTGGCGGCGGTGCTGTCGCGCCTCCAGCCGCTTGTTCGTTCGCGAAGCCGCGCTCTGCACCACACGCCGGGCAGCAGCTGAGGGGAAGGAGGGGCGGGGCGTGAGCCGGAGCCCGAGGGAGGGAGGGAGGGAGGGAGACGTGGTGCCTCGGACCTGCCGCCTTCCCTCAGCGAACGGGCGCGAAGCTAATTGCCTGCTGTTACAGGGAAAGCGGCGGCGGCTGGGGCTGCTTCTCTCGCGCTCGTTCCGGGTTGAAAGAATGAAGGCGTTTCAGGCGGTTACCGGCGGCGGCGGCGAGTGCCACGAGCCGAGCGCCAAGAGAGCCCAGCCCAAAGCTGCGGGCTGATACTTTCCGAGCCCGCGGCCGCCGCTCACGAGTCCCCAGAGGACGGGGAGCGAGTGAGTCTCCGCGAGGCTAAAAATAAAGAAGTTTGATTAAAGTTCCTTGGCGCTCTTCGGGGCAGCAGTAGCAGCAGCCGCAGCTGCCCAACCCAGGGGTGGCACCCTCGCCACAGCGCCGCCGCGAAGGGAAGGAGAGGAGAGGCTAGCTTGGACCCTTACTCGAGGCGCCGAAGACCAGGCTCTGAGGAAGAAAAGCAAAGGCACGTTTCTCCCTACGGAGATGAGATGCTGGGAGCCTGGGCCAATCCAGAGTTCCCAGCGCCATATACCTCTTCCCAGCGCGTGTGCGAGGAGATATACACGCCGCGTAACCTAAGCTGCTGCTGCTGCTGCCGCCGCCGCCTCCCTTCTTCTTTTCAAGTACTTCCACTCACCGATTGCAATGTCAAAATCCTGAAAGAGGTTTCGTTATCTTTGCCTGAGGAGAGCAGATCTGAAGGCTGCTTCACCTGTCACAAGATCCTTACTGAAAAGTCGGAATTGGCATGCAACCCATGCCTGCACTATCACATGTGTATAAGATGTTGCTGAACGGCCAGGCAACAACAAAAATCACCTAAGTGTGCTGCTGTCATATGCAATGATCTAAATGCAGCGTGCAGGCGAATTATTTGTGTAGAAATGCTTGTTCGGTGCATTTGGCAGTTGTGCAGGAAATGCAATGGGGTACAAGGTATCTTAGGTTGTGCAGTGCAAAGAACAGAAAAAGGAACACTTTTTTGTTTGTTTGTTTTAGTTCAACCAAAGGTATGGCCAGCCCCATCCCATGGGCTTGGGATGGTAATACAGCAATTCCTGAATTCTCTGGCTCTGCCTCTCTCCTCTGAACCACCAAAAGTTTGGACTGAAATGTCTTACACTGCTTCTGGAAGATGCCTGGCTTTGTCAAGTTTCCAGGGTGTGAGAAAACTTAAAACTGAGTGCACATTTTGGAAGCAAAACCTGAAAATCCATTCAGATGTTATCTTTACTCAACAAATAAAAGAAAGTTCATCTGAGAACTGCCTTTTCTCCAAATTACACTCGTTTCAGTTAGAGCTGTTGATTTAGTAGCAGAGTTTCTTGATGATTAGCCCTCTTTAACAATTCATTAATTGAGTGATTCAATATTACTTTGCCCCCATATTGAAAAACAAAAAGTCTCTCAGCTCCACTCACCTCACAGAGTGTTTGTTGTGGGGAAGGAAGGGGAAGGAGAATGTTAGCCGCTTTGAGACTCCTTCGGGTAGTGATAAAACAGGATATCAAATCCAAACTCTTCCTCTTCTTCTTCTTCTTCTTCTTCTTCTTCTTCTTCTTCTTCTTCTTCCCTGTCACCCTCTATCTGAATTTGCATCTGAACAGATGTAAAAGACTAGGATTGAGGTTGAATCCCAACAAGACAGAAGTACTGTTTCTGGGTGATAGGAGGCTGGCAGGTGTGGGGGACTCCCTGGTCCTGAATGGATGTGCTGCTGAAGGTTCAGGTGCACAGCCTAGGAGTCATTTTGGATTCACAGCTGTCCATGGAAGCACAGGTTAACTCTGTGTCCAGGGCAGCTGTCTACCAGCTCCATCTGGTACACTGGCTGAGATCCATATACTAAACAAAGGAATCAGTAGGCCTGAGAGAACAGCAAGGTTTGCAGAAGTGTGAAATATCCTTAGAAAAAAGCCCCAAACAGAGAGACCCTAACAAATGTTATTAAGGTCTCAGTATGCTAAGTGGCCACAGAACATTGGGGAGAGGCTGCGGTTAGTGGCTTGAATCCCGAAAAGAGGGTATTTCACACTCTAGTATTTTGTTGTAGGTGCCATTTGTCATTCAATAACAACCAACTCTTGATCTTAGATGAATCAGCCCAAGACACACATCAATGACTGCTCTAAACTGCATCCACTATTTCCAGCAGTATTTATTAAAGCATTAGTTTACTAATTTTAACTGTGTGTAAAGGAAATTGAAAATTCCTACCGCTTTCTTGTATGTCATTTATTTATTTTTAATGGCTAAGGCTGCAATAATAGGTTAACTACAAAATAAGCCCCAGTTTGACTTATTTCCATAGAAACATGCATAGGAATTAGTTAGAAAGATAGACATCCCTGTGCTAACTAAATCTCCTTCATCAAGACCAAGCAACATGCCAAACTATGGCCTTACAGACTAACTTCATTGAGCATCCATAGACCATTCTGGATGCTACTCTCCTGTGCTTGCAGTTTGAAAATAACTTTCAGAGCACCTGAAGCTGCCTTTGCATGTCATATCTATTCAAACAAGCAGAAACCTTTGCTATTTTTTCCTTGTTTCTCTACCCTAGTGGTAGGAAAAGTGAAATCTGCAAAATGTTTATTTAAAATATGGGTGATCAAGTGCAATGGCTTCCAACCGGTTTGTCACGTAATGGACCCCTTGCCTTTTATTTTATTGTATTAAATTTCTACCCCACCTTTCAGTGCCCAAGGCAGCTTCCATATTAAAAATGCAAAAACACATTAAAAAGTAATGAGATAAAAACAAATACACCATTTAAATCATTAAAAACAGCTGCTAGAGAGGAGCATAAAACAAATGGGTCAGTTTAAAAATACATACGTTGCCACAGCAGGTAGCACATGTTAAAAGCATGGCAGCGGGGGTTTTTGAGGGTTTGTTTTTTTAAAGGTCTTTGCCATCCTCCAACACTCCCAAATGATTAATTTTTCAAGGAGTGTAAATCCCCACCCAGCATGGGCCTTCACTTCAAGCCCAGTTCAGATCTTCTACTAGGTGGAAGTATTTCTGTCTTACAGGTGTACCTCTGTTTATCAGCTCAGGTCCTTTGCTACAGAGCCATCAGTCCAATGGGATCTTTTGATTATAAACCACTTTCTTATTGATGAATACATATGTCTCTGTCCCAGTGACTCCCAGCTGCAAATACCATAAAATGTGGTTTCTTGCATTGCTTTAAATTCCTGCTTCAGGGATTACCGTTTGAAAGCAAAGCAAATGTAATCCTTATAAGAAACAAGATGTCTCCATTCTGAAGAAAATCAATTCCATTTTATAATTTGAAAAGCACAGTAACAGCATGAAAGATTGAGTAAAAGCACAGAAGTGGATGTACTTGTTATGAAGAGCATCTGATCCTAGAAAGTGAGACAACACAAGGCTTTTATTAGGCCATCTATTCACTCCATGCTTCTGTCTAACCATTTGAACTTTGGGCCTTACCCAAATTCTTGGCCCAGTTTTGAAATTGTAAACCTTCTGAAAACCCTTTCCAATACTACTGCTGAAGAACCCCTGGGCACTCACATCCTCCCAACATATGAGTCGGTACTGCTTCCCACTCTTTCCTAGTAAAGAGCAGCAACTCAACTGTCAACTGTTTGCCACTCATCAGCTGAGAGTATCAGCTCAACACTCCCCTGCAGCTTCTTTCAAGGAAGCATGTCCACCACCAATGAACCAGTGTTAGAAACTCAGGTGTATAAGCTAATTGCCAAATGGGACCTTAGAGCTAGGTTACTGTCGTCACAATGGAATGTCTAGGTGCTATTTCATTTTGCAGTAGAATTTCTTCTTATTCTTATTTTTATTATTCGATTCATTTCTATACCACTTTATATTTTAATGGGGGGGGGGGACTCAAAGCAGTTCACAACACACTGAAACAGCAAATAAAACAAACCAGAATAAAAACAAATTCAAGCTTCAAGGAAAATATTTTAGATCCTTCTCTAAGTGACATTTTGTTCCCCCTTTATTTACTTACTTACTTACTTACTTACTTACTTACTTACCTACCTACCTACCTACCTACTTAAATTATATAGCCCCACAGCAGAAGTACTCTAGGCAGCCAGTGTGGCGTAGTGGTTAGAGTGTCAGTCTAGGTCCTGGGAGATCACGGTTCAAATCCCCATTCAGTCATGAAGCTCACTAGGTGACCTTGGGCCAATCACAGCCTCTTAATCTATCTCACAAGGTCATTGTAGGCATTAACTGAGGAGAGGGGTGAACCATGTACTCCTTGGAGAAAAAGGTGGGATACAAATGAAATAAATAACATTTTCTGCTGGACCTGCACCAGTTGCAAAATGTGCCTGGCACCTTGGGAATTTCAAGCACTACAAATAACTCCAATACGCTTTCAAGGAAATTCAGGATCTACCAGACCATAATTTGAAAACCACAGTGTTTATCAAATAAGATCTATTAACAAATAACTATACACATAACAGAACACCACAAACTTAACCTCTGGCATTAGAGATCACTCAAAACAAAGCAGTCTAACATTTCTTCAAAAAGCAGCAGTTCAGTGGAAAGCAAAGCACAATAAAAGTCGATTGTGTCACATGCTCAAGTTGTAGCCTACCAGTCTGAGTCTTTTGCTCCTTAGAACAAAGCAAATCACTGTTAATCAGAGAACATATGTTTCAGCCTTGCCAACAGTGCAATCCTATACTGTGTCCACTCAAAAGTAGTCCCACTAAGTTCAATGGGGCTTACTCCCAATCTATGGGATCTTGTTTCAGGAAAAGGCCAAAATATCTTTTCTGTAATTCAAGGAATCCTGAGCCTTCTTTACGTGTTCTTCATAAGCGTGTGAGAATATAGAGTCTCGGAGTGCAAGGCTGCATATAGCAGCCCATGGCCAGTGTTTCTGTTCCTGCTGGTTCCTTTGCATGTTGGGTAGGAACGTCTGAAGGGCGATTCTTTGTATGGTAGCCAAACATGCTTAGAATCACCCCTGATAATGCAGAGTTCCTGATCACTAGAAGGACCTAAGCACACTCACTTGAATCCAGGTAGAAGATACCTTCAGATTTTTTGGGGCAATGCAGAAAGTTCAGGGATGAAATGGATGGGACCAGAATGCTGGGATGGGGCTGGCACACACCCCCACATCCCCATCATGCTTTAACACACTTCTGAAAGATGCCTAAAGAGGGCTGTAATGGATATAATGCAGCACTGAGATATAGAGATAAATATACTTCTCGATAGCCATAGGATAGAGTGGGTAGGGAAGCAGACTTTCAAAGCAACCCAGAAATCTTGATGGAAACAGCTGGCTCCATTGAAGGCTCCTAAGGCTTCTCTTTATGCAATTCACAAGTCTGACTAACATTAGTTCACTCTACATAGGAGGCGAGAACAAGAGGAATTGTGCGGCCCAGCTCCATTATAACTATTTCTGCAATGGT
The DNA here is from genome assembly GCF_964270895.1 of Podarcis filfolensis. Lineage (NCBI taxonomy): Eukaryota > Metazoa > Chordata > Lepidosauria > Squamata > Lacertidae > Podarcis > Podarcis filfolensis. The sequence continues at coordinate 54,950,353 of NC_139608.1, forward strand.
ATGCATAAAAAGGCATTTTACAAATTCTAGCATATTTTCTTTTTTAAAAACCCATTGCTGCAGCAAAGAGTTTAAAACTCTTACCATTTTGCTCACAGAGAATGTGAGGACTCCTGCCTAAATTTGCACATCAAGTGATTGATAAAAGTACTCAACCATCTCACATATTGCCCTGGCTCCATGTAGCAACACTTTGCATTGGTTTTTCAGCTCCAGTCCTGTTTCTCTGCAGGCTGGGGTGAGGACGGGGCCAGTAGGCACTTTCAGCTTCCTTTCCTAACCACCATCACTCCCTGCTTTCCTTATATATTTCATTTGCACACATTTCCATTCCTCTCTCTCTGCAGGTTTAGAGGAAAGAAGCTGATGCTTTACAAATGTCCAATACGAATTTGATGCATGATGGAATTAGTGCCATGGAATGCCGTTGAAAGAAATGAATGAGGCAGCAATGCCAATGTGGAAATAAACCCTATAATCATTCACAGATCCCAGGAAGTGACTGTAAAAGAATACAGCGGAACTGTATGGGAGGGAGGCAGCTATGGAAGCAGAGCAGAATGAATGATTGAAGTGCTCCCGATTCTCTCTTGTCATTTCTCGCAATAACTCTTTCTGCTCAGACACTAGTCGCTCTGTTTTTCACAGCATTCATCCTACTATTCCATCCAGGTCCTTGCTGCTCTGCGCAAACCTGGAAATCTTCTTCCCCATAGCTTCATTCTTCCCATCCCCTCATCTCTTCCTCATTGTTTTCCTCTTGCCCCTCCCAAAATCACCATCCCCTTTGCCAGGTGGTAAAGCGTGTTCTCCTTCATGGAGAGCACGTGTTGCGGTGGGGGCCGCCAGGACACTCCAAAGTTAGGGGGCGGGCTTATTGATCGTTGGCCACTGGTGCGATTGGGGCTTCCCTTGTTGTTGGGAAGAAGTTAATGTTGCCATTTATTGATTGACAGCCAGAAATACTAAAACTCCTTGCACGAGGCTAGGGCTTCCTCTTTTCGCCCATGCATTGGATTGCCCATCCCTCCCTCCCTAGAATAGGGTTGTTCGCTTTGACCTTGCTATGCCTGTCATGGGGTCGTCTGCTTTGGAGTGGGGGCCTGGTAGGAATTTTGTCCATCTGGCTGATTGGCTGGGGCCATTTGGTTTTTACCTACTGCGTAGCAAATCGTCACAACTTGTAAGGTTCGCGGTTAGGCATTGGTTTATGGTTTGGTTGGTTGACGGGAAGTGGTTGAGTGCCTGCCCTTGGTAGGTTGAGTGCCTGCCCCTCTAATGCTGCTGCTGCAAGGGATTCCATTAAAGGAATTGGGGGCTAACTATTGCTTGTCCACTCTGTCAAAGGGGCTCGGGCCATAACAATGAGCTCCTGGTTGCATTTGGGGTGAGGGCAGGTTCCCTGCTCCGTTGCTACCCCCAAGTGTATTCCCCTATTCTGACTTTCGCATCGTGCAGTATGTCAGTCTGTCCCCCATGGTGGGGGCAGATAGTCGCAACCAATGCCTAAGCAACCACTCACAAAATTTGTATTTTAATAAAGTTGTGGCCAAAATTATGCCAAAAATCTTAAACAAAAATTTCTGTGTGATGTGTGAGTTATTGGGGTGGACCTGGGGACCTCGACACGCAAATCTGCAGAAACATTTCAGAAACCTTTTTCCAGGACGCAGGGCAAAATGAGTTTCAGTCATGGGGTGGAGATTACCAGGTACTGGTGGCAGAAGTGGGTTCCTCCCTTCAATGTTGTTTTGCTACCACCACAAACGGGACAAAATGCTCGATAGCATGTAAAATACATCATCAAATTTATATATCCTCACAAACAACTGAGAGTGAGTTGGCTGAGAGATTGCCCAAGCTCAGTCACTGAGCTGCAGAGATGGGTATGGATTTGAAACCTGAACTTTTTCATCCCATCTCATAAAATGCTGTGCACTGTACAACACTGATAATATCACTGCTTTGTTTCCTATTATAGCATTTATCTAAGAATCAACATTTTAAGTTAGTGTTTTGCTTAAAAGAATCATTTGCAATAACTGCAACTCCCACAAATTCAGCTTTCGTCCTCCTCTGGTTATGTATAGTTCTGGGTGGATCAAGATCAGACGAACTTTGTTTGAAAAGTAGCTGCCACCTACTCTCATGGTTTAAAAAAAGGTTTAAATGGCAGGATCAAATTCACATTTACCACAGTGGATTTTAAGTGTACTTGGGTGGAATCTACACACATATTTTAAAAAGCTGTGAAAATGCTTTTTTAAAAAAACATTTTGAAAAATATATTGAATTTGGCATAGCTCACTTTCACCATCTAGTTTCACATTTGTATATGGCATTTCACAACACATTTAAAACGTTTATTTTCAACTGTGTAGTCGAGTTTCTTGTCTCTCAGTAAAACACCTGACTGCGACACTAATTAAACCTGTAATTTGAAAAACTTACATTTTTTTCTGTTCCTGCTTTGAATTAGATATGTTGCCTCTTCAAAAGAAGGGTGTGCATCACAGAATAAATCATGAACATGATTCTTCTTTAGAAAGCAAGTTATGTACACATATTTTAGCACACACTTTCTGATTTATTTTTTAAAAAATAATGATGATATAAAGTCTATTTTCCCTAAATCATATTGGAGCAAAATATGTAATACCACTTAAGGTTGTTGGTACCAATCCTGGGAACATGTATTTAATTCTGTTTTGCTAGCTATATTACTTTCTTCCTCCAAACAGCACAAAGCAGCATCAATTATTCTCCTTCCTCCCCCTGCCCCAAACACAAACCTACACTTTTTCCTCTCAACACCCCTGTTAGGTGGTTTAGTCTGAGAGCTTCATGGCTGAGTAAAGAGTTGAACCTTGGTTTCCCAATCCTAATCCAACATTCTAACCACTACACCATAGCAGGAGAGTGAATGATCATCTCCCTGCCTAATAATCCTTTTGTCCATGCATACAACACCTTTGCTCCTCCCTTCATGTAAGCAGGCAAACCAGTGGAGAAGCAATAATTAAAAACCACAGAATGAACTAGGATGTTAAAGCAGTTTGCAGCTGGTTTATACTGGCATGCTCTAAAGTCGTTAATCAGTTTCAGTGAAATAGGAAACTAGAGTTAATTAAAGGGTTCCTGGGCTAGATCTACACTGATTTGTAAAAACGCTATTAAAGGCTATTTTAAAAAAGTTATATAGCTCTCAAAGCAATTTCCCATGCCGACGAATCACTGCTGTGCAGTGCCTCTGATGTCACATTTTTATAATGCATTTTAACGTTATAACCGACCACTGTGGATTCACCCCTGGTTTGTTTGCCAGCTTGAATGAAAGGGAGAAGTTTAAGGGTTGAGCACATGGACAAAAGTATCATCCATATCTCAGTTTATTAAACCAGGATACAATAATCCCAGTGCAGCTAGTGACTCTTTAATTTAAATTACTTACTAGTAAGAAATCCACTTAAGAGAGGAGCCACCTTTTGCAACTCTCATCTAAAACACCCAGTGTACACATTGGTATCAGCAGTGTACTAATTATTAGTATGACCATCAACATTTCATTTGTATGTACAGTATGCTGCCTTCCCATATATCAAAGCATGCTCAAGGTGACTCACAACATGAGACAATTTACATAATTGCAAGCATAACAAAAGTAGTCTTAAACAATAAATAAAACACATCAAAAAGTACACAACCATAATCAATTTCCACATAAATCGTTCTATGATCTAAAAATCAATATACAAAGAAACCCTAAACAATACCTCAACCAAAGTAGCCTCAGCTTTTGTAGCTGGAGTTGGTTAGGGTCCCACCACCCACAGCCAGGTGGGAAAAGGCCAGCAAGGCAAGGAATAGGTCTCCCAGGACTCACAGCAAATATGTGAGTAATAATGTTAATTACTATTTGTTATTTCTGAAGTTCATAGATTAACAAGGTACTGGAAAATGAAACAAAATTTAAGAATTTTTTCTCAGACTTACAGTTTGAAACAAGAGACACTCAAGAAAAGGAGAGGCGTGAAAAGACAGAGGAGAGATACCAATGTGAGAATATTTCAGTGAATAAGTATGCTTTTAACATTTAAACAAATTAACAGGAGCCAGAGAACTCCATAGAATCCTTGCACTACCATAGATTCTTAAGGCAAACTAATGAAATCCTTCTTAAAAAGGGCAAAACAATAATCAGTTTGCAATATGTCTCTGCTGCTGTACAGCAATTGAAAAATGTTTCATAATCTGTTAAAATGTTCCAAGGAGTAAAGTCTCATGAATCAGCCTTTTCTGTAACACAAGTGACTAAAGTTGAGCCATAGTTTGAATTGATTGCTAAATGCCAATGATTGCTAAATTAAGCATTGCTTTATTGTATTTTCTCATTATACTTACTATACTTATCATTTTTTGTGCTCAAAGAAACCTCTACAATATGTAGCAACCTGTTCTGTGTCTGCTTCTTGAGAGTAAAGAATGCACATCTACATGTTCATGCACACATGCATGCAAAGGTCATGAACCTTGATAGATGTTGCATTAAATCCTGAAAGAAACCCAAAACACCACATTCTACTTATTACAGATTTGTGATTGAATTACCATGGAGGCAGCTGATGATTTTCTGCATGCCTTGGCCTTAAATTATTGTCATTTTTTAAATTGACAATTTTATCTTTTTTTGTAAACCACTTTGAGGTTTTTGTACAAACAAGTGGCGTAAAATTTCTATGAAATAAATATAAATAAACTAGGCATGCCACTAAACTTTTCATTTGAGTAGCAACTTTTGTTTTTTAATTGCTAGTAACAATCACGGAGGCATCTTTAACATAAGAATGGCAGGGAAAGAGAGTTGAACATCCTCTCTCAGCAGGTCACATTCCTGATACACAAACACACACTTTTCTGCTATTAGCAACTGAATAAACAAAAATCCACATCAGCAAATATGTTTAGCATCACAATAACTTGGCCCTGATTGTGGCTTTGCATAGCAGTCTGTGTCCAATTTGTTGGTGCTAGGAACTGTGGGACTGACAAAGCATTGCAATAATATAATCCTGACAATAGTGGACCAATATAAAAATATGTATGACTTGCCAACACAATACTATAACACTCAGTGCAGCATTGCAGTACTCAGACTAGCATCAAGCATCTGAAAGTGGCTCCTTGTCCAAATGGACCACAGTGATGCCATGCAAGGGCACTTTAGAGAGGCACCTCCACCTCAGAGTAGGGGAAAGATAGCAGAGGATAGATGCTATCAGTCTGATCTGAGACCAACACACATCTGCATCAGCCAGTGGTGACATTAAGTGATTAGAGCCAAGTTTACTAGCAGCTGCAGCAGCACATGCCATTCACTTTCTTGCAACCTGTAAATTAATATCAGCCTTCACCAACCTGGTGCCCATCACATATTTTGAAGTCAGACTCCAACTCTTATCAGTCCCAGTCACTGCTGACTGGGGCCAATGGCAGTTGTAGTCCAAAACATCTGGAAGGCATCTAGCTGATGAAGCCTGCTCTGTATGATTAGGCTGCCGGAGGGTGTTTTCAAAATTACACATTTCAGATTAATTATCTTATGTGAATTAAGTTGCCAAGGGATAAGTGATTAGCATAGTAAAAAAAAAAAAAATGTAGATTCAACTATTTCGATCTGTATTCTTGGAGAACTCTCATTAGGTTGTTTGTCCACAGACACAAGCATACTAATATGCTTCAGGAAAGGAGAGTATCCCACCTTTAAACCAAATTTTCATCACACTGAATGATGGCTAACAAATCTAGCACAAGAGAGACCGAGAGACAGCGAGAAAGGGACAGAGAGAGATTGTTTTTCTTCTGAAAAGAAAATAACAACCAAAGGATTCATATCTCAGATTTATTTGTGGAGCAGAAATGAGCAAAGTGAGAATCCCTCAGGTGCCTCAGCCTACCCATGTCTCATTTACAAGCCAAAATGGAGCCTAAGAGCCTTTCAAATGCTATGATGTACACCAAGGAAATAACTTGCCGTGAATGAAAATTGTTAATATATTGGAAGCAGTCCAAGACCTACGTACGTTTTGGTGCTACAAAAATTGAAAGAAAGGGAATTCCTGTCTATCTTTCCTTCTCTCAGTACAGTTACACAGCACTGAGGCAAATTATGCCCACTACTTATGCCTCACTCAGGGAGAAATGTAATAAGCAAACTCCAGACAGGTTACTAGCCTTCTTTCAGTGGAAATGTTTTAAATCTTAAAAACCAGATTTTTCCCTTACAAAATTGCCCTTGGGAATTACATTTGTAGGCTCGTAAATTCTGGACTGAATCCTGGAGCCTAGATATTCAATCCAAACTCTGTGCAAGTTTGTTCTAAACAAAGGCTGAGGCAAAACGCAACAAGGAAAATCCAATATGAAATCCATCACTTGTTTTTAAAGGGCTTTCACTTTCCATGATATGGTGCTTAGTTTCATGCTTTTATTCCTTATTCATAACAATGACACTAAAACCGCAACTCTATACACGACTACTCAGAAGTCAGTCCCATTGTTCCCAGGTAAAGGGCTATAGACCTGCAGCTTAAATAATTCCTTTGACATAATGTTTACATCCTTCAACAACTTGTTGATCAGCATCATTTCTTTCATAGCCCTCACTGAGAGAAGTTATACATATTTAGCCCTTTCTAATCTTTTCTCATAAACCACTGTCCTCAGACCCTAAATCATTTTTATTGCTGCTCCATGAATTCACTTCAATTTGTCTGTCTCTTGCAGGCAATAAAGTTCCCAGAGTAAAATAAGACATACTTGACATAATCTCATCACATCACTATAGACAGGGAGCATTATTTTCAAGAGACCTTTAATTAATTATTAGAATTTTATCAGTGTTTTAGAATTATAGAGTCAGTGGGAATTGATCCAGAAAGCTTCAAAGTGATAAAGATGGCATAAATGCTGTAGAGATTTAAGGGCTCCGCTTATATTAAGGAACACTGCACACTCCTTTTTCAATGGCATAAAATACTATTAAAAACAAAAATTTAATGTGCAAGTGAAGAGATAGGAGCCTTAATAACTTCATTAATAGAAAAGCCCATTCTTTTCTTTTTTTAATCTCAGTTTTAAATCTGATTTAAGTGATTCTAATTATTATGTGCTGATGGCATCATTACAGACTTAAGTGCATAGACTTATACCGGCAGTGGCCGTGATCCAGGACCATAGAATTGTCAGTCAATCAAGGAAAAATTATCTGTTTAAGATTCATCACATTATCATAACTGACTGCTTAATACAGAGCTTAATGTACTGGCTCTTCTCGCCTCCATTTTAACCTTTCAAAAGGTTAAGCCGAGAGAACATGACTGGCCAAAGATCATGTCTGAGTGGGGATTTGAACCCAGCTCTCTCTAGCAACACGTATACAACACAGGTGCTCTCTGTTATTTCTGCAGGTGGAAACATAAAAGGAAACGATATGTTTTCTCCTGTGAAGCTAACAGTGGGTTTCATTACAACCAAATGGCATTTAAATGTTGTGAAACATTCATCTTGTTGCCAAAAACCCACTTGTGAGATTTCTGGAAGCACCCTTACTTACTTCTTAAGAAATATCCCAAAGAAATTGAGAATGACCATCTGAAGGAATATCGATAGTTACTATACGGAGCTACAATTGGCACCAAATCAACACAGGCAGATAGAAATTTTGTGGTTGCATATTCAGGATGGTAAGACTGAGAAATGCATTGCTTGAGCTCCATCTGGTTGGTACAGTACTCTTCCTGCAACTATGGCCAGCCAGATGCCTGCCAGGGCAAAGCTGCATTCCTCAAGGTTCAAGAAAACCCATTCCAGATGTTCAGTGGTGGCAACATGACATATCAGCAGCCCTCCTGAAGCAGATGTGCTAATTCCATTGGATGCTAATTCCATTGGATGAATGTAATGAGCCAAACTCTTGCTCAGCTGCTTTGTGTCAGTTAGGATCACTCTGGGCACCAGCAGAAGGAGTAGTTGCTATGCAATGTATGATTATTACATTGTCCCTAGATGTAGCATTAGTCCAAGAACCAGAAGCAATGGTTGTGAAGGATTTCCTGACTAATACATGGAATGTTTTGTAATAGCCAGAGACCTCCATTCAGACATAGAATCATAGAATTGTAGCGTTGGAAGGGAACCCAAGTCCAACCCCTGTAATGCAGGAATTCTACCCACAGCTGTCCCTAGGTGGGCTCGAACCATCAACCTTCTTGTTAACAGCCAGACACACTGGCCCATTGCACCACAGAATGTTCAGGGTGCTTACTTGCAGGACTCTTGCTCAGCACTAGAAAAAAGGAGAAAGACTCTATTTCATTCTATTGTCTTCCTCTGGCCTTTTTTTGCTTATTCATTTATTATTTTGAAGCTTTTTTTGTCCCACGAATCAAGGTGACTAGACAGACTAAAATGAATAAAATTCCTTAAAAACAAAAACTAGAAGTGGTTTGTGGGTTGGGGCAGACCCACTACACTAGCATCCCAGTCGTTGGATATTTATTGCTTACTGGAAAGAGGAGGAGAAGCGAAGAGCTCTGCATGGTGCAAACACATTGGTGGAACCGACTGAGTGCTCCTGCATCATGTTGACATGCTCGCCCCTCCTGCTAAGCAAAAGCAACCCATCTCCTGGCAAGCTAAAGAAGAGCTCTGCTAAAGTGAATTGCTTCCACACAAAACCCCCCACCCCAATATGCATTCAGATTAATAAGTTCATAATATCCTACATGAGAAGCAAAGTTGGCCCTGAGCCAACAAAAATATAAACCAACAGTTCCCTCACTGCGAGAAGCGAAGCTAAAGGGAACCAGGCAGAGGGCCTTCTCAGTAGTGGTGCCCTCCCTGTGGAACACCCTCCCACCAGATGTCAAAGGAAAAAACAACTACCAGACTTTTAGAAGACATCTGAAGGCAGCCCTGTTTAGGGAAGCTTTTAATATCTGAAGGACTATTGTATTTTAATATTTTGTTGGAAGCCACCCAGAGTAGCTGGGGAAACCCAGCCAGATGGGCGGGGTATAAATAATAAATTATTATTATTATTATTATTATTATTATTATTATTATTATTATTATTATTACAACAGCCTTTTTTTAAAAAGCCAGGTCTTCCGCAACTTCCTGAAGCAGTGTGGTAATGGAGAACTCACTTGTCTGGGCATCAACCTAGATTCTACTTTTGTAGATCCGGGAGAGGTGGCTAAGATCTGGGGGGGAAATAGCCATTTCTTTTAAAGGCACCTCCAAACTCCACATCCAAAGTAAGAATAGTGATGGCCAAGGACAATTATGAGAACATCAAGACTGTCTGTTAAAAAATAAAGGGGGGAGCATATGAAAGCCTAAGGATCTATTCTTCCATCACTGTCCAGAAATGGTACTTACAGGACCAGTGAAGAAGAAGCCTAGCCTGTCTGATGCCGAGGCTCTTTTCTTAAAGCACCTAGATGTGAGCCATTTGTGGACCCTGGCCAGCCACATGTACATTGAGAGACATTTTCTCCAAAAGCCTGGAAGGAGGAAGGGTGCTGCAGTCTCTTGCTGAAGCTTTGGGAACAGGATGGTGTTACAAAGGCAGAGGAAACCAGCTCAGATTCTTGACCCCTCCTTGCCCCAAGGTGGTTTCTAGTATGAACAAGTCCTACAGATGGTTCAGCCAAAAACATTTTATATTTTGTTGCTGTTAATCAGAGAGAAGCGGTCTGAATAAAGCAATGGGTTTTGTTTGTCTGTCTGCTGAACCCTTTACATGCAGCAACTTTCCTTTGGCCAAGTGAGCATGGCAATCTCAAAAACAGTCTGGGGGGAAAATTACGCTGCCAATTTTCCAGCAGCACACGTGTGAGGGTGGAGTGACCTTTTGTAAATGCTGCATGTTCAACAGCACAGCCCTTGCTTTTTCAAAAGGCTGTTTGCAGTGGCTTTGAATGGTTTCCCAAACAGGTGTTTTCCTGCACTTCCAACGGGAAAACTTGCAAGGGATTTAACAGAATGAAACGGGTTTGTCTGCCTTGCTAAGTCCATCACAGAAACACAGAACTTGGAGACCATCTATTCCAGTCACGTGCTCAGGGCAAGATGAGCAGTGCAGGGTGCAGCTACAACATCCTTGAGAGATGGAGATACAGCATTTGCTTAAACGCCTCCAGCAAAGGAGGGTCCCCCATTTCTTTACTCTGCTCTATTCAAACAGCTCTTGCAGTTAGGAAGTTTCTCCTGATATTTTGCTGAATTGTGCTTCCCTGTGATTTCCACCCATCGGTGATCGGGAGCTGTGTATCACTACCTATCTTTTGCACTGTGCATGAATGAAATTTAGTAAAACATCATAGACAGTTTCTTTTGCTTGCACATAAAGCATAAACACTTTTGTTGCACACTTTATTTCCACCTCCCCTACCTGCTCTGCCCCCCAGGCAGCAAAAACCGGGTAGGGCAAGTAGGAATCACACCAGCCAACTACTTGCCCTACCCTCCTTGTTATGTTTGTGGAGTAAGGGCATGTAGTTCCATGTTTACAGAGGGCTTTCATTTAATCATGTAAAGCAGCTGAAGTTGGCTTCAGATTGGGAGGGAGGAGGGAAGATATTTAACCCTTTCCTTCTCTGTTTTCATCTGTTCATTTCATTCCCAATTGAGTGTTGTTGTTTTCTCTCCATGAGAAACAAAAGGTTTGAGAAGTGCAAATTAGGTGGTTTGTCATTAAAAAGCAAACCAAATTTAATGCCTTCCCCATCTCTGCTTCTCTGTAAGGGCCGCCCAAAGCTTTGAGGTCACTCCACATGGGATTGATACAACAACATTCAGCTCTGGGGAGGAAATATACCACAGCAACACCCAACACTTATGTCAGTAATACAGCTGGAAGGATACACATGGCACTCTCTCTCTCTCTCTCTCTCTCTCTCCCTCTCTCTCTCTCTCTCTCTCTCTGTCTCTCTCTCACCCACACTTTTTTAAAGCAATACAAAATTTGAGACGTGCAGCTTTTAAAAAAACATTTTGTGGAATAATGTGTTCCACTCATTTGTGCAGCCTTTTCATTTCCACGGAAATGTAATATATGTGAATGTACTTAATCTTGTGCCCCAGGTAAGGAATTGTAGGTCATTGGGCCATTTTGTGTGCACTTCAGTACCCAGCATAATTTGTCCTTCCTAATTCATTTATTATTCCTCCCCATCTCCTGAATACAAAATGCTGCCTTTAAAATTTGATCAGAGATGTATTATGAGTTGTCCTTGAATCGCACAGCTTATCTGCCAACCCACCTCCTTGCTACTTGCCTATCTTTCCTTAACCCCTTCTGCCCACACTTGTTCAAGTCATAGCTATGTGGTGCATTTTATATATTACTTTGTATTGCGACAATTTTTGTCCTGTATTTTTTCTGCCTCTTTTTTCCATGGCTTGACTGCTGCTGGAACACTCTTCCATTTATTTCTATGAGGGATCTGGAGATTTAATCCCAATAATCAAAAGTCCTCTAAACTAAATCTTGGCAAAATGTGCATTCCATTTCTCAGGTTCGATGCCAATCTTCCTTTCATAAGCCACTTCATAAGCCCAGTCACACCCATGAGCTGTACACAGGGCCAACCCTACCATGAGGCGAGTGAGGCAGCTGCCTTGGTAGGCAAATACTGAAGGGCAGCGAGTGGGGAGAGTTCTGTGTGTGCATTGCAACCTGTCTTGAACCCACTAAATCAGGTCACTGCCCTTAGGGTGAAGTGGAGGATGTTGAAATAAGATTCAACTATCTGCTGAGCTCCTATTAAATATCTTCCAGGACAACACACACACACACACACACACACACACACACACACACACACACACACACTATTGTAACTAGACACTGGAAGGACCTATCAGGAGTGAACATAGACCACTGCTACCAAAATGTATGGTAAACCACCCTCCTAGAGAAGTTAACCAACAAACTTAAATTAGCATGGGGACAGGCAAAGGAGGATGCCTTCACTCTGGGGGCGGAGAGCAGGAGGGAGGAGGGCTGGGCATGCTGATCACAGGGGCATGGTGCACATCCTGGGGGCGTGGCGCATCGCCTGCTGGGGCATGGCACCCAGTGCTGGCGGGGGGGCAGCCTCAATGGCACCCTGCCGGGATCATGCTGTCGGGGGTGGTCCGCTCCCCCCGCACGCCTCTTCCTCCGCCAGTGCTTCACCCCAGTATGGTTCCCATTTATCACATACACAGCACAACAGGACAATGACCTACCCCTCCAACAGCAAACAAATCAATATAGCTAATCTGACCCAACAACCTAACCTCACACATAGAAACAAGCCTTTTCTCTGCTCCCAGCTCACTTCCTGTATCCAAACCAGGTAGAGAGAAAAGGGCTTGAAGCAACAATTTGTGGAAAGTGAAGGCACAGCAAAGGGAAGATTCAGTTTCCCTCTCCTATATGCTCCTATGATTCTCCCATTTTGTATGCAAAAGATGGTGGACGCATACAAAAAAATGCCCCCATTATATGCCACCCTGCCCTTCCAAACAGCATAGTCACCCAAGAGCAGCTTTGATTAAATAGTTTCATTTTGCAACAGTTCCCTGAATACTATTTCAAGGATGCATTTATTGAATACCTATTAATTTTTGACACATCTTTTCAATCATGTAGTCATTTCTGGATATCATTCCTCGTTGTCATGAATTGTGTTTCTTTAGAATATTAATAGAAACATGGGAAAGCAGCCTCTTGTTAAACTTTTTCTCAGAGAACTGCAAAATGGGATTGAGAAAGAATTTAGGGGTGTTGGGGGTTTTGCCAGGGCGATTGTGGGAGAATGGATTAAACCATAAATGCCTAATGTTTTGTTGTTGCACGGACAGGAGTGCTGTTATTTTTCTATCAATAGGCTGAAAACAGTAGCATTGGCTTATTTGTATATGCTATGTGTCAGAGCTGCCCGAGGTCCCAGCTCACAAAGGACCAACGCCGCTTCGTTGTTAAGTACGAAAGTCTTTACTGAAGTTCAGTTTCACTTCCAGAGCCGCAGTGTGCAGCTCTACGTCTCAAAGTCTAGACCGCTGATGCTCCGTCTGAATCTCCTCCCCCCAGACACCAGTTTAAGACTCTAGCCTTGCTCCGCCTCTTCCTCTGTTCTTTCCGCCTCTGGTTCCGCCTGTCCGTCGGGGTCTCGCCCTTTCTAGACTCTTCTGACGCTGAATCCCCTGAGCCTTCCCCCTCCCTCCGACGGGCTTTAGGAGCTGGTTCCCAATCCGGGTCTCCTGCTGTCCCCCGCGCCTGTACATTTGAACTTGGCGCGCGCGCCCAGCCAGCAACTTTCCTCCTGACCGTTTCACTGCTGCTGTCACTGCTTCCCCCTTCGGGGAGGCTAGCTGCAACTGACCTCCCCTCCGTTCCCCCACTCTCCGATGGAGGCGTGGTCAGCCCTGACTCATCTTCTCTCCCCGCTGGAGGAGACGCTGGTCCTGACACCTGTGACTCTTCCCCCCCACTACGCTCTGGTGGGGAAACTGGTCCTGATCACCCGCTGCTGCTTTGGGGTTCCCCGCTGGCTCCTTGTTTCTGGTGCGTCCCCCCTGGCACCCCCTTGCCCTGACCATCGGCGCCCCCTTCTGGGAATCTTCTGATTCGCTGGAGAAGCTCATGGAATCTCTCGGGTCACTGTCATACTCCCCTACGCTGCCTCGGATTCTTCTCCTTCGCTCTCCATTTCCTCTCTCCCCTGTGCTCCTGCTCCCGAGCCTCTGACACTATGTATGAGAGGGGCCTGGCTCTCATTTAGACTGTGAGAGGCCCTGGGTACAGACTAGAGATGTTCATCAATCATACCACCTTGCTTCAGAAGATAAACCTTGGTGACTGTAATGCCCTCTTGATCCCTGCCATCTGGAGAACAGCTGCATCAGCAACAACACCAGCCCTGAGAATGACAATTTCTCAGGCCTACTGACACCTGAGGGTTATTGGTTGCCCTGGGACAACTACATTCTCTAGGCCTACAGGTATTGCAGAGGTCCTGGAGATGGAAGGGAGTGAGGAAGGAGTCTTCTTTTTTTCCTGCCTTCTGTCTTTGCTGCTCGAGGGAGTGGGAACCAGCTAAGTGGGTGGAAGGGAGGGAGAGATGGTTAGTGGAGACTCACAGCAGGATTTTGGAGGAGGGTGTGACTGGACCCTGCTGCTCTGCTAACAATATAATTTGGGCCATTAGAGACATTCAAAAAATTAAACAACTAGTTAATCCCTGGCACCTCCAGATAGGATTGGGAAAGATTCCTGCCTGAAACCCTGGAGAGCTCCTACTAGTCAGGCCCCAGCTGCACTATATATTTACAGCAGTGTCACACCACTTTGCAGAACCAGGGCTCTCCCCAAAGAACCCTGAGAAGTCTACTTTGCCATGGGTGTTTAGAGTTGTTAGGGGACCCCTATACCCACGACATAGCCACAATTCCCAGAGTTCCCTGGGAAGAGGGATTGATAGTTAAAACACTCTGAACATTATAGTTATATGAGGGGAATAGGGGTCTCCTCAACTTTCCAGGATTGCTTGGGGAATGACGTTTAAAGTGGTATGATGATGTTTGAAATATATGCAGATGGGCCCTGAATATGGACAATACCAAGTTTGATGGACCAGTTGCCTGATCCAATAAGTTATGAAGCAGTTTCCTACTCTTAAGGTGGGGGAGGGAGCCTTAGCTCAACATGCAGGAGGCTCCAGGCTCAATCTCTGGCATCTTCCATGTATGGTGGCTAGGAAAGCCCACTCTCTCCAAGACCCTTGCAAGCCCTTCCTGCACAGAATAGAAAGTCCTGGGGAAGATGGGCCATTGACCTGACTCAGTATAATGCAGCTTCATGTGCTAATCCAAACTTAGTGGCTGAAAGAACAAAGGAGAATTGAAGGGCTCCTGCACAGTGGCTAATTTCTTGCTGAATCAGGCAGCCTGGTATAGATCCAATTTCTGCAATTCCTCAACCTTGCATGAGAAATGGCAATTGCTGAACAGAACTTTGAATGCAGGGATACCCTGCCTAATAGACGGATGGGATATTTATTCCAGATATTAAGCAGCCAGCCTCTCCTGCTTCTATTCAGCCAAGCTAGACATTTGGTCATCCAAGGGAGGAGGAGGGGGACGGGGAAATCAGAGCTGTAGTTGCTAGGCAACCACAGGATGTGCTTTCAAATTACCCTCAGACCAAAGTCAGCTTTCCTTCTCCTCTGAACTTGGCAAATGGTCAACCAGGTCCAGTTCCTCTGCAGCCCCCGTGAGCAATGCAAAGAGGGAAATTGGAATAAGTGGAAGTAGGGAAATGGAGGTCTGGCATCACAGGGCAAAGGAGGCGTATTCCTTTCCATCCTGCCTGCCCCCACTCAGACACACACAATAGTTCAGTGTGTTTCTTTGTGACTGCCTTGTGTTTGGAAAGGCAAGTTTGATACAAATCAAGATGGAGGCTGAGGCTCTTCTTCAACCGCAGACTGTCTCACATGACTCCTTCCTTTTTTGTTCACCAGATGTGTGATGTGCATTGTCTTGCCTTTTCTTACTTGTCCAATGTCAGCATAACTTTTAAAGGACAGAAAGTCACCAGAACTTTAAGAAGAATCCAGAAAATTGGCTTATATAATGACAGAGGTTTATTTTCTGTTACAGTTTTAGCAGTTGATGCTTTTCTCTACCCCTATATTAAAAAATTGCCCTCTCTGACATATGCTCATCTCTACTATTCAAGATACAGGAAGTGTGTTGGTCTTCCAGCTCTCCCCCTATGTTGTCTTAAAATGTTCTTGCAGGGTATTTCATGGAGCTTGTCATTGGTTGAGACAGGAAGAAATCTGAGGCTCCTTTTAGACATTGAGTACCATAAAAACACAGATACTGAAGGTTTTTTAAAAGATCCGTGGCCCTGCATATATAACTACTGTTAATTTACCTTAATTTATAAAAGACTATGGTACATATGCATAGGTACATAGGCACTCATTAACATCAGCAGTCCACGAGGGTCTGAACATGATTTGAAAAAAGAGAGTAAAATCAGTTATTATGATGTCACAAAGAAAAAAGATTTTGGTTTTATCTTCCTTAGTGAGCTATCACTATATATACTCACCTAATATCTTGATATATAGACTGCTAAAAGCCAGCATATTTTTGGAATCATCACAACTATCTTTATTTTTAATTGTGATTTTCATTAGGGTCCAATAGCTATTCTTCATGGGACTTCTTTTTCTTTCAAAAGCATTGCATTCAACCTCACTGAATGAACACATTTGTCAAGAATCAGAGTAGCAAGAGGTTTTCTTAACTGATTTGCATTGAGGGAAGTGGTTGGTTCTGCAGCCACAATACTGAGAAGTATTGCAACAGTACTATAAAAAGAATAAGGATGTTGCAAAGTTCAATCTAAGGGCCTTAGTCCTTTGTGTCCGAAGGAGTGTAGTCAGCTAGATTTCTAAGAAACAGGACCCACGGTGACAAAATTTCCATGAAGTGCTAAACATGGAAGTGCTAAACTTGTGTATTTTTATGACTTTATTCATAAACCATATACAATTCAGGTGGATATGTAGAGGTTTCAGAGAGACAAAGTAGTTTTTCTAACCTCGGGCAAGATATTACGATTGTGTCAGATCGCTTCCTCTGTACAGTGGTTGACTTGCAGCCAAAATCATTGTTTTGCTATGCATGTTCTCAGATTCCCAGGCTATGTAGTAACCAATGTTCTCATAGAACCAGAGATTTTCCAAGTTACTGGTGCAATTCAGCTGAAAGCCAGGGTGACCAGAGAAGGAGGAGAAGGAATCTTTTCTAGCTGCTGTTGTATAGACAGAGTTTAAGGAGCTGTTGAGTTCCTCATCTCCTGCATAAAATGTTTCACTTGCTCATATGGTATTTTTCTGTGGCACAGTGTTGAAGGACCAGCTAGATCAGCCTGCCCATGAAGGTTTCTTATAAATCCAGTGGGATCCTGAATGCCTTTGAGGAGTTTCCATTTGGCACGGCTGGTACTGCTGATGGTACTCAATCAGTTCTGGCTGGAACTGCATTCCCTGTGAAGGAACAGGTTCTCAACTTGAGGATATTCTTTGATCCAGCCTTGTAAACATACGATATACATACAGATTAAACATAAAGTGTCGGACACATTTGCCTGCTCTCATCAATCTTATTTATTTTATCTGGTTGTCCTCATGTTCAGGCTCTCACAACTTAAGTTTGCTAGAGTGCTTTGAAGATGACAATATTAAAAGACTAAGATACAAACAGAAGACGGCATACATGCAATTTGCCTTTCCCAGTACAGTGACTCTTTTTAGCTGTTCAGTAATTATGGCTTGCAATGTTGCATGGGTGGTGTTCCAATCAAAGATGACATGACACTTTGACACTGATACTAGCTTACTATCTGTTTAAGTTATCATATTAGTCCTCCTCACTTGTCTTTGTCAAGAAACATGCATTGTGCTCTGTTCCCAGCAATGCTTCCTCCCTTCCATGCAAACGTTAACATAGCTGTGCCTGGAACCTTTCAGAAACAATTTCCCAGCCCATAAGTGAAATATATCACTTGCTTCCATCAGTAATCATGTATTGAATGTGCTAAACTCACAGTGCCATGCCTTCTTTTGCACATTATTGCAACACCCATTATCTAAACTCCAATTAATTTTCATGCAATTGAATAGTTTCTTCTTTATGTTAATGCTATTGGATTATATTTTTTTATTAAATAAATAAAAATAAATATATTTTTAAAGAAACTTCAAATAACTTTTTTTTAGGTACCTAAAATGCATTATATATCATCCTGGTAAACTACAGTCAGTTTTAAACTGCATGAGCCGATCTCCATTATTTATTTATTTATTTATTTAGTAAGTAAGTAAGTAAGTAAGTAAGTAATGCCCAGACCACTCTTTACCAAATAGTCACAGGGCAGTTTACAAACTGAAATCATAAATACATAATATAAAACTTTTTAAAATTGGCAGAGCAATCCAAACTTGCCATTGTCACAGCTCTGCCAAGCTTGCACTACATCTGCAGCCTGGCCACTCATGGCAGTGGAAGGTTGGCCATGGGTCTTGCTGATGGAAACTGGAGCCCATCAGTGGGACCATGGGTTAGGCACCTGCCTTGGTGTCTTCACAGGTTGATATGGAAGGAAGCACTTCTCCAAGTACCTCCAAGCACTACTGGTCCAGTATTGTCATTGCTGCCTACCTCAACCTGGCGCCCACGCTATGTTTTGGCCTACAATTCCCATCAGCCCCAGCCAGCATGACCAATCTTCAGGGATGATGGGAGTTGTAATCCCAAACATCAGGAGAATAGCAGGTATACTCTGACCAATAGCAGGTTGCCAGGGGATTTCCCACCTCTGCTACTTCAGACCCATTCAGTTGCACATGCCAGACACCGGATGGAATTCAACAAAGCACTAAGGAGATTGTTCCATCAGTGCAACCATTACTGTTTGCCCAGTGGAACAATCTCCCCTATCCTCCTCCTGCACACTGTTCTAGGAGTTCTCTAGGCCATCCAGAGTGGATTTGTGGGAGGTGCAGGAGTCCTTGTGCTGCCACAGGAGTAGAACAGTTGAATCTGAGCATTGAATCTTCTCTATTAAAAACATGTGCTCTGTCACTGAGCTATAGCTCCCCACTCCAGCAAAGGTGAAGTAGCCTGTCCTCCTTGATATCTGGTCACACTGGTAGCCACCATCTCAAAGTAAATGAGGTTGATAAGCAATTGAACTTCTGTGCTTAGTATCTTGCTTCTGTATGCTTTGTGAAGAAAGCAGAGCCAAGAAAACTTCATACACTTATGGTGAAGCTCTCATCTGCCCTATAATTTTAAATGTTTGCAAATTCTAATGGTTGCCTCTTTTTAAAAGCACTGTGTACCCGGACTGTAGGTACAGAAATACACTGGGTGATGTCTGTTTATGCAGTTTAATTAATACCTTTTAACATTTGCTGTGAACTTTAGTGATATGCTTCTCAGGTCTCTAAGAAACTGTTCAGAGACATCTAAAGAATTTGCTGACATAAAAATTGCAAAGAATCTGTTTATTGTCAACTTACTGAAAACCTGATATTAGGGGTTGTGCTAGGATGCTTGGGGGGGGGGGAGTTGGATGTTGCCATTTGTAAAATGGCTCGAATTTTTAGCCCTCTTTTAATCACAATCCCAGGGTGAGGTACAATAAAATAGAATTGAAGCTACACATCTCAATAATAATTCATAAAATCTGGAGCAGGTCAAAGCAACAGCAGAAGCAATAACAAGAGCAATACCAGAACCTGGTTAAACATCAGCATCCTATAAAGCAGGTGTGGGGAGCCTTGCTTGAATATATGGACCTTTACATAAGGATGTAAGAAGAGCCTGATGGACCAAGCCAATGACCCATCCTGTTCTCACAGTGGCCAAGCAGAAGCCTGTAGGAAGCCCACAAGCAGAACCCAAGCACAAGAGCATCTCCCCTGCTGTGGTTTCCAGCAACTGGTATTCAGAAGCATACTACCCCCAACTGTGGAGACAGAACATAGCCATAATGACTAGTAGCCATTAGTAGCCTTATCTTCCATGAATATGTCTAACCATCCAAGTTGGTGGGCATCCCTGCCACTGTTGGGATGTAAACTGCGCTGGGCTTCTGAATCAACTTGGAAAATGCCAGGCGGCTGCGTTCTCCCCCGCAAGAAACCCTCAGGATGATTCATCACTCTTCTGTCCCAATGCGCTTCTGTGACACACATCCGAAGATATATGCACGCAATACTGTAGCAGAGTCCAAGCAGCAGAAATTAGGCATTTGAGGTGTGGAAATCTAGGCTAATTTATTATGTACAAAATCAAGTGTTACAGAACAAGAAAACATGGCCCCTCTCTCCTTCTTCTTCTCCGAGAGAGAAGAGGAAAAAACAATAGTACAACATAACGGAACGGTGTAACTGAACTTCCGTTCTCATGACTCCAATAGTACGGAATGTCGACACAGACTTGTGATGAAAACAATCACACATCCAGCAACGGGAGGAATGAAAATCCCAACAGCCACCTGTAAACACAATGTCACAATTGTTGATGGCATCCACCTATCTTGGGAGACAACAGGAGTGTGCTTTAGGGGGTGAAGTCAAACAGCTGGAAGGTTGCAGGGCCTGTTATGGCTGTAGAGACCGATGCGGGAGAGACATGTTTTGTTGCAGCTGGGGCAGATGAAGCCATCCTGTTGTGCTGCCGCAGATTCACCACAGTGTTTCTTCTATCTGTGCTCCTCCCAGCTGTCATTTCTTCTCTGGTCACTGCTAGGGAAGACTGTCTGTCTTCAGGCAAGGGACTCCCACATGGCAAGGCTGATGTTGCCAGCCTTCATGCCATGTTTGCAGACATCTTTGTAACACAGAGCTGGTCCACCAATTGGCCTGGTGCCTGACGCCAACTCTTCATACAGCACATCCTTGGGGATTGTGCCATCTTCTATTCTGTGAATATGACCAAGCCAGCGTAGATGTCACTGAGACAGGATTGTGAACATGCTGGGAATGTGGCTTGGGAGAACACATCTTTGTCCTACCATGCGATACCCAAAATTTTCCTGACACAGCAGATGTGGAAGGCATTGAGGCATCATTCCTGGTGGTTGTAAGTTGCCCATGACTCACTTCCATAAAGCAGCAGGTTCAGCATGTAAACCTGGTATACCTTCATCTTGATACTGGACATTAGCATCACATTCTCCCATACCCTTTTGGAGAGGTGAGCCATTACTGTAGCTGCCTTGTCAATTCATTTGTCCAGCTCAGCATCGATGGAGAGGCTGCTGATTATGGTGGAACCAGCCAGACAAAATTGCCTACCACCTCAAGCATGTGGTCACCAATGCTGATGCGTGGAGTGCTGGTGACATCCTGCAATTTTTTCCATTAAAAATTCAATTAGTTCAATTTCATTTCTGACACTAATATATTAAAGGAATCACTGAAAGATAATGGAATTATTCTACAAGAGAATCTGGCCCAAAGGTATTTCCATTATTGCACACATGAAATCATTACATACAGATACTCATTGTATTCTTTTCACAGCTAACAAAATGATCTTCACCCAAATTTTCACATGCGATGTGCGTACTGAAGACAGGGAGGGAGAATGCCACAAATTCTATTTGAATATGAACACTTCTCCCAACATTGAATTTTCTTTTGTATCAAGGTTACTTCTGACTTTATTAGTATTCATTTTCATTTACACTATTGCAAAGTCGTTAATGTGATAAGAGTCTTCCTATCTTTCTCAACAATGCGTATTCATTGAAAGCATGCACAGAGCAAATTGGTAAGATGATGGAACATGGCAAAGTACAATGCAAAGGAGCCTCTAGGAAAAATAATATGGATTTCTCATTCTTTTCAGCAGCTTCAGAGGAGCCAAGCAAGATAACACCGAACTGAATTCATCAGAATTTGCAAGTGTTTGGAATATTCAAGCTGCCCATGAAAAAGACTTGAATGGGGGGGGGGTCTTTTTCTAGGAGACAATGGCTTCCATGACTTTCAGGGAGAACCTGCCCTGCAGTATTATTTCATTTAAAATGTTACTGCTTGCTTACAAATAAGAGAATGTGTAGGAATTAAGGATTCATTAAGTATTACTACAACTAGACTTGCTCTACTTTACTCTGTTTCAGAAGAAGGTTAGTTCACCACTCTTGTCAATCACATTCAGGCTTGGGGCAACTATGAGGAAGAGTAAGCAGTAGATGATGGGCAACATTCAATATGGTAAACTTCCAGTTACATAATTTATTTTTATTTTTTATCTTTCTGATTTTCTGATGCAGGCACCAAGGTGTCTTGAGCCAGCCCTGGTCATATTGTAGATACAGCTTGCAAATTTATCAATGCTATATCAGCTATATCATACAAAACCAAATTAAACTAGGAAGCAGGAGAGGAATCCCTAACACTGCTCCGTAGCAACCAAGAGATGACAAATGTGGCAAAGTAAACAGCATCCAGAAGGAGATCGTGAAAGGGGCAGACTCTCTCGCTATGAATAGACAAAGGATGGGGAAGTGTCCACAAGGAGAAGGCAAAGCACGGAGGAAACATTGCCTCTAAAACCACTAGATGGAAAATTCCCTAAACCCATTAGCCTAAAGCTAAGCATTCAGAACGTCATTCTTTACTGCTTAGATGAAGAGATGGGAATTGACTGGGCAAATCTTTTGGAAGTAAATATTTCCTGGATCCTAGATGCTATTACTGGGAAATCAGATTAACATTTATCAAACAATGCCCTCCGTACAATTATCTAGCTCTTTTAAAACTAATGATGCTTTTTGTTCTCCAGATTTCAGCCTCTTACATCTACTTTATGGGCTTTATCTGTGACATGATCCTCTATAATGAGTGAAGAGCAAAGAGAACCTCCATGGCATGATTGGTGGTGTTGTACAGTTCAAAGTAGATTATACTGCCGCTAATGCAGCTCAGGCCAAAGCATAGTTGAGCCTGGATCCTTGTGATTTCAGTGAGGCCAAATCAGTTTAAATGTGATAGCTATGATGTAGATAAGACTATTAAAATGTCCCTATAGCATCAGAGTGGGAATTACCTTCGTCTGATGGCACAGCTGTAGCACCCCATGCCATCTGCTCAGGTCTTCCCCCATGAAATCATTGCCCAGTAGGCCGGATGAAGGGCATGTGAGGATGGGCTTTTTGAATGGGAGAAAAACACTGTGGAATGAAGCTATGGGAAAGTGGTTCCTGACCAATGCTGTTAAAAGGGTCATCCAAGTCATGTAAGTCATGTAAGAAATTCAGCAGCCTTCAGCTTCTTTTGAATATTGGTACAAAGGAAGTGCAGCTTCCTTCTCTATACTGCAACAAAGACTGATCGATTTAAAAAGATCTAGGCCTAAAGTTGCTCACTAATGAATAGCCACAATGATGAGCCATTTGCAAATAATGTAAGCAGTTTCAAACACTGCTGCAATTAAAAGATGCAATATCTTGGATCATTATTCTTATTCATTAATTTTTTGCTTTGGCTTCCAAATAGCCAATCTTCATGTCAAATATTTCCATAATTTGTTATATTCAGCTCTTGTTTATGGAGCTCTAAGGCAGGGAAATGGAATAGCTTTTTAATTTATGAACATTTTTATTATTTTTCCCCCAAATATCACATCTAATGTATTACTATCTCTAAATTCATTTTAAATGATACTTTGAGGAGATTACATTTTAAAACTATTTTAATGCAGGGTCATATTCTTTGAAATGCTGATTCACATTTATATGACATTAAGCATAAGATGGGTGGGTGATGCAGGTGAATAGCTTTTTTAAAAATGCCTGTATTGTGTGTATCCCAGATGGCTAGCCTTCTGAATTCATTTCTGCTTTCGTATTACAGGTTCAGCTTTCGTTCTCCCCAGTACAACCAATCTTCTGTAGACATTCTTTTCAGTCAAAGATATAAAACAGAAATGGGCTTTGGGGCCAAACTACAATTGATGTTACATGCATGGTGGGTTTTTAAAAATGGGAATTGCATCAACTGGTGGATCTGATTGTTAGTTGGACCAGAACAGGTATGGTGAGGGAATTTAACCCTGCTTCAACCTGGAGAGAAATACCCTCACTAAGTCATAGAATCAAACAGTTGGAAGGGACCTCAAAGCTTGTATCTGCATTGGGAGGAAATCCCTGATTGTTATCCCTAGTTTGCCCAGTGGTTGCTGGGCAAATGGGGCACTACCCCACCAAGCTGGGTCTGCCTTCAACCAGCCCCACCTGCTCATCTCCTTACTTACAGCCTCTAAATGGGGAGACATTGCTTGTCACTTTCCCTGTGCAAATTGTAGCACATTGTGAGAATGGTCCCTGGATATTTACTGGGTAAGGAATTTTGTACTTTACCCAATAAGAGATGTATGCCCATGCCTGAATGTGGGGACGGGGAAGCAAAAAGATTATTGAAACAGCATAACCAGAGCATCACTAAAGAGAAAGCAAGCATAATAGGTGTTGTCTGCTTTTACATCAACAGCAATTTGGGTTACTCTGGGGCCCCTACTCTGCATCTTTTTAACAGGGAGTATTTCAGCCTTCAAATATGTACCATTTTGATTTGCTAGTTGCATGTATATACATGCTAGTCAGCAACATCGACCATGCTGTAAAATTAATCCCTGTTTCCCACTCCAAGTGTATTATGACAGGAATGATGCTCCATAAAGATGAAGTACCACATGTTGTCTTGTACAAAAAGCAATCTCCCGGCAGTGGGAGAAACAAAAATGTTTTGCTCAGGCATGTCCAAAACTTAGATAAGCTGACAGACACAACATGTTAAGTTTGTCCTTGGTGTTTTCAGGCATTTCTGACTCTGCCCAGAACAAAGAAACCATGAAGCATTCTCCCATGCAAGATACAGTTCAGTGAACTTACTCTTTGCCTTCATTACTGCATAGTTCTCAGTATTGAACCAAAACTTCTCAGAAAAGAATTTTCTGAGAGTGTTATCTCCCTCACCCTGCAACTGGAGAAGAATTCCACGACCCAAGAGAATATACTGTGAAATGAATACCCCCGCACCATTTCACCTACTGCACTTAGGATGGAGGATTTCGGGAAATGGTGATCTTGCAACACATGCTCCTTTCAAATTCCCAGAAGCTTAACAGCAATTCAAACCCCTGAAGAAGAAGAAAAAACATGAATAGTTTTGGGGGACATTTTTCTCTCCCAAGCTAAATATCACTGTATCTCAGGGAAGTACAGTATCCTCAAGACATTGTGCTATGTAAAAAAAAAAAAGGACATTTAATGAAGCAATCCTAACTCCCAGCCAGGAAGCTGTGGGGTTGGACGAGCAAAACTGCCCAGCCAGAGCAGAGGGGGCATCCTGTTATTTACTTGGTTTGTGCTGTGTCAATTCCAGGCTCTAATGTCTTTTCACATGCAGTAGCTGGCTATAGGCATGGGGCAAACAGACCAGGGTTTGAAAATCAAACAGGTATGACTTATTAAAGCTTACCGTAACATAAAATGTTTGTTTGCAGATTTGTTGTATAACAATACTTGACTGCTTAAATATACCGCAGCTGCTGTAAAGAAATTACTTTCACTTCACTGATGTTACTGCTGCTTTAAAAGAGGTGTCTATCTCTACAACTAAACCATTAGCCAATTACTATATTTAGCTCCACCGCAGTTAAATCACTGACTGATTACATCACATCACCTGAAGTCTTCTGTCGGGTCTCTTCCCCACAGTTACCTTACAGACTTTACAGAGAGTTTTGCACTGGATTCAACATAATAGTTGCACCAGCAGGAGCCAACACAACAAGTCCCTGGAACATTGAGCATTTCCCAGTCTCCTCCCCATTCTTGTGTCGCATCCCCACTTTGTTCGGGAGGGAGCCAGGAGAGTTTAATAGCTTCACTTCCCAATAATAATAATTTCTCTCATCCCCAACCATTTTATAACATGTTGCTTCTCATCACTCACATTTGACTGGGACTCACTTTTTGCTCACTCTTACTGTAGAACAAAAGAAGTGCTCAGAATAAAAAGTCCCTTTCGTCTACTGCTGCAAAAATGCATTTCCTAGCCTATACTAGTGCTGAGACCAGGATTAAACACAGGAGTAGCATATGAGTTCCCCTTTCAGCGTTATTTGTGTAAAGGCCCGGTAGTTATTTTCTGATTTCACTTGTAGCGATCATTATCCTGAAGCCAATTAATGGATATGTCAGGATTTGCCTGTTCCCCTGTTCCCTTACTCTTATGATATATGTACTTACCCTTTGGCTGTGGAAGTGCTCGCCAATTGACAACAGCAGTTTTTAACATTACTAATATATTCCATGGTGCCTATTCATAGAACGTCTCTTGACAGGCATTAGTAACCATGGTAGTTTCCTAACAGTAATAGAGCTGCTATCAAAATGGCTCTGAGGCTAGAGTAAGAGGCTAATTTTCAAAGGAGTGCAATTTATTCATATCACACTGTTGCTGACATAAATTAGTTTACATCCTCCACATCAACTGGGTAGCAGTAGCAGATACTGTATCAGCATAACGCACCATTCTTTCTTTAGTTATTTACAAAATGTATTACTAGTATTTTTATTAGAAATGACCAAGTGGGGGATGTCAGGAAGCCAGTGCAAATTTTAGTATAAGGGGAAACAGTGTACAAGGGTCCTAAGAAAGGGTGAGGATTGTTTTTGTGTACGTATTTTGTCCAAAATAAGGTTACCAGATTTTTTTCAGTTAATCCGGGGACACTTTTCAACTTCAATGGATTTTGCATGGAGACTGATTTGTAAATCCGGGGACTGTCCCCAGGAAACAGGGATGTCTGGTAACCTCAGTCCAAAACCAGGAAGCAAAAAGCAAAAGTCAAAGTTTCACAGGTATGAGTCACACTAAGACCCTTCCCAACTTTGTCTCCATTCTCTAGACAGCCTCCATCCAATTTGCTGATATCCTGCAGCAACTGTGATGTCCATAACTTTACATAGTATTCCTGAAGAAGTATGGCAAAATAATAATAATCCCTTTTTATTTAAAAGGTCCAAACAATGTATAAAAAGGGGGGGAATCTTAGGAAGCTAGTGATCTGGACTATTACTGTTGATGTAGCTTACAATTGTGTTAGACTTTTAGCTATCACATCACACTGCTCACTCATGTTTAGCTTTTGGTCTAGTAAAATACATTTGAAATGGAGGGGGCGGACTTCAGAAAACACTTGGATAGTAGATATCTGTGATAATTAGCACACTGATCCAACAAGAACAGAGAGGGACAAATCTGTTTCCAATCTGTAATCTTATAACAATGCTTCTTCTTTTCAGTAAAAGGGTTTTAAGATTATCCCCTACTTCAGCGATGACAGACTCTGTATTATGTTGATCTGCTTGATCCTTCGCATGAGCTTGTCATTACAGAACACATCAATTCCCTCCACGTTTGTAACTCTAGTTTGTACACCTTAAAACTCAGGTTTGATCTATCTGTGATAAGAAAGGATTGTATTCTCATGTGTGGGGAAGGGTATCCAAGTACCTATATTTCCATGTGTGTGTTTTTATACTTTTGTTGAAACAAATTTGGATTTGGATTTGAAATGCATAAATTCTGGTCAAAGTGTTAAGAAAGTTTTAGTGAGATGTACCAAGATAGTAATGACTCTGAATCCAAACTCATGCTATGTAAATTTATTAAAATAATCAAAGGTGATGTCCTCTTCAAATATTTACTCTGATCCTGTTTGTAACTGAAACTGAAATGGAGAACTCTTAGAAAATGAAATGATTTGGATACAGATTAACAAAGATAGCCTCCCATATAACCTTCCCACATAATGCCTGTGGAAAATCAATCTTCAGTAGGGTGTAAATGACTTGGGATAGCACCCATAATGTACAATGAAGGAAGTACTCTGCACCCACATTGCTTCTTTAATGGTGCAGACCTGTGTGCCAAATAGGAACGAAATGCACTCCAATATTAGGTATTCACAAGTAGTTTACAGTCATAAAGCTTTAAAGAGAGCCATCGGAACATGCTGCCTGCTGCCAAAAGATGGCGAACATTGCAGAGCATTGTCTGCTGGAGAACTTGCAGCTATGCCAATGCTTTTAGTTTCTGTTTAATAAATCAGTAGACATTTTAATGACTTGACCCGGACTCATCATTTCTTCCTATGCCAAAGGATCTAAGAATTTAATGAGCACAGATACATTATTCTTATCCAAGAACTTGGAGGAGGCAGGGAACATAGAGTTTGATTTTATGGTGGGCAAATGGTGACTGCACTCTGTTCTAACTCGGAGGCAAATTTAGGGCACCATGATTGGTTCCCCCTCACAGGGCACTGAACCGAGAGGGCACCTTCCAGCCTCCTTCCCAAAGCCTAGTAAGTGCTTGCTTCAGGAAGAAGCCTAGATAGTGCTTTCCCAGATTCGGGAAGGAGCTGGGAGGGCTCTAGGACCCTGTCAGATCCTCACACCTTCTTCACAAAGCTCAGTTACCTCACGTAGCCAGCTTTGGGAAGGCAGCATGAGGGCTCAGGGTTGGATGTCAAATTTCAGCCATGCACAGGGTGCCATATTGGCAAGGTCTGCCCCTGTCTAACTTCATGCTATGTGAATTTTCCAAACAAAGAAGCAATTTGTAAAGATGGAAAACAGGCGATAGATGCGCAGTCACTGAGCTTGGAGTTATTGAGAGGCAAAGGCCACGGATTGCCATATGCTACCACAGATGGTCATCCGCTGTCTTCGCCTCATAATTACTGACTACACAGAGCAAATCAGACAAAGCCAATCACTTGGCTGTCCAAGGGATAAGTTTGGCATTTAAAATGTATTGCCACACTTAGTGTTTTAGGCTTGCAACTTGCGTGCATCACTATGCCTGAGCACGGACTTTTATATACATGAATCACTGTTAAGACAATGGAGATGCAGAACTGCAAATTCTGACATGTCAACTTCTACCTGTAATGTGAGAATCAGTGCTGCATAAGATGGATGACTTGAGTAAATCACCCCCCAAATTGTTACATTATATAGGAATCCCATTTGGCAAATCTTGGTTCATCGTTTTTATTTAGTCCCTAGACAAAAATCCTTCAGTGCTGACAATATATCCCCAAGTTCAATAGGCTCGTTTTAACTTTTTATAGAATATTGTAAAACCAAAATATTATATGTGCACTATACATTCTTTTTTGAAAAGCACATCCTGATTGTGTCTATGTGAAGTGGTGCAGGACTGTGAATCAACCAGGCCAGCCACCACCACCCATCAATTACTGTCATTAAAGGGGTTAAGCTAGGAAGGAAAAGGAGGAAATTGGGAGAAGAAGCCAACATGAGCAGTAGAAGGCGCCTATAGTTACTGGCAAGAAATGGAAGAATACTGACTCCCTGACCTGCTGTTCTGGGGAAATCCCTGCTTATGAGTGTCTCCTTGCCCACCACACCGAAGTTAGGACTTGAGAAAAAGTTAGTCATGTAAAACTCCACTAACCATGCAAATTTTTTTTTTAAAAAAAAAACTCATACCCACCCTTCCTCATATGGTCCCAGGACATGTTACATTATAAAAATGTAGCTTCAATTAAAACAAACAAAATAAAATAAAATAATAAAATAAAAAATGCCTTCCAGTAGCACCTTAGAGACCAACTAAGTTAGTTATTGGTATGAGCTTTCGTGTGCATGCACACTTCTTCAGATACACTGAAACAGAAGTCACCAGACCTGTATATATAGTGAGACGGTGGGGAGGGGTATTACTCAGAAGGGTGGCAGGAATGGCTGATAGGTGTGGTGAACCTGTTGACGACTGTTAACGACTGCAATTGGTCTTACAGGAAAAAGTAAGGGGTGAGATGGCTAAAAATAGCTTTATCGTGTATAATAAGATAAGAATCCAATGTGTCTATTCAGACCAGGTCTCTCCATGGTTTTAAGTTTGGTAATAAGTTGCAATTCAATTAAACTTCAATTAAAACAATCAATCAAAACAATTAAAACAATTTACCACCAGAATAATAGGATGGGTCCTAATCAAGTGTCTAAGGTCAGGGGGGAAAGGTGTATATTCAGCACACAGCAGGGTATATACAATGGTGATACTAGATGCACCTCTGTGGACAGTAAATTTCACAATTCAAGGATTTCCACAGAGAGTTCCCTCTCCCAGGTCTCCATTCTGCAGACGGCAGAACTACAAAGTGCCTCTGCCAATCTTAACAACTAAGAGAATCCATAGGGAAGGAGGCAGTCTTTCAGATATCTGGCTTTGAGCATGAATGTGAGCATCTTGAATTGGGTGTGGAAACAAGATGGCAATCAGCGCAGCTGTTTCAAAACATTTGTTCTAAGAGCTTTACATGCCACTTGGCTAGCAGCCTGGTCACTGCCTTTAGGAGCAGTTGGTGTTTCCAAGTCATCTTTGGGGGCAGCCCTACATAGAATGAGTTGCAATAATGCAGTTTGGAAGTCACGAGTGCATGGAATACAGTGGTCAAGTCATCTCTATCATCTCTTTCCAAATTAGGAGTTTTTGGATGCCTAGAGTTATGTGGGCTCAGACTAATGCAGGGCCATCCACTCCCCTCCAAACTGTGATCACCATTCACCAAATACAAATATAATGCTGCTAAGAATGGTTGTTTCCATTTTACTAAATTCAGTTTGATCCAGTGCATGAAGCCCTACTCCTGCCCTCAAATGCACGCAGCAGCTGTACCAATCTCTTCTTGCTATCTCCCAAATAAACTGGCCATAGGCCAGTCTTTACAGAGGAAACGTAATGAAGATTGTTAGGCAAACTTTCAAGTGACATCAGAACTTCTTTTGTTTGGGTGTATTGCTACAACACAAAACCAGCACTGACAATATGTCTATGTCACAAGAGATATTCCGGCCCATTAAAATGTCCTTCATTTTATTACAGGAAAATAATTCCAGTATAAGATGGCTTTGTGAGATCATAACAACTTATTTCTGAGTGAAGGAGGAGGAAACGCCAGTTTTGGCAATCATATCGTTGCAGGGTAGACTATTTCACAAAGTCCTTGTGACTGGCCAAGGATAAGAGATGGGCATTTTTTAACAGGAGAGGCTGGAAATATTTGAACGCTTAAAGTGCTTGAAAAATACGTGGTTTTTTCCACCCTTTTCTATTTCGTATTTTTGTCCTCTTCCATCTCCTATTATCTGCCCACACCCTATTTCCTGTTTATTATTTCCTCTATGAAGGACAGTGGTTGAGTCAGCAGTTAAGCTTATTTCAGTTTCCTGAAAGGTTGCTATGAGTAAAATGCTGTACTTTCATTGCCCTGTCTTCTTACTTTTGACAGGGTGTCAGTCATGACCTACTGGAAGATCTTTCCATGCATCTCAGACAAAACTTATTATATTTTTCTTAGGCTTTTTTTCTGAGGGGACGCAGGGGTACGCATACCCCTAAACATTTTGTGAATCTAACTTTGGCCTCATTGAGGGGCAGTATTTCAATATGAGTAGGAAAACGAGAGTACCCCTAAACTTTTTTTTTAGAAAGAAAGAAAAAAGCACTGCCTACAATGATAATAATCATAAATGCAATTTTTAAAGTATGAATTAATTTTCATGGAACCTGCAGTAAAGTATCTATTTCAATGGCAGTTGTCCACCAGTTTCCATATGTCTGTTTCCCAGAAAGCTTTTAATGGTTTTTTTTGATGAACCACAGCACAAGCTGGTTAGTAGTTTAGATTGCAAACCTAAATACACTTACTAGGGTGTAAGTCCCATTGAATATAAAGTGTTCAACCAAACGTGTGTAGGGCTGTGCTGTTATGCACTTTTAAAAACATACCTTTAGTTAGTCATAGTGTGGTGGTTAGTGTTGGAGTTGGATCCAGAAAACCTGGGTTCAAATCTTCACTCACCTACAAAGCTCCCTGGATGTACTTGTACCAGTTACTACCTCTCAGCCTATCCTATCACACAAGGTTATTCTGAGGATAAAATGGAGACAAGGAAAGCAATGTCAGTTGCCTATAGTTTACTGGAAGAAAAGGAAGGGGTAGAGGTAGCAAATAATAAATAAGAATGAATGAATGAATGAATGAATAATAAGTGAACTCAACTCAACCATGTTCATCAATTTAAATGGGTCTACTTGAAGCAAACCTTAGTTTAGCAGACAATAAAAATCTGTGAGAAGATGGAGCCACATTGTGACAAACCACATCATGACTCACATCCCTGTTTAAGCGACTGTCTTGTGTGAGGCATATGGTATCTGCAGGTGCCCATGTTAGGTTGCACTGAATTAAATTGGCCTAACTCTACCCTTTTGTAGATAATGTAGTGTTTGATAAAGCTCTGGTGCAATTTAAACCTAAATGCTATCTCTTCTCTTCCTTCCGTGGCATGGAGGCAAATATAACATAGGTCAGGCTGAGAATTTCATTCCACAATGGTTGTTGCCAGATCAGAGAATGGGATTCTTAAGTAGTCAGTTACATGTACCCCACTGGTAAGCATAAGTACATTACAATTGCATTACCAGCGTGGCACAACTGAACGTTCTTCAGCTTACAACCTCAACATTAATGCATAACAGTCTGTTCACCATTTTCAAAATGAAGGAGGCTGCTTCGGCCTCAAGCCCAGTGTGATTCTCCTTACTATTTGTCTGAAAAGAATGAAATGTGCCCTCTTTGTTTTTAGCTGCCTTCTGCTCTTTTGTTCTTCTTATTCATGAAGGCATCATTCTTTTATGAGGAAAAGATTGTGCAGCAATATATCTATTTTGCAGAAGTTATTTTGTTTCTGCCAAAACACACACACACACACACACACACACACACAGCATTTGCGCAGCTCAAAACCTTTGGTGCTGTGATCCAAAAGGGGGTGGAATCTCATATTTTTTTTTTGGATGCACTGCATGTTAGCTGTCTGTAGCTGTTTTTTACTCTTTGCATGGCTTGCAGTTAGGCAGAGTTTGTCGGGAGCTATTTTATGGCTGAGGTAATGTTCCCATGTGAAGGGGAATTTCCAGACTGGAAAAGAGGATTAAACCACTAAATCATGGAGGCTGAAAGACCTGAATTGTTTCACAAGGGTCTTTGTGAGTACTGGGCTGAGTTGTTTTCCTTTCACTTTGTATCATGAGGGTGTTTTCACACGGCAGAACGATGCCAAGATCAATCCAAGGCTGAGCCACTGCAGGGCTGAAATCTTGCCACATGACTTCTGCAAACACCCACCAAGGCAGCATTTTAGATCCCTCTTCACCAATTGGAATTTGCACCCCACCCAGTCTTATAGGCTGGAGAAAGCCTAAAGCATTTTTTTAAAAAAAATTCCTTGGCTTGTATAAACCTAACTCTGCTACTGAAAGTGATTCATCCCCCTAAGTTACTCTTGTTTAACTTTCCTCACATCTAAGTCTTTCAATGATAGATTTTAAATAGAAAAGCCATGATCTGGCCTAGGGAGGGGGAACCTGCAGGTCAGCCCTCCCATTTGACCCAGCCAGTGTGGCCAATGGTCAGGACAATGGGAGTGGTATCCCAGTAGCATCTAGACAGACACATGTTCCCCATCCACGACTGGCCAAAATTAAGCTATTGATTTAAGCACAAATTTATATCTCTCTCATTGAAATAAGGACCTGTTGGAACAAAACGCAGGACAGAAGTCTAAGAAATGAACCAGTGGAGGAAGTGTTTGCATTTGCATGATCCATACCTATGAATGGGGGATAAATTTGGTTCAGTTCAAATTTAAAAGCAACTCATGTGCCGTAATTTGCACTTTCTAAAACAAAATGCAAACAGAGAGAGAGCCATCCTGCAAAATTTGCACTTCTGAATTTTCCAGTGAAGGTCTCCAGCAAAATGATGTGTACAAAAGTGCATATGCCAAGGTAAAGTGTGTATTGAAAGACACATTTAGGGAAAATAACATACAAAAATGTGTTATATTAGGGAAATATAAATATTAGGGTAAATGGCGAATAAGCAAAATACAAAAATGCACAAATTGCAAGAAATGCTGATGAATTTTCATAAGGATTGTTTTAAAAATAATAATCACAAAGTAGCAGACAGATTCCTCCATCGTTGGTCATACCCAGATAAATGCAAATCTATGATCATGTTTCAGAAATTCTGAGTGAACCTTCCCACACTTCCCAGGAGTTATTTACAATATTGCTTTTCACAGACACTATACCAAGCATGAAATTGATTCCATAGACTGGATCCTGGCCCCAGCTTTATGCAAAAAATGATATTTATTCTATTTGCCAATCCCTCGTTCGCTAACTATGTTGAAGCGTGTTCCAATAAGAAGTGCTACATGGCTCTAGGTAAAACTATTGTTGTGCAAGTTGGGAGCATCAGCCTCCTTTTTGATATCCCCTAGTTTTCAGATAAAGCTGGATGCCAAAAGATTAATCAGATAGGGGCTTGTGGGGTGAATAAGGTATTTGGCACTGAAGACTCTTCTCAGAGCACTCTGCTTTGTGGCTATTTAGATAGTTGAAGAAGGAAAATTGCCAATCTGCTTAGGTGCCTGACTTAGCCTAAACCCACTAGGGTCAATGTTTCCCCGCCAGGTCTGCAATATGTCTACTGGGACACAGGTGGCCCTGTGGTCTAAACCACTGAGCCTCTTGGGCTTGCCGATCAGAAGGTTGGCGGTTCGAATCCCTGCGATGGGGTGAGCTCCCATTGCTTTGGCCCAGCTCCTGCCAGCCTAGCAGTTTGAAAGCACACCAGTGAAAGTAGATAAATAGGTACCACTGTGGAAGGAAGGTGTTTCCGTGCACTATGGCTTCTGTCATGGTGTTCCATCGCGCCTGAAGCGGTTTAGTCATGCTGGCCACATGACCCAGGAAGCTGTCTGTGGACAAATGCCAGCTGCCTCAGCCTGAAAGCAAGATGAGTGCCACAACCCCATAGTCGCCTTTGACTGGACTTAACCGTCCAGGAGTACTTTACCTTTTAATTTTTACTGGGAAATAAGCGGTAAGAAGGGATCAAAATGCATCAAAACCATCACGTTCGAGTGAACTGAATACAGTGCCAAGGGAAGAGAATCAGGGAGGAGAAAAGCAGAGGAAGATAATACCTAAGAAAAAGGGAATATGAATGGTGAAAAAGAAAAAGGAACTGAAAGAAGGAAGGAAGAGAAAAACTATTGTGTTTATCAACATTGCGCTATGTTTTCCTCTTCTGCATTTGCATGCTATTCCTCCTACCAGGTGTCATATGCAGCTCATCTGCTAAGTCTAGTCACAATATAAGCAGCTGGCAAACAAGACAGCCAGCGACGCAGAACTGAGTGCTATACTATGTCCGCTCACATGTTGCTCAAGCCTTTTCACCCATGTGATGGCGGCTAATAACATCACTTAAGACTGGTTACTGAAATCTGTTTCACTGTGAGGATACACGCTCTGCTGAATGGAGCTGCCAAATCTTTGCAATGAAATATATATGCAAAAAAGCCTTTCAATGCAAGTCGATTCATGTTTGTATTATACAGGCCTTTTCTAAATATACTTCCCATCTTTCTACAGTCTTTTTACATTCTTGTCCACAGTGCTCCTTATTCAACTTCTTCTTTGGAACACACTTTTTAAAATATATAAATGGATAGGCTTTATTTATCAGCATGGAAGGGGAGTAGTTGAGCCTGCCAGCCAGGCATTCAATGGAACCTGAGCCAGCCCCACTCTCATCGTATGATGGCCTTTAACCCAATGCAGGGTGAGCTCTGCAGAAGTTTGCCTGTGCCCCCTTCCCCACTTCTACTTGGGCCAGCGAAACCATCAGGGTTGCAGATGCAGCAGTGACTCTCGAGTCCTCTTGCGTCTTGTTGCTCCCCGGCAGGGGTTGGGATTGCAACCCTAGAACCTTGAAAAGTCTAAAATGTGCAGGAACCTCCACAAGGAAAGGAAGGTTTCTTCTTCAGAGGTTTGCCCTCCAACAGCTGGCAGAGCAATGAATCAGCAGCAGGGGCAGAGCAGAGTGCTCATCTGCACTGGTAACCCCATGTTTACTTAACACAAATGCAGATTGCTTGAAGAGCACTGTGGTGCTTCACCACAGTCACCCATGCCCTCACCAGCTTTTTCCTTCTGCTATATACACTCCTCTGGTGCTTTTATCAATGATTCAGTTCAAGATGTTCTGCTTATATTCAGGCGGACAAGGCCCTTCCTTTATTCTTCTTTGTGCGTTCTGAGTGAATGACAAAGAGGAACTCAGGACATGATTTTTATTGGTCCATTGCTCAGAACACGGATCCTTTCTTTTCTTTTGAAAAACCCTTTCCACTCCCTATCTAGCTTTTTAATCTATACATCATCTAGGGAAGGGCAACTCTATTTCCAGTTCATGTCACTTTTCCTTATGTTGCATGCCAGCCTCAGTTCTGACCCATTTCCACATGAACGTGCACATTTTAAAATAAATTTTCACCACAAAAAAGTTTTTGTTTTTGTTTTTTTTACAAAATACACATTTGTGAACAAATTTTATCCCCAAATACACATTGTGGTACATTTTTAAGCTGAGAACTGCAAAATCCAAAGATCAACTGCATTTCAACCTGTGCATTAGTCTGCGAGATGTGGATCTGTATTCTGGGATGAAGAAATTTTGCTAAATAAATAAAATTAAGATGTTGTCATGTGCCTCCGAGTTGCCGCATGTTCAGCAGAGCAACTGTATCTAAGCTCATGTATTTGCTCTCTGTCTTTCTGAGAACCACAAAACTGAAAGTCAAAACACAGATACACTTGTTGAGGAGACGCTGCTGGCAATGGGAATGTTTCATCTGGGGTTGGTCTTTCCATGACCAGATAAGGTTACTTTCAAAATATCTAGACTGAGGAGAAACACAGTGGTGGCAATGTCTCTCTGAGTGCTTCATCATCTGCAGCATCCAGTATGGCAGAGAAACCATGGAATTTCTGCTACATCATCTGCAAATGCCTGCCCTTGATCTCCAGGTAGCAAATATTTTGTTTGCTTTACGCCTCACAAAATTGGTCTGGGCTATCAGTTTTCCCGCTAAACACGGAGGTATAGTCTGGCCCAATTTGTTGACAGCTGAAAGTGCTTGCTACTTAACTTAGACAATGAGGCGTGAGCCAGTTCCAAAGATGTTAAGTACATCTGTGCTCAGAAATCAGGCATGATTAGGCCAGCATTTTAGAATGAATAGGAAGATAGCATAAGTTGATCTTCTTTAGGGGTAACTAATGTGATGCCCTTCAGATGATGGCCGCAGCTCCAGCCAGTGTGGTCAATGGTCCAGGATGATGGAAGCTGTAGTTTAACAACATCTGGAAAGCAACACATTGACTAGTACCTATATTGGGGTAGGCAACCTTAGGCTCGTGGGCCGGATGCAGCCCAATCGCCTTCTCAATCCAGCCAGCAGACGGTCTGGGAATCAGCGTGTTTTTACATGAGTAGAATGTGTCCTTTTATTTAAAATGCATCTTTGGGTTATTTGTGGGGCATAGGACTTCGTTCATATATTTTTTTCAAAATATAGTCCGGCCCACCACATGGTCTGAGGGACTGTGGACCAGCCCATGGCTGAAAAAGGTTGCTGATCCCTGACCTATATCGTCCAAGCCTGCACAATTTGTATCCCAACATGGTGAATGCTGCTTATCGGTTTGTATTGTGACTGGCCAGGTGTTTAACAGACCCTTTCATTTGCAATCCCAAACATGCAGTGAAACTACTGCCTTGTAGGCACTCAAACCCATTTGGTGCATTGCATTCAGCTTGCAAGGGGTAGGGTACTGAGGCAGAGGAGAAATTCCATTTGGTTCTCATTTTAATGCCAACTTACCTAATTTAACAACCTGAAAGCTAATGCTATTCTAGGCTGCATCAACAGTAGTGTCCAGATCAAGGGAAGTTATAGTTCCACTCTCTTCTGCCTTGGTCACGCCATACCTGGAGTAATGTGTCCAGTTCTGAGCACCACAATTTAATAAGGATATTGACAAGATGGAATGTGTGCAGAGGAGGGTGGCCAAAATGATCAAGGGCCTGGAAAACGAGCTTTATGAGGAACTGTTGAAGGAGTTGGGTATGTTAAAAAGCTGGGCATGGAAAAGAGAAGACTGAGGGGAGCTGTGATAACCATCTCCAAATATCTCAAGAACTATCACATGGGAGAGGAAACAAGCTTGTTTTCTCCTGCTCCAGAGGCTAGGACCTGAACCAATGGATTCAAGTTATAAGAAAGAAGATTCTAACTAAACTTCAGGTAGAACTTTTTGACAGTAAGATCTGTTTGACTGTGGAACAGACTCCCTCGGGAGGTTGTGGACTCTCCTTCCTTGGCAGTTCTTGAGCAGAGGTTGGATGGCCATCTGTTCTGGATGCTTTAGTTGAGATTGCTGCATTGCAGAGGTTAAACAAGACGACCCCCGGGATCCCTAAACAGTCCTTACAGTTCTATGATTCTATGATCCTAACACAACTATCCATTAGTATTCACACGTCTCCAAATATTGCAATGCAGTTTGCCATCCATTTTTATTTATTTTTTACAAAAAGGCATACCATATATTATGAGAAAGTGTGCATAAGATTGCACACTTCCGAAAATGTGTGTACAGTGGTACCTCTGGTTGCGAATGGGATCCGTTCTGGAGGCCCATTCGCAACATGAAAAGAGCACAACCCATAGTGGTGCGTCTGCACACGTGCGTGTTGCAATTTGTTGCTTCTGCGCATGTGCATTATGTCATTTTGCACTTCTGCGCATGTGCGAGCGGTGAAACCCGGAAGTAACACTTTCTGGTACTTCCGGGTCGCCACAGGATGTAACCCGAAAGAACGTAACATGAAACAAATGTAACATGAGGTATGACTGTATTAGGAGAAATGCACACTAAAAAGCTGATGCATTTCCATGAGGACATTTCGCTTTTTTAAAAAAAAAGCAGATGCGGTAATGTGAACTAAAATTAAGATTGGAAAATGATAATATGAGAGAAACTGAAAAAGGACAGATTTGTCCATCCCTATTGGCATGGCAGGGCAGGGCAGGGGGAGGAACACAACTTCTGGTCTAGTGAAATCTGGGAGATTCCTTTCCATTCATGAAACCTGCAACACCAGAATTTTATTGTTGTTAAACTAGCCCAAAGGTGATCTATGCTAAATATGTTTGAATCCTTCTCACCACAATTTTGGAAAAACATTTTAGTTATCAGGGTATAAAGGAAACACATTTTCACAGAAACATTTGGTACACCAAATGCAGGGCCACCGCCTCCCGCCCCCCAACACGTGATTTTAGTGTCTGTTAACATTTCAGTGCAGCCTCTCATTAAATATAAACAGACTTCAGAGCTATCAAATCCAGGTGACATTGGCATTCAGCCTTTTTTATATATATTTTTTGCAAAGTAAGATTTTTTTGTCAGATTTTAGGGAAAGAAGCAGATGGCTGGAAATATAAATCTGAGTAGGTGTTTAAAAATCCTTATGAGAGTAAGTACTATGTTAATAAGACATGTCGCTTGCTATATTCCCTTGCTATATTCTGAATGCCAGTACGTTTCTTTAAAATCAAAGGAAATAGTTTTTTTAAAAAAATATTATATTGCATTCCATCTGTGCTGAAACCGTTTTAAGAACAACCCCGTGTATAGTGAAATATGCATTTTGTGTCAAAATATTATCATTAATGATTACCTAATTAATGTCAATAATAGAACAGAACATTTTCACAATCAAGTAGATTATGGTCCTTCTTCTTAGGAAGGGAGGATCAACCTAGGTAAGCCAGACAGACAAGGGTTTAATTCGATTAAGCTATCTTTACTCAGCTATAGAAACACTGAGTAAACACAAGGCCATACCATTCACAGCTGTGCATGTCAAACTACATGTTAAATGGAGATAAGAGTTTGCAATCCCAAAACCACATTTTGAAACAATGTTAGCATTCATTCACAGTGATATGAGACTCTGGCACCTCGTTCAGCAGTAACTTTCTCAGCAGAAGGAACCTTTAATCTGGATCCAATGTATAGGACTAACTCACATAAGGCCTGTTGACCCACACATTCACTGAGGGTTCACTGGTGAGATAAGGGACTCTATCTCTGATGTGTCAGATGGGGGGGGGGAGATGCGTAACTAGACCTCTTGAACTTCACATTCACCCCACACAAACTTGAGAATAGTGATGAGATAGGACTCCATCCCTGACATATGGGATTTGGGGGGGGGGGACGCTGTCAGAGTCGAAGTAGCAAGTGCATGTAACCAACTTGAATAAAATATTGTGGGGGCCCAGGTTAGCCCCACCCTGCATAATTGATCACATGACGCAGTGCATGCACACCATTTGAATGGGAATGCCCATCAACTTTGTGGGGGCCCAGCCTCCCCAAATATTTTATTGTGGGGGCCAGAGCACCCACGGCCAATAGGAATTGGCTCCTATGCATGTGACATCATATCAGATTTTTAAATTTTGGTTACAGGCAGTGTGTGGTTTTAACTGGGAATTCAGTGGAGGGGAAAGGAATGGCTAACCATTTACTTCCACTACAATGGTAATTATAAGCACACACACACACACATAACACAGAGTTTGGCTTAGAAAAAGGAGCAGATGAAGGAAAGGTGGACTGCTATACCTACTTCAGGTACAAGAGAGCCCTATTTTGGCTACCCTTGTGGAAATGCAGGAAACAGGGATACACATGACATTCATCATACAGCTTGCCATGGACTTCAAGCATTTTCTTTCACAAACTGCCAATGCACTTCTGGACTGGGCACCCCATATCTACAATATGCAATGGGGAGAAAACTCTCATTCACTTCAATGGGAGCTTCCCCACCCCACCACCCCTCTGCTTGCTAAGTGCAGGCATGAGGAGCCAATAACCCCATACCAGGAACCTATTCCAGATGTTGGCATTTTTGCAAGAAAAAGAATGAACTCCCAGGTGAACATCATAATTGACATCGTACACGGTTTGTATTATAGAAGTAGCAGCCAATGATGGTCCAAAACATTTCTATGAAACACAGCTGTATGGATAATCAGTTCCAGTGTGACCTTGTTGGCAGGCACTGCTCCCAGCCATGATTTCTGTGAGTTTGGTTCCCATTGCTTTTTCTCTGGCATGCTCATGAGAACCGCCACTGGGGAGTGGCATCTATCAAAGTAGTCATGCTTGGCCAGACATTACTTTGGCCACCCAGCTGTACCCATATGGACTTCCTCCGTGAAGGGTATGAAATATACTATCTGAACTGGGTGATAATCTTTCTTTGATTTGGAAAGTGAGTGATCATGTGTCTGGCTTTCGTTTGGACTCTTAAATGAACTTCAAATTCATCTTACTATTACAGTGGGATGTACAGTGCCCATTTCCCAGTATTTTTTCAGATCCAGAAATAAATTCCTTACCCTTTTTTATTTCTGCATATTCCTCACAGAAATTAAAGGAAGCTTCTGTTGGTAAAACCATAGAAACATGAGCCTATAAGTTAAATCAGATGGCATGACTGAGTAAAATGCTGTTCTAAGGGTCTGACTGATCATATATATATATATATATATATATATATATATATATATATATATGTTGCAGATGTTTTTTATTTCCATCCACCATACATTAAAAGGCTTATCCTGTGCTGTTGAAAAGTAAGCGGTTTCTATTGATGTGGTTTCTTTCAGCTGCATAAAAAGAAATAAAAAGTATCCATCAATGTTTATCTGATAACTCTTAATCTGTGGATTGCTGCAGGCTGTAGGAATGTGTCCTTTGCATTCCAGACCTAGTAGGATCTTGGCTTTAGAACACTACTGGGTTCCCCCCGCCCTTTCAGTCATCTGTAAGATTAATGGAGCAAAATACCTGGAATGGTTTGAAGATGCAGAGCCCAGAATTTCATGTCAGTTTCCAAACCACCCAGCCTGGCATCACAAGCATAAAGGAATGCCACAAAATTTCAACTCACATGAAGCCAATTACAGGCCAACTACCTCAAGTACTTCACGACTCCCCATTTCTCCATGTGTCGTTTGACCATCCTGGGCATAGCTTAGCAGAGGGCTCTTTGCTTTCATGTTCACAATGCTGCATTGCAAGTTGAAACCTATGGAAAAAAAATTGAGGAGAATTGTGGGGGGAGGTGGGGACCAGGAGCACTTCCAGACATTCTGTGTATTAAGCATTCATCTTGATTTGTTAGTTATCGGAAGGATATCTTGTGCTTTTTTTCTGACCTGTAAATAAGCCACCAGAGGTTTTTTGTACAGTTATTTGCTTCTATCCAGGAGCAGCAAGAGTGGAGAACACTCCAGTATGCCCTGGCATATTACATCACATATTCAAGAGTTGAATAGACTACAAGTTCTGGGGTTCAAGTTAAGCTCTCGCCCTCTTATTGTTGGTTGCCTAGCGAAGTTGAGAGTCAGGGTGGGGTAGTTCAGCAAATGCATACATCTCCTACATGAGGCGTGGCAGCAAGATGCAGGCTCTAGCAGTTGACTATAAATAGCCTGTTTGAAGTGGTAGATGAGAGGAGTGAAGAAGTTGATGCAGCTGGAGCAAGGCACTATGGCAATTATTCCAGTGGCAAAGTTTCAAGCAGGCATCGGGGACAGGGAAGAAGTAGCTGACATAAAAGGCAGAAAGGATGGAATTGCAAGGAGAAAATTAAAGCTCAATAAGGAAGCCTCAATAGGTCAGGAAGGAAAGGGCATATTTGAGTAAGAGCATTGTCCCGATTTACTAAGTAATAGCATCTTTCTTGATCCATAAATATTTGCCTCAGTAAGTTTCCAAAGGTTTATTAGATGATAAGAGAAGAAACACATTGCCTTACTTGCACTTACTGTGGAGGTACTTCCAGAATATGCCCAAGCT
Source organism: Podarcis filfolensis (assembly GCF_964270895.1). Taxonomy (NCBI): domain Eukaryota; kingdom Metazoa; phylum Chordata; class Lepidosauria; order Squamata; family Lacertidae; genus Podarcis; species Podarcis filfolensis. The sequence goes on from NC_139608.1 coordinate 54,992,916, forward strand.
GATTGCACCCTATGCCTATTGATTTTTACAGGGACTAGGACATGAAGCAATAGACAACCTCACTTAGGTGCTGTTTTGGAAGGCCCTAGGAAGGGAAGGCATAATTTGGGGTCCCTATGTCTATTCAAGAAATACGATTTACAGATGTAGGGACACCAAGTCATGTGGGTCGCCTTCCCTGCAGCCTTCTAAAGCAGTAGCTAAGTGACATTATCATGAAAAAGACAGAATTTCCTTACCCCACCTCCTATAATTCAAGCACTACCTTTTTTGTGAAATGGTGAATATTCAATTCCACAATAGGGAGTGATGGGCACCAGTTTGTATGGCTTTAGTTTGTATGGATTAGACCAGGGCTAGTCAACCTTTTCATACCTACCACCCACTAATGCATCTTTCTTGATGGTAAAATTTCCTTACCACCAGTGCCGCAGTAACATGTGCCGTAGAACCCCCTACTGCCCACCTGGAATCCTGAAACGCCCACTAGTGGGTGGTAGGGACCAGGCTGACTACCCCTGGATATAAGACTCCCCTTAGCTACTAGTTATGATCAGTGCTTGGACTTAAATAACTCAGAATATATTTTTTTTAAAAAACCCTCTGAATTATACCTGAAAGTAGTTCCTATAATTTCCAAGTGAATTGAACATGAATTAATTTTAAAATAATTCAATCATTGGGTTTTGATTGTGGTGATTCCATTTTTACATTTTTAACGTATCTGAGAAGTGATTCGGCTGTTTGAGGTTCACTATCATAATTATTGGGGGAAACAAATAAAACCAATGTTCACATCACACTGTGTGTGTTCTGGTGTTTTCTTGGTCTTCTTAAGTATATTTGTTTACTTCTGCAGAGCAGCTTGTAAAATTCTGAAGACAGGATGGAAGGAATGCTGAGGTCCACGTGGATTAAGTGAGAATTGAAATGTTAATTGAACTGGAAAGGAATTCCAGCTGACCGAGGGGTCAAACTTGAGCTTGAACTGGTTCCTTTTTGAAAGGGGCAAATTAGAACTGGAACTAATTTCTTTTTAAGATTAACTTTTCAAGCATTGATCATGATTGCTATATTACCTCCAGTATCAGAGGCATTTTGCCTCTAATTATGAGTTGCTGGGGATCATGAATAGAAGAGTGACATCGTGCTCATGTCATCCTTTGTGGCCTCCCCATAGGGATCTGAATTGTTACTGTGGGAACAGAATACTAGACTAGGTAGACCTTTGGTTTGTTCCATCAGGGTTCTGTATTATGTTCTTATGATGCTATTGGCAGACCTTGTGGGGATAATCCCAGAACATTCCCTGGTTGCTTCCTCTGTGTGCCTGCCTAAAAAACTCCTGATGAATTCAACAGGACAGAGGACATTATGATCCTATTGGCAGCCCTTATGGGGACATTCCCAGGTTTCTCCCACTGTGCGCCTGCTTTTCAAACTCCTGATGATTTCAACAGGACACAGGATATTGCAAAACCTCCTTTTACTCAGTGCCTAAAACATATGCATGTAGCTTGTACTCGTGGATGAAATTCCTTACTGGATGGAGGAAACTTCTTCGGAGTAAAGATGTAATGCAGAAGGAGAACCATCACTGAGACCATCTCCATATTGAATACAACTTCCCTTCTCTTGTCTTCCAGGCCAAATGGCAATATTTTCAAAATCAGAACTAGTATGAAGTGATGACAGATCAGCATTGGGCTAAGCTTATTTATTATGTCAAAAGCTGGGCTTTTTTCAGCCGGAACTCGCCATAACTCAGTTCTGGCACCTTTCAGGTAAGTGGCATTGCCATTATAAGCAAACAAGGGAGGTGTTCATGGTGAGTTCAGGCACCTCTTTTTCTCAAAAAATAGCACTGGTCAAAAGGAAAGGCTAACCAGAGAGAGCAAGACTAGAGGACAGTCTGAAACCTACCATATTCCCAAGTAATGGATTTTGATATATCAGCAGTAAGGAAGGGAGAGAGGGAGAGAGATTCAGTAGTCTGGTTGATTTTCCCTTGTTAGTATTCTTGCTTAAAGAGAGGTGAAACAACTTCCTAGGGGCCGATGTCCCTGTGGAACATGGTCAGCCATCTTGTGTGCCAGTTCCCTCTGTCCCCTCCACCGCACTCCACATTTCTCCTTTCACAGAGCTGGGTACAGGGAGGTTCGATAGCAGTTAAGCGGACTTGCAAAAGATGTGCACTGTTCCAGCTCTCTACAGCAGACAGGCAGAAATTAGATCTGGATCCGCTGGTCAACCTCTGGATAATTATCAACAGTCGGTAACAGTTGCTGACTCCCAATTACCAGCAACAAAATGACACCCCTCCCCCACCTACCTTAAATTATACTGATGAAATAAAAAAGGAAGGGGCTTAATATAACCAGGAGTGGGTTGATGTGTGAAGGAACTTTGAGTTGCTGGGAATTGCAGGCTTCCCATAGGCATCTGGTTGGCCACTGTGAGAGCAGGTTGCTGGACCAGATGGGCCACTGGCCTCATCCAGCAGGGCTCTCATGCTCTTATGTCCCCCTTTACTTACCCTCTTTCCAAATTAAAAAGCCTCAACTGTTTGGTTGCCTTTGGCTTTAACTTTGGCTCCTGTTTTCTCTGCTCCTCCCTCCCCCTCTCCTATTTCAGTAGGTTTGTGAAAGTGTGGGGAAAGGAAGGGGGGACCATTTACTTCTGTGACCACTGGCAATGGGCTTTTCCAGGGGGCAGAGGGATTTGGAGTCAAGAAGATGGGCAGTGGCTACAGGATTTATGAACTATATTCTGTTCCCAACATTCTTCTCCATCCCTAAGAAAAAATGCTATTACAGGAATAGTGTAAGTGTGTGTGTGTGTGTGTGTGTGTGTGTGTGTGTGTCAGACATTGCGTAGTTTATAAATATATATTTTTGTGAAGATAGGTTTGTTTTTGACACCAGGATGAAAAATTGCAAAATCGCCACTGAGGTCAGCTATTTACAAGTTTCTATTTTAGTAGCTAGATCAAGAGGCACTTCGGTTGCTCTCTCCATAGTTTTTCATTCTAAAGATAACTTCAGTTAGAGGAGAGAAGGCTCATTTAAATACATTTCCTGGGGAAAATGAATAACCTTCTGCACAGAATTGCCTTTTGGGTACAAATTGCTTTCTTTTCTTCCAAGGTGACTTCTTTAGAAAGTTTAATTAAATTCCCATTTGGCTATTGACAATTCTTCTGTCTCACCATACCCATAATTGAATGATGGATGATTACGCAGTTTCCTGGGTTGTAATTGGCAGATATTCCCATTTGCTTTCTTTCATTCTTCCTCAAAACTGTGGTATGGCTTATTGATTACCAGTTAGTGCCTATTACATCATACTTACCAATACTCTATTTCCAATGGGGCAGTATCATCAAAGGCTTCAGTAAATGTAAATTTGGAACTCAGAGACAGGAACTCATGCACTAGAGTCAAGCACTTGAAAACTCACATATTAATGTAGTGGGTTTTGCCTGATGAGTTCCTAATATAATTGTGGACCCAGAGGAAAACAAGATGTAGATAGACTAACTATTTAAGAATATGTGGACCGGGAAGAACCCATAAGTGAGCCATTCCTGTTTCAGAGTTCAGCTAGAGAAAATAATTATTGGACTGGAAATATAACCTTCAAAGCGGTCAATATTTCCAAAAAGGGGGGGGGGGACATAACCATATATTTTATGGTTGTAAATTGTCTTAAATTGTTTTGCATCTGTCTATCTCGAGAGACAATGGAGTATACCTCCAGGGGTGAAGTCTAGTATTATTTCTAATGCCCCACCCTGGGACTTTAGGGTGAGCAGGGGTAATATATTCTTATTCTTATTCATTATTATTATTACTACTACTATTATTACTATTATTACACACGGGATATTGGAATCTTCAGGACAGACAAAAGAACCTACTTATTCACATAGCACATAGGTAAACGATGGAATTTGCTCCCACAAGACCACCAACTTAGATGGCATTAAAGGAGGATTAGGTAAACTTATGAACGGTAAGGCTATCATTGTCCACTAGCTTTAATAGCTGTATTCTACCTCCGTTGTCAGAAGATTTATGCCTCTGAATGCCAGTGTCTGGGAATCGCAAGTGGGGGGCATCCTGCTTTTGAGCTTCCCAAAAGACAGGATGCTGCAATAGACGGGCTACTGGCCTGATCCCGGAGGCTCTTCCTATGTTCATATGTGCAACAAAACACTGCAAGGTGCCTCAGCTCCTAGCAGGAGTGCTTCCATTCAAAGTTAGAGCCACCTTGCCTTCCTATAGGATACACTGACCTGTAAGGATCTCAAGGAGGGTATTTAACTGTCCCATTTTCCCATTGTACTTTTACAGCCAACACACAGCATTCAATGGCAGGTGAGAATGTTCCATATTTGTTAATGTAGTATGGGTTGTTGGGGTAGCAGTTTCCCCCTTTTTTATTTCCAAAAGTGTTTTAATACTTCTGTTAACTTGTCCCCTGTGTGTGCCAATATATCCCTCAGTGGAATGGTCTTGGCTGGGAATGATTGTGAACAGTCTTCCTTCAAGAAACTCTGAGGTATCTGTGTTTGACATAGAAATAAAGACCCCCCCCAAAAAAGTTGAAAAAACAAGGTTGCAGAAAGTTTAAAGATTAAAAATTCCACAGTGCAAAAGTGTTTATATGAGTGGCTATTTCTAAGGTCAAATCAGTTCATCTGTTTCTGAGCATTATTAGTAGCACTGAGAAAAGATAAGAAAGATCAAAATAATTGATTTTAAAAAACCCTTTCTGTGTTTTAATAGTTTATCATATACTCTGATAACCTTTCTGTTGTAGCCTGAATTTAAACTCTACAAAGTGTAAAACTCATTAATTTTTTACTTAAAAGTGTCTTTAATCTTGCTAGTTTCTGCAAGCTATTTGTTCCTTTTCAAGATTACTCTTTTCTGTGAAACACATATTTTTACCTCAAAAAATTAAACCCTATCACACACTATATAGACAGTTTCTTTTCATATGCAAAACTCTTACAATCAAAGGCAAAATCTTTGAAGTACAGGTTTGAAAACATCTGTCCCCATTCTTTTGGCTTTGGAGTCTAATTATCTCAGAGCCGATTATGATTGCTAATTATGAAGCTAAACTGCCCAGTTCAGTTGCATCCCCTTCCTATCTATTTACCACAAAGTAAAATATGATTCTCAAGTTGGCAGTGGTAACTCGTGTGTGTGTGTGTGTGTGTGTGTGAGAGAGAGAGAGAGAGAGAGAGAGAGAGAGAGAGAGAGAGAGAGAGAGATTCAAATGCCAGCAAAGCAAAAAAAAAATCCATGCAATATGACAAAAAAAAAAATCTCACTGTACAGGACTTGCCAACCAGGGACTGGTGGACATGGGTGGCACTGCACACTTGGCTTCCCATCAGCCACATTGCCGTGCTTACTGGGAGGGGAAGGGTGAGGGACAAGGCAGCAGGGATACAAGTGCAGTGGGAGAACCAATCTGGGGCTCCCACTGCAATGACCTTCATACCATTTCACCCAACTCCCAGTAAGCACAGCAGAACAGCTGATAGGAGGCCAGGTGTGTGGCACTGCCCCTCCCACCAGCCATCCCTTTGGCCAATTTGATGCCTATGGGCGCAATGGCACCTGTGAACACTTTCCATAACACCCGCAAATCCTCTGGAACACAGCACACACACACACACACACACACACACACACACTGCCCTCTTGGTCATGAGGTGGTGAAGATGGTTGCCCTTTTTTCCTGTGAGAAGTTCATAGAACTTCATAGTTGGAAGAGTGGTGCTCTTTCTCACTTTCCTTTTCAGTTCTATGTGCTCTTCGTAGCTCAGATTAATTCTAGATCCAGTGGGGAAGTGATGTGTGGGCTCTCTCACTTTCTGTCTCTCTGGGGGCGAGGGGCTGAGCCAGGAGAGGAATGGCCAGACGGGGTGGCATGCATGACACTCACTCAAAAATGCAAATGTGCCCATGGGTCTGATTGTAAAGTAATAATAATAATAATAATAATAATAATAATAATTTTTATTTATACCCCACCCTCCCCAGCCAAGGCCGGGCTCAGGGCAGCTAACAAGCAATAATAAAAATAAGTTGAATGAATACAACTTAAAAACAAAATTAAAATACAATATTAAAATATTGAAACATTAAAATGCAGCCTCATCACAGGAGGAGAAAGGAAAAAAGCAAGAGGGGGAGGGAATCAAATTGGCTCCAAGCCAAAGGCCAGGCAGAACAACTCTGTCTTACAGGCCCTGCGGAAAGAAATCAGATCCTGCAGGGCCCCGGTCTCATGAGGAAGAGCATTCCACCAGGCCGGAGCCAGTGTTGAAAAGGCCCTGGCTCTGGTTGAAGCTAATCTAACTTCCTTAGAGCCCGGGACCACTAGGGTGTTGCTATTTATGGACCTTGAGGCTCTCCGTGGGACATACCGGGAGAGGCGGTCCTGTAGGTACGAGGGTTCTAGGCCGTGAAGGGCTTCAAAGGTCAAAACCAGCACCTTAAATGTGACCTTGTACTCCACCGGGAGAATGTACAATGTATATATAAGATTAAGAGGGCAAAAAGGAAAGTCAGGCACTAGTTCTTTTTTGCACAGCTTTTGTAATGACCATCACAAGATGTGAAACCATCGTTTTAAGGTGGATTTTCAGAGTATGTTGCATTAACCATGGCTAAATGTTGAATTTGTACTGAGTAGAACCATGGTTTCCCCATCAGTCACTCTGCTTACAAGCAAGTAAAACTGGGTCTCCCTCCTTCACACCCAATTTCCTTGTATGTTCAAAAACAATAAACCATGGTTAGCATGGTTAAGAGTTATGAATATAACAGCCCTTAATTATAAGAACACAGGAATGCTCCTATAGCTAAGGTAAGTAGCAATAATGAAGTTCCATCATTATAAGCCCCAAAATTCTATAGATTCTAAAAATGACACCTGTTGGACTAATAAGTTGAACTTTGGCCCATGCCATAACCGTGTATGTACCCTGCATTAGAAATCCCACACCACAAATTCCAAATACCTGACCCACACTGAAACACCTCACAAACTCTACCCTACACTGAACCCCATCTGCCCTAGCCCACATTGAAATTTGCACCTGAAAGACCAAGCAAAAGTGTGGCTGCATAGAGGGTAAGGTGTAAGGAAGGATGTAAAAAGGCATGTTTTCTATTCCACCCTGTCTTTGTTGCATGCAGCAGTGTTTCCATTCTGCTGCACTTCACCTCCTACCGAAAATGATATTATTCATCATGCTGTTCCGTGTAATAAAATTATGCAACTTACATAATTTGCACAATTAATTACATGAATTGCATTGTCATTACATTCTTCTAGCCCATTAATTTCAGTGCAAAGGAAACACAGTGCAAACAAGTAAGGACATAATTAATTATGTATAATTTGCAGACCGAAAGCAATAACAGCAAATAGTGATTTCCATTCTGAACGTTCATTGGTATTCTCTTACAGTTTTAATCAAGCCCAGTTTTGTGACATTGCATATCATCAATGCAGAACATGGGGCACGTCTGTTAAGGCATTAGTCTTAGCTTCCAAATTCCTGGCTTTGTGGAACTTGAGCCAACATGAGATAGTCTTAAGTCTGATCTTAAACGAGAGGTTGTTTGATCATTGAATTCATTACTGAACAGTGCAGAATCCTGTAGCTAAAGAGCAAGATCTGCAGTTGAGTGTTAATTCTTGTTTCAAAAGTGTCTGATGCCGAGCTGGTGATTACCACCAATGCTTTCTATTGAAAAAGAATGGTGCAAGAGAGCAGAAGCAAACCTGGAATCCATGCCGCCAAAGCTACTATTTAAATTTAGATGTGAAACAAAAGACATTTCAGTTCTCCTAGACTAACAATATTAAAACCTTGAGTTATTTGCAGGTATTGTGGAGTATGTCTTTGAGATCATTGTAACCATCCCACACAAACCAGCAGTTTTCTTTTTTTTTAGCTGAGATCTGTATTTCAAAATTTAGAGAATTGTGACAGGTGAAGAATAATTACTTTCCAGTCCATGTATATGTCTGGGTGGTGCATATTACCATAGGTCAATTCACTTAAATATGCAGCCCGGCTGAAATTCTCCTCCATCCCTATTTCCACCTAAGCTTCTCCACTTAAGTAGTTCGTGCCTTCATTCAGGAATACTGCATTTGAAGTGTCCGTTTTTTCCTCCTCTCAAAATAGTGAGTTTGATCATAGCCAATTATCTTCACAGCTAAGTGTTAGTTTTCAAGTGGTCTCAGCCACTTCCTGCTCACTTGAAGCAGATGTCAATCTGGTTTCTCACACTATGTGAAGGATGCAACATCATGGCTTACTGATTAGGGTGACACCTGGTCGACTAGGAAAGCCACAGTATTTTGAGGTGGTTTCAGGTTGGTAGGTAAAGGGACTGTTCAGACAGGAAAGGAAGGGACAAAATTGTACTTTGAAAGTGTTGTGGTGGATGCTGTGTAGTAGATCAGTCAGGGTAATTACTGGGGCATGGACCTTAGGGAGGTCAATTGGATAAAGGTCACAATAAAGAAGTCCTGGGGCACTGCATGCTGCAAAAATGCAACTCACAACTCTCTTGAGATGATTATAGCTATGAAGTCAAAGCATCAGACAACAGCTTTCATTCTAGCCAGCAATTATTTTAATTCTTATTCCAGGGAATGAATTACATACTCAAATTGCAACTTGTGAAAGATCAAGTGCTTCTTGGACCACACTAAAGAAAGAAGAACAGTGAAGAGTTTAAAAGTGCAAATTACTTGAAAAGCAAACTTCCTTTTTAAAATAACAGAGTGGACTCCCCTAACAAGGAGGCCAAGCCTTCATCACTACCATCAATTATATGCTCTGTACTTCTATACTTTTAGTTATGTAAATTTAGCAAGATTTACAAACATGGGATACAGACACGGGATACAGATATGGGCTTGTATAGAAGTCATGTAATGTTACTTTAATACTTCTGAGTATATATGTATATATATGTATAGCACTGCATTGCGAATCAAGTAACTTTCTACCATCTTCAAAGGTTTAGAGGCACAAAGGCTGGTAAGATGATCTCAGTTTGCAAATGCAATATGCAAGTCTAACAGCGGCTTAACCTTTTGCATTCTTGTTTCTGCTGCTGCTGCAGCTAAACAGAAGTAGATTGGGCTGATGTCATTTCATACCTTCCTTGTGAGTCAAAAGGAAATTTCAGGTTTATTTTGCTTACCCAAGAGATTTTTGTGGCTTCTACAAAATGATCTTGGTCATCTTACTACCCAGTTCCAAATACTGATGTGCTCTGGAACCACCACTGAGTGTGCACACTTGTAAACAGGCCCCATTTCCTCTCCCCTAGATCACACTCATACAAACACTTTCCTCTTCCTGTATACATAATGTGTATAAGGGAGATATAGAATATTTGTTCTGAGACAGAATTGTTTAGTTACTATAGCCAGGATGCAAAGTGCAGAAAGCTTCCATATGTGCCGAGAAGACTCAGAAACTCCCTTTTGAATCCAAGCTCTCCCAACGGCACCACCAGACAATATTTTATCCGGTCTTGAATAGCATGCAATCACCACAATGAAGAGCAAACTAGACATTACTCTGACTGTGTGTCTAGCAGCTACATACGTGGGGCTGTTTTTTGTCTAATACCAGGTATGGATTTTCATTGGCACCACACGAGAGGAGAGGACGTTCAACCTTCTCTCCCCAGCCACACACAGCAGTCTTTTGGCAAAAGCAATGACCAGGTATAAATTCAGAGGATTTTTAACAAGTACTTGCAGATGGTAATGGGTGGAATGTAGGCTAATAAACTGAATCTTTGGATGAGTGGAGATTAAGTTCAGATTCAGCGGGTCTGGGAGATGGCATTCAATTTGTTCTGGATAGGTTTGCACTCTCTCAAAAGGAGCAAGTTTGCATCACTAACGTTGGAGGCGCAAGTGACTGTTTTCGCAACCCCAAGCTTGTCTTGCTCCTACCCCTAATGGTAAGCAGCAGCAACATTGCTGCCAGGAGGCTATTGATGCAATCCCACCCTAGCAATAAAGCCAAACTTGCTATGCACATTGGCTGGGTGGGGGACAGAGGGTGCCTTTTGATGTTCTGCCGCTGGGACAGCTCTGCTTCTTCAAGTCCATCATGTCATTCTGCATCTCCATAAGTGAAATCTTTCACATTTACATGAGCTGCCATATGATGGTATGGGAGTACTGCAGTTCTTTTCACTTATTCCTTCCAACTAACTACACAGCCTGCCTTTTCCCAGGACTTCCGCAACCTGGTTTTACTTGCCATGCCAATGAAATGTGTATTGCGTGCTTCAGACTATGGCATGGAGATGGTGGTCAGTGGTTCTTCTAGGCCAAGTACACAGCATACACATGCCCCCCAAAGAATCCTGGGAACTGTAGTTCATTAAGCATGTTGAGACTGTAGTTCTGTGGCAGGCAAACTACAGTTCCCAGGGTTCATTTGGAGGGTGCTTTAAACATATGGTTTGTGTACAGCCCTAAACTATGCAGGTCTCAAAGGATTAGGAGGGTCTGCAGCAAAGTTTGCTTATAATAAGGATGTAATATATAATAAAAATATTTACAGAAATGTTCTCTTTAATAGCCAGAAAACTCAGGACTGACCTCAGTAAGATTAAATCATACTCGTATTGAAATGATTCAAAATATGTTGCAGAGTGTGTGTCCAGCTCGCTCGCTCTAGCCCACAAGCCTCTTTAGTGTAGCATAAACAGAACTGAGAAACACAGAGTCCTTTTTCTCTCAGTTGCTCAGATCTTCACAGTGGTATTGATTGTTTAAAAATCTGTAAAAATGAAAGACCTTAAAAAAAACCCAACCCTTTTCTGTTCTGTTAGATTAACTATATGCTTTAATATTTGTCCCTTCATTGGATCAAATGTAATTAGAAGTTGTTTGATTATGCACTGGGTTTTCAAACTGGCCTGGAGCTTTATAAAAACATAACCAAATTAGATCTATTTGTGTTTGGCTGCGAGCCAAGAAAAGGAAAAGTATATGCATTTTTAATACACGAGGCTCAGAAAGTCTATAATAGGAGGTCAACAGTTGAGAGCAGAGGTATGATATTAGTTATTCAGAAGGAGTCTGGAAGGCTCCCCCCCCACACACACACACACACTATACACACAGACACACACTTTCAAACATTTCAAAATGGAAAGAATTGACCTTGAGCAGCGCTGTGGCATGGGAGAGGTTTCAAAATAGGTAAAGCTTTGTCTATCAAGTGAAAGACACTGGTTTGCATTCTAAGTTAACTTATGCTGCAGTTCTGAAGATAGGGTCGGAAAGAGGGAGGGAGGAAGAACCAAAGGTAGATGTGTCTCCACATCCAAAATCTTGCTTCACTCTCAACAGCGACAGGGCAGAAGCAGAGGACAAGGCCGTCAATGGCTACTAGTGCTCAAGGACAGAGGAAACAGCACTTCAAATGAACCAAGCAGAAAAAAGGAGGGGAAACACCAGTGCTCACTGGTACAATAAATCCTGAATGTACTTTAGTGAGCTACATGAAAGATTTCTTGAACCAGTGAGCACCAGAGCTTCCCCTCCTTTTCCACTGCTTCCCCCCAAATCAATGGCTACTAGCCATTATGGCTATGTTCTACTTCCACCATCGGAGACAGTATTCCTCTGAATATGAATTGCTGGGTAATACATGAGGGGCGTGTGCCCTTGCACTCCGGTCCTGATTGTAGGGTTCCAATAGCATTCTGCTTGGTGTGATCCAGCAGGGCTATTCTTGTTATCTTAGGGAACTTCTAGGCTGTCATTATTTTTGGTGGACATTCATTCACATCCTGGCAAATCCAGGCTACTCAATTAAAGCTGATTTGGAATTCTTGCAAAACAAACCCATTTCTTACCAAGACTGGACTTTTTGCAATAAGGAAAGCAATGAGGAGATATACTAGAAAGTGTGGGATAACGCTTGCACTGATGCTCTTATGCTTTTAATTAAAGGCAGAGTGGTGCTTTCGCACTCCTTACTCCTCTTCCGTGGAGGGTCCTGTTATGTCCAAGCATCAAGGCAGGACTGAATGGTAAAGGCTTTATTATAAAATAAGAAGAACCACAGGAAAACTGATTGCCTAACCCAACTGTTTCCCATTGTTATTTTCCATCTCTTTTTATAGACTGACTCCCTTCCCCTGGCTATTACTCCCAGCAGACTTCAAAGAAGATTTAAAGGAAAACTCCATACTAAATCACCACAGGTCTTCTCAAATAACAGATGAGCTGCTTGGGAGAAGAGGAATCAGGAAATGTTCCTCTCAGAAACTTATTTATCTTAGGATCCAATACCAATTTGGGGCAATTCCCCCCCCCTTTCTCCAGTAGCGTGCTTTGTCCTATCTCATAGGGTTGCCATTGGAAACAGTGCCCAGGCGGAAATCACTGAAATTCTGGATTTTTAGAAATATGGCAACCCTACTACCTAACCTTGTTCAAGAAGGCCCCAAGGCACTGTGGAGAGGCTTTTTGTGTGAATATCTGCCTGTCCAGGGGAGGAGGAGCTGGGAAGCTTAACCGTTGACGGCTTTATTCTGCCTTTCAGAAATTGACTTCAATCATTGTCACATTTCTAAAGCAACGCCACAACTGTGTTTCTTGACCCTACAAAAGGCAACATACCAAATCCACAGGCATTTACATTTGCTTTCCCAAGAGAATATAGAAATGCACATTGCCAGATGAAAAATGGCCCCATTGTCTTTCTTCTCCCACCCCCATATACTTGATAAAGCTATTTATATTTTTCAAAGAACATTTCCATTTTCACAACATAGGCTCATTGGGACTCTTGAGGATTAAGTGTAAGATGCCAGAATCTCTGTGTTGTTGTTTTGTAATCCCACAAGAAAAAAATGCTTACATTTCAAACTTTTTTTTTTTTTGGCTCCCTAGCAGCCGCAGTGTGAAAAGATGAAGGCATCTGTTAACATATTGATTGCTTTTTAGCACCATTTTAAATTAGCTTCCTGTTCCCCTTCATATGTTTTTTCCATTACATTAAAATAAATTAAAGTTCAATTATCTGGAAGACCTGTGCTGAGCACTCTTTAGGGAAGGAAGGGCGAACTGATCAGACAAACAAACACTTACGAGCGTTTTTTGCATGGATATGGGCATGGGGGGGTCCTGGGAGGAGCCGATTGCTGCAGCAACCCGAAACTGCTGCTTCATAGATGCACAAATTCTGCTGGCCTGTGGCAGCAACCAGGCCAGACTATTTTCAGAAACGGTCACTGATTGCAAAGGACCCATCCTTTGACACTTCCTCATGAGTCATGCATTTCAGGAATTGCTCATCAGTTTGGAGAGGTTCCCTGTTGTTGCCACACAGGAACTGAATTCGGTCAGCAAAGAAGTAGAAGGCATAAACAGGAAGATACCCTTCCTATAGAACTGCTTTGATTCTAAGGACATCAACTTGTTTCTCTCTTCAGGATGGTTATTATTACTCCTGGTGGGAAAGAACATTCAGCATCTCGATTCTCATTAACTAAATTAAAGCTTAGCAGAAACAGTGCCTTCTAATTCTTCCTAGTATCGTGGATTAAAAAAAAATACTCTGGGGATTTAAGAATGATTTTGTTGCTGCTGTTTCTCTTTACATGACACCAGTGTTACTTTAACTCTCTTTACCACCCCTACCCCTGAGCAGTATGTTATTAATTGCATTTAAAGATTTTTTTTGGGGGGGAGAGAGATTGCAAGCTCATGTTTTCCTAAGCATCTGTTAAGGGTTTATGATAGGTCCCAACTCAAAATTTTACATGTTTGGATTGGTCCTCAGGGAAGGCTGCTTGCAATTCAAGCCAGTTCTCACTTGCCCAGTTGAGCTCCTGCCAAGTTAGCTTACCTGTCTTCTTTCACTGCAAACAGCTTCACTTGAACCTTCTGTTAGTCTTATACTACTTTAGAAGTGCAGTCATATACATGTCTATTCCAAAGCAAACCCCACTGAGTTTGGTGGGACTACCTCCCTGGTTAGTGAGTATAAGAGAATAACCTAGCAGTCATAGTTTTCCCAAAGAATCTCAGAAAGTATAGTTGGTTGAGGGATAGAGAATTGTTGTTTAGAGATCACAAGCCACCACCAACACTGATCACAGAACTATTCAGAATTTAACGGGGAAATGAAATGTTTAGGCAGTTTCAGCCTGTTCTATCAATAGGCCCAGGATGCTATGTATGCTATGTATTCCGCAATTTAAAACAATGACTTTATGTCTGCAGGCTATCAATATTCTGCCATGGAAAGCTGAATTTGGCAACCTGTATAAATTATGCAAATTCAAGAAATTTGAATAATTTCTCCTTTTGTATAATTTATTTTGCATTTTTAAACTTTTGCATAATTTATTCTGGTTTTGCTCATGGCTGGGAAGGCAGAGTATATTGCAATGTATATTGCATTATCATTTCTAACAGCTGAAATTCTTATTCAACTACTTTTCTGCCTTCTGAGACTTCAGCAGTCCTTGCCCTCACAACTTCAGTGTCTCTTCACAGCCACAGGAACTAGAAACTTTATTTTATATATATATATATATATATATATATATATATATATATATATATAGTGATTCTGAGAGATTGGATGCTGTATAAAATAACACATTCTGCATTTTTTAATGCATTCCTATGGCATTGTAGCATTCCAATTTCAGGGCCCCAGTCACCAGCGGCAAACAGGGGATTTCGGTGGTTTTTAAATTTCAGTGCCAGAGTGGTGGGGAAACTCACTGGCACACACTTCAGCTCCCCTAACCTGCCCCCTGTCATTTTGTTTTCCTTAGAATGTCTTAGAATTATGATGTATTGTTTTCATGATGGCCACCAGTGGCTGCCATTTTCTCCCCAGAAGGCCTCTCAGAACGGCCAGAAGGATCACTGTTCAGTTTTGTTCCCTGATCCTGACTCTCCCTCCCATGCAAAAGAAGCAAGGCCACCAAACCACTGCCTTAACCAATTTGTTTAAAAGTTCGATTTTTTGCCAGTCTGGAAAAATATCTCACAGGGGACACATCTGCAAGGGGCCCTGGAAGGACCTGCTGCACAGTTTTTCTGATTACACTTGCCTCAGATCTACATATCTGAACAAATGAAAATACACATGCACATGCCATCACCTCATCATCAATTCCCCACCCAAAACACACCTGTGAATTAGGTCAATGAACAGTGCCAAATAAATGATTTGACTTTTCTCAGGGCAAAATATTCCAAAGCAGCAATCTTTCATTACATCCTTCCTTCAGATCCCAAAGGCAGCTAGCTAAGATGTACAGTATGCTCATACTAATCTTTTCTCTTCACCTGGCAAATGGAGGGGTTTGCGAAAAAAAGAGGACAAATGGCTTTGAGGCCAAAGACTGCCTGAAAGTCTTCAACTCTGCCTCCTGTCCTGGGCCTGGATGTGGCAGTGAGCTATTTCTTGGCACCCTTTGCAGTCCTCGTCTTTTTGGACAGGCCCTTCCTGATCTGAAGCCTGACAGCCAGAGCGCGTGATTCTTAAGAAGCCTTTTGATCCATACAAAGCGAGACTGAGCTGCCATTCAGTTCCAGCCCTTTCATTTGCCTTCTGCCTTTAAAAAAATCCCTGCGCAGAACAGCACAGAACTTGCACGTCTCTCGTCCTGCTTTTGTCAGGAACATGGAACTATCCCCAATGGCAACCAAAATACAAAGGCCTTCATTCCAAAGCAGTACGTCAAAGATCCTCCCCACCTTGGGGAAATGTGTAAAGCATTATTGGAAAACTGAGCCTATGAATAACTTAACGGAATGAGAGGCTTGTAAGGAAGACATCACTTTATGCTGATCAGATCAGATCAGAGATTCTTGACCATATTCCGCAGCGATCTGCGCCTTTAAATACTGCAAGCTCACTTCACGAGTGACAGGGAGAGAGCCATGACTCAGATATGCATGTCTTGTCTGAATAATCTTCTGAGTGTCAGCCTCTAACAGCCTCATTTGCAATACAGTTAAACCAGAGTATATAGGTTTGGGCTGATCAAAGACAAAAGGACACAGGGGAGACTCAAGACACTTTGGAGTTTGATGCGGAACATCTGAATGGCACCCACTAATTAAGAAAGGTCGCTTTCAATTAGGGCAGAGGTTGGGGACCTCCAGACCTCTTTATCTGCCCCTTGGGACTCTCCTTAGGCTGCCCCCAGTTCCCTACCTGCACTGACCCTCCTCCATGCTCTCCCAGACCGCTTTTGCTCAACTGAACTGAATCTTTGAAATGCAGTAATGCTTTTTATTTACCTGGATGGAAGATGGAAAGTGGAGTGTGGATGTGGGTGTGCATAAACCTGACTTTTATGTGTCTGCAATGTAGCCTAAGAGCCGCATCTGTTGCCCTGTTCACGTTTGGCTCTGGTCTTGCCTCTCTAAAAGTGAATGTGACCCTCAAGCTGAAAATGGTTCCTTACCACTAGGGAGTTCTCCTGCACAGTGTCTATAGAGATGGCCAGAAGCAATGGAAGTCATAAAAACATAGGGAGCTGCCATATACTGGATCAGGGCATTGATCTATCTAGCTCAGTCCTGGCTACCTTGACTGGCAGCAGCTCTCCAGGATTTCAGACTGCGCTCTCTTCCAGTCCTACCTGGAGACACCAGTGATAGACCTTCTGCGTGCAAAGCAAATGCTCCACCACTGAGCTACAGCCCTTCCCATGCTTCGACACTGCTCCTGTTCATACCTTCTGTGACTTGTGCAGAAGAATTGCGTAACACATTGTGCTTATGTGGTCCTAGATCTCTGCCTCACACTCTGCTGGTGTTCAAAACAGTGCCCACTGTGGCAGCAGCCTCACCTTGCCTGGTGGCAAGGCCACCTCTGATGGGATGAAAGGGAAATTCCTATGTTTACACTCCGCAGAGACTTTTTGCCAGCACCAATTACACTGTGGGATTGGACTTGAATGGGCTACCTGAACAGTTTGCCCTGAGCGACAGACTGTAATTTTGCATGCCTTAGTCCAACACATGCACTAGGGAGATCTGAGGTATGCAAAAAAAACCCCACAGATTTGTGTCCAGGCATTGTGACCATGGTTAGGGTTGCCGTGTTCATCAGCCTGGGATCAGCTTCAGTTCTTAATAATTTCTTAAATGCATTCTCACAACAGTCAGATATTTGTTAGATTACAACTCCCATCATCCCTGACCATTGGCCATGCTGGCTGGGGCTGATGAGAGTTGTAGTCCGACAGCATTTGAAGGGCACCATGTTGGCTACCCCGATGTAACCTTAGCAAGCTGACCTTGATAAGTCTCCCTCTTTCTCCCCCTCTTCTGAAATGCCATTCATCTTCCCTTTCCTTCGTGGAATAAGCCCACTCACTCCGTCCTAAACAGCAATTATATTTTTGAACAGGTTATTCACAACATGAAAATACTTAAGACTGCCTGACTTTGTTTTTAAAATGCAGCTCCACCTTCGACAAGGGTTGGTGCCCTGTAATTTACTCTGTATCCACGGCAGCTCGGAAGGAGCCCTTAGCAGTCGGAGTGAGTCAATGAACAAAAAAATCCTTTTAGTGCGCCTTGGCGTAACCAGCCCTCAAAAGAACCATGGTGTCCGTTGTGCTGGGAGCCAGGATATTTGTAAGGCTGAAATTATGCACAGTAATTGCCCTATCCAGCTAATTCAAGTCTGCAGCATATTACAAATTCCCAGCGTACGAATTTACTTAAACAGATAACATAATGGGTAGAGTTTCTAAACTAGACTTTATAGGTGTTTTAACATTTCCCCCATGGAACCATAAAAATTAATAAAAGAAGAATGCCGTGGTTCTCTTCTAAGCACAGAAATCAGCATTAATGGAAAGGCTTCTATATTTAAAACCTGTATTTACAACAATTGCTGACCCCTGCCAGCCGCAAACCAGACCTTTCAGTAAACCCAGGAGCATTTCGCAATGCTACTGCCTCTAAATATAGACTGTTATTTAACACCAGCAGACTATGAACACAATCTTGGGCAAGCCCCACTGAAATGAATAGAAACTGTTTGAGATTACGACAGTGCCCTTTACCATTACTGTCATGGAGAGATTTCCTGGATGGACAATTTAGCTGGGCATTGGCCCTACTAGGTCACTTTGAATTCAGCAAGGCTCTGCCCAAAAAAAAACCCACCACCCTCTGAGCATCCCAATAACTGGTGCAACTAAGTCTCCATTGTTTTCCCAAATGTCCTATGTATGGTCTGAAGACACATGAGGTCACCACCTTGCTGAAAATGAGCAACTCTGGGTCTCGTTAGTGCCTGGATGGGAGACCACCTGAAAAACCACATGTATGCCACATTGAGGTCCACGATGGAAGAAAGGTGGTGTATAAATGAAGGGAAGAAAAGGACCACGGCTCAGTGGTAGAACATCTGCTTTCTATGCAGAAGGTCTCAGGTTCAATCCCCAGCATCTCCAGGAAGAGAAAGACTCTTGCCTGAAACCCTGGAGAGCTGCTGCCAGTTCCTGGAGACAGTGCTGAGCTAGATGGACCATTGGTCTGACTCTGTATAGCTTCCTAAAAATAAATTAAAATTGCATGGAAGTGTTCTCTCATGGGGAAAGTGCTCCAAGCCTTTGGTCATTTTAATTGCCTTTTGCTATACCTTTTCCAGTTCTGCAGTTTTTGAGACAAGGTAACTATGCCAGTACACAGTATTCCAAGCACAGCTCCACCCCAGAAAGGCATTACATTACTAGCCTTTTTTCTCCCCAAGCCTTTTCCTAACAATCCCTATTTGGAACTGACATTTTCCATTGCCTTCGCACGTTGATTAACATCAACTACAAATACTATAGGTGGAATATGCATGCAGATCTCCCTGGATTAGGAACAGTAGTGTTTAAAATAAAAGCAGTAAATTCTTCAGTGGTGTTTCAGATTTCCAAATGTTGTGGGTGTTTCACATTTAGGCCACAATCCTAGACACAGTAACTTAAGAGTAAGTTCCATTGAACTCAGTAGGTCATACTTCAGAGAACACACGTACAGGATTGCTCTGTCAATCAACTGCTAGCTGTCACCTCATTTTCCTCTCCTGGTCCTCTGCTCCTTCCTCAGACTCTTTTCCTTTGTCCCTTTTTTTAAAGGAACAACAATGAACCCTGTATTTGATACCGAAAGGACACCCAGATGTACAACATTCATGCTAACTTTTCCTTGGTGACCTTGCAATAGCAGGCAGCTAGCCTACTACAACCAAAGGAAAATATACATTTCTTTAAGATAGCTAGATTCATTTCATGATTTGGCAGTAAAACTAGGAGGCCAGGGGAGGATAACACTTTAAAGCCACCTAATTTGTCTGCTTTAAGTTGGCTGTAACAGTGAGCGGTTTTACAGCTGAACACTTAACACTAAATAATGTCAATGTTCTCTCTAAGTGTTATTCACAGTTGTGTATGCATAAAACGGCCTGGGTTTAATCACAGTTCACAATGGGAAGGGGTAGTATTAATTACTGAGAAAGGCAAGGGTTTCAAGCAAATGTGATGAGAAGCCCCAGAAAAAGCCTCATACTTGCTCAGTCCAGTGCTTAAAGGATGCCTTCACACCTGAAAAAAGAGAAAAGCTTTGGGAAACCAGGCCCAGCTGATCCCAGTTACCCTGCCTGAATCTGATAATGTGGCTGACCTATTCACCTCCTGATGGATAGAAGAAGCCATTTTATCACACAAGCCTGTAGTTTCCAGGGAGGAGAGAACTGTGTCATTCGGAAAAACAGGCATAGGTCAGTTGGTAGAGCAGGAAACTCTTAATCTCATGGTGGTGGGTTTGAGTCCCACGTTGGGCCAAAGATTCCTGCATTGCAGGGACGAGGTGACTCTTGTGGTCCCCTCCCACTCTACAATTCTATGATTCTCTGGGAGGTAGCCAAAGACTCATGCCCATATGCTGCTACTCATGAAAATTTCTTATTGTTGAAAAGCCTCACCCCAACACTCCCTATATGTAATGTTCTCATGCTGCTATTAGTGATCTTGGCTGGATCAGGAGCACTGGGGAAGAAGTTGTAGTCTCCTCCCCCAGTGCTCCTAGTGTACAAAACAACAACAACAACCTACTATCCCTACACTGCTTTAATATTTCCCCCACTACCCTCCTGATGGCTGATCAGCTGGGCAGTGGGGAAGGGTGGCCAGGTCTCCCCTGGGCTTAGTGGGCCACACAGAGAACAGCTGAAGTTTGCATATGGCCCACAGCCCAATGGTTGCCCAACTCAGCCTTAACAGTTAAGACGAAGCACTTTTATTTTTTATGTTTGAAGCATACCATTCGTCTGGGGAGAATCTAATTAACGAAACCTATGCAAGAGACTGGAGCCAACCTACCTATGCTACAATAAGGTATTCAGGTGTAACCAAGCACAGAAGCACATTGATCCCATGAAACAGTTTTCATGGAGACATCTTATTGTTACCTTTTATTTCACTCCAGCAGCTATGACTAAAAATGACCAGAGCTTGAGTGTCAACAATCAGCAAGCTGTGTTTAAAAAATCAACACCTTTTGATTCCCCAGTCCATAATTGACCACAACTGTTATCACTACATATAAATAAAGGTACTA
This sequence comes from Podarcis filfolensis, assembly GCF_964270895.1. Taxonomy (NCBI): domain Eukaryota; kingdom Metazoa; phylum Chordata; class Lepidosauria; order Squamata; family Lacertidae; genus Podarcis; species Podarcis filfolensis. Next base: position 55,013,604 of record NC_139608.1, read on the forward strand.
TAGGTTTAGTGCTTTGGTTTTAACAATCCATTCTGGGATGAACCTGTCATTCAGGGTTCACCAAGGGAAGTAATCTCATTGAGCACCTTCATCCAATCTTAATTGCCCCTTCCAGGGTACTATAAACCAGTGGTTCCTAAACTTTGTCCCCAATGGACCACTTGAAAATTGCTGAGGGTCTTGATGGACCACTTCATGTTTTTTCTGTTTGTTGAAACCATTGTAATGCACTGTGCTATATGGTTTTCATTGCTTCTTTTATTTCTTCTGTGTTGTATTTCACAATCTTCCATAGAATTCAAATATTAATACAATAGAATATAACATAAGAAATAAGATAAACCATTAAAATCAGTGTGGATATTTAATGTGGTGGGTGTGTCATTGCTCGCCTTCAACTACAAATCCACAGACATATCTCAAACCACCTGAATGAAGCTTCTCCATAGAACTCCTGCTATAAGTAGTTAGGGGTCAAACAGGACCCCCCCTTTTACTTTTTAAAAAGATCAATATTCCATAGGTTTTGCAAGGCAATATTTCTGCATAACCTTAGAAGTCCCTCAATATTCTGAAACCTCTACCTTGTCTCCCAATAGATGGATACTTTGAAATGGAATGTCCAAAGTCGGGTGAATATTGACAATTTCAGATAAATTTTGTTCATGTCAAAAAACTCAGATATACACCCGAGTGAATGTTGACAGTCACCTAAATGAGATTGTCAGTACTCATTGGTGTATAGCTGACAAGTGAAGGCATACACCAGTGAGTTCAAACATTCACAGGCTTTGCCTGGGAGGGTCAACATGCACACGTGAATATAAATATTCTTGGCCAGTTACTGAAATCCAACAAACATGCATTCAAGCACGCACAATGAAATGAAACCTGCATTCTGCAAGCATAGGATATATGTTACTTGCTATCCAAAATATGAAGAGGAAATGGAACTCCAGCTTGCTCTGTGTTAGAAAACTGGCCTGTATTTGTAAAATTTGTGCCCCAAAGTTTGACTGCTAGAAAATACACAATCAGTCCTCTTCAGGCATTCTTCACACAATGAGGGGGATATCAGGGGTGCACCTGCTAGCCCCCAAGCCCCGCACCCCATCCCTGTTACTGCCCTACAACCTCCCACACATTGAGGAGAAAATATCTGTAGTGGGGAGCCTGCTGTACCCAGGGCAAGCAACTGGGTAAATTTGAACTCTACAAAGTTGGGGGTCTGGCAACAAGGATATGATAAGGGGGCAGGTTTAAGACATCTTTGCCCACAGGATTCTAGTGGCATGAGCAGACTGTCTGCACAGAGTTTGTTTCCAGCCTTACCTAGCAATCCATGTGACTAAGCCTATATGTGTAGCACATTTCAGTTTTCTGCGTGCCCTTGGACATTTTGGGTAGGAACATAGGAAGCCACCTTATACTGACTCTTCCTGGAGATGCCTGGGATTGAACCTGGGATCTTCTGCATGCAAAGCAGGTGCTGTACCACCGAGCTATGACTCCCTTTCTGTACACTTCCCATCTTCCATTTCTAGGAAGAGGTTGCCAAAGCTCTCCTTTTCAAATTTTGCTAGTAATCAGCATATCTTGGGCAGCCCTGACTCCATTCCGCTGCACTTCATCTCCTCCCAAAACCTAGGCTATTCATCTCACTCTTGTAAATTAAATAATTTGCATAATTACATAAATTACATTGTCATTATGTTATTCCATCCCATTTATTTCAGGGCAGAGGCAACACAATGTAAATGGGGAAGGACATACTCAATTATGTACCATTTGTGAACTAAATGCAACAACAGCAAATGTTGATGGTATTTGCTGGATTGCTTTCTATTCCAGGGACAAATAAAAAAATGCTGGCAATTTCTGATTTTGTCAGTATTCTCTGATATCCCTATCCATGAGTGCAGCCATTTATTTTTGGTCCCCATGACCATTTACCTCTATGGGGAAATGCTATAGCACAGCACTTGGGCTACTTTGACAGCTAGAGAAAAGCACTGAAGCTTCTACAGAGGTGCCTCCGGAAGAATGGAACAGACTGTGAGTTCAGAATATGCAAATGCCCAGGAACACAGGAAGCTGCCTCATTCCAAGTCAGACCATTGTCTCACGTCAGAATATGAATGACAAACATATTCTTATGATTGTGTCAAAAGAAGAAGAAGAAAAGAAATCCAGGTACTGGCTATTCACCATCAAATCAATTAACATCCATAGAGCAAAGTGCTTGGAGAGAGCCACTTGGTGGAGTTTTCAAGTCCTCTCTCCCCACCCCCAATGCAGAATCAGCTATGGGACAGGAACACAACCATGCTACATTTCTTCCAGCTGTTATACTGTGCAGCTGCCAATAAGATCAAGCCCCCCCACAGCACCTGTGAGCCCTTCACTGTCCACCAGCAATGATAGCACATAATTCACTCTGTCTGGAGGAGCTTAGTAAATGTGTTTTCCAAGTGTTGGTGGGCTACGGTAAAGCTGGGAAGTTAGTCATCTGACTCTCGGAAATTCCTGTTGACCCCACAGGGTGAAGGAACATAATTTAACCACCTACACATTGGCTAGACAAACAGAAACTGATGGTTAGCTCATCATCTCAGTTTTATCACAACAAAAGCAAATAATTCGAGAACTATAGCGTCGCCAACAAACCACTTGAGCAGGGGTGTCTAAACTTAAGCAAATTAACTTGCACTTGTTGTCACTGAGACAGTTGTCCAATTTGAGTGCTACACTCTAGTGACTGTAATGGAGGGGGAAGAGTCGGGGGTCAGACAGCCAGGCTGGTTGGGGCTGATGGAGTTGTAGTGCAAAAACATCAAGAAGGTAGCAAGTTTAGGCAAAAGACTGTCGGACATCCTAAATGCCACATTGCACTGATTCATCACAAATGGAAAAGAGCCATATGTTCCCAGTTTCAGGATAGGCTACATATTGACATAGTCATGTACCATTGCTTTGCGGGCTATTATAATGTTAAAAACTCACTTTACAAGTTCCAGGAGACATAATGGTAAGACCACATGCTTTTAGAGCAAGCAATTCAACTTCCTGAAGAAATGAAGTTGATGAGAGCAATGAAAGACTTGCAAAGTACATCCTGGCATGAGAAGTAGAACATCATTTATCCGAACAGCCCAAGGAACATCCAGAAAATAAGAAAAACAAATAGGAGGAGGCATCTGTTTTAAAGACTGTGCTGACACAGGCATAGGGACACGGGAATATATTCAAGTATTTGAGAGATTCAAATAACCTAGATTCAAATTCAGTGATGAGTAAGGTACAAACCTACCATCCCAAAAATGCCTAATCTGCTGAATGAAAGCCTTCAAAGACACCATGCAGAAAATTCTACCTGACTTAAGGCATCAAGTAAGCCTGAGGTAATTGCCTGGCAATAATTCTACATGCTGATAGTTGTTCAGATCCAATAGGCATAATCTTTCACTCACAGGTCATTCCTTTTAATCACACAATACACCTAATTGATACTGCACAGCAGAAACGAGAGTTTGCAAGCTCTGCTGCCTAGAAGAGGTCATACTGGAGCTAGCTGTGGGTTTTGTTCAACTTTTACACTGCTCTTCCCTTAAAAGTAAAAAGACAACATATCAGAGGAAACTTTACAGTCCAAGACAAGGATTATAGATAGCCATTGCACAACGCCTGCTCCTACTGTGGGCATTCTGCCGAAGCATCTTCCTCTTTTATCATCATAATCAAAGTGGCTGTGGTGTCCATCTAACTTTCCTTTTTATTTTCTAGTGTGAGGTTAGAGAAAGAAGTATGAAAGAGGATGCATTTTTCTATCTGCTGAAGGGGAGAGTGGGTGCAGTATCTATTCCATTATCAAAACATGAGCATCCATATATTACACACACACCCAATACCTTGGATGTGGAAAGAATGAAGGGAACACTGGCTTGAAATAACAGGGCATATGGAAAAGGGAGAGCCAGTGCAGGTAGATTGCAAGGTCTGGGTATGTTCACATAAAGAGCGGAAGTCCTTGCGGTACTGCAGTCCTGAGCAGTTTAAGGCATTATAGGTCAAAGCCAGCACTTTGAATTGGGCCTGAATACTAATTGGCAGCCAGTGCAGTCAGGCCAGGATCGGTGTAATATGCTCTAACCATCTTGTCCCAGTGAGCAACTTGGCAGCTGAAGCTTCTGAACCAACTTTAGAGGCAGCCCTACTTATAACAAGTCACCAACTGCCTGCACCGTGTGTCCCTTACTTGGCCTATCTCCATAGCTCCGCTCTTCCCAGAGACATCCTACACCCTTTTGTTTAAAACAAAACAACCAACATTTGCAAAACGTTATTTGGATACCAATGGAAGCAGTTAGATAGTCATCCTAATTCAGTTCTGATCCTGTTATCCAATAATGCACATCTTCCCTATTGAAAGGCAAGTGTAGCTGAAGAAGCCTAAGTTTAGAGTTTGCAGTATACTAGTCTCAAACTCAGGACGGCTCTGATAACCCATGCAATGTACAGGGATAGGCGTGCTAGAGGGCAGGATTTGCATTTTTTTATTTTTATTTTTAATGAGGCTTGCTCTACAATCCAGCCCAACAAAGGTGAATACACAGCCTTCGGGCAACAACATTTTTTTAAGAAGTGGAGAACGGGAATAAAGTTAATTAAATGGCAGAACACTGCTGTGGAGGGGGGAGAGGCAAACAGCTTTGCTAGCTTTCACCAGATTTGCTGCTATTATGTTTAAAGGCTGAGTGCATCTGTGTTGAGAACTACTTTGATGGAAAGGAGGCATGAATGATCAGCTTCTAAAGAACAATTTTACTTCTAAAGTAAAATTATATGTATTAAAAGCTGAGCTTGTTGCCAGTGACTTAAAGATGCTATTGTGCTCATGATGCTCTCACAACCACATTCTACAAAATAGTCATCTTCATTAATTTCAAGGGTCTAATCTGAATATTCAGATATAAATCTAAATCCTAAACACAAGTGGGCAGTCTGCCAATTCCAGTATTTTAGATTTGCATGTTGGTTTTCATGATTGAATTGTGTCAGTAATTTCAAAGGGACTTAACTGGCATATAAATCCAAGTACTGTTGCTTCATGTTTTCTGGATTTAGTCTGAAGTCTTCCTCATGTTAACAGAAATGGCCCACCAATATACTTTGCAAAGAAGATCCACTATAGCTTGGTGCCCAAAGTGTATGCATTACTAAAGGAGCCTAAATAGGAGTAGGTTTTGGAATGTGTCACTGATTGATTGTTTATTTATTTGTAACTAGCAAAACACCCCCATTTTGACTGCTTAAACAATGGCACCATATTGATTTTGGCTTCAGACCGACAACAAACAAAAGCAGATTTCAATCAACAAGAGGGGGGGGAAATACAGTGTACCACAGGTTACATATGCTTCAGGTTACATACGCTTCAGGTTACACACACTGCTAACCCAGAAACAGTGCTTCAGGTTAAGAATTTTGCTTCAGGATGAGAACAGAAATCGTGCTCTGGCAGCGCAGCGGCAGCAGGAGGCCCTATTAGCTAAAGTGGTGCTTCAGGTTAAGAACAGTTTCAGATTAAGAACGGACCTCCGGAACGAATTAAGTACTTAACCTGAGGTACCACTGTACAAACAGGAGCAAAGAAATAAGAGCTGAAGACTAAAGAGCAAATTCCATTGTCAGCAGACTAGGGCTGTGTGCACATTACTGTTTATTCTGGCTCCAGTGTGCTCCCACCAATGGTGTCTGAAACCATGTAGGCATGGCATTAGCCACAATCTATATCTATCCTGTATTTTCTTTAGAAATCCTGCTGTTTGATGCCGTTCCCCCTCAAACTAGCTTCCAGCCAATTTAAAAACCTAAGACACATATACTTCACAGTTTAACTGAGGTTGTATGCATTTGAGACAGTTGTGCAGGTGCTGATGACAGCTCCACAAACAGGAGTTTGGGAGGGAGGATTGCCAACACTGGGAAACAAATCAAGTAATGCACATTTGGGGAAGACATTCCTGCCCCTTCTCTTTTGTGAACACCTAGGTGACTTGCCGCTAACATGTACATAGCCTAGATCTGCCCATTAAATCCTTAGCTGGCAGGTGAAAGATGTGAAAGAAAAACAGCTTCTTTCAGAAGCTGAAATGGAAGCATGAAATTGGCCATAAAATCAGATACAAAATAATGCCCATACCAAAAGCCAAAACAATTTGATATCTTTTGCAGGCTACAATTGTATTAAATGAGCTGATATCTGCTCTTCTGCTTCCATTCTGATAGGCTCATTTTTTCATTCCCCCCCCCCCCATGGCTATTCAAGTAGCCCTATAATAACAGATGTAAGTTGCCATGAAAACGCTCACCATTTGTTAATTCTAAGCCTCGTCTCCACAGCCAATGATGGCCCTTCATTTCAAATTATATGTTAGAGCTGCTTCATATGTGTGGCCAGGAAACATGCGGCACAAGAAGGAATTAGCAGCCTCTTTGTTATTAGAAATATCTGATCCGCGGTCTTCACTGCTCAAGATGAAAGGGAAGCTAAGAAGTGCTGAAATAAGCTGTGCTTGCCAACTGTAATATTATAGATAAGCAGATGGATCTTCCAGTCTTCTGGTTATTGAGCATTCATCCAGATATGCCTGCACAAAGCTTACATGGTTAGAAAATGTTTTTGTTGAGCATTCATTCTGATTCATTTGCTGGGAAGTTATCTGACAATGATATTAATCTTGATTTGTTTGTGTGAAAGTTATATGCTTTTCCGTGAATCAACTGATATTTATTTATTTATGAAATTTATACCCCGTCCTTCCTCCCAGAGGAACCAATGCACTTTTTAGTGCATTTCTCTGTCACTTTGCACAGAAACTGCTTTCCACAAAAACCACCAAAAGTCTGTTGTAGGTTTTTTTTAGTGGATTTGTTTAAAGTGGTTTAAAGGACATTTTAATCCACTTTAGTTGCACGAAACTAAATGTCCAGGATGCAGTTGAATCCATCCCACAAAATGCTGGCAGTCCAGAGGAGATTTGTCCTGCCTTCATTGAATGCATTCTCTGAGACGGTATTGTAGCAAAAGGAACAGCCCCACCACATTTCTGTTTCTGGTCAGGTGTTACATAACACTGATATGTTTTGGATCATCACTATATAAGTACAGCTCTTGTCCACCTGCAACCTTTACTATGCTCCTTTTCGCCAGGAGCTGATCCATGGAGCTGAAGCATGTTTCAGACAGGCAAGGTGGATACTTTGGCTGTGTACCCTACATTTAAAGCACATACTGTACCTCCCTCTCCCCAAAATCCCAAGTACTGTAGTTTGCTCAGGATGCTGGGAATTGTAGTTCTGTGATTGGTAAACTGCAGTCGCCCAGATTCTTTGTGGCAAGGTGCTTTAAACATAAGCTTTGCAGTCAGCCATGAACAAAGTTGATCTGAGCATTCAGACAGAAAGGAAGTGTGCATTCCTACTTGAATGCGTGAGAGCAGTAGGAAGGTAGTCTCAGCCCTGCTCAACTCAATCCTAATGGCCACCAGACTCAGCTCTGAAGATTCTGCACTGGAATTTTAGCATACAAGATCCTTACAGGAAATGAAGAGAGAATTAAATTGGCTTCTAGGCCTAGTAGAGTATCAGATATTCTCCACCACCAGTGCCTTCCCCATTTCTTACCCCAAGGCACAGAAACTTATATTTAGGGTAGAGGGAAATGAGAACAGGGGCACTGGTTGGAGCACCCAAGATCTTAGCAGAGCATCTTTTCTAGTTGGTGATCAGGGCTATGTCAACACTCCAAACTGGAAGCAATCTGCTGGGACAGAAAGCAAACCAAAGGACAATAGCCAAGTGCAAGGCCAGAAGGAGGAGTAGGAAGCAATACAAAATTTTAAAGGCAAAACAATGTACTGAAGCTGCAGTCCAAGCATATGCAGTTGGGTGAGGGAGATATGACAAAAACAAGAAGATGTTAATAAGAATTTATGGCTTGCCCTGCTGTGGCAATACAGCAACCAACACAGCCCACCTTAAGCATGTATTTGCGAGCACAAGACTCAAGATGGGTCTGAAAGACTCAAAAGCTTTCAACTGAATGAATAAAAATATGACATTATATGAGTTAAGATGACATATCCTTCTGTAAAAACACCACCCTATGGTGAGACAAAATGGCCACCAGACTCAGCTCTGAAGATTCTGCCTTGGAATTTTAGCATGCAAGATCCTTACAGGAAATGAAGAGAGAATTAAATTGGCTTCTAGGCCTAGTAGAGTATCAGATATTCTGTTCTCCAATTTGTATGGAGAAACAGACTCTTCAAACACAGCAAATCCAATTCAATTATGCTATATTAGATGCATTCCCCACTTGATTGTCAGGCTTGTGGTAATACCTTTAAATCTATCTGTTCTAGATTTATAGCCAAATCTCAATGTAGCATCTTGTTGATTTACTGTCACTTTAAATATTTAAAGGCTGCTGCAAATTATCTTTCAATGAACACATTCTAGGCCTTGCATCTCAGAATTTACTGAATAGGTGGGTATGCTCAGCAATTTAAAGGAGCTCTCTCCACTTAAGGAGTTTCTGAAGAATTCTAGATGGGAGTTATATCAAGTAGAACACAGCCCATCACAGGACTCTATGGAAGATTGAACATTAAATTATTTTTATAACAATAATATGAAAATATGTACCGGTACCTATAATTAAATGCTAAATATTACATTTATAGAGTTATATTTCAGAGCAAATTCCTGCTCATAAATTCCAGGTAGGTAAACCTGTATTAAATATTCTGTTATGGGTTTGCAGGGGGCAATGATCCCCTAAAGCTACCTGTTTTGCCAGTTAACTCTGCAGGTTCTTTAAAGGATCTTTGGTAGTCAATATATGAGGGAAAAGATATTTTTATTTGAACAGAATAGGAAAACCTCCTCAAACAGCAACAAAAAAAACACTAAAACACTAAACCTTTTTACAATGAGAAATAACCCCAAAGAAACAATTCCCCCTACCAGACCTTCATCCACACCTTCCTCAGGAGCTTGGCTTAGAGAGGTACCATCAAAGAACAAAGGTACGTGATGAGAGTCAATATTCTGTCAAAAGGGAAGCATTTAGCATCCAACAAGTCTCAGCAATGTCTGCCCTGGCTTGGTCATGTACACAGAATATTATTAATAGTGACAACAACAACAGCGTTATTATTTGTACCCCACCCATCTGACTGGGTTGCCCATCTGGAAAATGGCAGGATCCCCAAGGAAGTGTTCTATGGGGAGCTGGATTCAGGCACTAGGCCTGTTGGTAGACCAACTCTGTGTTACAAAAATGTCTGCAAACATGATGTGAAGGCTGGAAACATTAACCTTGTAACTGAAGGGCCTGGAGACAGACAGACAGGTTGTGTATCCATAGCAGTGACCAGAGGAGGAGTGGCTACTGGGAGGACTGCAGAGAGAAGAAATGCCATGGTGCATCTGCAGCATCACAACCAGATGCCTTCATCAGCCTCACCTGCAACAAAACATGTGTCTCCCGCATTGGTTACAGCCACAGTAGACACTATAGGGACGCGGGTGGCGCTGTGGGTAAAACCTCAGCACCTAGGACTTGCCGATCGCATGGTCGGCGGTTCGAATCCCCGTGGCGGGGTGCGCTCCCGTCGTTCGGTCCCAGCGCCTGCCAACCTAGCAGTTCGAAAGCACCTCCGGGTGCAAGTAGATAAATAGGGACCGCTTACCAGCGGGAAGGTAAACGGCGTTCCGTGTGCTGCGCTGGTGCTGGCTCGCCAGATGCAGCTTGTCACGCTGGCCACGTCACCCGGAAGTGTCTGTGGACAGCGCTGGCTCCCGGCCTATAGAGTGAGATGAGCGCACAACCCTAGAGTCTGTCAAGACTGGCCCGTACGGGCAGGGTTACCTTTACATTTACCTAGACACTATAACTCTCCAACAGTTTGACTTTACCCTCAAAGATGCACTCTTCCATTCTCTCCTGAGACAGATGTATAGGAGAGGCTGCACTGAGAGGCTGGGGGCCATGACTGGCTGCTACTTTGGACCCAAGCTTGCTGAAGCTGTAAGAGGAGCAATGAGAGATGCTCCTGGGGTGTAATGTTCTGCAGCCCCTCCACGGAAACACCAATGTGGCTGAGTGCCTGGATCCTGATGGAATTTTGCTACCGCTCAGCAGAGATTGGGGTGGCATGTAACAATTCTTTTTTTTAAAAAATACTCCCTCAAGAAATATACTATAAATATTGCTATAATAAATATACTATATATTCCTACACTAACTCATTCCCCGTTTTTCTTTTCTGTCCCCAGCTTGAATTCTTCCTTCGCAGTCCCACCTTGAACATTCAATGACCTGATGCCGTATGACAATACTTAACTACCCACAAATCATTTCCTGCCCTTGCTATAATTGCATGATAGATAACACCCACTTTTCTACATTAATTTCGTCATAATGCAGGCCCTTTTAATCTATCCAATTCTTAAAGGACTAGCCTCTTGCGCAAGTGGATTTGGATACGTCCGTAGCTTACAGACACATTGTTGAGGATCGTATTTCACCATCTGGGACAGCTTATTGGCCTCTGAAAGTGCCCATTAAGAGGTGGCAGATCTTTTCAAAGTCTGCGAACATGTTTTGAGAACATAAAAAGGCTTGCTGAATAAAAACTTACGTCCACCTAGTCCAGCTCTCTCATTTCTGATAACACTGAGCTAGATACCTTGGGAAAAGTTTAAAGGCTTTTTGGCAGCAGCCTTCCCCTATTGTTTCCTTCAGCATCTGGTATTCAAAAGTATAGGTGGGCTCTGTGACAAAATGTTGTGGTTTATCCTCACCTTCTAATAGGAGTGGTCCTGTTTAGGGTTCAAGCCAGCCACAATCTCTTCAAGAATACACCATTCTCGCCCGTCCCCCACCTTAAATTTTCTGTTCTTTTTCAACTGAGACTCAGCAGCCCTTAGTGTGCTGCCGTAGAGTTGGGTTTTTTTAAGTTTTCCTTCTTAGATTTTCTTTTAAAGCTTTGTTTGTATGCCTGCAAACCTTGGGGTTCCCCTAAGCACACTGATTTACCCCCCTGCCATTTCTATCAGCACTAAACCACCTAAGCTTGCTATTAAAGGTAAAGGGACCCCTGACTGTTAGGTCCAGTCGCGAACGACTCTGGGGTTGTGGTGTTCATCTTGCTCTATAGGCCGAGGGAGCCGGCATTTGTCCACAGACAGCTTCTGGGTCATGTGGCCAGCATGACTAAGCCACTTCTGGCGAAACCAGAGCAGCGCATGGAAACACCATTTACCTTCCCGCTGCAGCGGTACCTATTTATCTACTTGCACTTTGACGTGCTTTTGAACTGCTAGGTGGGCAGGAGCAGGGACCGAGCAACAGGAGCTCACCCCGTCACAGGGATTCGAACCGCCAACCTTCTGATCAGCAAGCCCTACACTCAGTGGTTTAGAACACAGCACCACCCACATCCCAAGATTGCTATTAGAGGGAATTAAACGATGCCTCAGCATGGAGATGCCATCTAACTATCATTGCCAATGTTTATGTACTTATTTAAAACATTTGGAAATGCCATCAATAAGAAAGTGCCCTATGACAGAACATTCAAGAGTACACTGCTAATGTTTTGCCACCATGAGACCATATTTAAAGTTAATATATATTTTTTAAAAAATGAAAAATGAATAAAGATAACTTACGGTATTTACTGCATAATACGACCATTATAGTTTATTCTTATCTCCTATTCCCAGTTTGTTCCTATGCAATTATACTGTTATTTTTTTATTTATTGATCATGAAGCTGACTATACCTATATCTAAAACAGTGACATATATAAAAAGTTAAAATGTGTGTGTGTGTGTGTGTGTGTGTGTATCAAGCATAAACATAAAAACAGTTTTAAAACAACAACAGCATATACATAAAATCATTTCAGATCCCAGGCACATACCATATGGGATAAAGATTTCAGAAGGCTTGCTAAATGCTCTCCCTGCTCCAGCATCCCTTTCTACTATATACCATTTTATTTATGTTATACTTCTCTGAATCCTAGAAGAATTCTGTACATTTCAAAGTGGTAAGCCCTTTGTATTATTTATTTCATCACACGGTGCAGAAACCGATTTAAAACATGAACAATCTGGGGACAGGAGAATGAGCCATTACGCGGGTCAACTGCGGGTTAATTAACAAAGACATTTTTCATTGTTAGAAGTTGTTTAGTTGTTCCACATGGGTTTTAACAGTTCCCTAATACTCTGAGAAGGCAGCCAATAAATAAAAAAGCCACCTTCTTAGCACTTTCTCTTATTCTTAAAAGCAGGACGCAGTAATTCAACCCTTTCCATTTGTTACTTCTTTAAACTTTCAACTCACATGCAGCATAGGTGTTTCTTAGAGGATAAAAAATATTAAAATTAAGCTGCAGGTAAAATTACCGTAATTGCCTGTGCTTACCTCCAACTACAAATGCTCATGCAGATCAACGGGCCAGATTCAATGAAATAGTTGCATTAATAGGAATCAGTGCAATGAGTAGCAATTGTGCAACAGGGCTTTCCCTCAACTCCTTGCCCCACGTGTCTCCTGAGCCACCCCAAAATCAGCTTGGGGGGGTCAGGAGAACCCTGCAGAATAGCATGTGGTGGGGGCGAGAGGGCAAGCAGAAATGTTTGCACTTACAGAACAATCATAATAACACGACACTGGATTCCTCCCAAAATGTCTTACATCAGAGAATGTGTCTCCAGACTTTCAGCAGGTCTACAGAAATGGTCTAGAAGACTTTCCCTCCCTGCCAGCTAAGTATGCACTACATATTGGAAGCTGACTGACTAATGAGTAGACGGGAATATTTTCAAATGATATCTGATTGATTAGATGCCAGCTTTAGGTGGATTGCTGCCCAGGCTCATTTAAGGGGACATGTTTTTAAATTGAAGTTTCCTGGCAGTCCTTCAACGCTGCAGCTGTGTCATGTTCTCACAATCTACTGTGACATAAATTGTGACACTTGACGCTCTGGTGCCATCTTATGTGCAATGTGTGACTGAGCCGGCGATAACAGTGTGCCAAATATTCCAGGCTGCAATTGTTATAATGGTTTCCAACAAGTCTGGTCTAATATACATGGGAACAAAGGAAGCTGCCCTACACTAAGTAGGGTCCGTCTCGCTCAGTAGTGTCAACACGGTCTGGCAATAGCTCTCCAGGGTATCGGACAGGATTCTTTCCCAGACCTACCTGGAGATGCCAGGGATGCCACTGAGCTACGGACCTTCTGCTCAAAGTATGTTTTGTTTGTGAGTGTAAGGTATCTCTTATTTGCAAACTTGGTAATGCTGGCCAGACATACATCCTCCATCATATTTGCCATCTCAAAGTGTGGAGTTGCTGAAATCTGACCCACTGAATTCAACAGAACTTGGAAACTTCCCTTTTCAGCTATGCTAACTACAATGTTAACCACTGTCTGCCCTACTGGTAGGGTTCTGTGGAAGGAGGCCTACACCACATCTACACTTCTGCCCCTGACAGAGGACACAGCAGAAGGTGATGGCAGGACAATCAGGTCTGGTTCAAGCCTGTGAGTTACAATGGCAGTGAGATCAGGTCACAACAGATCCTAGGCTGCTTCACCTTGCCCCACTTTCAGAACCATTTGAGGGCTTTCCGCATAACTGGGTAGAGGAAGGCCCCCACTCCATCCAATTCCTCTGCCCCCAGTCCAGGAAAAGAGGGTTGGATTGCTCCATCACACATCCCTTTTAATAGTTAGGGGGCTTCATGTAACCCACCAGGGTTTTCTTCCAAAATCATCAGATATTCTACCCTTAACAACAACAAGCAAAGAAATCCATCTTCCCCGAGTGCTGTGTAAGAGCTGTTGCTTTGTTAGACCCATCTAACTTCTTTGGTTGCAATCCTTTGCCCATTTACATGGGAGCAGGCCCCACTGAACTCAATGGTATTTGTTTATTTAGGTAATTTATAATCAACTCTCCATTAAAATCAGTCCCGGAGCAGGAACTGGACACGTAGAGACTTGAATTGCTGAACACATAAGAGCATATGGAGAAAGCACTGAACTGAATAATAATAATAAAAGAATGAACTGGAGCTAGTTTTCAAACTCTAACAAAGTGTGAAGTGGAAAATAACCAGATGTTGCCACCTCTGACTCAACCTGTCACACAGGAATGTTCAGGGCAGGAATAACTGTATTAAAACAGAAGGAAACCCCTTATTCAATTGCCAGTGTGATAAAAGCAGCAGTAGAAGGACTTAGGAAAAATAAAAGTTGCCTTCGCTCCATGTCTCTATATTTTGTAAAATCTCGTTGAAATCAGGACCAAACAACACATTACAGAAATCGCATGGTTTGCTCTTCAGTGCAGGATTTTTGAGACACAAACAGCCAGCATGGAGCCCTAATCCAAATTGGGCCTTGGGGTGCATGGGGCGGGTAGAAGTTTTTTAATCCTTATCACTGCCATTATGGTCTCAATCCATACTGGAGGGCTGTGCCTACTATTTGCAATGAGGGGAAAGACTCTCCTCCCTGCAAGAGAGGGGAGTGGTTGTGGCCGGGAGCCGGACTCTGCCTCAAGCAGGGGGCGTTTGCCCCCTGCCTCCCACTCACCTGGCTGGCGCCCACGCCCTCGGCCAGGTGCCTTCAAGGGGGCGTGTACAGCAACCTAAATTGCTGCGGTGCCAGCCTCCAGCCAGGCACGACCCTCGGTGACATCAGGGGAGAGCTTATAGTTGGATTAGCAGCAACAGGCTCCACCTACTGGTGAATAAACCCCCTTTGTTTTTTAGACTCACCCCTCTCCGAGTGATTGGAGTCAGCTGACGTAATCCAATGCCTAAGCCAATACCTTTTCACTTGCTGTAATCAATAAAGTTGTGGCCTTTTCTTGCCCATTAACCTTATATCACGTGTCCTTGTGTTTCATTCCACTGTGCGGGGTTCGGGTCTTCGAACCACAAACTCTTATTAGCTGCAATAAGAGCTCCCCACCACCACCACCACACACACACCCATTGCAAATAGCAGATGTGAGTGAGTGATCTGGATCAGGACTACAGTTGAGGCAAGGGGGTAGCTCCCCGCCCCCCACTTCAATGTCAGAGTCCCAGTCTAATTGACCCTGCGTCATTATTTGTGAATAAGAAATGCTGCACTTAAGGACAAACAACATGATTAACATAATGTGCTGCTTATCCTTAAGTGCAAGGTTTCTCATTCACAAAGAGCAGCATAGGGCACAGTTTCACCTCTGAGGTAGGTAGGTTTGTTTGTTTGTTTGTTTGTTTGTTTGTTTGTTTGTTTAGTATACTACCCTTTATCTGTGGGTGCTGTAAACAGAGATTATATTAATTCAACTTTTAGAACATCTTTCTGGCTCATTCCAAATATTTATTAAAAAAATTAGAATCATAGAATCATAGAAGAGTTGGAAGAGACCACAAGGGCCATCGAGTCCAACCCCCTGCCAAGCAGGAAACATTGTATGAAAAATTATTAGATGAGGAACTTCTTACAAGCACAGGATGAAAATAATAATAATAATAATAATAATAATAATAATAATAATACTTTTAATTTGCAATACATCTCAGCTAAATTCCAGAAAGTTTAAGTTTTCATCATTACTGGAATTGAAACGTGTCCCTGGACTGTGCTTCTGGTCCTAAAAATTGTAATGAATCCAAGTTAGGATTGGTTTGTTCTCTGAATCTTGTTTTGACTTTAGCATCTATTATGTGATGGTTTGTGATGGTTTGCCAGTTCAACAGCTGGCAAATCCACAACTCATTCATTTTGTGGCTGAACTCAGAGCAATAATAATTATCACTCAGACAGATATTTGAATCGGTACAAAAAAATTTAGTCTCTTGTTTCTGAGCTTTCAGTCCTTGTCTCACAACTTTTGAAATACATAGATCACTGTGCTTGTTCAAAGGCATGCATTCAGAATGATTCACAATAAACATATTCTGTTGTATCTCCTGGTCTATTGCATTATTACAGAGTCAGATTCCATTGTGAATCTTTCTGAAAGGGAAACTCTCACTCTTTTAGATGTATCCTGCTTCAGACAGCCTTTTTTATCTAACCCATAATCATTCTTTTCACAGCACATCCTGTCTCATTTTTGTATCCCATGGACAATCTTCGCTTTGCTCTTTTCTTAAACTTAATTGATTTCGCTTGTCCATCAGCCTGTATACTTGATCTCGGATCCAAGCCTCTTTTATCTTATCCATTTGAACTACTGCACACCTTCTTCGGCAATTTCTATGATGTTGGGTTGAAGGCACAAGTTGCTACTCACCCTTTGTACTTCACAGCACATTCTGGGGGTGTTGTTGTTTTTTTAAAAAAATGATTCCTGGTTGGTTTTCTGCTTCCAGATACAGTGGTACCTCGGGTTACAGACGCTTCAGGTTACAGACTCCGCTAACCCAGAAATAGTACTCCGGGTTAAGAACTTTGCTTCAGGATGAGAACAGAAATCGTGGCCCCATTAGCTAAAGTGGTACCTCAGGTTAAGAACAGTTTCAGGTTAAGAACGGACCTCCAGAACGAATTAAGTTCTTAACCTGAGGTACCACTGTACTGAACATGTGCAAAGTTTTCTTGTTTGCTGAGCCACAGACCACAATTCTGAGACTGCAATCCTCATATACACTTGCTGTCAGGGACTGGCTAGACAATGATGAATGGTGGGAGGCTCCAAGTAGAGAACTCCTAGGGAAGCTTCAGAAGAGGAAGGCTCAGGGCCAGGAGAGTGTTGGTGGGACACAGAAGACAGGTCAGACCATCAACCAACTATGTAAAACTTGAAATGATAATACATTTAATTCAATTGATCTGAAACTTGGTTGAACTTGCTGTGTAGCTTCCATGCGATGCTGCTATAATGAATCAGAAGTCCCAAAGGTGCTAACTCCCTGAGGTCCTGTGTGCTCGAGCACCCACAAAATTCCCCACGAAGGGACTGGACACCCACGAATTTCGGTGCCAGGGCCATACATGCTGCATGACAGCCGTGGCTCCGGGCACTCACAGTTGCGGGACCAAGCTGGCACTCCTGAGAAGCCCTATTGTGTATATGGAATTACATCTGTAGTTGTCTGTGTGTTGATTCCAGCTTTACTACTGTGAACATCTACTTTCCTGGACACCTGGACTAGAGTGATGGCCTCAACATATATCAGAAAGACATGTTCAACCAGGTTGCCTAACATTGTATCTGATACACCACATCACTCCCAAAGTCAACCATTTGATTGAAGCCACACTTATTTTGTTACAATGTAGGCCAGTTTCTCTGTGTATGAAATTTGTACCTAAAACTAGAGTGCAGCTTCTTTTGTAAGCAGGATGTTTATTTCTTCAAGATGTGACATCTTAGGCCCACTTCAAATTGCTCCTATCATGTCCATGCAGAAAGCACCGGCTGCCCCTGAGAATGTGATGTGTCACCTACAGAGAATGTGATAATATCACCCAAGGCATTCTGAGTTACAGATGTGGTTCCCTAGCAGCCCATTTGGCATTACAGCAGAACGTTTTAATTTCTCAGCTCCAGGAATCACGGAAATCAGACTCACTCCCAGGTAAACTGTAACTAACCCCATAAGCAGCTTAAGTCACCCGTTGCATTCCCCATGTGACAACGAGGATGCACTTATGGCAAAGAAGACTGTGAATGTCTGAAGCAGCCCTTAGCTAGTCCGTATTAAGCTTTAGTCATTTTTCTGGTTGGATCTAGATTTATATGAGACACTGGAATTATATGCACATCTGCAAATACTGAAAGCAAATGTTTAGACTTCGGTGGGATATATCAACTCCTGCAACCCAGGGTGGCTGCTTTTCCTTGCAGAGGATGGAAGCACTATTTTGAGAGTATTATGTGTTGCAGGATGTTCTGGTGCAGTGCTACTACCCTTTCGTTGTCTATGCCATCCCATATCTTACATGCATTTTTTACAGCATGTGTTGTGATATGTCCAGATGATTCAACTATACCAGGTGATTAGGCTATAGAGGGGTAGGGTTGGCTTAACTATTGCTTCTCATGGGATCAGCTCCCTGCCGCACCCCATCTCTGATATTAATTCCCCAGCGATGCAACAGTACGATCCCAGAACAGTGCTGTAGCAACAGTGTTCAGCTGATTTGTACAGCAACTCTTTTTTCTGATTTACCCAGCCATGTAATTGTGCAATAAATCAACAGGAAGAAATAAACCATTTTGAACAAGGTAGAAAACGAGCACATCCTTAGCCAGGCATTACTTTTGGTGTCAGAGAGTGTGGAAAATAACAGCAGGGCCAAAGCCAAAGGTGGGAACAGTGCAATCTATGGCAGGATCTGTGTTTCCCCCTCATCAGACTTAATGCAAGATCTCTGTAAACTGTAACAGTGAAATATGACCTCTTTACCCCAGGCCAAAGAAAGTGTGGCTACATCAGTTCCTAGGATCAAAAATGAGCTGAATGTACTAGAATGCACATTAAATAGATATTCATTAAACTGCCAGTGAAATCAAGGTCTGAAAGACAGGAGAAGAATGTATGGCATGGCATGATAACCAGATGCAGTTGCTAATCCTGAAATATAGGTCCATCCGAACCTTCAAGTCTGGTCTGATCATTAGGTAGAGTGAAGCAGATTGGGGTGTAATTAAAGGAAAGTAAATTGTTTGCTGCTAAGAAATATATGTTTTGATAATACCTATCGGGGGAATGCGGTGAGATGGTCCACTAGTAAGAACAGCCAGCCATTGCTATGCCGTGATTAAGTGAGGAATTACTATACTATACTATACTATACTATACTATACTATACTATACTATACTATACTATACTATACTATACTATATTGGAGACAACTCTGTTACCACTGCAAGTGTGTATCAGCTGACTAAAAATCCACATCTGGCACAAGCTGCTAATGCAAGTCAAAACAGCTAGCTATTTTATTAATTTGTTTCTTTGTTTGTTGCATTTATATCCCATCTTTTTCTCCAAGCGTTTGTTTCAAACCCTGAAGAGGCTGAGAGGAAGGGTATGTCAGAAGGAAAACAAATTGATACTGAGTTATATATATATATGTTAGCAACTTTGTATTAATGTAACTTTTTTATATGTAACTGTGTGTTCTGCACCACAGCAGAAACCAACAGTTTGTTGGAATAAGCAAGAGCCTTTAATTAATACAGTACCCACAATACTGGAAGGGATAAGGTACTAGAGGATGTAGGAACAGAGAGCTAGATGCCCTTTCTGAGTTGTCTATTTCAGTTTCGCTTCCACCTTTCCTGCTTGCTTCTGATGTAATCAGTAATGGCTGGTGTTGTTAATTCAAATATACAGTTTAAATTTTACCAGCCTGTTCATTTTCCATGTTGTGAGGCAAACACTTCCTCTGCAACACAGTTTCTACTAGCAAACTCCTTCATTGTCACATACCACACCCACCAGTTGTGTCAGATGGCCCTGCACTCAGGTGCCAATGATGTTTAAAGATTGCACTAGGTAAAATAAATTTTAAAAGGTAAAGGACCCCTGGACGGTTAAGTCCAGTCAGTGGCAACTATGGGGTTGCGGCGCTCATCTCGCTTCAGACTGAGGGAGCTGGAGTTTATCCACAGACAGCTTTCCGGGTCACGTGGCCAGCAAGACTAAACCACTTCTGGCACAACAGAACACCGTGACGGAAACCAGAGTGCACGGAAATGCTGTTTACCGTCCTGCCGCAGCAGTACCTATTTATCTACTTGCACTGGCGTGCTTTTGAACGACCAGGTTAGCAGGAGCTGGGACAGAGCAACGGGAGCTCACTCCGCCACAGGGATTCAAACAACTGACCTTCCGATCGTCAAGCCCAAGAGACTCAGTGGTTTAGAGCACAGCGCCACCCGCACAATTAAAGATTGTACTACAAGTACTACAACAGGGTAAGTCTTCTCTAATGGTCTACAAGTTTCTGCCATGTACACTATCTGAATCTGGTGTTACAAATGTGATGTGATCTTAATGCTTCGTATTCACTGACTGGAGGATTTTGTCTGTCGCTGTTTGCAAACAAAGCAAAGTCACTGAGCTAGCAGAAAGAGTCCTGTGGCACTTGAAAGAGTGACAGATTTATGTGGCATATGCTGTCATGGACCACAGCCCACTTCATCAGAAGTATGAAATGTATCCTCATACACATCATGGAGTATTCTAGGGCAGTCTCCTTGTTTTGGCAGAGCTGTAACCTACACTTGTGATTTAATCATTAATACTTGAACTTTCCCGCAAGAGAATTTGCAATTTACATTCATTAGCAATTCTTCAGCAGATTAATTAGATGACTGCAAATTGAATTTTTTTTTAAAGTGAAGTAGCTTTCTGGTTATTCATCAGGATGTGGGGAAACACTAAGAGAAAGCAAGTTACTTGGGGAAATATGTCAAAAGTAATGTTCTCTTCCATTTTTAAGCCTGTTGACATCACTGAGAACAGGGGACTGGCATACCTAATCAGTTCTAAATTTTTTCTCCGTGCACAAATTGGAGTTTTTTGGTGCAATGCTATTTTTTTTTAGGGGAAAAAAATAAATATTTTTTTAGGGGGAAAAAATAACCATGTGACATATGTGGAAATGAATGCTAATAGAAGTAAGTCCTTTGCTGAAAATGCTAATTAAGCAGTTCAGTCCAATAGTTATGCTTCCATTAATCATGCTTCAGAAAACAAAATCAAGTCTTTTGCCATTTCTGTTCACTATCTGAAATTCAACAGAGCTGAATTCTAAAACATTTTCGTATTCATTTATAGGTTCCTTTTTCATACCTCTTCTCAAGAAAGGAAAGTGGCCACTTCAAGAAGCTGAAAATGGCAATTATGGATCTGTTTCTCAGAAGCTTTTTCAAATGTTTGGTTACTGAAATGTTCAGTGTTTGTCAATAGGATGAATGCTGCAAGATGTAACAGCAGAGAAACCAGTGTGGAACTAGAATTTAGCATTTGAATTCATGGATTAAGATATTATATGAAGATCATTTTTGCTGGAAAGCTTCTTAGCTTGCTTGCTACCCTTTACTAAACAGGGTTGCTTTCCAAATTAGTGAGAAAGACTATCTACATGCAGGGGTCTCCCTAACTCACTGGGGGTTTGAGACCCATCAACTACCTTCACCTGGTTTAGCTGGTCAGTCAAAGCCATTCCTGGGGTGCGGCTGCTGTCACATGCTGACAGCTTCAAGGAGCCACAGGTGACGGCTGAGCACAGGGTGGGGAACAGAGGTAGACAAACTACACCAGAAAGAGCACAACGTGTCCCACACAAGAGGTACTACAAAGTTCATTTCACTTTTGTACAGAGCTGGAAATGCAAGGGAACTATGCAGCTGGCAAAACCCATTCATCCTTAACTGGGCTTCTCAAAAACTAACTTGTATTAATTTCAGCAGGAATTATAATTTTAAAATGTGTTGGTTTGCCACTCAAGAATGTTACAGATCTGCACTGTTCACAAGGGGGAGGATGTTCCATCTTGTATTTGTGTGTTTTTAATAACTCTCATTTCCTTCTGAGCTGATCTGTGCTCTCTCTGCTTTAATCTGTGTTTCAGTTTCCAAGCTGCTCTATATAAAACGAAGCACCGTGTTCCCTGTTCACTATACAGTGGTACCTCGGGTTAATAACTTAATTCATTCTGGAGGTCCGTTCTTAACCTGAAACCGTTCTTAACCTGAGGTACCACTTTAGCTAATGGGGCCTCCTGCTGCTGCTGGCGCACAATTTCTGTTCTCATCCTGAGGTAAAGTTCTTAACCCGAGGTACTACTTCTGCGTTAGCGGAGTCTGTAACCCAAAGTGTTTGTAACTCGAGGTGTTTGTAACATGACGTACCACTGTAATGCAGAATCCTTTGGGGGATGGAATTTACAAGCACAGGACCACCTCTAGAGTGGATTATGCCTGCCAAATTGCAGCAAATTCATCAAGGGTTTCATTGTCCTTTGTAATACCTTATGGAAGGTGGAAAGGAGGTTTCTTTTGGCCATTCTTACCTTAAATTAATTAAAGGTGTGTGTTTTTGCCTGTACAAGCTTCACACCAGCCTTTCCTCTGGGCCTGTCTTGTGATAAACCTTATGATGTAAGGCTGCCCCAACTGTTGCCTCCAAAATTCTGAAGAGCTGTTGGGAGCGGGAATATAAAGCAGAGCAACAAAGAACTTAAAAAAAAAGAATAATAATTAAATGACTCTTTCAACTTCTTTTTTTTGTTTTTAAGTACAGTGGTATCTCAGGTTAAAAACTTAATTCGTTCTGGAGGTCTATTCTTAACCTGAAACTGTTCTTAACCTGAGGTACCACTTTAGCTAAGGGGGCTCCCGCTGCCGCCGGCGCGCAATTTCTGTTCTCATCCTGTGGTAAAGTTCTTAACCCGAGGTACTATTTCTGGGTTAGCGGAGTCTGTAACCTGAAGCATCTGTAACCCGAGGTACCACTGTACCCTGTTTCAGTGGTTTAACAGCAACAGCAGCGAAACAATCCAGAGTTCTTCAGTGCTCCTCAAGCAGCCTTTGGGCTGCCTCACTTGCTCCAAAGTTTATGGACCTAGAGAATCATGGAATGGTAGAATTGGAAGGGATCCCAAAGGTCCAACCCCTGTAATGCGGGAATCTCAGCTAAAGCATCCATGACAGATGAATAAGCGATATGGAATATATGGAGCTATAAGGTACCAAAAATACAGGAACAGCAGAGCCAGCGGCTGAGCAAACCGATCGGGCACCTGGGGCAGCGCATGTGCCCTGCGCCCAAGGGCAGGGCACATCGGGGCAGGACGCTCTGTGGGACCTCCGAGGAGTCAGTCTGCCCGCCTCCTCCAACTCAGCAACCCTACAGCTGAGGGGGAGGCGACAGGCGGACAGTTTGGGGCAGCGCAGAACCTGTGGGCGCCCAAGCCACTGCGTCACTCCCAGGAGAGACGCGTGGCTTGGGCATGTTGCAGGCCCACAGTGAGTGCTGCCCGGCATTTTGTCACCCCCCTCAGTGGTGACTCCCAGGGCAGATCACCCCCCACTGCACTCCCCCTTCCTGCGCCCCTGAGCAGAGCAACACAAGATTCGGCTGATCTGAGGCGAGGCATTATTGGCACTCTGGGAGATGGGAAAGGCTCCCCAATGACCCTGATTCACCTCATTATTTGACCCACAAGCACCGCCAACACATATCCCTGTTATTTACCCTCCTAAGAGCTGGTACAGTAGTACCTTGGGTTACAGGCGCTTCAGGTTACAGATGCTTCAGGTTACAGACTCCACTAACCCTGAAATAGTACCTCGGGTTAAGAACGTTGCTTCAGGATGAGAACAGAAATCATGCAGTGGCAGCAGCAGGAGGCCCCATTAGCTAGAGTGGTACCTCAAGTTAAGAACAGTTTCAGGTTAAGAACAGAACTCCAGAACGAATTAAGTTCTTAACCTGAGGTACCACTATATTCACTTTTAGCCCTTCAACATGGAAACCAATTTGTTGTTTCTTTTTAAATATGATATGATTGATTATATATATATATATATATATATATATATATATATATATATATATATATATATAAAATTTAGTATCAATCTGTCTCCTTTTCTGACTCTCATCCTTCTCTGTTCCCTCTTGCCTTCTGCTTCTATTCCTCCTCATGTCAATCCCTCCCCATTATTTTTTAAAAAGAATGGTGATGATGACGATGGTAGTAAAAACCATTAAGGTCAGAACACGACCCAGGAATGCCTGGCAAGATGAACAAGAATAGGATCTTGCTGTGGCTCCAGCTTTGCAAGTTGTTAACTTGTTTGGCTGCAGCAAACATTAATTCAGAGGCTGATGCTGCCAAGTCACAAAGATAGAAGACACATTGCAGAAAACAGCAGAGAAATGTTTAGAGCTGGGGGGAGGACCTGAGTTCTATGGTTCTGAATGACTGCCATATTTGAGGTCATCACAGAAAAATCTTCCCAAAGGTCAGATTGACCAGCAATGATGATGAATGGTTCCTTCTCTTGCACTCTAAGTTCTGGAACCAAATTGCTGCCAAAAACATATGTAGGCTATACTGGCGGATATGTAACTCCCATCATTATTTTTCCCCCAAATGATAAAAGCATCCAGTGGGAGGGGGCACTCTAATTTGATAGCAAAGAGGCACAGATTGCAATCTGGCTCCCAGTAAGTTTCCAAGCACAATTCAAAGTGTTGGTGCTGACCTTTGAAGTCCTAAACGGCCTCGGCCCACTGTACCTGAAGGAGCATCTCTACTCCCATCGTTAAGCCCAGACACTGAGGTCCAGCTCCGAGGATCTTCTGCCAGTTTCCTCACTGAGAGAAGCGAAGTTACAGGGGACCAGAAAGAGGGCCTTCTCGGCAGTGGCACCCGCCCTGTGGAATGCCCTCCCACCAGATATCAAGGAAATAAAAAACAATTTGACTTTTAGAAGACATCTGAAGGCAGCCCTGTTTAGGGAAGTTTTTAATATTTGATGTTTTATTGCTTTATTGTTATTATTAATATCAATATTCTGTTGGGAGCCACCCAGAGAGACTGGGGAAACCCAGCCAGATGGGTGGAGTATAAATATTATTATTATTATTATTATTATTATTATTATTATTATTATTATATTAGGTTTATCCTCCTCAGTATGCTGTTAGTGTGTGTTGGAGGTGAGCACCAGAGTTCAGCTTGTAAGAGCCAACCCACCATGAGCAAGGTAGGCCAAAAGAAATGTAGCTTCCTAGTGCTGACAAAGAACTCAGGTAGAGGGAAGGTTGTCTTTTAACTAGCTACCTGACTGCTGATCATTTAATAAAACTATGGCCCTTAGGTTCAGTCCAACTGATGCATCTCGTGTTTTCATTCCAGGATGCTGGAGTAACAGAAATTTGGAGCTGCCATTCAAAAAGCAGCAAAGAGCAAAACTTTACTTACAAAGTTTGACTAACACAGAAATGCATTGGCTGCCTGTCAAGCTTCTCCAAAATCAATGCAATTTGCTGGGAGGCTTACAGATTGGTGCTGCCTGAGGAGTAACTTATAACAAAGCCAACTTCTTACCTGCAAATTAGGTCCATTTCTTCAGGTGTCAGCATCCGTCCAGAATGTAATGAGATTTGTTCGCATTTGTCTTGAAAAGTCCTTATAAGTTTTAAAGCCCAAAGCAGAATTAACTAAATTATTTTTTTTCCAGTTCCCATGAAACTCACTGGGCCTTACTTCTGAGCAGACAGAAATATAGGATTGCAGTAACATTCACAAAACTGGGTGCCTAATTTTCACAGTGGCGGGATTTATAAAATTATTAGCTTGTGTGTGATTTTGCATTACTTCAGCTAATGCTCAACAAGCTGCATTATTTTAAGTCATTCTCAATAGGCTGAGCAGCTTGCTATTTCGCATGATGTCAGAATATTTCTGAAGAAAGTTAGCCCACTCAAAGACTGAGCCAGTTTGTCATTATGCTTACTGCCAGACCATTGCTCATTATCACTTCCCATTCAAATAGCTGATCAGCTTGCTGTTGTGATTTCTGTCGGGCTATTGCACATCCTCCCTGCATTCAGTGAAATTAGTCTAGCTCAGGCATAGGCAAACTTGGCCCTCCAGATGTTTTGAGACTACAGTTCCCATCATCCCAGACCACTGGTCCTGTTAGCTAGAAATGATGGGAGTTGTAGTCCCAAAACATCTGGAGGGCCGAGTTTGCCTATGCCTGGTCTAGCTATACAACAAGTTGCAAAGCAAATCATTCTTATTTTGTACACCTGCAATTAATGTTCAGAGACCTGTTGCTATATTTGAGATACTTCCTATAAAGGTAAAGGACCCCTGACAGTTAATTCCAGTCGCAAACAACTCTGGGGTTGTGGCGCTCATCTTGCTTTACTGGCCGAGGGAGCTGACGTTTGTCCGCCAACACTTTTTCCAGGTCATGTGGCCAGCATGACTAAGCTGCTTCTGGTGAAACCAGAGCAGTGCACAAAAACACCATTTACCGACTTCCGGTCAGCGCCAGCAACGGTAATGGCGGATTTCCTCCGATCTCCGGAGGAAATCTGCTTCGTGGAGCTAGGGTTCTACCGCTACGGCGAAGCGGGGACCCGAAAAAAATCACAGGCGGGGAAGCCTGTGAACTGAAGGCTCGGCGGGCTCCATTTGCGTCCCCCCCCCCCCGCTGCAAAGGAGCCTTTTTAAAGGCTCCGGAACATACCGGGGGTGAGCGGCGCGGAGCTGAGAGCTGTTTACCCGTCTCCGCGAAGCGAAGCCGCATGCCATGGTTGGAGAGCGCTGACTTCTTCCTTTGAAATTTTGACTAAAAGTAACAACCCGTGAGTAATATGGAAATTGGATATTAAAAATTTCCTTTTTTGATTCGGCACGAGCAGGGAAGGCGCAAAGAGGAAGTCCGTCTCCCCCTCTTGTAAACATTTTAAAGCAAGGACTAGATAACTAAGGTTGAAAAGAACATCTTCTTCGTGAGAAGTTAAAAGTAATTAATTTCACATTTTGGCAGTATAAGTGAATGCGCTGGAGGATAAGAGTTAATTTTGAGAGTGGAATTGCTACCCCCCCCCCCCAGGACCCGGGAGCAATCCGCGAGGGAGCCTGTTGGAGAGATTTAGAAGACTTTGACAGCTGTCAAACTAGCTGTCAAAGCTGAGAGGGGGGGAAAAGAGAGAGAACTTTGTTTCTATTGCCTCGGCTGGTCATATTTGTTACATTTAGGCAACAAATTGTCGAAAATAAAGGAAAATAAAGGACTTTTGGATTTACAACTGGAAGGAACACTAAGTAACCAGTACTCCCCTAGAGGGGGCTCTGGGACATTACAGAATGGCTGTAAGTGGAAAAATACAGACTGCACTTGAGAAGATCTTTCGAAGCCTGGGAAAACTTCAAGAACAAAGCATTGTTTTGGCTAGAAATGTTACAATATTGAATGAAAAAGCAAACAAACCTGTGGAAATTGGAAGGGACTTGACTCAAGTCTTTGTACCAGAACAAAAAGACTTTGCTTTTGAGCTAAAAACTCCTGCAGCTGAACAGGAAAAGAAATTTGAGAAACTTGAAGAAGATCCACATGACAATTTAGAGGGAAAGGAAGGAGGAGCTATAATGCAGCAGGGGATTAAAGAAAGAAGTAAAAAACAAGATTTGGATTACAATTTTAAATATGGAGACCTGGCAGGCCAAAGGCTTGTAAAGATGGATACAAAGGAAAAGACAAATCTGGTTAAAGTGGAAGCAGGAGTTTTTGGGACATTTGGACCTAAAAGAAGTAAAAAACAAGATTTGGATTACAATTTTAAATATGGAGGCCTGGCAGGAAGAAGTATGGACCTTATGGGGACAGAGCTTCTCCGAGATTTGGTGTTTATCATAAAGGACTATCAAAAAAACCGGCAGAGAGGAAAGGAGAGAGACTTAAGGGCCTCGGACGTGAGGTCACCAGGCTGATACCAGATGGATTGATGGACATCGGTTGGAGATTGAAACCGGGAAAAGCGGGGAGTGGGGTTTTGGGTATCCAAAGGCGGTACAAATATATTCTGTTTTTTCTTGTAAATAATTTGTTTTGCTATTCTAGATTAAAATGGGGAAATCGCGAAATGGAATTGGGGTTGACTTTAGAAAAAGGTATTAAGAATAAGTTTTGACGTATAAAGATTGAGGTTTATGTTAAAATTGGTTAAGCAAAAGGATTTAAATATAATAAGGTAAAATTTGGGGATAGGAACTTGTTGAATTAAAAATTGAATTGGAATACAAGAAGGGGAGATGTGGGGAAGTCAAGGAAATATGTCACTGAAACAAATATGTTTGTTTCTTGTTCTTTTTTTGTGTTTTGTTTTTCTTTAATTTTTTTGAAAATTTCAAGAAATATTCTATAAAAAAAAAACACCATTTACCTTCCCGCCGGACCGGTACCTATTTATCTACTTGCACTTTGAGGTGCTTTTGAACTGCTAGGTGGGCAGGAGCAGGGACCAAGCAATGGGAGCTCACCCCGTCACAGGGATTCGAACCGCCAACCTTCTGATCAGCAAGCCCTATGCTCAGTGGTTTAGACCACAGCACCACCTGCGTCCCTTTCGAGATACTTCCTAGTGGTATGCTATTTAGATCTACAAAAATGAAGAGTTTACATATTCTTCTCCAATCCCCTGTTGCTGTTTTTTGTTGTTTTTTTAAGGCAGGTGTTTTACATGTTAAAAGAAAGTGTATGGCAAGCTTGGAGCAAATACTTTGCACAACATTATTTTCCAGCCACCTACATTCTTTTTTTCCTACTCTGAAACACAATCATTCATTACGTGCTAGCTTTTCTGCAGCACTCTTTAAACTACTATAGATAATACCATTGCAATAATTACACCGTGAAGGGGAAATGAATAGGGTTCTTTTGGATACTGACAGGAGACAAAGTATGTATTCATATGAAATTTCAATGAAAGGAGAATTGCTGAAGCAGGGAAATGAAAAGATACGGGAGAGAAGAGGCAAACTTTGCTCCAAGCCACAGACAAAGTGATATATTACTTCAGAAGGGATTAAGATCTATAGGGCCCAGCAGCTGAGACACTAGCTTAGGAAGTGTGTGTGTTTGATTTCCATGTGGCACCAAAGACCCACTGCATAATGTATGTGAGATGATCATATGCCTATGAGTTTGTCAATTCAGTCTCGTGGCCACACTTCCAGTGTGTGCACACCCTCTGGATGCCTGCACTCTAGAAAGTTCACTGTAAGTAAAGACCCCTGGTTCCATACAGTTTGCAGACTAAAAGCAACAGCAGCAATACTGGTAGTATTTGCTGGATTGATTTCCATTCCAGACACAGGATGAATAAGCTAGCATTGGCAATTGCGACGCCTGTTTCTATTTCTGTCGGAATTCTACGACATACCTAGTCAAATCCTGGGCATTTGCCAGTATTATATATATTTCCCAAAGAATCCATAGTGTTCCTGTTGGTCTCACCACAATACTTGTTTGTTTGTGGATTTATCTGTTTATTTTTAATCATATCCTCAGGCTCTGTTGGTCAGGTCACTTGCATTTGTCTTATATAACTTCTTGAAGAATTAAAGTTGGGTTTTCTGGGCATTTTCTTCTGGGATCATTTGTCCTAAATGCTTATAGTCCATTAATCTCTGATAAATTTATCTTTCAAAATTCTGTAATCCTTCAGTATACATGAAGGAGCGTCTCCACCCCCATTGCTCAGCCCAGGCACTGAGGTCCTCCTCCAAGGGTCTTCTGCTGGTTCCCTCCCTGAAAAAAGTGAAGTTACAGGGAACCAGGCAGAGGGCCTTCTCGTCAGTGCAGTCCCTGTGGAACACCCTCTCTTCAGGTGTCAAGGAGATAAAGAACTATACAACTTTTAGAAGATATCTGAAGGCAGCCCTGTTTCAGGGAGTTTTTGTTTGATGGGTTTTTTATGTTTTAATATTTGCTGTAAGCCACCCAGAGTGACTGGAGAAATCCAGCCAGATGAGCTGGGTATTATTATTATTATTATTATTATTATTATTAATTATTATTACTATTTGCAGTCTGGCAACAAAATGGTATATGGCAGGGATGATAACCTATTACCATCTTGATGGCTTATAGAGCACATGGCTCACATACAGGCTTGTCCCAGGTTCAATGATCTGGTGTCTCCAGTAAAACTGGGAATGTTTCCTACCTGAAACCCTGAAGAGCTCATGACAGTCAACATAGATAATACTGAGCTATATTGACCAATAGTATAAGCCAGCTTCTGATATTTCTATGTTGTTTGGTTGGTGCAAGCTGCTTTCGGAAGGCAGCAAACTTGAAAGGCGGCTTAGAAATTTTAAATGAATGTATGTTCTTTTTCAGATAGCAGACTCCAGGTGGAAACAATTCCTATCAGCAAGGTACTAGTGAACCTATGAAGCTAGGAACACTTAAAACACCACAAGCTGTTGATAGTATCAAGTTATCAGTGGGAGGCGGGGGGGGGGGTGCTTTGCTGAGGGGAAAGCACGAAGTGGCATTCCAAAGGCACAAAACCTCAGAAATGGCACTGATGTGTTTGAAAGGCATGGATATCGCTCAGGTACATGGTGCGCCATATTTCAAAGCAGATGAAACAATCCAGCCAGTACAGCATCTGCCATGAACAGTCCCCACAGTACTGAGATAAAAGATCGCGAAAACAATAAAGCAAATGAAAAAGGATGGCACTGTGACAAAGTGACAGGCAGCTGCAGCGGAAAAACCCGGGAAACATTGTGTTTATTTGCATACACTCAAGAAATTTAAGCATGGGTATTAAGAGTTTTCTCCCAGGTGCCTACTACAGATGAGATCTTACCTGGTTTTGTCAAGACAAATGTATTTTCTGTTGAATGCAAAGGGTGGGTAGCGGCAAATTTCAATAGATGAAAGCAGTCTCCCCACACTGATTTCTGGACCTCAGAAGGCCCTTACAGATGGCACAGGATGCGTTTTGGGATGAAATCCATGGGAGAGCAACAACAGGGTGCATTCTCAGCTCTCAATGGAGTTACGTAGTAGGCATGCATTGCACTGCACAGCTGTTTTTATGTGTTCTTTATTATATTGTAAATCACTTTGGAGTACCTCACGGGAAACAAATCATAAATGGAATTGTAGTAATGGAAATGGAAATGTAGTAATAGTAATGATGGTGGTGCCTTGAAAAGGATAGCATTCATAAATCTTATTTAGAAGTTCTGTTTGTTTCCAAAGAGTATGGGACTAGTACATCACTCCCTTCATGAATTTCCACATTACTGGCATATGGAGTTGGGGGGGGGGGGGAACCTGCTAAAGAAAATGTCTGTCTGTCTGTCTGTCTGTCTGTCTGTCCACTGGTGTAAACAAATAGCTTTCACTGCCATCATGACTGTGCACTGACTTATGTTAAAAAAACGCATGTTCCTTGGTAGCACTGCTCTTGAGTTATTGAAAGCTGAAGTTGCAGAAAAAGCTGCAGATCAGCTGGGACACAAATGGAGCAATGCTAAAGCCCCCTATGACAGGCATGCTAAAGAGCTGTAAAGCTGCATGATGGAGAAATAGTAAGAGGAATTATTTCCTCAGGACAGGCTATGTCCTTGGATAAATAGGAACTTGCATAGGGAAGATAAATCCCCTCAACATACCGTTGAGGTTAATGGACACATATATCAGCTAAACTGCAAATTAATTCATTTGGTGGCTCATCAAGCAACCACAGACACCCCAGGTGTGTCCAAAGGTAGGAGACATAATCCTTCAACTACCCACCATTCTGACCAAAATCCACAATCTACCTGGCATTCTTTTTGTAAACTTATTTAAGGGGTTCCCCTCCCCATCAAGTGATATATAAATTTTATGAAACAAACAAATATATATATAAATAAATAAATAAGAAAAGTCAACAGTACACACAATTCCACAGCCAATACAGTACAGTAGAGCATATCTGAATGACAAGAAAAACACAACTATAGATCTAGGTCTGTGACTCAAAGAAGAGGAGGAGTTTGGATTTGATATCCCGCCTTTCACTCCCCTTCAGGAGTCTCAAAGCGGCTAACAATCTCCTTTCCCTTCCTCCCCCACAACAAACACTCTGTGAGGTGAGTGGGGCTGAGAGACTTCAAAGAAGTGTGACTGGCCCAAGATCACCCAGCAGCTGCATGTGGAGGAGCGGAGACACGAACCCGGTTCCCCAGATTACGTGACTACTGCTCTTAACCACTACACCACACTGGCAAGTTGCCCAGTCAGCCCACTAAATGATCTGTAGCATAGCATTTTCAATACAGATTGAGTCATCGTAACAACATAGAAAGTTGCCTGATGTTGAATCAGATCTGGGATCTTTTGCATGAAAAGCAGATAGCCTACCATTAAGATCCTCCTCCAAAGCATTTGTATTCTCTTGAATAATTGTGACAATGCACACTCTGGAACTGGCTGAAGGAAATGCTCTTTTTTGTCATGTTCACAGAGCGAAGAGACTCAGAAAAGCAATTTTCACACCCAGTCTATGACTTATTCCTTATGTGATCT
Source organism: Podarcis filfolensis (assembly GCF_964270895.1). Lineage (NCBI taxonomy): Eukaryota > Metazoa > Chordata > Lepidosauria > Squamata > Lacertidae > Podarcis > Podarcis filfolensis. Next base: position 55,045,784 of record NC_139608.1, read on the forward strand.
AGGTTTTGTGTGTAAGATTTAGTGTAAAAGCTACCATCCTTGGCTGGTGTCCTTGGTTGGGCCGTGGAACCTACAGAGACCAGACCAAAAGAAAAGCAGAGAAAAGAATTGGCATAGATTTAAGCCTGAGTATCATCCTCTCAGTTGTAAAAGACCTGTGTGAAATATCCACCTGTATGAAACCAAGATTACACCAAAGTTCTGTGATCCTCTTAAAAGAACCAGAGAGTGCACCCTAAGCTGAAATACATCCAAATTCTCTATTGGTTACTTTTCATTGACTTAACTGGATATCCTGTTGAGTTCACAGAGCCTAATTGTGCAAATCACTATTCAGTAACCTAGAGGGATTCACAAGGAAGTAGGCCCAGATACAAAATTCATTGAAATTCATAGACGTCTTCCACTGTCTTCATAGGTCAGGCCTTCAGCAGGGAGTATTTTCCTGAGAAAAGGCAAGCAGTTCCTTTTCTTTTTTTCATGTACTATACTTGAATGTGTTATTTTATTTAAGGGCAAGTTTAAGTCAAGGGAAAGAGATGGGAGGAGGGGAGGAAGAAATGAAGATTTTTTTATTAAAAAAAAAAAGAGTTGTAGAACAAAAATAGCACTCTTAAATGTGTGCTTTCTTGGAACGTTTCCAAATGACTGTAAACTCTCTCAAGGTTTTGAGATTCAGGAAAATAGGGATGTTTATGCCCTCCATTGCTCTTTTATGATGTGCAGAGACAGCCTCGTAAAGACTGTTGTTCCTTTGTAATGATTCATCTCTTTTCCCCCCTCCCAAAGTATTTGGCAACCGCTGGAGGTCCTGGAGCAGGGCCATCTATGAAGCTTGAACTCCAGCTCTCCAGAGTCCTATGCAACACAGAGTTTTAAACTGGAGAAATGTTCAGACAGAGATTCGACTCCTTAGTGTCATATTGTATTGTCACAGGAGAGTCAGCAGAATTTATGAAAATAAGAGATTGTGAAGATGAGCGCTAATGGAGTTAGTCCTTTAAAACAGATCAAAGCACTGACTCAACTGCAGATGCAAACACTGTGGATTTACCTCAGCTGCTAAATGTTTGGCAGAACATTCAAATCAACTCCGCATAAATACATTTTTTTAATTAACATTTTCTTGTATTTATAGCCCACCTTTCTTCCACTCCTAGAGCCCAACGTGGTATAGATGTGGTTCTGAGGTTGTCTTCCATTCAGTCACTGGCCAGACCCAGACTTGCTTAAGTTCAGAAATGTAATGGCTTCATGTGCCTCCAAGACCATACACATCCATTCATTTACTTATTTCATAAAATTTATATACTGCTTGATTGTAACACACACACACACACACACACACACACACACACACCCCAAAACCCTCAGCGTGGTTCATCCATCCACCAGTAATATATTTTGCTGAAACAAAACAGTTCCTTAGATTGCAAAGGTGCAGCTCAATTCTGTTCACCAGTAACATCACTGTGTGCAGTGGGGCTTACTCCTTATTCTGCAAGTTTAGGATTTACAACAAATATCATGATACAGTGCATGTCTACTATGAAGTTGAGCCCCTTTGAGTCCAATGGAATTTATATTCTTGACAACTGCATACAGGATTGCAACCTTTCTTTATATACAGACCACATCAGATGATTACTTGTGATGTTTATCCAAATGCAACTTCTCTGAACAGATTCAGATGCCCATGTCATTCATGTGAATGGTTGTGATTATCATATGATAGTCTGATTATCTGGTGTTTTTATCATGCTGTGACTCACCACAAAGTAGTCCTTTGTTCTCCTAAGAGAGGAACAAATTTTCCTATGGTGGAGATGGTCTTGGGGTTTGGGGGTTGTTGTTGTTGATTTCAATAAATGCTCTGTTTATTTATTTCATTCTGTTTATGAATCACTTCCTATAAAACAGCTTGAAACAATTCCATATATATAAAACCAATTTCAAATCTAATACAGATACATGACCAATATTCCCATAGGCTCCTTGGGGGCTGTGGTGGTGATGGGAATAGGGAAGAGATGTTTGAGAAATGTAATGTGCCGAGTAATTAAAGCAGTAAGTGTCACCTTTTTCTTTTGTAAGGAGCAAAAGGAAAACCTGATAGCAAACAGTAACAAAGTCTCTGTTCCATCTCTCCAGTGACTACCTTCTGGGGTATAAGCAGGTGAGTGGAATCTGTTCATGAGCCTTGGAGAAGTATAATGAGAAGCATCTGCACTGCTGTTTTTAGCCCTTTTCATGAATTAGGCTCCAAATGTTCAAATACAGAGAGGAGAGCTGCATGAGTTGGCCGTGCACCTATTTTCATTGCCCTTTCCAGCTCTGGCCTCAGACCTTCTCATATTGGGCTAAAGATCTGATGAGGAATCTGTACACATTCCGCTATATGCACATAGCATCCTCCATGCAACCAGGTGCAAGTGGGGTGATGGCTCTGAATCATGTGGCCCATGTTCAGCTGACTGGGCAGAGGTTTCCTCTCTGTGCATAGGAGTCTTGGGATGAGGACAGCAGCAGGCAGGAGGGACAGCAACAGTGGAACTCTCTACAGAGGACCTTCTTCTGTTTTGAATGCAAGCTCAAAGTCATCTTGAGCTATTTCATTCATCCTGAAAACAAATGAAACTGTGGGTGGGATTCCCCTAATGAGCCGCATCAGCAAAAGCCCAGCACAATGACGTCCACTTGTGCAATGGGGCTTTCCCTCCTCTTCTCCCCCATGACCCCCAGAACTGGCTCTGGGGGGATTGAGAGAACCCCCAAAACAGCACACAGGGGGTGGAGAAGGGGGGAATCATTCCATATGACAAGCTCCAGTGACTGCAGAGATGGAACATTTGTCAGAGCACAATTCCACCTGATATATTGTGCTTCTACATAATAAAGCTTCCTTCTTCTACACAAAATACTTGGAAAAGAGAGTAGGTGCTTTCATAGGAAGATACATATTCCAGATATGCTCAAAAACATAAACACTTCTAACACATGCCAAAATGTTTTCTTCCATTGTAGAAACCAGCTGTGAAAGTATCAGTATGAAACAGTCTTTTTTAAAAAAAATCCATTTATCCGATTTTTGCAATGTTGCTTTATCAGCCTGTTTGCCAAGCTTACTTGTGTATGAATGTATTGCTGCTCCAAGGTTAGAAATATTTGTTCTGTTTTAATATTATTATTTTTCACTTGTGTTGAAACTGTTAAAATTCACTTGTTGAAATTGCATTTACAGTCCTCAATTTTTTATTTTAAAAAATGGAGAAAGTAAGTGGACAGTGATAAGAAAAGGGTATGTCTGCTGACACAGATTCAAGAAGATTAGATACTTTTATGCATTCAATTTCGATTTGAGGGAAATAATAGCTCAATCACACTTTGGGGGAAAGGAAGGCGTTCCAATGAGGAAATCTTATATGGTCAATTCTGCTCTGGATAATGTGAAAAAGATGAGAGCTGAAAATACTAAAGATTATATCTTCCGATGATATCAACATGGCGAATGAAAAGCTATAAGACATGGGATGGCAGGCTGGATCTCACCAGCAAGCTCTACCAAGCATAGATATTCTAGACACAAAATGTGCAGTTCAGAAACTTCTCATGTCCAGTCAGAAAAATGTAGAGATGGGAAAGAAGGCACATTATGGTGTATGTGTTTATTGATTTTTATTTATTTATTGCAGTTATACCCCACATTTTTCCTCCAAAGAGCTCTAGGTGGCATGCACTGTTCTGCCCCTCCTCATTTAATTCCCGCCACAAACCTGTGAGGTAAGGACAGGCTGAGAGGCAGCGACTGATCCACAGCCACCCAGTGAGCTGCATGGGCAATTGGGGATTGAAACCTGGTTTCCCAGGTCCTAGTCCAGCCCTCTAACCAGGATAAAATGGAGATAAGGTGCCATCCACATGGTTCTCCCTAAACTTTCTGGAGGAAAGGTGGGATATAAATGTAATCGGATTATTTACTAATGCAGCCTTAAAAACAGTTTAAAACAAATTGCAATCACAACTACAGTGGGTTCAAGAAATTTATATCTCAAGTGTCAAAGGTAAAGAGGTGCATCTTTAACATACAACCCAAGCTGTACAATGAAGATGTCAAAGGTTGCCTCTGTGGAGAACAGCGACATAATAGGTACAGAGTAAAAGACCCCAGCAAAGCTTTGAGCTTTATAACCTCAACAGCTTCAAACTGCTGACTGAGGGGTTTTTCCAGTCTTTTTTAAAAAGTTCGGTTGTTGCTACTTGAAAGTGTTAGCATACTGTTAAATATGAAATTCACTCCATTAACTCAGTTTATAAAATATGCAGTACGCTGTGGCTTTGAATAACTGGGAAACCTACGACGGCCTTCAAGAGTTCTAGCTTACAGATCATTCAAGTTTCAAGTCTGAGGGGTTGCATGGGTGTACAATATCTACATAGCTATTTAATAATAACAATAATAATTTCCTAGCTAGGTTTCCAGTGGAGCAAGTGCTGCCAGCAGTTTAAAAGGCCAATATTTCAGTTAAAGCAAACCAAAACAAAATGTTACCTACTATAAATACAGTCTCAACTAAGAAATTTCCAGCATTTAAATAGCCTCCTACCCAGTGTTCAATGACCTGCAGTGGGTCTCCAGGGTTTCATACACAAGTCTTTTCCAGCCCTACCTAAGGATGCCAAGAATTGAACCCAAGACCTCAGGTGCTCTGCCACTGAGCTTCCCCTAAGCCATAGCCCTTTCCCTACTCTAACAACATCTGGAGAGCATCACGTGTGCTACCTCTGCTCAACGACATAATGAGAATTTGAGCAAAACATGTAACTTAATGAAGCTCATTATACACAACACCAGTGTTTTCTCATGCAAACATCTGCATTGTTATTCTAGAGCATGATTTTATTTGGGTATCTGCTAACTTTAGTAGTTCGCTGCCTAAGGAATGCAAGTTGGGGAAATAAACAGGGTGAGGAGACCAAATGGAGGCAAGAAGAGAGGGCAAGCAGAGGTGATGAGACAAACATTCAGCGTCTAGTTTCATTATAACTGTCTGAGGTGTCTGCCTGCTCCATAAATAGAAGAAAGCAGACCTCTCATTTCATTTCATTCATGTGGTTTAAGAGACAACAGGCCTCACCAGCTGCAACACAAGATATCACACACACACACCATGAAACAAGATTCTTTTATCTCCCTCTTAGGAAATGAAAATATGGACAAGTTTGCTTTTCGAGGGTGCAGAAAGCCACAGAAATGTGAAAGGCACTTACATAAATAATACTCACATTTATTTCCCGCCATGTCTATATTTACCTTTACTTGCCACTTTCAGTAGCATAAAACGGAGCATTTCTAGTTTGTCACAAACGGGCCTTTTATTAAAGGCCAGGGTTGAAATACCTTTGTAACAATTCTTCCTATCAATAAACAAGCAAGCTTTGCACTATACAATCCAGACTTTGTCACATTTAGGGTTAGCAAGCTCGTAACCTCATGTTTGGGCCAGATGGTTTGCATTAGAATGGGCACCTTAAGAATAAACACTGCTCTCTGCCTGGAAACTCATTTGATCCATCTTGCCAGACAATGTACAGAAAGAGCAATGGCATGTAGGCTGCTCAGGAAAATTAAATTTGCTAAGACTTAAAGGACCTTCTTTGTCTTTCGGTTAAAGCTAATGTTTTCTTGTTGGGCCAGTCCAATTAATCTGTGGCTATATGCAGCACTCACTATGCAGATTGACAATGGCAAAAACTGAGTATCCCAACACACATTGGCTAAAAGTATGTTAAAAACCGCACCACTGATTGAAATGCCCTGAGAAATAGCTACAAATCATGAGCACTCTTATAGCTGCTGGTTGAACTTCTGTCATTAGGCAGATTCCTGACTAATTCCCCAGGATATTTGGTTGATGGCTGATCAATGGGTTGGGATTTGGTCCTCTGAGAACCTGAGATTCCTCTTTGGTGTTTTAAATGGGACATGCAGTACTGTTGCCTAAACATTTGAGTCCCTCTTCATAACCACGCCTGATTTGTAAAAATAAAATGCTTTACCTTTTATTATTATTATTATTCTGTCCACTAATGAACTTTGACTTGAGCCTGGAAACGATTTGATAGCCAATGCAGTCATGCCAGAATAGGTGTTATATGTTTGGACTATCCTGTCCCAGTCAACAATCTGGCTGCCATAGTCTGCACCAGCTGCAGTTTGGAAACTTCACATGTATAACAGATTGCAGACATCCAGCCTAGAGGTTCCCAGAGCATAGACAACGGAGGTTAGTCTGTTCATGTATATTCTGCCTTTCATCCATGAATGTCAAGGCACCATTCATGTCGTTTCAAGACTGCCTTCCATCTAGGCACCAGCCGGACACAGGCAGTGTAACTTCATCAAAGTTCCATCAAGGGTCTTCCCATTTTCTGGGACAAGGTCTCTAACATATAGAACAACTTATCAAATAGATCACCATTGTTTTATGGGCTCACCCCACCCTCCTGTCAGTTTCCACCAAGAACATTCAGCAAGAATGTGGAGAAGTTCCATGTGATATTTATCCACATAGTGACCAACTCCCATTGTACTCTGACTGCATACACTCTTAACGTTTACACTGCATCCAGTATCTATCCTGTTGTTTCTTATAAAATACTGCATTTTGATGCCTTTCCCCCCAAACCAGCTTCAATATTAATTGAGAAAAAGAACGACCTAGCTGCGATTTAAGCTGGTAATGTGTACACAGTCTCAGTGTAGAGCACTTGGCAGGAGGAGGCTGGTTTGAGAAGCATCTGTCATGGCAAGAACAACATGAGTCAGTCTAGGGGGAGAGAAAAGCCATTCAGTCTACTTAACACAAGCCAAAAGTCAATCTAGGGGAGAGAAACCATATAATCTACTTAACACGGGCCTCTGGTTTGAGAACATTAGGAAAACGGATGCTTTTTCCTTGCAGAAACTGCCTGCATTACCCAGTGAATGTATTGCCCATTTCTACTGAACATGTGCAAACAACATGAAAAAGTCAAAGATGGAGTGAAAGAATCACAAATCGCAGACCGCCTGAGCATGAGCATGGAGCATTCTCTCCTGCCCCTCCTGCTCCTTGCTTTTCTCTGGAGTTCCTGCAGTTTCATATGAGTGAATACATGACAGCTAGCCTTCTAAGATTTGACAAGTACCTATGTACTGTGTGAAATGAATATCTGCTTCAAACAGAACAGGAAGAGGACGAATAACTTCCCAGGGGTCTGACAATATTCACTCTATTTTGAAAGGTTAAATTACAAAATATACTAGGATTTCTACCTTAGGGCCAGTGCTGATTTAATACAGCTATTCTGCTAACCATGGTTAAGGGTTCAGGACTGGGTGGTAGTGGGCTTTCTCTTCCCCCAGTATCTTCTCTCTCAAACCGATCTTTTCCCTGCTTCTCTCACCAGCTTTAACCACAGTTTGAGGTTACATTGGCAGCAACCTTAGTCTTAGCACACAGCATGGGGAGGGGGGGGCACACAGGGTTTGAAGCTAGTAACAACACCCTGGCTGTTTTCGAGTACTGATAACATTAACCATGATTCAGATCAGTACATAACCATAGTGAAGGTGTCAGGGGGAATACAAGCCAAATAAGAAGTTCTAGGGAGAACTTCTACAGCGAAACCAGTAGGAGAACACTTCAATCTCCCAGGACATTCTATACAAGATCTCAAAGTAGCTGTATTACTACAAAGGAATTTCAGAAATAGACTGGAAAGAGAAGCTGCTGAATTGCAACTCATTACCAAACTTAAAACCATGGAGAGACCTGGTCTGAACAAAGACATTGGATTCTTATCTCATTATACATGACAAAGCCATTTTTCACCTTCTCACCCCTTGCTTTTTCCTGTAAGACCTATTGCAGTCGTTAGAGTCGTCAACAGGCTCATCACAGCTATCTGCCAATCACCCATTCCCACCACCCTTCTGAGTAATACCCCAACTTCTGTTTCAGTGTATCTGAAGAAGTGTGCATGCACACGAAAGCTCATACCAAGAACTAACTTAGTTGGTCTTTAAGGTGCTACTGGAAGGAAAAAAAAATTTTTGTTTTGACTATGGCAGACCAACACGGCTACCTATCTGTAACTGGTTCTACAGCCTAGTCACATTTACATAAGCACAGTTCAGTGTTCAGTTTTTGTTGAATATATAGCTGCTGTGATTAATGCATTTCCTCGTCATAGGCCTCTGTATAAAAGGTATTACTGATGGCAATTTCCACTCGGATGGTACAGAATACATATTTGGGGGGGGGGAACATAGCAGCAGTTCATTATTGTCTTCTATATCCATTGGCTAGTTTTGATGATGTCTTGAGTCCAAACAAGCACTGGGTTGGATATGTGTCTATTTCACTTGGAGAGGACACTCTCCTGGATGTGTTGGTGTATGACTAGGGGTGACACAAAGTTTGTTGTGTGCACAGCCTTATTCATTTTTACATATTTTGACGTTTGTTGTATGCACATAGTAGGTTGAGTCAGGCCATATAATGGAATCACAGTTTAGGCATGTCTTCGGAATCTTCAGAACCTACTGAGAAGCCACAGTACTCCAACAACATGTAAACAGTAGCTGTTTATATTGGACTTCAGTCCCATTCATTGTAGTGGAACCTTCTTCCATACAAGTGGCATAGATCTGTCAACTATTAGCATTTCCATATGTCATTTTCAGTGCAGCCCAAATATAGCAACTCTGATTTGTGTCTTATTTGCCTGTGACTCTGATTGAGACTCAAAAGAAGACAGCTGGCATTGCACAAGTACAGCAGAAGGTTATAGCCATGGAGACTTGTGTTTTAAATTTGTAACACAAGAGTGGGGATTTTTACAGAGAGGAAGAAACATATTGAGGCCTTTCATGTTCTTTGAATTCGCTCAGCTTGGAAGTCAGATAAATTGTGCAATCCCATTGTGTTTATAATTGAGGCTAGTCATTAGTCAAAGCTAAATAAGCCTGAATCCACATCTGTGCTGCATCACATATCTATCTTTATTCCAAAGTTATCCAAGTAAACAAATCAATAGAAAGTACCAGTATGTTGAATTTCCCTCTCACTCTCTGAATTTAAAGAACGTATCTTGTTAAATATGTATATTATATAGTACACTTGTGACTTAAATTACATTCCTTTATAGATCTTTTTCTTACCAGTCTCATTCACCATCCCCACCCCACCAGAACATACAAGGTTCTATATATGAATCTTGTAAATATCTACTGGTTTCAGGTAGCCATCCCTGGTACAGAAAAGTCCTGTTTTCTTGTGAGGATGAAACCATTTCAGTCATTACTAAAGCTTACTGGGGCTCCCTTGTAGTTAATCATACAGCACAAAGGAGCATAAACATCCCTGAGGAGCACATGAGTAGGTGGTGTAACTTCTCAAAGACTAGACAGGGTAAATAGAAATGTTGGCTGATAAACTGAAAACAGAAAAGCAAGGCTTTCAGAGTGAAAGGGACCTGAAGAAACGGGCAAAGTAGGTCAGCAGATAAACAAGATCTCCCTTTTCCCTTTCTCAAATATTATGGGCACTCCCAATATTGAAGGGAATCCAGATCATTTACAATTCTGAAATTTTCCACGGATGCCCTCCCTTTTTAACATTTCTTTGCTGGGTTCACAACTAGGCCATAAGTCAGGTTTCAAAAAACGTTTCTGTGGTTTGGAAATCAAACCAAGAAAACTTGTCCTCCAAAGAACCCTGAAGAGACACTGTGCGTCATCTTTGAGCAGTTTTGCACTTAAATTTACTGTAGTCACTATTTAATTTAACTATTTAATTTTTCACCATGCAAAGACTTACACATGTAGACACGATACTACATGCTGCTGTAATAACATGCAACTACATACCATGATAATATGAAAACTACCTTGGTCCCTTTTTGCTAAGTCAAACAGAGTAGTAGAAGGCATGCAAAAGATCTTCATTTCATTTCTCAACATCTCCAGGTAGGGCTGGGACAGACTCCTATCTGAAACTTGGGAGACCAGCTGCTGGTCCCTGCAAACAATGATAGTACAATAGTCTGACATGGTATAAGACAGTGCCAGTTCCCTATGTTCCTATCCCTAATGAATTTTAAAACCAGGAGTTTGTCCTTTAGCCTTTGCAAAATGGGCAGTCAATGGCAGCAAGCAGATCAGCAAATAAATGGATGAGAAGGACAATTCCAACTCTGTTATTTTCAATTGCACAATACAAGATGAGGATGCTTCTCCATCTCATTTCTGAAACAATTCTGCCTTTGTAACCACTAAACACTGCGGTGATCACCAAATGGAATTTTCTGAGATATTAACTGTATTCATTTAGCTATATTAACTTAACAATGAGCAATGAAGGCTGGTGGTGCAGTCCTTTCTGAAACTTGATAGACCTAGTAGTTAGATTGGTGAAAGAAACAGCTGCATCTCTTTGGCAATATTAAGAACTCTCCACAATACTTCAGAGAGCCGGTTTAACTGCATCAACTATCCAACTGCATCAAGTACCCATTTAAAGGATCATTTAATAAGCAGTGCAATTATCTGCATTTCACATCAATTCACATACACACACACCTGACATCTTGATAGAATTGTCAGTTTTTTAAAAGTCTGAGTTCATAATCCCATTGCACAGATTAGTTTCAGGCCCACCTGTTCAGCCATGGGCCATATGCACCATGCATACCAATGCAGGCTTCCTAGTGGTCCTCACTAGCTGGATGAGGAATCATGCAGTTTTTGTCCATTCATGATTCCCCAGCCTGATTTGGCAGCCAGGCCTGAGAGTTCAGAGCTGCATCAAGCAATCAATGCTAGTGCTGATCAGCTGTTCAGGGTGGAAAGCAACAGAATGAATGAAATGCCCCTGATCCCCTTAAATTTCTAATCCACATGATTGATGATTGTTCAACCGGGGATATGCACTCATGACCTCACTTCCCGTGGATAGGGCCAGTGGCTACAAACGGCAAATGTTCTTCATTGCTTCTTATTAAAAGCACATCCTCTCCGGCAACTCATCATTCTAGGACTACAGTCCTTTCCAAATATATTATCACATTCTCCCTTCTTCTGGAAGGCCTGGAATGTCGCACCGCTCAGAGATTGGGATGGCGTGCAACACTGTTTTCGATATGGGCAAGAGTCTCCACTATTTCCATCCTTGGTCATCCATCCCTTCTGACTCTGCTGTAGGAAAACCTTGCTGCACTCTCTAAAACATCTGTGGCCACAGTCAATGATACAAATATTGCAGTGGGAATTATGATAGCCAAAGGACATAATCTTGGGTCCTGTTTCCAAGCTAGTGAGAGCATTTATTGACTTCCTTACATCCCTTAAAGTTATGAGTGATAATCAATATGGTTAGAAATCCAATCTGAGCAAATATAATGAGTTGTGAATGGAATAATATTCTTCTTCACAAGCTTTATGATATTGTGCTGCTCAGTCGATTCTCCTGCCTTAAAATACCCACTTCCCAGATCCACTTATCATGGGATTTTTGTTGCTATATTACATGGGCTGCACATCACCCATGATGCACGCATGTATTTTTCAACCCATTTTAATTTAAAGCACATGTAAGTAGTGACTGGATCTGCTCAGGCCCCTACTCAAGGTGTAATACACTAGAACAATTCACTAGAAATTTATGTTCTACAGCCCCAAATTAGTATATTGTCTATTTAAATATAGCTTAATGCATAGACAGATTGTTTTGTTTTGTTTTTAAGTTGTTTTGTGATCTGGGATGGTGTGAACAATGAAGAGAAGGTTATAAAGAGAAGCTGAGGATGGCATACTTGGCTCTTCTTCCCATCTCCTGTTTTATCTTCACAACAATCCTGTGAGGTAGTTTAGGCTAAAGTCACCTAGTAAGATTCAAAGCTGAAGTAGATTTGATCTTCCTAGTCATGGTCCATCATTTCTAACCATTGTGCCTACTTTATGGGAAAACTTTCATCTTTGTACTCATGTATCTATGAAAAAAACCCTGCACAAAGGGTTCCTCGTTGGCCTCTTTTTTATATTCTTCTATTTGTTCTATTGATTTCCATTCTAATATTTTAAAAAAGCTCAAAGTGAAAACATTTGAGACAGGATACATAACTGTGAGGAATCATACTGGGGATGTATTTTTAGCCCATTGTGACTTCTTCTGATCTATGAACTTCATGATTAACACAGGAATAAAAGGCATGTTCAGACTCCCGTTGATACCCAGCATGCACTGTGATCACAGGAACATAGGAAACTGCTTTTTACCTTTAGTCCATCAGGACCATCATCTATACTAACCGCCAACAGCTCTCAAGAGTTTCAGACAGGTGTCTTATCCCAGCCCTACCTGAAGATGCCAAGGAGTGAATCTGGACTCTTTTGCACACAAAACATTTTCCCATCCAGTGCACTATTATCCTTCCCCTCACTCCTCTTCTGCTCTCAGCATATGGCACATTGTAGACGAGATAATATGGGTTAATATCCCCATAAGGTAGTGAGGTTCAGCAGATCCTGCTGTTCTTCATTTAACAGCTCTGCTATCCTATGACTATGTCTCTGTATGGATTATGGGGTGTCCGTGATATACTGGAAATGATCCCTCAGCGTTTTACTCATAATTATTAGGTTATTAAGTAAATGAGGCGTGCATTCATTTCAGAATAGCATGGAAGAAATGCTCGGCTTGCGAGCTTGATAACAGCCAAAGAACTCTGCATTTGCCATATGCTATTGCAGCCAAAATCCTGGAGGGTAATAGGAAGCAGCAAGCTCATCTGAATGGCCACCGGTTTCAGTGGCAGTGAAAAGAACAAAGCTGAGAAACATTACATTTGGTTTTAGCTCCATGAGCATCATGGGTTTAGAAGGTGAGCTGATCTAGTACCTCCAGGGTACGAAGCAAAACTGAATAAGCATCACATTTCAAACACCCAAAGCAAACTGGGCAGTGGATGAGGAATCAAAATTCTTATGTATAATGTAACTTCAGACGTTTTCATCAATGGCCTCAGGGATTTGTGTAGTTGCACCACTACAGCCAACCATCTCGTTACAAAATACGTTTTTAAAACCTAGTAGTGGCATAGTGCAGCTATGACATTAGCAGCTTAAGAAGCCACCTTATCTAAATACACAGCTGATTGGATATGCTCTGGTTTAATGACAAAATTAAATGAATATGACTCATAAAGGCTTGTTAGATAGAGCTGGTGGGAAAATATTCACTCAGGGTATGCTGTATGATAATTTTTTCAGACTGTGATCGAATCATGAAATCCTTAAAAGAACACCTGGAGTGTGAAAGGTTTAAGCCTAATAGCTTTGTAAAATCTTGCCCAGCAGGCAAGGATAATAGCTTAATGTTATTTGCATTTAAGACCAGAGATTTGGGATTCTCTGCAATAAAACAGTAACAGTAAAGAATCTTTTTAAGAATAGGAAGAATGCTGTAATAAACGGTATCTTTTTTATAAACATGTATTAGTGTGATTTTATAATGTGCTTTGTGTGAAGTTTTAATTTTTTAGCACTGACAACAAAAATAATGTGTAGCAGAATTTTGCTAGCATTTCATAACCATGCTATATTACATAATGTGTAACAAAAAAACACATTTCTAAAATACAGTATACATATTCCTTTCATAACAAGTTCTATACACCGAAATGTTTTTAAGTTCAATACATCTAAAAAATAACATTTAACATATGAATCAGTAAAGTTGTCTTTGCAGTATTTAATACAAAGTTCCAGTTGACTTTGACGCTCCCCTAACTCTCTCTTTTCTTCTTGGTTCTTTGGTAATAAGTTACTTTGGCAATAATTGCAAAATACTGTATTTTATCCAGTCACTTTTTCAGTGCATGTTAGTTTTGAGAGCACCCAAGTTTTTGTATGCTTGTGTTTTCTTGGCTATATTAAAAGTTGACATCCCAAACACAGCTGTAATCTGCTAGAGAGGTCTATCTTTCTGAGATAAGCATTGTTGTAGATAGCAATGCTTTAGATGATTTTATATATCATTTAAAATAAATCCATAATATACTTAGTACAACACTATTCATCAGTGTTAGGGAAATACCAAAGGTAGTTTTCAAAATCTGACTTTATAATAAGTATTAAAGGGGACACATGAAACTTCCACTACAAGAGACCCTAAGTCTCTAGACTTGTTCCATCAGGCCCAAATAGTATCAACAGTAATATTAAATTATATTCTTCCATACTTTGATGCAAATAATGCATATCTTTTGCTGCATCTACACCACCACATGTCAGTTTTTCTAATCAAACTCTACTTGATTTCCCATTGGAAAATGCAGTCATTATTTTGAAACGTTTAAGCCCTGACTACAGTGGCTCATTAGCTGCACATCATCCATTCAGGAAAAGCTCTGATGAACAACAATGATCCATTCAGTTCCACAGTTGCTCCTACATAATAATAAAAAGCACTGTGCTATAAAATATTAACAAACGTGGCCTTATGAAAGCAATAGGGTTGTACTTAGTCAAATGCCCTTCTGCTAATGGCACCGTTGCAAAAATGCTGCAGTAAAAGCAATCTGAGAGAAACTTCCCAAGATGTTTTGCAATGTGGCAAAGAACAGGAAGTACAAGCCTCACATTTTGCCTTTGAAAAGTAGGCACAACTTAGGCACAACTGAAAGCAATGTTGTGTAGCTTTGGATAGATAAAACCAGTTTTATCCTTCCAAATAGTTTTAGAGTTTTTCAATGCACATCCAGTAAACCCTCAATCTGGGATGCTTTGTAGTCCCTAGTAAAGGTAAAGGTAAAGGGACCCCTGACTATTAGGTCCAGTCGTGACCGACTCTGGGGTTGCGACGCTCATCTCACTTTACTGGCTGAGGGAGCCGCCCTACAGCTTCCGGGTCATGTGGCCAGCATGACTAAGCCGCTTCTGGCGAACCAGAGCAGTGCATGGAAACGCCGTTTACCTTCCCGCCGGAGCGGTACCTATTTATCTACTTGCACTTTGACGTGCTTTCGAACTGCTAGGTGGGCAGGAGCAGGGACCGAGCAACGGGAGCTCACCCCGTAGCGGGGATTTGAACCGCCGACTTTCTGATCGGCAAGTCCTAGGCTCTGTGGTTCAACCCACAGCGCCACCCACATTCTGTACAGAGCAGCAATATCTCCTAACAGAACAAATATCAGCCAGGGGAGGGGTGTTATCTGAAAATGACATGAGGAAAGGGTTAAAGTCACACACACACCCAAATCTAAAGTAGTCTTGCTTCCTTCTGGCAGCTATTTACTTAAATGTGAAGGGTCAGCAAATCCAGTCAAAAGATCCCCATCATCTTATCTAGGTTCTGATGTGTGACACACTGCTGTAATGTACAAGTGGGGTTTGTTTGTTTGTTTGTTTGTTTTCTATAAGCCTGTCAAGTATTTAGAGCCATAGCAAACATGATAGAATACGAACACAAATACAGAAGACGTTTGGCACCAATGGGAACTTTTTCCTAAGGCTTCCAGCCCTGCACAGAAGCCAATCTCCATGTTGATCTTGGTGGAGAAGTGAAGTCACAAGTCTGCCCTTCCCACGTGCTGCCTTAACAATGAGAATTGAGCTTCCTGCCCCTCTAATTCATTAAGGAAAACCAGATACATAGCTGCCTGCTACATATTAAGCAGTGTCTAGGCAAGTTCTAAGAAACAATGCATTTTAATTTGCCAAGGATAGCACATGAATGAGACCAACTGTTTTATTACCAATTTTATTGCTAACCATAGCATCTCATTAGGGTCGGCATTCTTTGCCATAGTTGATTTTGCCTTTAGAAGCCTTTAGAAGGTTAGTATAAGAAGAGCCTTGCTGGATCAAGCCATCTAATCCATTGTCCTGTTCTCACAGTGGTGAACCAGATGCCCATGGAAAGCCCACAGGCAAGACATGGGCCCAAGAGCACTCTAGCCACAGGCATTCAGAGGCACACTGGCTCCATTACTGGTAGTCGTACTCAGCCATTATGACCTTGACAATCTCCTCCGCCATGAATTTTTCTAACCTCTTTTTAAAGCTAGCCAACTTAGTAACCATCACTTTGTCTTGTGGTAGTGAACTACATTTTGTCTCTCCTGGATCTTTAAGTATTCAACTTCAGTGATTGAACTTACGGTTCTAGTATTATTAGAGGAAAAAACCTCTCTCTATCCCAGGGATGGCCCTCCAGATGTTGATGGAATACAACTTCCATCTCCCCTGAACATTGACCATGCTTGCTGATGGAAGTTGTAGTTAAGGAACATCTGAAGAGTCAAAGGTTCTCCACCCCTGCTTTCTCCACACCAAGCAGTTTTATGTCCCTTCTTACTCATATTTTTTCTAACCTAAGAAGTCCCAGTTATTGCCACCTCTCCTTGTAGAAAAGCAGTTCCAAACCCTTTGATCATTTTGGCTATTTCTGAACCCTTCCCAGATCTACAATATTAGGGGGGGGGCAATAAAGTGATCAGAACTGTATGCAATATTCCAAGTACTGACAGCTTCGTTTTCAATCCCTTTTCTCCTCAAGACAGAATTTGTCTTTTTTTACAGCTGCCGCATGTGGAGTCAAAATTTCACTGAGCTATCCATCACAACCGCAAAATCTCATTCCTGGTCAGCCAATGCTAGTTCAAACACCATTCACAAATATGTGAAGTTACAAAAAATTGCCTCCGTGTGCAGGTGGCATGATCAGAAAGGTATTCTGATCACATCTTTTGAAAGCCTATTTGCAAGCAGAGAAAACCCTATCAATGGTCACATTCACACCATACATTTAAAGTGTTAACATGCCACTTCCAACAGTCATGACCTCTCCCAAAGAATTTTGGGCGCTGTAATTTGTTAAGGGTGCCAAGAGTTGTTACAGGAGCCTATAATCCCCCTTACAGAGCTACAATTCTCAGTATTTTTTGCGAAGACAGATTTATTGTTAAATCAGTCTGATAATTGTAGCTTGGGAAGATATAGGGGTCTTCTCTGAAATTTCTTTCCTCAGTCAGCTTTTAAATGTATAAAAGGGTAGGAGGGAGTCCATAACCTTACATCTCTTGCAAACAAACCTTACTTCAACAGTCTGCAGTTGCCTAAAGAAAACATTTATAAAAAGGTAAAAACCCTACAGATGTCTTTTTAAGACTTGTTTTGCAGCCCTTGAGATGCATAAAAATAAATCTTCCTCTTCCAAATCTTTCTGCCTAGAGAGAGAGAGATGATTTTACCCCCTACCAGCTGGATCACAGGCAAGTAATACATGCTGCCTATAAAGTCCTGCAAGAACAACCACTCGAACGCCACCAGCAAAACAGCATTCCCAGATTAAAATGCAATAAAAGAGAAATATGTGATAATGAAACCGCAACAGCTCACCACAAGATGCTTACCAAAACGTTATCCTTCTGAAGGATTCCAGCCTCTTGTCTTCTTTTTCTTTTTTACACCAGATGGTCAAGGGACTCAATGTCTCAGTTTATATAATGTTCAAACTTTGCTATCATGAGGCCTGTCTCAGATTCAATTTTCACCTAAGCTAGTTCGTTTCGATGTTATGAAAAACGCAATAACTAATATGTCTGTGGGAGTTTTGCTATCACCATAGGCTTTGCAGGGAGAAAACAAAAATGTGCCTGTTCTGAGGGTTTATTTGGGGACCACAGAAAACATTTGCTAGGAACATTTTAACATATGTCATGTCTTTATTTTATGCCTCAGAAATATCAGCTCATCCTTTTATCCTTATTTCCACAAGCATTGTTTTCGAATTAACACTTCCATTGGACATTGTCAACTGAAAGTGTAAGTATTTAAAGATTATTGTTTCCATTGTTCTGAGAAAAGTCTATCATTTTCATTAGGGGCTTTCCTCTTTAAACTAATGATTTTCTATTCAAGAGTAAAGCAGAACGTATTTCAGGCATAGGCAAACTTGGCCCTCCAGATGTTTTGGGACTACAATTCCCATCATCACTAACCACTAGGGATGATGGGAGTTGTAGTCCCAAAACATCTGGAGGGCCGAGTTTGCCTATGCCTGACATATTTCTATTTTTGAGGAGGGGTGTTTGTTTTGATTGGCCACTTCTCCTGTACGGTATTAGCCATTAAACAGCCTCAGCCCAGTATACCTGAAGGAGCGTCTCCATCCCTATCGTTCAGCCCGGACACTGAGGTCCAGCGCCAAGGGCCTTCTGGCAGTTCCCTCCCTGCAAGAAGTGAGCTTACAGGGAACCAGGCAGAGGGCCTTTTCAGTAGTGGCGCCCGCCCTGTGGAACACCCTCCCAACAGATGTCAAGGAAATAAACAACTATCTGACTTTTAGAAGACATCTGATGGCAGCCCTGTTTAGGGAAGTTTTTAATGTTTGATGTTTTATTGTGCTTTTAATATCCTGTTGGAAGCCGCCCAGAGTGGCTGGGAAGGCCCGGCCAGATGGGTGGGGTATAAGTAATAAATCATCATCATCATACATTTTCAAATAGTCTCCTATGTGCCCAGATGCCCCACACTTTAAGCTCTCTGCAGTGTGGCTTCCAGTCTAGAAGCAGTTCTTGGTGTGCCATGTGACTACATAACATCACAAAGTCCAGGGGTTGAGGAACCCCAAGGGGCACACTCATAGGTGCCAGCTACTGGGCTGAGGCACTTTTGCCCCCACCCCCAGTGTTCAGAAGGTGTTCAGCTTTACCCCTGGCTCCTCGTGACGTTGCACGTGTGACATCAGCATGTCGCATCGGGGCCCCTCAATCATCTTGAGAAGATAGCACCTCTGGATACACTCCCTTCAAGGAAACATGCCAGGGACCACACACCAGTGTTGGGCAGGGTCAGAGGCAAAAGTGGCCAGAGCAACCAGTATACCTTTGTACAGTGGTACCTCGGGTTAAGAACTTAATTTGTTCTGGAGGTCCGTTCTTAACCTGAAACTGTTCTTAACCTGAGGTACCACTTTAGCTAATGGGGCCTCCCACTGCTGCCACGTGATTTCTGTTCTTATCCTGAAGCAAAGTTCTTAACCCGAGGTACTATTTCTGGGTTAGCGGAGTCTGTAACCTGAAGCGCCTGTAACCTGAAGTGTCTGTAACCCGAGGTACCAGGGTTCAAGGACACATTCCAGCCAGGCAAAAACACTCAAGGGAAATGTGCAGCAATGCCAGTGAGGGCATGGTCTAGGGAGAAAGAGTAGCCTGAAAAAAATCCCAAGAGCCAGACAGAGAGGCCCGGAGGACCACATTTGGCCCATGGGTCTGAGGTCCCCCATCTCTGGCATAGTCACTTGGAGATGTAGGGAAGTGCTACAAAGCTAGAAGCCTGCATGCACAGCTCTTCATGCTATTATGAACATGTGTGGAACTTTCTACTACACTGTGGGTTTTTTAATGTTTGTGTTTATTAAACATCATAGAAAATAATAAAATGGTCAACAAAATTAACAGCAAACACGCATGCCTTCCCCAGGTAATTAATGTACGTCGCTTCTGAACAAAATGGTCAAATGGATCAATGTTCACATTCTTTATGCTCTTGTCCTAACAGGTCAGCCCAAATTTACCATGTGGTAACAACAATAAAGGCCTCTCTGCCACCTCGTACAGTAAAATAAGGTAAGCGCAGCCTCCTGTCCTTCAAAAAATTTATTTGATATCAAGACTTTAGCTGCTGCCCGTGATGTAGTGGTTAGAATGTTGAGCTAGGACCTGGGAGAGCAGGGTTCAAATCATCATCACAATTTTTTGTTACTGTATTTATTCAAATCTCATGCTCACCTTTTGGGGTCAAATTACATTGCAAAAATTAAGGTGAGTATTAGATTCAATGGTGCATTAGACTCAAGTAAATACGGTATACTTCGCCCATCTGGTGGTTGCCCCAGCCATTTTAGGTACCTTCCTACACACATAAAAATAATCATAAAACATCAAACATGAATAGTAACAATCAGATCCTATATTAAAAACTCACAATAACTTTAAAATAAACAACTTCTATCAAATAAAGCAATATTCAATTATTCATTAGAATCCCATAGTAAACAATAAAATTAAACATCAGCGAATAATAATTTAATGGTTTACACTTACCAGTTACAATAAAGAATTACTAATCTGTAATCAATGAAATAACAGCAAACCACAATGCATGAAATACCACAAAACATACAAAACCATGTAAAAGGGTCAAATTGAAAAACAGGATCAAATGGAGAATCCCCATTCAGCCATGAAGCTCACTGGGTGACCTTGGGCCAGTCATCACCTCTTAGCCTAACCTACCTCACAGGGTTGTTGTAAGGTTAAAATGGGGAGAAGGAGAACCACGTACACCACCTTAATGTCCTTGGAAGATAAATTAATAAGCAAATAAACAAATATTTCCTAATATTTGGAATGTTTTCTTCTTCGATACTGGCCAAAGTACCACTGTTTGGATGCATTTTCACAAGGTATCCAGAGGACAAATAAATAATCATCTGGGTACCTTTCCCCCCTCTAAGAGAGCAGGATGTACTGGGAACAGTGAATGTTAGCCATTTGTGATATTGAGGATCTCTCTGTTCTGACATAACGAGACATCAGATGGTGGTTCTGATGCAGCTATACATATTGGACAACAAAATTCAATATCAGATTTAAAACACGCCAGTAACATATCTAATTTCACGTAAACTGGAGCAGTAAACAAGGGTCATTGGGCAGTTTTCTAGATGCAGTGCTTCGTTTCTGTAAACTACTTTATTTACTTGTGTTTAGTCTACACGATGTTCCAATTTAATGAAGGATCTGGCATAAATCATAGTTAAAGACATGCCAAAGATATCAAAGATTTATTTTTATTTTTTATTGGCTGGCAGGTAGACCATGAATCCCATGCTAACTCAAGTGAACTGACAATTTCAAGAACTTTTGCTACTGCTGCAGTAAATAGTACATTTGAACCAGATTGTTGTTCTGCCTGTTTATGTGCCGTGAATAAACAGGGCCTTCCTCTGAACGTCTTCCATTACCAGTTTCTGCTTAATACCAAACTTTCAGTGACCATATTATAATCCTTGCAGACCTCATAATTACTACATAGCACAGTAGCAGTAAACAATCTCATTGTGTTTACTTCATCACTCTTACAAAAGATTCTTAAACTACATCTGCCAAAATCATTGCCACAAATAGAAGTTTTCTTTCCATACCTCAAATCCACCTTTCCCTCCACCCGTAACATAGACAACCCCTTTCCACTGTTGCCCTATGTTGGTCTTTTTCTCCTCCTTTCACTCTCACTCTCTCTCTCGTTCTCCATCTTTTTCTTTCATCGCCATCGTTCAGCTTTCTAACATCTCATCCCCATATTTCTGAAATGATATCTAAATCAAATATAGGAGAAAATGGTGGCTCTAGCACTAGTTTTGACCCACCAGTTGAAGGCCAAGGTGTGTATAATAGAGAAAAGCCATTGGGTTGAACATTTAATTCACTGGTGGATATATAGATAGAGAATATTGTACAACCCAGAACTATATTCTAGGATCCATAACAGCTTGCTGTAAACTGGTAATGGTGATAATCCTGCATTACATTTGCCTCAAAGCAGCTGTAGACACTATAAGGGAAAATGTAACATATAGAATCACTATAAGGCTCATATAAATCAATTTAAGGTCCAACAGGCATAATTCTTTATAAATATGTCAACTGATAAATCCTGTTGCTTACCAAAGCCGGATAACTTTTGCACATGTATATTCCGTTTCCATATATGTTTTAAATTGAATCCATCATGGCTAACTTGTATATGAACTGGGTTAAGCCAGTTTTCAATACAGTAGGGCAAAAACATTAATATAGAATTCCAGTTTCAGAAATGTGCATTAGTCCTATAAGTATGTTATGAATTTTAGCCTTTGAAGTAGCCTTGGCACCCAACTGTCAGTAATCCATCAGCGAGCCATAAAAATGCCATAGGTCTGCAGATCTGTTGTAAAATGAGATGGGAACATCTGTCTGTTCTCACTTTATTATTCCTACACTGTGAAATATGACACAATATATGAACAGTTTTGAATTTTATAGATACGAAAAAGACAAAGTAAGCAATCAAACTGATCAAGATGTTGTTAGGAATTGTAAAAAGAAAGGAAAAAGAATTGGTACACGATGTACAAAGTCAACACCTGCTTTTACAGTGAGAGATGGCCAGTTTGATTTCAAATCACAGAGACAGGCAGGCATGTTTCAGCCCTTCCGTAAATAAGGGTTTAATTGGAGCCACAGTGAGAGCCTAGATGGGATGCAACATTAAAGCCAGCAGCTTTAATTCTAGACGAAGGGTGGAAATGGGAGGTGAAATTGAATGGAATAAACTAATGGAAAGAAATGATGCAAAGAATAAAAAGACTAACATTCAAGTAGGCCCTGAGGTCATGGGATTCATTAGGCATCACAGACCCTAGGGGAAAAAGTGAAGAATATGGATGTACAATGAGATGAAGAAAGTAATCATAGATACAAAAAAAAGATATAAAATAGAAAAGCAGGATGAGCTCACAGAACTCTGTTAGAATACTCTGGCAAATTACAGGAGAAGCAACGGCAAAGAACGAAGTGAAATTTTTAGAAGAAGACAAGCAGTAAAAAACTGTTCTGAGTGCAAAAAAAGAGGAAAGGTCAAGAGATAAAGTACAATGAGAGCTGATATAAGAGCAATAATTTATTGACAATAGCTTCAGACTTGGCTAATGGGGAAAAGGAAGAAATGGATCGTCCTTCTCATCATTCAAGAAAAAAGTATGCAGGAAAGATGCCAATATCCAATGCACATTCTTTTTAAAGGACAAAGAAAAAATATATATGGCAGAAAATTATTATTACTCCAATAGCAGATGAAGAAATTAAACAATTGCAGGAATGCAAATGTCCAGATTTAGACCACTCCAGACTGTGAAAGGAAGGTCATAACAAAGCACAAGGCTCCACAGACTATAAAATTATTATCATATTGTTTATTCATGAAAACATAGTGAAGAAAACCTAGTGCTCATCTTTCAGATTTCAGTGAGTTACTCTGAAATAATGGAGTTGTGGATTACAGCTAGTCTACTATCCTTTCCCCGCCCCCTCAGTTTAAGGAACAGAGCTGGTGATATTTGATCACCTGTAAAGAACTTCAAGACTGAAGATTCCACTGTCGGAAAATGTGAATCATTCAATGTGAAACTAAAACAACAAATTAGCTTTGTTGGGCGGGGGTGTCACAGAAATTCTGGGTCTTTGAGAATGTTCTAGCACTCTGATATATTGTCGCAACACCTCCATTTTGTCCCTACACCTCCATATTGTCTTTCTTTAGCTGCCAAGCTGGCAATGGCTAGTAGCAAATAGCAATGGTGCTTGGCTATCCAAGTCTCCATCCACATTCCATTGAAATGAAGATCAGAGATAGTCCAAGCTCACACGGTTCCCAGATGTCCCAATCACCACTTCACCACAGGGCAATCAAGACAAGACCTAGACACTCATAAATGGACAGTAGCGAGAGCCCTGTGTGCCTTTGCAACTTTCCCATCTAGTTCCTGCTCAACCAAGAAGCCCCCAGCAGCCCTTTCTGGTACCTCCAGCCCTATCTGGTATCTCTGGTACCTCCAACCCTTTTGATTCTCATGGAACTTATTATTACTATTATTATTAGCATCCTAGCCTTTTGTTTTCTTCACAGTATAGTTGTCTTTGGAATCTGGTGTTTGGTGTGCTCTCAGATGTGGTAAAGCAGGCAGACACTCTGCCTGGCCAACTCTTCGAACTCCCATCTTTGAGAAGAAATGTCATGATATGTTCTTGGCCAGTTGGAGACCTTCTGTTACTTGGGAATACCTGCTCTCCTGATCAGCATCCTGAATGAACGGCTTTATTCTAACCTGTCACACATGTGGAGATCCTATTTCTAAGAGCTAATAATGTACTTTAGGACTAACAGCAGAGCTGCTCTCTGAAGTGTATTCTGGTTGCAAAGGGATTTTTTTATAAAAAAATGTTTTTCTTTTAAATAAATCACAGATGAACCATCATCATTTTAAATATTTGTAGGCTGCTGGGGGGGGGGAGGCAAATGACCATGTAAATCATCTTGCAGTCAAAACTAAGAGAAAGCACAGTAGTACAAAATTATAAAACTTCATCATATTAGATGATAACAGTTTGAGCTATGAAGTGGTCAATTATGAACCTTTCCCTATTTAGAAGGTAAATATTTGGGAGAAAGGTCAGTGTCTCCGGCAAAAAATGATTCTTTTTCAATCAGCCATGCATTTATAGATTCCCTAAATACTCTTTTGCTTAGCATGGAAAACATTTTGATGTTCCTAGGAAGACAAACAAATATCAAGAAGGAATTGCCCAGATGATCTTCAAAGAAAGAAACTATTTACATGAGCTATTTTAAAGTAACAAACAAATGTTGCCTATCATTTGTGCACAGATATTATCTTACTTCTGCAGTTTGCACTCAAGTATATTTTTAAAAAGTCTGCTTTCACTCTAAGCCAATAATATACCAAATCAACAATGCACATTTCACTCTTCTCTGAACTACCATCATCTACCAGCATTAAGTGCATATATTTTCCATGCATCTTACAATCACTAAATCAAAGATACTGGGCTGATTAAAATGCTTTTCTAAGTATCCCCCCCCCAATCTGGATCTTACTTGCTTACCCCAATCATAAAAAATGTTATTATCTAACAGCACCAGGTACATACATTTTCCATAGTTATTATTTATCACTAAATCAAAGATACTTGGCTGATTAAAATACTTTTCTAAGTTTTATTGCAAACTGAAACATATTTACCAACTCTAGTCTTAAACAAGAATCTTTGTTCTGCATTTTGTGGAGACAAACATTTCTGCACTATTATGCTGCCATCACCTATATAATTGTGAAATGGCCTCAATCATCAGGAAAAACCATTTTGGACCACTTGGCAAGCTCCATCACAGTCATTTGCTAAGCCATTATACCAGGACCAAAACCAGGAGAAACTCACATCCAATATTCGGCTCCACAACTTTCCCTTCTACCCCTCTTCACAGAGCACAAAATGCCCAGGCATAAATAACCAAGGAAGGAATAGTGAGGGTTTCCTTTTCGTAATACAGAATGCTGTAGTCAGGCATGAAAAGTGGATTACATATTTATTGCTGAAATAGATCCCCATCATTTTAAAGATGACAAAAAAATCAAACATAGATGTAGATGACAGGTTGCTAACCCCCATTTTAGGGGGGCACAACTTACCTTTCCCGCCCCGACCTGGCCACAGTGATCCATGCGACGGTCATCTCCAGGCTTGACTACTGTAATTCGCTCTACGCGGGGCTGCCCTTGAAGCTGTCCCAGAAACTCCAGCGGGTACAGAACGCTGCAGCGAGGCTCCTCACGGGGTCTCTGCCATGGGAGCATATTCACCCAGTGCTTTTCAAGCTGCACTGGCTCCCGGTGGAGTACAGGGTCAGATTTAAGGTGCTGCTTTTGACTTTTAAAGCCCTTCACGGCCTAGGACCCTTGTACCTACGGGACCGCCTCTCCTGGTATGCCCCACACTCTAGTGGTCCCAGGCCCTAAGGAAGTTAGATTGGCCTCAACCAGAGCCAGGGCCTTTTCAACTCTGGCTCCAGCCTGGTGGAACGCCCTGCCTCATGAGACCAGGGCCCTGCAGGATCTGATTTCTTTCTGCAGGGCCTGTAAGACAGAGTTGTTCCACCTGGCCTTTGGCTTGGAGCCAATTTGATTCCCTCCCTCCCTCCCTCCCTCTCTTTCTTTTTTCTTTTCCTTCTCCTCCTGCGATGAGGCTACATTTTAATATTTTAATGTTCCATTATTTTAATGTTGTATTTTATTTTTGTTTTTAAGTTGTAATCATTCATCTTGTTTTTATTATTGCTTGTAAGCCGCTCTGAGCCCGGCCTTGGCTGGGGAGGGCGGGGTATAAATAAAAAAGTATTATTATTATTATTATTATTATTATTATTATTATTATTATTTGGGAAAGAAAGAAGTTCGGAAGATCTACTGTGTTGCCCTAACACAGTACCCTATACACACACCCCAACTTGAGTCACACACTGTGGTTGTGGGACTCCTGTGGCCCTCTAGGTGTCATTGACTACAATGTCCCTCATCCCTGACCATTGACCACGTTTTCTGAGGCTGATGGGAGCTGGAGTCCAACAACAACTGGAAGCCCATGTATATTAAATTGCTGCTGAGCCATATAATTTTTGTCCTTTGGATTAGTTAAAAGGCAATATAAGAAAAGAACAAGAGCGATGCTCCTTGGAAACTAGAGCTGATTGAAATTGGCTCCCAAATTTCTCTACCTGATTTGCAGGTAGCAAAATTGAGGAAGGGCAGAAATGTCTACAGAAATATAGATGCAGAATTTTCAAACAGTTTGTCTTTTCTGAGTTCAGCTGAACTAATAATGAATGAAACTATATTGAATGAAACTATGTTGTTAGCTCTTACCAGAGGGTGAAGGATAAAATGGGCAGGAGGGTCTTACCCATAGAGGCTAGTGGTACGGGGCATCAGGGTGCCAAGTTCTGGAGGGCGCCAGGGAAGAGGCGGAGGATGGACGCGGCACCTCCCAGCATCAGCTCGCCACCCTCACTGGCCTCCGCAATGCCGCACCGAAGCAGCACCACACCCAGAGCCTCTGTCTGCCATGGTCACCACGGCATGAAGTGGCCAACTGAGCCAGGAGGCGCCCTGCCGGAGAAGCCGCCCTCCAGCCGCTGCCTGCCTCCTCCAGCCCTGCCGGCAACACCGTCCTCCCTAAAAAACTCTGGGAAATGGGGTGAGGGGCCACCGGAGAGAGCTTTGCACCACAACGCCGGATATGCTTAAGAAGGCCCCGAAAATGGGCTAAGAGAGGAGGAAAAAGTAGAGGCCGATGCCCATTGCTTCCTTTGGCAATATTAAAATAATTTTAAATAATAAAGCTGGATCTACCACTGTGTCCTCTTAGCAAGCTGTCAAATTGCTGGAGGAGATGTTGCTAAATAAGCTCCGGGGGAGGGGGGTGAAATTCTCCAACTGTTCAGGAGAGCCCCAAAAAAGAAAATTATCACAAAGGTTATCATAAAATTATTTTCTAAGGAATTTCACCCCAGGTCTAGTACTAATGAGAATGTAACTCAGGTGGCAAGCCTAGATAGATGTGAAGCTAGGTGGTGAACTGAGCTCTCGCAGAGATAGCTGCTGTGGTACAAGCAGCTTTTGAATTTCGGAAGCAAGAATAGCAGGTTAAACAAATAAAGAAAAAAGCACCCAGCCTGCCTGAGGTTTCAGCTTTATTTATAAAATGTCAACCAAAGGACCGCAAACTGGTGGGATTTCAAGCTACTCTCTCTTCATGCCACTTCACAGTCAGTAAATTCTAGACAAACAGTATCAAACCAGACAAAACAAGCCAGAAGCAGGACAGGGAAGCTCTGCTGTCTCCAGGGCATCCTGTCCTGGCTTCTGGGCAGTGAACCTGCTCTCACCTTTACAAATGAAGCATTTCATAGATATTTAAAAAAACAAAGAACAAGACTATTTTCCCCTTGGTGCTGCAAGAAGCTCAAAACACTTAAGCTTGAATTGGAGCACATGTTCCAGAAAGTGATAGCCAGCCATCATTTTTAAAATCCAAACAACCAGTTTTCCCTTTTAAGTTCTCAGCCTCCAGTATGTTTACTCTTACCTCTCCTCCCCACTTACACACAAACACACACACACACCATGGAATTTGTGTATCTCTGCCTGGGATAACTGTTCTCTGCTTGCTTCCACATGCTATCGCTGTTCTCTTTCTGCAAGGGTGTCTCTTTGCCCATAAAGTAGCCACGGCTTGCAGATAGGGATCTGGGAAGTCGGGGCACCCAGTTGCATAGCATCCCAACTGGATGAAGTCCCTGTTGAGAATTAACTGTTTATCCATAGGAGTTCCTTTTCAGACATCTACACTCAACATGTAACTGTCACAGATGGAGCTACTCTGGGCATGGGAAATCATGAGTGGGCCCGGTCAGTGGAGAGTAGACATGCATCAGAAGAACTCTGCTGGATCAAACCAGTGGTACCATCTAGTCCAGCATCTCGTTTCCTACTCTGGAAAACCATGTGCATTTCAAACAGGAAGGCAGCAGTCCTCCCCCATGGTTGTTCTAAAGCAGGGGTCAGCAAACTTTTTCAGCAGAGAGACCTTGTGGGGGGTCGGACTATATTTTGAAAAAAAATTGAATGAATTCCTATGCCCCAGAAATAACCCAGAGATGCATTTTAAATAAAAGGGCACATTCTACTCATGTAAAAACATGCTGATTCCCGGACCATCCGCGGGCCAGATTTAGAAGGCGATTGGGCCAGATCTAGCCCCCGGGCCTTAGTTTGCCTACCCATGTTCTAAAGCAGCTGGACCTGGTAGCTGCATAGAGTCATCGTGAATAGCCACCATTTACACACACTTTTCCTCCATGGATTAGCCTGTCCCCCTGCTGATCCAAGTGGGCGCTGTCATTGCATCATGTGCTTGTGATTTCCATCATTTAACTACACACTGCATGAAGGACTTCCTTTTGCCTGTCCTGAATCTCCCATCATTCAGCATCACTGGATGATCCCAGTTCTAGCATTATGAGGGAGAGGAGTTTATGCCTCACCATGCATAATTGTGTAGTAAAAATCTTATCATGCACACAGACAACCACCCTTTTCTGAAACTAAAACACAGCCTGTCATAGTCTCTCCTTGTACGAAAGGTCTCCTTCTCTACATCATTCACAGCTTTACTATAACCTTCCTGAGACATGGTGACCAGAAATATACATAGGATTCCAAATAACAGACTGTCATATTTTCCAATCCTTTCAAAATAATCTCTGGCATAGAATTTACCCTTCAGGAAAACTTTGGAATTTCATCCTTCAGCTTCGCAGAGCCTTCCTTATAAACAACAACAGCCTATTATCCCAGAATGGCTGCTGAAGAGTCTCTGTTGCCTCTTATGATTGAATTGATGATGCATCTTGAATGTACATCTTCATAAATTAACAGGCTTAAAATCAGTTCCACTTATTAGACATGCGTTCTAACCGGAAGAAATGTGATTGCAGATAGAAAATAAGAGTAAAACAAACAATGGAAGGGGTAATGGCATCCATGTGGAGAGCTATGGAAAGAGTACTAAACTAGCCAGCATTTCATCAGACCACTTCTTATCTGCACTACACACTGTGTTATGCTTCAGCATAATGGAAGCAAGCAATGACATTGCAACTCAAAAGTGTACACAATCTTGAAAAATTCATAAGTCTCAAGCTCTGTTGCTACTACCCTGCCACCTGTCGAGGTTGAAATCCTATGCACACACTTACGAGAGAGTACAGTCCATTGAATATAGTGGGACTTACATCCAAGGAAACATACACAACATCACATTGCACATCTCAAACAGGCATCAGTCACAGAGTACAGGATGCATTACAGTTTGATGAGCAGTAGCCTTTAGAGCAGCTGTGAAGGACCAGCAAAGTGAAAACTTGCTAAAGATGGAAGGGAACAAAGAAAACCCAGGAAATGCAGGTCATGATAGCCTAATTGGCCTTTTCCTACTAGAGTGTTTTGACTGTTTTTATTTTAGAATTCTTGTGCTATTAATTAATCAACCTGATCATCACCCACTCTGAGCTGTCCAAGGATAAGACCTGCTAACTACTAGGGCTATAAACCATATGTCCTATTTCTTTTCCCAGCAGTCTTACAATGCGTGCCATACTTAACATCACATGTGGCAGCACTTATGTAAAATTGCATGTTTAAAAAATAGCTCAGCAAGCTACAACAACAATACTAACCTAAAATGCACTGAGATGAGTTTGACCCCTTTTGCTTCAGGAAATCGCTGGCACAGTCCCAAAGCTTTGTAAGCAAAAGCCTGAGGTTTTACTGGTGTTTTCACACCCTTCCAGCACTGGACACAATCCAGCCCAAGTCAAGCACTTTGTGTCCGCTGAATTCACTGGGAGAAAGTTAAGCACACATTTAACTCTTCCATTAACATCAGTACCAAAAAGAATATGCCCAACTTGGGCTGGATTTTGGCCTTTGACTCTTTCAAGGCATCAGAGACCTTAAGGATTCTTGCACTGTAAGACAAGTCCATGGCTTGTTTGTATAAAATGTATGTGATAAAGATGAAGGGGAAATATGCTCATCTTAGCAACCACCAATATTATATCAAAATGAAAGCTAAATACAAGCTAATTTCCCCTTTGGGCTCAGCACCTGTTTTATGAGGCTTTGATCCTACATTTGTAATATTACTAATTTCCCTTTCTGATACTTTGACAACATGTTTGCTTAATCTGTAGATGATGTTCATTCTCAAATATAGGTAAATGATGGCCTCATTACATATTTCCCATGATTTACTAAACAATTCTTTTAGCTGTTTATCTTTGCTAAAGCAGCAGCTGCGCAATCAGGGTTCTCAAGCCACAAGTAGTCCTTGTCAAGAAATCCCTTAGTAATCTCCTTGGTCCTTTACCTGGTTTCTTGGCTCTTATGCTGCCCAGTGCAGATTTAGTTCAAAGTGAACACCTGGGCTTAGAAACACCCTGCAAAGCCAGAGAAGGGCTCACAGGAGTTCAGATTTGCAGGAATTCCAAAGGAAGATGCCCAAACCTCCAGAGTGATCAGGTCTAATGGTTTATCAAAGAAGGGTATAAACTTACAGCAAAGGTCCGAAGGCTTCCTCCTCTACCTGGCTCACAGCATTCCGTGGGGCAGACTCCACAGCAAGGAGATGGCTTGTCCACACCCAAGTAAAGAAGCACACAATCTCTACAGCACCAGGCAGGCTATGTCACATGGGAACACAGGTGGCTGGCATTAACCATTACCTCCTCCTCTAGCTAGGCCTATGAGCTTAGTGCTACACTTATTAGCTCAGTGCTACAGCTGCTACCAATTAGGTAGGGGTCACATACCTAATTTTAGTTTTGTCTCCTTCTGAATACATGGGGCAGGCATAGGCAAACTTGGCCCTCCAGATGTTTTGGGACTACAACTCCCATCACCCCTAGCTAACAGGACCAGTGGTCAGGGATGATGGGAATTGTAGTCTCAAAACATCTGGAGGGCCAAGTTTGCCTATGCCTGACTTGGGGTAATACCACATGTGCAACTCAGCAATGCAGACTCTTGTGCCAGCCCTGAAGAGCTGCTTCCAATCCGTGTAGACAATACTGAGCTAGGTGGACTAGTAGTCTTCATACAGCTTATTAACTTCTTATGTTCTGTGGAACAAGTCTCTAGTTTCAAAAAGCACACTTGCAGCACCATTTCAAGCAGTCTCCAGTGGCCATATCATCAAAAGCCTTCTTAAGATTGACTGCAAGCATCTTCTACAGATGCAACCCATGTTTTGTTTATGCCCCTGGCTCCCTTCCGAACACATAGAAAATGTCATAGAAAAGGCACAACGTAATGCAGTATTCAGCTTGGTGTGCCAGGAGCTTGCTACAGTGCCCTGGCCCTCCCCAGCAAAGAATGGGACACTTCTGATAGTTAACTCTTTATTGACACAAAAAAACACTTGCAGCAGCTTCCATGGTGCTCCGGATACACACACACACACGTCTAGCCTCTAAGCATCTTTCCACAAATCTAGGCCCTGGGGAGCAGTTGCAGCAACAAGGAGACAACCCCTCCCATCCTTGCAAGTTTATATACCCACTCCTGATGGTTTACTTGCCCATAACCTGAGACCTTTCCTGCACAGAATTCGCCGTTGTTCTTCCTGCTTCAAGCCCCTCCTTATTCTAGGAGACAGTGGGGTGGAGGAAGGTGGGGAGACTACTGGCCCATATGTTGACTAAACAGCCTCTTCTCCTTCTGCCACATCTGGTGTGCTTTTCTCCATCTCGGACTGCCCTGAGTATCCCTCCTTCCCTGGCTCCTGCCTTGCAGGAAACATCAAACCCCATAAATCACTGGTCCCCTCATCCGGGTCACTCTTCTGGTCCCCTGCCTCTGGCCCACACTCTTCAGAGTCCTGCGAATCCCTGGCATACAGTGACTCATCCAGGAGATTTTTTAATTTATTTTTTACACTCAGTATCAAATTAACTTTTACATAAAACAGGATTGCTCTTTTTGATTAAGCAGGACCCCATATGATCAATGAGAGGTCAGGGAGTCTCTAGTTAAAAATGCTGATTAGCTTTAATTTTAAACTTGGATTGAACCAATGTTGAACCAGAAAATAACAACCAATTAATTAGGTTGCAGATGGAACAAACTGTGTCTTTTTTTTTTTTTTTTGGCTTCTTTTTCTCTGTTAATGGAAAGTGATAATCACCGTGCTTGATAATGTTAAAGAGATTTGAATGAATGCGCTGTTACTTTCATGGGTTTATTCCAGTTGCAACTTGTATGGTGATAAATGAGAAGGCTCTCTTAATGAAATAATTAGAGTACAGTTTCTAAAATGGCAGAGCAATTGAGATCAGAATTAAAATAATCCTGTCAATTATGAACATTCTGTAATTTTGATAACTTAAAGGCATGTGATTTTTTAAAAAACACAAGCAAACTTTGGTATTAATCACAACAAAAAAGTTGATCTTCCTTAAGATGTCTCAGTTTAAGCAAGAATGAGAAAGACACAGATAGAGGAAGCTAGGTTTTGGGCTCTATGAGAATCTTAGTGTGCTGGATGTATCCCTATAGATTTGCATACTCTCCAACATTTCTACAATGAAAATAGGGACATCCCATTCTATAATGATAATTTTACTATTTATACCCTACACATCTTACGGGGTTGACCCAGACACTCTGAACAGCTTCCAACATATATAAGAATGTAATAAAACATTAAAAAAAAACCTTCCCAATACAGGATTGCCTTCAGATGGCTCATGGGTTGGATAGCTCCATACCCTCCAACATTTCTCCAATGAAAATAGGGACACTGAAAGGAAAGGTGGGGCATTCCATGATCAAATCAGAAACCAGGATGGCTTCTCTAAATCAGGGACATCCCTGGAAAATAGGGGCACTTGGAGGGTGTGGATCTGATGAGGGAGCAGTGGCTGTGTCTCCACCTACATTCTTCCTGTATACCATAAATATGGTAATTATTGAAAACACCATGAAAACTGGTGATTTCCTGCCCAAGGGAATCAAATGTGCAGAAGCACTGTGCCCCTTGACATTTTCACTGCTCAAAGAAATAGGTTGTTATGAGCTTAAGGTTTCTTGATTACAAAAGAATGGACAGCTAATATGTAGCAATGTATTTTAATAAAAGAACTCTCCTGTTCATTGATTGCTAGGAAATCTCTTCACTGATGCAGTTAGAGAGGGGCATGTCCTTCAGCAATCTCACTTTTTAAATAATTCAGTTTTGCAGTTTGAATATAGAGAGAAACAAAGTGTTAAAGATGTTTAGCAAAGGTTAACAAGAGTCTAGGGCAGGGTTTCCCAAACTTGAGCCTCCAGCTGATGTTCGACTATAACTCCCATAATCCCTAGCTAGCAGGAGCAGTGCTCAGGGATGATGGGAATTGTAGTCCAAAAGCTACTGGAGACCCAAGGTTGGGAAACCCTGGCCTAGAGCACTGGCTAAAACAGTGGCTCTCTGAAAATGTGATTTAGGATCAGCTATTTTGCTGCCTATTTTCAAGAGCCTATTTACTTCTATGCATTGCTTGTATATGTGTAATTACAATAAACGTT
The DNA here is from genome assembly GCF_964270895.1 of Podarcis filfolensis. Taxonomy (NCBI): domain Eukaryota; kingdom Metazoa; phylum Chordata; class Lepidosauria; order Squamata; family Lacertidae; genus Podarcis; species Podarcis filfolensis. Next base: position 55,079,635 of record NC_139608.1, read on the forward strand.
ACAAAGACACCACAAACCTCCAGTATTTTCCAAACAGAAACTGAACTCTGCAGCATAGCCCCTGGATGTCTCACCACTGGGGAAAGCGGGTGGCAGCATGTTAGCACTGGTGTGAGATACACTGATTCTTTGAAGAGAACTGCAAGCTGCCAAATGATCAAAGATTAAGCAAATACTAGCACTCCTGAAAATAAGACTGTCAAGATAGCAGTTTCCAAGACAAACCAAAGCAATTCTGGAGATGCCAAATACCTCCCATACACAGAACGGGAACAAGCCTGAAGTCCCACTGTGAGGAGGTGAGAACCTCATTTGATCAACAGTTACAAAGGGTCAAAGCTGACTCATAGGCCCAGCTGCAAAGCACCCAGTTGGGGGTGGTTGAAGAGGTGGGTGAGCAGCTGGCGAGCTTGGAGTGTGGATTATTGAGGTCAATTGCTAAGAATAAACAAACTGTCTCTGCCCTGGAGCTGGTCAGCATAAATAAGGATGAAAAGCAGGAGGAACAGCCTCAGGAACTGGAAAACTGCTGGGAGAAGACTGTGCCAAAGGAAAAGCAGAAAGGACACAGGTTAGAAGCCTGGAGGCAAAGGCAAAGAGAAACTCAGTTTAGACGCTCCGCCTTGTGTTTCCATGAAAGCGGATGGAATACGACTGGCACTTTCCTTTAACAGAATGGAAGGCAACATCTCAAGATGATGGTCAACCAGATTCTACCCCAAAACCCAGAGACAGACCCTATGAAAATGTCCCTATTTTCATGGGAGAAATGTTGGAGGGTATGGAGTTATCCAACCCCTGAGCCGTCTGAAGGCAATCCGGTATAGGAAAGTTGGGTTTTTTTAATGTTTAATTTTTTTTAATGTTTTTCTATATGTTGGAAGCTGCCTAGAGTGCTGGTGCAACCCAATAAGATGTGTGGGCTATAAATAGTAAAATTATTGTGATGGAATGGGACATCCAGTGCTTTTTTTCTTGGGGGGGGGGGACGCAGGGGTTCGCATACCCCTAAACAATTTGTGAATCAAAGTTTGGCATCATTGAGGGGCAGTATTTCAATATGAGTAGGAAAATGAGAGTAGCCCTAAATATTTTTTAGGGGGAAAAAACACTGGGGACATCCCTATTTCATTGGAGGAATTTTGGAGCAGTGGCGGAGGAAGCCGCCCGGGTGCCTGGGGCAGGGCAAGCCAGCCACAGGAGCGGGGTGCACCACAGGGCCTGCCTCCTCCCACTCAGCAGCCCTGGGGAGGAGGCAGCAGGCAGACCTTATGGGCAGCGCGGAGCCTATGCATGCCCAAGCCAAGCCACCGCATCTCTCCCTGGAGAGACGTGTGGCTCAGACACGCTGCAGGCCCCATGGTGAGTGCCACCTGGCATTTTGTCACCCCCCTCAGTGGTGACACTTGGGGAGTCCGCACCCACCACACCCCTTTCCTCCACCCCTGTGTTGGAGTGCATGCAGAGACTGCTGATATATGGATAAGGATTAACAAAAGGAACCTGAACCCAGATGAAATGTCACTGTTGAGGGTCCAAGAAGTCTTTGAAAGATGTGGTTGCTTGTTCTAAACTGTGTGACACAACCCAGTGAAAAGAACACCTTCATACCAGGTATCACTTCTGTTGCAATGGAATTCACTTTTAATGACCTGCCATTAATGACCTGTCATTTGGTTTATTCTAACTTTCTGATATTTTTCTTCAGCCTTATTTTGAACCACTCTGCTCAACAGTATGAATTAGACAGCCATGTTTCCACCTTAATGTGTAATTCTGTCCTATGTACAGCTACTTTAAGGGCACAGGCTTTGGTTGCAAAAGTAGGCTTGTGCCTCAGCTACCTCTTTTTATAGGAAATGAAGCAGTGCCAGAAATACACAGATAATGTTTATAAGCCAATTTTACACAGATATTATTGAATTAACTGTTCCATGAAGCAGCATTCTATGACAAACCGTTCTGCATGCTGGATTTCTCAGGTACATTTCCTTCAGTGTGGGCTAAAATAATGATGTCTCTCAGACATTGTTACTTGAATGCTAACAGCTCTTTCCCCCCCCCAGCCCCCACCGCCTTGAAATCATTTTTACATTCTTCTCAAGGAAAATGTGAGATGCTCCACTGAAATAAAGGCATTTGCCCATTCAGAACCACTCAGTGACATTACCACTCATACGTGCATTCCAAGAGTCTCTTCTTCAGGGCTTTAATGAGGCATTGCCGAATATGCTGTATGTTTACAAAAGGCCTAACAGATAATGACTTTAAAAAATGCAGAAGTGCAGCTGCCAGCGCAAACGGCCATAACACCAATTATCTCAGCAGCACTTAGTCATTATGTTGATTCAAAGGCAAAACTGATCCAGTGGGTGGTTTTCTTCTCTTGTGTGGGGGAGTGGGGGAAATGGGTGAGTTCCTCTCTCCTTATTCCCCAGATTCTTTGTATTTCCTATTAGATCTTTCCCCAGCTGGATACACTATTAATTCCCGGGCAAGTTCTCAGAGGAGGCTTTAGACAGATAAAAACAGACAATAGGGATATAAAAACAAATATGGTCTCCCTCCAATATTTAGCGGGGTAATGATCACATGCATTATGCTAGGGGCATGCTAACTTCCAATAACACAAACCATATGGGTATCACTCTCTGCATGAAGTTCTTTCTGCTAAGCAGCTTTCATGCAGTTCAGGGGGGGGGGGGACATTCTGTTCAAACTTCCTAGGAGTCACTTCAAACAAAAGATTTATCATGTGCCTTGGCACCCATATCGCCATAGGCATGAAAATATTAGCAGTCAAATGGAATTTGTGCAGCCCCTAATGACCACAGATATGCAAGTGTTTCCCAGAACTGTGCTTCCTTGAGCACCAAGTAGGAAATCTATGCTTTCAAACACCTGTCAACAGCCACGATCCAAAAAAAAACCCTCCAAAAAGTATGATAAAGTTATGACAGATTATTATGAAAACCTATTTTGGGGTATCTCTGATAAATTATTATATAGGGACAGGCTAATCCAGTTTTTGCTTTTTTTCTAAAAACAAAAACCTGAAAATTGAAATATGTATTTTGGGAATTATTTTCTAAAAACATACTCATTTTTTAACCTATTTTCTCTCCACTTATGCATTTCTAAATATATTTTATCCTAAAGTATGAATATTGTAACACATTTTTTGTCTTTTTTTGAGCCAAAAACCACATCACAAAATTCAAAATAGTGCAAAATCTAAAAGGAAATGATGTTCCATTCCACATATAGCATAATCCTAAAGACGTCTGCTCATAAGTAAGCCCTATGTAAGAAGTGTTAGGACTGCAGTGTGGCTCAGGTCAGTTCATACTGGAATCTGCAAAAATGGAATCCCTCAGGTATGCTCATTACAATACAACTAGAAGTATTCTGAAATGCGTTATAGAACTAATTTATTGTGCAGTTGTACTTTTGTATTTTTCAATGCATAAAAAGATATTTCATCACAATTATATTTTTGTGTAGAACAGATTGATTTTGTAATTCAGTTCCAGGACGACTTCCAGCTCTACAGCAATTTATCAGAGAGATATCCTAAATTAGTGCCTGTAGTATTATAATTTATCAAATAAATACATACACCATCTATCACTTGTCCATTTTTCATCAACAAAGTAAAAATGAAAAAAACATAATTCCTTCAGTCTGGAATTCCATGTCAGAATCTGTCTCACATATCTCAGAAGTAAACAGGAAGCCTCTTACACCAGGAATAGATCAGCTGATTCATCTGCCGATGGCCACAGCATCTATTGCTACCTGTCAAACATATGTCACAGCTGGAAGACATTAGATAGATGAAAAGCACAGATATGTTTAGAGTCCTATGACGGAGAGACATTCATACTGAAAGGAAATGGAACAGTGACATGAGTTTAAACTCTCCCCAGGATAGCAAGTAACACTTCCAAAGGGAAAAAAAGAAAACCAGCAGTGTACATTTACCAGAGATATATGTTTGCATTACAAGTTAAATAGCAGCACTTAAAAAAATAAATCTGGCCTAGAGGGTCGTTTCAATGAGAAAAATGCTCTTGCAAGTAGACATTCTGTGTTTTCTAAGGCATGAAATCGGTGCAGTGTTAAGAAAAACTGTGTGCTTGAACTGTGAAACCACTGAGCACTGCCTCAGCAGGGGTTATGGATGTATTTAATTCCAAAGTCCCTGGGTGGCAGAGCTGCAATAATGAATGCTGCGGCTGGACAAGTAATATCAATAATTAATGGTCAGTTTGCTAATCTCGAAGCAAATTCTCATGAAAATGGGCAAAGCACATTTTTATTCATGGTGCAGATGTTCTCACCCTCGAACACCTGCAGGATTTCAAAAGGATGCTTTCAATGAATAGGGACACAGGAACCTGCCTTGTATCAAGTCAGACTATTGGTCCACCTAGCTCCGTGCTCCCTACACCAGGGATGTGGGACCTGCAGTCCTCCAGATATTGTTGGACTACAGCTCCCATTATCCCTGAGCATTGGCCATCCTGGCCGGGGCTGATGGGAGTTGCAGTCCAACAAGATCTAGAGGGCCATATGTTCTCCGCCTCTTATCTCCACTGACTGTCAGAAGTTTCTAGGGTTTCAGACAGGGGTTTTTCCCAGCCATACATAGAGGTGAGGGAGATGGTGAACATACAATGGAGTCTGATTAACATGGCAAGCTAGTTGACACATATAGCAACCACAACATGGTGACAATATTAAATAGCTTTCATGTGGTGGCTTTGAGAAGACCTTCCTTAATTACCTGGGGTTCACTGCTGTTAGAGAAGGGATCTTGGATTAAATCATTTTCAACCCAAGGACCACATTCTATCGAGGGCATTTTGCCAGTGCTGGGCAGGATCAGGAGGCAAAAGTGGCATGGTCAGAGCCTATAGTGAGTGTGATTCATATTTTTACAATACACTACATTCCAGCTTTGCAGAGGTGTCTACACACGCAAACACACATCTCTCTCTCTTTGATCCTGACAAGCAAGAGGCATTATCCCAGATCAGTAACATCTTCTATGTTACTGTAACGTATTCTCTGAGGTCTAGCTCCAAGGGATTTCTGGCGATTCCCTCACTGTGAGAAGTGAAGTTACAGGGAACCAGGCAGAGGGTATTTTCAGTAGTAGCGCCTGCCCTGTGGAATGCCCTCCCATCAGATGTCAAAGAGGTAACAATTATACAGCCTTCTGTAGGCAGTCCTGTATCGGGATGCTTTTAATGTGTGATGTTCTGTTGTGTTTCCATTCTGTTGCAGAGTAACTGGGGCAACTCAGTCAGATAAGTGGGGTACAAAAAACAAATTATTATTATTATTATTATTATTATTATTATTATTATTATTCTAGCAAGGCAAAAGCAGAGCAGAGTTGGTGAGGGGTGTGGCCTGGGTCAAGGCCTGGGGGCATGATAGAGAGGCTTAAAGAGTTGCATTTGGCCCCCAGACCTGACATCCCCCACCCTAACTAAAATAGTAACCTAATGTATTTATTTTAAACATTAATGCCAATGTTACTTCAGTTTAGACTATGGACAACTGAGCACTGGTGAATTACAGTATAGACCAGGGGTTCACCAACTGTGGCTGCTGACCCCAAGTGGTCCGCAAGCTTCATTTAAGTAGTCCACTGTGAAGACTAGTGGGAGCAGCACCCTAAATACTCATTGATTTAAATTGCATTTTTATTGGTTCTTTATTTCTTAAGTTGTATTTTATTATTTATTGTTGTATTTTATGTTGCATTTGATGGCATTCAAATTGTAATACAATATAGGAAATGAAAGAAACAAAGAAAATGCCATTAAAAGCTCACAGCATCTAGCACAGCACATTACAAATGCCACAACAGGAAGAAAAATCATTAAGTGGTCCACCAAGACTCTCAGCAATTTTCAAGTGGTCTATGGGGGAAGGAACCTTGGGAATCACTGCTTCAGAGCAAGCTGAAATTGTATATACTAGAGGAATTTGTTTTAATGTATATGACTTTTTTTAAAAGGGGGGGGACTACTTTCATTAAAAAACAACAACACACCTTTTCATTTCTATGGTTACTTGGCTTTTCCTTTCTGGTGTACACTGAGACTAGCTAATAGTAAGGACAAAAACAATGCAATAGTGGAGATAATGGAATAAGCACATGAAACCCTTATTGCAAAGTAGTCACTTTGTGGCTACATTGTCAACAAAGAGTTCACTTGAAATACTTTTGTTCTGGTTTTGCTGGAAGCAATAACTCAAAGGAGTTGACGGTACAGTGAAATGGAAGGAAATGCAATACTACAATCATTTTAGAAGCTACTACAAATTAAAGTCATAGTCAGAGTTCCAATTTAAAAAGAAATGAATCATACCAGACAACAGGAAAAGCATAAAAACCTTTGAGGAACATAGGAAGTTGCTTTATACCGCATTGAACCATTGATGCCCTTTGCTCAGTATTTTCTGCACTGACTGGTAATGGTTTTCCGGGGTTTCAGATGGGGACACTGCCACTCTCACCTGGAGATGCTGGTGATACAACCTAGGACATTTTGCATGTAAAGTGCTTTACTACTGAGAGATGGCCCTTCCCCTTTTCCCAACCTTTGTGTTGTTGGGCATTCAAAGGGAGAGTAACAGTATTTCTTAGGAGATTGTTCCACAGGCAGGGTGAGCTCACCTGTGCTTTGAAGAGCACAATTTCCTGTGCAGAGGACTTAAGTTCACTCTGCTTGGATGAGCGAAGGGTCTCTATAGAAGATCAAATGACCACACAGAGTTTGGGAGCTGGGTCAGTGGAGTCTGATACTGACACTCCTTCCTGCATTTGTTTCACCTGATAAGCCATCTGCTAAGTATTATGATGCTCTGCCAGTCCTGCACATCAAGTCACTGGTACGTTTAAAAGTTGGCAACCCTATGTACACAAGTCCAGGATGATAACAGAAAAGTCCATGCTTCTACTTCTTATTGATGCCACCTCTTATGGTGTAGAGCAGGGGTGGAGAAGCATTTTTGGCTCCGTGGACTAGATCCCTATGAGGATCAGCCTTGCGGGGCAAATTTGAGAGAAGGGTTGCATGGCATCTATATGACATCACACAATAGACAGGTAGATTTCTTCACTTACACTTGGGCAAGCTGCAAGGAATATTGCCAGCCCTGTGCTTTGCAAGCTTCTCCATGCTACTCCTTTAAGCTCCCAATGTCAGAGGTTTCAAGGGGCAGCACAGGGAGGCTTGTGAAGAGTAGGACTGGGAGGGAAAAGCATTTTCTATTGAATGAAACTCACTTCCCACTCTTTGAACAAGTGCATTCCTATTGCCCAATAGTTGGGAGCCTTCTTTTCTCCAGCAAAGGAACAATTTGGAGACCTTTGAATCCCTACCCTACCTACCCCACACTTGACAACATGTATGATATCAGGTGTTGGGCAGGTAGCCATGGCTTCCCCAAAATGGCCTGGTGGGCCAGGTTTGGCCCATGGGTAGACATTCCCTAAACCAGGTGTAGAGATATGTGTAGCAGGTTCTTCAGTACATCTCTCAATAGGCAGGGAGGTCATGTTGCTGAGCCGAATCACTAAAAAAAATATATTCCAACTGAATGTTAACACTTTATTATTTTGGAAATGGTATGGTTAGAATTGATTTCCACCCTTGCCTTCTTCCTCTCTTTCGACATTTCTGCTGAAACACCATTCTCCCTAAGTGGTTTTCTCATGCAAGCATCATTAGCTGAAATGTTGATAGAGGAGTTTATCCAAAGTATGGAACTGAACTAATATCCAAACACTGCCTTCTGCTCTTTGCATCCTCTTAAGCTCCCCCACAACCACCACTGGCACATCAGCTGCCGGTAAAATAGAATCAGATCAATACCACAATGGATAATAGCAGCTTGATGGAAATCAAAAGGGTACTAAACTTTCAAAAGGTCTTCATCCATTTATGCAGTCCCCTGCAGAGATTGCTAAAGTATTTTCTTCCAAACTGCATTCCACAACCTCTGGCTAGCTTTACTGTGGCATTTTTAGATGTAGGCAACAATAGGTAAACTAGGTAGACATGAAATATTGTTTATTGTTATACCACTTATTGCCAGAATAGGGTTCTAAGCAGTTTACAAATATAAGAACCAATTATACAAACACTAAAATATAAACTTCCATAATTAAGATACACAATCCCAATAAAACATTAAGATATAAACATCCATACCTAAAGTATGCAACAAACAATCCGTTTTTTTAAAAAACCACAGTAATGAAAACAGGAGACAGGGGTTGGGTAATCAAGGGAATGCCTGTATAAACAGGTGTGTCTATAATATCTAAGCAGTAAACGCCACATTTTGTATGGCAGTATAATTCTCCCCATCTGGCTATGGCACCCAACATGATTCGAGACCTTTTTTCAATACACACAGGTCCTGTAATCAAAAATAGTGTTAGCTTTGTCCACAAAGCTGGATGACATTTTATGAGTGACACTTTCCTCAGACCTATCCTGAGGGAAGGTGTGTGGTGCATAGAATGAATGGATGGATGGATGAATGAGGGATGCTAGTGCTTTGTACATTGAACAAACATATTTAAGAAAAGGAAGAAGGAAGACATCTCATGGATTCTTATCAACCTCTTCTCCCCACCCTTTACAGTCCCTGTAAAAGTCTCCCAATATGCTTATTATTAATTTTTTGAAGATTCAACAAACCAGCCTCATCAACAGGGACACTGCAAGGACTTCCACTTGTGCAATGGAGTTTTCCCCCTGTGTACCTCCACAGACACCCCCCAAAAAAAAATTGGCTCTATGGGTGTCAGAGAACACCCAAAACAGGGTGCAGAGAGAGGAGGGGGGCTCATTCCACCTGGCAAGCTGAAATGTTTCAGCAGAGGGAACAATTAAGAGTGTGATGCAGTATTCCACCCTACGTATTTAACATAGAGTGTACTTTGACTATAACCATGATGACATTTGCCATCTACGAGCTTTCAGTTCTCGGGGCAAGGGCGTCAAAAAACAACACTGATCTTTATAGTGATCATTAGTGCTCTAAAGCTCCCTTCACATCAGTTGCACTAAGGGAGACCTATGCTATTAAGATGAAATAGGTCCATGATGCTGGTTCTGAGCCTAACATCTAACACTGAGTGTAGATGTCTGAGCAGGGTAGGTCTGTTTCCAACTCACACTAAGTTTAACACACAAAGATTTTCATGCCTATAGAAATTTATCTCTATTAGCCTGTCCAAATTGTTGCCTTCCAGGTTTTTTAGACTCCATTTCCCATCATCCTAAACTAACATGGCCCATGATCAGGGATTATGGAAGTTGTAGTCCAACCGTAACTGCAGGCCAAGAAGGCTGCTCTAGATGGTGTCTGCGTGGGGTGGGGGTGCAGGTTTTTTGCTACTTATTTTATAGATGCTAGACTTGCCATACATCAGCAAAATTCCTGACATGTCCTGTTTTCCTTGGGTGTGAAAATGGTGTCAACAATTTGGGTTTGTTCCCCAAAAAAGCCCAACAATTTTTGGTGGGTTTCTTTAAAAAAAAATGTGTGGGTGTCAGAAATTATACTTTTTGAAATTCGGCAACCCTATAGATGTAATGTCGGGGGGGACGGACGAATTATCAGTGCCTATTTACATCCACAATTGTTTAAACAACAAGGTTGTCATCACCTGCATCCTGCTTTCGGCTATTTTCATTTACATTTACCGTACATATGCATATTTAATTATTGCCTTTGAACTTCATTTGGGAGTGAAGTTCTCAGTTCAGAATGCAGCTTTCTCTTTTCCTTTACAAAAGCTTAGCTCCATTCTGCCATGACCTGCACCTTTTAAAATACATACTGATCCTAAATTATACTTTTTAAAAACTTGACTTAATGTACTTTTTACACCCTGAGTAATGGCCAGTGTTCAAATCCTTTTATAAATAAAAATATCACTTCATCTGCAGTTTTGGTTTCCCCTTTAATGATCAAGGGTGAGGGGAGAAATAATAAATTAGGGCTGAAATCCTATATACACTTTACCTGGAAGTACATCTCATTGAATTCAGTGGGACTTACTTCTCAGTAGACATGCATAAGATTGTGTTGCTAAAAGGCAAGCTGAAAAATTTACCGGTAATCCTATTAAGTTTTTAAAGTAAGCTCAGGGCAGTAAATTATCCTAACCCTTGAGCAATTCCTGTTCCATAAATTTTGAGTAGGCTCTTCATCTCTCTCTCCTCACTCTCGTCTTCCCATGAACAGCAGCGTAAAGGAAGAAGATGTGTGTAGGAATGTTCTGCCTCAATGTTACCTTTTGAGGAGTTTTTGTGCTGTGTTTCAGACAGCCACAGATTGGACGGAAGAAAGTATGCAGTCCCTAGCAAAGAAGCCAAAGGAAAGCTAAGAGTTTGTTCAGTGCATTCCAGCCTGTGTTGAATTTCCTTCATCACACTTTTTAAATAAATACTGAGAACATGCTCACTCCCTTTCTGAAATCTGTAAAAAGACTGAGATGATCCTGAAGGTTAGTAAAGCATGCCATCCCATGTCCAGGTAGCTGCATTGCCTTAAGAAATGCTCTGCGGCAGAATGCATACTTAGGAATCCTTGTTCCCTTTTGTATTTCTCCATTGATCAAGACAGTAGTATTAGAGCATTGTTCATGTAACTCAACCTGACATGTCAGTCTGTCAGCACATTATGGCATCAAGCAGTTCCCTTGGTGTCCCACCCAATAATATCGTTTGTATCTCATTAACTGTTAGGAGAAAATACTACATAGAAAATTAACCCAGCGGGCTTTTACAATTTTTTTCCACTTTTTAAAATTAATGAATTAAGGATAGATGTCACTCCCACTCCTCCTTGCTTATGGGATTAGTCTCACCCAAGTGGCAGAAATAGCTTACCACATATGAATGATTCAGGCAGCTGTTGACTGCCAGGCTCACTTTTTTCCGTTGTTTGGCTTGGCTGCTGTAAGAGACTCCCGTCAGTTGCATACATTTGGAGTCAGGAATCTGGAAGGGAAGATGGAAGGTGTAAATACAACCTATGAATTTGTATATTTGGCTGTTTTAACGTGCCCCACTGCCACAGATTCTATAATATACATCCTCCCTGCATGGAGCTATTTATACTTTTCCTTTCTTAATGGAATCAATTCACTGCAGAGAGTCCTAACCACCAGGCTCTTGGAGGAAGCCAGTAGAAAATTCAGAATTGCGAGGAAACCTGAACCAGAAAGCACCAGCAAGGGTCAGAAAATAGTATATGGAGCTTACATTTGAAAGTCCTAAAGTTAAATCCTAGCTTTAGTGCTTTACCTAGGTAGACTATCACATTTCAGATTCAGTTTCTGCCCTCCCTTCTGGCCTCCTGAAATGGCAATAGGGTTAAGTTGAATGAGGTAACAGCAGTAGCAACATCCAGGTGCTAACTGGGAATAAATTCCATGCAGTGTCAAAGGACATTAGGGCCAACAAACTAACAACATTTATGTAGGTCAATATGAACACACTCTGGCTTCATCCATGAGGAAAGTTTATCAAAAGATGAGTATACTATTTACTATGAGCATGTTCGCCTTGAGTATGTCTAATCCATATAGCCATAAATAAATAACAAGAAAAGAACTTGTCAAAGCTCTACAACTGTCTATGACAGACCTATTCTGCCAAAGACGATTGGGTAGCTATGCCCTCCAGGCCTTTAAAAAAAATAATCCCTGTGATTCTCACATGTTTTTCACATCCATAATAATTTTATTCTGCTGTGACTATAGTGAGGGTTGCATGAAATTGCAATCAGACATTGTATCAGATGACCTGATGTGTTAATCAACACTAAAGGTACACCACAGGGAGCAAAAACAATAAATTTTAGTTCAGAGACAATTATTCCTATTGTTCCTTTGCTGCAATTAGAAATGAAAACAATGGGAGAGATTTTTGGGGGGAAACACAAAGAAAATTAATGCAGAGATAGCTTCTTTGTTCCCTGTGTGTTGCATATTGTGGGTAATGTAGATTTTTCTTCATCTGAAGCACAAATGAACTTATTGAGTTCTTTTTATTTATTTTCACACCATTCATATTTAGTGTAAACTTCGATATATTATGTGGTCCTCCAGAAACTGTTGGACTGCAAGTCCCATCGGACCCAGTCAACACAGCCAAAGGGCAGGGATGGTGGGAGTTTTACTTCAGGAGAAGCAGGTTCCCCCGCCTAGCAATTAAAATCTATGGAGAGGGCACTCCAAACAGTGCTTGATGGGACAGTGAGCCATGTGGGGCCTTCATGGTGGTGGCACCCTCCTGGTGCCTCTCAAGCTGCATCAGGAGTCTTCCATACTTCAGTTCTGTAGGTTGCCCAAGATGAATCTTGTCATTTGGGCCTTTGAATCCTTGTGAAAGTGCGAAGAGTTTGATTTAATGCACAGCCTATCAGATATATTTTCTTGCAGCTGTTGATTTTAATGTTTCTGATACGTTGGTTTTAGTTTTGTGAATATTGTATCTTACATTCAATGTTCTACAAACCACTCTGGCTTGTCGTTTGGAAAAGCGGTATAAAAATTGAAACAATAAACCAATCTATTTTAAAAAATTGGAGTGTAAACCCTGAAAAAGAGGGTAAAGATGCTCATTTTCTACAGAGTGAGAAAAACTATTTGCAGAGTAAAAGGAATAGCCAGGTCAGAAACGAACAAGAAGTGCCTGTCAGCTCAGTTTCCAGAGAGGTTAGGAATCAAAGACCTTTCTCCTTGCCAGAAATTCCAAAGGCTGGAGAAACTTCATTGATCTGAATGGATCAGCAAGAAACAGCTCTGCACAAAGCAGAAACTGTTCAGTTTCTGAGAAGCAAACTTCTCTTGGGCTGTGTAGACTTTCTCTTTCATGGGTTTGAAGGGAAAACTGTCAGTGAGAAATGTATATTTTCCCCCCAAACTGATTTACACAACTCTTACAGATAAGCAAACTTCCACAAGAAACTGCCAGTGGCTTTTAATATTCATACAGAGGCAACACATGAGCTACTTGCTCTGGATTCTGCAGGTGGGACTTCTCCTGGCAAACTATGCAGAGGTGCCCCCAGCCTTCTTCCTGCAGAGTAGGAAAATGGTGTGTGCAACACATGCCATTGCAGTGACAGTTAGCATAAAGCTTTAGGTTGAATAGACCTGGAATAAACACATGCAACTAGTTCTTCTGCCTCAGCCTGGTCAACCAAAACAATACAGCAGAGATGGGAAACCTGTGATCCTGCAGATGTTGTTGGATTCCAACACCTATCACCCACAGCCAGTATGACCAATGGTCAGGGGTGATGAAGAGAGTTGCTGTCTGGCAACGTGTGAGAGGCCACATTTTTCCCCATCTCAGCAATATAGCCCATTTGTTTACTCTTGCTCAGCCTCCAGATTAAAGCCATCACCTCTCAATCTCAGACCATCCAGGCCAGTGGATGTGGCCTTGCTCAACTCCTCCACACTCAGGAACATCTCTCCTAGGCAGCCTACACTGGTACCTGTAGCTGCAGAATAGGGAAATGATTGTTAATCAACAGATCCCCACCCCTTGTCAAGGAGCTATAAAGCCAGCCAGTCTTCATAACAGTGTAGCACATTGGTGAGGCAACAGCTCACTGTTGGGTAGTTCTGGCTAGTCTTGGCTACAGGGAGCTGTCCAAGGACTTTCCCAGTGGTCTTCTGCTTTGCCCTAATAACCCTTACTTAGACTTGACAGTTGGACTCACCTTACTCAGACCCTGGTCTTCAAGACCTAACATTGCTTCTTAATTTGTGAGTGCCTTGGACTCTCTCTGGCCACTGCACATTCTGGGACCCCAACCTGAGAGAGAACAGGACAGGGGTGGTTTTTTAAGGATAGGCTCCCTCTATGATTTCCTATAAAATGTTTCTGCTATTTATGAGATTTATTACCCATTCTTCACAATATAGTCCCAAGGCAAGTTATATTAATTTTGAAATACAGTATTGAAATCAGTTAAAAACAAACCGCAGTCAATAGAGGGGGGGGCGTCCTAAACAATATATCTCAAGTGCCAAAGAGCCACATTCATCCTTGGACTGTCCTCCCCCAAGGCATGCCAGTGGTGAACAGCTCTCTCTCTCTCACACACTCACTCACTCACTCACTCACACACACACACAAAATCACCTCCCTCCACTGGTTTGAATAGAGCAGATAAGGAAAGGTTATCCCCCTCAAATGACTGATCTCTCCATGCATCAAATAATTGACCCAATGTTGAAATAGGAGGCATCAGGGTTCTGGCCTTCCATCATCTCAGTCCTGTGTCTACTTTTAAACAATTTTCTTTGTTGCCTAGATTGGTGGGGGTCTTGGGAGCAACCTGGGATGGAAAAAAATTGATTTGTTTCCCCATTGGACTCAGTGAAAAGTCCAAACCTTAAAGAAATGTCACTGATACCACAAGGGAAAGAGAACTCTGTCGGTTCCTGTTTCTCTCTGTTTTTCATTTTTCCATTCTTTTCCAATTTTTGTATGCTATTTTCACTGATATATACACTGTATGCACATCTCTATCTAAATATATGTATTTTTGTATACATTATTTCACTGGAGAACTGCATCACAAAATTTGGAGGAGTGCAGATTTCAGTTTCTTTTAGCAAGTGTGATTGAGTAGGTTCACATTAAAATATAACTGAACCCCATTTCTCCTTCATCCCTAGTTATTTTTTATTATTTTTTATTTTCATATATGACAAACATTTCTAACAGAATCAGCTTTACATATTTTAACTTCCCCCTTTTCTGCGGTTCCTTATATTTAATCTATTTTTCTGCATATCCCAATTTAAATCTATTTTATATTTTATTTCTATCCATTTCATATATGTTTTCAATACTTCACGTTTTTACATTAATCCTGCAAATGTCTTAATTTGTTTACAATGAGTTTGTAAATATTCAATAAATTATTTCCATTTCCCCTTAAAGACTTCGTTATCTTGATTTCTTATTCTTCCGGTACGTTTCACCATTTCTGCATATTCCATTAGTTAGAAGAATGGCTACAGAAACTAACAGAAACTTCCATCCCTAGTTATCACCAAAATAATATCTCTGCAAAATTCACCAAAATTCTCATTTGCCATATTTCAGTCAAACTTATTTGTAATATTCAGAATGCAATGCAGTATAGTTAATAGCAAATTAATAAATGTATTGGTGCATAAAATCTCTGCTACTATTTGCAAACATTTGACAGATTGGTATTGACAGTAGTGCATTTTAAAGTGTAATACATTCTCTGCCACGTTGACTGGAATACGCACTCTGAATATATATGAGGCAGCTAGTGGGAGATGGCAATACTATAACACCAAGGCAGGTGCATACTCTTTAGAGCAGCTGTAATGAACCTCTAGCACTCCAGATGTTGCTGAACTACAACTCCCATCACCCTTAGCCATAGACCATGCTTTCTGGAGCTGAATGGAGTCGTTGTTCAGCAACATCTGGAGAGCCAAATGAGCCAGAGTCCATCCAGTTATCAACTGAGAAAGGAAGGAGCAGCCTTCTAGGACTGTCAGTGCTGCTACAGCTTCTTCTCAGCCAGCTGCTTTGGCAATAAAATGACATAGAGGTGGAACTGCAGAGCCACTCTCCTGACACCAGCTGGATGAGCTTGGTAGAGTGATTTTCAAATGCAGGGACAGGGACTGAGAGTGTGTAAGCTTACATAATTTTTTTGCATGGGATCATATGGTTATAGGGTTCAATCTTTGTGGTACGGTGCGTTTTGTTGTTTCTGTGGCTTGTAAAACTACGCTGTGTGCAGCAATGTAGAAAGGGGTACATCAATTAAGAATAAAATTTAAAAAATGAAATATGGTGCTGAGTGATGGAAAGGAGGAGAGGAAGAATGGGAAGAGCTATCCCTGCATACAAAAGCGTTGGTGTTTCAGGAAAGTGCAAACAACAAAGCAGCAAGGGTAACAACCTTAAGTGCAATGATGGAAAACTCAGGAGGAATCTGACTAGGCACAGGCAAGAGTCCATTTAAAAGCATCTCTGGTGCACCGATGACAGCCAAGCAATTTATGCACCACCACCACTCTGTCTGGGTAGCACCAACCAAGAATATTTTTCCATATGGTCAACAACCAGTTAGAATCTGGGAGAAAACGTACCCAAACAGAGTGGTCTGCTTTTAAAAATGAATAAATCCCAGCAGGTATTCAAAGAATAAATGAGACGGTGTTTCGAGCTGATCTGGGAATTCATTTTTCTCCTCTTATCTGCAGTGTTTCATATTTTTTCAAACAGTTTCATTTTAATTATTTACTGAGCAAGTTGTGTGACTGTGGTTATGTGATACTGCTTCAGTTTACTTTCAAAAGTTTCAAGCCCTCTGAAGATACACAGTATGTGTGTGTATGCTGTGTTCCAGGTAGGGAAATAAAACGTAATAAATAACTAAATATAAATAAAAATCAATATGTGTTGCCTTATAATGAGCTGCAGATAAAATTTGTTCTCTTCCGACCCTATAAGAAAAATGCTTTACATAATATTCAGAGGAACACCCCTAGGTGGAGAAGGAACGACATCCCATCGCAGGGTTTCAGTGCCCAGATGAAGCTCATGACATCATTCCTGCAACCTGCCTGGAGTACAAAACAGGGACATCCTTTCTCCCTTTCGATGCAAAATTGCTCACTTGACATTTACATGCAATCTGCCTCTGAGAACTTATCTTTGTGCCCCTGAGATAGTCCGAGCTAGGGACGTGGATAAACTCTCCGCTAGTAAAGGTTTAAATTAGAAGCAGTTAAGAATCAGGCTCCGTGGGATTTATTTCCTCCCATTCTGCTGGCAATTTGGCAGAACAAAATAGCACTGCTATTTCACACCTCACAGAGGAAAAAAATGTTTGTCAGCTGTCAGAAATGGTTTGTGCTAATGCACCTCCAATCTAGCTAAGAAGACAGCAGTAAGAAAAGAAGTGTCTAGGAAGCTTGCCTTTAATGAACCCTAAAGAGATTTGTTGATCAAAAATAGTGCAAACGCCAAAGGTTTCAGGCTTGGGCCTGTAGGCATACCTGACCAAAGCCTCAATGATGGTGCCACTAGAGAGGAGAAGACCACATGTCATGAATAGCTAACTCACTTCAGAAGCTATTGGCTTACTTGTTTACTTAGTTTTGAGGTCACTCTGGATGAAGCATAGCCCTAGCGGAAAGTATAGCCACTTCTACCCACTCTTGCTATAAAATATTTGCATCTGTCATGGGATCTGGGATGGGGGAGGGGGGAAGGATGAGCTCAGAACTTGCATTTGTCCATTTGGACACCAATTACATCAGCCAGAAATGTCTTCCCTTCCCTTCTATGATCTCTTCTCTCATCCAGGGCTGAGCCAACACATTTTGCTGCCTGAGAAGGACAAGATGGTGCCTCATGCCCCTCCTCCCACATCCCATGTCTAGAAGCTAACCAGACAGACAGTTGAATCCTACTTCAACACTGGTGGCATATGGGGACTTTGGGGGGGGGGGAGAGAGATCATTCAGTTCACATTTAAAGGCAACCCTCCGTAATTTGCACTTAGTGAAACAATACATGGGCCGTCCTTCATAGTTTGTACTTCTCTGAATTTTGCAGTGCAGTCCTTCAGTCAAGTAACATGTAGAAAATTAAATATACTGGAGTGAAGTGTGCATTAAAAAACATATTTGTAAGAACGGCATACAGAAATGCATGCTATTGAGGTAAATTGGGGGGGGGTGTATTGGAAGGAATCTGCACTAACTTGCTGGTGAATTTTCGTGAGGACTTAAAAAGAAAAAGAAACACCAACCAAAATATGGAGAACTGAATTTAAGATTAGGGGAAATGAGAAAGTAAGAGAAAGCAAAACTGGCCTACAAGTCCATCCCTAATGAAAGGACAATATCATCGACTGCAATGAAGAGCAGCAGGTTAGCTTAGAGGACACAGAGCAGGCCCCATGGTATGCCCATGGCCTTCAGCACCTTGCTGCCATGCCCCCAACAGCTGCTGCCTGACACAGCTGCTTCACTCAGCCTAATGGTAGGGCTAGCCCTGCCCATCTTTTGCTTAATTCAACCTTAGTGACAGCATTACGGCTCGTATCTTTCACCTCTATTCCAGTCACCCCTCAGAGTCTGTTCTCCTGTCTCTGCTTCATTTTACTGTTTTCTTCCATATTTCCACTTCACCAGCTGGGTTTTAATGCTGCCCTCCCAATCCCTCATCTCTTCTGGTGGTGATATTGGTGCATATCAGCTTCCAGGTAGACCTGCAGGCTTCCAGCCATTGCTGCTTTGATATCTTGGAACCACAGCCAGCCCTGTCTGGCTCCTGCTTCAGAAGGATGCAGTGGAAGTCCTCCACTGAAGCGTGTCAATTGCTGGAGAAAAAAAAGTAGTTCATTTGTGCATTCAATGTTCTTATATGCATTCAGCATTATCTTTTTTGATCCTCATTCGAGGAAATTTTTCCCAAAGTTTTACATCAGCAGCCAAGGAGAACGTGGATCACATTGTTATTTTATAGATGCTTGCCAACTTCCTGGTTCCAGAATAGGAAAAGGACATCTGCAAAGCTGCAAATTAAGAATTTTGAACAGTTTTAGATAATTCTTTGGGGAAGAGAGGCAGACTTATAATAATACTTGATAACAGATGTTGACCTTAACATATTTTTGATCAGTGATTGACCAAAGAAATGTCTCGAGGGTAATCATTTATGCCGGCGTTAACCAAATGATTGATTTAGGCAATGATGTGTTAAAAAGTAAACAGAGAGAGAGAGAGAGTCTAACACAATAGAGTTGTATAATAAATGCCTGTGGTGTATTTTTATAATTTAGCCATGATGAATTTAGACTTCAAAGTAAAACAATTTGGAAATAGACAGCCAGTGTAGTGAGCAATGGTTGGGAATGTGGAATCCATGGCAAGGGGTCTGACCAACCTCTCGTTGCATGCCACTACCTGAATGAGGCAAAGTGGTGTAATGGTTAGAGTGCTGGAATGAATTGTATTATTGGCTGCCTTCTTAATTTGTTCTTAGGTGTTTTGTTTCTTTTCAAACTTATTGTTGTGTCCTTTGCATTTTCTAAATGCCTTTGGACTATTTTCTGAGATTGCCTAGCCCATGTGTGATCTCTGATTGAGTCCTTATCTACCGCAATCTGTCATACGTGCGATTTTTGCTCAAAGTGGTTGCTCAGAAATTCACCTAATTAAAAAGTGCTATCCATCTGTAGAAGCAAATATGAAATGACAGTGCTTCAAAACAAATCTGCCTTTTTAAAAAAAAAAACACCTCCCTCTTCACAGCCAAGTAATAACATCTCTCTCGTTTTTTACCTGGAGTATGCAAGAGTGCTGTTCAGACCAGATTCACGCTTGCCTTAATAGTAGCATTTTATTTTTATTTATTTATTTTCTGCATGTGCATTTTAAAAACCTAATTTCGGTGCTTTTTTCAATAGATGCAGCCTGAAATAATCCTTGGAAATCGGCGATCTCATTCGAAGCACGTTTTAGTTAAAAGTAAATTTCCCTGGAATTGATAGTACTTGCTGTCATCTAAAATGGGGAAAGGATTGGGCCAGAAGGTCCTGTGGCACCTTAGAGACCAATTTAATTGTGGCAGGAGCTCCTATGGACAACAGCCTACTTCACAGTTTTAATTGACAGGAGTGGTTGAAGCAAAATGTTGGTCAATAAAGTGAAAATTAAATATGACAAGCATGGAAATGCACACATCATGGGATACCAAAGAAAAACACAGTATATAATCTACATTGACTGATATGCAATTTTAGGATTACTAAGCATCAATACAGTATAAATGGAGAAGGCAACTGCTGTTTGCAATAAACAGCTATTCCTCTAGGAAGGAGCAAACTTTTGGGAAGGATCAGAGGAAAATGGTATGAACACTTGTAATACCCCTCTTGATATGCTTTAGCATTCAGAACTGCTCTGTCCCACTCACAAAGCAGCTAATAAGAAATTGACTGTTCAGACACTGCACTAGGAGCAGGAGAGGACCTGCTGCAGAACGATTCTTCTACCACTTGCCAGGCCTGTACAGGGCACAGCAGTGGGCAACAAGGTTGGGAGGCACAGTCGTTTTGGCAGGTATGCCAGATTGGTTCTGGTAGGGTGGCACAGGCACACCAGCAGGGCCAAATCAGTGCTCCTGCCAATGTCCCAGCACTGCCATGACTTTGCCACCTGCCTCAACCCCAAACTGTCCTGGAGAGTTGTAGCAATGCCGCTGCTGGAAGGCTGGCTCTTCACAAGTGCCACAAGATGCCAATCATTATTTCCCCAAACCATGAGCCCAGCCAGACAAGCCTCTATAGCTAGGCAAGCTTCGCTTCCTGGTACTCCACCCTGGGATTATATGATGAAGGATAGGCTAGGAATTGCCAAACATATGAAATTTTTAAAAACCCAAAAACCGTACTTTGAATAACATGTATTTATGTATTTGTCGCATTTGTGCATTGAAGTGCCTCAAAGCAACTTATGCACTAAAACTAAAACAACAGAGACATTAAAATCAGATAAAAACAGGAATGGACAAAAACAACATATTTAAAAGGAACAAGTCCTACCCAAGGAGCGCAACAAAAGCCTAACTACCCTCCTCATTAAAAACCATAAGCCTGGGTAAAGGAGGACATTTTTGCCTGGTGCCAGAAACAGATAGCAATGGTGCCAGGCATGGTCTGGAAATAACTCTGGAAATTGTGCTTGGAAAGAGACCAGTAGCGATTGGAGCTGTCATAACATGGCAATCACCTGCTCCCTGCAACTGGCCCTAGTGAATAGTCTGTCTGCAGCATTCTGAACCTTTGTCACACTCAGGGATCACATCTGGCAGCAGCAACAGTACACAAAGCTGTGGAAAAGCTTTTCTTTCCTTTAGTGTGCAGTTAGACAGAAAAAGTGGAGTTGGAATTTGTCCAGGTCAAAAGCTGATAATGTCCACTTTGAAAAATGTAGGGAGGGGGAATGAGACACATTAGACATGTGTGTTTATGGAACACTTAAATGATGGTCAGTGTTAGGGACACCATGTCAAATGGCTAAATTGTGCTCACAGTCCATATTTAAAGTGTCCAAACCATATTAAAACCCCTTCTTCATTTTGGCCAGAACCTCATCTTCTTCACCTTCCTCTTCAGGCAGGTAATACTTAATTACATCCCTGAAAATACCCATAGAATAGTCCTGATTTTACACCTGTTCGTTGTGGAACTAAGGCAGGTTCATAAATGAATCACTGCTTATGAGAACTTCTGGCTCCTATGGGAAAATGTCACCTTGTTCAGGATGTAAGCAAGCAGCAAAGCACACTTTTCTTTTTTTAGAATAAGGTGTCTGATGGAAAATTTGTGCCATTGGAAAATCGGCTTTGAAAAAAAACTCTGGTGGACTTTCAAGCTAGAAGGATCATGTAGGGGGTGATGGAAAAGACTGAAACCCTGGAGAGCTGTTGCCAGCCAGGGCAGGCAATCCTTGTCTTATCTAGACCCATCACTCAGATGGGTACATCTGAGTTCCCATGGTTATGGTTATGTAACCATAAAACTAATGATTTACAACTGAAGATGAATTAGCAGGAACTCATGGTGGAAAACAAAGGCTCAATATTCTACAACTGGATATTCAAGTCCCAGCTTTCCGGTCTTACTTTTGACTAATACGTCTTGGTATTACCCACCAAGCCTCTTTTATTAGCATCTTAGGTTACCATAAACAAAAACACAGCATCCAATTTTCTCAAAGGTTAACATTTCACCTCTTCCAGCTCTGACTAAAGGGAGGTTTTGTTGGGAATGGCTTTGAACTTTCCAAAGATGGGAGAAACGGGGAGTACAAAATATGTTGTGCTTCCTCTTCTCACGCTTGTTTAGATAAGTATATCTGAAGCATCTGTCAATACACATTCTTAAGACTCTAGTGCCCCTGAGGAGGAAACAACACCAGAATTTCCCTTTCAGGAGGGAATGGCTAACCTGTGGCCTGCAGAGTTTATTTGTGCCCCTAAATCACTCCACCCCAATAATTTGGCGATATGGTATTCCTTTGTTCCTGTTTTGTGAGGCTGTAGGGTGGCCCACCAGCCTTACTCTGCAAAGGCAGCTCTTCTCTCCTTAGTATGATGCCACTGCAGGAAGGTCCTAGGGCTCAGTTTCCTGAGTCCCAAGACAATTCCACTTCCTTCCCCAACACTGTAATGAAAAGCAAAATTGCTGAGCATCCCCTGTCCTCTGGTGCTTAGCTAGCTTTCCGTATCCCTGGTTTGCAGGTACGCTACTGTATGGTAAGTGTGTATGAAATTATGCATGCTTTATAGGTGGCAAGTGTGCATGTGTGTGTGTGTACATGTTTAGTCACCACTCCTGCTATTGACACGTGTCCCTCAGAGGAGTGACTGACTATCAATGCAGCCCTCAGAACAAAAAAGTTTAGGCAGCCCTACTTTGAGAAGATGCATGGAATCATCTTTGGTCCTTCTGAACAACCAAGGAAATGAAGGAAATGCTGCTCATTTGCACTTTGCCCCCAAGCTTATTCAAAATGTTCAGAGTTGCCCCTAATTCTCTTATATTGGAGAAACCAACATGGCCCAGTGAACAGATGGCTGAGGTGGACCAGGGGGACAATCAATTAGAGCTTTGACTATTCGTCAGAGTTATTTGATAGGTTTGGCCAAGCCATTCTCTTGCGGACTTTGTTCCCCATGTGTAAAATTGGGGCTACTAAACCGCTGCGCACTTGAGAGAAATTGAAAGCAGTCTGTGCACCAAATATGAAATATTGCAGGAACTGTAAAGCAGTGGGTACATTAAAGAAATTATAAACAATGAATAGTAGCTGAATTTTATGATGGTCAGCAGCCACTCCAGTAGAGTGTACAAGATTTGTGTTGAAAATGCAAATGGCACAAAGTGTATGATTTTAGTTCACCCATTTAACATTGGTAGAGCTCACAACTTCAATCCTTGGCACCTGCACTTTGAAAAGATCTCCAGTATAGCAGAGTTGGAAAGGCCTATGTCCACTACGAAAGAACACAGTACTGGGCTAGATGACTAGGTGACAGTACTGGGTGAGTCAGAGGCCACATCTGCACCTTACATTTATAGCACTCTCCTGCCATTTTAACAGTGATGGCTTCTCCCATAAAGTCATGGGAACTGTAATTTGTTACACGTGGTAAGAGCCCTCACAGAGCTACCATTTCCACATTGGTTTAACAACCAATCCTTCTCAAGGAAGAGGGTCTGCTTCAGATATCTCAGTAGGTCTTCTTTCTGTCCACCTCCAATTTACAAAACCTCCACTGTGTTGTTTGTGTAACGGGGTGGTGTCATTTTGGTTGTTGCCATGGGAGCCAGAAATACTTTCCAATCTACTTCAGATCACCCAGAAATCTATCAGTTGATCTTCTTTCTGTGCACCCCCAAAACAAACCCTCCACAGTCTTTGTCTTCTTTCACAGTTGGCACAGGTGATTCCACATCGCCTTCCCCCCAGCTGCATTCATTCAGTCATTGGGGAGCAGTCGAAAGAAGCAAAACTAAATCTTGTCCAAAGCCCCATTCCCTGCCCATCTGCATGGGGAGAGGCAGAGCAGGTCGATAGCAGCTGGTATGCATCCTTCATGAGATGCAGCAACAAAGGCCCAGCAAACACTAGCAAGAGAATCAAATACTTTATTGAGTACATACTATACCAAATGTTACACAAAGAAATCAGCCTCAGACATCGAGCTATTTTTCCTGGCATACAGCTGGAGGGAAAAAAATACACTAATATTTTATAAGCAGCCAATGCAGAGAAGGAAATATTCATTTTCCCTTCTATGCTTGTTTTGCCTACAATTCACCCACTGTATGTCTTGGTGGAGGTGGATGAGATTAATCTCTGCAAGAAGTGGAAAATAAATTGCCTTTCCGAATTAGCATGAACTGTTCATTTTTTCCTCTAGTCCACTTGCGGGATGGTGGGGTGGGGGAGAAAATGTTACATTTAGAGCTGTATATGACTTTTGTGCAAACAAATATGCCCATTCTGTGAACCAAGCAAGATTTGGTGTGAGTAGGCCACACATGTTTCATCATGTGTTCATGTTCAGAGCAAGAGATGGTGGAGTGGGGTGGGTTCTAACTTTTACATTCAGGGTTGTGTGGCCGAGGGTTTTTGAATCCTCTCCTGCCTTAAATCTCCAGACTCTTGTCACTTCAGGTGCATTTATTTTTGAAACCCTTTGCTCGCTCTAACACTAGAAGCTGAGAGAAAAGTGTGAAAATTTAAGCATTATTTATTCCTTTATTTATTTTTCTTCATTAAAGTATTTATTTTCCACCCTCGCATAAAACAGCAGGGCAGTGTGCAGTAATATAAAAATATTAAAAACAATTCAAAATGATCATTAAAATTACTGGCTACTCTAGGGGCATTTTAGACAACTGCATAAGCCTGTTGGCGGGGGGTGGAGAGTCTATACTTGAAAGTCAATAGCAAGGCTGGCTGCCGAATCTCTGCTGGAAGAATGTTCTTCAACATGGTGAGGCAGCATGCATTGTTTGGTTGAAGGATTGGATAAAATTAGAAAGAGAAGAAATCCTCGATTTAGGACATGATAACAAATTTGGCTGGCATGCGTATTTATGCTATAAGAAAGATAAAAAACATAAAAGGTTTCATAATCATATAATAATGAAAGCATTGATAAAGGTATGGAATAAATACAAAGATTTCTTAGAACCTAAAATACCATGGTGGTTGTCGCCAGTTGAAGCAATAACAATGAAACCGTTGAATAAAAAAGGAAACTGGCCAACATATAGAGATTTGTTAATAGAAGAAGAGAAAGGTTTGAAATTAAAAAGTTATGAAAATTTGAAAGTTGGTTCCATCACAGACAAATTAATGAGCAGTTTAAAGAAGATAACAAAAGGGAGTTCAGCTACACTATCTCAAACTTCCAAAAGGAAATTGTGGAGGAAAACACCAATTACTGAAGAAAGTCGCCATAAGACCTTCAGGTATAAGGCAACATATAAAGTTAATAATAAATAATAATTTAAAGCAGGGAATTCACGGGGTAAAAGAACTTAAAACCAAAGAATTGCCAGTGTGATACAATGCAGGGGCTGTCATGATCCATTTCACAATATCCATATTGAGTAAACACTTTGCACAATGCTTTTGGAGCAGCAAGGAATTAAGCTTGCTACACAAATCTAAAGCAAATGTAGCCCTTTTAAACTGCATGTTTCATGAATGACAGGTCATGAAGCTGTTCAGAGCTCTCTCTTGTCTGGACCATCTGGGATAGGGTTTCCATCCAGAAATAATTTTTACAGGCCAGGATTTCACGTTCTTGTTTGGTTGCCAGAACTGTGGAACTGAAAAGGCCATTAAAAATCCAGCTGTATACGTATTTACTGTCATAATGCATGCGTGTGTACTTGGGAGTCACTTGGGAACAGCAGCTGCCTTTGCAAAATAGTACACTTTTGCAAGCGCAGTAACTGCTATCATAGGTGCAGTGCATTGCCATGGGAGATGTGCCATTTTAGTGACATGCACAGATGAGTGTGCACGTGCAAATGACAGCTTCACGAGTTGGAGTTCTGAAGGGGGTTGCAGAAGAGGACCAAAAAGGTCGTGGGAGTCAGGTGAAGACATCCCTGCTTCAATTCTGATATGAAGAACAGTGTGCAAAGGTGGCGTGAAATGCAGCAGGGGGAAATGACATTGCTGCATTTTAAGCAGTTAATGTGACTGCAACCTTAGACAGTTGAATAATCTTAGCCAGATGGAGGAACATTCTCTTCACTAAGGAAAGGGACTGTTCATATTAAAGGACACTTTGCCTTAGGTCAGGCTTCCTCAACCTCAGCCCTCCAGATGTTTCTGGCCTACAACTCCCATGATCCCTAGGTAGCAGGACCAGTGATCAGGGATGATGGGAATTGTAGTTTCAAAACATCTGGAGGGCCGAGGTTGAGGAAGCCTGCCTTAGGTAGTTCCAGGCTTGTCTACTGTACTTTGAAAGGAACTCTGCATCTGCCACAAGGCACTCAGTCTACAGTGCCAGGGTTTTTTAAAACAGAAAGGTGACAAAACATAACCTAGTAACATTTTCATGTTGCAGTGAGGAAAATACAATTCATTCCCAGGTTCTCAAAAACTCATTCTGTTTCATGTTCACTTCATGATTTGATTGACAAATATTAATTGAAGGGCATTCTGCATTATCTCAAGATTAGCTTTAGCGTGATTTTAAAAATCACTCTTATCAACCTCATTCTTTACGTTAATCAAACTAAAACCCAGCCGAACTGGCTAATAGGGTCACCCAAAATAACAGCAGAGACATCTGGCAGTATCAACTGATCCACAGTTCACTGTTCTCTTTAGCTACATGGTAACACGGGTGATGTTCATTGCATTCAAATGAGGCAGCCTTACTGTCATCAAATATTCTTCTCACAGCACCATCTTGCTGGCCAACAGTTTATGCATTCATTAGAAAAATCTGCTGTATCCAGTTTTCTTGATGCACTAAAAACAGAAGTGCATACTGCATGTTTTTGCTAAGTCAGATACAAACCTTGCTGCTTCTAACGAGCAATTTCAGTAAGCAGTAAACTCTAAACAGCTTCTACCTAATCCTCATACTTATCAAAAGCAACATTACTGACCGACTGGTTTTCAAGCAGCCTGACTGGGTATTTTTTCTCACTTGGCTAGCTATGCGTGTGTGTGTTATTTTTGTAATATATGTTCAAGTCAATTTCAGTATTAGGAAAGGAGCAATTTAGATTTGTACACATTTACATGGTTCAGCAGTACAGTACATGCAAAAAGTCCCAGGTACAATCTCCAGTATCACAAGGTGGGGTTGGAAAAGGCTCCCATCTAAGGTGCTGGAGGACTGCTACCAATCAGTGCACTGGGCTAGGCAGACCAGTGACCTGGCTTGGAATAAGGCATCTTATTCCAATGCACCATGTGGAATGATCAATAGCTAGGGAAAGAGGTATCACCGAACAACCCAGTCCATATTTAAGCTGCACCTGATGTGGGTGTTCAGCTGCCCCCCATCTTATCTATTGGTCAAAATAACAAAGCTTGCTAGGGAGATACCTGTCCCACTGGAAAGCAGCAGGGCACAGAATTTGGCACTGGGTTTAAGGTAAAGGTAAAGTGACCCCTGACCATTAGGTCCAGTCGTGACCGACTCTGGGGATGCAGCGCTCATCTCGCTTTATTGGCCGAGGGAGCTGGCATACAGCTTCCAGGTCATGTGGCCAGCATGACTAAGCCACTTCTGGCGAACCAGAGCAGTGCACGGAAACGCCGTTTACCTTCCCGCTGGAGCAGTACCTATTTATCTACTTGCACTTCGATGTGCTTTTGAACTGCTAGGTTGCCAGGAGCTGGGACTGAGCAACAGGAGCTCACCCCGTCGCCGACCCTCTGATCGGCAAGCCCTAGGCTCTGTGGTTTAACCCACAGCACCACCTGTGTCCCTTGGCACTGGGTTTAAACAGCCCAATATGCAAGTCTTATTGAAAAGGATATGGAAGAAGCATGGGGGAATCATAGGAAAAGAAAAAAAAGTTAATGGCATCATGTAGATGGCCCCAGAAAGTAAGTGAATGGAGTGCACCAATTTCAAAGTAGTATGGAAGCACCCTAGGATCATGCAGAACCTAAAGCAGCCACCAAGGGCTCGAGTACCTGTAAAATGGATGTATTGAATCAAATCTGAAATTGTTTAAATGACATTTTCCATTTATGATATATGAGCTTAAATATGCCTAGGTTTAATGAGACTTAATACCAGATTATATTAAAACCCCTTGAAAACATATACCAGTAAGTCTGTAGTGGAATCCTTTACTTGCCTATATTTCTTCTGCAAAGGAAATATCTGCTTGCCATCATACTTAAAGGACTAGATGCTGCTTTTCTCTTAATTGTATACATCAGTTCTCTGGAATAGGCAGCCAATTATTGTAAACTATGTGTCAACAGCAAGTAGGTGACTAATTGTGGCCAGCTGAGGTTCATCTCAATCTCAGTCATCCAGACACACTGCTTAATTTGTTTGTGTGAAAATAATTGCTCATCTAGCAAACCTTGCCTCGTTTAGCTAATTCAGAAGAGTACTTCCCCTGAAATTATTTCCAAACACAGCCAATGTTATGATGGATAAGAGCTGTTTGTCACAAACCTTGTAGGGTGGTGAAGGTTCATTATAGATATACACAAACCATACTGTGCTAGCCTAGACCTTTCTAATTTCTTCTCAGATATATTCCTTCTGACTCCTATGTTCCCTCCAAATAAATGGGTTCTTGATTTCTTAAAATATGCCTCTTGTAAAACTCAGCTGTTGGTTTGAGAAGCTGTGTATACATGATGTTGGCCATGATCCATATATATCCTGAATCTGTCTAGTAGTTTTAATGCATTTTTCTCAAGAGGAGGAAGCTGACAGTGTCAGCCCCTGGGCTAGTTGTAAGTAAGAAGACAGGGCAGGTGGAGGACTGACTGAAGGCAAACCGAGTGCCCTACTTGCCCCCAATGAACCAACCTTGACTGCTGTGATGTGAATGACACTGGTTGCCAGTTGAATAACTTTAGTTGCATGGACTCTGAGAGTCTATTTCAGGGTACAGGCAAATTATGGACATCCATCCAGCTCCAAGACAGCAAATGGAGAACTCCCTTCTCTGTACCACCCTTCCAAAGATCTCTGAACTATGAAGAAGTTGCTAATGTAGGCATCAGGTCCCACCGAAAGGCGACAGTTCAGCCAGGAGGTGGACTGCCTTAAAGCTGTTGCTACTAGGCAACACTGGTTCATACTGAGCATGTGTACGAATTTCCTCCATAGTTTAACATTCATTGGGGGAAATGCCATTTTAGTAAAAACTACAAGCAGGTTGCACTACCACTAAATAATGGCAAATACTAGGTTTCCCCTTGACCTATCATAACAAACCATCTCCCAAAATGCTCAGTACAAATGTAGGAATCTTCGCAGAAAGTCCAACCTAAGCAAAGCTTACGGAAATAAAACACAAAATACATGTGAAAATGCCAGAGTAACTCATCCAATGTTTAACTCATTTGATATAAGCCATTTGTTAACCTTTCTACCCCAGATTTGGCCTGGACCACCCGCAAATGTCTGTTTCTTACCCTGCCAAATTTCAAATCAATCTGTAGGGCTATTCTTGAACTATGAGCTGTAGAACCTACTGCCCCTGATTTCCCGTTATGTTGGCAGAATGCATTTCAACCAGCTCACCCTTAACATAGAGCATTAAGATAGATCTTCCACATTTATTCTTCTGAGAAGTGTTACAGCTTCGGAAGCCAATATGATCAAGAATGTCGACCAAAAAATCCAGCAAAGAAAGTTGTGAAATTTATAAGGCAGAAATAAAGAACTGGATCATCCATATTTCTTTAGAGCAGAGGAGTAAAACCTGTGCCCTCCAGATGTTCTTGGATATCCTTGGTCATTTGCCATGCTGGCTAGAGCTGATGGAATGTGGAGTCGAAGAACATGTAGAGGGCACAGATTTCCCATCCCTGCTGTATTAGTAACAACATTTGGGGCATTCTAGATTAGAAAAAGGGACACCGGTGGCGCTGTGGGTTAAACCACAGAGCCTAGGGCCTGCTGATCGGAAGGCCAGTAGTTTGAATCCCCGCGACGGGGTGATCTCCCATTGCTCGGTCCCTGCTCCTGCCCACCTAGCAGTTCGAAAGCACGTCAAAGTGCAAGTAGATAAATAGGTACCGCTGTGGCGGGAAGGTAAATGGCGTTTCCGTGCGCTGCTCTGGTTCACCAGAAGCAGCTTAGTCATGCTGACCACATGACCCGGAAGCTGTATGCCAGCTCCCTCGGCCAATAAAGCGAGATGAGTGCTGCAACCCCAGAGTCGGCCACAACTGGACCTAATGGTCAGGGGTCCCTTTACCTTTACCTAGATTAGAAAAATGGGGAACATGATAGTGGTTTGGTGTGGAGAAAGTGGATAGGGAGTGTCTCTTATATTTCTAGAATCCAGAGCCATCCAATGAATGTTGGGAGATTCAAGACAGACAACAGAAATTGTTTCTTCATGCACCACATAACTGAACCATAGAATTCACACCCATGATCTGCAGTGATGACCATCAACTTGGATGACTGTAGAAGAGGATTAGACAAATACATAGAGAGTACACCTATTTCTACGTCCACAGTCAGAGGAAATATGCACGGAATACCAGTTGCTGAGAATCACAAGCAAGGAGAATGCTGTTGCACTCAAGTCATGTTTGGGGCTTCCCAATGGCTTCCCATGGGCATCTCATTGACCACTGTAAGAACAGGATGCTGGTGTAGCTGGGTCTTTGATCTGATCTAGCAAGTCTCTTCTTATGATCTCTAGAGAATGAAAAATTTCTCATTTTGTTTCCTGTCAGCATACCTCAGTTGTTGTTCAGTTTATTCTGGGTGCATCGTTCATTTGCTTTTGTCATCCATATATTTATTTTCTTCTGTTTAGCCAACACTATTCCGGACATCTTAAACTGACAGTTATCTCACTTAAATGTAGTAAGGAAAAACATGATACAGTTACTGTAGTGGAAGAATAAATAGAACATATGCCATGACATCTCAAAGAAGTAATGCATTATAGCTGACACACTAAGTAGTCTGCATATGCTAGTATGATTAATTGTAGTATCCCTGCAGTGAAACTGGGTGTGTATCTCTCATTAGTTAATGTTGTTGATTTATATATGCACTGTAAACCCACACATAAAGGAAGCTGGCTTTGCTGCACAACAGAGTTGCATGAAACCAAGAAGCTTTGGTTTTGGCATCTCCTTTTCCATGGAATGTTACAGTTTAATAACAGAAAAGTGTAATCTAAATATGTTTAATTTGCATTAATGCACCCCTGAAATCTTGAGATTTGTTCTTTGTTGGCTTTTTTTTCCATCAAAAGATTGAGAGGAAACATTCAAAGTGGGTTGAATAAATAATAAAAGCAAAAGACACTCATCAGTGGAATATCAAAAACATAAGAGGAGCCTGCTGGATGAGGCCAATGGCCTATCTAGTCCAGCATCCTGTTCTTTCAGTGGCCAACCAGTTCCCTGTGGGAAACCCACAAGCAGGATCTGAGCAGTTCTCATCCTGTGGTTTCCAGCAACTGGTTTTCAGAAGCATTACTGCATCCATCTGCAGAAGAAGAGCGCATCCATCATGACTAGTAGCCATCAATGGTCATCTTCTCAGTCCAGTCCTCTTTCAAAACCATCTAGATTGGTGGCCATCGCTGCCTCCTGTGGGAGCAAGTTCCATAGTTCCAACTATGAGCTGTATGGAGATGAGTAACATGCCCCATTTGGGGGCCTTATGCTGCCATATGTGGCCAGAATACTGGCGGTTGTAACATGTGCTTCACCATACTTTCAGCAAGTGCACCAAGGGCCTCCATGGTGGCAGAATCCCTCTGCCAGAACAGCCTGGTGGAGGTACACCTCTGCTGTATCCTCAACCGCACCAGAGGACAGATTGGGACTTGCAAGACTCTTGCCTTTGCTGCAGCTGACCGACATGGCTACCGCTCTGGGAACTATTAAATGCAAAAGACGACATTATCTTCATAACTGTTGTGCCTGTATTTTGCACCTGTTCCTGAGTGCCAAATGTAGTGAAAGAAGCAGTCTCTATATACGAAGCACAGGTTTCCATTAAAGCTGAGGGTTCCAAATCCACCACTGGCTATTAGCCAAACTTGTCAGAGTATACATCCCTAGATGTCTTATTACAGGGAGCCAGAAGTGAATGATTATTGACAGCTTAAATCCATAATAGCCCAGTGGTTCTGTGCAGACTACTCAAAAAAGCCTCTGTTGCCTCTAGAGACAGGATACAGGAATAGATATAAAATGGGTCTGACATGGAAGGACCCGTTTTATGTTTCACATTAGGAGTCGACAGGTTCCTTCCTCCATATTCACAATTTGTGCCACCATTTGGATTAGTATGGATTTTATGTAAGTGCAAATTTTCAGTGAGGTGAATGTAATTGCTCATCACACTTTCAGATTAGCCCTGGTACTTTAAAAGAAGAAAAATTAAAGAATGAACCTTCCTACCACTACTGAGCTGCCCTGTTTTTTCCAAACTGGATGTGTTTTATGACTCACATTTCAAATTTAAAGCAAGCCAAATGTGTCCCATATATGAAAGTATCTTGCATATGGAATTGCTTTGAATTCATATTGGGAACACTGGGTGTTGGGAAACCAGATAAGCAATACAGCCTCACCTCTTCCTGCCCCCGCAGGTTCTTTACGCCTGCTTTTGAGGAGGAAGGTGAGAGATGGATGCAGAGATAACTGCTCTAGCTGAATTGTGGAATTTCTTGGGTTGTTTTTCCTTTGGACCATGCTTAATGTATTTTGGTGTTACTTACGAAAGAAGCATGCTGGACAGAGGTGACATGAAGTAGGCGGATCTCACTGGAACCAATGACATTATGAGCTCAATTGACTTGAAGTTTAAAATTACAGCCATTATGACCAATGTCACTGCTAGCTTCCTGAGCAGCTGTTTCCCGTCTTATTTACGAGCCAATGTCAAATAAATTAAGGAGTGATGATCAAGAGAGAAACTCCAAACATGTTTGCATTTTATTTTCCGAAATAACATGACGAGAAGAACAGCATGTTCCTGTTGCCCAGTTGAGTCTTCTCCATGATTTCATACTGCACAGGAACAGTGAAAAATTGTGTTTATGGTCCCTTGTGACAACTAAATGGGGGTTTTAATGATTTAATTTCCTTGGCTTTTTGTTTTTGTTTTTCTTTTTTATTCCTCCACCACAGATGAAAGGAAAATGATGCCTTAAACATTAACGAGGGAAAGATTGTGTTGCATTTGCATGCTGAAGGGCCGCAATAGCCTACCCCACTTTTCTGCCATTAGCAACCAGAACTATCATGAAGCTGATAATGATGCGAAACATTCTTGCCATCAGAACTCTAGATAGGACATTTGCTAACCAGAGAAATGCCATTAACATTCTGTGCTACACGTGTTTTTTAATATGTAAGGAATTGTAGTGAATACATGGCAGAAATAAGTAAAAAATGGAGCATAGGTCACGGCCTTCTACCAGATCAGACATGTTAGTCCATGTATAGTAGTAATAGTTGTATTTAAAAAAAAAAACCATTCTCCTTCACCAGCAAGTCCCAGTGTGGGTATAACAATTTAGAATTTAGAATTAAAACAGACTGCATTCACAGGAACAGGCTGGGCCTTGAAAGCACACATCTCAGGTGTCAAAGGCCAGGGTCAAGAAGTGTGATTTCAGCATTCACCGAAAACTGTATAGTATAGATGCCAGACCCACTTCTGTTTGCTACCCTGGGCTGCTTGGCAAGGAAGGGTGGGATATAAACTCAGCAAATAAATCCAGCAAATAAATAAATAATCTTGCCCAGGATTGCCTTCCCTCACTAGCAGCAGCAGTGAAGATCTTTGGCACAGAAAGATCTCTCCCAACCCCTGTATCTTTTTTTGTGACCCTCCGCAACTCCCAGCAACCTTTGGCCACACTGCTAGCTGTGGGTTACGGGAGTTGGAGTCCAACCATACATGCAGGGCACTGGGTTGGTTAACCCTGAATTAGTCGGTCTGTGAGTGCCCTGAATGGGAATAGGACTGAAGACTCAAGCATGGTTTGGAGGGCCACAGCTTCCTCCATCCTTGGTCTAAAGTATTTATGCTTTCATTACACCCACCCAAGCAACAATGGGCACAGACTCTGTATAGCCGCAGATTGAAAACAGAAGGGTGCTTAGCATGAGGCCAAAATGCCACACATACTAATGACAGACAGGCTTGAATTTTCCAGAGATGCCTGGTGATGTCAGAATGCACATGTGTGGATAAAATGTTCAGCCTGGTGTGGGTGGTATCTCTTCTCCCAACACAAACACAAAAAGGGACCCAGCAGCATTAGTAAGATGCACAATATATTTGTCTGCTCCAAAGCAGATTCACATTAGTCCACCTTCTGAACTAAAATTTAAGCCAGAATGTGGTCTGCTTTGGATCTACACTGCCACCAAATTCCATGAGATGCTCCAAAGCCTGAACTTGTTTCTCTTTTAAAAACAAATACTAGCCTCCAGGAGCAGCTGGAAAGCATGAGCTCCAGGACTGATGACCAGACATAGAATCATGAAGATATGTCGATCCCAGGGACTTTAAGGAAGTGCATGATGCTTACACACTGCTCATTTCCAGCTACCTGGAAGTGATTGGGCCAGGCATGCAGCATCAGGCACCATGGCTAAGCTGGCTAAAGCACCTGTCTAGTAAACAGGAGATCCTGGGTTCGAGTCCCAGTGGTGCCTCAGATATTTAGCATTTTGCCCCTTGTCTGTATGAGTGTGGCTCAGCAGAGCTCACAGAGCATATTTTGCTGCTTATTGAAGCAAGAAGATAAAAACTCCGACAGGCCATGATGGACATTTGATGTTACTCACTTTCTTTGTGGAGGAAAAGCAGAAGTTGTTTTTTTTTTAATGATATTTATTAAAGTTTCAGAAAAGGTTACAAAAATAAGGGGAAAAAGGGAAAAAAAGAAAAAATACAAAATACAGAAAAATAAAAACAATTAAAAACAAAAACAAATCAATCTTTCCATGTCTTGTCTTTCATTTACTTGTTTCCCTGACCTCCTCACACCTCCCTTTTTTGTATTCCAGTTCAGTTAGTTAATTCAGCAAATCCTTTCCCTCTTTGTTTTTATTTTAATCCTTTATCTTAATATATTATACCTTTACATTCTCACCTATTAACAATCCATTTTTATATACTCCTTTGTAACATTGCTGCTAAAACCACTTAACTTCATTCCGACATCATTCTAGCATTCATTAATTTTGCAATATTTCTGTAAATAGTCTTTAAATTTCTTCCAATCTTCTTCCACCGACTCTTCTCCCTGGTCTCGGATTCTGCCAGTCATTTCCGCCAGTTCCATATAGTCTATCACCTTCATCTGCCATTCTTCCAGGGTGGGTAGATCTTGTGTCTTCCAATACTTTGCAATAAGTATTCTTGCTGCTGTTGTAGCATACATAAAGAAAGTTCTATCCTTCTTTGGCACCAATTGGCCAACCATGCCCAGGAGAAAGGCCTCTGGTTTCTTCGGGAAGGTATATTTAAATACCTTTTTCATTTCATTATAGATCATCTCCCAGGAAAAGCAGAAGTTTTACCCATCCCAGGAAAAATAAAAATAAAATAAAAGCATGGGCTTTGTTTGGGATTTGAACCTGGGATCTGCCACATCCTAAGCAAGAATCATACATCTAGACCAACAAGAAAGTCAGGAGATTCCTCTGCATTTAGGGTCATCATGTTTCCCTTGTTCAAGAGAACTTGCCACCAGGCTTTCCTGGCAAAAAGGAGCAGATGTTACAGATGTGCTGCTTTATCCCTGTCTTCAGGTAGCAAGTGGACCAGGCTTGCAGTGGGGGGGGCACTGTAAGTAATCTGGCTGAACCTTTTGCATCCTGAGCCAGAGTCATGCCTCCAGATCAGCCTTTCTCAACCTGTGGGTTCCCAGTTGTTGAAGAACTACAGTTACCATCACCCCTAGCTAGCAAAGCCAGAGCTCAGGGATGATGGGAGTTGTAGTCCAACATCATCTGGGGACCCACAGGTTGAGAACCACTGCTAGATCAACAAGCCAGATATGGATCCGTTCTGCATTTCAAAGAGTTGCAACACCCACATTCAAAAAGGAACTTGCCACAAACCTACTTGGCAGCACCACTTCAAAGCTATCTGCCATTAGCAAATAAGCCAGGCTTCAGTATTCTAGTTATGCTGGCCAAGGTGCCTGTTTAGTAGACAGAAGATTCTAGGTGTGATTGCAGCTGGTGCCTTAGAAACCATCCCTTTGGGGCCTGGCAGTAGAGTGCAGCTCACTGTGGCTAACAAAGGATATTTTACAATTCCCTGAAGTGGGAAAAGAAATCCATTAAACTGTTGCCATGATGTGCTAACCCTTGTGATGCCATGGGTGCTAACCCTTTTGGGCCCAGCAGGTGGGTGCAGCCGGGTGGGGCTTCCTGAGGGCCTTTTGCCACTCTCTGTGGTGAGAAAATAAATCCATAAAAGTTGCGAGTTCCTGCCGTGACTCGGGTTCGAACCGAGGTTGCTGCGGCCACAACGCAGAGTACTAACCACTATACGATCACAACTGGGGTGGAACAGCTGCCTTCAAGAAGCTTCAGAAAACAAGGAAAGATGGCTGAAGGATAAGTCTATTGTGTCTTGGCCAGAGCCTGTGTGGAACAGTGAGTAGGAAAGAAGCTGATCAGGCACCACAGCTTAGCTGGCTAAAGCACCTGCCTTGTAAACAGGAGGTCTTGAGTTCAACTCCCAGTAGTGCCTCTGGCTTCCTCTTTTGAAGCAGACCCAGGAAACTCCCATTTTCTTGTAAGGTATGCCCACCACCTCTTCCCTGTGCCTCTGAAAAGACCATATGGGTCCTGCGTCAGAGGTGAATTTAGGGGAGCGTGACTGTTTCACCCGCAGAGGTTGCCATTGTTCAGGAATGGTGAACAATGGAAGGTAAGAGGCAGGGAGTGTCAAATTTAGGCATCACAAAGGGTGCTGCTGAATTTTAAAGCCCAAAGTCTGCCACTGCCTGTGTGCAGTGAAAAATGAATATCTGGCCATTTGCTGTGACTGATGCACAACCAGTTTGGGGGAGGAGGGGCTTGCAGAATTGCAGGATTAAGTACTGCAGCTATCGTGGCTGAAGTCTGAGTCTGGGTTTGCCCACTACGTGTAGCCCTGGCTGTTGACGTACATCTCAATGTGGTTTGCAGAAGGCCTTTTCCTACTTCCTGTAGTGGGAAAAGAAAAGTGCGAAAAGAAATCCACAAAAGTTGCTTGTTCCTGCCATGACTCGGATTCGAACCGAGGTTACTGCAGTCCCGGTGCAGAGTACTAACCACTGTACGATCATGGCTGGGCTGGCATGACCCTCTTCAAGCAGCTGGGTCTTCTGAAAGCAGGTAGCTGAAATGTCAGTCTGTAAGTTGCTTGCTCAAAGCTTGTGGAAAGCAGGGATCAAAAGAGCTGCTGAGCAGGACCCAATAGCTTAGCTGGTTAACGCACCTGCCTAGTAAGCAGGAGACCCTGGGTTTGAGTCCCAGTGGTGCCTCTGTTTATTTGTTTTGAGGCAGAATGCAGTGCTTTCCTTTGGTGGCCAGTGGTGCTCAGTGCAGCCACTCTATGGCTGCAGAAGGACCATGGAGATGCCTGCTTGCGTGCTGTGGAAAAGAAACATCCCATGCATTTGTGCTCACACCCCTGAAGAAGACTTGAGAGCCTACATTTTGGATGAAGGGCAGGTGAGTTTGTTCATTGTATAAGGGGGAAGCAACCCACTCACATCCCCTGGGTATGTCATCACACCTGTTTCCTAACCAAGGACTATATTATCCCCCCCAGGTAAGCCTTAGGTATGTGGGGGAGGAGATGTACACTGTGTTCACCCTAGTGTACCTGCTCATCCCTGCACACAACCCAGAACACCTGCCCCCTGCCAACCTGTGGCTGTAGGTGATGACTCTTGTATGCATGTGTCAGTGCTGCCCAAGGTCCCAGCTCACACAAGACCAACGCTGCTCCTTGCCCAAGTTTAAAAGTCTTTATTGAAGTTCAGTCTCATTTCTAGACGCGCAGCGCGCAACGCTACATCTGTCCGTCAGACCGTAGAACTCCCATCTGAATCTCCTCCCCCCTGACACCAGCTTACGATTCTAGCCTTACTCCACCTCTTCCTCTGTTCCTTCTTTCTCTGGGTCCTTCTGCTAGTCGGAGTCTCAGCCCTCCGAGATTCTTCTGAGGCTGATTCTCCCGACTCCTCCCCCCCCCTCTTTCGGGCTTTAGGACCTGGCTCCCAATCCGGGTTTTCTGCTGTCCCGCGCTCCTCCACATTTGAACTTGGCGCGCGCGCGCAGCCTCCCACTTTCCTTCTGACCGTTACACTTGTGTCACTGCTCCCCCTTTCGGGGAGGCTAGCTGGACCTGGCCTTCCCTCCGTCTCCCCACTCCCCGATGGAGGAGAAGCTGGTCCTGACTCACGTGACTCTTCCCCCCCACTGTGCTCTGGTGGGGGAACTGGCCCTACTGCTCCGCTACTCCCTTGGGACTCCCCTCTGGTTCCTTGTTTATGGATCGTCCCCTCTGGGATTCGCCTCGCCCTTACCATAGGCGCCCCCTCCTGGGAATCTTCAGATTCGCTGGAGAAGCTCATGGAATCTCTCGGTCCACTGTCATATTCCCCTACGCTCCCCTCTGATTCCTCTCCTCCGCTCTCTATTTGCTCTCTCCCCTGCTCTTCTGCTCCTGAGCCTCTGACATCCATCCCCCCCTCGAAGCCCCCCCTTCCCCCTCCCCCTCTGCGGGTGTGGGTTTCAGGTGCTCCAGCGCTGGGGGTGTGAGTGCTGGCTTCCGTTCTCTCCCCCTGGTGTGCAACCGGCCAGCGGGATCAGGCCCCCCCACGGTGGGTTCGTCGACGTCGACTTCCTCTGCTTCCATTTCTCTGCTGTCGTGCTCAAAACCAAGATCCTCCCCCCACACGTCCATGTCCTCCTCTCCACCCGGTCCCTCGGGTGAGGCTGTGTGCAAGGGCCCCCTCAGCAGTTCCCTGCTCCACCCCACTTCTGGTTGAGTGTCCCACCAATAGGAGCGGTCCGTGGCAAACCCCGAGAGCGACCCCTCCGGGGAGCTCTTCCCCGGCGTCGGCTCCTCATCTGAGGAGAAACCCTGGAACGTGCTGGCTGACAGTGTGGGTGTGAAAAGCCAGTCGTCGAAATACTCCTCCGGCATGGGTCTGTGTGGGAAGATCGAATGGAACTCGTCTTTGAGGTAGTGCTCCTCCACGGCGTAACACGGCACCCACTCGTTGGCGCTGGCCGGAGTACCCTCCCTGGCGAGGAGATATTCAACTCCCTCTTCCCCCCATCTGGAGTCCAAAATCTGTGTGACCTCGTTGAGTGGGGTCGCCCTCTGTGGTCCCTCCCCTGTTGGCGATGGGCTACGTGGAGCTGGTGCGGTCCCTGGCGCCTGAAACCTGAGGGGCGCCTTGTAAGGCGTGAGCACTGACCTGTGAAAGACTGGGTGCATTCTGGAGCCCTCCGGGAGTGTCAACCGGTAGGCCACTGGATTGATTTGTGCCGCGACCTGGTAAGGTCCCAGCTGCTTGTGTCCTAGCTTCCTCTTAGCTAGCGTTCTGGCCGGCACTGCCTGAGCTGCTAACCAGACCCAGTCCCCTACCTGTATGTCTTCCCCAACCCTCCTGTGCCTGTCTGCCTGCATCTTGTAGGCGTGTTTCGCGAGTTCCAAGTGCCTTCGGAGTTGCTCATGGACCTCCTGTAACTCTGCGGCTAAGTGCTCTGCCCCCCGTGGCTCCCCCTCTGCCTCGGTCTCCAACCCCGGGAAGGTTCTGGGGTGGCGCCCATTGTTGGCGAAGAACGGTGTCACCCCTGTAGACCCGTGCTTCGTGTTGTTGTAGGCAAACTCGGCTAGCGGTAGGTAGTCCACCCAGGTCGAGGGCTGTTGATTGGCGTAGCATCGCAGGTACTGCTGCATGATGGCGTTGACCCTCTCCGCTTGTCCGTTGGTCTGCGGGTGTCGTGCCGACGCTAAGTTGATCTTGACGTTCAGGATGCCCAGCAGCTTCTGCCAGAAGTTTGAGATGAATTGGCAGCCCCGGTCGGACAGGATGGACCGCGGCAGGCCGTGAGCTTTGAACACGTGGTCTATGAACAACTTGGCGGTCTGTTCCGCTGTGGCCACCTTCGCGCACGGAATGAAATGCGCCATCTTGGTGAAGAGGTCTACGACCACGAATACCGCTGTTTTGCCGCGCGAACTGGGCAGATCTGTAACAAAGTCCAGGGCCACTTTCTCCCATGGTTCGAGCGGCGTCTGCAGCGGTTCCAGCAGACCTGCCGGCTTCCTGTGTACTGGCTTGGCCCTTTGGCAGGTGTCACACCTGGAAACGTAATCCGCAACTTCTCCCCGCACCTTGGGCCACCAAAAGTCCCTGGTTACTAATTCCGCCGTCTTGTCCTTGCCGAAGTGCCCAGCGCTGGGCGCGTCGTGCAGCTGCTGCAAAACTCTCGCGCGAAGGTCGTCTCCCGGTACGTAGAGAGCCCCTTTGTGGAGGAGTAGTCCGTCGTGTATCTGGAACTCGTCGTCCCTCGCTGTGCCGTTTCGCACCTCCTCCATCTTGGATTGCGCAAACGAATCCGCCTGTAGCGCGCGACGGACTGCGTCCAGGTCCACTGCAGCTGAAGCGCACACCCACACCTCTGGTGCGAAAATGTGTTTGGCCGCTGCCGGTGCCGCTTCCTCGAGATACTGCGGCTTCCTGGATAGCGCATCCGCCATGACGTTGTTGTCTCCCGGGATGTATTCTATCCGGAAATCGAAATCTGCAAAGAACTCCGCCCAGCGGATGTGTCTCTGGTTCAGGAACTTCGCCGTGCGCCAGTACTCCAGGTTCTTGTGGTCCGTGCGGACCTGCACTGTGTGTCTGGCTCCGACGAGGAAGTGCCGCCACGCCTTGAAGGCTGCATGAATGGCCAGCAATTCCCTGTCCCAGATGGTGTAGTTCTGCTCCGACGTGCTGAGCTTCCTGGAGTAGAATGCGCACGGTCTCCAGTCCCCTTGCGGATCTTGCTGCAACAGGACCGCCCCCACCGCTCTGTCCGAGGCGTCCGTTTCAACCCTCATCGGTTTGCTGGGGTTTACGTGTAGCAGCTGTTCTTCGGACGCGAAGAGACGCTTGAGCCTCCGAAAGGACTGCTCCGCCTGGTCCGTCCAGGTGAACTTCTTCTTCTTGGAGCTGAGGGTGTCCGTGATGGCCGCCGTCTCTTTCGCGAACCCCTTGATGAACTTGCGATAAAAGTTGGCGAAACCGACGAACTTCTGGACCTCCTTCCGGTTGCGCGGGCTCTTCCAGTCCAACACTGAGCGGACCTTGGCGCTGTCCATGGCAAGTCCCTTGTCGGACAGCTTGTAGCCCAGGAAATCCACCTCTGTCGTGTCGAACTGGCACTTCTCCAGTTTGGCATAAAGTCTGTGCTCCCGTAGTCTCTGCAGGACCTCCTTGACGTCCTCCTCGTGCGCCTCCTGCGAGTCCGAAAAGATCAGGATATCATCTAAAAAGCAGACGCACTTCTTGTAGAGGAGTCCCGCTAGCACGTGGTGCATGAAAGCTTGGAAACAATGGGAGCCATTCTGGAGACCAAACGGCATGACTCTGTATTCATAGGTTCCTAAAGGCGTAAACATGGCTGTCTTCCACTCGTCGCCCTCCCGCATGCGTATAAGGTTGTAGGCCCCTCGTAGATCCAACTTGGTGAAGATCCGTCCCTTCCTCACCGTCGCGAGCAGGTCGTCAATTTTGGGCATGGGGAATGCTGTGGGCTTTGTCCTGGAATTGATGATTCTATAATCCACTATGAGCCTCCGTTCGGGCGTGTCTCTCTTCTTCACGAAAAACACGGGACTGCCCCCCACTGCTTTGGATTCCCGGATGAATCCCCGCTTCAAATTGCGATCTATGAACTCCCTGAGTTCTTGCATTTCGTCTTCAGACATGGAGTACAGTCTCCCAGTCGGCAGCGTCGCCCCTGGCAGGAGGTCAATCTTGCAGTCGTAGGGTCTGTGGGGAGGCAGCTTGTCTGCTTCCTTCTCGCAGAAGACTTCCAAAAAGGCCTTGTACTTGTTGGGCACCGTTTGCACCATGCCTAGGTGTAGCTGCGGTGCATCCTCTTGCCCCTCTTCTTCCTGGCAGGTCTGGATGCAGTGCGCTGCGCAGTAGGAAGAGCAGAAGGTCAATTGCCGCTGGTACCACGCTAATGCCGGGCTGTGCCTATCCAGCCAACTCATGCCCAACACTATGGGCGTGTCCGACAGGTGGGTGACGTTGAAACTGATGACTTCGCGGTGGTTCCCAATTTGCATCACCAGAGGCGGTGTCTGCTGTACCACCTCTCCTCCCAGTATCTTCCTGCCATCTACCGTGACAACATTTAGGGGCGTCGTGGCTGGCAGGAGTGCTATGCGATGCTGCTTGACGAAGTCCAACCCTACAAAGTCTGCGTTGCTACCAGAGTCAATGGTAATAGGGACCTCCAGGGTGAGCCCATCGGGCAGCTGGAGCGATGCAGTGAGTTGCACCACTGGTTTGGGTGGGAGGGGGTCTGTGGGATGCAAAATCTCTGGGGACTGCTTCACTGACTCGCCTGGTTGAGCCCCAGAGCCTCCATCTCCAACCAGGCGTCGCCTTTTCCCTGCTGCTCTACTCCCTGCTGAATTCCTCCTTTAACAGTTGCTGAGGCTCCAGTGTGCTTCTGGAGCCTCTGGGGACACTCTTTCGCCATGTGCTGTGCACTGTCGCAGATGTAACACTTCCTGCTCCCTCTAGGAGCCTTCGCCTTGACTGCTCCTGGTGTTTGGGCTCTGCTTGCTGTCTGAGCCCTTGCACCTCCGATTTCCATTGGCTCCTCTCCACTCATCAGAGGAGGCGTGGACTGAGCGCGCTCTGTCTCTCTGGGTAGGAAGGGAGTCGTTCTAACTGACGTGTTTGCTCTTCGCCCCTCCTCCCTGCTCCACGGGCGTTCTTCCAGGCGCACCCCAATTGCGAGCGCCCTTTGGACTACTTCTGCTGTATTTTGGGGTCTCTCTCCCCTGGCCAGCTCATCTTTCACGGCTCCATTCAGCCCCTCCCAGAACAGGTCCCTGACGGCAGCTGAGTCCTTCTGCCAGCCCAGCACATTTACTAACCCAAAAAAGCGGGAATGATACTGGCGCACCGTCGCTCTTCCTTGTCGCAATCCATGCATTTCCCTTCTAGCGACATCCACATCCACCGTTGATTTAAAGCAAGCGTCCATGGCTCCAATAAAAGCGCTTGAATCTTTGAGGGCGGGGTCATTTTCGCGTAGCAAGGTTCGCAGCCACGACTTAGCTTCCCCATGCAGATGAGTGATTATGAAACCCACTTTCTCCTCCTCATCTCTAAAATCTTTCCGAAGCAAATTGAGCGCGAAGACTACTTCTGCTCTGAAGTTAGGGTACTGCTGCAGGTTCCCGTCAAAATGGGTCACAAGGCTCGCCCCCCTTTTTCCGAGGCTAACTCCCTCCGGCTTGGCTCCCAGCTGCCCCTCCTTTCCCCATTTGTCCCACCTGGCTTGCAGATCCTGGCAGAGCGCAGCTGTGTCTTCTTCTTTTTTCTTAGACGCAGCCAATTCTGCGTAGAGCGTTGACACCGCTTCCTGCAATTGCTTGACTTTTTCCTCAGTCGTCATCTTTGCCTATCTCCGTGAGCTTGCAGAGTTTAGTGGGATGGGAGTTACTGTCAGCGCTGCCCAAGGTCCCAGCTCACACAAGACCAACGCTGCTCCTTGCCCAAGTTTAAAAGTCTTTATTGAAGTTCAGTCTCATTTCTAGACGCGCAGCGCGCAACGCTACATCTGTCCGTCAGACCGTAGAACTCCCATCTGAATCTCCTCCCCCCTGACACCAGCTTACGATTCTAGCCTTACTCCACCTCTTCCTCTGTTCCTTCTTTCTCTGGGTCCTTCTGCTAGTCGGAGTCTCAGCCCTCCGAGATTCTTCTGAGGCTGATTCTCCCGACTCCTCCCCCCCCCTCTTTCGGGCTTTAGGACCTGGCTCCCAATCCGGGTTT
Source organism: Podarcis filfolensis (assembly GCF_964270895.1). Taxonomy (NCBI): domain Eukaryota; kingdom Metazoa; phylum Chordata; class Lepidosauria; order Squamata; family Lacertidae; genus Podarcis; species Podarcis filfolensis. The sequence continues at coordinate 55,123,552 of NC_139608.1, forward strand.
TCTGCTGTCCCGCGCTCCTCCACATTTGAACTTGGCGCGCGCGCGCAGCCTCCCACTTTCCTTCTGACCGTTACACTTGTGTCACTGCTCCCCCTTTCGGGGAGGCTAGCTGGACCTGGCCTTCCCTCCGTCTCCCCACTCCCCGATGGAGGAGAAGCTGGTCCTGACTCACGTGACTCTTCCCCCCCACTGTGCTCTGGTGGGGGAACTGGCCCTACTGCTCCGCTACTCCCTTGGGACTCCCCTCTGGTTCCTTGTTTATGGATCGTCCCCTCTGGGATTCGCCTCGCCCTTACCATAGGCGCCCCCTCCTGGGAATCTTCAGATTCGCTGGAGAAGCTCATGGAATCTCTCGGTCCACTGTCATATTCCCCTACGCTCCCCTCTGATTCCTCTCCTCCGCTCTCTATTTGCTCTCTCCCCTGCTCTTCTGCTCCTGAGCCTCTGACAGCATGCAACCTTGAAGTTCCTCAGGGTTACATGGTATGACCTTAATGTGTTCTCTTGCCCCACCCCAAACACCAATACAACCAAAGAGCCCAAATTCAAGAATAAACCATTGCCAATTAGATTAAATCCAATGTTTCAACATACAAGCCAATATCAATTAAGCCAAATGAACCCAATCACCTAAAAACATATAACCAATCCATGGAAATATTTTCAATCAGATGAGATCCAACAGAAAAAAGCAACACATGATCTGCAGCATGAAGTAGGCAAAAAGGGGAGATTATTCCAAACCCAAAATTCTTCAAGAAAAGACAGACGCACTGCAGAAGGATAGTGGATGGGTGTTACAGAGTAGAAACAAGAGCAGCAGTGGTCAGATTCGCCTTAACTGGCCAAAGGCTATTCCCTGAGGCAGGAAAAAGAAATCCACAAAAGTTGCGAGTTCCTGCCGTGACTCGGATTCGAACCGAGGTTGCTGCGGCCACAACGCAGAGTACTAACCACTATACGATCACGGCTGGAGTGGAAAAGCTGCCTTCAAACAGCTTCTAGAAGGCAGGGCAAGATGACAGATCAGCCTATTGCATTGTGCTTAGAGTCTGCGTGGAGCAGGAAATAGAACTGCTAACCTGGCAGCATAGCTTAGTTGGCTAAAGCACCTTCCTTGTGAGCAGGAGACCCTGGGTTCGACTCCCAGTGGTGCCTCTGGCTTCCTCTTTTGAGGCAGGAGCAGAATTGTCCCATTTTCTTGCTCACCAACCCCTCCCATGCTCAACAACTCACACTGTTCACACTGAAAAATATAAATCCACCTGCCTGCTGTGATTTGGATTTAAATCAATATTCATGAATCCTCTGGAATATCCTCACTACATGGCCAGGTCTTGTTGGGCAGGATAGCGGAGAATATCTCTGTCAGTATGGAGAGGCAATAGCAGCTGGGTCTATTGCCATAGACCAGCTGGCCAAAAGATCTCTCTGGGTGACTTTGTAGACCTGTAGCCACACCTTGAAAAATCTGGATCTAAATGCACAGCCAGACCCCACCCCACCCCACCCCCACCGCTGCTGCTGAAAACAGCACATCTTTGATTTTGAACTCAAGACTTTTCATATCCAGAGCCAGAATCGTACATCTAGATCAGCAAGCCAGAGAGGGGGCTGTTCTGCATTTAAATCAGTTGTGATACCCACATTCAAAAGCAACTTGCCACAAACCTGCATGGCAACACCACGTCACTCCTGTCTTGTATTCACAAATCAGCCAGATTTACAGGGTTGTATATACTGTAGCTAAACCAGATGAAATTCAATCCTGGATTTCAATCTCCCTGAAAAATCCAGCAGTCGCCTTTTTGGCCCTGGCAGTGCTGCTGCAGCTCAGTGTGGCTCACAGGGAGCCTTTGTGCCACTCCCCGAGAGGGGAAAAAAATTTCAAAATGTGAGAGTTCCTGCCGTGACTCGGGTTCGAACCGAGGTTGCTGCGGCCACAACGCAGAGTACTAACCACTGTACGATCACGACTGGGCTGGCATGACTGCCTTCAAGCAGCTTCTAAAAACAAGGCAAGATGCCTGAAGGTTAGGTCCATTGTGTCTTGGCCACAGCCTATGTGGAACAGGGAGCAGTAGTGGAGCTGAACTGGCACCATAGCTTAGCTGGCTAAAGCACCTGCCTCGTAAGCAGGAGATCCTGGGTTCGACTCCCAGTGGTGCCTCTGGCTTCCTCTTTCGAGGCAGGAGCAGACTGCTCCTATTTTCTTGGAGGCATAGCTACCAATCCCTGCCCTTGCTCAAGGAGGACATTTTCATCTGAGGAATGTTGGAAAGTATGTGATGTTGCAAGTTTGAGGGGGAGCCTCAAGTGCTTTTTGGGGGTAAAACTTTAAGGGAAGGAAGAGGGAATGAATGAAAGGGAACCACCTCTCTCTCTCCCATACCCACCCACCCACTCCCCTTCCCATCCAGAAATGCCCCTTTTTTTAAAAAAAAGAACACTCTAAACTTTATTTTCATCAAATTCTTTAAATTAACTCCTCTTAGGATACAAGCCATTGTGCTCAGAACATTTAAATTCACAGTCAACTTATACTCCTTCTCTCTCTCTCTATATATATATATAAAGCACCAAATTGTGATGAGTAATTAATCATCTCAAGCCTGCCCTCTTCTAAAATAACTAGGTGTAAGCTAAACTTTCACCAGGTTCAGCTTTTATGTCGTTTTCAGCAAAATATAAATTTCCATTATCAACTAGTATAACAAAATACAATTAGAATACCGTAATTTTCATTCCCCCCCTTTTTTTTTGAACATCACTTTTATCAGCGCTCCCTCCCTATAAAACTAAATTTCTCTCTTTTCCTGCTTTCTGAAGGAAGGATTGCTGGCTTCAAAGAAAAATCCAGCCTGGCCTGATCTTTCAGCTTGATATGCAACTAGACAATTCATGCATGCAGACAGGCCCACATAGTCATTCAAGGGACTGTGCTCCTATTACTTCTCTGGACTGAGCAAATGAGTCCTAATTAGGGATGAGAGACAAATTTGATTCAGTTTTGCATTTAAAGGTAAAACTGGCAAATTTGCATTTTCTGAAATAGAAACACGGCCATTCTTTGAAATTCACATTTCTCTGAATTTTGCAATGCAGTTCTCCAGGCAAATAATATGTATATATTAGAGTAAAGTGTACATAAGCATGCATATATTGGTGAAAATAAATCATTCAGTGAGGGGGAGAAGCTTTGCAGAAATGTGTACATTGGAGAAATTCACAGTAAAATGCTGGTGACTTTTCTGTGCACTTAAAAAAATGAAAGATGTGGATATGTGAACTTATGATTAGAAAAATGAGAAACAGAGAGAACCCAAAATTGACAGGTCTGCCCATCCCTAGTCCTAATATAAGATATGTTGGCCACAGTAACCATGAAGCACCTATTTTAAATGTTAAGCAAGAACAAAGCAGGGCCCATGGGTACTACCACTGCCTACAGAGAATGAATCCATCCATAGGGAAGAGAGTGGGAGGAGACTTTGGTCTTGCATTTGTGGTGGAGAAGGAGGGGAGTACATTTAGTTTCATGCTAACTGAGCCAATGAGCTAGGCTTGTTGAGTCTCTCAGTGTTCCCTATTACAGAAACAACATAGTTTTGTTTTGTTTTGACTTTTCAGAGAAAAGCCACATGAAAAGTGTGGCTTTTTTCTTTCCTAAAAAGTTATAAAAAGGAGGAACTTGGAACACTGGCCAGCATGTTGTTGTTTTTTCAAAAGTCAAATGGACAAAGTTCAGGTTGGGGAAATGCCTCATCTTTATTCTGATGCTAGGAACTTGTATAATCTGATTTGCTTGCAGGGTGTTTACATCTCCCCATTAAATCATTCACAGAGCTGGCTCTATGATGAGGCAGACTGAGGCAGCTGCCTCAGGTGGCAGAAGCTGAAGGGAGGGGAGGTGACAAGAGTTGTGAGTGCCTTACCTGTATCCCCTACCGTAGCCTGCTGCCCTCAAGTATAGTGGGAGATACTTTCCTTTCACCAGTACTGGGGTAAGATTCAACTGCCAATCCAATTGGCTTCTGTATGTGTCTTAGGGGAGGGCACCAGCTGGCCCTTCACCTCAGGTAGCATAATGTCTTGAGCTGTCCCTGATCATTCATCCCACACTTTTCAATGCATTTCCCCATCACTTTTCTAACAACAAAATGCCTGTCTCTTGTAAAAGTGGATTTGTTATGCTCTAGGGCACCAGAGAGATTTAATCCACTTTAATTGCATAAAACTAAATTTCCTGGTATGCTCTTGAATCCCTCCCACAAAATACTGACAGTCCAAGGGTGGCCAACAGCTACTTATTAGAAGAACAGGCCTTATTTTTCTGCATAAGAAAACCTGCACTGACTTTTCTCCTTTGGCTCAGCTCTGCCTAAGCAAATCTGACTTATTTTTAAAACGCTCTCTGTTTGTAAGTCATCGGTTTCTATATCCTGTGGTGATACTTAACCACACTGTGGATTTTTTCCATTGCCAGTGACAATTATACGAGCCCAAAGCCAAGTGGTGAAAAATGTTTTCGACTGCCCTTGCATCTGGCTCCCTGGCAGCCACTTCTGCCGTCGACTGCAGAGCTAGCCCAGCGCCTCTGTTGCGTTTAAACTATTCGGATTAATTTTTCCCTTGGACACTATTATTTGCCTTGCCTTTCAACTGCTTTTACAGGCTTTTTCTCATTTGTTAATAGGATGGCATTTCACAGGAGTTTCGTTTACAAAACAATATCTCAGTGATCAAAAAAGGACTGGGGGCGCTTTCTCACTATGCAAATATGGAAAGGCAGAAGCTTTCCCCGTCGCCTGTATGAAATGAATTTTTGGATTACTTTCTAATATTAGGCCATCTTATCTGAATTAGGTGTCTCGGAGATGTACTCCCTCAAGAAACAATCTATCTTAAATTGCCTCCCTGTGAGTTATTGAGAGATACACAGAACTAAGATGCATAACACCTTGATTTTGTTTAAATTACAGGGAGGAGGAGGGAGCAGTCAGAAGGACCCCAATAAAAGATTCCAACCAAATGTTTAAAAAATGGTGTTATACCATCATCAGAAAGTGTCCCATCTTTCATTTCTGAAGACAGCATCAAGCACAGTGTTACAGTGCTATTGTGGGAGAGGACAGCTGATTCTGATTTTTTTGTTTCTATTGTAATTATAATTATTTTATTATTTCTGTCCCCAAGGCTACGCGGTAAATTACCACCCTCGAACAAAAGCACTTCAGAGAGAGACTGCAAAGTGAAACCTTTGAATCGCATTCCATCGAGAGGTTCACGGCTGGCAGATGCAGATTAAATTGGCATGATGGAATTCTATCAAACTTCATGTGTTAACTGGGTTACCAATTCCAGGCTATCTGTGATATCAGCACAATTTTGCTGTTGCTGTTGTTAAATAGGCACTGTTAATAAGGCAATTATCACCATCTGTACACACCCACATCTCAGGATGACATTTTGCGCATCTGATGAAGTGGACTGTAGTCCAGAAAAGCTTATGCCATAATGATGATGTTAGTCTTTAAAGGGACACAAGCCTCTTTGTTATGATTTTATGAAGGTACTGCAAGCTTTTGAACTTCCATGCCAAGGAAGGATGGTAGGATGGAAGGAGAGAGAGAGAGAGAGAGAGAGAGAGAGAGAGAGAGAGAGAGAGAGAGGAGGGTTGGTGGGCTTCATTTCTGAGCAGAGGTGCTGCAGTATCTGCTCAGCGCCTGTCCTAACCTAAGCACATAGGCTATGCTGTTGGTTATGATTGCTACCATCTGCCCTGCTTGACCTGGTATATGGCCTTTTTAAAGTACAAAATATTAGAGGTTACCGCCCACACACTTCCGATGTGCTTTTCTGCTTGTGTGGTGGCACCTTGGTAAAACCACTTCTTACTGTTTGTAGCAGAGTTTTCCCCGGAAGCAGAGGACAAGAACACAAAACTCCACTGGAAGACACAAAGCACTGTCAGCCTGAAAGTCAGTCCTCCTGTAATTAATCTAAATGCCTCGCTGATTATTTTAGTCTGTTTTACAGTTACTTCTCAAGTTTTCAATACACTGCCTAGGGCTAGCATAAGTTGTCCCCCATTCCAGCTTTTATCCTTTTTGCTCTCTCTGACATCAGAGGAGCACAATCTCATGGAAGACGTTTATTGGGTCAGATCTCCCTCTCCTTTATCTCCACCATCTCTCCTCCATCCCCCGGAATGGCCTCCCAGGGACCACCATACTGTGGCCCAAATATTATGTGGGGCGAGCAGAGGAAGAGAAATCGGGCAGCTACTTCAAGTGACAGCAACACGTTGGCCATGATCTTCCAATTAAGCTCCAGTGGCAGTCCAATGTATACATGTGACGGACATATAAATTGCATCAATCTTTTAAAGTGGCAATCCTATATTTAGTTGAGTGGGAGTAAGTACCATTGAACTCAACAGGACTTACATTTCAGAAGATTATATACAGGATTGTTCTGGAAGAGCGAAAGAGCTCAGCTGTAGTTGAGTAGCAAGTTAATTGTTTTGGCTGAAAAGAAGAAAAACTGAGCCCTTTTTCCATAGGCAGACTAATCCTCTCATTACTGAGTAAGAACAGAATGAGTGTGGGTGTACAAGGGATCAAACAAGGGAGGAGAAAGCTCTGTCAGCTTTACAGCACCGTGCTGAAAGAGATAACTAGTTACTAAAGCAACAAAGGCTTTGCTTGTTTTTTAAAAACACATTTTTTAAAAAAAGATACAGGATTCTAGTAAACAAAGTTCTACTCAGAGTAGATTCACTGAAATTAATGAACCAAATTAGCTGTGTCTATTAGCTGTGTCTACTCTGAGTAGGGCTAGTGTTGAATGCCAACCATGCCTTGCATTTTCTTTCTTGCAAATAAAAATTGTCCAATAATACAAATTCACACAGCTGTCATTGCTTCCTTGTGACTATGGGTTCATCCATTCTGGTGTTTAATGTGGATAGCAAGCTTCCTATAGCACCATATTTTCTCAAACAAGGATACCCGAAAACGAGATCCTGACTGAGGTTGGGGGGGGCAGAGTGCAGGAAGGCAGTGATTTGGAGAACATTATACGAATAAAAAAAAATTAATGGTGGTCCAGGAACCTTACTATTCACACTGAAGATCTGTATGGATAAGGTCCTATGGTTTTAAAAGAGGTGGTCTGATTGCGGGAGGAAATAATACCTGAGTCCCTGAACCATAGGTTTGTGCTCAAGTGGAGATGCAGCCTTAAAGCGCTATGGAAGTATGAAACAAAGCGACAGGAACTATCAAAGGCAAGCCATTGTATTTGGAAAGCTTGATTGCTGGGTGATCATATTTATGCAACATTCCACAGCCCTTAAATTTCCCTTTCAGAGGCATTTCAAATTACAGCAATAGGAGAGAGGCTCTGCTCAGTAACAATTACTCTTTGGAAAGCAAAATAAAAGAAATCATTTACAAGGGTGCCAGCACAAAAACTGCACCCTTCAGGTGAGGTTGGGGTGACTGAGGGCCTTTGAAGAGCTATGCCTCTCAGCCAAATAGATTGAAAAGTATTGATGAGAAAGGCAAAACCCAGAAAAAGGCTGCCTTTGAAGACATTTGCTCTGCCTCTTCCTATTGAATGCCACATTAATCTCTCTCTGGTGTGTGTGGGGGGGGTGTATTTAAAAAACCAGTTTTCTTACCATTTTGCTTTTAGGAAGGTTCAAGGAACAAGGAGGAACATACAACACAGTACAGTACATGTATCCCAAAGCAAACATTTATAATCCTGCCCTCCCCTTAAAAAGAAATGTAGCTATGGATTTTATTCCATCAGAAGGCTGCTTCACTGCAGGAAGCAGTGGAGGAGACGACGGCCTCTACCTAATAATACAGCCAGTGAAATCATGTGCACAGCAGACCAGCACCCCATCTTCTGCACATACAGTCAATATCTGGAGGAGAAAAAGTGTATATACACAAAATCATATGCCTCTAGATAGCATGGGGACTATGGGGACTGCATGGGCAAATTATATTTTTCACTGCAAACAGGAACAACGTGTTGTTTCTGTGAACATGGGAGGGGTTGATGGGTATGCCTTGCAAGAAAATGGGAGCACTCTGCTCCTGCCTCAAAAGAGGAAGCCAGAGGCACCACTGGGAGTCGAACCCAGGATCTCCTGCTCACAAGGAAGGTGCTTTAGCCAACTAAGCTATGCTGCCAGGTTAGCAGTTCTATTTCCTGCTCCATGCAGGCTCTAAGCACGATGCAATAGGCTGATCTGTCATCTTGCCCTGCCTTCTAGAAGCTGTTTGAAGGCAGCTTTTCCACTCCAGCCGTGATCGTATAGTGGTTAGTACTCTGCGTTGTGGCCGCAGCAACCTCGGTTCGAATCCGAGTCACGGCAGGAACTCGCAACTTTTGCGGAGTTCTTTTCTCGCCTCAGGGTGGTAAAACGCCTTCTGTTGATCCTAATGAGCTGCATGCAATTTCTGGATCCAAAAGGCTTAGCATCCAAAGCACCATTAGTAACTGAACCCAAGTTCACCTGCTACAGTGATCATCTACTAGAGTGGAGGTTTCACCACTTAAACGCAGAGAGAGAGAGAGAGAGAGAGAGAGAGAGAGAGAGAGAACACACTGCAAGCCTGGTCCACTTGCTACAAGGAGACAGAAGCTAAGCAGGACATCTGCAACACTTGCTTCCTATTTCCAGGAAGGATTTCAAGAACTTGTGACTCCTTGCCAGAACACACCACCCTCCCCTCAGAAGACTTAGATACTGATAAGGACAGGGGGAGAAACAGTATTGGCACAGCTATGACCCTATAGTAGTTGCTCCTCTGCATTGTGATCAGAGCAATTGTGGTTCACATCTTAGACACAACACAAACCTGGGGCTTTTATGTATTTATGCTTCCACCTCCGGGTGTGGCAAAAGGCATTCTGCAAACCTCCAAACCCTGGAGAAGCCTTGTCCACAGCAGAAAGGTTGGTTTCACCATTAGACATTGTGTTCGCAAAATGTGGGGTGTTTCTTTTCCACAGCACGCAAGCAGGCATCTCCATGGTCCTTCTGCAGCCCTGGGGTGGCTGCACTGAGCACCACTGGCCACCAAAGGAAAGCACTGCATTCTGCCTCAAAACAAAGAAACAGAGGCACCACTGGGACTCAAACCCAGGGTCTCCTGCTTACTAGGCAGGTGCTTTAACCAGCTAAGCTATTGGGTCCTGCTCAGCAGCTCTTTTGATCCCTGCTTGCCACAAGCTTTGAGCAAGCAACTTACAGACTGACATTTCAGCTATCTGCTTTCAGAAGACCCAGCTGCTTGAAGAGGGTCACACCAGCCCAGCCATGATCGTACAGTGGTTAGTACTCTGCACCGGGACTGCAGTAACCTCGGTTCGAATCCGAGTCATGGCAGGAACAAGTAACTTTTGTGGATTTCTTTTCTCACCACAGGAAGTCGGAAAAGGCCTTCTGCAAACCCGATTAAGATGCACCTCAAGGGCCGGGGCCACTGGTCCTTTGACTATCAAACCCAGACTCAGACTTCAGCCACCATAACTGCAGTACTTAATCCTGCAAGCCTGCCTAGCAAGAGAAAGGAGTGAAGTGGTTCATTAGTAGTGTGTTCTCCCTTCTGCCAGGCAGGTTCATGGCAAGTCCCTTTGGATGTGGGTGGCACAACCATTTGAAATGCAGAATAGACCTCCAGTTGGAATGATTCTACCTTGGGATCTCAGAGAAGCTCTCATCACAACAGGCTGCTCATTTAGATTTAATTTTTGTTGGGATGGCTGCAGCTCTAATATTCCTTCACAAAGTCGTCCGGGGAAACTTTTTGTCCAGCTAGTCTATGGCAACACAACCAGCTGCTATTCCCTCTGAGAATGAAGGTTCCCCCCACCCCACAAAACTGGCTGTGCATCAGTGTGGCGTTTGCCCTCCTATGTGTGTGACATCATACTGGGTTCATAGGGAACCCATACCCTATGGGTCATACCCATATGGGTTCATAGGGAAAGGGTTAACTAATTGTAAAATGACTAACCAATGGGAAACCAGGGGGCAGAGTTAACTGTGTATAAGTTTTAAGCACAAAGGTTTTTAGGGAGTTAGAGTTATTGAGGAGACAGTCTGGAGTTAGAAGAGACAAAGAAAATAAATCTGTGGGTTGGGTTGGGCTAGTCTGGTGTGAGAGAGTAAGAGAATTTGTTAAGAGGAGTCAGTCAAACAGTTGAGATAATCAGTCAGAAGGTATTAGGAAGGTATAGGCCGGTAAAGAAACTAAAGTTAAGATACTGACAGGAATATTATCTGAGAAACCATAAACTTGTTAATGTTTGTAAAAGAAACTTGTGGGTTTTTTTGTTCACTTTTAACAACTGACTGGACTCAGTGTTTTACCAGAGAGTAACTGGTTGGTGGCAGCGGGGAAGCGAGCACAGTGGTGGCACAGGGATCAATAGACCGTTAAACGTCCGGGGACCCTGTGTGATCGCCACAATCAGTCACAGCAAATGGCAAGATTTACATTTTTCAATGCACACAGGACCCACAGGGCATTTCAGTGTCACAGGGAAGAGCTATTACGTTACAATAATATAGGAACACCCTGGCCCTGCTTCAAAAGAGGAAGCCAGAGGCACCACTGGGAGTCGAACCCAGGATCTCCTGCTTACAAGGCAGGTGCTTTAGCCAGCTAAGCTATGGTGCCTGTTCAGCTCTCTGCTCCACATAGGCTCCGTCCAAGACACAATATACTTATCCTTCAGACATCTTGCCTTGCTTTTAGAAGCTTCTTGAAGGCAGCTGTTCCACCCCAGCCGTGATCGTATAGTGGTTAGTACTCTGCGTTGTGGCCGCAGCAACCTCGGTTCGAACCCGAGTCACGGCAGGAACTCGCAACTTTTATGAATTTCTTTTCTCACCACAGAGAGTGGCAAAAGGCCCTCAGGAAACCCCACCCGGCTGCACCCACCTGCTGGGCCCAAAAGGGTTAGCACCCATGGCACCACTGGGTGTTGAACCCTGATCACTTGCATACTAGAGTGGAGTTTTCCTCTGCTGAACTATGCCCCCCCCTATACACACACACACACACACACACACACACACACACACCACAAACCTGCTCTACTTGCTACCTGAAGACAGAAGCAACAAAGCACACATTTGTAACATCTGCTCCCTTTTGCCAAGAAGGCTTGGTAACATAAAATCATAGAATTGTTGAGTTGGGCTGAAATGCAGAGGAACTTCCTGAATACCTTGTTAGTCTAGATCTTGCTTAAGATGTGAAAGGTCCTAGGTTCAAATCCCAAGCTAAGCCTTTACATTGCTTGCTTGCTTGCTTGATTTATTTATTTATGCATGCATGCATGCATGCATGCATGCATGCTGGGATGGGTGAAACTTCTGATTTTCCTTCAAAAAGAGTAACATCAAATGTCCACCATGGCGTGTCAGAGTTTTTCTCTTCATCCTTCAGTGAGCAGCAAAAGCTGCTGTGAGTTTTGCTGAACCACACTCATATGGACAGGGGGCAAAATACTAAATACCTGAGGCACCACTGGGAGTCGAACCCAGGATCTCCTGTTTACTAGACAGGTGCTTTAGCCAGCTTAGCCATGGTGCCCGATGCTGCATGCCTGGCCCAATCACTTCCAGGTAGCTGGAAATGAGCAGTGTGTAAGCATCATGCACTTCCTTAAAGTCCCTGGGACAGACATATAATCATGATTCTATGTCTGGTCATCACTCCCAGATCTCCTGCTTTCCAGCTGCCCCTGGAGGCTAGTATTTGTTTTTAAAAGAGGAGCATTGTCAGGTTTTTAAAAGAGGAGCATTGGGACCCACCAAACTCCAAAAGTTTATTTTGCACCTTATGAATGCTTCAGGATCACACTTCAGATGTGTGTGGGAAGGGAGAAGAAGATATACCATCCACATCTGGCAGAATCCATCTTATCTCCATATACATGCTTTCTAAGATCAACATGCAAGTTTGGAAAATTCAAGCACAAGAGATATGCCACACCCTCCCCCTCTTCCTCCTGCTATGCAGCGGCGATTAAATTGTTGGTAGGTCAAGCACTACATGGATGGAAAATTAATGCTTCTACCTACAAGTAGCAAATCCATACCTTCATCAGACCCCTGGAGAAAAGCATCTGGTTGGCCACTGTAGGAACCAGATGCCTCTCACCTAGCAGATGATGAGGTTATGGATTTTCTGCTTGTAGGCAGTAGTGGAGGGTGGGGTGGAAGTACTTACTTGACCTCCCAACAATTTCATCACCGCTGCTAACCAGGAGGCAGAGTGGGATGATGTGGCAGGTCTCTTGTGCATTGATTTGGTATGATCTTTATTTGGTAGGCATCCTTCCTGATATATAGATTTGTTCAGGCATCCATCTTAATGAATAAACTCAGCATGGGGTTTTCTATTTGTAGGAGTGCTTAAGCTGTGTGACTCCACCTATGATCAACTTCTATATTTGTAAATAAACCCAAATACTGCAAAAACAAAACAAAAAAGTCTAAAACCCAACATCATAATTATCCAGTCTTTTCTGCTTCCAAAGGAAACCAAGCCCATGGAAATGCTGCTCCTCAAACTTCTCAGCACTCAGTGGGGAACACATCACTATGTATTTCTTGTGGTACACAGCTCTGCCCAAGAGCACAGTTTGGGAATTACTGAAAAGAAGGGTTGGAAGTGTAGGGAATCTTTTGATTTCACAATGTTCTGACTTTACAGAGGTAGTAGGGTGGGTGTTTTTCCCCTAATTCTGTCTATATACACTGAAATGCTCCAGGGACGGAAGATGCACTGCTTGGATTTACCAGGGTGGTGCAGACCTGCAAGGAGTTTGGCTGCAGCTCAGAGAAGCTCCAGAGTGCTGCTGCTCAATGAAGCAAGTGGAAACATGATCAGAGCAGACTTGGGTCTAGAATACCAAAGGGGTGGTAATGCTTAATTTATAAATCTTCCAGCTTGATGTAAGTAGCAGTGCATCCTCAAAGAAAAGTGGCTCTTACCGTATTGACCTAAGAGATATCAAGTAGCCAGGATTTCCTGCTTCCGGTGCACCAGGAATGGCGTTTCTCCCAATACCGCGGGAGAGAGGCAGAGGGGGATAATCAGATAATGATAAGGTTGGAAGAGGAACCAGTGTCTCATCGGTAGTTTGCCTGGCAGTCTGGCACTTGCCTGTGAGGACAGGCAAAGGCACTGGGTGCACAGAGCACTCCAGCTGTCACGACCCCCACCCCCACCCCAATCCCGTTCCTGGAAACACAGGTCATCCTGTTAATTGGACTTTGATTGGAGTAAACTACAGGCACGTGCCAGAGACAATGAGATAAGAAACTGCAAAAACAACCCAGCTACAAGGATGTGAAAGGTTTGGATTGAGAGCAGATTTCATTCGGTGAAAGAGACAATGCAGGGAGGGGAGCCCATGGTTTGCTTACTTAAGGTTTTTCTCTATATTTTGATATGGCAACCCCCGCCCCACTCCGGAATGCAAGCTTTATTTAAAAATATCTGCACAAGTGAGGATGGAGGGAACTGGAATATAATATGGAATTTAACAAAACTGGAACTTCGTGTGAGAGAGAAAGGAACTGAGAGGGAAAGAGGGGAAAATGCTATCCTTCTAAAATATAGAGCAAAATCCTCCCTAACCTCAATTATCCACAAAGGAATGTGTTTGAGATAAGGATAAATGACCATAATTGAGCGGCAGGGAGGAAAGGGATCTACCAGCTGTGAGAATAGAAGTTTTTGGATTAACTATCTGCAATCTGGATTCAGACCGTTCTTCCTAGGCTGGAAAAATGGCAAAGAGGGGATTTTTTTGTGGAAGCCAAACCATGGGACGAAACAATGCAGTAACTTTTGGAAACTGAGGTAACAGCTTCTTCTGATACATGACGGGAACCATCAACAGTTGCAGGAATAGAGGATAAAAAACTATATATCCGGCATCCCCAACCTCCTCCAGATGTTTTGGCCTACAATTTGCCCGATAATAAATGTTGGAAATGCAAGGAGGTTGAAGGGACATTCTTTCACCTTTGGTGGACGTGCCCAAAGATTAAGGCTTTCTGGGAAATGATTTATAATGAAATGAAAAAGGTATTTAAGTATACCTTCTTGAAAAAACCAGAGGCTTTTCTCTTGGGCATAGTTGGCCATTTGGTGCCAAAGAAGGATAGAACTTTCTTCATGTATGCTACAACGGCAGCAAGAATACTTATAGCAAAGCACTGGAAGACTCAAGATCTACCCACTCTGGAAGAATGGCAGATGAAGTTGATTGACTGTATGGGACTGGCAAAAATGACCGGCAGAATCCGAGACCAGGGAGAAGAGTCGGCAGAAGAAGATTGGAAGAAATTTAAGGACTATTTACAGAAATACTACAAAATTAATGAACTCTGAAAAGATGCTGGATTGAACTTTTGTGGTCTCTAGCTGTTATGATAAAGATAATAGGGATTAAAATTGTTTAAGTCATAAAATTTAAAAAGTTGATTGGAAAATAAGGTGTTAATTAAAAGGAATGTTAAGAGATCAGGATTTGCTGGATTAACAATTTGAACTAGAAAACAAGAAGGGGAGGTATGAGGAAGTCAAAGAAACATGTTATTGAAAAACTGTTATTGAAATTGATTTGTTTTTAATATTTTTCTTTTTCTTTTTCTTTTTGTGTTTATATAAAATTGGAAAATCTAATAAATATTCATATAAAAAAAACAACAGATGTTTTGGCCTACAACTCCCATGATCCCTAGCTAACAGGACCAGTGGTCAGGGATGATGGGAATTGTAGTCCAAAACATCTGGAGGGCCGAAGGTTGGGGATGCCTGCTATATATGGACAGGGGAACTTCATGGGGGAAATTGTCACACGTAGGAAAGAATAAGGATTACAGCTAAAGTTCCTCACTTGAAACTTTATAAATTACCTCTTATATCAACACGAATTGAAATCACAAGATTGTAGCTGTTATATAAGGGATTATTATATCTGAATAGAATGGAATGGAAATTATTAAAACTTTGGAATGCATAAAAAATGTAGAAGAATGAACTTATCAACTGTAGCATGCGAGGGAGCCAGTTTAATTAAATTGTATAATTTGACATTTTAATAATTGGCATTAATAATTGCATTAATTGGATAAAATTGGTATTGTTATAATGAGGCTATTATTGGCACGATGCTGGAAAAGCAGTAAAAAAATCTATTTTTTTACAAAAGAGATATCAAGCAGCCCTTTATTTATTCTGATCTCTTGTGCAATTTTTTTTTGTATGATCCTTGGGTCCAATGCCAAAAGAAATACATCCTTCCTGGTATATCTCTTTGTTAAGGCATCCGTCTTAATGATTAAACTCAACATGAAAAACCACATCTTCCATTATTTCCATCCACACAGATAAAAATTAGCTTCAACTCTGAACCAAAGGGAAGGGGGGTGGGGAAACCCAACAGCAACAACAACAGACAAATCCTACTATGGATCACAACTGAGTTCTTGAGAACCTTTACTTTTGTAGCTGCTTGAACAAACAGAGCTGCTTCCGATCCCAAGCAGTGCACTGAGTAAAGGTGAAGATTCTTGGAATAAGATGTTCGCACTTGGCCTGAATGTCAGGAAATTATTTGGTCACACCCTGCTGGGTTTCTCATAGCAGGCCCCAAGGGTTGAAGAAAACTGTGGTTATAGACCCTTCCTCTTTAAGATGGTGATGATGGGGGTGCTGAACAAGCATTGATTGTTGTTGCTTCCTGCCTCTCGAAATTATATCTTACTGCAGAGTTATTGCAGATGAATTATGTATGAGGCTGAAATCACTTTTCCAAAGTACTTGCAGCGCTGCAAAACAGACCAAGGTCCATCTTCAGTCTATGTTGTTATAGCATTCTGCATGGCGTTATTCCATTGAAAATGAATGTGCTTAAATCATAACTGCTGCTATCAAGTATTTGTATCTAGATCAATCTTATCTCTGCCCTTTCATTGGTTGGGGCCTGCTGAGCAGAGTGTCCACTTCTAACAACTAGGTGAGAAGAAATCTACTGTTAGCACTATTTGGTTTCCATTTAGCTGAATCAGTCTGTCTCTATATCCTATCCGAGACCATAAGGGACTCAGTTTGCTCAGACCTAATGGTTTATTGATCTGCTGCATGGCATATATGCCTTGTAATAAATAAGAAAAGGGGCAAAGGGTCCTTCATTTTAAATGCAAGACATGGCACTCCTTTAAAGTGTTTCTTTTGCCATCTGTATTAATTCACTGAAATTAGTCATTACCTGATTTCACGTCCCATTGATCCCAAGCACAGACAGAACTCTCGGAGCTGGAAAAAAATTGGGAATAGTCCTGCCATTAGTATGGATAGAAGAGTTCTGTTTGTTGCTTTATCAGCGAAAGGGTTCCTATCAAGCTCTTCTCAACACGGCTTAGGTTTTTGTGGTTTTTTTGTGTATGCTTGAGACTGCCCTGTTCTGGGACTGTTTAATGAGGAAATGTCGCCAGCAATTCCAAATGCCTAGAATCAAAGATGGTGCAAAACGTCTACAAGTAGCTCCCTGAGAAAAGGGAACTACGATGGCCATATAATACCCAATCAGAGTCAAATAATGAGTCACACTGCTTGGGAATATTATCATTCTATTCATGAACATGAAGAATGGACATTGATGCTATGCTAGCATGGAGCCATTTTATGTGCTGGGGAGGGGACTTTTCTTGTGGCAAGTTTGCTTTCCAGTGCCATTCTCCCTGTAGGTACCATAACCATGACTAATAACAGTCCCAGAGCATGCAATGTCTTCCAGAAAATGAAAAGCACTTGCTCCTCTTTTCGTCACTTTGTTATGCAAAGTTCATTTATTCAGAAAGGTAGTGTCCAGTCCTAGTTTATTCCTTTTCTGGACCTCATTGCATAGCCCTGAAGGTACTATTTTTCTGTGTTGCTTGCTGCACACAGCCATATATTGCCCAGTGAGGGCATTAAGACCAATGAATTGGCTTGTGGTGATACAGAGGCAGACATTTTCATTGGTGACTCTGGTGTTGTGGAATGCACTTCCTCCTGAAATATGAGAGGTCCTGGCATTCCACCAGCTGTGTAAACACACATGTTTACAGAGACATTTCCTTGATCTCTTGACTTGAGTCGCCTGTTTTAATTGCTGTTTTGTTTCAAGCATCCTGTCTCATCTGTTCTCCTCTTCCTCATGATTCCCAGGTATATCTTGTCATTTGAACTCTTCCCTCGTTCTGGCCATCTCCTTCTCTCTGTCTGCTGTTGGCTCTCCTCACTTCTCCGCCATCCCCAGCGCTGCCTGCACACCCAGTCAGAACTTAAATGCCTTTTGGATAGGTAGCAACTCTACCCCCTTACTGTTTCCAACTGAATGCCAACATTCAGTTAACAATGAAAACACCTAAAGCCTTCATCAAAAAGACATTAGGCGGCTGGAAACAGCCACTTGTGTGAGTGGCTGAGGATGGGTGGGGGAATCCACTTGATTCCTTTATCATAAGAACACAATAAGAGCCCTTCAGGATCAGGACAAAGGCCCATCTAGTCCAGCATCCTATTCTCACAATGGCCAACCAAATGCCTCTGAGAAGCCTGTAAGCCACCAACAGCCAACACCTGTAATATTCTCAATTTCTTACCAGTAGCAGAACTCATTCACTCTGAAGGTGGCCAATCCACCATGATTCTTCAGATCAGGCATACACTGTTCTTCCCCTGCCAGTTCCCTTGTACTGTAATGGATGGTGAACCCTTGAAGTGTAGCTTATCACAGAAAATTGTCTACTTAGTACTTTAATTGGCATGTCAATACACTTCAAGAATGCCTTGCCTAAAATGTGGCATGATCCTCTCCAGAATTTTCCCCAGTAGTTCAGCAGTCCCAGTAACTACCAGGGGTCCCTGTATCTGTAAGAATGCAAAAGAGAGCTATGTGCTATATAAGCCAGTGTAATGTGTAGTTTGGTCCTGAGCAACCTGTTGTTCTCTGCAGGTTGAGCTGTCAGGAAGACCTATTTCATACCCTACGGGCTACAGCCGAACAAGATAAATGTCATAAAAAATATTAGCAACATCTTTCTAAAGACTTTTCTCTGTTTTCTAATGAGACAAAAATATTTATTTCAAAGAAAACAGTAGCAATGAAAACTGACAATCAGTGAAGTGCCATGAAGTGGTAACCAAACAAAGTATTAAGGGAAATCCTTTGAAAGGCAGGATCCTAGCACAGCCCGGAGTAGATTTCCAATAAACAAACAAACAAACCAAACCATAGGCATGGCATGAACCAAACAGATTATTGCTCTTTTATCATCCTTTGAACTAAATCCTGCTTGGCATTCTCACCACTAAAGTCAGGAAATAACCATACAAATCAATTTAGTGGGATTCAAACCTCCTGGGCTAGATTCTAACCTCATCAACATCACTTTATATTGTGGCAAAACCTCCATTTATTTCAGTGTATGCATTTCCAGTTTCTGCAAAGCCAAGTTTGTGGCAGCTTTGTTGACATGAATTTTTTCCCTTGTGTTTGGCACTTCAGTCCTAAATACATAGACTTGGAAAGTAAACCCCACTTATTTCATTGTAAGAAAGTTTCAAATACATGTATTTATGATCTAAACTTAGCAGATCTGTTCTATATAGTTGTTTTAGTTCTTCTGGCATTAATAGCAAAAATTGTATGACAATATTGGCAAGTAAGGGCTCATCCTGACTTTCAGCTGCCCCAACCCCAATAGATGGCAGGAGAGAATCAAATATTTGTAGAACAGAACAGGCACATTGTCAAACAAAATCAAATACTGGAAGTCAAATATAATTGCCTGCCAAATTCTATCAGACATCAAATATCAGGTGTCAAATGGCATAAGCTGTCAGATATTGAATATTTTCTAAGTTCTAACAGAAGTTGTCAAATACAAAATATAACTGCATATTAGCCAATACTGTCAAATATAAAGCTTCCAATATCAAACATTGAAATCAAATACCAAATTTTCCTGGATATCAAATACTTATACTGAATGTCAAATATTCAATGATCATTTTGAGCAGAATGGATGGAGACAGATTCAGTGGTATCAGGTTTTATTGCCTGTAAGCAGGAGGACCATTCGGCTGCTATGACTATCTATCCTCAGTGGCCTATTTACCATAGTAAATTTGCACACCAGAATGGTATTTGATAGTAAACCCCGAGTATAGTAAACACCTCAGAAGCAGACTCCTTCCTTCTAAACCCTGAACAATTACCAATGTGTCTCAGAATTTGCCTTCATCTCACACCATTTTCACATGCCAAAAAACATTCACAGCATGACAGCTTCCTGTAATCCTCAGCGCACACACATATCCCTAGATAGTCCAGAACAGTTTTAACAAAATATTGCTCTGAAGGTACACTCAAGCAACTTACTGAAGAAGGCTAAGGAGCTTGTTTACACCCAGCATACTTGAAGGACTAAGTACAACACAATCTTAAGCATGCTTACTCAGAAGGAAGTCCTGCTGAGCTCCTTAACAGGGTCTTTACCCCTACTAAGGCTGCTGTCACAGTCTGGTTCACGGGCGATCAAAGTCCCGGCTGGGGACGTTAGGACCGGGGGCAAGATGGCAGGGTGGGAGCAGGAACAGGAGTCAGGAGGCCAAGGGTCTGAGGGTCAGGAAGCAAGGAGTCACGGAGTCAAGGGTCCGAGGATCAAGAAGCAAGGAGTCACAGAGTCAGGGGTCCGAGGATCAAGAAGCAAGGAGTCGATGAGCCAAACGCAGCAAGGCAAGGAATGTGTTGCTGTGGCAAAGAGCCGAAGGGAAATGCTGACCTTTTATCGCTTCCTGGCTCTTGCCGCCAGGTGCTGTGAGTTACCAATCAGCCTCACCTGTGTGGCCGCACCTTGCCTCTTCAGAACAAACTTAGGAAGGCCCCAATCCTGCAAAGTCCTACTGGTCACAGGGCCTGGCTCCTGCACGCACTCCTGACAGCTGCTGCCAAACTGTCACTATTTTGTGGGTAGGATTCAATACCATACCAGTAAATTCAAGTTGTGCAGTTAAAGTGAATTGGGCACTGGTAAGTGTGGGATAACACCTGTTTGATGTGATGACCTATGACCCTGCCACAAATAAACGTGAATGCATGCTCAGTGAACAGTAGACCTTCCTGCAAATTTTGTGCAAACATGTCAGAAAGAATGCATAATGAGCAGGTCATCTGGAAGTGAGTTTTGTATTCTTAGGGTTGCAGTCTCTGTTGCTCCCGGCTCGTTGTGATTATACTACCGGGGTTATTACCTGCAAATTTCTTAAAGGCTGGTCACTGAAGGAATGCAATTCCTGGTGACTGTGGTCTCATCTTTTTCTGTCTCTGGTCCTATGTTGTGTGTTTCCTGTACTTAGGAAAGCCCACTGCAGAAAACATTTTAATCTTATTTGTGATTTGATGCCCCCCAAGAAACTTAGAACTTGGAATATCCTGCCCTTGCTGCAATTCCTGGATTAATAGTCAGGGCAAAGTGCAAACTTTGAGTATTTCCACATGCCCAAAAAGCTTCTGCCTTTATAGCAACGAATTGACTTGAACAGAAGCATTTGAAGTAGAGAAACCAGCTGCTTTGCTTTCCCAACTATCTTTGGGTGCCCCACAGGTTTTTAAGCAGATTCCTCTTATTGCCCCCCTCCTCTGCATTGACATCTCACCATATTGAAAGAAGTCACAGTAACGTCAATGTCAAATGCTAGCTAGATTAACCAATTTCACTAGTTTTTCAGAAAGCAGCATGGTTGCAAGAAGTCTTAAGAAAATTAGTTTTAGTTTACTATTTAGTTTTCCTATTTACTCACAATGGTTTAGGGAAACCAATGAAGTATAGATTGATTTCAGTAAGCAAAGCTCTCAGTCGGAAGAGTGCTTCATTAATTCTGCTGTGGTCAATAGCCTCTTGACCCACCAATAAAGCATTAAATATAATCTGGATTCCTTAGACTTCTAGTCAAACACTTGAGTCTTTGAATGGGTTTACCGTGATGATGTGCAGAGTGACCTTCCGTGATTTGACCTTGGCTAAATCTATATTGCAGGAGTTATTTTCATTGATGCATTCATGATTCATGGGTGAAAGATAGCCATATTATCACTAATGATCAATCAGCATTTTCCTCCCTTAAGTCTTATTCTAAGAGTTGGCAGGCACTTAAAAGAATATGAACACTACAGTGCTACCTCGGGTTAAGAACTTAATTCCTTCCAGAGGTCCATTCTTAACCTGAAACTGTTCTTAACCTGAAGCACCACTTTAGCTAATGGGGCCTCCTGCTGCCGCTGCACCACCGCTGCATGATTTCTGTTCTCATCCTGAAGCAAAGTTCTTAACCCAAGGTACTATTTCTGGGTTAGCAGAGCCTGTAACCTGAAGCGTCTGTAACCTGAAACATCTGTAACCTGAGGTACCACTGTATTTTGTTTCTTCTTATAATTGCGATTTGATTTACCATCCGCTTTTAGCATTATTTTTCTTTACCATCTCTAATGCACAATTCAACCAACAGTGATATAATGAGAACCATGAAATGGATCAGAATTTAATGGAACCACATTGCCCTTACGCATTTTCCATGGTCAGAAGAAGTGCTCATCATTAGAGAGCTGGTGTGGTTAACTGACTAGAGAGTTGGACTCAGACCAGGAAGAGCTGGGTTTAGATTGCATGAATCTTACTCATGGGCTGTGAGCATCTTTCAGCCTGAGATGCTTCATAGGGTTGTTGAGAGATAAAATAACTACCATGAGTTCGTTTGAAAGAAGGGTAGGATGGGAATGTGATAGATAAATTTACCACGGAAGGAAAATGGAGAAGAAATCGTCATGTAAGAATGCAGTTGAAATTTTGTGTCCAGACTTCAGTGTTCTGGTCAGAACTCTTCATATACTGTTCTCAACAACCACAACTTTCAATATCAAATCAATTAAGGGTGAAATCGACCACATTCTTCAAAGCAGATATTGAAGTAGCCATTGTTTTGAGTGACAGGCATACAACCAACTCTTAAGTTGTTCCCACTTCAATCTAAAATTGAACAATTCTAATTACACTGGGGATTTGGAAATCTAATTTTTGGGTTACATCCAGCCTCATATAACCAACATGCTTAAGGTTAATTAATACATGAAGGGGTTAAGACCATAAAGTAAGCTGTCCTGCCAGGCTTAGCTAGGTCAGTCCACCTCACCTTGAGAGGAAGGGTTATCCAGCCTTTGTTCTACCCATTCCATCATGTGAACCCTACCAGTAAGGAGGTCTAAGCTGGATGCTCCATCTTTGTGTTTCTATACAAATAATTTAGAAATATTTACCATTTTGGAACCTAAGCTATACGGCCTGTCTTTTATTGCTGCTGAATGGGAAAGCACATGACTCTGACCATTGAAGAGTTTGTAAATAAACCATTTTTAACTTACCAAACGTATGGTCTTATTCTATGCTAAGGGAAGTGGGAACTTTAAAAGCAGCTTAGAATTGGATATTTTAAAGGTATAACAGTCTGTATTTCCGAGCTTTACTTCGCTGCATGTTTTGTGTTTTTAAATATCTGCTGGGGTTCTCTCACCAAAGAGTACTTGCCCTGAACCTGGATCTAGGCATCTAGGGAATTCTCCTTTTTTATTTTACCATATCTATTTTTCCTTTAGCCAAATCAAACCAACAGATTTTGACTTGGTGGGAGGAAATGTCTTAAGCATTACTTTATTGGCCTGGTCTTAAATCACTGTATTGGTCTGGCAGTCTTTGAGGAGTATTCAGTGAGTCAGACATAATCCATTCAGGGCCAAACTAGACATCATAAACAGATGCATGTAACATTCCCCACAACATTTTAATAAATAAAAATAAAATAAAGACCAACCTCAATGTACTGAGGCTGGACACAGAGGAATGACAAGAGGAGAGGATCCTTAACCTTCTCTCTGCCTGCCTGCCTGCCAGTCAGCCATTTTTTGCCTCTCAAAATCTTCCCCAAGGTGCTTCCTCACCAGGCCCAGCACTAGCACTCAGCATACAGGAGCAATCCACATTTTCCTAGAACACATCTCAATAGAAACGGGGACCAGCCAGTCTGTATTTACCAATATGAAAAGTTGTATTGTGAAATCATCATACAGTTGCCTAGTTTAGGATAGATTTGGATGCACACTTACTAGCCGCCCTGCGCCCAGTCTTGGCTGGGGAGGGCGGGGTATAAATAAAAAATTATTATTATTATTATTATTATTATTATTATTATTATTATTATTATGAGTCATGTTTTCTTTCTATATGAGCATACCTGCATGGATTTGTGCGTACTGCCTGTCACCAATAATACAACACCACAAAATACATTGAGAATCATTTTGGGTGGCATGTTTTAGGTGCCCAGTAACACATACTGATGCTCATGGATATCCAAGCCAATGCATATCATGGCATAATGTAACACAAAGAAGAGAACAGCAGCTTATGCGTGATAAGTGCTGTTCTATTCATGGATGGGATAAGAGCTGCAGGCCAGGCTTGAAAATTCCTCTCCATCAGCAAGAGATTGAAAAACTAAGGGCTGGGGAAAGATACGGAGAGAGGTTGAGAAAGAGCAGTTCACTCTTACTTATGAAATTTGCCTGTCATCGAACCCTTCAGGCTATTGCAAAAAAGAAACAGGAACCTCACAAAGGACCAACCTCAGGACTTCCCCCCAGATGCGTTCAAAGAAACAATGGCAACTTCCTCCACAGTTGTATAATCCTTGCTGCATCTCTTATCAACCGCAAACAAGAAGTCACACTGTTGTCAGTCTTCAAGTGTGCTAAGACTACCCATTTGGCCACCACCACTGAGCTAGTGGCATGTTAGGATGGGTAAAAACCTGTCCCTGCCACACGCATTTGGATCCCATATTAAGTACATAGGTGATTCAATGAAGTACTTGGTATTCCCATATTCTCAAGAGCTGAAGTCAACTATACCACATGGGCAAAATAAAGCCATGTTCAATAAATCCTTCAAAATAAAGTGAAAGGACTAAGTAGTCTAAATGAGAGGCACAGATAGGATAACTATTTTCCCCCTCTAGACAACCAAAACATTAAGTATCCCTTTAATACAATGCATGGAAAACTTATTATTTCTAGATCCAGCTTCCTATGCATAGTTTGGTTGGGCCCTGTATAATTATATGAGTGGAAACACGCTGTTAATAACACCAAAGGATATATTATAAGGAGGTTAGGATAATATGCGTAATCACTGTGGGTTGCACCTTGTTAGATTCTGGAGAAGGAAAATGTTGCATTCTCTTTTTTTAATAATAAAAAAGCAAGGACACAGTCTTGTAATAATAATGCAAAAGGAAGGTGAAAAATGAGGTAAGGCAGCTTTGGTTATGCATAACAAAGACCTTCATTTTCACAGCCATTATGAAAACAAGCTTTTCAAAGGTACTCAGGTGCCATACAGCAAGTCTCAATCGTATGTGCTTACTCTGTTATTAAATTTAGCCTCGGGGTCTCTGGTTATAAATGAGAGATCTTTATGGCTTCAGTTTGATGTATTTAGCACTAGAGTCACTGTAGTAGAAACCAAGCTGAAATGACAGTTTCCCTATAGAAACCCAGTAGCAGGACTGTGCCTGTTTTTGAGAGGTTGCGACAATATTTGGGGAGGGGGAATCAACAGACACTGTGGAGATTCATTGGCAGGAAGATTGTCCTGTCAGTTCCTAAACAGCTGCCAGGGCAATCCGGATAATTTTTTACTAGAATTCCCATTTTCCCTGACTATTGGCCTTGGTAGCTGGGGTTGATGGGAGTTGTAGTCTAAAGAAGACAATACAGCCGAGATGGAGCAAATGCTTGTCCTAAAAATGCTGTACTGGTTACTCCAGCGCACACAAATTATATGGCTGAAACAATGCTATTTTTCTAGGAAAAGAGGAGCTGAAACTCACCATGAACACCTCCTTTGTTCTCTTATAATGGCAATGGCGCCCAGCTGGTTCCACCCACCAGAGGTGCCAGAATTGAGTTCTGGTGAGTTCCAGCTGGAAAAAAAGCCCTGGTAGCAAAAGGCTCAGGCTACCATTTGGCAAGCAAGGGAGAAGAACTTAGCACCCAAAAGCTTTGTATTCACATGCCAAAAGAAGTTCGTGGAGAAGTCTCAGTAATACAGCAGAACCTCGATTTTCGAGCATCCCAGAAGCCAACCGATTCGGAACCTGAGCACCGAAAACCCAGATGTGAATGCTTCTGTTTTCAAATGCGCCTCGGACGTTGAATGGCTGACCGTCAATTGCACCTGAGTTGTCGAATGTTTCGGATTTCGAACGGTCTTCCAGAACGGATTACGTTCGACAATCAAGGTTCCACTGTATCAGATGCCCTAAATGAAAAGGCTGAGAGTGCATGCTTGAACCTTAAAGCTAGGTGGAAGGTCAATCTTGGGATTGCAGTTTCAGAAAATCAACCAAATGTGCTTTAAAGCTCCATACTGATCAAAATGATCTCAGTCTGGGTTAAAGGGGCTGCACTTAAATCACTCCACAAATTGCACTACAGTTGCCTAGAATTAAAACAACTTGCTTTGTCTAGCCCAGGCATAGGCAAACTCGGCCCTCCAGATGTTTTGGGACTACAACTCCCATCATCCCTGACCACTGGTCCTGTTAGTGAGGGATGATGTGAGTTGTAGTCCCAAAACATATGGAGGGCCGAGTTTGCCTATGCCTGGTCTAGCCTGTTGGAGAAGGTGTAAAGAAAAGGGTGCTCAACAAAATTGTCTTTTGGCCTAAGCAGGTCATTCAGTGCACCCCTGTAGTGTTGAAGATAATATCACAGGTTGTTGGGGATATGTTGTTTCAGCAGCCCATGGTGGCATCTCCTCTAAATTCCGTGAAAGATCAATGTGGCAGCACCAGTTCATACCAGGAGATACCTAGCAAGGATATAATGGGGAACCTCTCTGTTTATGAACAACAGTGAGACATCATTTGTTTAGTCTCTTGCAATTCCACCCCATCTCTGTCTGGCCCACTTGTATATAATGAGACGCACCACTCCAACTCAACAGGCATGCTCAAACTGGGTTTCCACAAGTCCAAACATTAACACTGCATGCCACTGAGAATGTTCCCTACTGCAGCCAAGTAGGAAGCATGCCAGGTTTCATTGCAAGGGTGCATATTCACCTGTCATCAATTACAGGGTTTGCACAAAATCCATTGGTGGGTGAGTGGGATGGTGCGGAGAGGTAAATGTGAGTGCCATTTTGGTACATAAAGTGTTTAAATTCTTCTGAAGCTAACTGTGGGTCATTGTCATTGATGACTTTGCAAATATCATATGAAGGGGACTCTTGACAAATTCAGATATATAGCAGAGTCTTTGTTTAATTTATTTTTCACAGCACATTAGCAGCTCTCTTGCGGCACACTGCTGTGCTCCTGCAGCACACAATTTGGGAATTTTCTGACCTAGGTAGTAGGCTGCTTTTAGTATCCTGCCAAAAATAAGTCTGAATTTTTGAACAGATGTGGCATTGCCAGGAACAGCTGAGTGGGTAGAGGGGCTTTTTATTTTCCTATATGAAAGAGTCAAGGGTCACAACAATTATCAAAGCATTGTATTGTATCTGTAAAATAAATAGATTTCAATGCCATGTGTGGTAACAGGTTTTTTTCCATCAATACATAACAGGCTCTAGAAAAGGAACGGGGGGGGGGGGGAACCTTTGCTAAAACACAAAAGGATACATTCTATTGCATTTTGCCAGGACACAAAAGAAATACAAAAAGCAAAACACTTGTCAATATTTAGAAAGTTTCAAGGTTATGTTTTCTTCCTGCAGCTTTGTTTTTCCTAAGATAACTGATGTGAATACAAGCAGTCAAGACAACTAAGGAAGAATTTAAAAAAACAACAAACTGGATTGTGGGAAAGTACAAGACGGGATGGAAATGTCAAGATGCACTGTTTATTCAAACCAATGGTGACCTTCACTTCAAGGCTATTTCTTGGAGCTTCAAAGAAAAACACCATTGGAGGATTGCAATACCTGCCAATTTTTTAAAAAATCCAAGATTTTGGGTTCTACCCTGGGACTTTGAAGTCTCCACCTCTACCAGGACCTTCTAGCATGAAGCAGAAGTAAAGCCAAGAAAAGCATCCTATATTTAATTAACATTTTTTTTCTGGACCATTAACTGTGTGCTAAAAGTGGCCATTTCCTCACATTCCAGTCAATGCAGTGACAGGGGCTGAGATTGCAACCACTGGCACTGCCCCCATACATTCAGCATAAAATGAGAATGGGCTGCATGAACAATCAACTACCTGAATAAGTGCAAGGTTTGTACTCATGAGACGAAACCTTGATATAAGATAGTGCCAACATGAAATCTGCCCCTCTCCACCACCGCTTACAGCTTCCCAAAAGGTTTTACTACGCCACATCTTGTAAAGCAGGGTGCTTTGAGGGTGGTATAGCAAATGTCTAAGAAATTGTAAGAAACTTCTTGTTGAACCATCTTCAGCAAACAGAAAGCTTTTTTGCAACCCTAATCATGGCGCCTTGATGATTTCGGGGGAGGGAGTCGCTGCATGGGTGGGGAGAGTTGCCTGTGACTATTCCTCTGGTTTGCAAATGTGCCCTCAGGTCCAAAAAGGTTGGCAACCCCTGCTTAGTATTGTGTCCACTCACTGCGATCTATGAGGCTTTTCATGTGACACCATTCCTTCTCTGCAGGGATGTGAGAATCCATCATCCTCCCTTATACAATGCATTTTTGTACACCCATGTGTGTGTTCATTACATAACTGTGTTGCAAAATCTGAAGCAGCGCAGTTTTTGCAGAATGTTTGTTTTGTTGCATATTGTTTTGGAAAGTGTGAAATAATGCAAGCTGAATCAAATTTCTCACCCAAACCTATTTCTCTACCACATTTTCTGTGTTCTCAGACAGCCTCCTCACACCGACTTGAAGAAAGCAGCAAGGCTCTCTGCATAAGTTCTTTCCTTTCCTTCCATCCACATTTCCTGGGGACTAGGCCAAAAGAATGCCTGTGGGATATACAGTCCTGCATGGAGAGTCTAGTCACTCACTACAAGACGATGTGACAAGGATTTCCCAGCCCCCAGGAAACACAGCAAGGAAGGAAGAATGGATATCCTTGCCACTTGCTCTCAGGAAACACAACACTTCGTTTAAACTGAAAAGGGGCAAAAGAACCCCTTATGGTATGCCACCCGCAGTCCCCCGAATCAACACGCAAACATCTTTAATGTTTAGGCCATGTGGGGTACAAATCCGTAAGAAGTTGAAATGTACTGACCCTAGGCCTTCAGCTACAAGTCCTCTAGGTAGAAGTAGGGAAAATGGGGAGAAGGGAGATCCAGTTTCTCCAAATGGAGTTCATAAGTAAACAAACTTCAGAAATAGAGCTTTTTACCTGCTGATAATCCATCTGCAACACCTGGGTGCATACCTATTGTTTTAATCAGGCTTTGCAGAGATTAGAGTTGAAAGCATAGTTTTCAAAAGTGTGTTACACTCCTCTTGCCCTCTTTTCATCTTATCTCTTTTCCATCTCCATCAGTTTATCTTGCTAACCAATTTCTCTTCCCCCACCTTTTCCCCTGCTTTTATTTTAATTAAATTCTTCCTAAGACTTGTAGCTTAACCAAGATTTATATTAAGGAGACAGCCTGCTCAACAGGCAGGTTTCTTCGCCCTTAGCTTTCAGAGTCACATTTATCATTCAATTTTTGACCATCTGTGCATGTTCTTTTTCTACTGTGGGTTTTGTTTTGTTTTTGTTTTTTACTTAAAATAACAGAGAGGCAAAGGGCAAAAACAACAAAAGCACAAGAAATTAAACTTAAGGCTTGTGAAACAGATTGGGAAAGGCACAGTACAGTAGGGCATGAATTCACCTACATAAACAAGCTTTAGCCGTAGCTTCTCCTAAGGAAAGCACCAAATTAAATGCCCTTTTCAGAGTTAGCACATATGGGTCAGGGGAGTAGGGATCACTGCCCAGTAATACATAGGTTCAGTTGAATGTTTGAATATACATTGGTCCGTGGCAGGCCCTACTACCATCTTCTCACCTCTACACACACTGTGTGCTTTTTCTTTGGAAGTGTGGTACAATCTGGAAAAGACATACAGTAATTGCATGCAGCTCTCTAAGAGAATTTAGCACAAAGCCGACATCCTCATGGATCCTTGGAGAAGCTTAAGCTGTTCCAAGTTTGTACATGCAAATGTACCAACAAAAAATAGTTGGATTTATCAGGGGGCGCTACCAATTCACTTTGTATGAAGAAATTTTGTTAGTAGTTATTCCTGCTTTGTAGAGTTTCCGGTTAACTTGTTCTACAAGTTTAGGGTGGGTAGCACAATTTATACAGACTTTATTTCATGCCAACTTGTGAAATCCTTTGGGCTCACCAGGTGATCTTCAAAACTGAGTTGAGAATTGAACCCAAGTCTCATCACCAAACCCAGCCTTCTACTCAGTGCCGGATTTATGTATAAGCTAAACCAACTATAGCTTAGAGCCCCACTCTCTTGGGGGCCCAAAAAAATTTAAAGGAAAAAAACTGGATGTGCATTTCCAAAATATAAGATAAAAAACAAATAAAGTAAAACCTACATACAGCAACAGTGTATTGTGTTGTGTAGGCTCCTGTTTGTTATGTGCAACTCACTTTAGATACCTATTAGGTCCATAAATTACCATATGGCATATATTCAACACAAAAAACAGCGACAATTTGTTGTTGACAAAGGACAGCTGGACTTATAAAGGGCTACATTACCTTCAATAGCTTAGGGCCTCATCAAACCTAAATCCGGCCCTGTTTCTACTCCCTGCACGGTTACAACAAAGAAAATCATTTTTAATTTTTTTAAACATAAAAACTTTTAAAAGGTGAGCTATAAAAGCAAATTACTTGTTAGTAAACTAAAGGTTAGATGAGCTATTAGTAGGACAATTGTATCAAATTTGTGTTTGCTTTTCAGAATAACTTGAAGCATAATTGATATTAAGGACTGGGAGATGCTGCAGAAGCCATTATCTACCTATAGGATCAATATGAGATAAATATGGGAGATAATATTGTTTCAGTTTGCATTTTAATATGGCCCTAGCCTAGTTTGCATGTCCCAAACCAGTACACAAACTGAAATGCAGCTACTCTTCAAAATCTGCACTTTTCCAACCATCTAAACTCTTGTGAACACAATGCTGGATAGTAGGTGTAGAACACTCACCTTTTTTGTATCTATCCTTTCTCTACTGGAAAAGGAAAATCTGAGCCTCCGTATCTGGAAAAACATATGGTGACATTTTCCCATCACTGTAGCAAAGCATAGGCTCTTCTTAAAACCCTTCCCTTCAGAATCCTAAGATCCCACAGTGCTCTGTGTCTAGAACAGCTGAAGAGACAAGTTACCTCAGCATCATATGCTGCCTGGGGCGTAATATGTTACATCTGAAACACGGCTACGTGAAACCTGGATGGGCCTAACCTCAAGAAGATTCTGGGCCTCTTCTCTCGATTGTTGTTTTCTCTTTTTTTCTGTTATTGTTCAAATGGAAGTCTCTAGTCCTTTTACTTGCTGATTTATAAGAGGAAGTGTGCAGGCAGTATTCTACACAGTTGTTCAATAAGAAGCAAACTTGCTAATGTTTAGCCTGCCAGTTCTCTCCACTCTTGAATTCAGTTTAACTGGAAGGCGCTTGTATTAAACCTGTGTTTATATGTGTAGCTACGCCTTGGGGACTTGCTCAAACCTCAAGCAGACAACAACACACACACACACCACTCTTTGTTATTGTCCAGTAATGACATCACCTCTCCTAACGCGTTACACCTGCACACCTCAACAGTTACAGATTCCTGGCAAACTTACGATACTTCTGAGGAGAAAGTGTTGGGCTCCCAGAAGCACTGTAGATTTTCAAGAGCTGCGGGCTTTCCCCCTCTTGAACTGTGTTGTTTTCCTTTCTTGCTAACTTCCCTGAAAAGATGCATCTGGGAAGGTACAGGCCTCCAACCAGCACTTGGAGGCAACATATCTGCCCCATGCTTTGGTCTTCTTTTTGCACACTCTCTCTGGTGGTCAGCAGAATGCACGGCACTAAGAGTTGTCAAGCAGCAAAGCTAATGCTGCTTTTTGGTTCGACTCACAAGATAACAGAGAAATGGCTGAAGTAGAGGAATTGGTATGGCTGTTGTTTTTTAAATTCATGGAAAGAAACCAATCTGTAATGAAAAGAAAGCTGCGGTATTCAGTAAGTGTTAGATTAGCTCTTGTGTACTTCATTGCCATTTTACCTCTTGTGTGGCCTCTGCAGTTTTCATTTTTGACTTTATAGAGAAAATGCTCTATGCAAGCAAATTCCTCCCTTTGCGGCTGGTTCTGTCGCCATTTGAGCACAACACACAGAATAGGTTAAATCAAAGTTCTATACAATAGCAAGGCAATCAATAATAGTGTTTGAAAGCTTAAACTCTAAATTTTATTCAGCAGTACAGCCCTGGTGTTATCCAGTTTGTGAGATGAGAGAATGCCGTATAAATAACAGTATATAGCCCTGAAAAGTCCACAGTAAACACATAATACAATTTGCTTTCAGTGTTCTGCCACCATTCATAAATCACTCCGGCCAAACTCCCGCCGTTTATGGCAGGACTCATATCCCTAAAGTGAATTACGGTCTCATCTCCAGTATGCAACCAGCTATTGTCCCAAATATATCA
This sequence comes from Podarcis filfolensis, assembly GCF_964270895.1. NCBI lineage: Eukaryota > Metazoa > Chordata > Lepidosauria > Squamata > Lacertidae > Podarcis > Podarcis filfolensis. The sequence goes on from NC_139608.1 coordinate 55,155,416, forward strand.
GAGGTGAAAAGCAACATTGGAGGGATGCTGTGTATGCACATGTTTTCAGAAGACGTTCAGCAGATCACTAGGATAGAGACTTGAAGGAATATTGCTATGTGTTGGCAAGAGTCTTAATCTAATGAAGAGACAGTGAAATAATGTCTTAAATCTACAAGATGAGCAACAAGCGAGTTCTGCTTGTTTCACAGTTTTTAGCGTTCATTTTATCCTGGAGCATGGCTCAGGAAAACAGAAGAAAAATAGTTTGACTTCTGGTTAAACTAGAGAATATTCTTTTTTCAATTCACGTATCTATATCTATTGGGCAAGAACACAGCTTAAGAATGGTTTTGGGTTTTTAAAATACTTTTACCTTGTCTGGTCAAATTTACTTCATTTACTAAGGCCATGGCTACCAGTAAGGCGGGCACTGTATTATCGAATCTGGTGATTTTGGAAACAATCCAGGTTTCTTAGCGTTTGGACATATACAACTCCCTTGTGAGAGTTCTGCACCTATTCTACATATTCTGCCTTTAACCAATTTCCACACCTCTTCCCCTCTCCCGATTATAATTTGAGAACTCTTAACAGTTGTAAATGTGGTTCTCTTGTGCTAGGTACTGGCTTTACTGTACAGTGGTACCTCGGGTTACATACGCTTCAGGTTACATATGCTTCAGGTTACAGACTCCACTAACCCAGAAATAGTACCTCGGGTTAAGAACTTTGCTTCAGGATGAGAACAGAAATCGTGCTCCGGCGGCGCGGCAGCAGCAGGAGGCCCCATTAGCTAAAGTGGTCCTTCAGGTTAAGAACAGTTTCAGGTTAAGAACGGACCTCCGGAACGAATTAAGTACTTAACCCGAGGTACCACTGTATATTCAAGTCAAAGGTTTCACTACTATTTTTATGTCATACACAGAGAACTGGTGCAGCCCTGTAGCTAACTGTGATTTCCCCCCTTCTCCGTTGATGTCCATCCTAGTGCACAGCACATAAGGTGTTCAAACTATATGAGAAAGGGAATAGTTGGATCTGTAATGAAAAGGAAGGCGGTTTTATGTGGTGGGATTGTGTAACAGCACTAACATTTTGGAAGTTGGCAATGACTTTGCATAAATATTCCAAATAAATGTGCCACTTGAGATTGTCTCTTCTACCCAACTATTAAAGATGCAGGAATTCTGTCCTCTTTTACATCTGTTCACCTTAGCCAGCACAGCCATTTATTGAATTAGGTGATAATAGGGCTGCCATACATCTGGATTTCCCCAGACATTACTGGGATTTCAAAGGCGGGATTGACGTCCGGGGGGGGGGGGGGCTTTCCGGAAGGCAGCGCTTTGTCCTGCATCTTACGCAAGCCAATTAAAAAAAATATGTGTTTTTTCATTTTCAACAATTTCATTAGTTTCCTAAAAAAAAAAGTTCAACAACTTTCGGAGCGTCCTGGTTTTTACGTTTTGAAATATGGCAACCCTAGAATGTATGCACACTTTCCTGGGAAAAGGCCCTACTGAATTCAGCCTCAATCTGGGGTGCACCAAACCTTGCACCACCCCAGGACATCAGCCACTTCTTTCCATTGTTGGGAAGAAAACGTAGTAAGTGTGACATTGCTTGTATTCAAACCACATTTGCTGCAGCCAAGGCGCAGTATGATAACAAGTGGGGCCAGAAAGAGAGGTGCAGGCTATGGGTCCTTTGGAGAATGGGTAGCCTTGCTGCCAGTCAGTTTAGGCCAGCTGCTGTTTTTGAACAATTGCTCTTTCCAAATGAATAGCATCCTTTGAGTTTGTAAAATCCTCCACAGCTTATCTTTTCCTCCAGGGCATTCTTCTCTAAGAAAAGAAAGAACAAATGTCAGAACAGAGTTTTAATGGGAAGAACTCAGACAGGTAACTTGAAAAATAACCCACTGTGGTGTATTTAGTATTATATGAGTTTTCCAGCTACAGTTGTCCAAACCATCCTGTTTACTCCAATTTAACCCATCCCTGAGCCTTTCTGAAATAGGCTTTATCTTTACTGCCAACACTTTTGTAGGAGTAATGCGAGAGCCTGGCTTCTGACCCCTCCCATGTCATCTCTTCCTTGGTCAAGATTTAGACTGCCAATTCTTTGGAGCTGTTGACTTATGTTACTCGCTAAATCACCATGTTCAGTGATGGCACTACACAAATAAAAACAGTTAATACTATCCCATCCCCAACACAGCAGATGAGGCAGGAAGGGACAGCTTCTTGAATAATCTCCTCAGGTCAATTGTCATCCTGCTGTTCTTATTCAGTACTTTCTTTTTTTAAAAAAAAAGAAGTTTGGATGTGTGCTTCAGTACAGGTTTCACACAGTGAAATACCTTACAGCCTCATGCAGCTGCTTTAAAATATTTCTTTTTAAGTGTGGTTACAGATCTCCTGCGGTCCTTGTATTTTGTATTTTGCACTTTCCACCATATATTTAACCTATTTGTGGTCTCTGATGAGTTCTGATCATTGAGAACTTTGTTGGCCTGAGAGATTTTACTACCTGAAGCAGAGGCCCAATGGGACCTATCCCTTTGTATCACTGAGATCACAGCTGATTATACTTTGATAGATTTGTAGAGCTAGAAGGGACTCTGAGAGAATCTCAACTAAAGCATCCATGGCAGATGGCCACCCATCTCATTTTAAAAACATCCAGTGAAGGAGAGTCCACCACCTTCCGAGGGAGTCTGTTCCACTGTCAAACAACTCTTACCGTCAAAAAGGCCCACTGTCACCTGGTTTTTGCTGCTTCTCTATCTTAAGCCACTCAAAGAGTGTTGCTGTTCTTCTCTCAGTTTCAACTCTGGCGCACCTCACTCACAAGCCCTCCTCTAGGAAACACAGATCTCAGCTTCTGACACCAGTGTTGAACACCACCCGCAATCTCTGAGCAGTACATGATTCCAGGGAGGTTCCAGACATGATTACCCAGAGTCTGCATTTCATTTTGGGAATCAGGCACAGCAGAGACTGTGGTGTCTTTATGACAGATGGTTTACTTGCACATATATACAACCTGTGCCCACGATGGCCTTGCTTTTCCCGCAGCTGCAGCTTTGAGTTCAAGAAAACACAGAGATCAGCCATTGTGCTCTGACCCTCTCTCCAGCTTGCTGGCTGCTGTATTATTCCTGCCTTCATCTATCCCACCCCCAGAGTGCCACCTGAAGCAGGCATTTTCTTCACACTGCTGTATGACAGGGTTGACTCTAGGCAAGAAAGATCTGGATAACTACTGGCTTTTGGAGAGCAGCCACTGCTTCTTCACCCTAGTAAGCCTTGCTGCAACCTGAAATATTTTTGGCACTAGGCACAGCTGAACCTAATGTTAGTCCACATAACATTTCTACTACAAACTGTGAGCTTGAGCTCTCCCTCATACCAAGCAACGTTTTTCGCCTCTCTCCTGTCAACATTAGCATTGACGCAGAGAATATAAAATCCTAATAACCCCTTTTTTACTTCCCACTGACCTGTATCAAATTGTTCAGGGCCTTTCAAATCACCCCAGAAATCTATTTTTGCTTGCCAGCAGCTTGTCTCAGAAAAACTCCCCCACAGTTTTGCTCAGAAGATGGAACCCACTGGGCAGATGGAGCTGCAATATATTTCCCCTCCTTCTTTCTTGGAAGATTTTTATTTTGCATTAGTGTTACATTTGCAGATAATCTGTGTTGTGCATTATAGAACAGGATTGTTGTTTTTCCAAGATTGTATTTAGCATTTCTGCCAACCTAAGGAACATATGTAAAAAAAAAAACAACCAAGTACAGTGGTACCTTGATTTACGAACTAAATCAATTCTGGAAGCCTGTTCTTAAACTAAAGCCATTCTTAAACTGAGGCGCACTTTCCCTAATGAGGCCTCCCACCACCAGTGCTCTTCCACCATTCAGCTTCCATTCTTTGTTGTTGTTTAGTCATGTCCAACTCTTCATGACCCCATGGACCAGAGCACACCAGGGACTCCTGTCTTCCACTGCCTCCCGCAGTTTGGTCAGACTCATGTTTGTAGCTTCGAGAACACTGTCCAACCATCTTGTCCTCTGTCGTCCCCTTCTCCTTGTGCCCTCCATCTTTCCCAACATCAGGGTCTTTTCCAGGGAGTCTTCTCTTCTCATGAGGTGGCCAAAGTATTGGAGCCTCAGCTTCAGGAGCTGTCCTTCCAGTAAGCACTCAGGGCTGTCTAGGTTTGTCATCGCTTTTCACCCAAGAAGCAGGCGTCTTTTAATTTCGTGGCTGCCGTCACCATCTGCAGTGATCATGGAGTCCAAGAAAGTGAAATATTGAGGTAATGTTCGCTAGCCAGAACACTACTTCTGGTTTTGCGGAGTTCGTATACTGAATAGTTTGTAAACACAGCTGTTCTTAAACCGAGGGACCACTTTACTATTCCATTGCTTGTACAGTTATTGTTGGTCAGTTAATGTAAACATTAGAGAGACTAAAAATGACTATAAATAAAGAGCTGATAAGTACATCAATACTGAAACAATGAAAATGAAACATTGTTTTCTGTTATTATTTTCCCAGTTTGGGAGGAAATAATACTAGACAGTAAATATAGCTATTGATTAATTGCAGGCCATGGTGTTGAAAAATTATTTTTGAATGCATTTTGGAAAGATCTAGCAAAAGAAAATAACAGTACGAGAGAAGTTTGTTTTCCTGCTGATGGCCTATGACCATCCTCTCTACCTTGGATTTCAATTTATATGCTCATCTAGTGCAGTTAAAATGTGGAATTGCTTTTTCTACCCCTGCCTCCATGCAAATCCCTTAGCTTATATGCAAGCAAAGGAAAATGTTTAAATATTCTCAGATATATTTTGGGGAACAGATGTTTGAATTGCCTTCATGCAGCAATAATTGAAAGATTGTGGCTGGGGAATAGAGCAATATGGACTACTAAAGGACATCCATGTTGTCAGGATGTGCTTTCAATGTTAATTGTCTGTTTTAGAATTTGGTAATTTGCAAATAAGAAGCAATCGTAGGCTCTTAATATTCTGCAATAACAGTTTCAAACACTGCCTTGGGCACACAGTCATTCCAGGAATAACTTAGGGTAGTGTCTTATATGAGGGGGGAAATACTACTTATCTATGGGCCAGGGTGCAGAATTTAGGGCAACCTAATGTGGAAGACAGGCCACTACAGATGGGATATGAGCTTAAATCTCTTTCAGAGGCGCTGCTGCCTGTCCATTGCTGCAGCATGACAGGGCACTGACTGGAGGGAGGTGGATGGCTGTCAAAGCAGTGGTGGCAGCAGAGAAAGTACATCTGGTGGCTGCCACAAGCAGAGCTAGGCCTGCCCTAGTTTGGAGGGAGTGTTTGTGACAGAAAAGTTTGTTTTTGCTGAGCAGGTTGGTTCACCAAGTGTTTTCTTTTCCTTTTTCCCTGCCAGCAAACAGTTAACGAACGGCAGCTTGTGATTGGCCAGGGTTCCAGAAGGGGGAGTTGAAAAGGAGAGGATTTTAAGAGACAGTTGAGTAGGTTGGGAGAGAAAGGAGAGAGAGTCGGTTCTGGGTAGAAACATCCACTCTGGGGAATATATCAAAAGCTAGAGAAATACCGTATTTTTCGCCCCATAGGACGCACCGGCCCATAGGACGCACCAAGTTTTTTGGGGGGGAAATAAAGAAAAAAAAATTATTTCCCCCCCCCCCAGGCGCTTGTGGGGCCGGCAGCAGGGAGAAGAGCGCTTCTCCCCGCCGCCCGCCTGCAGACCAGGTCCGGGGACAGCGGGAAGACGCGCTGCACCTCCCAGCTGTCCCCGGAGCTTGCGGGGCAGGCTGCGGGGAGAAGCGCTCTTCTCCACGCCGCCCTCCTGCAGACCAGGTCCGGGGACAGCGGGAAGACGCGCTGCGCCTCCCCGCTGTCCCCGGAGCTTGCGGGGCTGGCGGCGGGGAGAAGCGCTCTTCTCCCCGCCGCCCACCTGCAGACCAGGTCCGGGGACAGCGGGAAGACGCGCTGCGCCTCCCTGCTGTCCCCAGAGCTTGAGGGGCTGGTGGCGGGGAGAAGCACACGTCTCCCTGCCGTCAGCCTCCAAACCACATCGGGAGACAGCAGGATGGCGGCGTTCCGCCTCCCCGCTGTCCCCCGACCTTGTGGGGCTGGCGCTGCGGCTCTCCTGAAGCCTGGAGAGCGAGAGGGGTCGGTGTGCACCGACCCCTCTCGCTCTCCAGGCTTCAGCGAAAGCCTGCATTCGCCCCACAGGACGCACACACATTTCCCCTTCATTTTTGGAGGGGAAAAAGTGCGTCCTATAGGGCGAAAAATATGGTAAGTCTCTGAGCTTAGTGTGAAGGACAGTGTGTGGTGTCCTGTATGAGTAATTAGGCCAGAAATTAACTGGGAGGCTGAGGCTGAGCCAGGAGAAGTAGAAGCTGGAAAGATACAGTCTACTTAGGTCTCATTCCAATCAGGAGGGAAGAGATTCTTCTACAAAAAGAGAAGACTCCCAAACCAGTTAAGAGGGTTGTGGAGACCCTTGGGTCTGTTACTTGGAGTACCTCAGGAGTAGGGTCGTCTAAGGGGTGTGGAACTGACAGGAAGTACCACCTTGTTTAAGAACCAAAGTATTAAGCAGCAACAGCTGTGCAACAATGGAGAAAGCACTGACGTGAAATAACATAATCTGAAGTATCCTATGTTTTATCCACTTGTGTCATAAACTTCCTTTGTTAAATAAAATCTTTATTGATTCTTTGATCAAATCCTGCCTGAGACTCCAAATTACAATGGTACTTCGGTTTAAGAACAGTACTGTTTATGAATGATTTGGTTTACGAACTCTGCAAAACCGAAAATAGTGTCTTGGTTTGCGAACTTCACCTCGGTCTAAGAACGTAATCTGAATGGTGGAAGGGCACCGGCGGCGGGAGGCCTCATTAGGGAAAGCTCACCTCAGTTTAAGAACGGTTTCAGTTTAAGAACGGACTTCCGGAACGGATTAATTTCATAAACCGAGGTACCACTGTATTACGTTTTCCTTCACACAAGTCCCCCACAAGATAATCTGAGGTAGTTTGTGGAAATTCATGGAATTGGTGTTCTGTGAGGTGGGTGCACTATATTGAAGTGAGAGTGGGCCCAACGGCGCCAGGGGGGAAGTGCCATTGCGCTGTTGCATGTTCACAGAGGAGACCATCATTACCCCCATGTCAAGGGCTCCAAAAGTTTGGCCCTGGACAGGGCCTGGTTGTGGAATTTACAGTTTGTGCATTGCAATGGCTAAAGAGCACAAAGCAAGTAGTAAGAATTTAGCTTGCATCATGTTTGTAAGCCAATCTTAGAATTTTAAGGTGCTGAATACCTATTTAAAACATGGGGACTTAGCTATTTTACGCTCTTCTGGATCAACTTTGACCAGCTGGAAAGCTCAGCCAGCAAGAGGGAAGACATTTCACATTTTCAAAAACAAGCCAGGACCTGAAATGTGTCCCATGGCAGATCAAAAAGGCATGTAGCTCATGTAGAGAAATAAATATTGCTTAAGGACAGAGAATTTTCAGTACTAGAATCCTATACATTTTTGATGGGTTCAAAGGAGGCTCATTTAAGAGTGAGTGAGCCTATTGCAGCTTGGAGGGAAATATTCTCTCTAGGGAAGGTCCTGGCAGCCTGGGCAATTGGGCCAGACTATGGGAATTTTTCCAGACAGGCGAGACACATATTTGTCCAAGGGAGCAAGCACCCTTTCTTCATAGTAATGTCCTTTTTACAGAATTAATGTCTCCACGTGGAGCTGAAGTGAAAGCTATAAATGCCTTGCATAAAGGTTTGTTAGTTTCTTTCCCTCTTCTTTCCCCCACCACCACAAAAACCAATCCAGCACTACACAAAAGAGAAAAGATGACAAACTAACAGCTGCCTTCTTATGGAAGCCACTTGAAATTACCTCAGGGCAGCAGCTTCACACATCAGGCTGTCCCATGACCACACTGCAAGAAGAAGAAAGGTGAGGCAATTTTATATGCAATTCTGGCAGCAACCATATCAACAAGTGGCAGCCCAGAGAAGTGACTAAGAAAAATGGAAATGGCAGGGAAACATTTCAAGCTGCTAATTTTCTGGCCAAAGGATGAAAAGAACTGGAGATGGAATCACAAGTTACACCCCTCAACTGCATAGCTGATCTCACCTACATTTGTAAGCACTGAGCAATTGTGGTCCTAGTGAAGGAAATTCTGAGGCTGCTTGCGTACAGTGGGAGTAAAAAATTTAATGCAAATCACAAGCTTCTGTGGGTGTGATCTGGGCTGGAGCTGGGAACAAAGTGTTAAAGCCCCTACCCCTATATCAGGAACCTGATCTCAATCTTGAGAAGGGGGCGGGGATCACGATTGCAGTTTCCTCTTTTTTGTCATTCGTGGAATTGAGCTTTTTCCAAAGCATGTAAGTAGAATTCCCTCCCTCCCTCTCACACTTAAACACACACAAAAACAAGCTGTGGGATACAAGAAAGATTCCCCAACAAAACAAGTGGTCATAAAGCACAACTTGCATGTGCAAAAAAAAAAGTCCTTTCAGAAAATTGTATTTGTAATGTGTGAGGTTCAAAATGTCTATGATTCCACATTACTCATGGCTATAAATTGTAAAGAGGATATTCTTGGAAAAGTCAATTCTGCAGACAGTCTGCCTAATAACCTTTTTCAGTTAATCTACATACAGTCATACAAAATTATGCTTTTAATGTATTTTTTGTGTTAGCTTTGTCCATTAAAAGGAAAACATCCTCAGCATGGATGCTATCTTCATAAATCTGGTGATCTCAGCGATGCAAATATAATCGCTGAAAAATTGACTAGCTTCACTGGAATGCTTAGCTGGGGCGACATTAATCTTGTTTTCATTTCTGTGCTCATGAAGGTTAACTTGAGAGTGCAGGGAGCATAAGCCTTTATTTTACTCCCAGCTTCTACTGCATGCAAATGCAGACACTCTTGCACGAAGAGGGGAAAGTCATTTTAACCTTGTTAGGCCATAGGGGAAGGAGCTGTCCTTTGTTGACATGAGAGTGAGGGGTTGAGAAGTGCATTTATTCATATCGCAGTTCTTCAGATCTATGCATGTTTGCCAGATGTTACTGATCCGGTCAATGTAGGAAGAACATTTTGCTACTGATCTCGGTGAGAAAACATCTGTTTCTGCTGTGCAGATAGGTAGTTATCTATAGTAACACTTTGGTCATGACAGGAAAACCACAACAATGTGAATGCTGCTGCCAGGTCAGCCATGTCCTAGAACTCACTGGGAATAGAGGCCGGCCCTCTTTCCAAAACATGTTGATCCTTTCACAATGCTTGGTAACAGCTAGACAGGCAAGGAGTGGGCCAACAGCATTCATCATGCTGTTTCTCTGTTTTGTTGTTGATACCTCTTAGGGGTTCTGTTGTGGAAACTTGGTCATAATGAAAGGAGTGGCAGAACTCAAGTACAATTTTTGCTGGGGGGGGGCAGGAAGACTGTATCTCTAAGCAAATCAAAAATTACCCTTTAAAGCACAGTCCTATGTATGTCTGCTCAGGAAAAAAGTGTCTTGTTGTTGTTTAGTCGTTTAGTCGTGTCCGACTCTTCGTGACCCCATGGACCAGGGCACGCCAGGCACTTCTGTCTTCCACTGCCTCCCGCAGTTTGGTCAAACTCATGCTAGTAGCTTCGAGAACACTATCCAACCATCTCATCCTCTGTCGTCCCCTTCTCCTTGTGCCCTCCATCTTTCCCAACATCAGGGTCTTTTCCAGGGAGTCTTCTCTTCTCATGAGGTGGCCAAAGTATTGGAGCCTCAGCTTCACAATCTGTCCTTCCAGTGAGCACTCAGGGCTGATTTCCTTAAGAATGGATAGGTTTGTTCTTCTTGCAGTCCATGGGACTCTCAAGAGTCTCCTCCAGCACCAAAAAAAACCAACAAAAAAACCTTCATGGATCACTGCCTTGCCGTGGTGAAGGGGCTTGAATAACTCAGAGAAGCTATGAACTATGCCGAGCAGGGCACCCAAGATGAACAGGTCATGGTCATAGTGGAGAGTTTTGACCAAACGTGATCCACCTGGAGAAGAAACCGGCAAGCCACTCCAGTATCCCTGCCAAGAAAACTCCATGGACAAAGACAACAGGCATATAAAAAGAGTCTTACTCCTATGCAAATGTGCACAGGATTGCAGCCTACTGTTAGGCAGAGGAACACTCTCTCTTAGGGATGGATCAATCTGTCGGGTTTGGCTTCTTCTCTCCCTTTCCAGTCTTGTGTTCTGTTTGCCACATTTCTGCATCAGTTTATGTACACTTTTTTAAAAACAAGCCTTCACAAAAATATATTCAGCCGTCTCGGGAACATTTCTCCTACTGTATACATTTTTCCATGCAGTGGCGTAGCGTGGGTTGTCAGCACCTGGGGCAAGGCAAGTAATTTGCGCCCCCTAACCCGTGGATTTGCGCCCCCTAACCCGTGGATTTGCCCTAACCCCAGATGTTGCGCCCGGTGCGGCCGGCCCCCCCTGCACCCCCCACGCTACGCCACTGTTTCCATGCGGCCTTCCCCAACAATGCATCTTATTTTCACTAATCTGTACCAATTTGTACACATACTTCCCCCAACATATGGATTCTTAGGTCCTTTTTTTGTTGGAAAACAGCATCGCAAGGTGCAGAACGGTGCAAATTTCAAAGGAAGCTGCATTTGGAATGTGAAGCAGCTGGTGATTACTGATCTAGGCTGCAATTTTACTCGGAAGTGGCCAAAATGCATTAGGTGTATAGTTATGATTTTTGTTTCCACCACTCTATATGAAAACTGCACATTCTGAAGACGTTTACATGCAATCATCTGTGGAACAAAATTTATCTTAATTGCCTTAGACTGAATGCATAAGCATGGTACTCATTTGACTAAAATGCAGATCGGGTAGGCATGTGACATATATATCCTTTGGCAAAACACGAGCACTGCAGAGTTTCAGAAATGTTTGCCTCAAACACTATATTTTCATCAGTGTACAAAAAAGAACACCCCTATTGGGCAAATTTCTGATATTTCCCAGGCTTGCTTTTGAAATATATAGTAATTTATCTTCAGTGTTTTGAGCACAGCAGGAACATCATATGAGGAAATGCTTAAAAATGGACATTATGCCTAGGGGCCCTACAGAATATTGGGCTCTGATATATGTCTGAGCTCCTAAAAATAAAAAAGATATAAAACTCCCCAGATTTCATTATTTGAATGCATTATACAGATTAGACAGACCTACATATTACTGCAGTTGTAAAACTGATTTAAAGTGACAGAAGCAGAAGAGGGGTGTAGAGATAAGAAATACTGAGTTATGGATAGGGTCCACACTGAGTTAAGATTTCTCTAAACCAGTCTTCCCTCAAACTAGTGCCCTTCCAGAGGTTTTGGATTACTGTACTGCTCGCATCAGCCCTCAGCTGATGGAAACTGCAGTCTAAAATTTTTGGAGAGGCACCAGCTTGGGGCAAGCTGCTGTACACAGCCACAGAAGCTTTAGTCAAATGCATCTGAATATGAGCAAAAGCAATAGCTCTAAAATCAAAGTGTATTCCTTGCTTCATATGATACACACGTCAAGAGTACGCCTCACCTCCCAAGAGACATTTCTTCTATACTGAAGAAAGGTGGCCGTCTCTCAAAATGGTGGTCAGCACCTGCCATTTTTATGGGAACGAATATGTCAGCTGATTAGATGTCACTTTTGATTATTAAAATGGGCATAACTAATTAAATCACTGAATCAAATTAAATCAACTAACCCCATGTTCACCTGGCAGGGTCTGGAAAACCTCTGGAACCACTTCACCAGCAGAGATGGAGCACTGTTGGAGCGCCCCGGCTAAGATGGCAGAAAGCTCTGCTGGTGTAGATGTTCTACCAGAAGAGATGGGGAACCAGGTGTCTAAGGTGTGCGTAAATAGGGATGCTCTGGATAAAAGCGCCTTCATTACCCCAATCACTTAGAGGTTCTATTATAATCAAGTGGTATATACATTTTGTTAAAGATAGATAAATGAAACTTACTTAGAGAATCAGCCTAACTTCGTGCCAGCCCTGGAGCTGGTATAATAAATTTACAGTGAAAAATGTAGGTGGTGTGGGCTTTTATCCTAGTCACAGTGAAACAGGAGGGCACAGGGTTTGGTCACTGCTCTGCCACGTAATCTCTCCTCTCCCTGCCCAGGTCAGGTGGTTTACAACATATGCAAAAGCTTGAGTTATAGGGAACCTCTTAAAACCACTGGATAGGGTAATGAGACCTTTCTTGAGCAACAAGTCTTCACCTCACTTACATGGAAGCAAGCTCTACTGGAACCCATGAAGAAAATTGCCTCAAACTGAGCTGTAGTGAGTCCCTTAAACACCTTAATCCTAACAATATATGCTTTATGAATTCTTAGGGCAGAAAGCTGGCAAAGAATCTGTGTTCTGACAGATCTGATACTCTTTTTTGCTCCTCCTTTAAAGAAGTGATTTCAGTTTCAGCCAGAGGCTGTCACAGAAATGACAAGAGGATAACCGAGCATAGCAGCTGGCTAAAATTAGAACCCAGTTTGCTGTCTAACACATGTGGAGGAAGGAAATATCAAATGATGTGATGTTATTCCCATGATGTGCCATGTATTTTTCAGCTAGTCAAGAAACAGCAGGTTCTATGCTGACCTTCTAGCCAATAGATTCAGAGAAAGAATGAACCAGGAAAGTCTAAGACCTGTCTTATAGACCAATGTGACATCAGATGGAATCCAGGTTGCATGCAACTTGCTTAGTGAATTTTTAAATTTGTTTAGAGAGTTTTTCTTTAAAAAAAAACCTAAATGAAATACAAACAGAAAAGGAGTCTTCTAAGCAGCAGCTTCAGTCTCTACTAGGAGTTTGGAAAGTGTTCTGAGACATACTGAACTTATTTGGAAAAGGATGAACCAGGAAACTATGGTTACGCGTTCTTGAATTAGCCTTCATCTTTAACCAACTTCAAACTGTGGCTTGTTCCAAACCTAGGTACCATAAGTTTCCCGGCTTGGATTCTTAGGAGATTGTGGTCAGTTTAAGATTTCTTAGTTTAAATCACAGCACAGGGGAAAGGGAATGGGTGCATGCAAGGACAAAAGGCTCATTCATGCTGAATCCACCCATCTCCCTGACCTAAATCTGATGTTTTCTCCCCAGAACAAAACAGCTTTTGGGGTTCTTTGGTATCCATATGTGGATCAAATCTCAACTGCTGTACAGAAGAAAAAAACTGAGACTTTCTTGTGCTTCTGTAAGAGTCACCCTGTAGTAAAACGGATTGTTTCTTGTATTGAACTTTCAGGTATACAGTACATACCGGTAAGTGGTTTCTTGCGTTGAGCTTTCATATATACAACAATCTTCTGTTTGTGTTTAAATAATTGGTTGTTGTGTTTAGTGCGGGGGCCTATTAGCCCTAAACCTAGATACAGAACAAGGCAGGTTTAGCTGCAGAAGACTGATAGATCTTGGTTCTCATTTAACAAGATATAAAAGCTTAAAAGATGAGCAGAGGTCTCCTATCTAAAGTATTTCTGCTCCATAATAAAAAATGGGCATGTAGCACCACCTTCTGGCTGCTTGTTCAAAAACACAGAGCAAATGATTAAGGACTGAAAAAGAAAACAGCCAAAGGTTGTGGCGTACTTAACCTTTGTTCCAAACAGGACTGCTGATCGTAGTCAACAAGAGAATGTTTGTTTTCTTACACATATCTCAAGCTGTTTAAAAAATTGTTGTAATGGGCAGCTGCTTAGGAGTCTCAAACAGCCTTCCCCAACCTCTTTCTGTCCAGATGTTTTGGACTACTTCCATCACCCCTCTCGATTTGTGATAATTGCTGGACCTGGTGGGAGTTGTAGTCCAAACATCTGGAGGGCACCACGTTGGGGAAGTCTGATCTAAGACAAAATATTGCTGGTAAAGAGGAAAAGAGTACACCATTTCCCAATATTATATTCTAATGTGTGTAAAGACCAACATTATTTTGGGGATCATTTTGTACAATAAGGCTTATCATGCCATCTTCCTATCATTAGCAGCAAATAATTTCTATGTATGAGAACATAAAAAATTAATGCATATTGTTCTTGAATAGTATAAGTTTAGAACAGTTTCTTATTAACAACTCTTCCCAATAAGCTCAAGGTAGATTCCTACCAGGGACTTCTTCTGCATCTCACTAGAGAAGAAAACATCTGCCCTGTTTAGCCTGTATTGCCTTTTCAAGTCACGCTGCAGGCAAACCTTCTGAGGGAATCTTACAGCAGAAGAAAAATTCACAAAAAGGACAGGCATGGATCATGCTTCTAAGGCAAACTATTAAACTACAACCTACATTAAAAAGAAAATTTTGGTATTGTTCTTCCTTTCTACTAGTAGCTACTGCCTACATCTTGATTTCAGCAACTGCTCATTAAATAGTCCAGGTTGATTTATGTGTTGCTAGAGAACATTGTGATACAAAATGCTATCACACCCAACACTGAAACTTCTGATCCTATGACTGCCCTGCTGCACTTTTCTCTCTCACCTACCATTCAACCCACATTTTTAAGATAGTTTTAGGGTCAACCTTCAAACTTGGAGGGGGGTTTACTTCCAGCAAATGAGTCAACCAGAAAGCTGTTTCAAGAAGCCAGTTCTGTGCACATCCAGCTAAATCTCTAACAAAGAAGAAATAACTTTTCTCTCAAGGGGCATTCCCGTGGCAACAGAATGTTAACCTGTTTCTTACATTCTCACCTGCTCTTTACCTTTCCCAATGAGCAGACCAATCCATCCTGCCAAAGGCAGCCATCTTCCTCAACAGAATGTGTTGACAATTCTGTAGTACTAGGAACGTATCAGTACTATTTGGGTTCACCTTATCACTGTAGATCAGGGGTCGGGGCACTGACAATAGAATCGTATTGTTTCTTGTTCAAACTGTGAATGCCCCCCACCCTCTTCCAGAGTTCCACCTGGCTGACAAATTCCTAGCAGGACGCAAAACCCCCAAAAAAAAGGGTCCTCACTGATGGGCCAGCAGAACTGCC
This sequence comes from Podarcis filfolensis, assembly GCF_964270895.1. Classification (NCBI taxonomy): domain Eukaryota; kingdom Metazoa; phylum Chordata; class Lepidosauria; order Squamata; family Lacertidae; genus Podarcis; species Podarcis filfolensis. Next base: position 55,170,504 of record NC_139608.1, read on the forward strand.
CGAACCTGTTGCCTTAGCAACACCAAGGGACTGGATCAGCTGTTGGCCAGGAGGTGCAGAGCCACTGCTCAGGTGACAAGTTACCCTCACAACAGGTGCTCAATTGCCCTGCAAGACAGAGGAAGAGAGGACTTTCTGCCATGAGGCGTTTAAAGTACAGAAGTGGGTGGCCAAGGATTCATGCCTGTAAAACTCTGCACTTCTGGAGCTCAAGCTGCAGGAAGGGTGGTGAGAGTCCTGACCCTGTATGGGAGCAGAGTACATGCTCCCACAAGGGCTTCACAAAGTGGCCACATGTAAACATCCCCGGCATGGACAGCTCCCCTGCAGGAACAGCAGGGACAGAGACAAGTGGTCGGCAGCCGTGCATGAGAAACGCCTGTCTTGCAGCTTAAATCTGGACTGAACTAGAGAGATGGTGACCCAAATTCAACCACTGGCTAGAGGGTTATTCCACTAGTCAAGGGCGAGAATAACTGTTGGAAGGGATTTCATATTGCACAACAGATGTGCTAGCAGTAGCTGGTTGTGTAAACAGTCGTGCAACAATAAATATAGGAGCTACAGTCATCCGTTGCACAACCAGCCACAGGAAACATGGTAGCTTCTTGCCTTCTGTTGCACAAGCCATTCCGTGAGTACAACTAGTACACTGCTTAGGGAATTTAACTTACCGTAGTGCGGCACTGAATTCCTCCCGGTATTTTCAAACTATTAGCTAGCTGGAGGTGTAGAAAGCCTCTCTGGGAATCCGACACCTTGTGCAAGAGTACTTGCATACTTCCACATTTCTCTGCCTCTACAGTTGCAGATGCAAAGCATCACAAGGGCAACACAAGACTCCAGTACTTTCTTATCCAAGAGGAAGCTAAACCTGACAGTGAACATCACACTATTGCACACAGCAGGGGCAGTGCAGTTTCAAAACTACACCTTCTCTATTTTGATCAATAGTAGCTGGTTAGAGAAAAGTGTCTGGAATGGCCAAGTTGGGAATGATCACTGTAATTAGCTTGATTGTAAAAGATGAACATGTATTGTTCTTCACTGCAGGAAATGACTAGCCAAGAAAAAGGTTAATGGAGAAGTCTTCACGCACATACACTATAAAAGCAATGCTTTTAAAAACCTTAAAAGCAGTAATGTCTCACTTAAAGTTTCCATTTTGATGATGAAATTGCATCTCTCTCTCAGCAGAGGCATGCTACACTACACTAGCTATTATTAACAAAACAACTCTATCCCAATTGAAAAACAACAACAGTATCAATATTAGAACAATTTTTACCTTTACATTCAAATTGTATTTAACTGCAATGTTGGGTAGGTGACAAGTACTAGATTCAGCATCCAATGCCAGTTCGCCATTAGTTTTAAAATGCAATGAATATGCTTATTATAGCAACAAAACACTGACCAGTAAGATATCCATTTGAGCTACCTTTATATTTCAAAAAGGTGAGAGATTCTAATGCTCTTGATCCTCTGAAGCTAGGATTTCCAGTCAGGATACAATCATTAGCACCAACAGCAAGATTTCAGTCCTCCATACAGGGGCAAATGGTAAAAGAAAAAGTTTGAAATGTTTAGGGGTTTATAAATAGCTTCTTAAGCTGTTAGCATTTGGTACAACAGTTTCATATAATTTATATTTGGCTGACATGTAAAAGGAGACATAGCCAAAGTCACAATAAATCAAAAACAATTTTAGTCATTTGCTTCCCCCCCCCCCCGCGGTCCATTATTTTTTAAAAAATTAAAACTGATTTTAGAAGGCTTTTGGTTTTCAACCCAGCGGGAATAGTTGGATGAAAAATATTGAACTTGAAAGGGGGACGGGGTTCAAGAATATTGCTTTTGTAGTAGCGTTATGGAATCAAAGTTGAAGGCAGACATTGAACACTGTGCCTTTAGAAAGATAAAATGGTTTTGTGGATAATTTCAATGCATTCTCTGATCTCATCCTCCTTGATCACCAGCGGGGGAGCCAATCGGATGATATCACCATGCGTTGGTTTGGCCAGCAGTCCATTGTCACGGAGTCGCAGACACACTTTCCAGGCATCGTAGTCTTTAAAAGAAATCCAAAAACAGAATCAAATATTTGCTTTACAACCAACTGAAGTAAGCATTACAAGGAGCTCAAGGTGGCACAGGTGTTTCTCCTCCTTCCCATTTCCTCATCACAACAATTCTGTGAGGTAGGTTAGGCTGACAGATGGCGACTGGTCCATGGTCACCCAGTTTGCTTTTATGACCAAGTGGGGATTTAAACCCCGACCTTCAAGGTCCTAGTCCAACACTCTAAGCCACACTACATGAAGGAGATAGGTTGTGGCTTCATTTCCAGACAGGAAATAAATTTGTTCAAAGTCTGTTTAGAAATGGCAGCTTGGACAAATATTTCACCTCTGGCCACAAGAGACCAGATGTGCTCCCACTTTTTAGACAGTACATAAACTTGATTGAACTTGCAATCTTTTTTTCAGGAAAAAGCATGTCAAGCAGTCTGGGCTACTACCTATTTACCCCAGTCAGGAGGACTTCAGACTTTTAGAACTTTCTGTTGCGATTGAAACTGTCTAAACCCTATTCCTAGAGCATCCTCAGTTTCAGGTATTTTGGGTCAAAGTTCCCTATTCTCCTTTTATGTGCATTTTCAAATACTGCCTTTTTTATTCAAAAAAGTAAAAAAGGAGAACAGGATATATACCCCCAAATTATATACCTTTACTCAAACAGCAGCAGCACCTAATTGATTCTGAATGGATATAATATTATGCTATTGCCTCCAAACTGGAACTTGCAGAATTCTCTTGCAAAAGTGAAAATGGCCTTGAATCATGTTGAAGTCTTGTTAGCGCAGTGTAAAAACAGCCTTACCTTTTGTTTCACGAATAACAATAGCATTTAATAATCCTTTTCCTCTGACACAAGCCACAATATCTGACGGAGTCTTCATAAGCTCATTCCTCAATAAGTTGCCCATGATTTCTGAATTCTTAACTAACTTTTCTTCTTCAATTACCTAAAGCAGTTTGAAACAAAGGTAAGAAAACTGAATGATGGAGGAAGAATCATAAAAACGTAAACATAAGGTTCAGTTTGGCTCTCATCACAAGACCACTACTAACCATAATTATAATTTATAACTACTTATAATTATATTTACTAACAATACACAGTTAACTATAAAATTACAAGTCATAACATGGCACAGATGTAAAAAAGAAGTCTTCAATTATGAAGACGTGAACAAACATACGACACAAAGCAGATACATGGATATTTGACTACTTTTATTATTAGACAAGTTGAGGGAAATGACTGTGAACATGCAGTTTTCAAGTTATTTAAATACTGCACAGTGTTAGCATAGTCATGCATAGCATTCGTAGACCTTAAACTGATATTTACGTACCTCAAGTGCTGCTATGGCCACCCGGCAAGCCAATGGGTTCCCTCCATATGTAGAACCATGTTCTCCAGGTTTAATGGAGAGCATGATTTCATCATCACATAGTACCGCTGAAACCTAAGAACATAAATTCTGCACTGAGACAACATTTACCAAAAACTTAAGAACATTTTTCCTTTGTCCTGCTTCACAACACCACAGAGGTTCCACTAAATTACATGTCTATAATGTTTTGGCATCATTATGCATTTAAGACTGTAATTCTGAAAGTCGGGACTGTGTTGGTTTGTTGCTTTGTTTTTATTGATATGTAAAGCAGCTCAGGGAGCGTTTACAGCTAAAGAGTGGGGCAAAAATGCTTTAAACAAACAAACAAATCACTTTGCTGCCTCCCCCCCTACGGTTACAGCTGCTGCACAGAGTCTAAGGCAATATTCCTATTTATTTCCCATTGCTTTATAAAGTATGCATTCCTCAGTAAATGCTTTGCAGAATGAACTGCAAGTAGGTACAATTGCCTGTTTACTGTGTTCAGCATTTATTTACCATTTTTAAACTTCTGACTCAGCTCAAAAAGAGTTGCAAAATGCTGGATGTGGTACTCAGGCTACTCAGCAGGAAAAGAAATTCTCCGTTTCAAAGCTGTTTTCGCCAGACAATCATGTAAGTGGTCTACAGAACTTAAATGGCCTGATCCTTCAAGACATTTTACTGGATGTGAGAGCCACCGATCTGAACAGACCTTTTTTCCAAATATATACTTAAGATTCCAAACTAAGCAATACTTGTTCAAAAACAAGAGAGTTGTTAAATTACCCAAATGTACAGCTAGTTTCATAATACCATATCACACTTCAAAATGCTTGCTTTGTGCCTAGTTCCCCCGGACTTAGTTAGAAACCTGGAGCAATGTGATGGAGAAATTCCCCTTCCTGAATATGATTATTTACTGTTGTTCTTGCCCAGCTAAATGTATTAACAATGGAGCAATTTCAAGTATTAGAGTACAGTACAGTGCTATTTGGCGTTTCTGCGCATGCGTAAAGCGTGATTTAGCGCTTCTGCGCATGCGCAAGCACTGAAAACCGGAAGTAACCAGTTCCGGTGCTTCCGGGTTTGGCGCGGTGCACAACCCAAAATCGTGCAACCCGAAGTGTCTGTAACCCGAGGTATGACTGTACCTCAGCTCAGTACTTCTAGGCTGTTACAGGTCTGACCTTGGAAATTCAGAACTGCAGGACCACAATTGATTTGGTCAGCATGCAATCTGCATTACACCCACAGGTTCAGTCCCTGGCATCTCCAGAAGGGACTAGGAGAAAACCCCTTCTGAAACCCTGGATGGTCACTGCCATTCAATGTAGTCAGTACTGAGCTAGATGGATCAATAGTATATCTCAATATAAGGAAGCTTCCTATGTCACCATTTGCTGACCTCTGTCATATTGTAAGAACATGAATCCTGGAAGATAGTCCTAACTGACTCCACTTCATCAATGCTCCTTTCATTAAGCCAGTTTTGTATCTTAAACCTGTTGAAATCTCCAAAAAGCAGTTCAGAACCAGTTGTTTCTCATTCAATATTACTTACGGGATAAACACCTCCAGACAAGGCCTTTCCAAGCAGGATCATATCTGGTCTAACATTTTCATGATCAACAGCCAGCATTTTCCCAGTCCTTGCCAACCCAGTCTGAATTTCATCAGCAATAAAGAGAACCTGTTTTATTTTAAAAGGAGCACATATTCAAGAAGTATTTCTAGACAAGGAAAGTTCACCCCAAACATCCCTAGCAACTCTCGTCCAAACTACAGAAACTGGTATAATTAAACAACTAGCTCCTATGTTTAACCTCTGCTCAGCATATTGCTATATCACACCACATCTAGATCGCATAACTTTAAAAATTCTAGGCTACATTTGTGCCCACAAGATTCTTTATGGTAGTACGATTTCACAAGCCAAGAATGCTTAACAGCATTTCACTTAACAGCCCCTTTAGAACTTTTCATATGAGAGGCCTGAAAATCACTTGCATAGCAGTATCAGAGTCTCATCATGCACTGGAAAGCATAAAAGAAAATAGCTTCAATCCAGAGAGCCCCTTTAGACCTGCATAGAGAGGGACTTGATGAATTGTCATTCAATGAGCATTTAGTTTGTTTTGTTCTCCTTTAAAAGAGAAGATTCTCCAAAGCCAAACTCCAAATGAAGATCTTGCAATATGGCTTTCTTGACCCCATTCCTAATCTACATTTACTCTGTCTGATCTATTATGTGGTAAAGTCCAAATGATGTATATGTTTGGAAGCAGGAAGGTCATTATAATCATTCCACAGGGGGAAATTTGCCACTGCTGTACCCCAAGATAAACCAAAATGTTCTATTGAAACAGCCCTATCAGACTGAAAAGCAAATACAATTTATGAGTTGCCCAGGAGTGGGATAAAGTCCATTTAAAAGGTACACAAAGTATATTACAATAACCTTGTCGTCTACTTAAGATAGACACAGAACTGATAAGATAGTAGAGTTGAGCAAGAGCTCACTTTGGGGGAAAGTGTTTTACCAGGTCAAAACCGACATCATTGGTGAGAAAAACACTGATTTCTTTATAATGATAAAAAAAGCTATACCACTTACTACTGGACCTTTGGAAGATTCAACTAACTAAATATTAGATTGTGTTAACCAGCAGTGTAAAAAAAATGTTTTTTGAAACATATAACAGCATTATACGATTGTTATCTTTGGTCTAAACAAGGTCTGTTGTATTAGTTAAAAGACTTGGCCACTTCCCACAGCTTGAATGTTGTGTTCTTAGCACAGTGACTTACTTACATTATGCTTTGTGCAAAGCTCTCGCACACCTGTGAGGTAACCTTTATCAGGAACAACGACACCAGCTTCCCCTTGAATTGGTTCCACCATGAAAGCTGCTACATTTGGATCCTGAAGTGCACGCTAAGGACAAGTATATTGCAATGAAGAAAGACAGTTACTGAATGCCGTTATGGAGAGATGCAGAACAAGATTTATAACATTCCTTCTCCTAACGTCTGAATAGGTCTTCACAGAATGGAAGATTGCAACACACCTCAAGAGCTGGCAAGTCATTGTATGGAATTATTTCAAACCCTGGCATAAATGGTCCAAACCCATCATAACTGGAAGGATCTGTAGAACTTGAGACAGCAGACATCGTTCTTCCCCAGAAGTTGCCAGCTGGGAGGAGGGGTGGGGGGAAAGAATGAACAAAATATATAATGTTCAGTTACGTTATGCAGCCTAGTCAACAATCCGAATATGTCAAAAGACACCACGTCTTTCTAAAAGGTAGAGATGCTAGAGATGTATCACAGTTGTGTTTAGATCAAGGATGGGGAACCAGTGGTCCTCTAGATGTTGCTGAACTACAACTCCCATCATCCCACTCAACATGGCATAGGTATTAAAACCTCCTTGCCCAACTCTGGATTTTAAACAGCATTTAATGTTATCGGAATTGATTCTGTTGAAAATGAATAGCAAAATACAGATCGTTTAATCATGTTCACCTTGTACGTTTGCCATGTTTGCAAGTGCCAAAGAGTTGCAACTTACCAAAGTTATAACAAAACAGAGTCTTTTACCCAACATGCTTGTCCAGGATGAATGATTACAGCATGCTGTCTTAACAGAGCCCAGAACACCGACTGCATGAGATTTCAGTTGACCAATACATTTCACAAGCCTAAGCACACTGCCTCAACAGCAAGTCCCTCCAAACTGAGCAGGATTCGTTCCCTAATAAGTGTTGTTTATGACTGTAGCCCTAATTTGTCAGCACCATATTCCCACCCCGCTTTCACCCATGAAAAGAAAGATTAATCTCTTCTCAGTTAGATTTCGGTTCTTTATGGCACCAGAGACGATATAGGATTTGATAAATCGGAAGGTGATGAGGGCACAACTTTGCACATTATTTTAACTTAATGAATTCATTACAAGCAACAAACCATTTAACAGGGGTGGGAACTTCAGGTCCAGAAACCAAAAGTGGCTTCTCTGGTCTTTCCACCCAACTCTTGGGACTCTCCCTACAACACATTTTCTCTTCCCTGACCATGCCCATCAATGGCCCTTTTCCTCTCTCTCATCAATGCAGCTGCCACTGAAATGTAACTTACTTTACACAGGTAAGTCACATCCCTTGCTTTGTTCACTTTTTGCCTCTGGCCCCAACCATTGCAAGCATGTGGCTTGGGAAGGAATGCAGCTCTGAGGCTGCAAAAGATTCCCTACTACTTTATAACAGGTTTAAGTAAAAGACACAGACACTCCATTTTTAATACAAAGGTATTCCTACAGCATGTTGTTGTTTTTAAAATATGCATGATTTCATAATCCAAAGTCTCCAGTACCTTTGTTATGCCCACCCGCAACAAGTTCTTGTGATATTTAAAACTCTGACATACCTGCGAAAAGTATCTTTGCCTTGTATTTGGGAATTCCTTTCACTGTATATGCCCACTTGCGAGCCAGTTTACATGCTGTTTCTCCAGCCTCCACTCCTAAAATAAGAGAGCACAAAAGGAGAGGGGTAGGAAGAGAAGGAGAACTCATTACTATCAGAAGCCGCATGGTGGACTATTACAGAAGTATGCCATGCAGGGTAAGAGCCTAGGGCCCTGGAAGTGTGGGAAGGGACAGATAAAAGCAGTTATCAAGAAGCTGAGTTCTGCTGGAACTCTGCACATGCCTTGGAACCATGCCTATACTTTGGCAGTGTCACTGCAAAGGAAGAGAGAAAGAAACATTGACTTAAGCTAAACGACCTCCTATAGCAGCAGCAAGAGCATGGCCCCACAGCAGCCTTCCCGCCCCGCCCCCGCCCCCACTGTACTTGCTCGAAATTCTGAATACATCCTTGAGCTGAAAAAGGTTGGAGGCACAGCACTTTGTGTGCAACAGATTTCCAAACACACAGGAAGCAAGCCCAAATTTCAGGAATCCACAACTGTTCTCTCTAGCTTCCCACTTAAGTGACAAAAGCTGTCCTTTCACATGCTTTTTTGGAGGACAAAACAGAAAGCCTTACCTGTGTTCATTGGAAGCACTTTGTTGTATTTGAACATTTTTGTGATATACTCTTCATATTCGCCAAGTACATCATTGTAAAACGCTCTTGAGGTAAGGGTAAGTTTGTCACACTGGGCTTTCAGAGCAGCTACAATCTTTGGGTGACAATGGCCTTGATTGACAGCACTGTAAGCACTTAAGAAATCGAAGTATTTTCTGCCTTCTACATCCCACACATAAACACCTGGGGCGGGGTAGACAAGCAGAGGTACAATATTAGGAGAATATTATCAATTGATATATCACACACACAAACCTCTGGTGACATATAAAACAAAACAAAAAATGTTGATCATTTATTGTTTTTAGAATTGAGGCATAGGGTGAATGATGCAACTGATTAAGTCATTCAACTGCTAAAAAATATCGTATAATATTTGGCTAAATAAAAAAGCAGCACTTCAGTATAGATATACTACATAAACAGAATGGCTACTTTAGCAAAACTGAACAGGAATGACACAAAGTACGGAATTCACATTTCTCAACTTCCTATACGTACTTTTTGGCACAGTTACCTATGCATTTTCTGTGACTGTAAGATAACTGGCTAAGCTATTTTGTGTCAAGCGCTGTAGTAGTACTGAGAAAAGACTGACACCTAAAAATGCAAAAGTATTATCTGTGCACTGTGGGGGTGGGGATAAACTTCATTCTCTTCCCTTGAAAATGGTCTGTCTGGTACTGCATTTCCCCCAAGGTAGTCCTGCTAGCACAAGCCAGAGTTTACATTTTTGGCACAGACTAGGGCAATCTGCTCATGCTGACTTTAGCTATGAAAGACTTGTACCCATTTCACATAGATATCAAATGTGTTTACCAGGCACAGCTTCATAGAAACAGGAATGAATAGCTAGCTTCCAAAATGACCGTCATTTGGGTCACACTGACTTTTCACCCACACTGTTCAACATGCACCTTCTAAGGTAGATCAGGTAATATGCATTTGAGCACAAAATCTCTTTGTAGGCCAACAGTATAAAACTATGGAAAGGCTGTTTTATTTTCAAACTTCCTAGGTGAGAGCGAGACTCCATGCCTGCACCCATCTGTGCTATGCCAAGGCAGGCTGCCAGATGCCAAGACAATAAAACTGCCTGCTTATCCTCATGGAAGCATGAGGTATACTTTGTACTTTGCTACACTTATCCAGCTACCAAACACATGTTCAGGAAGATAATACTAACCTAAGAAGCTGCTAATTTGCAAATGCAAACCAGTAAAAGAGTTGACCTGAACACAGTTTCCAGACGCTTGTTTTACTACAAGCTTTAATCTTCCATTATGAGGTTACATAGTAGCAAGGAAACAGACTTTGAGACCATTTGCGCTTCTAATTAGGCTAAATAGGCATTCCCTTGATTTGGTGAAGCTTGTCAAAAGTAATAAAAGTTCAGCAACCTTGTAGATCAGGTGGTAAGTATTCTAAACAGTTGGTGCCCTAAGGTCAGGATAGTTTAGTGATATATGCACTGGGGAGACACCAATAATAAAGAATGCTAACAGAGCGCTACCAAAGCTAGACATTAGAATTATTTAGATTAGGGGTGTGGAAACTGCAGTCCGTGGGCCAGATGTGGTGCTCCAGGCCTCCCCATTTGGCCTGCTAGGCCATTTCACCCCAAGCCATTCTCAGCTGCCTCACCCCTGCCCCATCAGTGTGGCTGCGGCAGGTAAGAGCAAGCTGATTTAGGTGCACAAGTGAGCTTCCTGTGGAGAACCAGTAGGCACACCTGATCCCTGCAGAAAGCAGGTTCGAACTCACCTCCCATCCACTGAGTTCAGGCCTACTTTTCAGAGGCTTCCAAGCACTGCACAGGGCTCTCTGCAAGGCGTGTATGATGCTTTGAAGTCACTATCTATCCCAGCAGACCACATTTGACAGATGGGCTGGGCCACCACTACCCCCTATTAATACCTGACGTCATTAGAGGGAGAGAAAAACCTTGGCCACCAGATCCCTGGTTTATATTAAGGCAGACTTTAAAATGTCAAACGCTAACCATTGCGCCCGGAACTGAAGGCAACATAAACCAAAGAACTGCGGAAAATAAAGGCAATATAAAAGAGCAGTAAGTTTTTATAACAATACACACCACACTGAATGCAGTATGATCTGTTGTTTTTTATACAACTAAATGGAAATGTGGGGAATACTTAAAGAAATATAACAACCAGATAAATTTCCAAGTAGGGCTAGATATATGAGCAGCAGCTAAAAATAACTAGAAGAGGGGTGGTAACTAAGGAGATGCAGCACAGCAAGGATTAAACAAGAACCCATAGAGGGGTGTGTGGGGAAGTCAAAGAATATATGATAAGTGATGATAACTGTATAAGGTATGTATAAAATTATATATACATATGAAATGTGGCATTTTTATGCTCAGAACTCTCAAGCGTTCTAGGTTTTAAAGCAGGTCAGGGAACCTGCCGTTCTCCAGACATTACTGGACACCAACTCCCTGCATCCCTAGACAGCATGGCCAAGAGTCAGACATGATTCCCTGCCCCTAGTTTAAAGGCAATTATGCCACCTCTCCTGAGTTGGTCTCAAATGCCAAGCAGCGCTCAGTGAGCTAGAAATAGAGGAGCAGGCACAGATTAATTCAGCCAGTGACAGCTGCAGGCTGCTTCTCACAACTCATTGCAAAATACTTACCCTATGCATCATCAGGGAATGAAAGACCAGCAAACCATGGACACAGGCTATGCCTGCTGCTTCCTATCTTTTGAATTCAACATGCTTTTGTCCTGTTCAGACAACTAGGATAGTTCTCACAGCTGCATATTGCACAATGCTGGCTAAGAGGAAGTTACTTTTAACTTAATCACCAAACCAACAAAGGAGAGCTGTGGAACTAGACTATACAAATGACTGCCCCTACATTAAATACAAAGATATAGGTACCCCTGACCATTAGGTCCAGTTGTGGACGACTCTGGGGTTGCACACTCATCTCACTCTATAGGCCGAGGGAGCCAGCGTTTGTCCACAGACAGCTTCCAGGTCATGTGGCCAGCATGACTAAGCTGCTTCTGGCGAACCAGAGCAGCGCACAGAAATGCCGTTTACCTTCCTGCCGGAGTGGTACCTATTTATCTACTTGCACTTTGACGTGCTTTTCAACTGCTAGGTGGGCAGGAGCTGGGACCGAACAACAGGAGCTCACCCCATTGCAGGGATTCGAACTGCCGACCTTCCGATTGGCAAGCCCTAGGCTCTGTGGTTTAGACCACAGCGCCACCCACGTCCCTTCTTACATTAAGAACCATTATATGCCTCCCCACACCCTGCCAAATGCCAACTTCCTCTCTCTCCTTGGAATCTTCTTGAAACTGTTTAGGAGAGGCAGACCCATGATCCCATAAGACAAGGGGGTGGGAGAGAAACTATCTTCCCCAGGAAGATAGTAGTAACAGTGTTTTCTTTCTTCTGAGTTAACACGGTCAGGAAAACAGCTGAGATTGCACATGCACAGCAGCCAGAGCATCCCACATTTCCGTTCCCAACGAAGCATCATTGTTGCAGTGATGATACAAATGATCCTTGCCACTGGAAAGCATTAAAGTGAATGGCTGAGTTAAGCTTCCATCCCTTGCCTAGGAACCTATTGGAAAGATTAAAAGTACATACCTTTTCCTTTTTCAAGAGCAACAGGGAGCGGGTGGTAGTTATGTGCACCATACTTGGCCTCACGCTCAAATATGTAGTCGGATGATGGCGGGCCTTGGACTGTTTTCTTAGTTGCAACTGACGTAGCTGAACTCACTGAAGCATGAACGCCTCGACAGAGAACGCCGAACGACTGCCGATGGGCCAGTTTAGAAAACATGGTTACAGTGCGCTGAAGGTCTGAAAAAAGAAAAAATGGCACATAGGGAATTGGGTCAGAATCATGAAACTCAAGAGGGTGTCCGCTTCAACACCACAACTGCAAACGAAACCTTTACAACTAGTTGTGATTGCATGCAGGATTTTGAGAGGGCCTTCTTACACAGACAAAGTATTTCAACACAGAAACCTAGATCCTAGTGCACTATTAAAAATTCTCCACAGAACAGCTGATATGATCTTCATGAGGTAGACACAGACTTTGCACAGCTAAGCTAGAAAACATGGGACAACACGGTAGACCCAAACCCAAGTTCCCAACCCAAGAGTCTATCTTATATGCAACACACAACGAAACATACTCTTGCTAAGGTACATGCCTTCCCCATTAGGTGTGAGTTCACGCCAGGATGAGTCATGGAAAGTTGCATCACACCAAGCCTGTCAGTTAAAAGCTTTGGTATGCTTAAGTTATCTTTGGATATCTCACAGTCAACATCCAGATTTGTGCTCAGCTTATAGCAAGGGCGGGGAGCCTTTCTCAGTCCATTCCTTCTTGACCAACATTCTGAGGGCCACATGCCAGTGGTGCGCAGGGCCAGAGGCAAAAGTGGGAGGAGCAACAGGTGTCGACCACACAAGAGTTGGAGGCTTATATCGATACACATACACCAACCTACATTATTGCAGTTCAAGAACATATTCCAGCCAAGCAACACTCAAAGAGGGTGCAGAGAAGGGCCTGGGAGGTATGTGGCTTGTGGAGAGTCCTATGAGCTGGACAGAGAGGCCTCAAGCTCCTAGACCTGAGGTTCCCCATATCTGACCTACAGCTTGAAGACCAGTATTGCTAGTTCTCATCACTATGTTCCAAGCTCTGAGCCATGAAACAACTATCGCATAGGCCCTGCATCTTGAAAACCAACATGTAAGAAGATGCTAGAGGATTTTCTATAGCATTTTCAATTATCACATGTTTTTCACTGTTGGTCACTTAGCAGCAGATAAAAAGCCATGAGAACTTAACAAAAAAAAAAAATAATCCCAAGTGCCTAGTTGCTTTGATTCTTAAAGTCCTGGTGCAGGGATTAGAAATATTTTTCCAGGCTGCTGAACTCTACTGCAAATGTTCCCCTGTGGAGCTTTTAAAGAACAATTAATCTGAGTTACAATACAACCGTTGTCACCAGAGCATTGCAACACTGACAGCAGACAGACTAATCTTCAATATAAATAAGACCTACTATTACCTTTCAGTATCATTCGGTTCATAAGACCAAAGGGGAGTGTTGTGGTGGTTTTAAAAAAATGGTTTATGCAAGCGTTTGAACAACTAAGCAAAACCATACACATACAGTCCTCTGCTCAACCATCACTAGACGGTTCATTTAAAAGACAGGTAAGTCTATGCCATTGTGTGTGTGCTGATTAATAACTGCTTGTTATATTAAACATGAAACAGAATATATTGGCCAAGGAAAAGAAAAGCTAAAAAAAAAAATCTTAACTCTTCCCCCATCCTAAAAAAAAGTGACTTTACCAGATGCTTATACTCACTTGTTATAAGCTGTTTAAGCAGCATCCCTCACAGTGGAGCGGGAAAGTAAAACACATTTCTAGGAGTACAGCCTACAAAAGCTTGATTCTTTAATGTACTTGCATGGGAATAAGGTCCATTGAACACTGAAAGACTTGTTTCCAAGCAAACATATATAGAACTGCACTGTTAGTATCCTACCATTCCAGTATACAAAGATGACACATAGCTTTGCTAATTCATAGAATCATAAGAGTTGGAAGGGATCCAAGGGTCATCTAGTCCAACCCCCTGCAATGCAGGAATCTCAGCTAAAGCATCCATGACAGATGGCCATGTTGTACAGGAAAAGTCAATAGCTACCTCTGTTAATATTGACAAAACATGTTAATGGAGTTCCAATGTGACATTTAGAAATTTCACCCCCCAAAATAGCAAGTATTGCACTACATAAGATTTGGATAGGACCCAGATTTAAAATTGCATCACTGAAAGCTTGCATCAGGATGATCTTCTCAATGATAGGACTATACAGGCCTGGCCCACTACACACCCCTCACAGGGGGAAAAAGCTAGCTTGCTTAATAAGCATATACAAGAAATAAATGCTGGTCTTAGAAAGAGGCAAACTTATGGTTTATTAAAATACTATGAATCTAACTGTAACTGCTGTGATACTTACTGTCACCTCCTAACCTTGGCAAGTGTGACGAGTTGCCTTTGAAACCCTTCTCATAAGGCAACAGCACACAAAAGATGAGCAAGTAATCCGTTTTGAGAATACTCAGATTTTATATTTTCTGTTCGTATATACATTTTTACTTGTACTGTAATGATTTTGGAAGAATGTTCTGAATCTGCTGGCTATAAAGGCATTTTGAATGAGAAGTAAATCCACCCAAACTGGTGCTTTCTCAGGTCCATTTTCCTATTTAATCCTTTTAGCTTTACAGCCTAGTTACCAAATTCATCTCACTGCCAAATATTCACAGACACATCACTACTTGCAAATAGTGGAAACAAGGATAGTGATGCACATGGGTAAAGTGCAAGAAAGCAAGGTTTTCAGGTGCCCAAAAATCTGTGGGGGTGGGCACATCTTAGCAAGGAAAGGACATCTGCCCAGTGGAGCTGAGAATAGTCAGACTAGAAACATACAATATTTCTTCAGAGAGCTAGCATCAGTAAAAAGAGACACTTGCTTGAGGCATATATACCCATCCCACTTTTGCCTTCTGAAACAGGTTTTGCATGCTTCATGTTGGTTTAAAAACCCACAGAAGCCTGTTTGACAAAACACTAGTAGGACAAAAAAAAACGTGTTTATGAGAGAAATGGAGAATCTGCAGTCCTCCAGATGCTGCTGAACTACAACTCCAATTATCCCTCAGCATTGACTGTGCTGGCTGCAGTTGGTGGCAGTTGACAGTCTGGCAACATCTGGAAAGCCCAATGTTCCCCATATAGGGTTTATTACATGGGTAGTAATGGTAGGAAGAACAAAACAGGCACTCTGCACAGTTTTGATTGCCACACCTCAAAAGGAACTTTGTGGAGTTGGAAAAGATGTGTCTCTTTAAAAGCAGTTTAAACCAAATCATGGAGGATAAGGTTAACAGTGATAGCTGTGTACTACTTCTGGTATTGGATGCATTATGCCTCTGAATACCAGTTGCTGGACAGCACGAGTGGGAAGGGTGCTATTATGCTCACGCCCTGCTTGACAACATCCCATAGACATCTAGTTGGTCTTTGTGAGAGAAGCATGTTGGATCAGATTGGCCTTTGGCCTGAACCTACAGGGATCTTCATATGCCTCTTCTAGACCAGTTTTATCTTAAAAGCTATGGCCTATTCCATCTCAGGTTTCCGTTGTACTGTGCCAGAAAACTACTAACAGTGCATTCCTATACATGTCTACTCAGCAGCAAGCCCCATGGGACTAATGCCCGGGTGAGTGTGCATCTATTTCCTTTGCTACCCACTTTATTTACTCTCAAGGAAACCAGAAAAAGCCAGGGGCCTCCTTTAGCTGAGATATTGTACCAGCAGGGTTTTACGGCTCTGCCATCAAGAGGGCCATCAAGACTCTCTGAGGACGAGAGATGAATGATGGCGACTTATTAAACTTGGAACATGGAATACATCATAAAACAAAAACAAACCAATTGCACACACCCACACCCTCCCACATGCACATTTTGAAAAGGCAGAGGGTGTGATAAGGCTTCACGTACCCACTGCAGGCTGAAGGATGCTGTGCATACATTTCTAAATAAAAACCAGCTGGGGCTAACATACATACACTCTGTGCATGCTCAGACACACAGCGTCCCGTTACATGCTCCAGAGCAGCCCACGGGTCTCCAGCAGGGGCTGAGGATCCAAATTATGTTGGGGAGGCTCGTGGGGGGGGGGACACGACAAAGCAGTAAAAGGGGAAGAGAGCAAAAGGACGCCCATAGGAGGGAAAGCGCTGCATGGCCAGGGCCTCGCTGCAGCCCGACGCCCGTTCCCCATCCTCCCGGACATGACGGGGTCCAGCAGCCGCGGAAGGGGGTCCCCCCGAGGGAACAAGCAGGCGGCCACCCGGCCGACCCCTCCCCCTACCACCCACCGGGCCTCTCTCCCTCCGCAGCGCTACCTTCCCGAGACGACTCTCCTCCGCTCCGGCGAGAAAGGGCAAGCGCGGCTTCCTCGGCCGCCTGTCACAGCTCAAAAGACCGGCCACGTCACAAGCCCCTCTGGCAAGAGGCGCCGGCGCCGGGGCGCCCCATTGGCCTCCCCTGCACGCCGCGCCCAATCACGGCGCGGCGAAGGCGCCTCCCCCGGAAGAGCTCGCTCGCTATTAGCTGCCTGCTTGTCCCCACCTCTGCCGCTCATTGATCCTCTTCGGTGCATTCCTAGCGCCGCTCTCGACCAATCAGGGTTTGCGCGTAGGATTCTTTGGGTCCCTCCTGGGCGCCTCGCTGCCTCTTTCCTTCTTGCCTCTCCGATACAGATTAATGATCAAGCCTATCTAAAGCATCCGTGAGAGATGGCCATCCAAACGCTGCTTAAAAACCTCCAAGGAAGGAGAGTCCATCACATGCTGAGGATATTAATTTTTGTCTATGTCTTTACTTAGACATATTTTAGATAAATAAGGCCCTGTATGTTCAGTTGGTTAGACTTATTCCTCCAATGGTAGGTAGTTATTTCTAGATCCAGATTTTCTTGGGCATCTGAGTTTAAAAGAAGAAGGGAAAAGTTCCACAAATTTGAAAGAAACCATAGAAAAGAAGTTGAAGTGCAAAATCAATGAACGGAATAAGCGTTCAACACCCTTCCCGTTTCCTGTTTCTCTGAGGCTGCTTTTCTCTAGGAACAATGACAGGGTTTTGCCACATGTTCCTGTTTCTGCACTTCAACTCCAATCTCATCTTTTTTAAAATAATAAAAAGCTGATCCAGAGATACATTCATAGAGAATGGGTAGCTAAATCCAAGGCTAAAGAAAGATGATAGGAATACTAGCTGGTGGGGACAGATAAGAAGCAGAGGTGTGAATAGGAGAATGGGGACAAAACTAGAATTTAGGTGGCTCTGGCTCTGCCAACTACAGTGGTTCCTCGGGTTAAGAACTTAATTCGTTCTGTAGGTCTGTTCTTAACCTGAAACTGTTCTTAACCTGAGGTACCACTTTAGCTAATGAGGCCTCCCGCTGCTGCCACCGCGCTGCTGCACGATTTCTGTTCTCATCCTGAAGCAAAGTTCTTAACCCAAGGTACTATTTCTGGGTTAGCGGAGTCTGTAACATGAAGCGTCTGTAACCTGAAGCATCTGTAACCTGAGGTACCACTGTATTGGTCTCCCTTGTACCCTACAAGTACCAATGAAGAGGAACCACCACTGTTAAGAAATAAGGGCTGCTGCTCTCGTGCCAACTTGCTTCTGTGCTTCCAAGATTCACATGGCTGAACACTGGCAAGCAGGGAGCAGGATGAGAAAGAACTTTGGTCCAGTTAATGAGGGATCTTCTGTACTTAACCTGCCTGCCACTGACCTCGAAAGAGCATCTGATGTGTCTGGAAAGGGAGTGAAGTGTTTTGAGCAGTGTTTCCTTCCACACCACCCTGCTCTGTCACCATTCAATTGGTTAATTATGAATCGGACAACATGCATTTAAAGGCAAACCTACAAAATTTGCAGTTTTCAAAACAATATGCCAATTGAAAGAGAGCCATCCTTAGAAATTCACACTTCTCTGACTTTTGCAATGCATTTCTCCAGACAAGTAATATGTACAAACAAATGCATAAATTTGGCTAAAGCACAGCTTGACCCTTTGCAGATCATCACTAACTTTTTTCCAGGCATTATTGGAACACTGTTTTCCTCTATATAGAAAGATTATCAACATCTACTAATGAATAAATATCAACAATACACATTAATAAAAGTTGTCAGCCTAATATGTTTTCTCTTAAAAAAATACCACACACACACATATAGCTAATACACACAAAGTACTTGATCTGTTTTACTATCTTACTATTTTATTTTGCAATTGGTCATGTTAGAAACCAGAACAGATATAAGAAAACACTATTCCACTTAGCAGTGAGGTGAAGCTGGAAGGGCAAGCCATGGTGGTACTTACAAAGCAAATGCCAGTAAAAATAGTATAAATCTTTCTTCTTTTCACTTATAAATCCTCCTCTTCTTGCCATCATTTCCCTCTCCTCATATAATTCATTATATTATTCCTATGCATTTTTAACCTACAATTCATCATACAATCCCAAGGTGGATCTCTTCCATCCTCCATATTTTTTCATTATCTATTTCCATTTCACTGTTTCCTCTCTTTACCTTTTTCCATCTCTGTGCCTTTTCTTCCAGCCTTGACCTTACTTGGCTTCTTGGCACCTGGTTTCTTGGTTTCTGCCAACCTGGCAGTGGTCCATGGCCATGAGGTAACACATGTGAGTTCTGCTGATAAATAAATCACTCCACCTCCAGCCCGACAAAAATACGTCTAAGAACCTTTGTGATGTGTGAGAAATCCTCAGTTCACCTTCCTGTGAGAATATAATAGATTACGAGACTTTACACTGAGCCAGATGAACAGCACAATCTTAGACATGCCTTTTGATTGAGTTCAATTGGGTGTATTCTCAGGTAAACATATATGAATTGCAGTGTTAGGGAAGTTAACCTCTTGGTCCTGCTCAGGGCTGTGGAACCATTGGCTCTGCAGCTGTTGTTGAACTCCAATGAGTAGGGATGATGGGAGTTGTGGTCCAGCAACATCTGGAGGAGGCAAAGTTCCCCCAGTCCTGAGCCACTGCTTTCTCCCTTTTCAGCAGGGTCAAATCACTCCATTAGGACAACTGAGTTCTCTTTCTTCATCTGTTCCAACTGTAGCAAATGTAAACGGCCATACTCACAGCAGTTGTGTGGGTGTGGGTGTATAATATTTTCTAGCACTGGAAATCAATAAATTAGAAAGAACGGGATAAAAGAAAAATGATTATAAAATGGGGAAAAAAAACCTGCTCCAAAGGCAGGAAGAGAAGAGAAGCCTTGCTGGATTTTTGATACTTTTCTTAAAGGCCTATGAATAGGTTAAGTTCTACTAAGGTAATTTTACAGAAGGGTAACTGTGTTCCAGCAAAAAAAAAAAAAACTGCAAAGAGACTTGTGGCACCTTAAAGTCTAGCACATTTATTATAGCATACACTATTGTGGACTACAATGCACTCCTGAGTTGCAGGTACAGTGGTACCTTGAGTTAAGGACTTAATTCGTTCTGGAGGTCCGTTCTTAACCTGAAACTGTTCTTAACCTGAGGTACC
The DNA here is from genome assembly GCF_964270895.1 of Podarcis filfolensis. Taxonomy (NCBI): domain Eukaryota; kingdom Metazoa; phylum Chordata; class Lepidosauria; order Squamata; family Lacertidae; genus Podarcis; species Podarcis filfolensis. Next base: position 55,190,255 of record NC_139608.1, read on the forward strand.
ACTTTAGCTAATGGGGCCTCCCGCTGCCGCTGCACCACCACTACGCAATTTCTGTTCTCATCCTGAAGCAAAGTTCTTAACCCAAGGTACTATTTCTGGGTTAGCGAAGTCTGTAACCTAAAGCGTCTGTAACCCGAGGTACCACTGTACATGGTTAAAGTGGGAGGGGTATTGTAAACAGTGATGTCAGAAGGAAACAAAATACAGAAAAGTACAGAGGGCGATAATTTTCCTTCTTAACAGTGGCTATTCACAAAAAGAACCAGTTGTTGATAAAAATCCATTTTTGAGCTTACCTCTGAGAAAATATGGAAAAGAGAAAACATGCACAAGATGTCCTACCATCCTTCTGTTGTGCCATAAGAGGTTGAACATTTTTAAACAATTTATGAAAACCTTTTAAAAACTCCACAGAACACCACAAACAGGGTGAAGATTTGTGTTGTTCACTGGTGATATCATGGGATGTATCCAATAGGTGCCAGATACAATTATATTGTATATATAGCACAGTGTGCTGGGAAGATGTAATTTTGCCACCTGGGAGTGCTACCTTGGGAAAATATTTCTGAATCCAGCCATTCATCTGGGAACAACTGCACAGTTGTGTTTAAGACATCCCATTCAAATTATTGGGAGTTCTTTCCATGTAATTATGGGCACCCCAATAACTCTTGGTCCCTTCTGTTCTTTGACTCTTCAGCCCTCTTGGCAACATGCAGCCATGTATTAGAAAACTGTCCTTAAAAAAAAAAAGAAATTGTGCATGTTTTGTATGAAAGCAGTTAATCAGCTGTTGCAAAATCTCTCAACAGCCAGATCCAGTCTGACATCAATGGGAAGTTGCTTCTGTAATTCGAACTGAGGGATTGGGCTTGTGGTGTTATCTAAACTCTGACCTTTAGCCTGTTGTTATATAGCTAAGTATCTTATCTTATCTGCTAAAACAAACAGAAAGCAGCATATCATCATCCAGGCTGGAACTGCTCCAACTGAATAGAGCAATGAATGATATGCAATATCTTGGATACTAAGTTATCATTCAGTCTTTCACCATCCTTGAAATCATGTGCTTGGGGCATGCACACTGCACCCACTTTTTTAAAAAATGGGGGGGGGAGATTTGAAGGAGTACAAAGTAAGAAAGCACAAAGAAGGACCAGTGTGTGGAAGCTAGAAGCTGGAAGCAAGGCTGCAGGCTGGGTGGCAGAGTTATGTCTGATTTCTCTTTCAATCCAAGGCTGTGGCTATGGGAGGAGCAAGACCCTCTTGGGGTATTAATGCTAGGAACCCCTCCATTGTAGGTTCAAGTTGTATACTGCATGTGTAAATAAACCATATATCATAAAGACACCACAGTCCCTGCTGTCCTTCATTCCAAAGGAAACATGAACCCTGGGTTAGTGCCTGGAACCCCTGGTCTTCCACACCGCTTGGAGACTGGGTGGTGTGCAACAATATTATTCTGGATACACCTGCTAGTAGCTGCAGATGTGTTCTTCTGCTTTTCCCACTTACTCATCTCATCAAGTGAGGCATGATTAGGAGTAAGAAAAATCTAGGTTTTAATTGAAATCAGCTTAAGAAATTAAATTAAATTGAAATTAATGTAAAGAAATTGTCAAATCGGATTATCCAAACATTAAAGCAATTAAATTACATTTAAAGAAATTGCATTTAATTTATCTAAATGTAAATCAAATTACATGTTAATAAATTACATAGAAAAAGAATTGAATTTAAATTAAAACAAAATCAATGACATAGAAACTTAGGAACATAAAAAGTGAATTGCCACTCACAATCCTGGATTTGCTGGGCAAAATGAGATACATTGCCTTTGGAGAGAGAGATCCAATAATTATAATAGCTCCTTGGTAAGAAATGCATGTTTTTAAAGTTCATAACCAAGATTTTAAAAACCCAGATAAACAAAACAAAAAAGAGAAAGTATCACACCACCATTAGTTTCTAGTAAGGACTGTACCAGGTGCCCATACTCACCTCAGTTACACATATGCAGCAAAAAAAAAAAAAAGAGTTTTGAAACCCTTTTTTAAGCAGTAGCACTGGGGGAGAAATTCAATGCAGTTTGCATTTAAAGGCAAACATAGCTAATATGCACTTCCCAAAACAATTGGGGACGCAAAGCATAGCCATTATTCAGAATTCACACTCCACCAAACGTTGCAGTGCAGTTCTCCCACCAAGTAACATGGACCAAAAATGCATACACTTTAATAAAGCATGCAGAAAAATGCATACATCAGTTAAAAGAACCTTTAAAAATGCATTTCATCAGGAGAAATTGTTTGGCAAAAAAAAAGTGGGCATTAAGTGAAATTGCATTCAAAAACACATATACTATGATACCTTTCCACTAAAGACTTGTGAATGTTTATTTATTTATTTAGTCATTAGTTTGATATACAATGCACTTTTCTATTGAAAAGAAAAATCAGAGCAGGTTGAGTTTGAGTCTTTCTTCTTCCTTGGAAATTCCAGCCCCAGCTGGCTGCCTGTGCACATACACAATTGAAAAATGCTGGTGAATTCTCATGAGGACTTTGCAAACTGATATGAAAATGTGGAGAAGAGAACTTAAGATCTGAAAAATGAGAAATAGAGAGAAATCAAATCGGACAGATTTTTCTGTTCCTAGAAAATGGGGAATAACCAAACCACCATTCTCACCTCCCTTACCTGTTGAAACTTACCCTGTTGCAGACTCTCATGGCCAGGATTATTTAATCATTTGTTGTGAAAGATAAAGCAAACAGTGGCTACTGTTTCTAAAGTTTAATCATGTACCTAATTCGTATTAGGCGAAAAGGAAATACGAAGTTGGGTGGGAAACATACCTTTAATGTAGAGCAGAGGTTTTCAGCCTTTTTGAGTCCATGGCTCCCTTGACCAACTACATCCTTTCTGCGGCTCCCCTGTGGGGAAATGCATTCCAAGCCTCAGAAGCCCAGTTATGTCACCCCTTGCCTGCAGAACCGGCAGCCTCTCGTCCTTTTTTTGAACACGCACCCTTGTGGAGTGTTCCCTCAGCCTCCACTCCTCTCCCCTCTCCTTGGGAGACCTCTGGGCAGCCGCTGCTACTGCCCCAAAGAGAGGTGCCTCCTCACGCTGCCCTTCAGGGGGCTGGGAAGAGGATGCCCCCAGCCTTAGCGGCCTGACGGAGACTAGTCAAAGGTGAACATGAAGCCAGCATCTCACTCACATTGAGTGGCAGCAGCGGGTGCCGCCAGGCCTGCATGGCAGAAAGGCTCCCCTTTGGCGCCAGGCACTCAGCTCCCAGATAGGCATTGCACACAGCAAGCAGAAGAAAGGTCAGCATACTGCTTGCCTGCCTGGCCTCCTGCTGGTCCATCCATTCCCAACAGTAGGGGCTGGTGGACTGGCTGTGTGGGCTCCCTCACCCACTTGCTTGCTTACTCCGAGGCTGCCTCAGCTCCTGGCAACCAGCACCCCCTGGCCAGCCCCAGAGGCACCATTCGCCTGGAGTATTGTTTGGAACTCTGAAACGGACACTCAGATCTCTGTTCAGTTATGAACTTCCCTGCACAGGCCTGGGTAGATCATAGTATGTTTCACTAACACACTTCACGAGGTTAAAACATAATAATGTTAATCAAAGAATCTTTTATTGGTCCTCTCTCCATTTCAGGAATAAGTGCATCCATTGGACTTCCACTAGAGGGCATAGGGGTTATTTCTTTGAAGGCTCGGAGGAGTAAGGATTAAATTTCAAGTGCCAAAAGGGAGGTAACATTTTCCGCTGCAGCAAAAGCATCGTATCTTGTGACACTTTAAAGACTAACAGATTTGTGGTGGCTTAAGCTTTCACAAATTGATGAGCACTTCATCAGGTGTGTGGAGTGTTATATTCTCTGTTGGCAAATAAATATACAAGCACAAATACAGAAAGTGGGAGATGGAAACAGCGAAGCCAGGATATTCAGTGTAGAGCTGCTGTGGTGCATCTATGGAAAGCCCAAGTTGATACAAGTTAAGACCAGGGAGTGATCTAGGCTGCGAACATTTGACTTTTGCAGAGAACTCGCAGGTGCACTGGACCTCTTACTTTCATAGCCTTCTGGGACCAATGTTTACCCCCCCCCCCACACACCAATGTGTGTGATAATAAACATTTGTATAGCATTTTTCAGTGCTCAAAGTCTTTCACGTGTATTTACCTCGTTATAATCCTTACAACAATCCTGTAAGGAAGCCCACAGTATTATCTAAAATGTTGCAAAGTGGACTGAAGGAGTGGGAAATTGAGCCTGAGTCCTCTCACCACTTGCCACAGTGGCTATGCTCTGCCATGCTGTTGGAGGCAGTATGCATCTGAGCACTAGTAGCTGGAGATTGCAGGAGGGGAAAGTGCTTTTGCACTCAGATCCTGCTTGCGAGCTTCCAGTAGGCAACTGGTTGGCCAGTGTGAGAACAGAATGCTGGACTAGATGGGCCATTGGCCTAATCCAGCAGGTCCTTATTGTGCTCTTATGAGAGAGTGGCTTGCCTGGAGTCATTTAATGTGTTCATGATGGCAGAGGCAAGATTTGGACTTGCTGATTCATAGCTGATTCTTTTATAGTGCAAGCCTATGCATATCTACTCAAGAGCTAACCCCCACTGTGCTCAGTGGGCCTTACTTGCCAGATAAGGGTGCACAGGACTGCAAAACCACTTTTCCAGGGTTCTAAAATGTGTTGGGAGCTTTCATGAATACAGGAGCATCCCCACTTCAACTGGAATGGTGGGGGCACAGGTACTTCTTGCTGCTGTGCTCATGTGTATGATTAACACAACTACATAATAGACAAAGAGGGCTTTTGTTAAGACTGCAATCCTAGCTCACCCCCTCACTTGGGAGTAAACCCCATTGAACCCAGGAGGATTTTTGAGTAGACATATACATTTTTTAAATTAAGTCTTTCCCCCACTTTTTTAAAAAGGGAGAAACAATCCAAGTATGGGGAAAAAATTCTGCAGATAAGTCTCATTAGGAAATGGCTTGAATGCATATTCTTCCAGAAACCCAAATCAACTTTTTTTTGTCTTTCTTATAGGGTCAAACAGGAGATGTCCTTACATTCTACAAGATCTATGTCTTGCCTTATTCCAGGAGCCACCAACTTTCTGAGCCTGTGGGCACATTTTTCAGCAAGTGCTGTGAGCACCACCTGCTTTGGCCACCTACAGTGGAATTAATCTAAGCCTTGAAAAGTACATAGAGCTGAAAGAGGAACAGGCAAGGAGCAACACTTCCTCCTTCAGCTCTATGTAATTTTCAAGGGATAAAAAGGCAACCATAATTTAGCGCCTCATGACCAAGGGGACGTTGAATGGGAGAGAGACTCAGAGGATTTGTTGAGCACCATTGTACCTATGGGCCACACTTGTGATGCCTGCCTTATCCTGTATGCTAAGTGAGTGCAATCTGTGGTTTCTGGGTTAGAGACATGTTGAATTTCAGGATACGGCACACATACAGCCCTACTATTCTTTAATGTAACTGTTGCCTGCCTTGGCTGGTCAGCAGGATGGTAGCAATAAGGCACTAGTGTGAAAGGAGGTGTGAGCTGGTTAAAGATCTGCAGCCAGTGCTTATAGTAGTGGTGATTGCTCTCTTTCTACACAAAAGGTAGTAAAACGCCTACAGTATCTTATAGTGTACTTGGTGCTATTCTTGTCAATTTCGTACGAGGTGCTATTTTTACATATGAAGTATATATTTAGAACCAAAACAACAACAAAACCCACAATACCAGTTCTTGTACATGAACAAAACCTTTTCAGATCATTAGACTAGAATGGGATCTCTACTTTGGTTGAGGTTGTAGTCTGTAGCACACTTATGGTCCAATCTTATGCACAATTATCTGGGAGTGCAGTCCTTATGTACATGTGCATAGGGTTGCACTGATTAACATTAACCCACTAGTTACTTGAACCCCACATAAGGTTTATACTGCCCTCTGGTGGCTCCGGACCTACCACCAAGTAGGAACATTTGCTTTTAAATACAAGATCGTATGTAGTCCAGTGCACATTTTATTAAAATACTGCCTTCATTTCCAATCTACATTTTGCATATTCCACTGTTACACACATCCTGTATTTCTGCCTAGGAGTGAATGTAATGTTAAAACAGGATCATGCAGCATGGGTACGCTATAGTATGCATACCTTAGCGTGCATAATGTGGACTGGTCCAGCATCTAGCCAATTTAACAAGGGTGGGAACTGAATTACAGTGGCTCAGTCCATCACAGGGCACCAAATAGAAACTAGAGGGAGGAGGAGAACATTACAGTGGGGGAACCTTTGATCTCCTTCCAGCCTTTTAAATCCACATTTGTGTCTTCTTTCATTCTCTATAGAAGAATCAAAAGGAATAGCCCTATACGTATCAAATACTGTATAGCTGCCCTCTTCATTTCTGAAATAAATCCATATTCTTGCATTAAAACTCACTCTGGTTTCCGCAGATTTAAAGGAACTGATGAAGTTTTGGTTTTGCTTTAAAAAAAAAAAGTTTGGGATTGGGATGTATTCCCGCTCCCTTCTCTTTCCCACCCAAAGTCAAAACTAAAAAAAAAGGGGGGGGGAGAAAGGAAAGCACCCATAACTAGGTAATGGTGATCACAGGGTGGAATATTAGAGGGCATGCTCATAAATAACACTTAGGAAAACAGACATTTCAGCAGATGGAGTGTCAAAACTGGATTTCCTTGGTTTGCTTCAACTCGGTAGAGGGTTTGCTCTTCACTCCCGCGCAGGGGACACCTGCAAACCCTGCAGGGAACAGGTTCCTCTTATAGGTGAGGGGTATAAAAGGGGGCCAGGTACGTGGGGCTAAAAAAGGAGGGAAAGGGTCCCCCTCCTGCAGCCAGGGGAAGGGGAGCTGCCCCGGGGAAGAGGACGTTGGCCGAGGCGTACGAGGGGAAAGTCTGGTAGGCCAGGCTGCTGGGGCCTGGCGGACTGGGGCTGCCATCTCCTCCGGGGGGCAATGCGCTGTTCCCCGGCTGCGCCGCGCCGTCGCCTCCGGAGTTCTGTTTCTTCCATTTGGTCCTTCGGTTCTGGAACCAGATTTTGACCTGCGTCTCGGTCAGGCTGAGCGACAGGGCCAGGTTGAGGCGCTCGCACACCGACAGGTACCGCGTGGCTCGGAACTTGTTCTCCAGAGCCACCAGCTGCTCGTAAGTGAAGGCCGTCCGGGCCCGGCGAGGCTTGGCGCAGCTGGGCTCCGCTCGGCGCCTCTTGAACGACGGCGGCGGCGGAGGCGAGCCGGGATCGTCCAGGTCCGAGGACGAGGAGGGAGGGAAGTCGGGCGAGGGGAGCGGCGCGGGGCCCGGCTCCTCGTGCTCCGATGCCTCCAGGGCGGCCGCTTCGCTCTCTCCGCTGCTGCTGCCATCTGGGGAGACACACAAGGACAGAATGAGGCCAGGGGCCTTTCCCGACCCGCCTAAGGGCCGCTTCCCTGCCCGGAAGCGGGTCCTCTCCGCCCGGATCCGCATCGCAGTCTCCGCGTAATTGCGCACATGGCCTAGTGAGCCGCTCGATGGAGCGGACGCTGCATTCAGCTTAGCTCCACCACATTGGCGGACACACACACACACACGAACACACACACGGTTCGGAGGGTCTTAGCCCTGGAAACATGCGCTGCGGCTTAAAAAAAAATTGTGCGCATAGAGTCAAAAAGGCCAGTCACGAGCAATGCTGACTTTTTAATTAGTGCCGCTGAGCATACGCAGAGTGCCTTCTCCCCGAGAAGTTGCCAGTGTCCCATATCGGGACGTACAGGGTGCCAGGGATGAGGGGGAAATTGCCAAATACGGCGCATCCCCGTTGCTGGACCCTTGAAAGAAAGTTACTTTCCACATTCAAGTCAATAACTGAACCAGAAATGGACAAGTAAAAGAGGATCTAGGTTCCAAATATGCTTTCCTGGAAGTTAACCCCCTCGGAATCAGTCGGACTTCAGAGAAAGCATGTTTACGATGTGAGCGTTAAAATGAACTTGTTTTTCTTTCAGGGATCTAAACACGTCCGTCCCCTTCCCCCAGCAGAGATTCCTTTTGTCCTCTCGGCATCGCCCCGTCCGGCTTCTGATGCCTCCTCTGCAGGGACCTTGATTTCAGTTCCAGGTATGCCTGAGCCCAGGTACTTCCAGTTTCAGTAAAGGTGTTTCATAGAATCATAGTGTTGGAAGGGACTCCGGGGGTCATCTAGGCTAGCCCAATCCCCTGCGATGGACTAAAGCATCATGACAGATGGCCACCCAACCTCTGCTTTAAAAACCTCAAAGGAAGGAGAGTCCACCACCTGCCGTGGGACTGTCTTTCAATATGATATGGAGAGTGGGGGAAACTACTCCTTTTGGTGTGTACCTAAGGGGGCTTCTGCCCAATAAGACAAGAGCTTTGATGGGCGCCAGTGCAGTGCAACGCTTAAGGAACTACGGGGGACCAGGTTCAGCAATAAAGCTCACTGGGTCTACGTGGGCCAGTCACTGACTCAGTCTAACCTACCTCACAGGGTTGTTGTGGGGATTAAATCAAGAGAAGGATGGAGGAAGAACTATGTACCTCGAGCTGGCATATAAATGCAATAAATAAATGGACGGGCCGATAAGACTGTAACACGCAAGACTCTACATAGCCTGAGTCATGAATGAATGACGCGTGTCTGCTTTACCGCCCCATCCAAACTTGTCATTTCTTAAGCAGCCCCTTCCACCAGAATTAGCATCTCAGAACTGGGGAACTAATTATGGGAAACTGGCAGGAGATACAGATATTTTTAAGAAGTGGGGGGGGGGAGTTAAGAAAAGTTTTTTTGGCTTTTTTAAAAGAGAAGTAAATCCTCCACCTTCTCGCCACCCCCACCCCGCCCTCCTTCCCGTTCTTTTCCATCTTCTTTTTCCCCGGCCGCACTAATAGAGTTTCAGATTTGTGAAGGGGCGGATCGATAGATGTCATCTATTAAAGGTAAGTTTTAATCGAACAATATTAGGATCAGACGGGGGGGAAGGGGTTTGAAGTTGGTACCGGCAAGCTGTGGGAAGGAGATACGCGGGAGTCGGTAATAGGATATCGATCAAGGGGGAGCGAAGGCATCCTCTGGTGGGGGAGGCCACAGGAACAATTATCTCGCTTGTCCTTCGCCCGGCGCGTCCCTCTGCCAATCAGGCTGCCATCCGGCCAGGCTGAGCCGAAAACAATCGCGCCGGGCTGCAGCTTCCCGCGCAGACCCGGCTGGGGGCGCGGCGGACTCCGCCGGGACTCCGCCAGGGGGACCGCGCTGCGCTCGCCGTGTCCCCTTCCGCCGCTTCTTAAAGGGGAAACGCAGCCGGGCCACGGGGCCTGGGAAGCTGCGACCTTCCGCGGCCCGGAGAGGAAGTGAGAGAGGGGAGTGAGGATGCACCTCGCCCGTAATAATAGCCCAATCCAGGCGTTTAGCTCGGCCGCGGACCCTGTCGTGAATGCGAGGAGGATTCACACGTACACAGAAATGAAAAGCAAAAGGTGACTTCCTTCACCAGACGCTGGAGATTCGTCATCCATCATCCACAACATTATCGGTATTTTAATTCATGGCTAGTCCTGTGTCTTTAACAGGTGCAGATGGGGAGGGCGGGGATTCAACTTGCCATCACTGCAGGAGCTTCACCGGTTGAATTTCCGCCTTGCCTGCACCTCTTAAGGCCAGGCGGAAGCCGCTGCTCCTGTGTCGCACCACCCCCGTATCGGGTTAAGAGTTTTTTTAAAGTTATGTTAAGCAGCCTTCGCCCCCGGGAGTTAGTTTTACCAAGGAAAATCAGCCTTCCTGCGCTCTCAGCCAACAAACTGGGGTTGGACTAGATGACCCTTGGGGTCCCTTCCAACCCTAGTACCGCTCTGTGAAACCGAATTCAAGCCAAGCCCCGCTGCGACCCACAAACTAAAAAGTTAACCGTTGCTGCGCATCATTCCCACGCTTGGTGTCCCATCAAGAAGCACAGCAGTAACCCTGGAATAGTCTCACACGCTCCCCTGCCCTGCGGTTCAATAGCCACAGATCTAGAGGGCGACCATATATGCATGGGATGGTGAATCCCCGTAAAACACTAGTCCGCAATAATCTAATAAAACTTTTAATGGGTCACACAAGCCTTTCCCCCCCCCCCACTACCCCCTCTGGAAGTTATGCTAAGAAAGACACCTGGAAGCATCGTTTGCTGCTTTCCAGAAATGAGCCAGCTCGGAAGTTTTCCTGAAACCCAGCCAAACCGCGCGGATCAGATCAAAGCAGAACGCGCCGCCTACCATGATATGCCTCTAGTTTATTCCTCCTGCTGCTCGGGAGCCTTTCCACGTCAACTCTCCCCAAACTTTTCTCCCGCTGCCCCGCGTGGGGGACGCTCTCCCTTCTCCCTGCTGCTGGGTTGCTCTTCCTGGTAAATTTCTGAGGATCCAGGATGTCCAGGATGGAGAAGGAGATCTTCGTGTGGATGGGGGCTCCTTTGGCCCCACTCTCCGGACAGTCCAGCATTCCCCGCTCCGAGTCCCGGGTAGATCTGCGACGGCCCAAGCTTGGCAGCAGATGCACGGCCAGGTGAAAAGCCAGCCCCGCTTTCCCTCGGCAGACGCGCGGCTTGAGCCCGGGGGGAGGCTGTCCATAAGAGGCAGGCGGGTCTCCCTCGGATGCACCCAGCGCGGACTTCGGAGAGGTTTGTCTGGAGAGAAGGGGGATCTCCAGGGTGGGTGGGGGGAAGAGGAGAAAGAGGAGGATCCAAGATGAACAAGCGAAGGAGGCTGCGATTGGAAGGAAGGGGCTTGCAATCCAGCTACTACTGCCACTTTCCTTCTGCTTCCTTTATTATTCTGTGGTTGTTGGGGTTTTAAAAAAAACACAAAAAACTGCTGCCCGCCCAAACACGTGGAGAGGAGGACAAGCCTTGGAAATGGTATTTTAATCGATGAGATTGCAGCCTTTCCGCTCCCTCCCCTCCTATAGGGTATGAAGTGACAGTGAAACGTGTTTGCTATAATAAATGAGTCACTAGGGTAAGAAGGGAGATGCTCACTTCTTTCCCCTGGAGGTAGATCACAACTGAAGCCTCCGAGGGGGTCGCAGGAGGCTTTGTTGTTGTGGGGCATTCATTCGGGAAGAGGAAGAGCTGCCATTCCTTTGTAACCTGCAGACTCTGGAATTCTGTGCCTTTATAAGAATGCCCAGGCAATACAGAATCTTAACTCTCTAAAAGGAAGGACATCCCAGGCCTACTGTTAGGTCTAACACTCCCAGTGCACTGTGGGCAACTGTGGAAAACACAGTTGCAAGGGAATAGAAGTCACAAATATACTACAGTGGTACCTTGGGTTAAGTACTTATTTCTGGGTTAGCGGAGTCTGTAACCTGAAGCATATGTAACCCGAGGTACCACTATCTCTTTTTATAGGTAGCCTGTGTGCCATTGCTTGAGAGTAAGGTCACACACCCGGGAGCCCTCTTAAATGTGGTGGGACTAACTTCTGAGTAGATGTGCATAGGATTGCCCCGTAAATCCCCTTCAAACCTGCGCCACTTTATTTAAAAAGGATAAAAGGTGTGTTGTTGTTTTTTTAAAAAAAGAGCAAAGCAACATTTTGAACATTCAGAGATTAAGAAGTTAGAAACATTTCCATGAAATTGCAGAAAATTCAGATGATGAGCACATTCACAAAACCAGGTGCTATTCATCCAAATTATAATCTGGAATTATTCTACCACTTTCATTTCACAAGTGCTTTACAATCTATATCAGCTTTAGTCTTGCAGTACTTGGCACTGTGAACATTGTTATTTCTGTTTTACAGATGGAAAACAAAGGCTTTGAGAATGGCCTGTCTGGTACCACCCAGTGAGCAGCTTTGAAATGGAACCTGCTTTCCTGGGAACTTGAGCAATCTACTTTCTTCTAAAGCAGCCTTCACCAACCCGTTGTGCCTGGTGAGTGATGAGTGGTGTGGGCCATGGGTGTAGCCGGGGGGGGCAGGGAGGGGCTGCTGCCCCCCATCAAGTAAATCAATACAAAATACTTAACTAACTGAGGTTCTGCCCCCTAACATAAAGCCTGGCTATGCCCATGGTGTAGGCCACAACAGCTGCCTGGAGGGCACCTAGTGGCAAAGCACTACTCTAAATTATATTGGTTCCCACTGGAATAGCATCTAACCAGTTTCTGGATTGCTAATGTGGAACAGACTCCCTTCTCTCCACAAATAAGCATTGTGCAGTAGGGTACTTGCACCCTATCAGCTTTCTCTATGACAGCTCCTAAACTGTGGTATTTCATCTCCAGAGACGTGCATCTAACATCATAATTATTCACCTTTGCTGTATGCTGAAGACTTGCCTCTTTACACCCGAGTTGATTAGGACCCGCCCTCTTCGTCTATGGTACAAATCAGAAACATATATTATTTCTCTTTTATTGGTAATAAGAATTCATATGGAAGATGGTGTCCTGTCCCTCACCTTACCTACAGTTCTGCCCCTTGTTTGCAAACCAATTTGCAATAGAAAAGAGAACCCATTTTGAAATTGCCAGAGAGAAATCCCAGTAGCAAAATAAAATAATTACAAATGCACATTCTAGTTTGAAAAGCTAAGTTGGCTGCCAGATCTTGAAAGTAAGCAAGAAAATTCAAAGCACTCCAGTAATCTGCAGGAGCAGGTCAAAAACATACCGTAATACCCACCTTCTTCTCAATGCAGTTTATAATGTGAACCAACGTCTCACCATTTTTAAAAGGGTAAATTAGAAAGTTTTCAAAATCTATCAATTACACCTGGAAATAGCACTGAGACACTAATGACCCCTCCTCCCTACACCATTATTTTACTAAGGAGTAATAGGTTAGCCAATAATATTGTTAGCTAGTCTAGGGTAGGTCAGGGAGAGGGAAATCAGCCAATTACAGTTTTAGTCCTCCTATCCCCAGTGGGTGTTCTGACTCAGCCTTTTAAATTAGAATGTTCCTTTAGTAGTTCACATTCAAAACCTGTTATTTCCTCTACTGCCACAACATTTATCCAAGTTATCCTCTGCGATACTAAGCTTTGCAAACCATCTGCTGCTTAGAACTTTCATTTTTGCTACCTTTAGCGCATGCAAATAGTCATCTATTAAAACAGAGATTTTCAACCTTTTTGAGTCCACTTCTCCATTGACCAACTACATTATTTCGGTGGCACCTCTGTGGGGCTCAGGAGCCCAGTTATGTCACCCCTTGCCTGCAGAGCTGGCAGACTCTCACGCTTTTTTGAAACCCTCCCTTGTGGAGTGTTCCCTCTGCCTCCTCTCTTCTCCCCTCTCATTGGGAGTTTTCTGGGCAGCTGCAGCTGCCGCCCCTGGCCTCTGAGCTCCAAAGGGAGGTGCCACCTCCCACTGCCCCACAAGGGCATGGGAAGCACCCCTTGGTCAGCCCCAGAGGCACCATTCACCTGCAGTGAGAGCCAGTGTGGTGTAGTGGTTAAGAGTGGTAGTCTCGTAACCTGGGGAACCGGGTTCGCGTCTCCACTCCTCCACATGCAGCTGCTGGGTGACCTTGGGCCAGTCACACTTCTTTGAAGTCTCTCAGCCCCACTCACCTCACAGAGTGTTTGTTGTGGGGGAGGAAGGGAAAGGAGAATGTTAGCCGCTTTGAGACTCCATTACTTTTTATATCGGTCCTGGAGGTTTTGCTTAATATGATTAGGAGGGACCAGTTGGTTAAAGGGATTCAGGTCGGAGCTAAACAATATAAACTGAGAGCATTTGCAGATGACTTAGTACTTACATTGCAAGAGCCAGAAGCTAGCACGAAAAGAGTTTTGGAAATAATTCAAGAGTTTGGTCAAATGGCAGGATTTAAATTGAATAAGTCTAAGACAAAGGTTTTGGAGAAAAATTTGACACAGATAGAAAAGGAAAGGTTCCAGAATGAGACAGGGTTGACTGTGGTTAAAAAAGTGAAATATTTGGGTATAAATATGACAGCTAAAAATGTGAATTTGTTTAAAGATAATTATGAAAAAACTTGGAGAGAAGTGAAAAAAGATTTGGAGATTTCGTCCAACTTAAAGCTTTCCTTGTTAGGCCGTATTGCAGTTATAAAGATGAATGTATTGCCAAGAATGTTGTTTTTGTTCCAAGCATTGCAAATAATTGATAAAATGGATTGTTTCAAGAGGTGGCAAAAAGACATATCTAAATTTGTCTGGCAGGGCAAAAAGCCCAGAATTAAATTTAAGATACTAACGGATTCAAAGGAAAGAGGGGGGTTTGCCCTGCCAGACTTTAAACTTTACTACGAAGCGGCAGCTTTCTGCTGGCTGAAAGAATGGCTACTTCTTGAAAACACAGACATTTTGGATTTGGAAGGTTTTAATAACATTTTTGGGTGGCATGCATATTTGTGGTATGACAAGGTTAAAGCACATAAAAGTTTTAAAAATCATATTGTCAGAAAAGCACTACTAAATGTCTGGGACAGATATAAAGACTTGCTGGAAAATAAAACTCCAAGGTGGCTGTCGCCAATGGAAGCTAAGGCAGTTAAAAAGTTAAATATGGAGTCCAAGTGGCCAAGATACTGGGAAATTTTGGAAAAGGAAGGGGACAAATTGAGATTGCAGAGTTTTGAGAAATTAAAAGGGAAGGTGAGAGACTGGTTCCACTACCATCAAATAAATGAAGCGTTTAAACTGGACAGTAAAATTGGCTTCCAGGTGGAAAAATCAAAATTGGAGACAGAACTGTTAGAACCCAGTACTAAGAATTTGTCCAAAATGTACAATTTGCTGCTGAAATGGAATACACAAGATGAAACGGTTAAATCGGTCATGATTAAATGGGCTCAGGACATTGGTCATAATATTTTGTTTGCTGATTGGGAAAAGTTGTGGACCACCGGGATAAAATTTACGGCATGTAATGCCTTAAGAGAAAACATTATGAAAATGATATATAGGTGGTACATAACCCCAGTCAAGCTTGCAAAGATTTACCATGTGCCTGACAACAAATGTTGGAAATGTAAAGAAACTGAAGGTACATTCTTTCATCTTTGGTGGACCTGCCCGAAGATTAAGGCATTCTGGGAAATGATCTATAATGAACTTAAAAAGGTATTTAAATATACTTTCCCCAAGAAACCAGAGGCCTTTCTCTTGGGTATTGTCGGCCAAGGGGTGTTAAAGACGGATATAACTTTCTTTATGTATGCTACAACAGCAGCTAGAATACTCATTGCGAAGTACTGGAAGACGCAAGAACTACCCACACTGGAAGAATGGCAGATGAAGGTGATAGACTATATGGGCTTGGCAGAAATGACGAGCAGAATCCGAAACCAGGGAAGAGAAGCAGCGCAAGAAGAATGGAAAAAATTCAAGGACTATTTAAAGAAATATCACAAAGTTAATGAAAGTTAGAATGATGTTGGACTGGAAAGTAAATGGTTACTATTAGCAATGGTTAAGACAAGGAAAATAAGGAAGAATAGTCTAAATTTAAATTAAAATAAGGGAAGATTTGCTGAACAATCGATAAGAATTTGGAATACAGAAAGGGGAGGCATGAGGAAGTCGGGGAAGATAGGATATGAAATTAGGATATGAAATGATACATGTTTTTTGTTTTGTTTTTGTTTTTGTATGTTTATGTTTGTTGTATTGTGTTTATATGGAAAAATAAAAATATTTAAAAAAAAAAAAAGAGAGAGACTCCTGAAGGGGAGTGAAAGGCGGGATATCAAATCCAAACTCTTCTTCTTCTTCAGAGCTTGTAGCTGTAGCAAACACCCACACAAGTCTTTGGGAGGCAGAGATGTGAGAGGGCACCAGAGATGGGAGGGAAGGAAAGAGGGACAGAGGCCAGTGTTGCCTGCCGCACATCTGACCATCATTCAAGGTATCCCAACGTGCCACGGCACACTGGTTGAAAACCACTGTATTAAAACTAGCCCAATCCATTGTGTTCTAAAAACAACACCCAATAGAGGAATTGTGTTAACTGGGATCCTCTGATTAGAATAACATTACAATGAATATTCCTATTCCACTGTGTATGGTTATATCCTGCAGTACCCATACCTATTAAATCTCCTGCTGTAAACCATAATCACAAGATTTCAATAACTGATCTTCATTCAGAAAGCACTAAACTACACTGGGCAGCTTGGAAATGTGGAGTACTCAAAGGAAAAGGAACGATTGTAGGTCTGTGTTGTAGGAACCCAGAAGTGGGTGCCTTGTTGCTGTCATTTGACAATTGACTGGTTTAAATATTTCTATATATTTCTATTGGGAGGGTGTAACCCTCCATGCACACTTTCCTGGGAATAATTAATTGATGTTAAGGCTAATAAGCTTTAGAGAGTACGTTTTAGAGGTTAAGGCTAGTAACTGTAATTGAGTAGTCACTGACATGAGTCAGTTTAAGGCTTTTCCAGGGTTGTACAAACCATTTTAATCCGGAACAAAAATCTGGAGCACAAAAGGGAAAACTCAATTTTATTGATTACTGATGCAAGGCAAATACAATTCGAAACAAACATGCAAAAGGCTTCCTCCAGTGGTGAAAATAATTTCCCATCACTGATGGCTCACTGTAAATTCAAGTTGCAGCTTCTGCAAAGTGGAATCGAGGCAAGGCTTTACACATGAAACAGGCAGGCAGCTGTGGAACCTGTTGTCCATAGAGTTCTTCAAAGTCTTGTCTTCAGTTGAGACAACGAGTTTGTTGTGTCAGCCACCAACTCAGATGACTTTAAGACATGTCTGATGGTCACACTTTGAGCATCTCCTCTCCTGTCAGGTGGAGACCACTCCCCACATCCTTGTGATTGTTTTTTCCCCCTTGCACCTGCAGCTTTCTCCAAAATGCAACTGGTTCCACAGCACGTTTGTGGGGAGGAGGGAATGGTGGCACAGCCTCAAAGGAGTCTGCATAGGATCGAACAGTTAGCTCTGCTCTCAGACATAATTCATGTTTGAAAAGTACAGCCATCTGTCAATTTTGCTTTGTGAGGCATTCGTGGCAGCACCATCACACACAAGGGAAAGAAAACTCTATACCATGAGGAAGTTCAAATATGTCACGTACCTGTACCACTGTTGTACAAGTGCTCAGTATAAGTAATGCCAACATATTTGAAAGCTACCTTAAACCTGGACTACCAAATAATGATCATAATTATATCATGAAATTGCCTACCGGTAGAGTAAAAACTGGAAATACAGGAGAAGAGATGAGGTGTAAATAAGAAATAAAGGAAAATAACTGAAGAGAAAGAAAATAGGTGAATAAGGAAGACATACACAGTTAAATAAAGACACATCTCTGTTTCTTGGCCAGGGTGAAAAATAGGCAAAAAAAATGTGATCCACTGGTAAAAGATTCCAGGCAGTGACATAAATATTGTCTGTGGGGATAATCTTACAAACCATTATTTATCTGGCAGTACATATTAGTCTTCTCCCTGGGGTAGATTCTGCCACCATTATTCATGTTGAGAAGCAGCTTACATGGCAATTGGTCCCATTGAAATGAATTACTGTTAGAGATTCATGTAGGTGTGCTTTTACTGTGGTTGAAATTTAAGTTATTTATATATTGATATCGTATATGTGCATGTGTATCTATAGGTGTATATGGGAAGTAAGTAACAGTATAAGGCTCTGGGTCATATTTGGTGAACATTTCACAAAACATTTCAGAATGAGTAATTATTGAAAGGGTTAATCATATAAACAGATACATTAAAATAGTGTAACAGCACAACATTATTTTTACAGTTCTGTACAGATTTGGACTTTGGGATGCAACCAATTGCTCTGGAAATAAAGCTCATTTGATTTGTCTTTTGATTCCATAATGTTCTCATACAATTCTGACTTGTTATTTATGAGTGTGTGCTACTGAGCCTATTTGAAAATCAAATATATCCCAGTTGTTTGGATTCTTTTTTCTTTCAAAATAGCCCCCAACCTAACAAACCTGTGTTTATGTTGAAAGGCAAAAAGCATGTCAGTTGATATATAGGCCATAGTGGAATGTATTATTGTGAATTTACTGTAATCATTGTTCTAGCTGACTGGGTTTTAAGTCATGAAACAGATAGAGTAACTCAAAAGTATCAATTTTAGGGCTAAAGGGCTTCTTTAAATATTGTCAGTTCACCAACGCACATGCACACACAGTCTGCCTGGATTTGGTTTGTTTTTCAGCACAGGCAGACATTAAAATTCCATCTGAGTGCTGTCTTTAAATTGCTTTGATGCTAGGTGAGTTTCAACCCTGACCTGTCCTGACGGCAAGTGATGGCTGTTACAAGCTTCGGATCAATATTCATAGCGGGTGTCCAGGACTGATAACACTATCCAAGACAATGTTCCCTATCAGTGTGGACAGCTGAGATATTGTACCATTAGTGGTGTTGTTTTAAATAACCTGATCCATTTCTGGGTCTATATAATGAATTTTACAGTTTAGATATTATCTTTAAGAAGAAGCGACTCGTAGCAGTGAGGCAAATCAATGGCTCCTTGGCTTTTCTTGAAATAAAGTAGACTATAATTCCAACACTGTTTCTTATATATTCTTGAATTGTGGCAAGCCAGTGATTGTGTTAACAATAAAAAGCATCTGCGCTTTATCAAGAGAGTAAAAAAAAACCCCCACACAACATTGCCTAAGTTTGAACATACTTGATAAAATCTCTCATATAGTCATAAAACACCATGGAACGGGCCACTTCTTTCCACAACAAACTAATGAGGTTTTAAGGTATTTGTATAAGGTGGCAGTCTGGTGCTTTATAAACTGAGAGTGGCTAACCTACAACCCAATTAAGACCAGAGCTCACATGCTCACTTTGGCAGTAACCCTCCCTCTATTGAACACAGTGGAACTTATTTCAGAACTAATATGCATAGGATTGGGCTGCCGCACCTAGTTGATGTCGTTCAGATGGTCCAATTTTGAAGCCACGTCAGATTATATGACCTTTTGGTCAATTCTGGCTCAATGTTGCATAAGTTTTAAGTTACTTATATTCTGTATATTCTTTTCAGTTAAACTATTTGGGCACAAACCTAAGAACTCTGGTGAAATGAGTGTTTATAGTCTATGGCCTTGACTGCACATGAATCAGCTAAAATAAAATGTTAGTTTTTGTTGCTAGTGTGGGCCATTTATCATAAGTAGAGTGCATGCTTTGCATTCAAAGGTGCTAGGCTCAGTCCCTGGCATCTCCAGGTAGGGCTAAGAAACTCTTGCCTGAGTCACTACTTGTCAGTGTAGAAAACACTGACCGAGCTAGATGAGCCAATGGTTTGACTCAGTATAAGTTGGTTTCCAATCTCAATGCTCCATCAGTATACCGGTACCTTTGTAAGCAGCAGGTGGGTAGAAATAGCTGAGAGCCCAGATAGCATCAGCTAAACATTAGGAGAAGCTACCTTAAAAGAGCTGTTTGAAAGCAGAGGGAGTGGTAGAGGATTTTCTTCGCTGGAGGTATTTGGATAGCCATCTCGCAAGGATGTTGTACTTGTATCCTGTACTGCAGATCTTGGCTGGATTAGAACAGCCTTTTGTGTTGGAAGTGTAAAGAAAAGGAAGGGACTTTTATCATATGTGGTGGGATTGTAATGAAATTAAAAATGAGCTGAAGAAAATGTTCCATCTAACATTTGTTTAAAAACCTGAAGCATTTTTGTTAGGGATTGTAGGAAAAGACCTGTCAAGGAAAGTGAAAAATATCTTCATGTATTTGACAACGGCAGCAAGAGTCTTAATAAAACAAGGATGGAAGAATGAGGAAATACCGACTAAAGAACTATGGTAAGAGAAACTGATGGACTACGCAGAATTGGCAAAATTGACACACAAACTACGGGACAAGGATAACTGTGACTTTAAAGATGAATGGGAACCTTTTACAAAGTACTTAAAGAAACAACAAAGTGAACTGGACTCCTTGGCAGGTTTTGAATAAACAATCACAAACTTTTTATTGACAAAAGCTAGTCAGATAAATTAAGGATCTATACAATTTTGTAACATGCAGAGAATAACATTTGTTGATAAACCAGAGAGAGGAGCTGAGGGAAGTCAGGGGAGGGGAGGGGGGTTACTTTATGGGGAGGGGGAGGGTGAAAAATAGGGGGGGAATTAAGGCTGATATGTTTTTTGATAAAATGTCTTGTTGAAATTCCTAATAACAAATATTTTAAAAAGAAAAGAAAAAAAGAACAGCCTTTTGGATCTCCAGATGTTGCTGCACTAAAATTTCCATCACCACTGACTAAGCTGGCTAGGGCTAATGGGAATTAGAAGTCCAACAACATCTGGGCACTCAAGGCTGAAGAACTCTGCACTGGGTGATTTCCAAGACCCCTTCCAACTGTATAGTTCTATTATAAGTGTTACTCTATTTCTATCAAAAGTCCCCAAGACTACTCAACCAATCTGCATCAACAAGTGTTATTAGAAAGCCCATCAGCTAAGAAGAAAGCTGAAGAGATCTGATTTAACAAAAGTTGCTAATAAAATCTGACATTTAGATCTGACGGCCCTTTTATGGCACCTAAAAGTGTGCATTGGACTGGCCCATCTGAAACATCAATGGCAGCCGGAGGGGCTTTGAAAGCACCCGGCCACACTTGATATCAGAATGGATCAGCCAACAGTATCAAAAGAGGCAGTACATAGGCACAAAGGTTAAGATGTGAAGAGGGGAAGAGATAAGGATGAGATTTCACGGAGAAAGGAATATACCCTAACAGAGAGATGAGCCCGTAGTTAATCCTGAAATTATGGTGCTGGTCTGTGAGCCTCACTGTGTTCCCGTTCTTGGATCATTCGCCACAGCCACACTTCCCATAATTGTTCCTGCCTTTTCATCTCTTCTCAGCCTCTCTATCTCATAAGGCAGAGATGGAGAAGCTGCAGCCCTCCAGATATTCTTGGATGCCAACTCCCATCAGCTGTAGGCAGCATGAACAATAGTCAGGGATGATGGGAATTTTGTGTGTGTCTGTACCTCCTAACTTCAGCAAACCGCCTATGACCACATGCATTTATTTACCGCATTTCTATTTTTCTCCAAGGAGCTTAAGGTGTCATACATGGTCATTTAATCCCCACAACCACCCTGTGGGGTAGGTTCGGCTGAGAGGTTGTGACTGTTCTCGCCCAGTGAGCTTTGTGGCCAAGGAGGGATGTGAACCCTGTTCTCCCAGGTCTGACACTCTAAGCACTGCACCACACTGGCATTCCTGCTTGCTCTCGCTCGCTAGGGTCCCCATGGGATTGGTTTGACCTCCCTGCGGCACTGTCCACAGACAAGAATGCTCCACAACCTGTCGCCAGCACCGCGTCTACTTATGCGCCCACCAATTAGCTCAGTGGGTTAGAGCATGGTGCAGGTTGCAGGTTTGATCCTCGTAAGGGACAGCTGCATATTCCTGTATTGCAGAGGGTTGTACTAGATGATCCTAGGGTTGCCACCTTTGTTCTGGCAAAAATACAGGACAGGACGGGGGGTGGGGGGCAAATTATTTTTCACCTGGTGCTGAAGCGACTTCAAAGCAATCCATTTACAATCTATTGCAGCCTAACAGGATCGCCTCTCTGGAATTTGTTGTCACGCACACATGCCCCATACAAATGAATTTGTAAATCTCCCAGTGCTTTGCTACCCAGTACATCACCTTTCACACACACGCATTTGGAGAGGATCCCTAACCTGGCACACAGAGAAGCCCTGAAATACAGGGCAAATCATTTTACATTGAAATTCGAGTCGCTCCTGTATTATACAGGACAGGTGGCAACTTTTCCAACTCTGGAATTCTGTGATTCTACGCCCAGCCCCCCCCCCCCGCACCGCCCCAATGTCCCAGGCAGCGCCGATCAACGCCCGTCTCCTCGGAAGCAAGTCGGCGGCGTTCACTCCTCCAATAACTGCTTGCAGGCCCTGAGGCGCCGTTCGCAGCCTCCGCGTCGGCGGGCGACTACATTTCCCAGACGCCTCGGCGGGCAGGAAGGGTTGGGGAGGCGGCGGCGGCGGCGGAGAATGTGCGCGCTGTTTGTGGGCAGGCTGCACGGGCTGCTGTGGGCGATGGCGGAGTGGGGGAAGCACCTTGCGGGCGTGGAGGGGCTGGTGCTAGACATCAGCGGGGTGCTTTATGACAGTGGAGGCGAAGGAGGCGGAGTCCCCATTCCCGGATCTATAGAAGCAGTGAAAAAGTAAGTGGGGACCCGCGGAGCCCCCAGGCTGCAAGTTTCTTGTCCTTCACAGAACTCCTTCCCTCTGGAGAGCCCAGGAGACCTGTCCTCCTCGTACAGCGTACAACCATTTATAATGTCGGAGCCCTTGTGGGAGCTGCGAGGAAGAGAAGGAGCACACTGCAGTCGTGCTTTTTCTCAGCGAGAAAAGGGGTTCAGACAGGGAACGTCTTTGCACTTTGCCTTTCGCACTTGAAAGGGAAAAAATGCCAGGGGGAAATAAAAGGCGAGATCCCTTCGGCGCGGTTGTAGAGCAGGGCTGCCAGCCCTGGTTGGTTTAGGAACGTAGGTAGCGGCTCCATCTAGCTCAGCGCTGTCTACACTGACTGGCAGTGGCTCGGCAGGGTTTCAGGCAGGGAGCCTGTCCCTGTCTGACCCGGAGATGCCACAGGTTGAACCAAGGACCTTCTGTAGGCAACACGTGAACTCTGCTACTGAGCTGCAGTCCTTCCCACACAGCTGGCAAGTCATTAAAATATAACAGGTAGGATCTGAAGACTGTCTGTGAGCCACACAACCTCTGAACTGAATGAAGTCCTGCCCCCTGATCTCCTCCTCAGGTTGGCTCTCAGTGGCTGTTGTAGTAGATTGACACACATTCTGTACACATGCACACACATTTTAGCTGCAATGGCCACATGTTCTGTCAGCTAATGCTGATGATGCACACCAGACATTGGTATACTGCATTTACAAATAGCTTAGAAAGCTTGTGCATCAACAAAGAAGGCTTTGTTAAGGTGCTACAATACACTTGTTTTTGCTGTAATAGGCTAACAAAACACGGAGAATGTATCAAAGTTGCATATCTTCTATACTCCCATTATTTTTAATCTGATCACTACAACTCTAGTGTTTTCAAAAAAACCAGTTAGCGTTTTAAAATACAGTTGCATAAAGCAGTTAAAAACTGTTCCTTCTAATAAACAGAATGAGCATTGAGAGACAACCTTTTAAAAAAATTGACAAGATCAGATGAGCAAGCCAAAGTGTAGCGTTTTCTCTAATTAAAATGAAAACAAAACGTGTTTTGTAAAATATATATTAACTGTTGAGGTATTATCCCTAAAAATAAGTGTCTGGTAAAAATGCAGTTAATTTATCCAGAATTAACTTTAATTTTCAAGTATACTTTGTATTACAGGGAAGGGGGGCAGGACAAGGTCTCTTGTCAAATCTAGTTGTGCTTGTAGGAAAAACCATATTTTTTTGAAGTAGAAAACGCCTCAGGCAGGTGATCTTATTGTGGCATCTTTGTCCTGTTAGAGTTTCCTAGCGTGGTGAGTATTGTATTGATTCCTTTTCTTTACTGCCTGGGGGTACAAAAAATTCATTGCTGCTGAGAATAATGGCTACTTCTCCTTCACAGAAAATGGGGTGGCAGTATTAACACTGATAGGAATATGAAAAATAGAATCATGAACATACAGGGGCCATCTAGTTATCCTTTGCTGTGCGGTGCAGAATCACCCTTGTACCAAGCCCCTACAGATGAATTCATGCAGTCCAAAATATTATGTATCTCAGACAAATATGTGGCAGAAAAATTCATTGAAATGACTTCTGTAACAAGTCAATTTACAACCCAGTGGGCAAAGTCAGAAAAACAACAACCAACCCAGGGTTGCTTACCCAGAAAGGATTCTTCCTCCTGACTCCACATATGATAATCAGTGAAAGCTTGAGTGTGAGTAAACTAAACCCTCTTTCTTTCTTATAGACTTCCCAAGACAATTTACATTAATAATAAAATTTCATTTAAACATACAGTGTGAATCACAATAAAACCTTTTAAATAAGCTGTTGAGTCATCTGATGGAAAATAACTGGTACGATCCACCAGTATGTTCTGTTGAGTAAGCCTCAGTTTGCATGTAATGCTAAGCCAAACCATAGTTTAGTGTGAGCAAGCAAGTGTGCAATTTCCTGGATGAAAGATTGAAGCTGTAGCTACTTAGCATTACATGAGGACCAATCAATTGGAGTTGCACAAGAGCACCAAATTATTCTCAGTTAGAGAACCAGATATCCTTTTCTACTAGAATTGCTCTTTCATAGCTCCCATTCATTTCAGCCTCTCATTGTGGCATTTCCTGATACCTTAGTGGAAAAAATCATGCTCACATGCAGGGTAGGAAGAAAATTTCTTTTGGCTCAAATGGGCCACACTTGAAGTACCAGAAATAAATCAAATTGGATATTTTGTAATTTTTATCTGTTCTAAATCTATTAATTGATCTAAGTTTGCATGTGGGCAATGCGAAGGCACTTTCCCACTGTGGTTCTCCAGCAAGTGGTATTGTGTTTGTGATCCTGAATGTAGTCTTTAGCTATTATGACTAGTGCCTATTGATATCCTCATCTTCCGTGAATTTGTCTAATCCCCTTTTAAAGCTGTCAAAGTTGATGGCCATCAACCACATCTTGTGGTAGCTTATTCCATAGTTTAGCTATGCACTGTATGTAGAAATGCCTCTGAAAGCCTGTGCTGAATCTCTTGCCCTTCGAGTTCATTGGATGACCTTGGATTCTAGTATTACGAGAGGGGCAGAAATCCTTTTTCTTTTCCCAGACTCTTGTCTCTGCAGATTGCTTTCCCGTTACTTTGCATTTGTTTAATTTCTATTGACTTAAAATTGCGTTGTTTTGTTTTGCGTTTATATTTAGGGTACTTTCCAATTTCCGTTAGCGGGAACTTGTAAAATCCATAAAATAAAATAAAAATAAAATGGGACTGCTGTAGTGTATGATGCAAGGCCTCTTCTGGTATTACACATATGGACCCAAAATGTGCAGGGAGCCTCCATGGATACAAAAGGCTCCCCACTTCACACAGCTGCCTTCCAGGAGTAGGAAGGCAATAAAAGTGGCAACTGGGTGGGTGGAGTTAGTGCCTTCGTTCTTGCTTCCTGCACCCCCTCATGTGTATTGCTGCCCATGTTTGTAGCAGCTGAAAAGGGTGGCAGTCTCATTTTGCATAGTCTGACTGTGCAAGTTGCTCTATCTACAGCTTTTGTTGGTTATGGGAAATGTGCTGTATTCTTTTGCTGAGAACCAAAATCTATTGAGGCTGTCATGAATAACAGTGGATACTTACTTGGAGACTTTGCCCTTTATTTCACATAATTAAGGCAGTGAACTATACATTAATTCTCTGCTTCACAATTGGATGAATATTACAAATTGTTTAAACCAAAGAGTTGTCTGTGCTGTCCTTGGAACCTTAGCTGTCTCTATTAGGCTTTGGTGTCTGTTGAGGTTTTTCAGTCGGACTACAAAATAGTAACCATATTGTTCATTGCCGTGCATGCTACAGCTCTTACGAGCTGTAATCTGTGCAGACAACTTAAGCTGTAATTTAACATCAGAAATATGTTGGTTGATATGGCAGCAAAACTAGAGGCTTCAGGCAAAACGGGCGATGCTGGCATTCTGTTTGAATTGCTGGAAGCCTCTGAGTCCAAGTCGTTCATTAGGGATTAGTATGTTTCAACAGTTAATTTGGCTTCAATGCTTATTTGACCCAAGGGAGAGTGGGAGACCATCCTGAATCTTCAAAGTGTGCCTTGACATGCGAACTAATGATGGTCCCCAGGATGTTTAGTCCAAACAGTCAAATACATTTGGGCTAGGTCCGCGGTAGCAGAAGAGCGAGTGAAATTTGCTCAGGCTGAAAATAACTGTTGCATCTTCTGTGGCTAGGAGCCAGTGTTGGGTTATATATATATAATGCCTGTTCACATTGCTTCCACATACTTGTAGCCTGTCACTATACTGCAAATTTCTCCTGAGCATGCTTTCCCAATTAGCCTATGAGATAGAAAATGGTTGAAGTCACATGTCTTTATAATGGGAGAATGGTAAGAGAGTCATTGAAATAAAGTTCGGAAAGAGGCTTGGATGGGCAGGGTTTGTTTATGACATTTTGCTGCCTAAGGTGAAGGATAAAATGGTTACCCCAAACCCCGTACATTCTAATACAAAAGCTAACTGGACTGGAAGTTGAATTTTATTTCAACACTGGAAGACAGAAAGTCTTCCTGCTTCTTTGCAATTTCCCATGCACCATTGTGGCTGTATTTCTTTCAGACAACTTATTCTTTCATAGCCTGTGAAATTATAAACCTTAATATTATAGCTTCAGGAGTGTGGTTAGTGAGTGTGCTTGTGTATAAGTTCATGTGAGAGATTTTTCTTTCTGCTTCAACAACAGCCTTTCCCTTACAACTAATTGAAATGTGTAATTAGCCGAGCTTGGTCTACTGCCTAAAGTCCATCATAAAGAAAATGCCAATTCTTTAATTATGAAAATAAGATGGAAGCATTAAAAACATCCCATCCTTTCTTAGTTTCTGTGTTTGCTTTGAAATGGCGAGGGACAATCTAACACTATAACCATATACTTGTCTCCATGAGTTCAGTGAGACTTCCTTCCAGGGAAATGGGCATAGGATGCCACTTTTTGTGATGTTTAGGCCGATATATAATTATGGAGGGTTGCATGTGCTGGAAAAGAAAAACCAAACTGGAAGTTGAACAGCAACATTTCTCTTTACGTTTGATCAGCCAAGAACAGAATTTGCCTCATTATCCTTATTGCAGAAAAGCTCTTTTATCTAATAACTTGGATTGTTTTTCACAGTGTAATTATGGAATTATGGATGCCAGGATGCATGCAGTTGTCAGAATGATCCAGAGTAATCAAATTTCAATTGCTGAGTGAAATTTCATATTAGGGTTTGATTTATGTATAGCTTGCAAAGGTTAACACACTGTGGGCGAGTGCTAATATGTTATAATTTTTATAGCTGGCCATCAGCTTATTTGGTTAAGTGGATTACATGTCATCAAAGAATAGCTCGTTGCATTCCAAAATAGTCACTCTTGTTCTGTCACTTTGTCAAAACATCTGTTGAGTATGCAAGCCTTTGTGTACTTTTTATAACTTAATATGAAGTGTGACCACGGGCCTATATCCTCTGCCCTTGCTAGCAATTACTTTTATTGTTTTAATAGGCAAGGACACAAGTAAGAATCTTAGTTAAAAGCCCTTATCAAATCAGCCATAGCATCTCCTCTCTTCTGTGCTATTATTGCCCTGATTGGTTTATACAGCATCAACATGAGGCAAGTGATTTGCTTTTCATGTTGCAACCAGTGAGGAGTTGGCCAGTTACAATGCAGAAGGTGGTTAAAGAAGCAATAAAACATGCTCCGCCTGAGACCTGTTATTTGCATTTACAGCTGTATGCTGATAGCATATCCATTAGCATATACATCTGAAAAGCCCACAGCGGTTGGACATTTACAACATCCTGTTGTTTGGCCACTATAGGGCATCTGTTAGCACAACTTTCAACAGCGCTCTTTAAAAGAGGAACGGAAATCTTGGGCATCATGAGGCGGTGGAGCAGCTGGACAGTCCTGTTAGAATAAGATACCTGCAGAGTCTTACAAGGGCAGGATTGCCAGGGAGCCTAGCAGAATTGGAATTGTAAAACAATTCAGTATGTAGGGGCGGGTTGCAGGGAGCCAGTACAGATGATCCTGCAAGCAGGTCTACAAAGACCCTGCTTGAGGTGCATGTGAAATAGACATTTGCAGTGGCATCTGCTAGTTTCTATGAGTGGCAGTGATTGGTGATGCTTGACACATCAAGTTGCTTTTTTTTAGGTAGATAAAATAGCTACACTTTACTTTTTGTATATTGAGGCCGAGTACTTTCATGTTATTCTACATTTTAAATCTTAACATTAATTATTTTAATTTGATGTATTCTGACACACTCTCAATAAATGCAACAGTTCTAAGACAAGGCACATTAGCTATATGATCCCACCTTTTTACCCTCTCTTTCCATCCCATATATCTTATCCCCTAAGTTAGGGAACAATGTTTTTATAACTATAATCACTGAAGCATTGGAAATGCACGTACGAGTTGTATGCAAGGAGACTCTTCCATACAAAAAGGTACTAAAAACATAAATGCATCAACATATACCAGCTTGCTTTTCCATTTGTGTAACCAATGTAGCTCCAATACACTATGTCTTTCCATTTTCATGTTTCAAACTAGGGCAAGAGAAGGCCGACTACACATGACTCGTTCAGAGACATTATACCACCATGATATTTCTGATCACTGACAAAGCTGAGAATTCAAAATGCTACATTTCCATTCCAGTGCCTTTTTATTCAATTTACAGACCCCTGCATTGCCCCAACATTTTCTTCTAACCAGAGGATCTGTGCTCTTGTAGCATGAATCCCCAAGTAAGGTCAAAGCAGTTTGCTGCCACATAATGACAGTACCAAAGTTATTTGGGGGGACATGCTACTGTTAATAAAGCAGTTTTTTGCTACCCCCAATTAGTAAGTCATATGTTAAAACAGGCAGTAGTTCATAGTTCTGTTTCCCCTATAAGACCTTTAAAAAAATGTATACTAGAGGATAAAACCATCCTTGCAATATTATGATCCCAAAAGAAATGGACACAAAATACCATACTGTCTATATATATATAGAGAGAGAGAGAGTGAGTTTGCAGAATCATGGTAACTTTGCAGCTTTTAAAAAAGGTATGAAGCTGACTGAGCTATCCGCTTTAATTCCAGTTGTAAGGCTTTATTAAAATGAAGCAAAGAATTGCTTCCTTTCTGTTAGTCTCAAGTTAATTGTTTACCAACAGATGTTCTTTATATACGAAGTATAATAATGATTTCACAGTGGAAGTGTTGTATTGGATTTGATTGGCTTGATTGGCTTTTATAGATGATAATTAGTGACTTCAAAGGCAAACCGTTAACTATCCATCAGTATGAAACAAAGGCCATTGTAATATGATTACTGGATTATATTGCCCATAAAAATGTTGTGATTAAAGCAGCTCAGTATAGTAGTAATGGCAAATAAATTTATTTCCAGGACTGTACAGCTAATTAATTAATAGCTGAACTGCAAAGGTTCATAGGTGTCTTTGGGATAATCAAGGAAGGAAGAGCTCTCAATGCCTGTACAGATGAACCTTTTTCATGCAATTTCAACTTGCAATCAGATCTCAATTACTGTGCTATCAGGCTCAAAGATCAGAGGGCTAATTGGTGAACATTTAATCAGTCACTTGAGTTAATAGATGATAGAACCCCAAGGCTACTAGTTTTAGGCTTTGAATTAGAAGAATAGGATTGAGGGCCCAATACTGTTGGACAGAGCTATGCATGCTAACTAAAGCCGAACAATGTGTTTTTTCTATTGTCACCAGTTGCATGCCTGCTAGCTTTTGATGTAGCTTCAAACTCTGGCTGCTTGGTTCTTCATCTGTTTAAAAATATGTGTGGGATTCTCTCCACCCCACTCCTGCCAGTGGCTATAGTTAATTTATGCAGGGTATATTATTTTTGGTTCCCAGGAACCCCAAATATTTAGGTGTCAACCTGTGCAGAAAAGCAAAAAAACAAACAAACAAGCAAAATAAAAGGATCAAGATTCTAGCTTGCTACTTGTTTCTTGTCTAATTTTCTTGTTATGGAGTTAGGTATCATCTGAGTTGCCCTTCTGTTGCTCCAACCTTTGCTGAACCTCTTTTGCCTTTTAGGTGCAGCTGATGAACTTGCTCCTTTAGCTTTGAAGACCTATAACGTTCACGACGCTGCTATTGAATTGCTATTGGATAATGTAGCCCTAGTCTGCTCCAGTGCCCCAACTATCTGTGTTGCTGTCTAATTATTCATTGCTTGCTGGGTGTGTGGTTTTGCTTCTTTCTGAGAGCTGTATTCTACTTTTGTTAACTGGCATCCTTTTGCAGTTCTGTGATACTGTACAACCATACTCATTAAAAATTACCCTCTAGGGTGGCCCAGTTTTCTGCCTCACATAGTAATACTGACCCTCTTGCCTTCTTGGCTGTACATGAGCTTGACACAACTCACCTTTATTTTTTTGCGGCAAGTTTCTGTTATATATCTACCAACTATCTTTCCTGCTCCTTTTTGGCCTTCCTTTTCTTTAAAAATATTGGTAAATGAGAAGGTGCCTAAGGAAAGACCACAAAGTAGATGAAAGGAAAGGAGGGCATCGCCTCTGAACGTAAGCGAGAACTTAATAGATGAAAGTTTTGAGCAAAGACAAGAGAGCATAAAAAGGAAATAAAACTTTGTAATTTAAGGTTACCAGGGTTGAGATAATATGGAAAAGGACTGTGAAAGTAGGAGGATGCCGAAGTCCTTTTAAAGAGAGATATTAAAGATCAAAGCAATTACATTAGTGTCATTTTTTGGTGTAGCTCAGTAAATAACAGAAGACTTCCTTGTGTTGTTTGTAGAAGCAGGAGTGTTGGTAATGTACAGAAACATTCCAATATTCTTTGTGCTAGTATTTCCTCGTTTGCCTAGAATTGTGGCTTTGCTTATCATAATTTGATAGATAGATTTTGATGACTTCAGTCTATGATGGGATGGGGGGTGCTGGACCTGCTGAACTTTCCTTAGTAGCTGGTAACAGACTGGGAGCCCACTTGCATTCTGTTAATGGCATCATTAATGATTACTTGAAGACCCAGGGATATAAATAATGTTGATGAATTTGCAGTAAGTTCCCATGAAGTAAAACTGTTCTGTTGCTCTGGCAAGGGAATGCTTAGCCTGAAGAATCTTGCAGAGTCTCTATCTTGATAGAAGGGGGTTTCCATAAGTGAGCAACACATGATTGACAGTTGCTTCTGGTTTAACACTGCTTGTTGCCAGACTCGAATTTCAGCCTTAGTACACTTTGTGTAGAGATTCACTGTGACATAAGAAAACTAATTTCCTTCTGTGATGCAAACTTTGAGAAACCGCTTCTGCTAATCTCTCTCTCTCTCTCTCTCTCTCTCTCTCTCTCTCTCTCTCTCTCACACACACACACACACACACACACACACACACCAACAAAGCTGAAATTCTTATTTAACAAGTGTGGAAGTCTCATTACACCGAAATGCACAGAATACATAATGCTGAAAATTAACTAGTTCAGACACAAATGGCTGTTGGAGTTGTGTTTTGGGCTCCTTCCTCCTCTTAAACACTCAGATTCTTCCCAATTTCCTGGTTCATTGCAAACCACAGCTCGACAAAACCTCCAAATCAGGCAAAATGTCATTTTGGTTAAACATATTTAACCACCTGTGTGGAATTGAAAACCATAGTTTAAAGTGGGTTTCCTGTTTTGGTTAAGAGGAGACAATGGTTTGTCATGAACGAGGGAACAAGAGAGAAAATTGGAAGATATGAGGGAATGGGGAGCATGTGAAACAGAAGCATAGCCTGATGCTTATATCTGGAACAGGATAATGTTTATAATCATAATATCAACTGTCAACCAAACTTTGAACTCATTGTATGTCTCCCATAGATTTCTGGGTCTTAAATAGCACTCCTTTTAAAATCTGAACCTTTGTCAATATTTTCATTGCACTGCGGGCTAGTGAAGTATATGAGGCAGTATCATAAGTGGAAGCTAACAGGCAACGGAAACAGAAGTAAGTTTAGGCAGTGAGAATTATCTGGGCCTAGAAAATAATCTGAAAGTGCCTGCTGTAATTCTGACTTGCCTAGTGTCGGAGACTATGTGAAATACTGTGGAACCCCGTGTTACGTACCACCCTCCTTGTGAATGCTGCGGGTTATGAGCTCCGCTAACCCAGTAGATGCCCCTTGTTGCAAACTTTGCCCCGGGATGTGAGCGGAAGGCGCGCACCGGCAGCTCGGAAGCAGCAGGAGCGCCATTAGCGAAAGCGCGCCTCATGTTATGAGTGGTTTCGGGTTACAAACAGACCTCCAGAACGGATTAAGTTCGTAACCGGAGGTACCACTGTGAAGGGAATTTCTATGCCAAGAAAAATAGTAAATGATGAAGCACCATATCTACAAGTGGGAATTTGAAACAACTTGTATATCTCTGCTTATATATACAACAATAAATTTTTTTCTAGTTCCCCAGTTCACCCTTTCCATCATAATTGTGGATACATCCCTGAGTTTCTTCATGTTATGGGTGTGGTATGAGGAGATATATGAAAATATTTTTAATTTCAGTGAGGAGCTGTCCCTTATGCTATGCCAGTTCTTTGAACTGACCTTTACCTCATTCTGACAGAACAGGACAAGACTCTGAGTGACAATGTCCCACAATGCAATTACTGTGCGTCAGATGAGCTGGTCCCTTACAAATCACCTCGAACTTTACACATCTGCTGGCTGTCAGCATCTGCCAGGTTCATTCACCCGAAAATAATGAAAAAAAACTCTCATTATTGTGCCATAACAGGTAAAGTGTTAGGACAATTATTGGACATCCTGAGTGACCTTGTACAGTCTTAGCCAACTGCCCTTGCCAACATATTTTTGGGTCAGCCTATGGGTATGTAAAATAGAAACCCTCTTCCCCCACCCCTCCCTGCTTTTAGATGACATACAGGTTATGACTCAAGTTGGGAGTGGGAGAGAGGAGAGAAATCTGGGGATCCTGTCAGAGCATCATTATTTTCTAAATTGCTGCTGCGCCTTCTAGAAAAAGGAAAAACAAAGTGAAGATTCTAACTTAACCGCTAAGGTGAATTCACTTGCAAATCTAGGACTTAATACATTCCCCCCCCCCCCTTATATTTGACTTCAGTTTATAATGAGTACTGGCCAGCCTCAGAGATATTATGGGTTCGGTTCCAGACCAGTGCAATAAAGCAAATATTGCAATAAACTGGGACACAGTATGTAGTAGAAATGATTGATTCCTTGTAAATTAATACCACTTTGCAATATTTAGCTGCTTCAAACAGTGCTTTTGCAAAGGGCTTTAATCTCTGCTCATCTGTTGATGAGTGGGGATTAAATCCTGCTGCCATAGCTGTGTGATCTTGTTTCCTGCTGGGAACAGGGCATGCAGCCAATGCGGGGTTAAGCCCTATTTCTCCAACTCATCAGCTGACATTACCAGTGACATCAGCTGGTGAGTGTGTGTGGGGGGGGGATTTCTTCAGAGCCCAAATTGGACCCCCTGCCGGGCCAAGATTAACCCATGGACCAGGGGTTCCTCACCTCTTTAATACAGGTTGACAAAAAGAGGTTAACTTCCAGTCTTAAACATACAAGTGCCAGTAAGAATATTGGCAGTGCTGCCTACCTAACAGACTTTATGTGAGCCAGGGCTTAGGAGGATTTAGTCTTGCATTTTGTTTTCAGCGCCAAAGCTCAGTCCTGAAACTTCCCAGGGTGAAAAACAGCTTCAGGGTAATTTAACCCCTTCCCCTCCCCACATTCTGTGGTCCCAGATACCCCTATGGTTCTTACTTAAACCTTGACACATAAATTACAGCTCCCATAGTTCGGACCTCAGAGTCAAGATACCAAGTGGCTTGGCAGTCCTAGAAAGCCTGATGCAATGGAACTTCTTTATCTTCATTTCTGTCATACGGGTGTGTGCAATGCAACATACCTTTCTGCAATGGTTTTCTTTTCAGTTCTGTGGTTGTACTTGTCAGAAGAGTACGTTCTCAAAATGTTGGTAGTGTCAGAGATTTTTTTAAAAGTTGGTGCGCTTTGCTGCAAAACGAGTTGTCAGCGGATCTAGTTCAGCTCCATGCATGCTGAATGTCTGTATTACAACCATTCTTCCTTCTCTTAATTCAGACAAATGTTTAGGGAGAACTTTTAGGGCAGTTCCTAAGTCATGGGTGGTAGCATCCATATGAAATGAAAACGAAAATACACCATAGAGGAGATACTCGGCTGAGTGCAGGTTTGACCCAGCCATTGTTATTCCGTTTCCAGTTGTTGTTGAGCCTTCTTTACCAGTTCTGTTATTTCATAGTGAAGAGATCGCCAAAGGCTCCATGTTGTTTTATTATGGTTCAGCACACCTGACACTTGGCAAACCTTCCATCTGGAACTGCTCCTATGCTTATGATCTCAAGTAAGGCATTGCTGCATTGATTGTAACTCTCTTTCCTGCCTTCCTATATTGATACAGTGTATTGGCCCAAATTCTTTGACATTTCAAGTAGCTTGCAATACCTAATAGCTGTTTGAGTTAATCATGTCCTACAGTTATTATTTCATATATGTGGCAATACAAGTTGTTCTTTAAGCTAGATTGTTAGAATCCTAGAATTAACTCTGAACACCTTTGCTGCATTTAAAATATATTATTATTATTATTTTGTTTTTATACTCCAGTGTAAACTATATTTGGAATAACAGATGTGAAGTACTGTCATCTAACTGTCACACCAATTGTTCATTGTTCTGAGAAGGTCACATCATAATTCATTAACAGTAATTATTCCCTGGGTACACGCTGCACTTCTTTACCTCAATTGCTTCATTAGCCCATGAGTGATTCTCACATTCGTTGCTGCAATCAATGAAGATATATTTATAATGTACAAGTGGATGCTATTAGTTACAATATATTAACTGCCTAATTTAAAATGGAAAAGCTATCTTTATGAAGGGCAATTAACCACTAAGTGTAATTGATAATTCACATACCTATGATTAGGAAAGACAAATAATGCCAAAAGAATGATTCTGGAGACGACATCTTTGGACATTTTAAATGGTCATAAGATGTGTGTGTCGTGCCCCCTCCCCCCCCCCCCCCCCGCTTCTGCCATGGGACCACATTTTTCAGAATTGCTTCTGATAGATATATTTTGCTTGAATTTACTTAATATGTTATGCTTAATACAAAAGGTATGGATTTTGACCTCTTTGAAAAATCGTCTTATTTCCACACTCTCTTATTTTATTATTATTTAATACCATTATATACATGCTTCAGCATACAAATTCCACATCCTTTACAAACCTAATATGAACATATATAAGTAAATATACCAATCATTCTTCAATCTCATCAACAAATAATTGTATACTGGGCAGACCAACCCCCCCCCCCGATCTGCTGTTGAATGAGGCAGATATATTCTTCCATCTAGCTTTGCTCAGTTCTGCCACTGCAGAGCTCCTTAATGAACCCCTCAAACTGTGGATAAGTGGAAGTGTAATCCAGGCTTGTTTGCTGCATCAGCCTGTGATGTGGCATAAAAAAACAACAGGATTTCTTGCCCTGCTTTTTCTGCCCTGGCCAGTGTGAACAATTGGGTTGTGTGTGCAGTGTAGCTCCACCACTCTGTGATGGCTTCCTGCAGTCCTGGTAGGTTTAGGTAACCCGTTATTGTTTCATCTTTTATGAAATTGAACATAACGCTTCATTAATTTAACCCTGTAAGGGAATCTTTACTAATGTTTAAAAAATGCTCAACATTTATTTCAACATTTTATTTACCAAACCAATGGTTTTGGTACCTCTGTATCTCACCCCCCACCAAATGCTGGAATACTAATGCCACCCAATATGGTCCAATGAAATTTTTATACCTGTTCTCTCTTAACCTTTATTAATATTTGCAAACCAAAATTATTAACAATTCTTAATAACTGGACATTTCTGCTGAATAAGAATGATGTGTATATCTCCAACATTCATCTTTCTTTGCATAAATCCTTTTAACCCCCCCCCCCCAATGGTGTCATGTACCATCTAGCTATATTTTAAAACATTCTCAACTAAATTTTCTTTTGGTCTAGCTTGGTCCTACACGGGTTCCCATACTTTGTTAGAAATGCCTTTATTTTCACAGTCAAAATGGCATTCAGGTGCCATTTTGAGGCGCTTGCCAACTCAGAAGTTCTTATAGCACAAGTTTATGTTTGAGTTTATGTTTACTTGGAAATAATCCCCAGTGGGTTGTATCACTCCCTATATAATCTATAGATGGAGCCAGAAAGTTGCATCACCAAGATTTAGATGGATACTGTTTGGTGCTCCAATTATATATATATATTGAATGCAAACAACATAATAACCTGACTCTTTACATATGAGTTTGTAATGCATTCTTCTCATCTTTTCATTTATTTAAATTCTGAATTCTGTAGCTGATTGATTTAATGTCTCACCGTTTTGCTCTGTCAGGATCAAGACATCTGGTCTTAAGCTGCGGTTCTGCACCAATGAAACTCAAGCTACGCGAGACAAGTTTGTAGGAAAGTTGCAGCATCTGGGCTTTGACATTGGGGTGGATGAAGTCACTGCTCCAGCACCAGCAGCATGCCGAATCCTGAAGGAACGCAACCTGAGGCCACACCTGCTTGTACATGATGGTATGTTAGTGTTTAATGCTTTGTACAGACTTGCTGCTAATAACAGTGGAGGTGGGCACTTTAAATGTGGTGCAATCTTATTTTTGCAGTGGGAATGAAGACATTTCAAGGCATGCATGTTTTCAGGTGTATGGGTTAGATCCAGGAGCTCCACTCCTTTGTGCATAATGCCTCTTCTGCTCATGGTAGTGCTGTTTTACACTTTGCATTAGGGCGTTTCACAGAAAATGAAAACTCAGCCCCAAAATGTGCTTCAACTAGAGTGTTTGCAAACTCTTGCAGAAGCATGATAGCTCCTATAATGCCTGATTATTATCGGGCTGTGTGAAGTCTTGCACTAGTCTTGCACAAGTGTTAGTAGTTACTTTTCTTCTGCACCTTATCCAGCCACCTTCTTGAACTGGGAATGACAGGGAAGGAGAACCATTGAGGTAAAATTTATAGAACATGCAATTTATCTTGAAATTAGAAAACATCATTTTTGCTTTCTATAACACCACAATAGCATATATTCTTGTTTTGCTATCAAGCTGCTTCCACATGGACCTGGCAAGCTGAATATCTAGGGAGCTGGTCTTTTTGCTTACCATCATAGGAAGACGCTTCCATGTTCTGACTTTCAGCTTTGAGATCTAACACAATGTGCCCTGTGTATCACCTAAGTGCATTTTCCACACAGTACCAGAGGTTCCTGAGGATGTCAAGTCACTTTCTGCTGCACTTGGAATGAAGCACAGCAGAGACTAATTTATCTGCTTTGGCCTCACTGGCCCCAGTCTTATTTTAGTGCCCCATCCTCACTAGGAAGACTATTGGCAGGCTGGTTAATGGTTAATAGGACAGTGTAACAGCTGTTCTTCACAGAGAGCTCTTTCCTCCTGAATCTCTTAGTCTCTCATTTTATCTTTAGCACACCCTTGCCTTGTTACTAATTATGTGCTTTTTTACATGAGCCCAGTACCTGTCCACAGTTCCTCATCCTGGCTACGCCTGCCTCTTGGCTGTTTGCCCTGTTGTTTCAAGACCTGACTTGGGTCATGGGTCCTAGATCTTGTCCTTTCTTGTCTTCTTTGTGGTCCTGATTTCCCTAGCTATGCTCATGAAAGCAGCTTCCATATCCAGCCATGGGCTAGGATTGCCCTTCCTTTTCCTGTGATAAAATCACTAAAGTTGAGGTCTGAGGGCCTCAGCTGGCCCCTCCAGCAGATGGCTGTATCTGGTCTATGCAGCTGGAAATAAAAAACTTGATTGATCTGGCTCAGGCGATTAAACAACAACATGGTTGTAGTTGATGCGCATGGCCTTAGTCTCTTACGTTACAACAATTGGGTTGTCTTAACATCTGGATCGACCAGGGTGCTCATGGGATTTCACTGGAGAGCAGCCCCTCAACCTAATAATAAGTACAGTAATGTTTGACTATGTTTCTGACTAGACTTCTCAAGATCTTATGCCCATGTGCTCCTTGAGAGAACAGTGTTTGGGAATTGTGGATGAAGAGGTGCCAGGCTGAAAGTGCAGGTTGCAGGAGAGAGATGAAAGAAGAGGTTGCCCTCAAGATCAGGCAGGGAAAGAAGGGGCGGCAGCATTAACTGAGGAAACGAAAGGTGACGGAATAAAAAAGGCAGAGCCTCAAAATGATACTGAAAGGGGAGGGGAATAACTATTGGAGGATGCAATTATGTCCCTTTCTGTGTAACCACAACCTAAAATGAGGAAACGGTTAATGAGAAAGTTGTTATCTGTTCTGTTTTGTCATAATCTCTGCAGGGATTCATTCCAAACATGTTGTCTTGTAATGACTGCCTGGGTGAAAAGCTGCTTATCTACTTGCTATGTCCAAACATATTGGGCATATTGTATTTTCCAGTAAAATGTATTTCATTTAGTGTTGTGCTGAACCTTTTGATCCCATCTGTTTTTGGGCAGCTTGAAGAGGGTGGAGATGAAGTAAAGTGGCCTTTGGAGAGATGGGATGGGGAACCTCTAATAAATTTTGTGGGGGACAGCAGAAAGGTTTACTTGTACTTTTTATTTGATAAGATACGAAAGAAGAAGAAACAATAAATAGTACCCATGTTGAAAACAAAACAGAACATTACAAAAAATGAAAAAATTGTTATTGTAGTTAACTAGACCTTAACCTAATATGGTATTTATAAAAATAAAGGGTTTACTTTATTAAACAGCATGAAGCCCTTAGCACAAAAGCTCACATATTTCTAGTATTTCCTAGAAGACCATGCGATCATGCAGTGCATGGTGGATAACATTGGTCTTTCTAGGACGTGGTGTCAGGATGTAAGCTTTTGTGCAAAGAGTTCTGTACTACTGCAAGCACAAGTGGGCTCTTCTATTGGGCTAACAGCCCTGCTTTTTAAAAAGTTCCATGTTTTAGAAAGCGTGTTCTCCTTCATGGAGAGCACGTGTTGCGGTGGGGGCCGCCAGGACACTCCAGAGTTGGGGGCGGGCTAATTGTTCGTTGGCCACTGATGCGATTGGGGCTTCCCTTGTTCTTGGGAAGAAGTTAATGTTGCCATTTGTTGATTGACAGCCAGAAATGCTAAAACTCCTTGCATGAGGCTAGGACTTCCTCTTTTCGACTGTGCATCGGATTGCCTGTCCCCCCCTCCCTAGAATTAGGGTTGTTCGCTTTGACCTTGCTATGCCTGTCATGGGGTCGTCTGCTCTTGGGACAGAGGGCTGGTAGGAATTTTTTTTTCCATCTGGCTGATTGGCTGGGGCCATTTGGTTTTTGCCTACTGCGTAGCAAATCGTCACAACTTGTAAGATTGCGGTTAGGCATTGGTTTATGGTTTGGTTGGTTGAGGAGAAGTGGTTGAGTGCCTGCCCTTGGTAGGTTGAGTGCCTGCCCCTCTAATGCTGCTGCTGCAAGGGATTCCGTTAAAGGAATTGGGGGCTAACTATTGCTTGTCCACTCTGTCAAGGGGGCTCGGGCCATAGCAATGAGCTCCTGGTTGCATTTGGGGTGAGGGCAGGTTCCCTGCTCCGCGTTACCCCCAAGCGTATTCCCCTATTCTGACTTGCGCATCGTGCGGAATGTCAGTCTGTCCCCCATGGTGGGGGCAGATAGTCGCAACCAATGCCTAAGCAACCACTCACAAATTTGTATTTCAATAAAGTTGTGGCCAAAATTATGCTAAAAATCTTAAACAAAAAATTCTGTGTGATGTGTGAGTTATTGGGATGGACCTGGGGACCTCGACATGCAAAAGCTCATTCATGTTTGCAGCAGTGCAGGGCTCTTGGCACTAAGGTGTCCTAGAAAGGCCATGTTACTACAGAGGAGAAAAAAGGGTTTGAAGAGGTAAAAAGTCTGATCTGCCAACTGATACATTTATTAATGTAATGCAGACCCTCAACCTATAAAATTTCTCCAGAGCTTTTGTTTGGGCTTGATACAACAGTAGTTCTAATTTGAGCATCATTTTTAAAACTTGAATTCTTCTTCTTCTTCACCATCAAGACCACGGTTTCAGATTTGCCAATTTGCCTTGTAATTCAAAAGAGTCACTTGGAAATACAGCTGATGTACACTTTTGTTCTTCGGTTTCATCCAAAAACATAACAAAAATGCTGAGCTGCAACTTTGGGGTGTCAAGTTCATTCCAAATGACGATTATCTGCTTGCCATCTCATAGATGCACTTGCTTGGTTCTCCAGCAATCAAGTGTCTGCATTCTGAGATGTGCTGCGGCTTGTGACCTGACCTTAGGTCTTGCACTGCTAGCAAAGAAGTGCTCAGAATGAGGATGCGTTTCACTGGAATAAAGCATAATTTTATACTGGTATCACAACAAAGGTGTGCCAGTTATGTAACATCAAAAGGGAACATTTTGAGTTTGATGTTTCAGAATTTAGCTGCATGTAATGCAGAATAAAGGTAAAGGGACCCCTGACCATTAGGTCCAGTCGGGATGACTCTGGGGTTGCGGCGCTCATCTCGCTTTATTGGCCAAGGGAGCTGGCATACAGCTTCCGGGTCATGTGGCCAGCATGACTAAGCCATTTCTGGCGAACCAGAGCAGCGTATGGAAACACCGTTTACCTTCCTGCTGGAGCGGTACCTATTTCTCTACTTGCACTTCATG
Source organism: Podarcis filfolensis (assembly GCF_964270895.1). Lineage (NCBI taxonomy): Eukaryota > Metazoa > Chordata > Lepidosauria > Squamata > Lacertidae > Podarcis > Podarcis filfolensis. The sequence continues at coordinate 55,230,889 of NC_139608.1, forward strand.
CTTTTGAACTGCTAGGTTGGCAGAAGCAGGGACCGAGCAACGGGAGTTCACCTCGTCGCAGGGATTTGAACCGCTGACCTTCTGATCAGCAAGCCCTAGGCTCTGTGGTTTAACCCACAGCGCCACCTGCAGAATACACACTAGCAAAATCCAGAAAGAATTGGCTGTGGATGGCAAGCTGCTGTTGATTTATAAGTATTGATTGCTTGGGTTTTTCAAGTTCCTTTCCAGTGTTCTTCCATTGTGTTTTATGGTGTGCGCGCACACAGAAGTGGAATTGCCATGTGGAGTGCTTTAGTTCTGGAAGCTGATCAGTCATGCTGTCTTCCAGAATGTTCCATACCATTCTCTCAACCCTGTTTTTCATTATTTCCCCACAACAGTCAGTCAGCCACATTCACACAATGTGTATTAATACCACATTGAACAGTCAAAGAATTCTGTAGTTTGTTAAGGGTGCTGAGAGTTGTTAGGAAGCCCCTTTTCACCTCACAGAGCTACAGTTTCCAGAATTCCACGTGAAGAGGGATGAATTGTGAAGCGACTCTGAGACCAACTCTCGGCACCCTTAAAAAACTACAACTCCCACAATTCTTTGGGAGGAAGCCATGTTTTTGTTTTAAAGTGGCGCTGTAGTGCTTTATACGTATGGTGTGAGTGTGACCTAAGTTCACTCCTCATTGGTATGCTTGGTTGTTGTTTTCATCCATCATAGTTTTTTCCTAAATATTATTTTTTTGCTTCTGCAACCTTTGGAATCCTGTAAGCCTGCTGATGCCTCCCTCTTGTGGCTGGGTTGTGCCATTTTGATTATGTAGTTCTCGGTGTGTAGATCCTTGAATTCACTTTTGGTGTATCAGACAGAGTAGTTCAGCCTTCCCCCCCCCCCCCAAAGAATAGTCAGAACAGCAGTGATAAGTCAATGAAAAGTTGAAGAAAGGGTAGCAAATATATGGCTTCCTGAAATAATTTGATTTTTCTGCCCCTTAGATCTTATCCCAGAATTTGCTGATATTGATAGAGCAAACCCAAACTGTGTGGTGGTTGGTGATGCAGCAGACAACTTTTCTTACAAAAACCTTAATGCTGCCTTCCAAGTGCTCATTGGTTTGGAGAATCCAGTTCTGATATCTCTAGGAAGAGGGTAAGTTAATCAATTTATTTATAGTTCTCAGAAATATTGGGGATGCCAGAAATATATGTGTGCTGCTTGCTTCCCCTTCCAGCCTCAAGTTCTTTTGCTGTATTTTGACTTCTTTTTTGAAGCCCAGAATTAGGGAGAATTATGCTACTATTGCACTGCTCTTTGCATTATCTTCTTAATAACTTCTTTCCCCATGGTTTTGTCTGTTATTGCTGCGTATTAGACGTGTGTTTGCAAAGACTACCATGTATTCCGCCCCCCTCTAGCTCCCATTTTTAAAAGCACAGGAGAACAGCAACTGTCTCAGTAGCCTTTAGAACAACATGAAATCCGTTTTGCACCTAACACAGCCTAATTTTATTAAGACTGCCTAACACTTGCTGCACACCATTTAGGATGTTTATAAGCTACAGGCTCTTGGGCTTCAACATCATTCCCAGCCCTTTATCTCCCTCTATCTCTTTGTTATGTTGCTTTGCTTAATATCCACCCTAAAGAAGTACTGATCCCTAAAAGCAATTCTCAACCAGTGTAACTGTTTTCAGTAGGGGTAATATGCTTGCTGACTGCTGTCCTTACCAACATTTTTGCAGCAGCATTTTTTTCACTAGTTGCAATTTCTGGACCATCTTCAAGGGCAGTCCCATGTAGGTTTGCATTACAGTAATCCAGTTTGGAGTTTACCAGAGCATGAGTAACTATGGCCAGGCTATCCCTATCCAGAAATAGCTGAAGCTGCGTAGAGGTGCTCCTAATCCTCAAGTCCACTAGGGCCTTGAGTGACAAAGATGGTTCCAGGAGCCCCACAAACAACACACCTCCTCCTCCTTCATGAGAAATGTAACCCACTATGAACATACTAATTACACCTAACTCCAAACCCCCTAATGACAGCAGCCTCATATAGAAGTTAAATAACATGGGATCCCTCAAGAAAGCTTCCATGGGAGCTGAGCACCAATCACCCTATGCTATTCTCTGAAATTGTTCTTGAAGGTAGGAGCAAAACCACTTTAAACTCATGCCTCCAACTCCCTCAGACAGTATCATGTTCAATGCTGTCCAAATCCATGGAGAGATCAAGGTGAATCAACAGGCTTGCCCTCCCCACCGCCCTTTTCCTGACAAAGGTCATCAACCAGAGCAACAAAAGCTGAGAATGTGTTGAAATGGGTCTAGAATGATAATCGGTTTTATACAAGCACGCCTGAAGCTGCTCTATCACCACGTTCTTGAGCGCCATGCTGGGAGAATGTACACACTGGGCACCCCGCAGCCCTGATTTAAGACTGTGCCTCTAACCTTGATTCTTTAGAGAATAACTCCCAGTGAACTTGGTAGGTGTTTCTTCTGAGAGGACCTGCTTTGATGTGGCTGATAGCTCCTTGTATCCCATTGATCTCAATGTGGTTCGCCTTGATCTCCTAAGCATGATTACTTGGAAGAAAGCCCAAGTGAATTCAGTGCAGTTTAGAAAAGGGGTCAATGGCTGGAGCTTTTAATGCACTGGACAGTATTGGAGTGCATCCATTTTGTTTTATTCCTTGGAGCTGTCCCATAGAAGGCAGCTTTGATTTATTTCTAAACAGCTGTAAGGCTTTCTGAGAGTAGTCATGCAGGTAGTTCAATGGAGCTAAGTAGGGGTCTACTGTGATTGTTGACTTCCTCTGATAGTGCGTTTGTGTGTGTGTTGGGGAAACAGACCAAGTCTTACTTGGAGTGAAGTAAATGTTGCAGAAATATGAAGTGTACAAGACATTTGTAATTCAAACCTCCTCTTTAAGCTTGTAACATCTTCCATAAAGGAGATTACTTTGCTTTGTGTGAGAAGGTGACATTAAATTTGCTTTGATTCAAAATTGAGCTTCTGTGGTAGCATATAGCTGCAGCAGCAGTGCTTCTAGCATCAGTTATTTGTTTTCATGTGGTATTTCTGTAGTAATTCTCTCTCTCTCTCTCTCTCTCTCTCTCTATATATATATATATATATAAAACAGAAAAGTATAGAGTTCATTCCTTAAAAATTATTTTGAAGAAAGAAACTAACATTCTTTCAGCTAAAGTTTTGGTGTGCTCACTTAGAAACCCAGAGCATTAGACTTACTGGAGCAGAATGCTCTCCTTGTGAAACTGGAGTGATTTACATTTAGCATCTGTTTTGGGCCGAGAGTGGGAATTGGCTTTGTAATTTCTTCTGTCATGCCACTGTCAGAAAATTAAGCTGTTTACGCTAGACTATAGAAGGTTAATGGCTGTTCTAGCAAAGGTCAAGTGGTCATTTTAAAGAGAGGCTATGCTGAATAATCGAAAATGGCAGAAGGATAAAGCATAAAATCTTATCTGACTGCTCATCCTATACATTTCTGCTCTCTACCTATCTGTCTTGGGACTTGAAAGAAAACACTTGCCTTATCCTGATTGTCTCTTTTACTATTTCTAGAAAAGAAATATGCTAAATAAGATTCTGAATATTCACTAAAAGAAAGGCCCTGGCTTCATTCCTGAGCATAGTTTATTTGGAGTAAGTTCTACCTCAGCATTTCTAAAGAAACATGGTTAAAATAATTGGTCAGCTTGGGTGGCAAACCCCCAGACCACTTAATCTTGTGTTTTCTGGTTTGGCTAGTCAGTGAGATTCTTCACTTACAATGGAAGAAGAAAGAGTGTTTAAGGTGTGTATGTACAGAAGGGAGTTCTGGCTTATTGCCACCATCTTGGTGGCATATACACCCATTTAGTAGTAGTAGTATTAGTAGTAATAATAATAATAATAATTAATAATGTCATAGGACTCAACTGGACAAGAGACCAGGCCTCCTGCTTCTCTCACATTTTTGTCAAAAGCAACCATAGCGAACACACCAAATTAGTTCATGGAAGGTGAAGTTATCAGGGACTCTTGGTCAGGATGTCTGTGTATTGTCTCCAGTACTGGAAGCGGTAAGCTTCTGAATGCCAGGTGCTGAAGAGCACATGTGGGGAGGGTGCCACTGCGCAAATGTGTTTCTTGCAGGCTTCCTTATAGGGAACAGGATGCTGGACTAGATGGGCCTTTGGTTTGATCCAGTGAAGTTATTTGTATGTTCTTAAGATCTAAAAATATTTGAATCTAATTTTAACCTTTTCATTTCCAGGCGTTATTATAAAGAAACAGATGGCTTAAAACTTGACGTTGGGGCATATATGAAGGCATTGGAGGTATTTTATAGTTCAAAGGGATATGTTTATTGCAAGCATCGCACTGCACAACCACATTTGTTTGTGTTGATCAGCATGTGGACACAAATAGGATGGAGGTTTCTTATATTAGAAATTGCAAGTGGGTCTCTGTCTTTCTTGGGCCTTTTTTTTTTGAAATTTTTAAAAAGTCCTTGTTGCTTTGGTGGTGTTGATTATTTGGAGGAGAGTAAATATATTCAGCTATAAGAACAATGCACAGCTCTCTCATTTACTTTGGAACCTTTTGCTCCATAAAGCTTAGGAGTAAATGCATTCACAAACTGAGGGGCAGAGTTAAGAAGTGGACAGGCAGGTAGCTCATCAATTTTATATGTTAACAACTGACAAGGTTCTAAAACTTCCGAATGGGTTTTATGATCCCTAAAAATGCCAATATATGGATGGAAGACGGCATGCAAAGACAGTGGTTTTGTGGGGGCCCATGTGCCATACTTGTTGATCTTCATAGCAGCAGTCCATATCACATGTGAGCTGTGACAGTTCTTTAGCAAATAATGTAGCACAAAAGGTGGAGCCTGTTGCCTCCTCGAAGGTGGCTTGCCAAGCACATACCTCTTAATTTCCCCAAGATTTCAAGTGTTCATTTGGAAAGGCCTCTTGTTGCTACTTTTATCTGCTGACCTTAATTTCCTTCAATTTTTGTATTATTTTGCTGTTGCTGAATTTATTATTGTTGTTGACCTGTATTGTTCTGAGCTGCCTTGAGAACGCTTGTATTGAAGGGTGGCATATAAATGCATAAATAAATAAAATATCCTTAACCATAGCCTTTGACCTTAATTTACAAAAACGTGCAACACACTTGTGGTTGGAAACGTATTTGCCCTGTGATGATGCCACCTTGCTGTTGTCAGTGGTGGCCAGTGGAGAGAAATGGAAACAGGAGAACTCACTGTGATACTAATGCTCCTATCACAGGGTGAGTGTTCCTCCACAATTGTGAGGGAGAGGAACTCAAGGCAGTGTTCCCATGCTGCACATAGCATGTAATTCTCACCAGAGTATGTGCCAGAGTCTGGAGGCATGCACTTGCATCTTTGAAAGATTAGGCTGCAAGTAGCTTGAAAGAAAAAGACAGGCTATGTTAGTAGTGGTATGTCAGCAATGAGCCAAAGCATGAAGAGACTTGTTTCTATCAATTGCAGCATGCCTGTTATCTGCTACTTTTTGTGATACCATTACATTCTTTTCAAGTAGCCCACAGAAATGCATAGCTTTTTTAAAAAACAAAAACAAAACAAACAAACCCAATTTCTGGATAGTTTCAAAGAACATGTCAGGCTTATTACCAAAAAATATAGGTGTACATTGGAAAATTGCAAAATTATTTAGACATGACTATGATGATGATGATGATGATGATGTGCCTTATTTGTGTGTAAATCAATCAGACACCTTTGTTTTGAAAGTTAACCATGTTAATTTTGTTTTCTCATCTAGTATGCATGCGATATTCAAGCGGAGGTGGTGGGAAAGCCATCCAAAATGTTTTTCCAGTCAGCCTTGACAGAAATGGGCATTGAACCACACCAGGTAAGCTTTCTTGATTAATACCATCTGCGTTGATTCTAGCAATACCTCCAGGGGGTGGTTTGGAAGGGAAAATATAATCAAACAGTCTACTTTCACAAAAGGTGGTATAACATGGGAGCTGCGAACTCGCAAAGGACTTCTGCTCCTCTTCTGTGAAAAGAAAAATTCCATGGTTCCCATGTTAAATTGCTCACTCATGGAGATTACTCCCATGAGTTGGGTACTGTTTAGTTTCTTTTATTTTCCTCAACCCCATTTGTTAAAGGATGAGTTGGGCATAGAGTATTTGCTTGAATACATTCATAGTGCAGAATGCATTTTAAAAAATGACTTCTTATCTTTACCAAATCTTGAGTGCGTTTTGACATTGTAGGATCCACTAGCTCATGTCTGTCAGGGACCAGATTCCTCTTCATTGGGTAATGGAGGTGAGGACTCCTTTAAGTAAAGCTGGTGGCCATCATTACAACTATCACTTCCAACTATTTTCTCCCCCAAGCTTTCATACAATGCATTTCTCTCCCAAAGCAGTCTTCAGTATTGTTTCAGATTTAAAAGCAATTAAGTTCTTAAACATGTTTAAGACAATAATATTATACTGCTTTTCTGTTATGTGCCATAGCCTTTTAATTTGCTGTATCTTGTTATACAGAAGTTGGAGAGAAACATGCCCTGGCTCCACTTTAAGCCAGTGGTGTAAGTCCTCTTGCGACAGCACAGACTTTCACTTGGAAGGAGTAAGAGTTATGAATTACAAGATAATAATTCCATCCAGTGGTTTGGATGATAAAAAGAAAAACAACAGCATGTGTTGTGTCTTAGAACCTAGAGCTGATGCTCTGACCCTGTATTTCATGCTTTGTTTGTTTTATCGTATTATAGAATATAGGCATTGAGAAGAAATAGTAAGTCATCGAGGCTCAGTTGTCCGTTGGATGATTGTCCCTTAAATAGATTTTAGAAGGGTGATGTTCATTCTAATTTTGAAAATATCAGACTTTGGAATTTGAAATCAAAGGAAGCTTTTCCTTTTATATCACATTCCAAAGTTCTTCTTTTTTGAGTGTGTGTGCCTTCTGTATCCATTCCCTGTTTATTCTCTCTTACATTCTAACATTTGGGAACACGTTGACCCCCTTTTATACACAGTTGTTGTTGTTGTTTACTCGCATTTACGCACACACAGAGTCTTACAACTGTCTGGCACTATGGTAGTGTGGCAAAACGGTTAGAGTGTTGGACTGTGACCTGCGAAACCATGGTTCGAATCCCCACCCAGCCATGAAGCTCAGTGGGTGACCTTGGACCAGTCAGCGTCTCTTAACCTAACCTACCTCACAGGGTTGTTGTGAGGATGAAATGGGGAAGAGAAGGCACACCACCTTGAGATCCTTGAAAGATAAGGCAATCTATAAACTTAATAAAAAGATATATAGTTCTTCCTTCTTCCTTGTCTGCTTCCCCACCAGCACCACACAGCTGTCTCTTGAACCATAGTGCTGATAGCTTCGCACAGTTCTATATGGAATATTCATAAATATTATATAACCCTTCAGCAACTGCACGGAGGTCATTTCAATACAAAGTCATTATTCTACCGCCAATACAACCTCAAAGCCTGCAGCCTGTGTTTCCCACAGTTGTTTGTGTGGCTTTTTTATACCAGTTGTTTATCTGATTTTGAAATTGCAGAAAGAGAATTGTCTTGCCAGTGTTCTGCACTTTCATTTGTTAATCTTATTTTGCTCACTGCAACCATCGTGTGCCCTAACATTGTCCAAATGGTGTGGCTTTGACCACAGTAAATAACAGTAGAGGTAATTATTCCTGTGATACAAAATCCTATCGGATCCTTCCCCACACAGGCAGACATATAAATGAAAGAAAGCTTTTTATGGCATTTAGTCATACTAATTTTTTTTAAAAATGGCTTTTTATCCCTTATTTTGCCAGGAGTTCCTGAAAATGCTGCTCTGTGACTTCTTTTTTCTTTTTAAAGACAAGCAGTCTGTTAAAATCCTGATCCTGGATTTTAATCCTGATCTTCTTTCCTAGTTATCACGTAGCTAAGTTATATGTTTCACTTTTTGTAATCTTCCTTCACAAGTCAATCCTTAAAGCACTTTTAACTGTTTTTGCCACTCTTCCCCAAGCTCTTTCCAATTTGTTGCTATCTTTCTAGTAATGAGATGGCCAGGACCGAACACAGCATTCCACTTGTACTAATCCATTAATCCCAGTTTGAAGGGCCCAGTGAACCAAAAAAGAAAACAGAAAACACTGCCACTTAGTTTTTTAAAAACACCACACACATATGATGAAAAGGTGGGCAGATTTTGAGGAAAAAGCTCAGTGGGTTTGCATCTGGTTGTTTTAAAAGGAAGCAACACAGGAGCGACATAAACCCTATTCAGACACTCAGCCTCCTCAGGTGTAAACAAACATTGGGATAAATAGGAGGGGGGTTTGCCAAGCCCTGTCCCCTCCAGTATACCATCTGTATGTGATTCAGAGCCCTCAGCGTGCTTGAAGGCAAAGGTGTCTGAAGCAAGATGCTGCTATTTTGAACTCTGTAGTGCTATAGAAACATTAGCATTCAGACTGCTCGGTAGGGTAAGACTTGAGAAACCATTGCTGGTAGGGGAAAAGGCACCAGAGTCGTGGAAGGAAGCTTATATTACACTTATACCGAAAACAGAGTCTGAGGAGACACAGCTTAAGAATTACCGCCCCATATCTTTGCTTAACGTGGATTATAAAATTTTTGCAGACATTTTGGCTAAGAGACTAAAAAAGGTATTAGTAGAAGAAATTCATAAAGACCAAGCTGGCTTTCTCCCAGGTAGACATTTATCTGACAACACGAGGAACATAATTAACATTTTAGAAAAGTTACAAGTGAATATTAATACTAAAGCAGTTTTGATATTTGTGGACGCGGAGAAAGCCTTTGATAATATTTCCTGGAGTTTTATGAAGAAAAATTTACAGGGAATGGGGGTTGGTCAAGGGTTTGAAAACGGTATAGGGGCAATTTATTCAGAACAAAAGGCTAAATTAATTGTGAATAATGTAGTGACGGAAGAATTTAAGATAGAGAAAGGAACACGACAAGGTTGCCCAATCTCTCCATTGCTTTTTATATCGGTCCTGGAGGTTCTTTTAAACATGATTAGAAGGGACCAAACAGTTAAAGGCATACAAGTTGGAGCTAAACAGTACAAACTGAAAGCATTTGCTGATGATTTGGTATTGACACTACAGGAGCCAGAATCTAGTACTAAAAGGGTACTGGAATTGATTCAAGAATTTGGACAAGTAGCGGGATTTAAGTTGAATAAGATGAAAACCAAAGTCATAGAGAAAAATTTAACAGTGATGGAGAGAGAAAGGTTTCAGAAGGAGACAGGGCTAACATTGGTTAAGAAAGTGAAATACCTAGGGGTTAACATGACTGCCAAGAATGTGAATCTGTTTAAGGATAACTATGAAAAATGTTGGGTGGAAGTGAAAAAGGATTTAGAAATATGGTCAAACCTGAAGCTATCATTGCTAGGCTGAATTGCTGCGATAAAGATGAATGTATTGCCAAGGATGTTGTTTTTGTTTCAAACACTGCAAATATTAGATAAAATGGAGTGTTTCAAGAAGTGGCAGAGAGATATCTCTAGATTTGTCTGGCAGGGCAAGAAACCTCGAATAAAATTTAAGATATTAACTGACGCTAAGGAAAGAGGTGGATTTGCCCTGCCAGACTTAAAACTTTATTATGAATCAGCCGCTTTTTGCTGGCTGAGAGAATGGATGCTTCTTGAGAACACTGATGTGTTGGATTTAGAAGGCTTTAATAATGTCTTTGGGTGGCATGCATATCTGTGGTATGATAAGGTCAAAGCACATAAAGCGTTTAAAAACCATATTGTCAGAAAAGCACTGTTTAATGTTTGGATAAGATATAAGGATTTGCTTGAGAATAAAACCCCAAGGTAGATGTCACCAATGGAAGCGAAGGCTCAGAAAAAGCTCAATATGGAGGCTAAATGGCCGAAATATTGGGAAATTTTGGAACAAGAGGGAGACAGATTAAAACTGCAGAGTTTTGAAAAATTAAAAAATAGAGTGCGAGATTGGCTTCACTATTATCAGATAATGGAGGCATATAATTTGGATAAAAAAATGGGCTTCCAGGTGGAAAAATCAAAATTGGAAACAGAACTGTTAGACTCCAAAACTAAGAATTTGTCAAGAATGTATAACTTGCTGTTGAAATGGAATACTCAGGATGAAACGGTGAAATCTGCTATGATCAAATGGGCACAAGATGTTGGACACAACATTATGTTTGCTGACTGGGAACAGTTATGGACCACAGGTATGAAGTTCACGGCATGTAATGCCTTAAGAGAAAATATAATGAAAATGATATACAGGTGGTACATGACACCAGTCAAGCTTGCGAAAATTTATCACTTGCCCGATAATAAATGTTGGAAATGTAAAGAGATTGAAGGCACATTCTTTCACCTTTGGTGGACATGCCCAAGGATTAAGGCTTTCTGGGAGATGATCTATAATGAAATGAAAAAGGTATTTAAATATACTTTTCTGAAGAAACCAGAGGCCTTTCTCCTGGGCATGGTCGGCCAATTGGTGCCAAAGAAGGACAGAACCTTCTTTATGTATGCTACAACAGCAGCAAGAATACTTATTGCAAAGCATTGGAAGACACAAGATCTACCCACCCTGGAAGAATGGCAGATGAAGGTGATAGACTATATGGAACTGGCGGAGATGACTGGCAGAATCCGAGACCAGGGAGAAGAGTCGGTGGAGGAAGATTGGAAGAAATTTAAAGACTATTTACAGAAGTATTGTAAGATTAATGAATGTTAGAATGATGTTGGAATGAATTTATGTGATTTTAGCAGAAATGTAACAAAGATTTAAGAAAAATAGACTGTTAATTGGTGAAAGGAGGGAAAGTAAACTTATATTAATATCAAGATAAATTTTCAGGACAAAAATTTGAAGAGAGGGAAAGGATTTGCTGAAATGGATAATTGACTTAGAATACAAAAAAGGGAGGTGTGAGGAGGTCAGGGAAACAAGCAAATGAAAGATAAGTTATGGGAAGGTTCTATTTGATTTTTTTCCTTTTTTTAATTGTTTTTATTTTTCTCTTTTTTATTGTGATGTGTTGTTTTGTTTTTGTTGAATTTGGTGTTTTTCCTTTTTTCTTTCTGTAACCTTAAAACTTCAATAAATATTACTTTAAAAAAAAAAAAGAGAGAAACCATTGCTGGTAGTGTTGTGCTTAGATTTCCATTGTCTTAACAAGGAGATGGCTCTTCCTTGTTGTGCTTGGCTTGTACTACCCAGAAAGATGTCTCAGTGCCTCACAGTGTTTGTTTCCATTTTTTTAATGGTTGACTGAGATGAAATTAATTGGGGACCAGCAACAAAATGTGCTCCCATTCAGAATTCTGACAGGAATGTATAGAAATACACATGGTATGGAAAAAGTAGATAGGGAAAAGTTTTTTCTCCCTCTCTTGTAATACCAGAACTAGTGGATGCCCAGTGATGCTGAATGCTGGAAGATTCAGGACATATAAAAGAAAGGTTATAAGGTATATAAACAATGGAACTTGCAGTGATGACCACCAACTTGGATGGCTTTAAAAGAGAATTAGGCATATTCATGGAGGGATCAGATTCATGGAGGGGTCAGATTCGTGGAGGGACAGTGGATTCTACCTCCACTGTCAGAGATAGTGAATACCAGTTGTTTGAGGCTCAGCTTACTTGCTGTGAAACAGACAGACGTGTTCTTTTCACCTGAGCAATGCATGTATTTTGTACACATCCCCCCACCCTACACATAGATTATCTTTCACACGCGAAGCAGCCACAAGCAATGGCTCAAGAATGCAGCCATAATCATTGTGATTTGGGGGGAAATAGCTGACAGTTTTATCTAGTACATCGAGCTTGTCTGTTCATGCATGCAAGGTTTGTTGCATGTGTTGGTATCTGCCTAGGATGATAAAATAGGGCCTAGCATGCTGACATTCACCTCATAAAATTGTTCAGGCCCATTTATGCATTGCACTTAAATATAAAATTAGCTGTATCATTAAATCATTGTAAATTCCCATCTGTGCTTTATCAAACATTACAGTGGGCTCCCCCCCCCCACCTTTCTTCATTTTGCCACTGCAATGTCTTAAACGGTTTCACTGCGGCAGAGCTAGACAGTGGCTAAAGTTTGAATTTTTTGGAGTTGCTTTAATCAATAAAGTTATCACCAGTCATTTCCCTTGATAACTGCTTTGTAAAGAGAACCTGACTTTGCTTGCTACAGCTGAGATGTTTTCAACCTGCTCTTGGAATAGAAGGTACTCCCTAAAGTCCAATTTTCATTTTAACCTTTCCTCAATAGCCTAGAAAAAAACCAGATTGCTGGTATTACTTTAATAGGAAGGAAATTTAAACCTCTTAGAGGTAACCTGCCCCTTCTTATGATTCAATAATATGACAAAGAATAACACATCTTTAAAGGTTACTGAAATAGCCTAATTCATATGTTTTAGGACTGCTGTAACAGTGGGTGATTTTTACTGTATTACGCTAAAACCTAAATAATGTTAAGGTTCCAGTACTTTAATGCCATCATAAAATGGTCTATCTGAAGCAAATTGTCCTGCTCTAATGGGAGTTGCAATGGGTCACACAAGAGTGCATAAACTACTGGTAGTTGCAAATTCCTGATTCTGATAGTGCCAAATATAGGTATGAAATGGTGCATAAGAATGCATCCCTCGTTCCCATGGGTCCATGAGGCAACTTTCCCACCTTGTCCCAATGTCATTATGCTGCACTAAAAGCAAGAAGGCGATTTGCCTAGTTAGAAACCTCTGCTTGGTGCAGTGCATCCTGGATATCATTGAAAAACGGAAACAATCCACAAATGTGAGTGTAATGGTTATAGGGGTTGCTCGTGCGTAAGTTGCCGCCACTCCTGGCTAGGTTGCCTGGTTAAACCTTTTCTGTCTGGACAGCCCTTCACTTCGTGGCTGTTTCAGTCGCTAGCAGAATCCGTCAGTGGGCGTTTCTTGAACTTCTTCCAGCAAAGAAGTTCTTTGACGCCAAGTCTACGCCTACTTTCCCTGCGCGGAAGTCTTCTGCGCAGGGTGGGTGTGGGTAGCAGAGGACCCGTGCTCTCCCCGCTGGTCTCCGGCGAGGAGTCCTGGAGCCCCCTCGCCGATTCCCCCATCTGCCCCCCTTTATCCCTGGTGTTACGTTGATTTCCTTCCCCAGCCGATGAGTTGCCTCTCTCCCTGCTGGGCCCTTCTCCAGCATCGCTTGGGAGCCTTGCCTCCGCCTCTCGCTCCGATGTCAGTTCCCTGACAGTGAGGCTGGTTGAAAACTTGAGAGTATGAATAGTGGCTTTATGTTTTCTTACTGAGCTGGAGTGCTGCATGCACACTGGTGGCATGGGAGTAAACTAGCATGGAAGGACAGGTAAACATCACTCTGGCCCTGCCTCACAGCTCTTCAGTCAGCAAGTGGTGTAGCCTCCTGTTTTGCCACCCTATTTTTGTCCAGGTACCTTAGCAGATACATCAAGAGCAATATTATTTTAAACCAATGACAACACACCTGAGCTGCTGCTTTCTCAATGGTAATAGAAGATTTGAAAGCTGGAATGATCTTGGACTCGTGCGTAGATAAACACACAGTAAATTGTTTTATACTGAGTCAGACCATTGGTTTATCTAGTTGTGAATGATGTACGCCAGGTGCAAGTAGAAGGTAGAACCAGGACTAGTAGTAGATCTGGGTGAGTTCCAGTAGACCAGCGAGGATTTCTGACTCCTAATTATTTAATAATGCAGCAACAAATAGGCTCCCCCTTCCCCAAAATTAAGGTCAATCCATCAAAGAAAGCTTGGGACGTGAGAACCAGAATTGAATTTATGCATTGGAATGATTGTGTGGCACATTCTGGTACTGTAAGCGAATTCCTGGGCTTGGTAAATGCTCAGAGCCACCCTGTTACTTCATTGTATGTCTGCCTTGCATAGCCAGTCTCTTGCCCTCCTAGAAATAAAGTTATGAAGCCAAATGCACAGGTACCCTTCAAAGCAATTTCTGTGGAATGAGCCAGCCTGGCTGCTCCCACCTGTAACTGGCTTTAGCCAATGAGGGAAATTAGATACCAGTAAGTATCTTTGTGTTTAATGGGGTGGCCTACACTTTGGTTTAGGATTGGCACTGAGGAAAAACTAGGATATTGCGCCTTTAACAGCTGTGTGGCAGACAGAAGTTCAACATGCTCAGCCTTTTCTAGTACAGTGGTACCTCGGGTTAAGTACTTAATTCGTTCCGGAGGTCCGTTCTTAACCTGAAACTGGAAACTGTTCTTAACCTGAAGCACCACTTTAGCTAATGGGGCCTCCCGCTGCCGCCAGGCCGCCAGAACAAGATTTCTGTTCTCATCCTGAAGCAAAGTTCTTAACCTGAGGTAATATTTCTGAGTTAGCGGAGTCTGTAACCTGAAGCGTATGTGACCCGAGGTACCACTGTCTAGAAATAGAGTTATGGGAAATGCTTCACCATGACAGTACTGTGTAATTTTGTGTTATGCCAGATTCACATGACAACTGTGTTATATTTCACCATACCCCAATGGCAGCCATTTTGTGACAGCACACTCTCAAAATTTGAAATGTTCCTAGTGGTTTAAAAATGGCAACCTTTGTTCCGCCAGACAGATAAAACTCCAGGTAGCTAGAACTCCAAATAGATAGAATCATCCCCCCCCCCCGCCGCAAAAAAATAATGCCACAGGTACTAAGCCTTGCAAAGGAAAAGGCAGGAGGGGCTTTACTGAGTATTCATTCCTGAACTTTGATTATTAACCATTGCTGATTTGGCCTTTTTTAAGTGTGTGAGATGATTGACAGTTGCTGCCACTTTCCTCCCTGCTACATTTAAGAGATTAGGTTGTGACAGAATGCCTGATTCAAGGCCGCTAGTAAGTTTTACGAATAAGCAGAGTTTGGGACTCTTTGCTCTTTGGCCATACTAGTCCATATTATTTGGACCTCTTATATACATCCTCATCTTCTGGTGATCATTCTCATGCTTTCCAAAGTGAGTATTCCAATATTGGCTTTCCACAGCTCGTTGGTCCACTGGTCACAAGAAAACAAGGATATGTGTACTGCAATTTTATAACAGCCACTATCTCAAGGAAAACACCCATCTATGGTTGTCTTCCTTTTGTGACACATCTCTTATTTCTGTAGCCTTCAATGTCATTTTGCCTCTTGCGGCACCTTCTAAGTCTATAATAGGATTTTTAGTTAATTTTAAAAGATTTCCTCATGCTAATTGAACAAAATAACTGTGCTCCCTGTGTAAAATCTGCGGACAAACTGGAGATCTTTTAATTCTGGCCTTCAGCAGGCATGTGACCTTTCGGTTTTATCTCTCCCCCCCTCCATCCCTCTCTGCCTGTCCCCCCCCCCACCTTAGTATATTGCAGTCAGAGAGGAAGTTAAACCTAGGTTTGACAGGTAGAGTTTTTTATTTCCCTTGACAGTGCACCTCTTGACCTCTATCTTCTTGCCAATGATTTTTTAAATCCTAAATGATTTGGGAATAATTGCTCCTCCTTTAGTGATTATTGCCCTTCACCGATAGTAAATCTGTGAAATCCCAGGGGGCTGGAGTACATTTTTGTATGCGTATGCCACAAGCTGGCCTGGATAGGCACTGCTGCTCATGTGCAGCTGCACTTTCAATGTGGATGGTCTTCTCGCATGAAAACTTCTCTTTAGAGACAGAGAGGAATACTTCACCAGTAATCAAATGCCCCAGTTAATTGCAGCAAGGGATTTGATCCTTTTTAGGCCCCTCATTTTGCAGCCATCTTCCTTGGAGCTTTATAAACCACTGGAAAACTGTGTTTCCTTAAACATTTGATAGCAAACAGAACAACTGCCTAGGCATAGGCTCCTGGTTTAGTGGAAGGGAACTTGGCCCTGACCTGGAGCTGAGCAAGTCACACAATTGTTTCCAAAATCCATTAAATTTGAAATTTCCATTTTGAAACAACAACCACATTTGAACACTCAATTGTTAAATCAAGATTCCTACTTATGCTACTGATTTATGCAGCTTTCTATGAAATCTGCATAAAAATTGTAGTGGAGACAAGAACACCAACAGCTGCTGCCACTTCATTCTTGCCTACTGCTGTTGGTTCCAGTTGCTGCTTAATTACTTTGATCCCTACTAGTAAGAAGTAATTATAAAAATAGGATTGTGTGATCATAGGTATCCAACTTCCCAGCTGAGCAATGAGTTCTGGAGCCAATGTAAAATGCAGCCGAAGTCCCTCATTTGGGGACTTTAGTTACATGCAGCTAGGCCTGGAATTAGATCCATAGCCCCTAACTTTCACATAAATGCCAAATAATATACTATTATGAGTTTGTGGGTGCCAGACCACTCCAATTAATCCCTGGACCTAGCAAGTGTTAGAATTTAATCATAGCTTGGGGTGTTAAGATGGTGCCAGACCTCTTTAATTCCTGGATCCAGCAATTATTAAAATCTACCGGTAATCAAGGCAAGATAGCTTCCTGCAAGATGATAGCCTGAGTCAGGCTTCTTGCCAATGATTTTTTAAATCCTAAATGATTTGGGAATAATGCCCCTTCTTTATGATAGAACTGACAGCAAATCATGGTACTTGTTCTATCAAAGTAAAATTCCATTTGGTATGACTGGAATGCAGGGCTTGAAAGAAAACGAGCATTAAAAATGCAATGTTTGTGTCAGTAAGTTGAATTGTCTCCTCACCTTTCTACATGACATAATTCCAGAAAATCTGATATTGGATCCTAATCATTTGTAATATATTCTCAATCTGTTTTAGAATAGGTATATTTTGAGGAAGCCAGCATAGTGATCAACTTCTGTGATGGTATATTACGATAGCCTTTTGATATGGCAGTGATCAGTGTTTTTCCCCAGGAGGTACTCAAGGGTACACAGTACCAACACCTCTTTTTGTTGTTGTTAAAAGGTGTGGCACTTACTGTAACAACTTCATTGTGAGTACCTGCACCTCTTTTTCTAGAAAAAAAGCACTGGATGTGATGGAAAGAGACCTGGATGACATGTCAGCTTAGAATGGTACCAGAACAGCTGGAACAGCCACTGATGCAACTGATTCTATGCATTATCGAATTGGGCAGGGGTAGGACACAGAGAGCTGGATTAGGGACAGCTCATCTATGCATACTAAGGCATTTTGATCATCATGCAGTTAGCAACTGGCTCTTATGATAGCATGACAAATCTGCCTGCTCTGTCTCACACATGATGCAACTGTAGCTGTACTTCATCCACTGCTGTGCAGATGTTTTCAAGGGAGAAGTGTTCAGTATTGTTTTTCACATAAAATGAAACCTGCTAAACTTGAATATCATGATCAGAGGAAATCTTCAGCAAACAGTTTGATGGGCTTTGCAAAATCTAGAGTGACATTTTCCCCACCCCCTTAACATTTAGTTATATTTAAAAAAACAAATAACAGGAACCATCACCAAGAGAGACACTGCCAGTCATAATACATTTTCTGTTCCCCTAAAGCCCACCACTCTGTAACTAACTCCGCAACCAACTCAGCAATATGCAATTAATTGCCATTGCATAGTGAGCAATATTTCTCTATTAGGTAGCAATGGAAAGCACGCAGTACTATTGGTATAGATAGATCTAGGCCGACAGGCTGTGGTTACAATGAAATAAAGCTGTGCCATTTAACCACTTAGTAATTGAAAGATACAATGGGAACGTCTTGAAATGTTAGCATACCATTGCATTGTCTCAAAAGCATGTTGACTTCTCTGATGGTTTTCAAATTGCCTGGATGTATAGTGCTTGCCTCATAGGTAGAGGATGAATTATATTCAAGGTGAGCTGACTTTTAATCAATACGGTGACAATATTATCTTGTTTAATTTGTATGATGGCTGTATTAAACATCAAATCAAGCAGTTTATTATGTCAAGGAAGATGAAGTATGACAGGAATCAAATGCACTTGACACCACTTTTGTCTGTATTTCATTGCTGTGACAGGCCATCATGATTGGGGATGATATTGTAAATGATGTTGGAGGTGCCCAGCATTGCGGTATGAGAGCTCTACAAGTACGGACTGGAAAGTACAGGTCAGTGCACATTAAATATGTGTTACGTTCTATGCAGATGATGATGGAAACACAGGATATAACAATGGCTTGTGATTTACATTCTCTGACTCAATTCCTGTCTTTATGAAGCTATGGTATGCTTTTAATGCATGGATTTATAATAGGAGAAGAAATAGGTCATTTTGTGAAATAGGATGTTGAAATGCATCATCTGCCAGGTCTCATTTTGGATTGGAGTTCGCACAAAGTCCACATTCTTACCATTGAGCCATGTGCCATCTTAATACTTTAGAACACAAACATCTACAGCCAAAATGTCTTTTGACTGTAAAGGTTTTGCAACATCCATTTGAAAGAAAGGAACGTGACAGTATAGGAAGCTGCTTTAGGCTGAGTTAAACCATTGGTCCTTCTGCACTGATTGGCAGCGGGTCGCTAGGGTATCATGCTGGGTTATCTCCTAAACCTACCTGGAGATTCTGGGAATTGAACCTGGAACCTGTTGCATGCAAAGTATATCCTTGACCACTGATTCTGTTCTGCAAATGCTGCTTCCTTATCTTCCTGAAAACATGGAGTTAAGAGCCTTCAGTTTTTCATCTAACGTGTTTTGCCCTACAGTTCTGGTAAAAACCCAGATTCCACAGCTGTAACATCACACTTTTCAGCTGGGAACCATCTGATTCATACTACAAATATGTAGAGATTGTAAAATTGAAAAAAAAAGTGTGATATGTGAGATTCTGGGCATGAACTTTGTTTGCCTTCATCAAAAGTGATAACAGCTTACAGAAGACAACTTGTAGCTAGCTGCTTTTCAGTCCTTGTTCCCCATTATTTCCTATGAAAACCTAAACAATTCAACCAAATTCTAATTGCTTTTGTGCAGAGGCCACCCACATTGCACCTATAAAGCTCTACAATAATGATGAATGTGATCTAAGGGAAGCCATCAGATTGTGATAGGACAAGCATTAGATTCCTTCTTCCTCACAAAGTGTCATTAATAACATGAAAAACACACTGTCATTGTAGCCCTACACTTTGGAATACTGCTAGCTCTTCTCTGTGGCAAGTTAAGAAGTCCCTGCCCTGACTTCCCAAGCAGATTGGAAAGTAAAAACACCTTCGCACTATAGTTCCTTGCATTTTTGAAGGGCTGTAGCTCAGTGGTAGATTATCTGCCTTGGATGCAGAAGGTTCCAGGTTCAATCCCCAACATTTCCTGGTAGAGCTGAAACCCTGGGGAGCCACTGCCAGCCAGTGTAGACAGTACTGAGCTAGATGGACCATTGAGGTCTGAAAAAGCCAGCTTCATACCCATCTATGTACTTTAGTGCTTAAGTGTGCTAACATTGGGCTTTGTGCATCCATACAGTGGCTGGGTACAAGGGGCCTAGTGCAGAGCTTTGCATGTACATTGGGCTCTTAAGACCTTTTGTGCAAATTGTATCTCCTTTCACCACTTGGCAAGCAGCTCTGTGATGCAAGGTAGTAATCAGAGCAACAGGAGAAGATGCCATTGAGACTAACAGAAAGGAAGCCCAGGTGTGTATGTGGAAATGTCTTTGCACATCTAAGAAATGCTCTGAATCCCAGATAATGTGTAAAAGGAGACATGGGGAATAGTTGTTTTTAAGAGTGACAATACATAAAAAGCCCTATAAAGAATCCCTAGAGACTTTAGAATATAACATAAAGGAAAGCATAGATGGAAATGAAACACAAGAAATTCATTTTGATGGTTTACACTATTTGAAATGCCAGCTGATACATTTTGTGTTGCTTGCACTGTTTTAAGAGTATGATTGCTCACAGAATGTGCGTTTCAGATAGAGATGAGTGTACTACATCCTAGTGCCCTTAGATGGTGCCATTAGTACATTTACTGCAGCTTTGACCAACATTCTTCCCTAGAGGCTCTAAGCAGCAGTTGCCAAATCACAGTAAAACTTGAAAGCTTTGTTAACAGCTGCCAGTACAATGGCATTTTCCAGGTACCTCACTGATCAAAGGTTTCCAACTTTCTAAGCTGTCAGGTAAGTTTGTCCCATGAAATTCTTTACAAATCCATGCTTGGATTGCCTGAAAAGCTTTCCTTCCATTTCTTACAAAAGATTGGTGAATGAGCTGATCAAAGCACACACACAGGCCCAAACCTGGTTGAAAACAATGTACAGATTGAAACATCACATCCCACCAGCCCAGCCCAGCCCAGCCAGCATGTAAATGGGAAGCCGTTCTTCTTTAGATTGGAATGTGCGGCTTATTTTAAGCAAAGTATAATTTGTCAACAGATATGAAGACCCATGCTTTTTTGACAGCTAGGTGTTCATAGTATGGAACGTACTGCCACGGCTACAAGAATGGCCATGTATGGCCATGAAGCTTTTTTCAAAGAGGAGGACTGGGGAAGTTCTGAGTGTTTCATTTGGCCTGCAACTCTTAATGGGTTCATTCTATTAACCTTACACTTCTAAATCTAAAATGTCTTGTAGACTATACTGTAGTGGCCTGCCCCCATGAGGTATGTAACAGTTACCTCTGTGCAAGAGTGATGCCAAGATCCTTCCCATAAATTATGCAGTTCATATTACTATTCCAATATTTTGTTACGTGAGAACCCATTACAGTAAGAGGGTAAAACTACCCGGTGGCATTTGCAACTGTCTTCCCAAATTGGGAAGGGCTGCACAATGGATTGGGTGTGTCGTTTTGTGCAGGTGAGGAGTCTCTGGTTTCTTATTTGCAGGTATTGTAATTGAAATATTAAATCCTGGTTGAACTGAGGCTCTTTTCTTGGCTAGCATCACTTTGGTTGAGCACAGTTGTTGAGGTTCACAAGATACCAAGAGGTTGTAAAATGTTCAGCTGTTTTTGGCAGATGTGAGGAGGAGACTCACAGTACTGTTTGGAGCGCAACAGATTGAAATACTCAAGCAGGCTGAATCAAATAGCACCAGGGGGTGGAAAGAGACCAACCTAGTCACATAGGCTTGACGTGTTCTGCCAGGAGTCTTAAGTTTTCCCTTGGCATTCATTCCCCTACATGCTAGGTGACTGTGGACAGAAGGAGGCCGTGTTTTCCCTCCAGCTTATAAAACAGAACCATTCTGTTCAGGAGAGTGGAAACAAAATGAGTAGGCTGTCCTGTGTTATTCTCACCCTGATCTTGATCTTGATTTAAGCACTTCCTGGCTAGCATACAACATAGGAGTATAAATTGTTGGGTTTTGTTTTAAATGTATTCTTGCTCTCAATGACAGTTCTGTAATATCTGGTCAAGAAAACACTATTTTGAAGAACCTGGGGTTTTCACATCATGGTACAAATTGACAAATCAGTTTTATCGCAATAATGTAGAAGTTAAATTTGCTGGTTTTAATGGTTGCTTTCATTCTGAGAGTAGCTACAACAGCTGGTTATCCATTAAAGCCTCATGGTACTTGTACAGAAATAATGGGGGGAAAGCTTCAGAGACGACTATCCAGTGGGATGATGCTAGTTTACAAAATGAAGAACTACTTCTGGAATTTTTGTTTATAATAGAGATTTAAATTCCACTTTAAAAATTCATTTAAAATCCATTCAAAATCCACTTTAATCCCCTTTTTCCTACTAGCACCAAACTTAAGGTGGCATACATGTGACTCTTAGTATTAATGGACTGGGCCTATCAAGGGCCTATCAACACTATGTATTATCTGGACTTCCTTAAGCTTTTATGTAATTGCCTGTGGATATTTAGCAATTTCTTAGAACTCAGGTAGATTACTTAATTACATGGTTAACTGTTATGAAGGCTGGGCATTATTGCATATGCTAAAAGATAGTGTAAATTCTTTTAAGGAAAACTCGGGGGTTCTTTGGTTCGTGTCACTCACTTATTGTTGAGTTCTGTGTGGACTTGCGAGACTAGGCAAATTTTGAGAGCCACTTTAGTTTATTCAGGTTGCCTGTCAAGCCAATTTATATTTCTCCTTTCCCTGCCAATGCATTATTCATGAAGCAATGTGGGTGACTGGGCTGAATCCCTGAAAAGAAAGGCATTCTGTGCAGGCCTCTCCAAAATTTCCTACAGAGTGTCTGTGCTCTCCTGCACAGTATAATCTGTGAGGACAAACCTGCCTCCATTTTGAAGACAAGCAACACGTAGCTGAATTTCTGCATTCGGTCCCAACATTCTGTCTCCTGTTCTCTCTGCTGCGAGTTTTAGAACAGGGTGGGATAAGCGTTTTTTTGTCTGTGCTAATCCCAACCTTGCAGTAGCAAAACCCTTCTGTAGAATAGCCATGGTAGTTACCCAAACATTTCAGTGTTTTCTTCTGCTCACATGGCTTGCGGTATGATCAATTATTTGCTAGCTCATCACTTAGAAGCCCCACTGAATATCATTCCAAAAAGTAACAGAGAGTAGTGTCTTAAAGAAGCTGGTGGGGCTGCTGAAATGTGCTTCACAAGCATTAGCATTGGAGACAGCTGTGCAATTGTGGTTTCACTAGTGATTTCCTTCCTTTAGACTGTGGTTCCTCCTTCTGGTTTGCATGCTTCATGTGGAAACTGCCGTAGCTTTTCCTGGACACCATGCAGAGAGAGGCTAAAAATTAGATCTGTTTGTTCTGTGATTAAATCAAAGTAAAAGCATTATATCCTGGCAATGAAATTGTTGAATTAGTATCTCCAACCAACTCCATTTAAATTAGAAATGTTTAACTAGTGTTTTTACCCAAGGCTGTAGTAACTGCATACCAGACCCTTGGAACATCTTGTGGCTTAAGATGCAATAGTGTGGTCCAGAATAACGAATATGGCTTCTCTACAGTAGCCTAGTTCCAGTGGGCCTTCTTATTGCCTCCTTGAACCCAGAAGTATTGCACAATGACTTGATCTCTCAGCAGCCTTCATTACTGTTGACCAGGCTTCCTCAACCTCAGCCCTTCAGATGTTTTGAGACTACAGTTCCCATCATCCCTGACCACTGGTCCTGCTAGCTAGGGATCATGGGAGTTGTAGGCCAAAAACATCTCGAGGGCCAAGGTTGAGGAAGCCTGCTGTTGACCAAAGTATCCTCCTGAAGAGGCTCTGTGGTTTGGAAGACCATATTACAGTGTTTCCACTCCTATCTGCAGGACCACTACCTGAGAATAGTATTGGGGGGCTTCTGCTGGACCTCTTGGCTGGATGAGAGCCAATAAACTGAGACTGAATCATGGTAAAATAGAGGTGCTGGTGGTTGGTGGCAACCTTGACCTGTACTTTGGAAGGCAGCACTCTCTCAGGAAGAAGAGGGTTCATAGCTTGTGGGTGCTCCTGAAGCCAACACCAGCTTGTTTGACAGCTGTGACCATTTATAGACTGGGTGAACCTGGCCATGGATATCGAAACACAATCCACAAAATTACCCTTTGAAGCTCTAAATGGCTTGGGGCCAGGTACCTTAAGGACCACAGCTCTTCCACGTGTACCTGGCCACAGGCGCCAAGTTGCCCCCAAGATTGAGGGGCCCTGATGTGTGTTGCCCATGTGTGCAACGTCACAACGTCTGGAGAAGGCAGAGTTCTCTGGAGGAGCCGGCCACAGAAGCTGCGCTGCACTCTGCTCTGCGCCTCCTCCACCCCCTCAACATTGAGGGGGCTCGGCCCCCTTCTAACAAATATTGAGAGGGCCGAAGGCACCTCATTCCCCTGGAATTGGTGTACCTGCACCTGCCTAATATACAATCTTCCTCATTGGCTGTTCTTCCGGTTTCGTCATCATTGGAGGTAAGACAGCTGATGACTGGAGAATAGGCTTTTCAGTTGTAGCATGCTGATTTTGGAATCTTCTTCTCCAAGGAGATGCACCTAGCTCTGAGTTGTGCTTTCTTTTTGGCAGTAAGTGAAAATCGTTTTATTTGCCCAAGTCTTTTAGAGCGGTGACGGGGAACATGTGGCCTTCCAGATATTGTTGGACTCTCGCTCCCATCAGTCCCAGTCAGCATGGTCAATGGTGAAGGCAATTGGGAACTGTAGTGCAGCAACATCTAGATGACCACAGGTTTCCCACCCATCTTGGAGTTTGTTTTCCCTACTGCAACTAAACTATTCAGGTTTTATTGTCTTATTGATATTGTCTCTGCTGATTTTTATCGGCTTTATGTAAGCCGCTCTGGGAGCCATGCCAGCTGGAGCAGTGTAAGAATACTTAAAATAAATAACTATTTGAAAAGCCCTCCAGCTACACATTGTTATAGCCCTAAATGCTTTAAGTGCTCTAAATCTATTCAGCTAGCAGACTTGCTACTGCATGGACCCTACTGGGGTGACCATGTGTCTGCAGCTGGCTACCCTTGACTAGGGAGAAGACATAATATTACTTCTTGGGTCTAAACTACATTTTCTGTAAACTGCGCAGAGGACTTTGGTTCATGGGCAAACTAGAAATGACAATGAATGAACGAGTATATAGATTATATTAGGTAGTGACTCAGTATTCCTATTTAGTTCTCAGTGTGTTCAGTATTAAATTATTCCATGGCTTCTTTTGTGGTAGTCGTCGTCAGATCTCTCTGAACTCAGTTTTCCTTTCGCCACTGAGTAGTCTGAACAATGGTATTTACTTTACTCTTGTGTGAAGTTGACTTGTTTCCAACCGGTACATGATGCAAAGTGTTTCTTCTTTTACTGAACATAATGCCTCCATTTGCAAGGGAGGGGCGACTCTGTCCCATGCTTTTCTGAATTCAAACCCTCATTTATCCCTTGAAATGCAGTTTATGGACAGTGGGACCTTCAAGGGCTTCTCATCATCACGTGGACTGCCTGAACACAGAGCTAGGCGAAGCTGCTGCTCTGAGCTTTCTGTAACCTGTTACAAAGTGAACCTTTGTTCACACTGTGAAAGACTTTTTGCAGTTGAATAACATTAGCTTCTGCTAAACCATTGGCTGCAGGGGACTGAATTCAGGCCTAAAAATAGGGGAATGTTTAAAGAGTCTGTCCAACTCAGAAGTGAAGAATGTGCAGTTGTAACTAAGCTTGACATCTGCCTGAAGATTACATCATCTGGAGGGGGAAGGGAAAGCTTTCAAAATCAAACTTTTCTGAAAAGTGCTAAACAGCTGTGTCAGCTGATAATCATGCAATGTTTTTGTAGTGTGCCATGATATTTTTTTAAGTGTAGAAATGCAAAAGAGAGGAAAGCTTTGAAGAAACAAGCAAGTTGGTCTTCTCTCTAGATAGACTATTTGCATACTGCTAGTGCTGAAAGACCATTAAAGGTTCCTTACGTTGCAACTAAAGAGCTTCTCAGTGTTTGGGAGTCTTCTGATAAAAGATACTAACATTATGAGCTTCTATCTATAATACAGTCCATGGATTTGGTAACTTCCAACATATAAGTCAGGGGCTCAGTTAAGAACATAGAAAGAGCTCTGATGGATCAGGCCCTTCTAGTCTAGTATCCTGTTCTCACAGTGACCAACCAGATGCCTGTGGGAAGCCTGCAAGCAAGACCTAAGTGCAGCAACACTTTCCTAACTTGCCATCCCAATTCCTTGCTATTATGGAGCCTTAAAAGGACCCCCCTCCCCCACAAAAGCACAAACCCTGTCCTTCTCATATAGTGTTTTCTTTTAAGAGCTCTCCAAGCACATTCCTCCATTTCACAGCTGGAGGCGATTGTGCAAGATGGAGTGAAGGTTTCACCCTAAATGCAGTAAGCCAGCATAGTGGGTATATTGCAGATATTGATATTGTGCAGTTTGAAGTGACTGTATGCATGAGAACTGACTGCCTTTCGGGAATGAAACATTGTCGAGTCCCATAAATTTAATTAAAACTTTTGCTTGCAGAACTTTCTTCAAGAACAAAACAAAAACATCAAAATGTGACATTCAAACAGTTGCACAAGACATATGCCAGTCCAAGACATTCTGTGTTCTGCTTCTAAGCTACAGCCTTTGGCATAGGGCTGATCTGTGTGGCAAGCTGGTACCCTCTAATAGCTTTCCACATATGTAGAGCAGTCTCCATGTGTACCCAGTTTCAAGTGGCCTCCACTAGGCACTCATATTATGAAAATGGTGTGCATAACCCAAGTCAGCTTCATGTAGGAAGCGCTTTGTATGAAAAACCACATTTGAGAAAGAATTGCTTAAAATGAGTGTCTATAATGTGGCAGTTTTTTTCCTCCCTAAATACCCAGCTTTTTTCACACACTCCTTGTGAAACCAAGTTGATAAAATCACCATATGATGACTGGATTGACTCATATATACAATTTGCCTTGAGATCAACTACTGCTTTGTGGTGTTGTGTATAGACACTCCTGTGTGAATGTCCTTGACTAAAGTTAAAGTGAATCTACTTTGCCATGAAATTCAGAGTGGTCCAAAGAAAGTCACTGTCACTTGATGTCTAATCATATTACTATATGTAGTTGTGAAATTATAAGACACTATGTTTAAATAAAAGTATGTAAGAAATAATACCTCCTTAAAGGCTTTACTGGTTAATAGTATATGTATTTATATATCTATTTCCATTTATAATGGCACTATCAAAATTAAAAAGCCCCGCATAAACCCAGTACAGTGTGCAATACACTTCTATCCTGGAAGACAGAATAAAATACCAAAAACCCCAGAGAGCTTTGTAATCCTAAGTACAGAGATGAGATTTTCAAGAAAAAGATACATTACAAAATAGACATTTGGCCTGGTTATTCTGAATAAAAGTGGACCCATTGTGGATCATTATACCAAATAGTACCTTTCACACTTTGTTTCCACCCAACAGCCACATGGAGGAGGAAACGGCCTTGACTTCTTTGTAACCGCAGGATATGAGCAAGTCGGGCAATTATTTTTATTGCTTTAGAACTAAATCAAGCAACGCATGTTCATCTGTTAAACAGATTACATGCTGAAGCCCATCCACCTCTTTGACCAAATGTAAACAAATATTATTCACCTCATAAGTCACAAAACAGAGTATAATTGGCTGGTCATGAAAGCCTTTCTTTTGACCTACTATGTGTTGAATGGAGAGGACTGCAGTGATTGCTGTGAATGCTCACAAATAACAATGCTAATTTGCTGGCACAAACAGGTTAGTCATAACTGCAGATATCCTAAGTCAGGGGTAGTAAATGTGGCACCCACCAGATGTTGCAGACTACAACTCCCATCATGCATAATCATTTGCAATGCTGGTTGAGACCAATAGGAATTGTAGTCCCAAACATCTGTTACCTACCCCAGTCCTATCCCATAAGTACTATTGTTTCATTTTCAGATTTCTACATTCAGGGAGTCCCTGCATGGGACCTCTATACATGGGAAAGAGCTCTGGGGCATGTTCCAGTGTACGTTTTTCAGTTCAAGGGATACTGGTCAGACTGACTGACTGATTGAACTGAAAACATGGCCTAGAACAACTTGTGCAATATTCTTCTACATCTGTACATTGTGGGGCAGGCAGACAAGTCCTGAGAAGTACTGATACTGACAGGGTCAAAGTAGACATATCTGGGACAGACCTGTGTATTGAAATTGGCTCTGTCATTGAGTCCAGGAGCAGAGGAGCAGCTTAAAATGAAGCAACGCCAGAGGGGTGCTGAACCCTCCCCCAGCTGGTGCTTTTCACTCCATGACCACTGTGCCACAGTTATGCTTTTTTCCTTGTTGAAGTTTAGAAACCAGGAGCAACCCCACCTGGAAAAAAAATGGATGGTAACAGACATTTCAAGGCACAAAACATCAGTAAGGGAAGGTTCCACTTTTTTACTTCTCCTTGCCCACTGTGCACATTAAATCCCCAGACCAATCTCAACTTGGTGTGGATTCAACACCAGACCTGATTTTAACATATGGTCTGGAGCTATTGTATTTAGTTTGACTCTGCCTTGCAAGAATCTCTCTGAGTTTCCAGTGCTTCACAGGAGCCCCTCAGAATGCAGTTTGCAAACCACTGCCATGGCCAAGCAGTTTAGATCAAATGGGTGGCTAACCTGTGACCCTCCCAGAAAGTTGTTGGATTACAACTCCCATCAACTCTAGGCCATCCATCAGGGATGATGGGAGTTGCAGTTCAGTGATGTCTGAAGGGCCACTAGTTAACCCCCTCCCTTTGGTTTATACTGTTCTTGCTCTGCAGTCCAACAGATTGATTGTTCTCAGGTGTCTTTATGCAAAGATCCGTCAGAGAGAAACATCACAGCTAAGTGAAGCTCCATTCTTCTTATTTTTCGGATTTGCATGGTCTTTTTCCTAGCGTTTCCTTGATGTGGACTTTTTTGTGTGTTAGAGAAGCCACATGAATCTTGTCTTTACAATGGAAGAAAAAAGACTTCTGGCTTTATTTCATTTTTTTATTGTCCACTAACTTTTATTAGGGTATCATAGCATGAGTAATTGTGTGAAAGGTTGGGATGTAAACCTTAATGGGTGAAGTAAATCTCTTAAAAAAAAAAAAAAAAAATCAGCAGCACATGGCAGCATAGCCGATAGGTCAGCTGTATTATAGCAGGCTCCCAGTTTCATGGAACATTAGCAGAACTGACAGAAATGAATAAAGTTTCCACCACAGATGAGGCAGGTTTTATTCCTGTGGACACAGCTTGTTCTTTCTCCTCTTTTTCTTTTTCTTCAAATATATGTTCCAATAGAAAGCCTATTTCCCTGCCTTCTGGATTCACATAATTTAAAAGACTTGTCAATTACACCTTTTTATGGAACAAGGAATTGCCTTTTTTGACCCATCTAACCTACCTTCTGGTAGTCATGGCATGACTAAATAGACTTTTGTTCATCCATCTCCCAGGCTTATATTTCATGGTAGAATACTTGCTTTTGTTTCAAGATGCTGCACAATATATTTATTATTTTCCAAATTCATCTTCTCGCTTTTATACACTATCCCCAGGATACTTAGAATTAACTTCCATCTCTCACTATATACCAGTTTTCTATCACTGCAAATCCTCCAATATATGAATTTAAGTATTCTATGAAGTTATTTCCCCCCTTTCCTTTATATATATATTTAATAACCATAATCTATTTGCAGTATTTAGCTGTACTCGTTTTTAGGATGAGATCAGTTGCTGTTTTAGTACATTAATGAGATATTGCAAAAGTACCATAAAATCACATGTAAATTAAGAGGTAGTGACTTGATCTTTAGTTTCCTACAATGAATTTTGTGCATTGCTATGGGTTAAACATGTCGATAGTGCAAAGATAATAAGTTTCTACATTAGTACTATATCCGGGTAACCTACATAGGTCTGGAAGCATGGAGAGATATTCTCATATATTAGCCACCTAATCTTTCAATGTTAAAATATTAACTTCAGAGAGGCTACCACATTGTTGAAAGATTAGACAGTCTCAACAAATCTGTACATGTGTGTGTGTTTAGTCAGTAGAAAATGTGGCACCTGTGATTTGAAGTAATATTCTCCTGCATGAACACTTACCTGCCACCTTTGTTTTATATCATTTTAATATGTTAAGCATATCTTAACGCTGGTGGAAGAAGAGAGGCATTGTGTGCATACCAAGCTGATAACCAGGCCTTTGAGAGAAATAAGCTTAATGTAAATATTCAAGTGTGCTAGGGAGATGAGCTCACACATTGTAGCCAAGGAGAAGAGAAAAACTCATCTCTCATAATGAGCACAATTTAAAAACAGACCATCTACATGCTAGTTAGCTAATTATAATGTTGTGTATTTGGTGAGTGCCATTATTTTGCCATAGCAATAATGGTGCATCAATAACTAAAATGGAAACCAGGTCTAAAAACCAAGACTAAAAAAAGTGGTAATGCCTAGATCAGCTTTCCCCAACCTGTGGGCCTCCAAATGTTTTGGCCTAAAGTTCCCATCAACCCAAGGCAGCATGACTATTGGTATCCGTCTGTCTCAGGAGACTTTTATTAAAAACAAAAAAAATCATAGATAAATGCAGAAACAGGACAGAATGTAGAAGTTTCACTTATGTGAAATTGACACACGCCAGAAACAGATTGAGCCATCCCTGCTGGATAGTATTTACAATGCCATGGAAACCTATTGAGAAGTGGTTCCCTCTGGCATGGGAAATACTAGAATTTTCATTTTGCTGTGTTGAGATTGTCCCTTGTTTGCATTGCAACTGGGAAAAAACACTGTGAGAATCGGGCTCCAGAATACCCAGAGCAAAAGGCAGTTTCCCATCTGGAACAGATTGCATACATCATGGTTAGGCAAGCTGCTGAGAAAGAAGAATGCTTCATTTGTCATTGTTATGAACTATTGAGCAGACTGAGTGTATGCTAAGTATTCTGCAGCAAGAAAAAGAAACCCATTAATTGCCGAGGTAAGGCATAAACTTAAGACAACTTAAATGTCAGAAGAGCAAGAAAATAACAAATGGAGCTATTCCTGTCATTACTGATCAGCAGGGTAGTTGATAAGAGGATGGAAGGTCTCTGTTTCCAACTGCTCATGCCATTCATTTGTTAGGCACCAGTTTTAATAATCAGGGTTAGCTATCTTGGAATGAAGATGGTTTCTAATCTTTTGCCTCATTCCTTTCCCCAAGATTTACAGCCTGTTTAATCTGTAAACCATAGATTTGCTTGTATTACCCTGCTTGAGGACTAGCCAGGTGGAGTTCAGCCATCGACTTCTTCAAGTTTAGTTACAGAATCTGTAACCCTCACTGTATTTTCAGCACCAGGTGGACATTTTGATTCTCTAAGTCATCAATACTGTTTTTGTGACTGTTCTGGTAGTAGCTGTGTGTTCATCCTGCTGTTGAATGGTGAATGTTTTGTAATTGATTATTGTGGATGAGCACATTCAGCATGTATTTCTGGGTTGTATCCAATGAAGTCATTGTGTGAGTGGAATGACTTCCCCACACACTACAGAACTTTCTCTCCCTCACCATACTCCATCAAACCCTCTTGACCAATTTTAGGGGCATGTGGGGAGCTGCACGAGGAGGGGTGGGGAAGAAAAAGTAGGGGAAGTTCAGTTGCATGAGTGGAACTGGTTCTGCTTATGCAATGACTTTGCTGGATTTAGCCCATTGTTTTTAACTGGTTTATCTGCTATGTATTCTGTTTTTTAGATTTTATTGCTGTCGTAAGTCGATTTGAGACTTTGGTTATTGAAAGCAACTAAATACATAATAGACGTTTCAGTTTATTTGTTTGTCAATAATTGCAGGGAATATGGGAAATTGAAATTGTAAAGTTAGGAAAATAAAGCAGTGTAAAACCACTGAATTAATGATGATATCTAAGCAAATTTAACGACAGCAAGCTGTGAGTCTGGGACCTCAGTTGGACCATGAAGGAAAATCACCTTGTGGAATTCATCTTTCTGTTTTTCTTCTTGGGTACACATGAAATGTGTCATTGGATTTTAGATCCCTCTATGATTGAATATACATACATACATGCAGGCATACATACATCATTTTATTTGTATGCTGCCTTTCCATAGTTCAAACCGTGCTCAAGGTGGCTTACAACCTGAAAAAATACATAATACAACATAACAAAAGTAGTCATAAACAATAACTAAAACAAAAAATACACAACCAAATTGATCTAGTTCTGTGTAGTATAATAAGATATAAAATAAAGATAACAAAAAAATCAACAACAGCAACAACAACCCCCCAACAACAACCCCAAAACTATACCCCAGCCTGTTCAGCAGCTTCAGCTTTTGTACCTGGAGTTAGTCAGGGCCCCACCCTCCCATGCCAGGTGGGAAAAGGCCGGCAAAGCAGGGAGGAGGTCCAATCTTAAATACGAAGCAATGTGAATAAATCACCTTAAAATGCAGACTCCAGAGAAAAAGCCATTGTCCTGCCTTGAACCACCATTTTTCTTTTCACAGCAGGTGCAGACTTGTCTCATGTCAGTATGGTATGGCTTATTATAGCAGTTAATGTCTGAGGTAGCACCTTTCCCTGGTCACTTCCTTCTATTGTCATTTCACTCGAAGTGGGCAGAGTTGGAGCTATCTGTTCATGTGGGAAAGAAGAGAGTCCAAGTCTTCAACCTTCCTGTGCTGTATTCTGCAGAAAGCAATTGATTGTCCTTGTGGTTAGTCTTACAATGGGAAAAATGGAAATAAATTCTTCTAAATACATATGCAGACCTACAAATCCAGGTGGCCTAGTGACAGAGACAGTGCCGGATTTACCTATAAGCTAAACAAGCCATAGCTTAGGGCCTCACTCTCTTGGGGGGCCTAAAAAAATTAAAGGAAAAAAACTGAATGTACATTTCCAAAATATAAGATAAAAAACAAATAAAATAAAACCTACATACAGCAACAGGGTTTTTTGTTGTGTAGGCTCCTATGAATTACCATATAGCATATATTCAACACCAAAAACAGTGATAATTTGTTTTTGACAAAGGACAGCTGGACATAAAAAGGGCCCCATTACCTTCAGTAGCTTAGGGCTTCATCAAACCTAAATCCGGCCCTGGGCAGAGAAGAACCAAACTCTGTATTGGACCTTGTCACCAGTGCTTTTTTCTGAGGGGACACAGGAGTACGCATACCCCTAAACATTTTGTGAATCTTTGTACTTTTTTCCACTTACTGTATTTATTTTGCCCAATGGTGATTTTCTTGAGTCAAAATGAGAGTACCTGTAAACATTTTTTTAAAGAAAAAAAGTACTGTTTGTAGTTGCACCCAAGAAGGCAATTCCCAAACCTCAATGGATATGGACATGCACAAGAGGCTTTCTCTGTCACTCTTCTGCATTAAAGATCCCTGAGCCATTAAAGCAAAGGATCTTGTCCTGAAATGGAAGCACTGTACTCCAGCTCTTTCTCTCTGCTGCTGGAATTTGCCACTTGAGTACACGGCAAAGACAATTGTTACTTAATGCAGGTTAAGGAGACCAGTGCAAAAATTACAAACCTTGTCTGGCAGGAGTTTCCTGTATTTCTCTGCAACAAGAAGGATAATTTTAGCAAGCTAAAGAATTATTTGTATTTCTTGAAGGAGAGAGGGATAACTGTCTTGCACTGTGAAAAAGCAAACAAACCTCACAAACTCCAGTGAGCAAAGAACCACTGAGCCATTGCAATTTTAATTAAAAGAAGAACTTCCCAGTTATGGTAAATGACCCTGGGTTTGGGGTTTTTGCTTTGATTTCCACATCTTTTTAATCTACTTGGAATTTCAAAATCTATTACTTGTTTGCACACTATGCAAACAAATCTGTAATTATTCTTTATTGTTGCTTTCCTTACTGTTATTTTGAGCTGCTGCTAGAGGTCTAAAGGTTTTTCAGTAGTTTCCCGTAGGGTGCTGTGAATACTCAGCTAGAACACCTTTTGAAAGGAAGTGTGGCTCTGGCTACTGCCAGTGCTATCTCTGACCATTTTGTGGTCAATTGCATAAAGTTCAGCTCTTCCTTGGTGGCTTCCCATCCCATATATAAAACTCAACATATTAATACTGGGCATTGAATTCAATGTCTACCCATGGGTCCACTTTATGTTAGAATGCCTGGCTATGCAGTCAACACTGAGACATAATCGTTGTATTATTTTAAAGGAAATCACGAGCCAGATGTGCAATGCTTTGCCACAGGAGAAGTATTATATTGTGACTATTTTTAAGAACTCTGAAATTGCTTTAATGGTGGGATGTAATGGAAAGTACGCGGTTGGAAATGGCAAACATTTTGTTCATGGTGTGTGTGTGTTTGTGTGTGGCAAACTACTTGG
Source organism: Podarcis filfolensis (assembly GCF_964270895.1). Classification (NCBI taxonomy): domain Eukaryota; kingdom Metazoa; phylum Chordata; class Lepidosauria; order Squamata; family Lacertidae; genus Podarcis; species Podarcis filfolensis. The sequence goes on from NC_139608.1 coordinate 55,264,781, forward strand.
TTCATATTGCAGAGGATTTTTGTATCCTAGCCAGAGCAGGCAATATTTAGCCCAAATGCGGTCTCTCGGCCCTGTGCTTTTGTATACTTGTGTACTAATATGGTGATTGTCAAGGGATTTGCTGATGCCAGAGCACAGCTTGTTATATAAAAGGACAATTGAGAGGAAGCAGCGGGATGCTGTGTATAAAATGATTTAAGATCTTACCCATACTCAGCAACTCGGAGCACACGTTCAGCCAGACAGATGCTTCCTGGATTAATCTGAACAACTGGACCTGATGGAAACTCAATTAAGCAGCTTTACTGTTCCGGATTCTCTAGTTTACAATACCACATGCTGCTATTCCAATTATAACATTGTTTCCTACATTTGCTTGATTCTCGGCTGTTTGAATAACTGCCATGGAAATACCCTTTAAAACTGTGCAGGCTGAAATGAGAGTTATAGAAATATGGTGCAGTACTGTCTCTGCATTCAAACTGAGTTTGCTAATAGCAAACTTAAGTTTCACTAACTTGGCCTGGCAATGTGTATTGGTGAGGACAGTGAAGGGTTGAAGTCAAAAGAATGTTCCCGGGTTGTGTTCTTGTGCAAGTCCAATTTATGGGTGTTTAAGGTTTTGTGATCTTTGCTTAGATTTATTCTTTACTGCTGCAATTAGGAGATGGCTCTAGACAGTGATATGTCAGTACTTCTGCTTCTTTCAGTTGAGAAGTGCAAGGTGTGAAAACCCACACTTCTTCTATAGGTCTACCAAGCTCACAGAGACTGCTGGGGAATGCACAGTTATTCATAGCTGGTGTAGGCGGATGCCCCAGAGGAAGACATCTTATCTGACCTATACCATGCCAGTGGGATCATGGGGAGTTGCATTATGGACATCTTTAGGATGCTTTTTTGGAAAAGTAAACGAGTTATCTACCTGGGTAGCTAAGGAATAGAGATGTAGCTTTAGATTCTCAATATACTGAAGACATATCCTGAGCCTGTTCAGTAAAAGCTACCCTTCTGTCCTCCTGTTGCTATTAAGTTAGCATGGCACATGAGCAAGTACAAATACTCTCTTTGGGACATGCTGATATTGATATGTGCCAAATGGATATGCTCACAGTCCCTTTGATAAAGAGCCCAGAAAGAAACCTGACCTTGGAATTTTCTTCGGTAGATATGAAACGAATCTATAAACATGGTAGCGGAGAGTATCCTTTTTCATTTCTGTTGATTGCTTTTTCCGGAATCATGTAATTCAAATACCTGGCTCTATTCCTATTCTCTTTCACAACTGTAGCAAGCTGACGGAACTGAGATGGGAAGAAAACAAGCACCAACATGATACAGTATTTAGTGGATGTATATCTTAGGAAAACTTTCAATAAAGACTTAAGGAAAAAGAGAAAGGACATGGAAGTTTTTAGGAACCTAGGACTGATGTTAATCACAGTGTTAATCAAGCCACTGTGTTTGGATTTAGAATAACGTGGTCCCCAGAAAATGACCCCATGAAGAAAAGTTTATCCAAATAAATAGTGACTGTCAGCCATAATTTGTAGGTCATAATTTGTACTGCCAGATGAATAGTGCAACCTGGTGACATGTCTATTCAGAAATATGTCTCACTAAGTTAAATTGGACTCACACCTTGGTAAGTAGCTTTAAGATTATGGCATTAATGATTTTCAACCCAGAAGCAGAAAAGTCAAAATGTTCTCCTTCCTTTTATTTTTCTTACCTTCAACCCCTATTGCTTTCCTTTGGGAATCTGGAAACATTAGCTGTGGTGCAGCATGTACTGTGATTGGTTTGGATGTAGGAGACCCAGACTCATATACCTGCTGAGCGATGTCATTCAGCAGCTGACCCTAGGCAAGTCAAAACTTTGAACCATCACTTCTTTACAGAGGTTTTGTTTTAACTGATTAAATTTCTAACCCCCCCCTTAAAACAAACCTTTTCACAAGGCATTACACAAAAAATATAAATTAAGCAAGTATATAGAAATAATCCAAAAATACATAATTTTAAAGAGCGTCAGTAGCATTAAAATATCAAATAATTACCCACCACTGTGACTAACTCAGGTAGTATGTAGGCATTCTGCAGTTTAGTAACCCACACAATTCTTGTTGGCAGGCAGACTTTTGTCTTCTGGGTTTCTGGGAGTTTTCCTGTTGTTATTCTGTCTCTCACAGCTACAATAAACCTACCATTAAAATTATGGACTGGTCATTTCTTCGTCAGAGGGCAAATGGGCAAATTTAGCAGGGGATCAAATACTTTTTTCCTTCTCTGTACATAAGGTTACTTGGAGTTGCTGAGCAAGTACTATATAGTATATGCAATCTCTCCCTCTATTACAACATTTCATGGCTGTAAGCCTGAATGTCCATTAGGTGGCATTATATACACAAAGTGTGGTTCACCAGCAACTGGGGACTTTCCAATGAGTAGCCAGTATAGCATTTCATGAACTGCTTTTTCACAGACGTGTTAGTGGAGCAGAAAAGTCAGTACCAAGAAAAAACAGGAGCACAGGTTTTGGCTTTCTTGCCTGATTCCCTCTCTGGTGAGTTTGTACCAGAAATGAAATCCTCTTGTATCCTCTTGCAAGGCTTCAGATTAGTCTCTTAGACAGTGCTGACCTTTCCTGAAAATAAGATATAAAAGTAGCAATCTACCTTACACCAAGTCAGCTCATTGATCCACTTAACTCAGCAGGTGCCCAGCGTTTCAGACTGGAATCTTTCCAGACCTAGTTGGAGGTGCCTGGGGCTGAACTGGAGATCTCTTGCAAACGGAATATGTTACCAAATTACAGCCACTGTGCATTAGAAAATATCAACATAGCAGAAAGCTTCTCTGAAGGACAGCTTGGTTAACAACATTAATTCCCCCCCCAATGCATGGCTACTGGGTCCACGCAGCAGCAAGCCCCATGAACTGAGAATATGCCCCACAGCATGCCTCTGTAATATTCATGTAAGCAAGGGCTGTACAACAAACAAATCAATGCAGAAAGAATTATCTGAGAGAAAGAAATAATTGAAAAGCTGTTATTACCACAGATTTATCTACCTCAGAGCTTGCACCCTGGAATGTTAGCCGGGCCACTGCAGGCCTAAGTGCCGTAGATGGAGCCTGTTCGTAAAGCAATGCATTGATTAAACTATGTATACGTTAACCTTTGGGTCAAGTGTTAAAAAGAAAATGTTTCGGCAACAACCACCTTAACAGCTAGAGCCTGGCTGAGCGCTACAGCATGGGGGAGGCACTCTGCAGAACACCAAAATGGTGTCTTCCTCCAGCAAACTATTTATCTTCAAAGTTGGCTGTGGTGAATTTTAGCGTGAAATCAGCCAGGGCTCCACTGGGCCTTCCGGTTGTTGCATGGGGCAGAGTGTAGAAGCTTGGGCAAATCTAACTTGAGTTTTAAAAATGAATATTGCTTTTATGTTTTCATGATTTGCTTCTGTTCAGGCTTATGAATATATTCCTCTTTATTTTACTTACATATAATTAATAGTACATAATTAAAATGATGTATATATCTATAATCTATGTATTAAAAAGAAAATAAAAACAGTATATATGCAGATATAAATATTTATTGCTAAATATTCATAATATTATAATATCTGTCTATCACTGATCATGGTCCAGGGGTATATGTGTGTGTGGCACTTCACACTAGCTTGCTTTTGATTTAGGACCAGGTTAATCACTGAAATATAATAAACTTTACTGTAATGAACAAAACAGATTTATGTTGCCATATAGATAAAATATCTGGTTTCTAAATATTTTTGGTTTTTTGTAGATATTACAATAAAATATCTGTTTTGTTATTCACAGTACACTCTCTCTCTCTCTCTCTCTCTCTCACACACACACACACACACACACACACACACCGTCTACTAGGAACATTTTAATTGGTGGGTGTGTCTCACACACATAATTTTTTTGAATTGTTCATTTTATTCATTTATTCATTTTATTCAAATGAATCATATAGTAGATCATATAAGGGTTTACTGCCTCATGTGTTCTCTCATTCCATTAGGCTATGAAAAGACTCCTCTTTTCAATGAAGTTATTGTCCCACTGTCTAGGTTGCTGAACCTTAATGGTCAGTTTAACCATCTGTCCAGAGCCCCAGATTTTGATTAACCAGTCTTCCAGTTTGGGAAGTCTTCTCAGACTATATGAGAATTTTAAAATGCACAAAATTCAACTACAACCATCAACCTTTCCCTAACTCTCCTCCCCTCGCTGCTTTCCAGCATGAAAGTAAGAATTAACGTATTTTTTTCATGTATAAGACTAGGTTTTCCCCCTAAAAAATAATGTCCAGAAGTTGGGGGCATCTTATGCATGGGGGCCATCTCCCCCAATTTTCTTAAATCAGAGTCCCCCAAAATAGGGGGTGTCTTATACACGGGGGCATCTTATAGACGGAAAAATACAGTACGTTATTCTCTTTTCCCTTCTCCCTCTTACAATAATTCAATATAACATAGAAGTCCGGAGATGCTCCAGTTTGTCCGTACAGATGGTCAGGGGTACAATTAACATACAAAAAATCATGAAGACCTTATTTGTAAAGATGCAGCTGGCAGAGTGTTTTCCAGCCCCGTGGTATATACAACAAATTTCCACCATATGGCATAAAGCTTTTGTGGCTTTTTGGTTCCTTTTAATATCCATGTTTCATGTGTTATCTTTTCCGTTATAGCTATATGCCAGACGGTTTCAATACCAAAGCTCAATACTAAAAACGCTGCAACTCCTTACATTTTTTGAGCAATAGATTGCCTTGCCACCACTAACAAAAACCTTCATAAGTCCTTCATTTAAATGTCTTCATCTGTGCCTTCAAACATGTATAATATGGACAGTTGTGCTGCATATTGATTAATGAAGTATTTAGCAATCTCATCACGTACTGCTCCCCCAAATCCCTGGACTATTGGGCATTCCCACCAAGCAGAGGTGCCGTCTTGCGCCCAATATTGAGGGGGTCCAGTGTGATGTCACGCGCACAGCACACATTGCATGCACATCGTCGGGAGGAGGCTGAACGCAGAGCCCAGCACTGCGTGGCTTCAGTGGCCAGTGGCTTCTCTTCTCTGATGCTCAGGAGGAGCTGGTCACTGATGCTGCACCACACGTGGCTCTGTGCCCAGCCTCCTTTGCCCCCTCAACACTGGGGGGGGGGGCTCAGCCACCTGCCAACATATATTGAGAGGGTCAAAGACAGCTCCGCTCCTAGGAGTTGACACCTATGTCACCAAAGGTGATAATATATCTACAGCCATACCAACCAACTGGTGTGTGTCCAAGGACGATATGTGACACCTATGCAGAACTTTGATGGTATTTCCCTTAATGTAGGCAGGTATTGATTTAGCAGATTTATCAAACAGTAGGGAATTCCATTTTGGGGCCTCTTATTTCACAGTCTAGATTCATTTCCCATATATACATTGAAGTATCACCAAAAGCGTTGCTTACTTTTTCAATACTTGTGCTATGGCCAATGAATGCCTTAAAAAGGTAAAGGTAAAGGACCCCTGACCATTACGTCCAGTCGCAAATGACTCTGGGATTGCGGCGCTCATCTCGCTTTACAGGCCGAGGGAGCCGGCGTTTGTCTGCAGACAGTTTTGGGTCATGTGGCCAGCATGACTAAGCCATTTCTGGCGAAATCAGAACAGCACATGGAAATGCTGTTTACCTTCCCACTGGAGCGATACCTATTTATCTACTTGCATTTTGTGCTTTCGAACTGCTAGGTTGGCAGGAGCTAGGACCGAGCAATGGGAGCTCACCCTGTCATGGGGATTCGAACCGCCGACCTTCCGATTGGCAAGTCCTAGGCTCAGTGGTTTAGACCACAGCACCACCCGCGTTGGGACGCAGGTGGCGCTGTGGTGTAAACCACTGAGCCTAGGGCTTGCCGATCAGAAGGTTGGTGGTTCGAATCCCTGCAACGGGGCAAGTTCCCGTTGTTTGGTCCCAGCTCCTGCCAACCTAGCAGTTCGAAAGCACAAAATGCAAGTAGATAAATAGGTACCGCACCGGTGGGAAGGTAAACGGCGTTTCCATGCGCTGCTCTGGTTTGCCAGAAGCAGCTTAGTCATGCTGGCCACATGACCCGGAAGCTATACGCCAGCTCCCTCGGCCAATAAAGCGAGATGAGCGCCGCAACCCCAGAGTCGGCCACGACTGGACCTAATGGTCAGGGGTCCCTTTACCTTTACCTTTACCACCCGCGTTACCACTTTTAAAAGAGAAGAGACATTATGAGGTTTGAAAATGGCTCCTGGGACCTATGGTGACTTAATTTCATGGTGCCACTCAAAAATCTTGCGATGTCTGGACAGTTTTATCCTAAAGTTATCTCCTAGTATGTTTCGTTAACTGTGTTGTGTTCTGATACATGTATTCGATGCACTTTTTCTATGCCAATAAAGGAGATTTATTCATTTTTAAAAAGAGAAAGAGGGAATCTGAACAGGTAACCAGAAAGGCAGGAGAAGAGAAAAAGTAAGTTCAGGTTAAAATTTGCTTCCAGCTCAAGAAAAAGACAGCAACAACTAAGCTTTGGTCTTGATCTCCTTTACAGATTCTTTGGCAAAAATATATTGAATGGAAAGCCCCAGTTTTCCTCAGTATGTTCAGATAGCAATTTTGTGCAAATGGTTCGTTCATTTGTGCACTTTCTTCATTCCGGTGCTATGAGGCAGGGAAAAGATAATTGCATTTCTGGGACTGTTTATTTTTAAAAGCCAATGTGTCAAAGTGCTGTTAATAATGTAAACATTTCCAGGGTCTTTAAGAATTATACAGACAGAAGGAGTGTGATGGGAAAGGGGACAGGGAGACATTGTTGCACACTACCACTGAATTTTCACAGGGATCAAAAGATTTCCCCTCCCACAGAAGAAGGTTGTTTAGCTGGCAGGGATGTTCTGGGTCAGTGTTGCAGCCACTCAGCAGGAAATTGTTAGCTGACTGATCCTCCACAACAGCTGGCTATGGAAGAATGAGGTCCACAGACAGATAGGTCTCTTTCCCTCCACAGTTAGCGGTGGGAAAACTGAATCATGATATAGTTATCTCTACTTACAAAGCCAGGACAGAGGATTTTTGTGTCTGTTCAGATACTTTGGGAGCTAGGCCTATTCTTCAACAGAGAGGTGAGTCCCACTCTAGCTAAATATTTGACAATGAGCTGTCGAGCCTCTATATTAAATCAAAGCACACTATGGCTGTTTCTGCGCTGCTGCACATAACATCTGTTCATGAATTAAGATCATATATAAAGCAAACTAACAGAGGGATGAGGAACCTGTGGCCTTCCAGATGTTGTCTAAATTGGCCAGACACGCTTAATCTAGCATCACTGCTGGTGGTAGTGGTGGGCAGGGCAGGAAAACTCACCTTGTTGCACAACATGGAAGTTGCTGCTGGTAACCAAGAGGGAAAGGAGTAAGACAGTCGGGAAGTCAGTGCAGCGCAGGTGCAGCGGCAGAGTCAATCTGATGCTCCTACTACTGCTGCACCTGCACCACACCCAACCCCCTGGTCCCTTTGCACCCCTCAGTTATGGGCAGTGACCTTTGCATTGGAAAGCTAGGTGATCAATACTGTCCCACCCCGCAGACTGCTACTGACTATGCTTGGCTTTACTCTCCCTGCACTTTTCTCATTCCTACATGCTTTTTTCCTAGAGATGATGACTCCATTAGTTTCAATTTAACTCCCTTTCTGACCAGTTTAGATATCAGCTGTATACATGCTTACCTGGGAAATAAGCACCATGGAACTCAGTGAGACTTACTTCTTGCATAGACATGTAAAAGTGTCCCCTGCTAATCACACTTCATTATTTCACTGAATGTTTTCCACATATTTGTTCTATGCCAATGCTTTTATAGATACAACCTAGTTAGATTTTAATTCATTTCAGTTGATAGGATTAGCTGTGTTTTATTGGTAAAATTCTCTGTTCCAATTTAGACGCTGTTCCAGGAATGTTTATTTGCACAGTAATGCTGTACACTCCTACTGTGCCTGAGGGGGAAAACTGAGTGTCTTCTGGGACAAAACCTTCTTGCCTTGCTGTCACAAGCAGTCCTACTATAATAAATGTTCATGAGTAAGGCAGACTGGGTTTGGCTCTTCATGCATTTAAGAATGAATAAATAAATAATCTTTCTTGGGCTGTGCAATTCACCATTTATAGTAATGCAGCAAGCCCTTATAGTTTGATTTTCCTAGAGCGACTGCCATCTGGGAGATTAAAAAAACCTCTTAAATTGACTTGCGATTGAAACCTTGGTCCCTGAGCAACAGCAATTCATATGCTAAAAGGAGCCCATTCTTTTCCTGGAGCTTTATGGACTTACATACACTTTAAGTTGCCCTGCTGCATATTTCTATGGTAATCACACCGCAGCACACAACAGTGTCAGGGAGACTCATTTTTCTATCAGATCTGTTCCTATGCCCAGAAGATACAGCTATGTGCTTATGGGCTGCTCCATTCACAGGCTGCTTACACCAGTGTAGTCCTATAGGCTTCACTAGGTCTGTACCAGTGTAAGTGGGCAGCTAATCTCATAGACTCTGTTCCTCAAACCAATCTGTTGTTGCGAGTCTTATTCATTATGAAACCTTTGAGAATAGACCTGTTCTGGTAATGTGCTGTATGCTCACAGATGTACATTTACATAAATGTATATATAATCTTGTTCAAACATTGGGAAAAAATAATCGTAAAAGAAATTATGCAGAGGTAAGTATGGTCAGTTGGTAACAAAGCTTAATCATAGGATGAAAATCACAAAAATCCCTATGAATATTTAACACACACAATATAAATCTCACAATTTGCCCTGTTTCTTTGAGGAAGCTCATAAGGATCAAGAGCTATTTCAAAGGGATTTTATTACATAAACATATTCCCTTTCACCATTGCGTTTTGCTAGGGTATATCTTACCAGGAATATAAACCACAGGGGAGGTATGTTTGTAGTTCCTTTTGATTATCTATTATTATTGCTCTCACAAGAAAGTGAAGTGGTGCCTTTTTATCTAAAAATATCACTGCATGAAAATTAGCTCGGAGAGATGAAGCGCCATGTGTGTTATTGTGTTACTTCTCATCTCGTTGCCTAAATCCTCTTGCTAACAGGATTAGCTGTGCTGGACCTTCCAATGAAAATCTGGATTTCAAAGAAATTTATAAATTCACACATTCCCCATTAAATCATATTGCTTATGTTCATATAATTATTCGCTACTGATAGCACATCTGCCATACACTTTTCTATGTTAGATTAAGGTCAGGTGATGTTAATGGACCGTTGCATATTCTGATATTCTTCCTGGGTTGTATGCTGCCGTCGAAATGTTTTAGACAAAATGAGAAACTGAGAGACCAGTATTTGGACATGGTTCACCAAGGATAGAGCTCATTTCTTTTGGTTTTCAGCTGTTTTCTGCTCAAAGGGGAGAAGTTTTATGCTGGGGATACATGTTTTGCCGTGGAGGATAGGTTAGAGAATGGGTACATCACGTAGTGTGTGCATCCAAATCAATAATTTGCTGCTTGTGGCATTGATGGCCCATCAGGAAGAAAGCAAAAGGTATTCTTCCCATGAAAACAGGTGAAGATCCTTCACCTACACCTCTTTTTATAACCCAGATCATAAGGCAAAGTCTAACAGATATTAAATTTGACTTAATATTATGAAGTGCAAAGCTTTGTATGTACCCACTGAAGTACAGAAATAGGTACTGGGTATAGAATTAATAACCTGGAAAATATTGACTTTTCTCCATCCCATCCCTTTTAATCTCATCTGTTAAATTTCAAAGATAGGCTTGAAAATGTATGGTGAAATGTTAGAAACTGGAGAAGAATCTGAGGCTAGATTTCTGCTGCTCACATGTCAGTGCCCTGTACTACTCTTTGTCTTGTAGTGTGATAAGCAAAAGAAATGTTGCAAAATAATTAAACCTGCTTAATGTTCATGCTTCGGAGAGTTTTTAGAATCCAGCTTTTCTTGGTCCTGAATTCACATTTACTACAGGGCGAATTTATTCATTTTACACACAGTGAATACTCTGCCTCGCTTAGGAAGCATTCTGATGGTCATGGAGGAGCCATGATGGAGAATATGCTGTGCCTCCTTGGTCGGAAGTAGGATGCTTCTGAATACCAGCTGCATGAAATTGCAGGAGTGGAAGAGTACTTTTGTGCTCAGGTCCCACTTGGGGTTAAAGGATATATTCAGAATGTGCATACTTTCAAAATGCTTTTCGCATGCTGTATCTGGATTGCTAGGTGTTCTTCTGGGTGGGTCTTTAACCGATATCATTGCTAGCAATGTCAAGTGTTTTGCAAAAGCTGTTGACAGCTCTTTAAATTGTAGCGCTCACATGCTTGTTGCTGTTTTTCAGACGGAACCATACACCACATACCTCTCGTTAACAATTCCACGTCTTTTTAATTGCTTGAGAAGCCCCACACTTGAACACCCCCTCTCCATTTTTTTGTTTTGCTTTTTGAGATCTTTGTAGATGTTTAAAACAATGTTGGCATAATTTCATTTTACTCTTAAGGGCAAGAATCTTTTGTTTTTCATTTTTCATAAAATCTCTGAAATAGCTGCTCTCTTCCTAAACTGCATAGCAGGTCTGCGTCTGTTTCCATGAACTGTATACAACTCAACTTGCAAGCATCTGCCTGTACAAACACCATGGCTATCAGCAGAGAGACTTCCTTTAAAACCATCTCTAATAAGGCTTTGCTTCTCTGCCTGGCCCTGAATAATAGCTGTTCACCTCTCCTCTTTCTCCAACAAGAGGCTTTAATTACAGAACAGACTCTGAACGAGCAGATTGAGACAGAATACCCTTTGACCTCATCCACATTTCTGCATGTCTGTGCTTAGGCACATTGCCTTGGCAGGACCATTTTACCTGAATTCCTTTGGTTCCATGTTCCAACTTCTTCAATACAAACTGGCTGTGTCATGTTCTGATCCCATGCTTGTGTGTGCGCACTTTTAAAAATGTTCTCTCTTCCCAGGCTTCTGGCAATCTAACGAGAACACAATTACATGTTGATGCTAATATCTGCAACATCTAATTTGACCTAGTTCAGGCACAGATCAACACACTACTATGGGTTGTCTCATGAAGTACACTAACTCCATGGTATTGACGTAGTTGTGGAAGAATAGATGATATCGCCTTCATGGTTGTCATTTTCCACTATGGTGCTAGTCACATCTGAGTATAGTAAAGTGAGATTTTCAGATTTAAACTTTTTTTAGTATAATTTTTTTTAACCCTCATTTTGGTGAGAAGGATTTTGATAAACAATGCCAAAGTCATGAGAGAAGTGTAGGAGGATCTGAATACTACAAGCATTAATAATTTGGGACAGAAGGTGAATACCAATACACAGTCTATTGAAAAATTATTACAGGAATCTGCTTCGACCAGAAAGATAGCTGAAGAAGCAAAAGATATTGCAACTGCTACTCAAGAGAAGATACCACCAGTATATAAGCAATTGGAGGACCACGGTTTGACATTGTCCATGATTAAACAAAAGAGGAGAGAGACAAAATTTTGAACCTGCACTATCAAAGGACTTTGGAAATTGACGACTCAAGTGTGGAGATATTTAAGGATATTCCAAAACATCTTTTGGACTTAAGGCTTAACTACGGAGATCTAGTTGCCCTGTTGAGAAAAAATAGAATTCTCTTTAGGTGGGAATTTCCCCAAGGCCTATCCTTTAAATATAAAGGAAGGAAGATAAAAATAAGATCAGTTAACGACAAAGACAGGTTTCGAAAAGACCACGAAGAAGATCTACAGGAAGAAGCGGAATCCGGAGAAGAGCCAAGAGCACTGGAAAAAGGAATACTAGATATAGCAAACCTATCTTTTGGATTGCACGGTCCAGAGAAAGAGACATCATTGACAGAACAAGAACAGACACTTGGTGCAGTCGGAGGCAAAGCGAAGTAACCCCATCATGGTTCTGCAACTTTTAAGTTGGAATTGCAACGGTCTTAACTCTCCTCGGAAGAGAAAAAGTGTTTTTCATTTACTAAAAAAGGAACAATTGGACTTGATTTGTCTACAAGAAACTCATGTAACAAGGTTACACAGGAAACTACTTATCAATAAGAGATTGGGACAGGAGTTTATCTCATCTGACAAAGTTAAAAAAAGAGGAGTTGTGATATATGCAAAGGAGAGACTATTACCGAAATTAATTTTCAAAGATGAACAAGGAAGATTCCTGGCAATTGAAATTCAAGTTCAAGGAGAGAAATTTCTGATTGTAGGAATTTATGCACCGAATGAGGGGAAATCTGAATTTTTTAAAAAGTTGCATGAGACCTTATTGGACTATTTGGATTATAATCTGATTCTGATGGGGGACATGAATGGAGTAGTATCTACAAACATGGACAAGGCACAAAGACAGGTAGTTACCAAGGATGGTGGACTACCAAAAACTTTTTTTGAGATGACAGACAATATGGACTTAGTGGACATTTGGAGAACAAAGAACCCCTTGGGAAGAGAGGGAACCTTCTTTTCTGAAGCCAAGATGACATGGACTAGAATTGACCAAATATGGGTAACTAGAGGAATGGCACCAAAGATAAAGAAAGTGGAAATCTGCCCAAAAACTTGCTCCGATCATAACGCTGTAAGGATGGAGATGAAGCAAATATCAACTGGCTCCTTCAGATGGAGGATGAATGACACCTTATTTAGAGATGAAGAAGTGTATAAAAAGGCCCAAAAACTTTGAGAGATTATTTTGAAATAAATATGAATACTAATGTAGAAAAAAGAGTAATCTGGGACGCAAGCAAAGCTGTTATAAGAGGGTTTTTGATACAACAGAATGCAATAAAGAAGAGAAGTCAAAATGAGAAGAAAGATAAAATTTTGGAGAAAATAAAAGAAAGTGAGAAGAAATTGAGAGCAAAACCAAAGTCGCAGGAGATTTTGAGAGAAATAAAATTATATCAAGTACAATATATGGAAATGATGAATCAGGAAATAGAATGGAAAATTAAACAAATGAGACAAAAAACATTTGAATCAGCTAATAAATGTGGGAAATTGTTGGCTTGGCAAATGAAAAAAAGACAAAAATTAAATACTATTACAAATTTAGAAGTGGAAGGAAAGAACATACATAATCCAATTGAGATTAGAAATTGTTTCCAGAGGTATTTTAAACAATTATACTCACAAGGGCCGCAGAAAGAAATGGACATAGATCGATTTTTGAAGACAAATGGATTACAAAAAATCTCCCAAGAAAGTAAATTAACGTTGAACTATAAAATATCTGAACAGGAAGTAGAAGGTGCCATTCAAAATATGCAATTGGGCAAATCTCCAGGACCGGATGGGCTGACTTCTAGATATTATAGATCTTTGAAAGAGTGGTTATTACAACCTTTGAAGGAAGTCTGCAATGAAATTCTGGAAGGGAAAAGGGCACCAGAGTCGTGGAAAGAGGTGTATATTACACTTATACCGAAAATAGAGACTGAAAAGACTCAGCTTAAGAACTACCGCCCTATATCGTTACTTAATGTGGATTACAAAATTTTTGCTGACATTTTGGCCAAGAGATTGAAAAAAGTATTGATGGAAGAGATTCATAAAGATCAAGCGGGCTTTCTCCCAGGAAGACATTTATCTGATAATTTGAGGAACATAAATGATATCCTGGAAAAACTAGAAGTGAATATAAACACTAAAGCAGTTCTGATATTTGTGGACGCGGAGAAAGCTTTTGACAACATCTCTTGGAGTTTTATGAAAAAGAACCTACAGGGGATGGGGGTAGGCCAAGGTTTTGAAAATGGTATAGGTGCAATATACTCTGAACAAAAGGCTAAATTAATTGTAAATGATGTGGTGACGGAAGAATTTAAGATAGAAAAAGGGACACGACAGGGGTGCCCAATCTCCCCATTGCTTTTTATATCGGTCCTGGAGGTTCTGCTGAATATGATTAGAAGGGACCGGTTGGTTAAAGGTATACAGGTCGGAGCCAAACAGTACAAATTGAGAGCATTTGCAGATGACTTAGTATTGACGTTACAGGAGCCAGAATCTAGTACCAAAAGGGTTTTAGAACTAATTCAAGAATTTGGTCAAGTGGCAGGATTCAAACTGAACAAGTTAAAAACTAAGGTTTTAGAGAAAAATTTAACACCGATTGAAAGAGAGAGGTTTCAGAATGAGACAGGTCTGACTGTGGTTAAGAAAGTGAAATACTTGGGGATTAACATGACAGCAAAAAATGGGAACTTATTTAAAGATAATTATGAAAAATGTTGGATGGAAGTGAAAAAAGACTTAGAAATTTGGTCAAATTTGAAGCTTTCCTTGTTGGGTCGAATTGCAGCTATAAAGATGAATGTATTGCCTAGAATGCTGTTTTTGTTTCAAACACTGCAAATTGTGGACAAGATGGACTGTTTCAAGAAGTGGCAGAAAGATGTCTCTAGATTTGTCTGGCAGGGCAAGAAGCCCAGAATAAAATTCAAGATATTAACTGATGCAAAGGAAAGGGGTGGATTTGCCCTGCCAGACTTTAAACTTTACTATGAATCAGCAGCATTCTGCTGGTTGAAAGACTGGCTGCTTCTTGAGAACACAGATATTTTGGATTTAGAAGGTTTTAACAATGTCTTTGGGTGGCATGCATATTTGTGGTACGACAAGGTTAAAGCACATAAAGCATTTAAAAACCATATTGTCAGGAAAGCATTGTTCAATGTTTGGATAAGATATAAGGATTTATTGGAAAATAAAACCCCAAGGTGGCTGTCACCAATGGAAGCAAAAGCCCAGAAAAAGCTCAATATGGAGGCCAAATGGCCGAAATATTGGGAAATTTTGGAACAAGAGGGAGATAGACTAAAACTGCAGAGTTTTGAGAAACTAAAAAACAAAGTGCGAGATTGGCTTCATTATTATCAGATAATGGAGGCATATAATTTGGACAAGAAAATTGGCTTCCAGGTGGAAAAATCAAAATTAGAAACAGAACTGTTAGAACCCAAAACTAAGATTTTGTCAAAGATGTATAACTTGCTGTTGAAATGGAACACTCAGGATGAAACGGTGAAATCTGCTATGATTAAATGGGCACAAGATGTTGGACATAACATTATGTTTGCTGACTGGGAACAGTTGTGGACCACAGGTATGAAATTTACGGCATGTAATGCCTTAAGAGAGAATATTATGAAAATGATATACAGGTGGTACATGACCCCAGTCAAGCTTGCAAAAATCTATCATTTGCCCGATAATAAATGTTGGAAATGTAAAGAAACTGAAGGTACATTCTTTCACCTTTGGTGGACGTGCCCAAGAATTAAGGCTTTCTGGGAAATGATCTATAATGAAATGAAAAAGATATTTAAATATACCTTCCTGAAGAAACCAGAGGCCTTCTTTCTGGGCATTGTCGGCCAATTGGTGCCAAAGAAGGACAGAACTTTTTTTATGTACGCTACAACAACAGCAAGAATACTCATTGCAAAGTATTGGAAGACACAAGATCTACCCACTTTGGAAGAATGGCAGACGAAGGTGATGGACTATATGGGATTGGCAGAAATGACTGGCAGAATCCGAGACCAGGGAGAAGAGTCGGTGGAAGAAGATTGGAAGAAATTCAAAGACTATCTACAGAAATATTGTAAAATTAATGAATGTTAGAATGATGTTGGATAGAAATTAAGTGGTTTCCAGCTGTAATGCTTTAAGAGAATATGAAAAAAGGGTTATAAATAGGTAAAAATCTAATGGTAAGGATTTGCTGAACCAACAATTTGAAGTGGAATACAAAAAAGGGAGGTATGAGGAGGTCTGGGAAACAAGCTAATGGAAAATAAGCAATGGAAAATCTGTGTGTTTTTAACTATTTTTTTGTGTTTTTTTTCATTTTTATTGTAATACTTTAAAAAATCTTAATAAATATCTTATAAAAAAAAAGAGAGAAGTGTAGGAGGAGGATTCCACCTGCCTGAGTGTTTTAGGACTGTCTTTGCTGCCATAGACTCTTAGAGTTGGCAGGGATGTCAAGAGTCATCTAGTCCAACCCCCTGCAATGCAGGAATCTCATCTAAAGCATCTATGACAGATGCCATCCAACCTCTGTTTAAAAACCTCCAAGGAAGGAGAGTCCACCACCTCTTATTGGAGTCTGTTCCACTGCTGAACAGCTCTTACTGTCAGAAAGATTTATAGGCAAGCATGAAGGCAAAGGCTCTAAAATTACATCTGCAAACTCCTTTAGTACTCTTGGATGCAGCTCATCAGGCCCTGGAGATTTGAATTCATTTAAAGTAGCCAGGTGTTCCCTTACTACCTCTTTTCCTATCTTGGGCTGCATCTCCCTCCTTACGTCATTTATTCTGTTATCACCAAGTTGGGCATCACTTTCCTTTTGGGTGAAGACAGAGGCAAAGTAGGTGTTGAGTACTTCAACCTTTTCTCTGTTACCCAATATCATTTCTCTGTGTTCCTCACACAGAGGACCTATCACTTGCTTGTTCTTCCTGTTACTTCGGACATAGCTGAAGAAACCTTTTATTTTTATTTTTAACCTATCTTGCAAGCCTGAGCTCATTCTGAGCTTTAGCCAGCCTGACTTCCCCCCTGCAATTGTTGGCTACTTGTGTATATTCCTCCTTTGTGATTTCCCCTTTCTTCCATTTCTTATACATGGCCTTCTTAACCCTCAGCTCATTTATAAGCTCTTTATGTAGCCACACTGGTTTCCTTAGATGCTTCCCACTTTTCTTTCTTGTTGATATTGTCTGCATTTGGGGCTTCAATATTTCTCCTTTAGAAACTCCCATCCTTATTGGATTCGCTTCTCATTGAGTTTCTGACCATGGGATCACACCCAGTAGTTCCTTCAGCTTTTCAAAATTGGCCTTCTTAAAGTTCAGAGTACGTGTCAGACTACTCTCAGTTTCCCCTTGCCTCTGTATCCTGAAACCCAGGAGAACATGATCACTTCATCAATCAGTTCCTCCCTATTGGTGTGGATCAGGTCCAAGATAGATGATCCCCTTGTTAGTTCTTCCACCTTCTGGGAAATGAAATTGTCAGTGATTCAATGGAGGAATTTGTCAGATCTTACACTCTT
Organism: Podarcis filfolensis; assembly: GCF_964270895.1. NCBI lineage: Eukaryota > Metazoa > Chordata > Lepidosauria > Squamata > Lacertidae > Podarcis > Podarcis filfolensis. Next base: position 55,282,020 of record NC_139608.1, read on the forward strand.
GACAGAGTTTGAGTCCCAACAGATATCAGGAAAGTTGAAGTCCCCCATGATTACTATTTCTCTCCTTTTTGAATGCTTGGTAATCTGCTGTAGTAAAGCATCATCGGAGTCTTCAGTCTGGCTTGGCAGTTTATAGCAGACACACACAGTAAGGTCACTGTTGTTTCTCTCTCCTACAATTTTTACCCATATACTCTCGATCTGCTTTTCATGCTCTAGGTCATGGATTTCTTCACAAGTGTACACATCCTTTATATACAATGCTACTCCTCCCCCCCCCTTCCTTTTTGTCTATTCCTTTTGAACAGGTTATACCCCTCAATTCCTACATTCCAGTCATGAGTCTCATCCCACCAGGTTTCAGTAATGAATGCCTACCAGGTCATATTTACCATCCTGTATTAAAAGCTCCAGCTCCAGTTCATCTTGTTTCCCATGCTCTGTGCATTCCTGTAGAGACAACTGAAACCATGAGCTGTTCCCTGCAGCTGCTTCCTTCCTATAGTTTCTTGCCCTTTAGCAGGTTTCTGGAGCACCACCTAAGTTTCCTGTGCATCAATGAAGCTACTATCCCCAGTGCCAGGTGCTCTTTTGTTGTTCATATTGTTTTCTCCCTCCCCCTCAAGATCTAGTTTAAAGCTCTCCTTATCAGATTCTCAAGACTCTTGGCAAACACATTCTTGCCAACTGCTGTGAGGCAGATCTGGGTGTGAAAGGGCTGTGAGCTCAGAGCTAGAAATGGAAATAAATTATTAGGCTGACCATATGTGTTTAAAGGGATTGTATACTTTAATGCCAATTACCCCTCCACATCTCAAGGATCTAGTAAAAAAAGAAAACAAAGCAGAGCTTGCAATGCTCAAATTTGTTCACTACCATTAGCAGCAGCTAAAAAAAAAGACTGGTAACAACATGATGTGAAAAAGTAGTCAATTCTGTTAAACAAAACCCAGCCTACTAATGAGATTGCCTTCACTAAGTATAACTTTATCCAATATGCCAAGAGCGTTTATAAGGAGATTAACAGTGGCTAAACAAACTATAGACGAGTTCATGCTGTCATTGCACCACCATGGCAGATATTTAAGTAGAAAGGGATATAGCCGCAATAACAACTTGAGGAAAGGAAGGCTAACCCTTGACCTCCTCCTGCATATATAGCTGGATGTAGATAACTGACTGCTAGACTCACTGTATTGCATTAAAATGAAGTATTTTTGAAATAGCTTATTTTGGTGTCTTCAAATGCTTGGGTAGAAAAGTGACTCTGTGTCCAAAGAGGTCTTTTTCTAATACATTAAACAACAGCAACAAAAACAGGCTTATGCCAAAGTCCCCCTTCCTTCCATTTCAGTCAATTTAATAGCATCCTTGATACTTTTGTTTATAGCCTTGATCTCTTAATGTGTTTTTTATCTTGCTCAACCCTTGAGTTTTTGATGCATCTTGCATCTTCTGCTATAAAACTCTTCACAAGGAAATATAGGTTGTGTTCACACTCCTATTTACTGTGCATAGGTAGGCTTCCAGTTCTGGTTTGTAATCTGTGTTCACATGAGGTTATCCAAAATGCATTATGTATGCACTATAAGGTGGTAATGTGAACATGCCCATGGTTGGTTCACATAAAAATTGTTTTTAACTTTGTAGATTTAAAACATAATTTTGCATTTAAGCATAGATAGTATGCAAAATGATAACCCGTGGAAGCATACAGCTGCTGTGGGTAGTTTTAGGTGATTTCTCAATATATATGTAGTGTTTTCTGTCTATACCAACAGACTAAAGACAGATCCACACCACAGATTTAAAACACATCCAGTGCACATTTAAATCAGGTGGATTCCCTATAGATTCCTGGGGGCTGTAGTTTCCCCCTCACAGAACTTCACAGACTACAGTTCCCAGGATTCTTTGGGGGAACTCCAAAGAGGCTTTAAGTGTGCATAGAATGTGCAATCCCACTATCATGTACCATTTCTTAAGAACTAACCTTCCTGCCCAGTTCCCTGCTGTAGCATGAACTGGCTTTGGTTTGTACTTCCCCCAAATCACAACAGTTTCAGAAATTCACGCTGGAAACTGGATTGCTGATAATTTGCATGAGCACAGTGAGCGCAATTCCATTTAAGCCCCACGCTTCCATTTTGAAAGCTACCTACAGTTGCCTACATTGATGAAAATGATCCATGCACTTCTTCTGTACACACACTTTTCCTTTCCCACTGGTGCACGTGATATAGCTGTGTATAAGTTTAAGCTTATCACAAGCTTAGAATTGTTATCCACATTTGTCAAAAGCATGAATCGGTTCTTTAACTAATCATCCAAGCAGCTTGTGTTTGGAGATGGGGAATATAGTTTCTGGTCACCACCACCCAATGGTGCAATATGGTTTCTGCAGGGTGTTTTCTTCCTGTTGGTACATGCAGTTGACTTGAAACACAGTGTGCCTAGCACTCAATAGATAAGTGTTCTAGTGGAGACAGTCATTTTCCCATGACATTTCCTTTGCTCCTGGTTGTAGGCATTTACTTTAAACTGAAATGGAAAATAGCTTATGTGGGTGACCCCATCCTTAACCTTAGAAGACAATAAATGAGAACAACTTTTAGTTAGTGACAGTTTCAAACACACCGCTCTCATATTTGAATGCATAAGTGCTCAACCTGCATTAAAACAAAATGATGCAAGCAAATCAAATCAGAAGCAATTGTGATGTACAACAGAGTAAGCAATCTTACAGCAGGCACTAAAATGCCAGCTCTAAGCTTCCCAATTCCTACTGCCTTCCTGAGTTGGACTTCTGCAAAGCAATCTTTTCCTAGTAATGGCCTTACCTATGGTTGCAAGTTATCTGCTTCAGGCCCAGAAATAGTTAACTCCTTTACTTTGGCATCTAAAAACTTTGAAGAAACTAGGCCACTTCCTTTGAGCCCTGGGTAAGAATAGTTAGCCCTGGCGTGAATCACAGGCTGTGTAAAAGGCACAGCTGCACTCTGTTCTAGCTGCTTGGCTAATGCTTGTTAATCTTGACCTGCTCTTCGAGGTCTCTCTCCTTTTGATCAGTACTTTATTCTCCTGATCAGGGCTTTAGTGTTTAATACATACGTGGAGGTTAAATAAATGCCTTCTTCCCACAGCTTGCTTGGCCACACGTGGTCTTTGTGATTAAGCACCATGCAAGCATAACTCCTGATTACCCACCCTTCTGTACATGAAGAGAAGTAACCCTCCATGCAGCAAATGCTCTGCCAGTGCTGTGAGAAAATGCATCTATATAAATTGCATTAGTTCGTTACTGATCTTGAATATAAGAATGTGTGTTGTTTTCCACTGGGCCACTGTATCCTGAGGAAATCAATGAAGTTAATGCTTGCAAATTAAGGTCAGAACGACTGCAGCCCCCAAAAAACTATTCTAGCTAATGTTAAAGTACATGAGAAATGCTGATCACAGGGGACCTTAGGCAGTACATTAATATACTTTAACAAAATGACCCTAAAGAACTATTAAATCTGTGTTTGGCTGCTAATATAAGCTACTTTTTTTTTGTTTTGTTTAATTAGACAATGATTGTAATCCATACTTCTGTTAAGACAATTGCACTTATGAACCTAATGTGATCGAAAGATCAATCAGTCATTAGTTAATTAAGTCAGATGTAATTAACACTTACAAAAACATTTTAATTGCCTGGATATCCTTTAAGCTGGCCTTCGCATTAGATAATGGAAGGATTGCAGCCATGCTTTTTATGCTGCTTGCTTCTGTTTGTAACATCTTTATAATACATAATGTTTCAGTAAGCCAGTATTTCAGGATCAGTCAAACTCTCGTTATGGATCATCTGAGAGAGACATCTTAAAATATACAATCTATGCTGTTAACACATGATAGCATAGCACATGAAGGCAATTACATTTTTGGCAATTTCGCTGGTATCAGAAAGAAGCTGCTGAATCACAGCGGCTCAGTAAAGGTAAAGGTACCCCTGACCATTAGGTCCAGTCGCGGACGATTCTGGAGTTGCGGTGCTCATCTTGCTTTATTGGCCGAGGGAGCCGGTATATAGCTTCAGGTCATGTGGCCAACATGACTAAGCCGCTTCTGCTGAATCAGAGCAGCGCATGGAAATGTCGTTTACCTTCCCACTGGAGCGGTACCTATTTATCTACTTGCACTTTGATGTGCTTTTCAACTGCTAGGTTGGCAGGAGCTGGGACCGAGCAACGGGAGCTCACCCCGTCGCAGGGATTTGAACCTCCGACCTTCTGATCGGCAAGTCCTAGGCTCTGTAGTTTAACCGACAGCGCCACCCGCGTCCCCAGCGGCTCAGTACTTAACAATATTTAAACAAGTGGCCTGACTCACATATAAGACAAAAGCCATCACTTAGTGTTATGTACCTAGGCCAGGCCTCAGATTCATGTACTCCCCCATCCTGTCTTTTCCCCTCTTGTGGCTTTAAGGAGGAGATCATAAGCTCCTTCAGCTGTTTTCAACTAACTGGTTATGGCTGAATGAGAACTGTGGTCAGGATTAATTACGATTTAGGGAAACAAACCAGAATCATTAACCATGATTTCAAGTTGACTGGTTTCCCTTAGTCATAGCTGAGGACAGTTTGTACGTAACAAGTAACCATGGTTAGTTGGAAATGGAAGCTTCCCAACTCCTCCCTATGGTTGCACCAAAAGAGAAGAGAGTGCACGAGCCCGAGGATTGAGACTCATTCACATTTTATTTATTAATTTCATACTCACCCTTCACCCTAAGGTCCCAGACACTAAAACACAATATCAAAAACAGTTTAAGACAACTTACTACGACAGAAATAAGCTGGGCCGTGACAATATTCGCCTCAAGGTCAAAAGCCAGGGTAAAGAGGTGTGTCATCAGCATTTGCTGGAACATGTATAATGAAGGTGAACCCTCTGTGCGGAGGGAGTTCTATAACTTTGGAGCTGCCACAGAAAATGCCCTCTCAGGCCACCACCCTCTGAACTGAGTGCGGAGGAACTACCAAGAGGGTGCAAACCAGAACTAAAGGAATAAGAGCTTTTTTTTAAATGTAACACTAAACTATGATTTTGTATTATGTGAATGAAACTCGGGCTTTCACTCTCTTCTTCTCTCCTCCTCCTGCTGGAACATGACCATGAAAATGAGATTGGAAGTGTTTGCTTCCATTTTAATACTATCCAGAGTTTCAAGAAGCTCTGGTTAGTTTTAACTATGGTTAGTTCAAACCACCCAATATCAAGCTATGACTTATGAACCTGGGTTGTTCCCTGGGTTTAAACCTGATAGAGAATGCTGGTTAGTTTAAAAGTGGAAAGAGATGTTTCTTACTTCCTTCTTGTGGCTGTGCAAGAGGAGGAATGGGGAGAGGAGAGTGTGCATGCCTCAGACTTGTTAAAGTCATGCTTAACCCTATTTAAACATTATGTCCAAATCAGTTCACAGTTTAATTACTTTTTTATCATCTTTCCACTTATTCCCTCAGGGAGGAAAGCTTAGCTTAGGCAAGCTAAACCATTGTTCACTATACATTTTAAATCTTAATAGGGTTAAGGAAACACACCCTGGTTAACACTAATATGGTTATATCTGCACTAGGCCAGGAACCCTTGCAGAAGTCTTAGCATTGACAACTAGACAAAGATCGTGTCCCTATAATAAACTCAATGTGTGATGTGGCCATCACACTATTAGATATTGCAATTTTTCACATTCTCTTTGTCAGAAAAAAAAGAATATAGTAACATATATTGCAGCTATGAAAAGTCTGGTTGGTAACCAAATACGACATATATTTAATTAAAATATATTGCCTTTTCCATTTACAAAGTGCATGCAGGATTAATAAAGGTACCTGGCTTCATTTTCATGTTGTAAAAGGAGTTTGCAATTAATGCTTGCAATAAATAATACCTTTACTCTGAGAATGCTATGTGATTTCATTTGTTCAAGTCTTCAAGCCCACGGACAACTGAATCTCAAACTGAATTAATGGTCTGTCTGTTGTTACTCTTGTTTAATCATTTGCTTTCATGCTGATATTAAAAACAGTTTCTCCAGCCTGCCACCTTCAGTTTCAAAGTTTTGCTTGGCTGGATCTGGGATTATTTGAATAACAAGGCATGAACAGAATTATATAAATATGTTTGCATATGAGAACCTTATTTTTAACACATCTTGACACAATGTGAAAGTTTAAGCCAACTACAATATTCACCTCTCTGGTCATTTGAGATCCCACCTCTACCAACACAATGGAAGAAATTTAGCAACATTACCTTGAATGGCTCATAGATTCGCAATAGCTTGTTTTACCAGCAAAGCAGGTTAATAAAAAAAAAGTTGTTTCACTATTGCAAGAATAGCCCTTTGTGTCCTCTCTATATTTTTACAGGGAGTATGAATCAGGTTGTTGAGGTCATGGTTATGTGCCTGAAGTGTCAAGTCTCATTGTGGGGCCTCCAAATTGAATGGAGACCTCTTTGGATTGAATGGATACTTCTGAGATAATCTTGATTTACACACGTGTGCATCATAGCCATAGATGATGGTATGCTCTTATTCAGGTGTAGTTTTATGCAGAAAAACCCTGTGTTTGTGCTGTGTGTTGAGGCTAATATTTTACTCTTAAAATATCATTCCAAAGCCAGTTTAAAGGCTTCCTTCTCCTTGAGCTGAATAAATGTTAATCCCTCTCTATATAAGCTGTTTAACTTAAGAAGCCCATTCATTAACCACTCGTTGGTAATTAATTCAAAGCTGAATTTGTCTTTATGAGCTGGGGTTTTATTTTGAGTTTACAGAGGTTTGTCCTGAGTGCTAAGAGAGCACAGATGTCTTAAGAAAACAAAAATAGATCAAATCTGAAAATGTTTTTGCCATGCACATTCTCAGGCGCTCTGTGCAGGCTTGAGGTTGCCTGCCAAATGTGATTTCAGAAGAGGCCTGGAAGAAATGTCAAATTCTGTTCTGTCTTTTGTTCATTTCTTCCTTCAAGGGAAGTTTGGGTGCTTTTGTATGGGAAGGGAAAGTTTTATAAATGAAACAGAAAATTGGCTCCATTTGCACAAATTGACCATTATCCAAATGGGATCTTCTTGTTGAAGCCAGATTTTGAAAACATTCTCATAACTGAGTTGCTCCTTGAGCCTCATATCTCAATATCATAAGATCATTTAAATAACAATAAAAAGCTTGTATATTTAACCTTGACATAGTACAATCAACTCAAGGCCAGCTTTTTAAAAGAGTGTCCTTTGCCTGCTACATATATGAACAGGAGGGGGAAAGTTGCTTCTGAGAGCACACTCTAAACAGTTCCAAAGCCATTGACAAGCCCCTCTGTGCTACATCTGGCACATTAACAGATGTTGTTTCAAACAAGTCAAGAATCCACAATAGATCAGTTAACATAGATGCCAGATGATTGCCATTTTTTCTTGTCTGTTGGGTTCAGGATGATGAAATCCATTGTGTCTGAGAGACTGAATTAGCTGTGACTCTACAGGAAATAGGGTTGTAGTGGACTGTTCAGTGTGTAGTAGTGGCAGCAAAAAAAAGCTTAACAGTGTTGGGAGTTTCTGGTGGTGGGGGGTGGGATTAAAAATAGAAATGGCAAGTGCCGAAATGACTCTGATAAATACACAGAGCTATCTCATTTTAAATACTGCACACAGGTGTGGCCACCTCACCTCAAAAAGGATACTGTAGAGCTGTAAAAGGTTCAGAAAACTGCAGCTAAAAGAATCCAGAGGCTGAGTCTGCCTTCTTATGGCAAATTTCAAGATTTATTTTGTAGTTTAGAAACAAAGTCTCTGGGGAGGGAATTATGATAGAGGTTTTTTTTTTCCAATTAGTGGGCTCAGGAGTACTGAGCCGACCAATTAAATGGTTTTGGCCATAGTTTCAAAATAGACAAAAGGGAATTAATAATTCATAAAATGCATACTAAACTTCTAGAATTCCCCATCACCAGATATGGTGATGACTATTAACTACGTAACTTGGGAAGGAGATTTGAAATCCATAGACATTTGCTACTGGGAACAACTGAACTTCTGGATATACCTTTTAATGCTGATATTCAGGACATACAATTAAAGAGATGAAAGGTACATTGGACATCATCTAGTCCATACCCTGCTCATTGTAGGATCCGCAATTTAGGACACAACTGCAGCAAGGGAGCAAGGGAGGCCACTGTCTCAGCACCAAGGAGAGTTCTGGGCGAGAAACTATTTGAGCCTTTGCCTCCTGTCCACCTCTCCTACACTCCACTCCTCTTTGTGGGAGTACAAACCACTCTTAAAGGGCCAACCACCCAACTTGAATCTTTGTTAAATACTCAAAAATAAAATTGAAAAATAAACAAATAAAAATCCTTATTATAAAGTTCCTAAGCACAAACCACTTAAAAAGCAGATTAACTGGGTGTACAACCTTTGTCAGGGAAGTTTTTAACGTGTGATATTTTACTGTATTTTTGGTTTCTATGGAAGCCGCCCAGAGTGGCTGGGGAGGCCCAGCCAGATGGGCGGGGTATAAATAATAAATTATTATTATTATTATTATTATTATTATTATTATTATTATTATTATTATTATTGTTGTTGTTGTTTTGTTGTTGTTGTTGTTGTTGTCTGAGACTACTAATAAAAATTCAAGTACCCCCAAGTGATTATTATATTAGGAACTCTTTAGTGTAGCCTGGAAAGCTTCAATCTTCACCAGTCTGCTGAGATTCAGTGCTTGCAAAGTTGCTGTAACTCTGCCCAGAGAAGATTGATTTCAAACCATTCCAGCTAAGGAAAATGGATCACCTAATGTCATTTCGATGTCAGGTAACTGGCATGTGATTGACAGGTGGGCAATCCTGTACACTCATCAACGTTGGCACCTGGTGAGGGAATTAAGGCTCTGGCCTGCAAATCTCCACTCCTGATATATAGCAACCCACTCCTTCTGAGCAGGGTACTTAAAAGGCAAGTAGTTCATTGATATTGCTGAATGTTAGGTAGAAGTTTCATATGAATGTCCAGAAAGTATGTAAGGCAAGCAGACTTAGTTGCTGTGGAAGTGAATCTGCAAATCTAAGCTTTCTTCCCCTGGGGAGGTTCCCCAGCTGGTACCTCCCACTGCTCCTCTGCATCCATGACATTCTGGATCTGAGGATATTGTGTCAGATGCAAATATTATTTTTGGTCGTTAGCCAGCCTACAGTACAGCTACAACCTCACTGTCTTCTCTTCAGGTGCCATGTTGGAGCAGGTCTAATGCCGGCCTAACTATTCTGAGGGCAAAGCTACTAGCTAAGGATATGGCCCTGCAATAGGACCGTGATTTCACAAGAAAGAAAGAAAGAAAGAAAGAGAAGTGATAGGCAGAGTTGCTTATTATTAGACAGACAAAGTGAAGGTTATGCCTCAGGTTTGAAGTGTTGTGAAATGGCAGGAAATTGTTAGTTATTTAATTTATTATTGCTGTATTTTTAGTTCTGGAGGGGAGGCATTTGTGATAATTTTCTGCCTCAGGTGCCAAAATAACTTGACTGGACTTGGGTCCTGTGCTTTGCCCAGGTGATTAAGTGGCACAAAACCATTCATGGTTGAGGTGACCCCGATCCTGTGGTTCCTGCTTTCAGATATTACTATAGCAGTATAGAATATTATTACCAGTGATAAGTGGCTTCGCATTGCTAGTGACATGTATAAACAGCTTTGGGGTTGAATGTTTGTTTGGGTAAAGCGATTGGAGATCAAGATGTAGCATTCCACAGAGGGAATAAATCTTGTTCAGCCATTGCCCAGCCATTGATTCTTTTGCAGACATTCCCTTTTATATACGTATTCTTGGCTGGTAAGCAGCCATGCACATTTCAGGACCCTCTGTATAAAACATTCAGACTTGAGCCAAAGTTTCCCAGTGTCTCTGCATTTTAGATTGTGACTACAAAATTCATGTAAATATTTTTATGTGGAAGCGATGTGATTCAGGTTTGTTGATGTCACTGGTCAGTTCCTGTAGATTTCAACAGACCTTGGATCAGGCCAGGCTATCTTGCTGAAGATTAAGAATGCTGTTTGTTTTGCATGCATCGCTGATGTTTCACACCATTCCGCCCTTGACTTTACAAGGCAGAGGGCTGATAGAAACGTGCAGTGTGCCAGTCCCACCTGTTTTATCACGTTCTAACTCTCCAAGCAATAAGTTTCAGTAAAACAGTTTCCAGGCAGCAAAATGCGGGGAAAGGTCATTCGTTGCTCCTGCTTTGTAACTCAGGTGTTTTATCATTTTTACTGAACACATGTTCCTCATTAGAGATCATGTGTTCCCAATGCAAACATGGCTAGAGGGTTTCCAACAAAGCAGTTGTGCTGAATTGGCTCAACGTTAAATAGTCATGGCTTGCTCCTTTGTAAGAATCACACACACACTCTCTCTCTCTCCACATGGATTAATTTAGCTTTCAAGAATATATTGCACTACATCTCTCAAGGACTGTAGATAAAGCAGCTGCCTTCAGTTGGCCCCTGTCTTTCGTACCTAGCTATGTACTCTCCTTTGGGAATGGAAGGGCCCACTTACAATAAAAGGGGTGGGGTAGGGAAAGGGATAGCATTTTCCTGGCAGTGATGACACGGTTCCCTACCTACTGCCTTCAGGCTATGGCCAGAAGCTGTGAGTTGTTGTTGTTGTTGATTAGTCCAACAGCTTGAACCCGAGCTCTCCATCTACAGTTCATAACAACTGGTATTTAGAGACAGACTGCCTCCAACAATGGAGGGACCACAGGTTCCCCACCTATTGCCTACCTCCAAAGCCCACCTTCACTGGAAAGAAAGGATTTATTAAATTGACGTAACTGTCCAATTGGCACATGAACATGGTCAAAGGTTGTACTTGTTATACTTTTTTGCATCCTTCTGTGTGTGTCTCCTTGTTGAGAGCCTGCATGCAATAATTGCATTAGCCCAAATGAAATTGTTTAGACAAATATTCCTTCAGAGCACACAGAGCAGCCTCTTGAGGACGGTGCATTGTAAGGCTTCCAATTATTCAGTATCATCATCGCTGCTATAGGGGGTCTGCTTTCTGTCTGATCCCTTTCTTTCTTCAACTTTTTCTTTGAAGATTGAACTGTATGATAGTTGACATACAGCCCATATATTGTATCCTCCCTCTGTTGTAGGTGATTGTTGCTAGAAGGAATGTTTTTTATACTGCAGATTGCCTGCTTTATTTTTCTAATATATAAATGTACCTGATCAAAGGGAATCAAGTCACAATCTGCCTTTCTGGAGAGATCTTATATTTACCAGTAACTAGATCTTACTGTAGAAACACTCCCTAAAATGTTTACAATTATTTTTTTTCCACAGATTATTGCATCCTAAGAAAGTGACAGAAGCCTTTTTTTGGATCTACATGTGTTAGGGAATGTTGGCATACTAAATTAGGCAGCTTCCAGTGTAAGCCGGCAGCGGCTGTCTGTCAAGCTACCAGTTTAAAACCATTGCCAAGCATAAGTGAATTTAAGTAGATGGGTATACAAGAGTGGTTTCATTTTCTCCTGCCTTTTTTCTTTTTACCTTATATGCTTGCTGCCTCCAAGGAGCCTCCAAGGTGTCAGGAAGCTGCGCCAAGCTAGAAACCCATGAAAACCAGCTGTTCAGAAAGAAAGGGTGGTGGTGCCATTTCTCATGCAGAAGCTTGGAGTGGAAGGATTTGAAACGAAACTAGAATGATGCTAACCAAATGCCTCTCACTTAGCCCTCTGCATCCTTTTAGTGTTGTTGTTATTATTATTATTTTTAAAATGTGGTGATGCTTTGCTTAGCTGGTGCTCTGGATTTTCTTGGAAGACTGTATGGTTCCCACTTCCCTGAAGATCCTCCACCCTTCCCTTCCTTTCATTCTATGAACTTCAGATGGACTTGCTTTTAGCATGGTTAACATCAACTTCCTGTTTTGTTTAACTTTCATCACTGTCACTAGCCAGCCAGGGAATGCACTTCAGTGCCAATGATTTTAATAGGCTTCCCAGGAAAGAGCAGAGAACGCACACAAAGTGGTTCTGGTACATAGACGAATCGTGCTTAAATCTTGCCTGTGGTAAGAAGGTGTGAATAGTGTGATAGGGAAAGTAACAGATATGTAAGAGATAGTTACATACATACATACATAATGCCTGCATTAGGATTGTTTCTGAAATCTTCATTATTGCTTGGTTCCACAACTTATACGTTTTCACTAACATAAAAGTTTGCCTGCTCTTGGAGACTAGAGAATAGTCATTCCAGGCACAGCAAACTGATCGGCATAAGTTTAGTGGAACTGGTAAATCTGGCAACCTGATAAATGAAGGAATAAGACACCAGGAACTCTCAGAACTCATCCTTTGCTTTCTGTGTTCTTTCCCTTTTTCTTTTCTTGAACATATTATACAGTGGCAGAAAATGTTCACAAAAAGGGGATTATCAGAATGTCTATCCCAGATGGTGAATGAGTGGGTCTTGAATTATTGAAACAATGTGTAATTACTGTATGAAGAAATGCAACTTGACTGTCAGTTTTTAATTTCGTCTTAAATCACAAAGAAACAAGTTGAAGCATAGGTGCCACAAGTGACACATGTAGTGATGGTTTGTGACATGCCTGGACAGGTGAAGAATTTAATACCTCACTTGCCTCTCTGATTCTGCACTGGAACCTGCACCCAGTTCAGGAGGTTAAAGGCCATACCAAAGCATGGTTCCTGTGGTGTGCACTTGAGTGGCACTCACCTTAATTAGTGACATGTAAAAAATGCTGGCTATCTTAGACCCCAGCACAGGAAGATGAATGAAGCAATGCCTCCTGGGACAGTAAATTTCCAAGATACATAGGTTTAGGAAGATAAATATTCCCCCCCAAAATCCCCTATACTGTGCCTCTAGAACCAATGGAGGCACTTGGAATCTAAACCCAAGATGCATGATTTGAGTTAAAAATGTGTTGGAACAATCTGGAAATGCAAAAGCCTGTGAATAACTACATTCTTATTTGCCCCTTAGTTTGGGGAGGTGCGAATCAGAATTGACAAAGGCTTAATTGCTCAAGCATCCCTAGATTGGTTTAGTTTTCTTTTTGGCAGTCATGCTGAAAAAGTTCAGGACCATTTTTGTGATTCTTATCTAAGAGGTTTCTTCCTTCCCTTCCCTCCAGTTTGTTTATATATTGAATACACACACAACCAAACCCTGCTTACAGTTGTATGGGCTGAAAGCCAATGATAGAAGACAAGCTCTTCCCAGAAAGGAGGGTGTGTGTGTGTGGTGTGTGCCCACCAAAATATATCCACCTATGTTTTCCTAATGTAGATAAGCGATGCCCCAAAGGGACTGCTGTTTTCTAGTAAACTACACAAGCAGCACTCTCACTGTCCCTATTAAACTCCTAGTGACCACAATATTATAAAAATATTATTCCGGACAGAAATACACCAGCAGGGACAGTTGCTGCAAAAGGGGAAACTAATACAAAAAAGTTATATAAATCTTACAGTCTTACATAAATATTTTAAAAGACTTGGCTGAAAGCAGCATTGGGAACATGACAATAATGGTATTTTTAAAAATAAAATAAAATTGTTGCTAGGAGCAGATGGGTTTTTTTTATTTTTATAACCATATACAGTATTTTTGTCATAACAAAAAAGTAGCAAATTACCACTTCTTCAAAACCCGTAAGGAAGTGGGATAGGAGAGAAAGTTTCTCTGGACCCAAACTTTCCAGGAACGTGGCTTTAGGGGTTATATTAAATTATGCACATTGGTGAGCTCCCTGAGGCGTTACTTTGAGACTGAAGGGGTATTTCCCTAGAATGGACCTTGTTGCTCTTTGGTTTCAGGGAGTCAAGGGCCTTTTCAGTAGTGGCACCCGCCCTGTGGAACACCCTCCCATCAGATGTCAAAGAAATAAACAACCACCTGACATTTAGAAGACATCTGAAGGCAGTCCTCTTTAGCGAAGTTTTTAATGACTGATGTCTTAATGTATTTTTAATCTCTTGTTGGGATATAAGTAATAAATTATCATCATCATCATCATCATCAAGGCAAGAGTTCATCCACATGGACCTGCCTCATCCATATGGGACTGCTTGACTTGGGGGCAGGGTGACTCCAACACTCCTTTGCACTCCTTTGATGTATGGCCTGTGTAGAGGAAACTAGAATGGATTAGATAGCTGCCACAGAGCCAGAGTGGGGTCATCTAAAAAGGGTTTCTAGGAGGCAGTGGTTGCATTAGCATGTCCCCAGTAAGCCAGGGTGCTGGATTTGTATGGCTTACTGGAAAAACATAGGGTACTCATGCACACATTTAAATCACTCCCATGTTGCTTCTACCATGCAATGAGTGAAAGAAGCAAATCAGAAAGTTGTAATCAAGCTTAGTTTATGTGCCATCCCAAATCCTGGAGCAAAGCTAGTTGATCCTAAATGAGCCAGGGTTCCTAACCCAACAACAAACCATGGTAAAGTTGGCCAGCTATCCTGCTTAGTTTAGAAGAAACAAACCCAACTTTGGTTTGGACACCATTAGGATAAACAAATTAAAGTTAGAAATTCAAATTCTGATCCACGGAACTCTGCATTTTTGGCATATACTAGAGGAAGAATTTGGTACCAAATCCAGGTTAAATCCTTTCTTATACAGTGGACACCTCCCTTTCTATAACATTGTCATGTGGGTTAGGAGTGAGCAAGTAGGCCATCCACACCTATCATGCACAGTGGAGACTGGGCCATTGGGGCAAAGGATGCCCTGCCCCACCAATCTCAGTCTGCCAAGGGACAGCCCCACTTCCAGTCAGGGGTGGCTCTTCCTGTTGTTGACTGTGGCTCCACCTACAGTTTGTCTCCCTGCTTTCCACCCCACCAGTCCAATTGGGCACCAGCCACCATTGGTCATGTGTGAGAGGGAAATCTTGCCCACCCCTAGGATCTCTCAAAAACTGTTAGGCTACAGCAGTGATTTAAGACATTTCCCCCAAATTACAGTGTACTTGCTAGCCTTTCTGTACTGACTGCTGCTCTAATATGTTTTAATTAAAGCTGGATAACCATAAAGCTTCCATCTGCATCTCATTTTAGGGAGAACATTATTACAGGATGATGCAGAAATATAATCAATAATGTTGCCCTGTGGGAAGTACAGAACCCAAGTAGTTTTGAAGCCGCTGGAATAATTTAACTTTCAGGTCAGTTCTTACAAAGTTATGAAACTAACTATACTGGCTATTCCTCATAAAGCTCTATGGCTGAATTTTGGAAGGAGCTTCTGGCAGAAACCAGGATGGATCTGTATATTGAGCTGGTGTAAATCACTGGTGATGCTGATTTTTTACAGTAGCAGAAGTTCCAATAAGCTGCTATTCCTTTCTAGGGGACCAAGAGGAGGTAGGCATTAACAGAAGTTGTGAGATCTTTGCACTCTGTATTGCAAACTGTGTCGACATTAAAGAGACCCAAAGTGTGTTCTCAGTTGTTTTCTGCATATTTAATGCATTTATATCCCGCCCTTATCCTAAAGAGCTCAAGGTTCCCCTGTTTTAGCCTCACAACAAACCTATGAGGAAGATTAAGCTGAGAGGTAGTAAATAGCTTCATGGTTCAGTGGAGATTTGAGTCTCCTGAATCTTAGTCCAACACTAACCACTACACCACACTGAATCTC
Organism: Podarcis filfolensis; assembly: GCF_964270895.1. Classification (NCBI taxonomy): domain Eukaryota; kingdom Metazoa; phylum Chordata; class Lepidosauria; order Squamata; family Lacertidae; genus Podarcis; species Podarcis filfolensis. The sequence goes on from NC_139608.1 coordinate 55,297,761, forward strand.
CACCACAGTGGTACCTCAGGTTACATACGCTTCAGGTTACATATGCTTCAGGTTACAGACTCCGCCAACCCAGAAATAGTTCAGGTTAAGAACTTTGCTTCAGGATAAGAACAGAAATCGTACTCCGGCGGCGCGGCGGCAGCAGGAGGCCCCATTAGCTAAAGTGGTTCAGAACAGTTTCAGGTTAAGTACGGACCTCCAGAACGAATTAAGTACTTAACCTGAGGTACCACTGTACAGTGAAGCAGTCTTACATAACATTACAACCAAGCCTTATCAAAGGATCTTAAAATGGCTAATGGTTTGTCTTTTTATGCTTCCTTTATGCCACGTGAACTGGGGACTTGTGCATGTTTGCCGTGGTTGGATCCACGAGTCCTCAATCCTTGGTCCCGTCCCCGTCCCCCAGAATCCATCCATCCTTCCTTCCTTCCTCTTTTGTGAGATGCCTTTTCAATCATTCCAATGCCAAAATACTGTCTTCCCCTTCTCCTACCACTGCTACTGATTATTGTCAACAGTTACAGACTTCAGTTTATTTGAGACTTGTCTTTCTCCTACCAAACTGCCACTGCAGTGTCAGATCCTTAGTTCCAGAAGTTTATATACATACCTAACTGCTTAAATCAGAGGTAGTCAACCTTTTTATACCTACCGCCCACTAATGCATCTTTCTTGATGGTAAAATTTCCTTACCGCCCACTAGTCCTTGATGGAAGGAGGATTCAGCTTGTGCTGTAGAACCCCCTACCGCCCACCTAGAATCCTGAAACGTCCACTAGTTGGTGGTAGGGACCAGGTTGACAACCCCTGGCTTAAACAGTTTTTAGGCCCACTGTTTGAGAACTTGGGTGCACTATGGCAATGACTGTTATTTTTTTGTGTCCACCAGGAAGAAAATACCCATACTTTTTACCAATGTGAATGGTGTTACTCCTTGGATAGTAGGTTTTAAAAAACTTCAGTTATTAGTTCTGTATTAAATATTTTCTCTTGGGTTTGGGGTCCTTCTTCTTTTCTTAGAAAGCTCCTAACACGGTAGTTAATTGCGACCTTTGTGTTGCAGTGCCTCTTTACTGCTTTCTCCTGTGCTCTGTTGCCCTCTTCTCCTTTGCTGCAAGGGCTGTTCCACCCCTCAGCTGACCTCTGTGTGAAGCAGCTCAGTCAACAAAAGAATCATACAATAGTTGGCTGCAGACCCATCAGATTTTGTTCCTTTCATAGGCAAGAATAATATTCCTCCAAACTGCACATTTTGCAAATACATTTTTCTTTACCTGAGTTTAAGTATAATTTCTGTGTCCCCTCTCCTTAGTTGAATCGAACAGGGCACACCTTGTGCAGAAAGTTATTGTTCTGATGGGAATACTATTTGACTGGGCGAGTGAGATGGTTTAGGATTAGGTAATGTAATAGAAGCAGTGGAGGGGGGATGCAGACCAACTATTTGGTGAAGCAACAGTTCTTAGATTATTTTTAGCCTACTGATGAATGGGTTTCTGAATGGTTTCGGTGCTAAATATATATTTAAGTATACTTTCCTGGTATATTTTGCAGAAGGTGCTTTGCTGACACAAAGAAATCTGGGCAGTAAGTTAATTTCTGAAATGGGGAGATGCACTAGTACACAGAGAGGATGTGGCTTTCAGCTTTGGCAAAAACATATGCCTATGAATTCTTGTTGTCTGCTTTCTTTCTATCTGAAATCTGGGCAAGGCTGTGTTGTCTTTCTCTGAGAAAGATCGACTTAATATGTATTAAGCTTTGCCATAGTAGCAGAGGAAGGGAGAGTACAAAGGTTACGGAAAACAAAACATTAATTTTCTTGACCAGCTGTGTTACAAGCAAAGTGCAGCTTATTTATAACCATGGCGTACTGTTCATTAATCAAGTCTTTTCTCCACCAATGCCTTTAATGAGAACTATTAAATGTTTTCATGTTGTATTCATCATTGCCGTCTGATTTAAAAAACAAAACACAGCAGTCTCCCTTTTTTAGGACCTGTGCTTTTCAACTGCAGGTTTTAAAAACAAAACAAAACAGAGGGATAGGGAAGAAAAACATTATTAGGTATGCTTAAAATCTTTTGCAGGATTTTGTGTAATAGGAAAGGGGACTTGTAAATCACTCTTGCATGCTTTCTTCACGTTCCCATAAACCTGGCCCTGGATTGGTCAAACTTGGAAACTCTCAAGCCTCATTTAAGGACATGTAAAATAATCAAGAAATAATGAAGCAAAATAGAAAACAATTGATAAGCAGGTGGCTGGCTGACAATGCTTATATGCAGTCCATTTTGAGACTCTTAAAAAATTGTATGATCACAAAATGGTGTCCTAGTTATAGTATCCAAAAGGCAGTAAGCCAGATTCATGTAAGATAAGGGTCTCGACACAATTTTTTTGTCTGTTAAACACCTACATCCCTACTCTTTCATCTAGCTAACTCTCCAAGTAACCTGGCTGTCTCTGTGTACACACACACACACACACACACACAATTTCACACTCAGTAGTTCAGAATACACACAGTTCTGTGTCCTACTGAGATTGAAATCTACCTAGCATATGCTCCACAAGCTACATCAGCTACTTGGAAGCAGTCCATGCATTCAGGAGAACAGCCCATTCCCAGATGAAGAATATAATGGTTTGTCCAGTCTGCACATTCTATACGACAACTTTTAACAGGCAAGAATCGTTTAGTAATGGAATAGCTTTAGTGAGTCCACAGTCATGTGGCTCTCTGCCTGATTTCCAAATAAGAAAATGTTACAGTCAGTTGCTGTGCAGATCCCTATAAGTAATATGCCTTTGTCAAGTGCACATTGAGACATTGAAATCTGGAGGCCAGTTAATTTATGTGAGAAGGATTTATAAGAAGCAATTGTGAAGTCAGAGTGTGTGTGTGTGTAATATTACCCCAAGGCTTGCCTCGTCTATAACTGCTAATCAGAGAGACTGGATTCAATTGATAATTCTGTCTTTCTCTGTCAAGGTTGCTTAATAACAGAATTGTTTATTTATCCTGCATCTAAAGAAACAACTGAATTCCTGCTGATTCCCATTATTTTCTTCTTTTTATAGGGACTGTGTCATTATTTCATTCCACTTCAACATTTTTAAATGTTCTAATCCATACTTAGGCCAGATCCTGGCCTCTGTTTAGTCTGGCTTCATTACAGCCCCACTGCACTGACGTCCCCAGGGTTACTACACATTTACACCCTTCATATCTGTGTTCAAAGTATTGCTTCCCAGCAGCTTTCTCGGGTTTGCAAGTCTCCTTGCACGTTCTAACTCTTTTTGACCTACTCGGCTGTTCTGAATGAGTTCATTATTCTCATTCTTTCAGTTCTGCGCTTTGCCAATGGTTACTTTACAATATCAGCAGTCTGAGGTTGTCTGGAAGTCAGCTCAAATTGTTTGATTTCATGTTCCAAGGCCAAGTGTTTTCAATGAAGATTTCATTTTAATAATGGAAAATAAGGGCAATAGTCAATAGAAGTCAATGAAAGAAGTAAAGAATTTGACCCTGCAGAAGCCATTTAACCCTCTGAAGAGAGATGCTTTGAATAAAGCTTTTGGAGAGAGACACTTTTATGAACACTTAATCTTTCCCCTCTTGCGGGTTATCTGTAAGGCTACAGTTTCCTATCTACTCAAAATGTCTCCCCCCCCCCCCACGCCGCTCGGTTAGCTTGAGTAGTTTGGTTGATTGTCTTGGTCAAGCTGAACAATTAATGCCACCAAGCCTGAACTTTGTCACATGTGAAGGCCCACCTTGTTTTGATGTCTGTCTGGAACTGCCAAGGTAGAGAAGGGTTTTCAGTAACTATCTGGTAGGCCAACATTTGTTATTTTTACCTGCAAGGAGTAGGACAGAAGACTATAACTTGTGACACAGGTAGCAGGGGTTTGTGGCACACCTTGACAGAAGCAAAGTGCTCCATGGGTCTGTTTATCATAGTCAGGTATATTCTCCTTTCCAGCTTTACGCTACAGACTGGTCCTCCATTCAAGTATGGTGTGCAAGTATGTGCACTGTAGCACACACACTAACAGTGCATTTCTAAGCATATTTTTTCAGAAGTAAGGCCCATTGTGCTCAAGGGGGCGGTTGCTCTGGTTGCATAGGAGCCCAGCCTAATTTAGTGTGTTGCGCACTTGCCAAAATGTTTCCACCTTTGCATTAGGCAAAATAATGCACTTGAGTACACTACTGGGGGGGGGGGATGGAATGAATAAACTGTTCCCTGATTCAACATTGCCTTGATTTGTCAGAAACAGACTTAATTTCCCCCTACCTGTTCTCCCCCTACCTTGTGGCAACATCATGATGGGTCTTACTGTAGTTTGACAATGACGTACATAAGCCCATTTAGTTTTCAAGAAGATAATGCTGTGGTGGGAGAGAGCAGACCCAAGGAGTTTCTAAGGCTCAGGCAGGTATCACCCTGTGCATTAAGCAACAGGAAGATGTGAACATGTGTTTGTCATGTTTCAGACAAACATGAGCTGTTGATGGAAAAGCAGAAGCTAGTATGTTTGTAGGCCAAATTCCAGAACTATTCACCACTAAAGGCTACTATCAACCTTACTAGCTGTTATTGTATACAACAGTAGATGCTAAACAGGGCTGAGGGGAGCCTGTAATGTTATATTTGTGTCTAGCCACCCCTGACTTTCATTTTCCTTCCAAACCTGACCTTAGTTCAAAGTGGCCTTGAGGGTTCCTGTGCCACAAAAGTTCAGGATCTGTCAGTATTTCCACTGAAACCCCTCATTTTCAGGTTAGCGATTTAACCAAACAATGTGGTCTGGACAGAAATGCAAATGTTGGAAGGCCAGCTGCAGATTTCACAAGGTTTCTCTTTTCACAATCAATGCCTTATACACTTTCCCTTTATTATTGTGTGATACACACACACACAAAATGAGCGATTTCAGGCATTCTCAGAGGTGCTGAATTGAGAGATCTAAACATAAGTGTTTGGATTATTAAAAAAGAAGAATTCCATGTTTGTTTTACAAGTGGGCCACACATCAAAATTGCATAGCACACCAGTACATCTGTTTTGAAGTTGAAGAGAGAGGTTTACTACTGTTGTTAATAAACAAAGGACATACAAGGGATGTTTCTTGTGTGAGTCAGAAATCCAGTATCACACTATTGACTGTTGACTTACACTATTGGTATAATATGCTAGTATGGTGCTATAAGTACAGACTTAGAAAATATCCATTTGTTGAATTTCTGCCTGTCAGATAGCAAATTGTTTATTATCCAGACACACCCACACCCACAACCTGCCAAAAGGTCAAAAGAAATCATTGACAAATGCTGGGTGGGGGGGTGGGGGGAGGGGAACATGTACCAAAGCTAGACCAAGTACCGTTTGGGCCATTCTGCTTCCTATTTACTTTCCATCAGTATTGTGTTGGACCAATAAGCTGGAATTGTATTTGCAAACAGACTGATTAACTGCAAGGATAAACACTGTATATTAAGGCAGAGTCAGCAAAGATTTTGGAAAGGGAAGCCATGCCTTGCAAATCTCACCGAAGGATGTCACAAGCATGTGGATAATGGAGATAGAGTTGATACAGTCTTTGACAAGGGCCCTCATCAAAGACTCTCTAAAAATGAGAAATTGCCCTGGCATCAAAGGAAATGCCCTTTAGTGGATTAGCAGCTGGTTAAGAGATTAGGCAACAGATGGTAAGCATAAATGGGCAGTCTGTACAGTGGAAATAACTAAATAGTGGGATTCTCTAAGGATCTGTTCCTTCTTTAAAATGCACTAATGACCTAGAAATGAGAGAGAAAGTAGTGGCGAATGAATATTTGCAGTTGATAGCAAGTTGTTCAAGAAAATAAGACAGATTTTTCAGAAGGGTCTTGTTGTGTATTACCTCTTTAAGAGGTGAGCCCAGAATAGCTCCGAAATGGAGAGCAACGAAACGCTAGCACAAAAATGTGAAATTAATGCAAATTAATAACAACAAATTTCTGGCCTGGCCTTAAATTGGAGACCAAAATGACTTTAAGATGGGCTGTAAGTCAGAGCATCATCTTTGCATGCAGAAAGTCCCAGATTCAATCTCTTGTATCTCAAGGTTGGACTGGGAGAAACAGCTGTCTGAAATCCTGGAGAGCCACTGCCAGTCAGTGTAGAATGAGGTGGAGTATCTATGGCCCTTCCGAAGTTGTTGGACTCCAACTCTCATTGGCTCTAACCAGCATAGTCCATGACCAGGGATGATGGGAGGTGTAATCCAGCAATATCAGAAGGGCTGCAGGTTCCTCATCTCAGCTGTAGGCAATCCTGAATCCTAAATGGGCCAATGGTCAGACTTGGTATAAGGCAGCTTCCTATCTTCCTACTAGTGGGTTCTTAACAGTTCACCTTTGTGCTTCACATCGCAGTAACCAATTTGAGTCTTTGAAGAATTGCAGTAAAGCTAGTCTAGTTTACAGAACTGAGCGATTCAGAACTGTCCCTTTCCCAAATGAGTGGTTTTAAACTCAACAACAAGGAGTGGATCTGCTGACTTCACCTTTAGGCCCTAATGGGATAAAGGCATCACATAGCAGGTGCTTCAGAGTTTACAGAGAGAGAGGGAGAGGGAGAGGGAGCTTTAACATGCCTTGAGCCTCTAGGATAATGCAATATTTTGTAGTTACCAGTAATTGAGATAAGCCTTTTGGTTTATTTTTAGCCTATTAATTGGTGCTTTTTCGTCCTCCAGCAGTCCATTAGTTTTCTGAGTGCTAATTAACTGGCAGATAAAAAATCCAATTTGTACTTGCTTCTAGTCTCAAAAATAATTAAAAGAAGGAGATGCATGGGCCCAACGAAGGTAACTTGCTCAAGATATTCCTCCGCAACCAAAAACTTCCTTGTCTCTGTTGTGATAAATGCCTTCTTCCGAGCAGGTGAGGTTGATTCCTGACCTCCCTTAACTCAAAAGAAAGTTTTAGTAAGCAATATATATATCTTTATCTTCAGTCACCACATAATTATCTTTGCTGACCGTCGATAGCTAGTCTGCCATCATTCCTCCCCGGAAGTCCTCTTGTTATATCTTGAATTATTGTTTTAAGCTATTTAAATTGTACACACATATACCAAATTTGTTCAGTTCTTTGTATGTGTTTTAAATGAAATAAAATTGGGGAAGAAATAAGTGCTGCAGCTCTGTACCATGAATCATAGAATTATAGGACTGGAGGGTACCTCAAGTTTCAATAAGTATCCCTATCAACAAGTAAAATCTCAGATATAATAACAACTGAGTTTATTTATTTGTTTGTGTGTTTTAACATAATGGGTTTTGTTCTCAGAAGTGAAGCTGAGCACAGTGCAAAGCATTCAAAGGGCCAGGCAGTGAGGTCATATTGCTACCTCTCAATTTACTGGTTTTTTAAAAAGTGGGGAACAGTCTTAGGAACATATGCTTTCCCCCTCCTTATACCGCTTACCCTTTCTGCAGCAAATGCCCTGCTCCTGCTTTTCATATGATTAAGAGAAATGTCAGGAATTACCTGCAATATGGTCTGCTTTAAATGGTATAATTCAAGAACAGGTCAGTTCAAGAACAACATCCTTGCTACTCTCATTCCCAAACTCATAAGAAATTCATAGAATCGGATAATAAGAGTTGTAGAGTTGGAAGGCAATCACATTTACAGAATCCTTGACAGATGGCCATTCAACCTGTTGAGAAACCTCCAATGAAGGAGAGTCCATCACCTTCCAATATAGTCTGTTCCACTGTCAAACAGCTTTTCAGAAAGGTCTTCATAAAGTTTAGTTGGAATTCTTGTCATTTGAATCCATTGGTTCAGGTCCTACCATCTGGAGCTGCAGAAAACAAGCTTGCCCTTTCTTCCATGTGATGTCAAAACCAATTGTGTTTTACAAAGCAAATTAATGCACTCTCTCCACTTCAGTATTGTTTTATTTATAGTCTACTGTATTTCATTAAAGATAGGTCAAACCTGCACACACACACACACACCCTCTAATAAACCCAGAACCCATGCACATTCCTGTTTCCTGGTGAGCTCACGGTCCAATTTAAGTAATTAAAGAGTTTGGAGAAGAAAGGAAGCAAAATAAATAAAATTTAAAATTGCATTTAACAAAACAAGGTATCAGAAATTATTCAGCCTAATTCTCTGCTTGTTCCTCCTATTCCTTGATCAGTCTAGAGATAACCAGAGGACCGTATCAAGACATTAGAGGAGTAATTGGATGTGTTGCTTATTCTTTGTACTGTAGCCAGTTTATATCACTCTGGACATCTCCCATCTGTTAGCCCAATTCAGTGGATCAACTTTAGAGGCAATAGGGCAAACGGTCCACTTGATAACAGCTAAAATAGCACTGCATACATAGCAAGTGAGTCACAGTTGCCTTGCTCTGTCCTATTTTCTGTAAAAACGCCGTGCTATGTAGGGAAGGTAATGCAGCCTTTGGATTGTAGACAACTAAATTCTACTCAGAGTAAACCTATTGAAATTAACAGGCCTAGGTAAGTCATGTCCATTAACTTCAGTGAGTCTACTTGGAGAAGGACTAGCTTTGGAAGCAGACCAGAACCTGAAACCCTATTGTGGATGGATTTGGTGCAGTTAACCAAATACAAAATTGTGCATTGTAACAAAGTGCATTCCTCAAGGGCCATAGTCCAGACTTTGCTTGTTCCAGAAAAGGTTCCACCTCTGAATTCTGGCTCGTGTAGAATGTTCCAAGGCAGCTTCTATCTCTGTTAACATTGTAAAGACTTGTCAAATCTTCTCTTACCTTCTGTTTAATTCCTACGCACATTTATGATGCTGAGCTTCCAAAGGGTTAGTTGATGGATGTTGCTCAGTGACTCACAGTTTCTGTTTGCTGGCTGACATAATCCATTAACTGCCTGAACTTACTGACTTCTGTGACAGCTGTGACAAAGGCACAGGTTTTGCCATGCCAAAGACTGCTGTGTGGTTTTTCCACCTGGAATTTCCTCCACCGGTACAAGGCTGGTATTGGACCTTTTGGCACCAACGGGGCATTGTTTTCAGTGGCCTTGCATACCTACTTTCTCTCTTCCTCAGGAAAACATTTCTTGCCTTCACACCCACCCAGATTTCATCAGTCAGGTCTATTGTTTTGCAAGCTTTCTTGGCTCTCGTGACATCCACTTTTTATCACCTACACCTACACTGCGAACCCATAAATCCCCTGAACTCGGAATTTGAGGGAAGAGAAGAAGAGAACTTTAACACTGACAGGTTATGTCAAAAATCTCAACTAGGAACTCACACAGCCATCTGAATAGATGGCTATCCTGCATGCTCTCATTCCATTCCTCGCATTTAGTCTTGCTGGAGGGAAAGTAGAGACGGCGCTGCACAGACAGTGGGGTTGTCCTTGCTTATAGACTCATCTTTTTGCCAGCCTTTCCCTTAGAATAATCTGCAACATTGCTCCTTGTAATGCTTTGTTTTTCCTTATTATCATTGGTATCATATGTCATTTCTCCATCCTTGTTCCTGTGCTGCTCTTTATGCATTTTCACTACACACCTGTAAAGATCAGCACAAGAATAATAAGGGATAAGTGACACAAGGAGTGATAAATGGACTGCTTGAGATGCCAGATTGGGACATCTCCATTAGATTTACTCAGAATGATTTGGGTTGCTTGAATGACTTAACTTAATTCCCATGCCAGTTGTCGGCAAGCCCTGACTGATAATGCAGCACTGGCATATTAAGTACCCATATCACCCAGGCAATTACCACAACGGGCAGCCTTCTTTACGCTTATTGAACATACATGGATGGGAAAATGTGTAGAATGGGAATTGATGTTGCATCTTTCTCCTGACTGGATGAAAAATTGCATTCACCCCATGTGGGGCCGGTCAAAAGAACTCGCTACACTTCGCGGCAAGTCAAATGGTCTTCCATGGTCTTTTGAAAAGTATGTTTCTTCCGAATTTTAATCTCCTTGCTGAATTTGTAAAGTTAGGTGTGAGAGCTGTTCTCCTTTATGGCTGTTTACTTTTGTAAATTCTCTGTTGTGAAAATAAGGCATTGGACTTCTCTGTCCCCATTTCCAATGTGGTAAGTTGGTCTTCCCACTGAGATAACAGACCTGTGTCTAGACTATGCCACTTCAAGCTGGAACTGGAGCTTTCATCCATACAAATGCATAAGAGATGTTATACCACTTTTAAGGATACATTCCAGCAAGGCAAAGGCACTTGAGGAGGATGCAGACAAGGGATGATGAGGGGTGAGGCCCTAGAGAGGTTCCAGTGGCCCTATTTGACCCCTGGACCTAGGTGTCCTGACGCCTGCTTTGAAGGTTAACATCAGCATCAGGAAATAAAAGTGGCCAGGTTGGCCATGGGAATAATGTCGCTTGTAGTTTGACCCTCACTCGGGGAGCCAGTTCGCACAGTTTACAGATGTGAGTGCTGCATTTCTTAAGACTCACCCAGTAACTTAGGTCCAGATTCAGAAGAGAGAGTGTAGGGCAGGGGTAGCAAACATGGTGCCCTCTAGATCTTGTGGTGTACAGCTCTCTTCACCCATTGCCGTTGGCCATGCTGGCTGGACTGATGTAAGTTAGAATCCAAAGCATTTTGTAAGGCACTACATTGGCTAGCCCTGCAGTAAGGTAAAGGTAAAGGGACCCCTGACCATTAGGTCCAGTCATGGCCGACTCTGGGGTTGCGGCGCTCATCTTGCTTTATTGGCCGAGGGAGCCAGCGTACAGCTTCCGGGTCATGTGGCCAGCATGACTAAGCCACTTCTGGCAAACCAGAGCAGCTCACGGAAACGCCATTTACCTTCCCGCCAGAGCGGTACCTATTTATCTACTTGCACTTTGACATGCTTTCGAACTGCTAGGTTGGCAGGAGCAGGGACCGAGCAACGGGAGCTCACCCCTCGCGGGGATTCGAACCACCAGCCTTCTGATCGGCAAGTCCTAGGCTCTGTGGTTTAACCCACAGCGCCACCTGCATCCCTTTCAGCCCTGCAGTAGGATATTATAATTATATTTACTGGCTAAGACTGAAATTGGTGGTGGAGTGCATCAGAGGTGTGAAATAACATTAAGTGCAATTGGTAACTCACTGAGAACTGAACTGTTTCCCACCTGAGCTTAAAGGAAAATGTGTTTTGGTTTGCATGCATATCTCCCAAATTTGCTACAACCTTGACACTTCACCTGGATAATTTTCCAGCAAAGGCCGAGATCTGGAATGTTGATAGATAGAACAACCTTTCCCTCTGGGTGGCAAAGAGAATCTGTGTCCAGTTCAACATTGAATTAATACTCGGGCAGTAAAGGTTGTCAGTCCATAATTAGTTTAGGAAACTCCAAGTATAGTCTAGAGGTGTGAAGTTCGGGGGCATTCTGGGAATGTTTTTAGAGGCATTCATGTATGCATGCCGACCATTTCTCTGCTCAATATTGTTTCCTCAAATATCCTGGGGGAGGGGATATGCAGGTCTTCAATCCGCTCTCCTCCCGGCTTGAGGCTAAAACTGCTTGGGGGAAATGACCCAAGGAGAAAAGGTCCCTTCCTTCTGCTCTAGATTAAAGCTTCCTGCAGCTGCTTTTCAATTTTTAAAAAATGAAGGGAGGGAAATCCTATGCACCACTGTTTTAAAACTGAGAGGGTTTCTATGAGCTTAGACATTGTAGAAAGCCATGTGCATGGCTACTGCTGCTACTGCAACAAACCACGGGGGTTTAAACGTTTGCATGGTGTGTGGGTTTCAAAGTCTATATTTTTGGAAGCTGAAACAATATTTTGTTAGGTTTTACAGCAGAGCAGGGCCCAAGAGATACGGCATTTTTCTTTACTCAGAGTTTCATCTGACTAGGTTTGACATAGGCCTCCTTAGAAGATGCCCATGATTGTGCCCTCTGCAGAGTTTTTAGAGTTGATTACATAAAAATGGGGCTGGATGATTCAACTCAGTAATTTGTAAGGAATCAGGGCAGTGGGCAGCTTGAAAGTTGTTTGACATGGGAATGAACAGTTCTTTGTAAAATGCACTAGTGGGGGATGTGGGAGAAGTCATCTGGAGATTTTTTTAGAATTAGAATGCCTTAAGAGTACATGTATGGAACATATACATTAATCCATTTTTGTTGCATTGGTCTGGTCAATGTCATCTCTAAATTACTCTTTTAAAAGAACTGCTTGTTGTCTTAGGCCAAAACCCTTTTCATCCAAAGTTTTTTAAAAAATTATTCTCCTGTCATTCCTGGAGCTATAGAGTTGTTGATCTTTTTATTTCTTGTTATGAGAATCAAACCTATTCCATATGACACAAAACTTAATATAGTGAAAGGCATTTTAGTTTACAGTGGTACCTCGGGTTACATATGCTTCAGGTTACATACGCTTCAGGTTACATACGCTTCAGGTTACAGACTCCGCTAACTCAGAAATAGTACCTCAGGTTAAGAACTTTGCTTCAGGATGAGAACAGAAATCGGGCTCCGGCGGCGTGGCAGCAGCAGGAGGCCCCATTAGCTAAAGTGGTGCTTCAGGTTAAGAACAGTTTCCGGTTAAGAACAGACCTCTGGAACGAATTAAGTACGTAACCAGAGGTACCACTGTACTCTATATTTCAGGCCGGAATAGACAAATTTGCTAATGTCAGTTTCTCCCAGTTTCTGTCCCCCTGCCCCAATTTTCTGCAATTTCAAATCAGTTTGTGATATGTGTATTTTTAAAACGCCCTCAAGGGGATAGAACAACTCCCTTATGAAGAAAGGTTGCGTTGGAGCTTTTTCCATTTAGAGAAAAGGTATACAATGAGAGAGGTATACAATGGAGGTACGTATATAAAATGATACATGGCATCGACAAAGCCAATAGAGAAAGGTTTCTCTCCCTTTCTCATCACAAACTCTAACTCAGGGACATTCAAAGAAGCTGAATTCTGGGAGACTCAGGGCAGACAAAAGAAAGTACCTGCTCAAAAAACATATAGTTAAACTATGGAATTCACTCCCACAAGTGGCAGTGATGGCCACCAACTGTCAGGTGTGCATGTAGGAGCCAGGCTCTGTGACCAATAGGACTTTGCAGGACTGGGGCCTTCCTAAGTTTGTTCTGAAGAGGCAAGGCGCGGCCTCACAGGTGAGGCCGATTGGTAACTCACAGCACCTGGTGGCAAGAGCTGGGAAGGGATATAAGGTCAGCATTTTGCTTTAGCTCTCTGCCACAGCAACATGTCCCCTGCCTTGCTGCATTTGGTTCCTTGACTCCTTGCTTCCCTGACCTGTGACTTCGTGACTCCTTGTTTCTTGATCCTCAGACCCTTGATTTCATGACTCCTTGCTTCCTGACCCTTGGCTTCTTGACTCCCAGCTCTCTGACCCTTGGACTCTTGGCTTCCTGGCTTCTGCCCCCCCCCCCCCCCGTTTCTGCTCCCACCCTGCCATCTTGCCCCTGGTCTTGACGTCCCCTGCTGGGACTTTGATCACCCATGAACTGGACCGTGACACCAACTTGGACAGCCTGAAAAGAAGTTTAGATAGGTTCATGAAGAATAAGGCCATGAGTGATCACTATCCATGAGGTCTATGTTCTGCCTCTACTGTTGGGGCAGTATGCCTCTGAATGCCAGTTGCGGGAAACCCTGGAAGGGGAGAGTGCTGATGCACTCGGGTCCTTCTTGCATGCTTCTCACAGGCATCTGGGTGACCACTGTGAGATCAGGATGCTGGACTAGATGGGCCATTGGCCTGATTCAGCAGGCTCTTCTTATGTTAACTATGCATATTGACTATGGCGGTGCTGGTACTTGGGAAGAGCGTTAGGAAAAATTCAGATTTTTCATTTGCTTCCATCAGCTACCCGTACTCTGTGTTTCCATGTAATTGCTTTTACCATGGTTTTCCATATCATACAGGAACTATTTAAATATTATGGCATGTTGCTATGATTATAATTTTAATTATCACAAACATACTTGGAGTTTTTCATCTCTCTAATCTCATTATATGTCACTCCGTATTTTGGTTTAGTTTACTTTGCAACATGCTGTGCTCACAGTGCAGATTGCAATTCCAGCATGTGAGTTACTAATCACCATGACTAAAGCTGCAAGCTGGACGAGGGGAGGCACTTAATTGCCTTCCAGAAACCCTTCAGTATTCTGAATGTAGAACTAAGAGCCAAGGATGGCTGAGCGTCTAATCTTAAATTATTCCATGGACTCCCTGAGCAGACTTGGAAAATAAAATGCATTTGGAAACATGCTGCTTAAACGCCTTCATATCATGGACTTTGCAACCTTAGGGTGGACAGCTTTGAGTACAGGGATGGGCTCAGAGGAAAGTTTCTTAAAAACTCACTCATACGATTTTGCATATTTGTGGGTTGCAGTTTCAAAGTAAAGGCAAACATGCAAAGACTCTCTTTTTAAAGAAAGTGCTAAAGATACACCAACTCTCAATTGACACTTGCCGTTGTTTTTTTAAAAAAATCAGATGAAAGCCGTATGACAATCAAATACATGAATGGCCAGGTGTCTCCTAGCACCTGGGTACATTTCTCATATAGACCCTAAATGCTGAAAATGTTGCCCCTGTCTATTTTAGCCCTTGTAAAAATCCTTAACTTGTAATGATCAGAGCACATCCCTAGTTTTAATCCATTTGGGGATGAAGCCAAGCAGTGAACCAGAGAACCAAGAGCTTAGCCAGCACCCTGATGGTCTGCAGTCTCTGTTCAGCTGTATAGAATTTAGCTACAGCTGACAGCATCTGTCCCACTCTGTTAAACACTTGAGTTCCGTAGCTGCAAATATCAAAGCTTTATTACCCTTTGGAAGATGTATTTCTTTAGCTTATAGGCACTTCCTGGCAAGACAGACTGCCTTTTTCTGCCTGCTTGTTCCTCTTCCACTACTGCCACAGCAAAGGACTGCTACTGCTTGGTGACTACTCCCTTTTTCTGTTCACCTAGGTTAGTCCTGCCGCAAAATGTACTAAGAGCCCTGTCTGAGAGCTTGTATATAATCAGCCTGGTATGCTAACAGCACCTGTGTCAAACCTGAATTCCACAATCCAGGTCCAAAAGGCAATGCAGTGCCCATCTAAAAAGGATGCCCATGTAAAAGAAGATTCCCACATAACAGTGTTAGATCCAGATGACCAACCATTGAAATATAACCTCACATATTGGGTGGTAGCCAACATTGTGCAAGCATATTTTCCCTTTCTCTTCTCCCCCCTACGGACCCCTGCCCCCATCTGCTCTAGAGGGTCCCCCAACACTCCCAAGCAGATATGATGGGCATGTTGGGGGCTACAGGGGCAGAGCTGAGTCCTGTTGTGTAAGTGTAAGTCTGTTTTGCTCTCAGATGGGCACAATTGGAAGTCACCCATTGTTTGTGTAGCTTCCTTCTGGAAACCTGTAGTATGGAAAGGCATAACACTTGTAACTTTCAATTGTGTTATTTTTTTTCCAAGCGGATATCCCGCCTTACTGATGCTTTCAGCACTACAGTTTATATGTATCTGCTGTAGATGAGCGTGCAAGAAAAATTATTGCAAGCCCAGGTTAGGCACTTGTTACAATAAGCAAATCCTCATGTACCATGCTCATAGTAAATGATGTGGAAGAGACCAGTGGGTTTTCCTTGATTCAGCTCTTTGATCTTCCAGTGTTTCTGAAATATGAGTGCTCCATTGAGCAAAAGCCTAATAACTGAAGCATATATTTTGACCGGTTAGACTGAAGCCATGTTTTATTTGTTTAGAAGTCCCTTAATAATGGATAAAACAAATAAAAATTGAGAACTTTTTCTAGTGTGGAATGTTAAGCTTGCCTTCTTAATCCATCTTTTCCCCATGGGGCTTTTTCCTACTATGGCTACAACTTCTGTCATTTAAACTATGAAGGATATGTCATTTCTTATTGACCCTCACCCTAACTATGGACACACACATAGAGAGAAATAGATAGCAGAAATGCCAGCTCCTTTTCCAGGCTTTGTCCAGCCCTGCAGAGGCATCCCAAGTATCCCAAATGTCAAACGCTAAACTCATGCAATGCTGCCCACAAGCGCTGCTTCAGTCTTTAAAATGGAGACAGGGCCTACAGAGGCACTGACTGTTTTTATGCTGATATATTTATTTTATCACTTTAATTTACTATAATATTTATGTCCTTCGTGTCCAGCCTGTAATGATATGTTCAGGGTGGCTAGAGGTAACATCAGTATAAAACAGTTCACACAGTGAACTAGAAACTGCAGAAAGTTAACCAAAGGACACAGCAGATAATGCACAGTCAATTTAAGAGTCAGACAAGACTATAAACAGACTGAAATAATAGTATTTTAGCCTTGTATCTAAATATCACGGAAGAGGGACCAACCTCACAACAGAGGCCATGTCAACCATGCCTCTGATGGTGGTTGGGCACAGAGCACAGCTTACTCAAGACTTGAGTGGATGGGTAGGGTCATTTGAGAGAAGCAGTCCCTTCAAGCAGCCTGGTCAAGATAATAACCAGCACTTTGCATGTGTTTGTTCATTTGTTTAGAGTATTTTTTTATGTTACCTTCATTAAAAAGTCCCAGAACAATATATGGTAAAATTATAAAAAGAACAACAGATTTAAAAACAAAAAACAAAACCTAGCAGAACAAGCAGCTAAAAACAAACTGTATCATTCAGCAGTATGGGTAAGCAAACCTGGGTTATACCAGGTGGTGAAAAGCCTGGGCAAATAAAAACACCTTTGCCTGGAGCCAGAATGACATCAAGGTTGGCACTAGTTGAACCTTCCTGGGGAGGGCATTTCAAAGACAGGAACTGGGCTCAGGAACAAACTGGAAGCTACTGCAGATGAAATAGCAACGGAGGTAATGTGCAGAAAGGGGGGCAGGGCTCTAGCTCAAACTCTGCCACATTTGGGTCCAGCTGAAGTTCCTGAACAATTTTCGTGTTATTACAGCATGTGCAGTTGCGGCCAGACTCCCCTTTCCCCAGGAACAGGCACAGCTGGGCAAAACTGCACTCCTGACCAGCCAGGAGCAGAGCTGTTCCAGTGCCTGCTGTGGACCTGCTGATCCTCCAGGAGCGATGGATGCCCTGTCCAAAGTAGACTGTACCTGGTGACCAGAGCCGTCTTTCCCATAGGGCTTAGTGGTGCTTCGCACCAGGGCGCCGGCCTCTCAGGGGTGCCCCAGCGAGTGAGGGAGCTGCACGGCTTTGTTGTTGGCCTCCCCTTTTCCTACATACCCGCCAGCTACACCCCGCCAACCATATGGCTGGCAGGTGTGCAGCTTCCTTCCCAAGCCTCTGTGGGGATTGCTCTCCTCCCAAGGAGGCTTGGGAGGGAAGCTGCGCTCTCCTCCTGTGGAGGGTTGGGAGGGAGGCTGTGGACCTGCCAGCCATATGGTTGGTGGGGTGCAGCTTCCCTTCCAAGACTCTGCGGGGATTGCTCTCCCACATGGCTGGCAGTGCGCAGCTTCACGACCCCCCATCCATGGTAATTTGGGGGCACTGGTCGGATATTTGCACCCCAGCACCGCATCTGCTAAAGACACCCCTGCTGGTGACCCGCTAGTCCTGCTGGCCAGAACTACATCTTTCTACTCTTTCCCTTCCCAAATCCCAGCTATTGAGTATGATTTCAGCTGTGCCTGTCCAGCAAATCATCTGTAAAGATAATGCATCCAGGTCAAAAAGGCAAGGATAATGCATCCAGGCCAAATTTCTTTTGTAAGTCAAAAGTAATTCTACAACTATGAGATTTTTGCAGTCTTACTTTTCCTTTGGCTATTTGAAACCTATCTGCCAATGCATTTTAAATGAAGTGTTACAAACTGACGAACGGGAATTTAGATACCCGGTTCTCTTAAATTTGATGGGCAGCTGGATGCTTCATTCTGTCTTTTGGGCCTTTGATATTTCCCCTCCTCTTGACCTGTCTTTGGATGAACAGCTTTTCTGTCTAGTGAGCAATGGCATCATATTATCTCATCCTCATCAGTGGCGAAGTGTCAGTAGTTAAATTTTACTGCAACATTAGAAGTGTGTAAAATGGGATCAACTGAAGAAAGTGCTCAGCACAGCTTGGGTATGCACAGGAGTCAGCCCTATAATTTAAAAAAATGAAAAGGAGGAGAGGAAGAGGTCAGAGAGAGAACCAGCAGAAGGGAGGGCAAGGGTAGAAGAGATTTTACTGGCCTATCATTCCTACTCATTAGCAAAGAAAAAAGAAAGAAAAGGGATTCTGTGTCTACATGGCAGTATAATGAGATTGCCAAAGTTGTGTGATCCTCCAGCCACAGTAATAAAATCAAGTTCAATTTTTCAAATCTTACATTTTTAACCTCTTATTTCTGAAAGGTTTTAAAGCAATGAAAGTGTGGGTGATAAATCAGAACGTCTAAATGTTTAATTTCTGTTAGTTCAGAGCCTTCTGCTGGAATACTTTGTTGCAACAAACTTCATAATTACTGTGCTTAATACTTGTATAGCAAGTTCAAGTTTTCATGGGTTTCACGTTCATTTTCTAGTTGTGCTCCTCACAGGGAAAGTCAGTATTATGATCCTTCATATTGCAGATGAACCAGAATGGCCACCTAGAGAGTTCATGGCAGAGGTGAGATTAAAACTAGGATTTTCTGATGTGTGGTAATGCTGGTCTGAATTATTCAGTCCAGATCTCTCTTTTTGGCATTTGTGTGTGTGTGTGTGTGTATGACAACATCCGCCCAAATATGTTTGCACCCTTGAGAGAAACTCTTCTATTTTTAAGTGTGTGTCTTCAGAATATTTGTGTATTAATATCGCCAAGCCTGGTCTCTATTTAAAAGCAACCACATACACACCCCTCTTAGTCGCCCATTGATACTACACAGAAGAAAAGTGATGGCATAACTGAGTCAGAGTGGGGACCCCTGATTTATCCAGAAAGGTTTCTGTAATCCATGCCAGGTTGACCCTTTTATCCAGCATCAAATCCCAAATGATTGCCTTATTATTGGATACGGTTGTCAAATCAGCATTTGATGATGATGGTGGTGGTGGTGGCATTACTATCATGCTTTTGAATGTCCAATGTACTATACAAACTACATATTTTTGCTATCCTTTCCACAGGTCTGTAAGTTAGAGTCTGAGGTTGGTGGGACAGTGCCCTACTTGTCCTAGTGGGCCAGCCTCCATTGTATGTATCCCAGAATGAAATGACCAAAACAGTCTTCCTTTTCTATCCCCATCTTCATCCCATTAGCAGTTTTAATGCACATACCTGTAGTCTGGTTGTTATGATCCACAATGCGAACTGGGAGTTCTACAGCATTCTAGCTAGCTTGGCAAAGAACTAGAAATTAGCTTTTTTAAAGTCCAGTGAGTTGTTTGTGTCCTTTGTCTGTTATCTGTTAATTCTGTAGGTATATTTAAGGTGCTGCTTGTTTGGCGTTAGGCCTGGAAGCTTCAAAGTATATACTTTCTGTGTACCTACTGGGAAAGTTCCTCTTTGGTGTTCTTGAATTGTTTCTGTCTGAATAGGGTCACATGGCGAAGGCAGGAATAATCTTGTTCATTGGTAATCAAACTAAGAAGACAGAGGGGTATTACCCTTGAATTTTAACAACACAGTGACAATCTATTTCCCTGTTTTTTTTCAGTAAACTGGCAAGAGGGGTTGACATTTGAACATTTGCCGTTAGAGGGGGATAATGGAGATGCAGTTTTATTGAAAACAGCTGTGCTATACACAAAGAACAGCAATGCTCAGTGCACCCATATGTAAGACATACAAATCCTCTGATTACAGTCTTCCCAGCCAACTCAGCATGGGAACACTTTGATTTCCACCAGCATCTTTACATTCACACCCAAAGCCCAGAGTCCCATTTAACTGTAATGTATTGATTTTATCATTTATGTGTTTTCAACATCTCTACCCCCAACTGTATCTCATATTCAAATTAGATTAATAGTATGAAGAGGATTTAGAAACCAAAAAGAATCGGCAAATGGGAGAAAATCAATAAATAAGAAAATCGTATCCCTAAACGCAAATAATTTGTTGCTTAAGATGAAGTGACAGATTTCAGGAATCATCCCAAAGGGTAGACAAAGCCTATTAGATGGTATTATAGCCTTCCTTGTTTCATTCCAGCTAGGCAGACTTTCTGATCTTCCTCTCTGAAATGCACATTTGGAAGGTTGGCCTAAGCAGCTGGCAAGAGCTTCTCCTGTCAAAATGGATGAATGGACTAAACCGCTTTTCTCTGTAATTTGGAAGCTACCAGGTCCATAAGCAATATATAACATTAGCATGCCAGTAGAGAAGGCATGGGACTCCTGGTTATAGAACCATGCAAAAGCTAGCAAATGGCAATTCAGTTCATGAGGCTCTTGCGGCTGACAGCAACATGTCATTGTCTAAAACCCTTTTTAAAAACAATATTATTAATATTTTTATTTTTGCATATGAAGCATGCACCATGCACATCTGTGCATGCGCAAGCACATCATTTAATCCTCTACTCCCCCCCCCCATCTTGTTCTATGTGCATCTGCTCAGATCTAAGGTCTATGAAATTTACACTGATGTGGAGATGCATGATAAAGAAATACCATCAAATACACATGGCTTAAGAAATTCCCACTTTGTATTGTATGTGGTTCCCAGGGAGTCACTGAGCAGACACAAAACTGTTTCACTTCAGCAAGGTGGCAGCCTCATGTACCTTTAAGCCCTGCCCAGGGTCTCTGACAATTATTGCACATAATGTATGTAAACAGAAGATTGAAATCTGTAAAATCTGCTAGGGATTCCATTTGAATATTAGTTTCAGCAATAATTATTCCCTCCCAAAAGGCTGACTATATTACCCTTTAAGACTAGAAGAAGTATCCTAGAAACAACTTCCTAAGCATTGGCAATCTACTGTCTATAAAATTATTAATGTTTAATCACGTAACGATTAATGTTTGATCACTTAACTATTAATTAACTAATGACTGCTTTCTCATTGCTGGTTCCTTTGACATTTTTCTTTCTTTCCTTGTGACCTCATTCTTGTCCCAGCCTTTTATATGTAATGTTCCTTCCTTGGCTGCTCATGAGCATTATCAGGAATGGAATACTTGGGGCAAGGCTCCACCCTCCCTTCTCTCTATGGCCACAAATGCATGCATGTTTGCCAACCCTGCTGTTCTTCAAGGACTTAGTTCCACAAATACAGTTTGTCTTTACTTTACTTTGTATTGCACCTTATTTCTTTTTTTTCTTTCTTTAAAATGCACAACCAGATCTTGGGAGACATTGAAAAGACAAAAAGACTTGAAACTTAAATATAGTCAAGTAGCGTGATGGACAGCCTCGTCCTGTGCGTGTTTACTCAGAAGTAAGCTCCACAGAGTTCAACGGGACTTATTCCAAAGTATGCATAGGACTGCAGCCTTAGTAATAAAGACACTAACATGTGACAGGAGGATAGGAACCAGATAGTTTGCTGTTTACCTTGCTCTCGCCCTGCGAAGTTATGTGTATTTACTCTAGAGCACATGGGACAGCTTTGGAATAACTGAGGTTCTCAATTGCTACAGGAAACTGGCTGGGCTCCCAAACAACAGAATGACTTTTATATAAAAAAAAAATCATGCTACACTTCACATTTTTATTTTATATACAAGCAAGTTGAGCAAGAAACCTTCCCCAGTGATCTTTATCTCAACATTATTAACGTTTTAATGTTCATCAGGGATGCACCAGAGCCAGATTCTTAACGATTTAGCCATGTTGTTAAAAGTCCTCTGTCAACTGGAAGCCACAACAAAGGAGCTGGAACATGGTTATAAGTCAATACTCTCCACTAGGCTTCGTGCCAGCCCTTCCCAGAGCCCTCTTCAGCACACATGTGCAGTGGCTCGAAGCCCAACCCACCTCGTTCAAGTCGCCGGGTGTGTGGTGAAAGATTCAGATGGAGTTGCAGGGATGTGTCTTGCCGAAGTCAGGCTGAAGGAAGAGGGAAGCTTGATCCGCTCTGTATGTGTTAACAGGAGAAAGGAAAGCCTCTCATGGGTCTCTTAACTTAAAGCCTACTGTCTTTGGTCAGCTCTTCTACATATGAGCATGCTGGCTTGCCCAGGGGTATGGAGGGAGATGGCAACAGAAAAAGAGAGCTCGAGACTGCAGTTTCCTGACATTTCTTCACTTTCTCTATTTATGAAGGAAATAAATTACGTTGCTCTTCTGGTGGTTTGTGGGAGAAGCTGTGCAGTTAAGCCTGCTTTCCAGCTGCACAGTCTGTCCAGCATAAACTGCATCTATGTGGTGTGTTAATGTACTCTGTAGGCACGTGAATGTAATAACAAATCTGCCAAGAGTTGCTTGAATGCACCAGGATTTTAACAGATTCTAGTTAACACACATATGGATCCACCCTGGCCCATGCCCTCCATGCATAAACAAATTCCTATTTATATGGCCTTTATCGCTGCAGTAGCTGTGTTTTTATCAGCTTTTAATGCTAATGCTCTCTGGGGCCTTCATCAACATGGCAGCCAAAAAAGCTAGCTATCATTAGCCATTGCATGCACTCTTGTTGCAGTATACATCTGCCCTTCTTTTGGTTTCATTCTGTCTTTATTGTTTTTACCTGTCTGCTCCCAACCTTTATACAGATTAAAAGTGCAGGGACATTCAACAAACCAGTAATGTTAGGAGATGTCCGTGTATTTATACATTTGAACAGTGGGGTTCTTACCTTGACTCCAACTTGGAGTGAGTGAGTAAAACCTGGGCATTTATACAGGGGAGGGGAGAGTATGAAAAAATAATAAATTTATGTGCAAGTACTTGTGAAGGGACGCGGGTGGCGCTGTGGGTTAAACCACAGAGCCTAGGGCTTGCCGATCAGAAGGTCGGCGGTTCGAATCCCTGCAACAGGGTGAGTTCCCGTTGCTCGGTCCCTGCTCCTGCCAACCTAGAAGTTTGAAAGCACCTCAAAGTGCAAGTAGATAAATAGGTACCGCTCCGACGGGAAGGTAAATGGTGTTTCCGTGCGCTGCTCTGGTTCGCCAGAAGCGGCTTAGTCACGCTGGCCACATGACCTCCCGGAAGCTGTACGCCGGCTCCCTCGGCCAATAAAGTGAGATGAGTGTCGCAACCCCAAAGTCAGCCACGACTGGTCAGGGGCGCCTTTACCTTTACTTTTACTTGTGGATAAGGAAACTCTGTGGGTGGTACAGGATAATACCACTCCCATCAGTCACTTTAGAATGTCAAGAGCAGATTGAAACAAACATTATTGGCTTTCATGATACAGCATGTGAAAGTGAGCTATACTTCCTGTATTTACGCAGGGCATTAATAGCCAAAGTAGAATTGTACATGCACCTCTGTGCTGGGCATGCCTTATAAGAGTACAACACACACACACACAAAATATTTCCTGTATATTCATATTACTGAGATCATCTGGTGGTACACTTTTGGTGGTCCCTGATGTTCAGTCAGTATTTGCCAGGCAATGAGCCTGCAGTGTGAAAGATTGGAGACATCCCTGATTTGTTTCAGACATTTTTTAAAAAAACTGCACTGTTCTGACAGACCTTTGGAATTCGATTTTTTTTTAAGCAACCATTTTTTATTGACATGTTATATGCTGCTTTAATGTATTTTGTTATTCTGTTGTATGCTACCTTGATGTATTTCTTATGAAAGTGTGATGCATCCCTATCTTCATATTTCTCCCTACATCATTAAAAAACCAAGGCCCCATTCTTTACTCATGAAATAGCTCTCCTGCAGACCCATTTCTGTTTTCCTGAAGTAAGCTTATTCAGTCTATTGAAAAGTGACATTACCATAGAATTGTGCAAACTGGCCATAGGGTTTTTACATGTGATGACATTCTTAGCGAATCCAGAATATAGCAAATTATCTCAGAAGAATTAACAACTGAATTTCTCTTTGTCCAAGATTGCCTTTACAGTTACTTTCTGCAGACTTGTTTGTCAGAATTACCCTTTGTCCAAGGTTGCATTTACACAGATATTTTCTGCAGACTTGTTTGTCAGAAGGTTTTTGGCTGTTATCCAAGAAATAGAGGCGTACCTTTTAGCAATTTAAATTATTCTGCTTTAGGAAGAATGTAGAGCCTGTAAATGAAGTTTACTTCTTGGTCCTGACTATGAAGATATAAGCCCCCTCTGAAAATGTCTCTAATGGAACGAACAATTACTTTTCCTTTAGCTAGTGTCAGGTTTAGTGCTTGTCCCACACAAGACAGAATGCTGGCACTTTCAGTAGCTGAGGTTTATTTCTCAACAACAGGCTTACAGCTGTCCAAGCTTCCACAATTCATCCTTCGCCGTTGGAGTCAGTTGACTCGACTGGCTTCTGACCCCTCCCAAGGCCAAATATACACCACGTCCTCCCCTGCCTCCTGCTGGCCCGCCTCTGCTCTAATCGCTTGCTCCGCCTCCTACTTCTTGGAAGCTCAGGTGCAGCCAATTCTTCCTTCTCTGGAGATTCCTCTCTGCTGGGCGTCTCCCTGATAGCTAAATAGCTCAGAATAGCACAAATATTACAAAATAATCTAAAAGTAAATGAGGGAAATTGCCCTTAGCCATTACCATGGGATTGTCATGGTCATATAAAGGGAGCCTTGGGTACTTTACACAGTATGAAAATAAATGTATTTGAAAATTCCCTGATATGCCATAAAGTAGCTGGTTTACCTCAAAACTCCATTCTTGATCCAACTGGTGATATAGCTGATAAAGTGGACTGGGATGTTGTTGTTGTGGTTGTGGTTGTGGTTGTGGTTGTGGTTGTGGTTGTGGTTGTGGTTGTTGTTGTTGTTTGTTGTTATTATTATGGCATACAATATTTAAACCTTTGGCACAGCTATTGGTTTTCAAATGAAAGAGTACAACATATATTTCCCTTATTGCCATTCCCAACATGGACAAATCAGCAATCTTCAACACTTTCAGATCCAACCTTTAACTCAAATATGCATTTGAGGCCACAT
Source organism: Podarcis filfolensis (assembly GCF_964270895.1). Lineage (NCBI taxonomy): Eukaryota > Metazoa > Chordata > Lepidosauria > Squamata > Lacertidae > Podarcis > Podarcis filfolensis. The sequence goes on from NC_139608.1 coordinate 55,322,815, forward strand.
CTCTTAATCTTTTTTACCACGTCTGGTGATAATATACTGCACCAGCTGATGTTCATGAACCACCAACTGAGCACCAGTGGGCTAACTAATATTTTGTTGCTATGGTTGGGTAATTTCCATTTGTAAATATTCCTACTTTGTTCCCTTTCATAAGGGATGGGGTGGCAGTTCAGGGATGGGGAAATGGTTGCCTTCCAGATGCTGCTGAATTCCAACTCCCATCATCCCTGACCCATTGGCAGTGGCGTAGCGTGGGGGGTGCAGGGGGGGCCGGCCGCACCGGGCGCAACATCTGGGGGGGGGCGCTCGCACTCGCAGCTCTCTGCCCCTACTAAAATCCACGGGTTAGGGGGCGCAAATTACTTGCCTTGCCCCGGGTGCTGACAACCCACGCTACGCCGCTGCCCATTGGGCATACTGGCTGGGCTCCTGGAGTCCAACAATATCTGGAGGTTCCCCACTCTTCCTGTACTTCACCAATTTATGCTCTTGAAGCCCGCTTGCAACTTCAGTTATCCAGCTTAAGGGTAATGTTTTCTTCCATTCGTATATTTGAATTTGCTGGTCTACCAAGTTTCCACATCAGAAGGCTTTGGTGCGTAGCTTGTATGTAGTATAAAAATGACTTTGGTAAAGAAATATGGTGTTGGGGATTTAATCTGAAAGGTATTCAAAATAAAACAGCCATGTCTTTGAATTCGTCTCACGCTGTGAACGAAAACAAATGTTTCAATATGGCAGCAACAATTTTCTTCCCATTGAATTATTTTTTTAAAAAAAATCAGTTGGCATGGGAACCATTTGTTCTTGTCATTTGCTGGTGAGGTTCTGGCAGCTCTCTAAACCCTGATGTGCAGAAAAAGGAAAGAAAACACATTCCTTTGCACACTGGACTTTATTTTTGAGCTCTACAAAGGAAACTGCAAAACAAACAACAGATTACCAGATGGGCTTATGTATCAACAATAATAAAATTTTCTGAGCTCAAGGTTAAAAGGTATTAGGTTATGACTATTTGCTACAACATCCCAACTGTGAAATTACTGCTGTTAAGACAGAGGGACACCATGGTGAGTCACATTCTCCATCTAAACGTAGGACGGGGAACCTATAAGCCTCCAGATGTTGTTTGCCTATAAATCCCATAGTGCCAGGCCATTATCTTTGCTGGCTGGGGCTGATGGGAGTTGGAGTCTGACAGCACATGTTCCCCATCTCCGATCTAAACATAGAACCCTATGTGTATCTGATGCACGCACAAAGTGTCCGCATATGTGTGTGTTTCCATTTTGTAGAGGGGTCATCTCCACATCAGTGTTTCTTTTCTTTCTATTAAAAAAATTCCTATTACAAAATTGTACATACAGAAATCATAAAATCTATGTTTCCTTACACGGCATGGAGCAAGGAAGACTTTGTGGCCAGTAGAGCTAAGGGGATAAGAGCTGGAGCCCCTGAAACTGCAAAACATTACAAAATTAGGGTGCCACATAAGCCCTCTTCAGGCATTACAAAAGAGAGAAGTTGCAACATGAAATAAGTCACTGAGGGCAAGTGCAGTAACCCTACCCCACCCATGCCCATTTTTTTAATCTTCCACAAGTTGGGAGGCAACTGAATACAGCAGGCTTGTGGTCTTGTATCTATGAAGGATACCCTAAAAGTTTTGAAGCCCTGGTTTTATTTATTTTGACCAGACCATCTGAGCGTTCTACTTGTGTGAGGTGGGAACTCAAGCAATGCTGCTGCAGCAACTTCCATAATATATGAAGAATGAGAATTCCTCTTCTCAAATGATTCTGCTATGGTATTACATGAGTCCCTGCTTCCCACAGTAATCTCTTACCTGAATGTAAGCTGTTAAATGCACAGATACATGGCTGATCGTAGCACAGAGACAAATTAGGCAACAAGGCTCTAATTTTTACCTCAGGCATTATAATGCAGTGAAGAAAAGATGGAGACTTCTTCATGTACTTCATCTTTCCTTGGCAAACATACTCAGAACAATCCTCTTTGGAACATTCCATTTTTTTCTTCTTCAGCAAAGCTTGATATCAGCATTTCTAATCTTCTGTGGGCTGGTATTTTTATAGATTACCAATGAAGGATAGTCCTCAGGGGCTTTGTAAGGAATTTAATTCTCTCAATAAAGTAAGAGGACTTCAGAAATATGATCAGAGGAACAAGGCCTTAGGAGTTCTCACCTCAGGAACTGAAATATATTTCATGTTCTGACACGTATTACAAGTGGGTGCTGTAACCTGCACACATCCTCTGGCAAACATTTGTTCACAGATTGAGGAAATACCCTTCAGTAAATATAGTTGTGCCATTTACACGGTTGAAAAGAGGAGTTGGAGAACGACTAAAGCTATTTGCACGACTGTGTTCTCATGGCTGTCCCTGACATCCCCACAGGACCCAGTCAGTGTCCCTGGACATGCATCCAGCTCTAATTCCCATCTTGGATGAGGCCCAATACTCTTGCTGCAGACACCACAGCCAAAATATACATCTGATATCTGGGGAAAGAGATACAGAGGCGTGTGAATCAGCAAAAAAAATAAGGAACAGTAATGAGAGATCTGGCCTTTAGTCCAAGATGCTACAACTAAACTGCTACGAAGTTGACAGGACATGATTAAACAAACTTTGTTGTAGACCCAGAAACAAGTCATCTAAACTAAACTGCAAATGAAGGTTGTATTTGGGGGCATTGCTACATAAATATTATGTCCCCTTCTTTGTATCCATTAATTACAGGGATGTTCATTATTGAAATGGTCTAACAGGTTTAGGAAACTTGTGGCTCTTCAGATATTGTTGGGCTCTCATCATCCCTGACCATTGGCCATGCTGGCTAGAGCTGGTGGGAATTGGAGTCCAATTGAGGATCACAGATTCCCCACTTCAGAGCTGGAAGATCTCCAAACCTTTTATTCATCCTTGTTTAATGACATGGAATTCTGTTTATATAAAGTTGCATAGACACCAACTCATTAGTGAACTGGGGGCTGAATTACTGAAGGCTTTAAAAGCCCTGGGAAATCTGGTTCACAAATCCTGAGACTGTGTTGCTCACGATTTATGTATATGCACCTGGTTGAAAGACATCATCCATTCTGTCTTTTGTCTCTACCCCAGGCCTTGTGATGAGCACCACCCAGAAGTGAAGGCTGATGGTTATGTGAACAACCTTGCAGAAGCTGTGGATGTGATTCTAAAACAACTGCATAAGTAATGGAGCTGCGAGGAATGACTGAAGGCATAAAGATGGGTGACTTAACTTGAGGTCTGTGACCTTTTGTGCACATCTCTGCTCAGCTCGTTTACATTCACCTAGTTTTTAAATGCAGTAATTATGTTGCAGTGAGGAGCACTACATACATGCCTCAAAAGTCTAGTTTTTCTAACTTGTCTTTGCAAGTAACTACAGTGAAATACTGACTACAGCGAAAAGTAATGAAGTCTAGTGCATCCTTATAGCAGCCACCCTTCTGAATCTTTTGTATCGTAACTGTTTTGGGTACGTCTAACCATGTCCTATCACTGAATAAACATCTGTGCCACATACCACTTGGCCTGGGACCTGCTTCCTGTGCTGGCTGGTGTTTTTCTGTTTCCTGGAAGAAAGCCCACAAAGGGAGGCCACTTTGTCTCTAGGTCACTTTCCTAAGAAATCAGTGCAGAAGTGACCCAATTCTTAACCAGAGAATGGGGAGGTTACATTTTTAGATTGCCTTCCATTCTTGTGGTTTCTCTGAGTTCAGTTGCCCATGCAGGCATTGTCCTCTGAGTGAAGGACACGTGTAAAGCAGAGGAGCTGCTTTGTTCAAGTTCAAGAGCTGAAATGGTAGCATCCAGTAGTGCAGGAAAGGACCTTGTCGCCAGACTCCAATTCCCATAAACCCCTGCCAGCTTGGCCATTAGTCAGAGACAAAGGGAGTTGTAGCCCAACAACACCTAGAGTGCCGCTGGTCCCCCATTTTTGTTTTCGTTAAAACATTTTATTTAAGGGGCTCAGAGTCTGCCTGAAGTATAGGAGGTGGGGCAGCACAGGTGCCTGAGCCAGTGTTTCATTCATTGGCATGCACACCTGTCATCTCAGTTACAAAGCTGGGCTTAGGAATCCACCCTGGGTTTTCTTTTTATATTATGTCCACCTTTTGTATCCTTAAGAGTAGCACTTTCTTATGCAAGGGAGGAGCTGCTTCAAAGCCTGTAGAAGTGATAGTTGAGATTTTTTAAAGGGGGGAAAGTGTTTGGCATGCAACCACAATTCCCAGAGCAAAGTCTGTGCCCAGCACTTCTGAAGAAGGTTTCCTCTATAGTGTTTTGCGCACATGCCATTCTGGGAATGTCATGAGTTCTGTTCACCTTCATCCCGAGAAACACACAGGTTTGTGTTCACTTTCATTGTCTTGGAGGAAACACAGGCTCCCACGACCAGACTGCTGCTGTCTAATCACATTGTTTAACTCTTCTAAGAATAGCCTGACACACTGAGAACTATCTTCTGGTGGCTGGATGCCAAGACGAAAGAGCTGGTGTTGGGTTTCCTAATTTCGGAGCCAAATGACTATGCCTTCTGCTGATGCAGCGTGCAAGTCTTCGTGGATTGGGAAAGGGAGAACAGAACCATTTTGGTTAAACTCAGCAGCAAATTGAAAGACCATTGTCCGTTTCGGACTATTTTAGTCAGATTCTTGGCATTGTCACACTTGTCTAACTTGAGGTAGTAAACTTGTGTTTAGGCACATCTGGCGAGGTTCAAGTGACTGAATGTTGCTCCATTAGGAAAATAATCTCTACATACAGAAAAGCAACTGAAGGGAAAAGTAAGACTAGAATCCTTCTCCTACTGACACTGGTTTTCTCTGTCCAGGAACTTTTGGTGTGGAGCTGTCAGTTATAAGGCCAGATCTGCAATCAGAAGTGGGAGGCTCTAACTGAGAACAAGGCTTTTATATCTCTTTATTGGTGATTCATGGATGGCACTCAAAGCTGTACTCCTGTGTACACTTCCTTGGCAGTAGGTGCCATTGAACTCCATGGAACCTACTTTATCAGTAAATGTGTTTAGGACTGCGTTACATTTTCCTTACTGAGCCTGATGTGTGGCAAAATCAGCACCTTCTCAGACACTGAAGGCCATGAGAATGGAAGACCAGAGCCTCAGAGATTCTAGCCTACAGCATATATATGACCTTCATTTCTCTATTGCAGGGATGGGGAACCTCAAGTGTTGGGGTAAAATGTGGCCCTTTGGGCTTCCCTTTGGACTCTTCCCTGGACAGCCACCCTCTCAAGCCATACCATCCTTGGGTGTTTTTGCCTAGCTTGAATGTGCCCTTGAACCCTGATGAGGTTTCTTGTCTCGCTTACCTGGATGGGGGAATAGAGAGGGGCTTGTGAATGTAGGTAAAACTAGCCTACTGTTCAAAGCTAAAAACCACATTCATTGCCTACTTCTGGTTCCAGACCCATCCACCACATCTGGGAAAGTTCCCCAGAAGGGAATGTCACTGTTGGCTTACCCAAGTCCTGCTGTATTGATTAAGTGAAGTGAGAAATCAGGAGTGAGAAATGTTCCCAGCTATTATGAATGTTGCTACTCACGCTTCAGCTGCACTCGGACAAATGTCTTCATAATGTGGCATGAATTACTCAAGAGAAAAGCATGCAGCTGCTTCAGCATCCTGGGCCTGTGGAATTCTGTAGGAAGGAACCAGGCTGGGCATTCTTCCCAGAGGAATGTACACTGTGGCAGATGTACAGAAGAGCTGCCTGCTCTGTTGATACAGTTCATTAACACAAAACTACATGTGGGAAGTGGAAAGGCAGGTGCTTGGAAAAATATATGTAATGGAAGTGTGCATCATGCCCTCCTGACTGTATGCTTCATACTGGCCGTACAATTGTTCCATCTGCTGTGTGGGTGAAGACTTATCAAAGGTGCAGATAAGTAACTGGTATTTGTGATCTGCAGAGGGCAGGGTAGGTGCACTTTTAGTTCTCATTCCCTTTGAAACCTCTGTGTAGATACATCCTAAGGATAGTCAATATTGACTCCTGACAGTTTTGTTCGGCCTCATCCATTTGTGGCAGTGGTTGGGAAGATGGGGAGTTTTGAGGACTGTGTTCTTGGCTTCTAGGGGGATAGAAGCTTTTACAGTGGTACCTCGGGTTACATACACTTCAGGTTACAGACTCCGCCAACCCAGAAATAGTACCTCGGGTTAACAACTTTGCTTCAGGATGAGAACAGAAATCGTGCAGCAGTGGCGCAGTGGCAGCAGGAGGCCCATTAGCTAAAGTGGTGCTTCAGGTTAAGAACAGTTTCAGGTTAATAACGGACCTCTGGAACGAATTAAGTTCTTAACCCGAGGTACCACTGTATATAGAAGAACAGTCATGGCTGGAGGGCTCAGGCATAGGTTTACCACTTCAGTGAGAACTATACCTGTGTTCTAGATTGAGTGATTTGTGGGTGTCATTATTAGGCTCTAGAACATTGTGGGGAGCCCATAAACAGGACTTGAGCTCTTCCCACATGATTCCCAGCAGCTGGTATTTGGAGCCATACTTCCCCCAACTGTGGCGACTGATAAATGAACAAATGGTTTGTTGCAACCTATTACTATGTGTCTGGATGTGCATCAGTTTGTTGTGGTGACTGAGCATGACTAAATAGTCATGCTATACTTTTACAGTGCACTCTGACCTAAGGAAGTTGACCTGTTGCAGTGCCCGCTAACCTCCCAGTCAGGCCACTGCCTGTCCACCTCTGCCCTTTGTCCTTTGCTCCCTTGTCCCTGCTGTCTCTAAACAAAAGCTGTTGTGAACTGTTTGGCCTGTGCTAGGCTTCTGTACTGAGCATTTTTGTATGGTTAGAGCTGCTGTTTTAGAAGGACTCTTCATTCTGTACTGCACTGTCAAATTTTATGAAGCAGTAGAACGGACTTACCTAGAGATCTCTACATTTCCATAACCTGCAGCTTATTTTAAAATTGACATCCTCTGGGGACAGTGCCATGGGGAGTGGTCAAGTAGGGAGGGGAAATGGTCCATGGTGCATTTACTAGCTTCAGGTGTATTTATAATGCATTTAATGGATGCAAATGGTAGAAAATAGTCCTAGATAGGATCATCATGGAGCTGATTTAGGTGGGATTTTCAGATCCTGTTCCATTCAGGTTTTGTTTGGATTGCTTGTTTATAAACCATTTTCTTAACTTGAGCAGTACTGTATCGGGTACATCAGTAGAACTGGAGGATAAATAAGACCTTTGAGAGCACAATATTAACAGATGCAAATGAAAAGAAGATGATCTGATTATTCTGTGTGCTATCAGATCCGTTTTTGGCAACACTCGCCACCCAGTGTGAGAGTTCACTCAGACATCTGCACATTTTCTTAATGTTCCTGGAGCTATTTGCACACAGATATTTTTGATGTTTCAAGGCTTCTTAAATGTGTTTTCCATCTTTCTCTTTGCCAAGGATATTTTTATTCTGTTCTTTTTTTCAAACCCCTCCTCCTTCCCCTGTGGAATGAAGTTGGACCTGCGAGGGGAAGGATTTATTTTTGCACCAGACTTTTATGGGCGGGTGGGTGGCAATAGATTCTTTGCCTGCTAGCCTCAGCTGCAGACAGCTAAGAGTGAGGTACAGGATAGCTTGGACTGTTGAAAGTTCCAAATGGGAGAAGGGGCAGAAACTGGTAAGGATTCTATGTAATACAAGAACCAAAGGTTACCACAAACAGGTGTTTTGTTTTGTTCATACAGCACACAACTGGCCTGTTAAATTCTCCTTCAGGATATGATGAAAGCTGTGCATCTGTTAGCCAGTAAATTGCCAAAATATATTGCCGTATATTCCGTTTCTGGACTTTGGGGGAGAGTGCCTGCCATTACGTAGTGAAAATGGCAAAACCCACACAGAAGTAAGGTGTATAGGTGGAACCCTGAGGTATGCAGAAGTACAAAAATATTTTTTTTGGGGGGGGAGCCACAGGGATCCCAGAAACAGTACTGTAAGGACTCAATAGCACAGAATGTAGAGACCGAGAAGAAAGAGTTGGACCACTGAGTGGGAGGGTGAATGGGGTAGAGTGGCTGGAAAGGGAGAAATGAACAGAACTTAAGAGATGCCTATTAATGGACAAATAATATATTTTAATGTTGCTAGCACTGGGGACCAGTTTACCTAAGCTGTCCTCTCACAAAATAAAAAAGAACCCCCAAAAGTAGCAGCACAGAGAAGAGTTTCTACTCTTTTTCACTCAGTGAAAGTAAGCCATTACTGGATAATTCAGTTTGGATTTCTTCTTACCTGGGAACATTTCCTTTTGTTTGTCTCTCTGTCTGCTACTTTTGTGGCAGAAGGTGGGTGGTATTTTAAATAGGCCATTGAAGATTCAGTCAGTCAAAGTCTGACTTTTAGCCACAGGGCTTTAGCATTTGCCCAAGGCTGCTGCCTTGTCACCACAAACCCAGAGTGGTTTAGCAGTCAATCCCTCTTCCCAGGGAACCATGAGAATTGTAGCTCTGTGAGGGGAATAGTGGATCTTCTAAGAACTCTCAGCACTCATAACAAACTGCAGTTCCCAGGATTCTTTGGGGGAAGTCATGACTTTGAAGTGGGATGACACTGCTTTCGATCTATAGCACAGATGGGGCCTTAGTTGGATTCTACCCACTTCACAAGTCCTGGAGTGAGGAAGGGAATTTAAAAACAGCACCTTGCTAAGGCAGCAAATTGCCGCTGCCCGGTGGAGATGATCACAGCCCAGTGTAAAATTATTCAGTCTTCTCATGCAGAGCAGGAATTAAGCAGCCACTCACTTGGTGCATATTAGGAGGAAGCAGATCAGGGTGCTGCTGTTTTTGTTGAAGAGCATCAGACAGGCCAGGGCAGTGATGATAAGAAAGAAGTTTCCAGCCCTGATTCTAGACAATGCAGATGCTGGCGATGCATCCCTTCAGTCATTCTGCTAGAGAATACCAGCCGTGCCTTGGCCTCCATCATTCCTCTTGCTTATGCCCTGGAAACAGCTTGTGCTAAATGTGTGTTATTACAAGCTGAGGCTCTAGAGGTTGCAATGTTTGCTGTAGACCTGAGAGTTCGGGGCTTAGTTGAAATGCCTGAATGTACCTATAGACTGTCCATACAGTATTGCGTTATGAGGAGGGCTTAAGTCTTTTGCTGGGTGCTTTGGGAATGAATGGTGCTGAAGTTTGAGTCGAAAGGAACACATTTCACTCCCCGCATCCCCTTCAAATTCTTTAATAGCTGAATATTAATACATTTGCCACCTCCTAAATGAATATCTCATTGTGTCATGGGCTGCTATTTGGCCTCCATGAATTAATAGTCCTTCCATCAAGTCTGAACTTGGGCACTTGTCAGAGCCGCCAGTTCCCATGTTTCATAAAAGTGTCCTTGGTTTTTCATACACCAGTTATGGAGAGAGGAGTGGCAATCCCATCATTGGGCATCATAGTGATAGAAGAGGATGTAAGTAGAGTGTGTTAGGGTCCTGCCTGTGAGTTTCTTGGCCACTATGAGAACAGGATGCTGGACTGAATGGGCCATTGACCTCATGTAGAAGGCTTTTCTTACATCATGTCCTAAGAGAGAGTTTGGAGAGTGGGGCTTCCAGGCAGGGGGTTACTCACACAAATTGATAGTTCAGTTCCAGTTTTTCAGGATTGGTACTCAGCTGTCCACACACTCCCCTTTTCCATCTTATTCTTAGGTATTGTGCTGCTTCCCACTCACACCAGTGAGTGGTCCATGATGGGATATTTCTGTTCTATGCTTTCTGTCCACTCACTTCAGCCCTTACCTCTCCACCTTCCGCTACCTTTTCCCATTCTGGCTGTGCCTGCAGGTATTTTTTGTACCTCTACACACGCATGGTTAAAACAATTTCCCCCTGACACAAAGCACGGAAGAGCAATGTTACTGGCCTCAAATGATCTTGGGGGTGAGAATATTTATTTCCATTTGTTGTTATTTTGTTTAAAAAATAGCCCAAAGTTCTTGCACAAGGCTGATTTTTAGCTAAACTACAGTGCTGGCGTTTTAATAATTCTGGTGAAAAGGTCCTGTGGAAGAGTTGTGTATTTTTTTTTTTATTTTTAATTATTATCTTGACAGATGCAAATAAATCCCCTATATGTGTCAAGATCATAGCTGCTCAGCACTGGGTTACTGAATTCCCAGCATGCCTTCAGCATGCAGCAGTTTGTGGAAATAAGCAAAACTTGTGTCATTTGGGTTGATGGAAACTAAATGGTTTGGCTGTGTTCAGGTGAGAAGTAAACAGAAGCAGAGGTGTGGTAATAGGGTCCACCCACCAAAACATCGCACATTCCAAACCATACCCCCTGCCCCTCCAAATAATGCATTAACAAGCTTCCGCACCACTGATGACAACAGAGGTACGAGGTATGAGATACTTTTAGTTAAAGAGGAAATTGGCCATTTTGATAACATTATGTGCACAATGCAAAACACTTGCATGCATGAGAGCACCCATCCCACAATAAACCTCTAGCTGGAAGCACCCATTCACATTTAGTAGTGGTATAATATTAGCTCCCAATTTTCCCACCATGGCGGCAGCTGGTGCATACATATTTCCTTTAATTTTCTATACCCCTTTTCCAAGTCTTTGTCTTCACCCCCATGCAAGTGTTTGTCTATGGTCATTCCTGCACCTTTCCCAATACAAAAGATGCAAGACTGTAGTATCTATACAAACTGTATCTATATTATACATTCATTCCCTTTCATTGCCCCTTGAGATTTTGATTAGGGGTAGAGACCTAGACCCACTTGACTACTTCAGTAGCCCTAAGTTCATCAGCAGCAGCACATGTAATTGTCAAAGAGCACAGTCTTGAACTTGCTAGTTTATTTTTAGCATCCGGTTCCTAATATTGTATTCTAAACTTTATTTGGATCAGTCATGCTCTTTTTTAAAGCACATGCTGATTTATTTTTAAAAAAGTGAAACCAAGCCGGCATCTGTGAGAGTGAGGTGAGATTTTTCATTTTGGTGGGCTGGTCTAGCAAATAACTGTTTTGGGGGTGGGACTAAGAACTGTATTTGTTTTTAACACGTATCTATGATGTTTGAGGACTCCAATGACCTCCTGTCTTTCAACATGGAAAGAATGGCTTGCACAGGCAGAATAAGCATGGACTAATGCATTGCGGGGCTCGGAGAATCCATTGAACTCAACACCTCTCTTATTTGTATACAGATTTCCCTCGTGATGGAAGAGCCCAAAGGTTAATTTATACCTGCATATCCATCACCTGATGACCTTAAGCTGAGAATTGAACTTCAGATATAGATCATAAGGTGCAATTCTCTTAGAACCACACTTCACTCGTAGAAAACAATGGGGTCGGGGAGAGAGAGAAAGGGTTCTAGTCAAGAATTCCCCCTGACAACTAGTTTTCTACATGCAGAGATTGTTTCCACATAGAAAAGCATTCAGTTACGTGCCGAACACACCCAAAACTAACAACTGAAGCAGTACATCTTGAACACAACTTTGGCACCTGACTTGTTTGAGAGAACTAAGCCAGAGAGAAGTCAAGGAATTAGAGAAGTCAAGGAATTTGTGACAAGGCACAAGCAAAGAGCAGTGCTGGGTCGCTGGATACAGAATCAGAAAGCTTTATTTACATAGTCAAAGTAACAAGTAAATTCCTGAGACTGAGCTGCTCTATAGTGCAATAAAGTCATTTGAGAGAGTACAAATCAGCAGTCTTTCTTAATTTTCAGGTCAAGGAACAGTCTTCAGTAATAGATTTTGAACAAACGTAACACCAACTACAGAGCTGACTTCGTATACATGTCAATATGTTTGCATCTGTGCAATTACCATGGACAGAAAGAAAGACACACGTACACACACGCACTATCAGAGTTCATGGTTTTCCAAAGGCTTTTTGGCCATCATCATCTTTTGATTCTTAAACATTAAAAACAAATGCTGGAAAACACTGCTACAACCCTAAAAAATTCATCTTGTCCTGTTCCGTAAGAACTATCTAAAAATGCACTTGAAACACAATGTTATTGGCCAAGAGGCTAGGCTACCTTGTGAAAAATTACAATCAAAACCAGAAATATGTCCTTTCTGCCTTTGTTCATTCAATCTTCATTGTGTGATCTTAAGATTTCATGAAACCCTTTCCCAAAGGGTGATGGCAATAGATACAAAGGAATCAGGTTCACCAGTGCTAATTCATTGAATAAAATCCTCTAAAAATGTTGCATCTGAAATACTGTTTGTTTGTTTTTTTTAAAAAGGGAAACTCTTAACATTTATTGCTGCTGTCATGAAATATCCAAGTCCAGATTGCTCGATCTGTGTTATAAACAAGCCATTGCCTATCTCCCTGCTGATCTGACTTTAGTACTTAACAAATAAAAGTACAGAGAACATCAGCAACAGATTCTTGAATCCACCTGGCAGGAATATGCTGTGAGAGCTGATCCAAGTGACCTGTGTAGTATTGAACAAACCCAGCAGGAGCCTGGGAATACCTAGCAGAGGCAACCAGTGACTTTTCAGCTTATGTGGACAACTGGTGATCCAGCTGAGCTTCTCGTTTTATGAAAAGTAACACAGTCAAGAGGATGTCCCTGATCACGAGACACATACTAGATTTCAGATATTTACCTTTGTGTGTATGTGTGTCTGTACATACATACACACGCACACACGCACACATATTCATAAATCCACAAAGTTTTATTTCTATTTTAAAAAAGTAAGGCTTTTAAAAACTCAGTTTCAGTACATAAATCATACAAAACCAAAACCAATACCATCCAATGAAATGCCACCTTGGCCTAACCTCAGTCAAACAGTATGTTGTGTCTATGCTGTTATGCCCATTGTAAGGCCATAATGCAGCGAAGCATCTTTACTAAGGCAAAGAGAGTTTGCTGCCATGTAAACGCTACACTGCAGCTAGAAGAGTTGGGTAGTGGTCCTTTGGGGGCACTTTCCTACTCTGTGTATTTATTTAGCTTGTTGTAGGTAGCAGCCCTTTTTTTGTTTCTTAAAGCCCTTACGAATTTAATCCAAAATCAGAAATGCCATCCCTGTAGCACTAAAGGCAAATTGAAGTGTCATAAACCAAGATATATGCATGCTAGCCATAAAAGAACTGATAATGCTGTCTCAAGAAGTGTAATACGGTGACACAAGATGTCCTCTGTGCTGGTGAGCCCACGTTTAGATGTCACAGTGAGGAACAGTTACTTCAACTATAAGAGGGTTATGTTAAAGAAAAGTGTGCTTGGGCGATGATAACAGACTGAGATTTAGGGAGATCTCTGATCAAATCATGCTGGGGTATGTTTTGTCACACCAGGTGCATGAAACAAATTGAAAGAGAGAGAGCTGGATGCAGACTAAGTGAGTGGAACTGAGTCCCCTTTGAAATACTTTGGACTTAATTCACGATAATCTTGTCCCATTGATTTCAGTGAGACATAATTTCAGCCAATTCACACAGTCCTATGCATATCTACTCAGAAGTAAGTCCCAGAGCTCAATAAGACTTACCCCAATGTAAGTGTGCATACTTAGTCCAGATCCAACCCAGTGTCTACAACTATCTTGACAAGACAGTTGGTGCAGTGCTGCATTACAATGATTCAGGGCTACATACCTTGGCTTTATCTGATGGAATTGATCTGTTAGCACAGAACTTTCTCCCCCCTTATTCAAATCTGCTCCAGAGGGTTGGGGGGAAACCCCAATTTTGAGGCTTCACAGGTGGAGGAGAGGCAGGGGTAGCTTTACTCTGCAGGAAGTGGAACAACTTTCTTGGATACAACCCAGTGAGTTTGAAAAGAGAAAAGTAACTGGGAAAAGGCAGACAAAGAGCACTTTCTTTGCAGGATGAGATTCAGAAGGGCCAATGAAGACAATATGGCTCTTACACCATGCATAAAACGGTCAACAGCCCTAAGTGCCACAGAATCTCTGTGCTGCCTTAAACAATTGACTGCTCCAACATGACTGTACCATATTGGACTCATGGATTCTTCTAGTACCTTGGAACAGATCTCATTTGAACACGTCCAGATAGCCCATCAATTCTAGTACCACTCAAAGCATGCGACTTCGACTGAATACTTTTTGCTTCTGTCCTTTTGACGTGATTATACAAACACTTGTTTTTAAACTGTGTACATGGTGTTCATTCCTGCACACCCAGTATGCTTTCAGATTGTCCCTGTATACTCTATTAGACAATGCTGTGATTGTGGTAGTTACTGAGGACTGATTCACATGAGCTGGTTAGTTTGCCTGGATGCTTTTGCCCATGGTGACCTGAGCGTTTAATCACTAAACTCAGACTACTGGCATTCATAGGCTTAGATGAATGAGATTTCATTTTTCTGTTCAACATGAACCCAGCAGTGATTTTGCTTTATTGGTGAAATGCTTAGGTGCTCATTTTGCTATGGGCAAAAACGTAATACAGAACATGTCCACCTGAACTGTTAGATAGGTAGAAGAGATCAGCCCTCAGTATCAACTGCAAGCAACCCATAATGGTAAATGGCAGGGGCTCAATGTGTCACACATCTCACCAATTTCAAACCAATACTGTGATACTCTCCAACTCATCTGCTGCTCATTGCAGCACAACACCCTACCCTATTCCCTCTCTACCATGCTGGGGTAGCTCCAAAGATGGGCATTTGCTTTCTCATGGAGGGCAGCAACACCCATATGGTCAAACTAAAAAGCTTTCCGCTCCTGAGGCAGAGAAAGCTTGGGTGTGCCTTAATATCGTTTTGTAGCATAGAGAAATTTAGAAGGTAAAGAATCCCCTTTCAGTGTGTGGTGAGTCTATGGGAAAATCCCCCTTCAACATGTCCAACAAGCCTTCTTCTGATCAGGAGGTGGCAGTCTCAGCAATCCACAACAGTGAAATGGATGAAGTTTTGAACTAGAGAGTTCAAGGTGTGAACTTCCCCAGTCCAAAATTCCCAAGCATCCTACAAGCCAAACCCAAATCTCTGCCAGGTTCCATCTGAGTTCACCAGCACCAGCCTTCCTTCCACCACAGCCT
Organism: Podarcis filfolensis; assembly: GCF_964270895.1. Taxonomy (NCBI): domain Eukaryota; kingdom Metazoa; phylum Chordata; class Lepidosauria; order Squamata; family Lacertidae; genus Podarcis; species Podarcis filfolensis. Next base: position 55,337,947 of record NC_139608.1, read on the forward strand.
CCTCTTGACTTCTACTGCAGAAATAGGCAATGACAAGAAGGGTGGCTGTATTCATTAGGCAACAACAGCACTGTGGAGATTGGAAACTACAAGAAGCTGGGGAGCTGCCATTTTTAGGCACCTTGGCCACCCAGGATACACCTGAGCATGCTCACAGAAGCATCCTGACTGCTACAAGTCCTGGGAACTGCAGTTTCCCAGTCTTTAATTCCCTGGGCCCAACATGTTCCTGCCATGTAATTAAGGCAACAGCCACCACAAGGAGGAAGGGGCAGAGAAAATAGGCAACAAGAAGGTTTGCAAAGGGAAATGGAAGAAGGGAGCCTGGTTGCAAGTTTTATCACACCCCTGATGGCATTACTAAGAGGACACTGAGATATTAATGGGCCTGAGTGTGAAAATTCAGGCTTGAATCTGAGCCAAATTTAGATCATTTTGGAAAGTCCATTCCAAACGAAACCTGGGGAGATCTGCTTGTCACTGTGCTGAGCACCTGTTCTGTCAATTGCTGAAACCAGCAGTGCATGTTAACTTGGCATGCACACAACAAACTGAGAGCTTGGGAAGCACAGGGCTCCTAGGTATGTCCACCAGGTTCTTGAATGGCATCAAACTGTATAATACAGGACGTTCAGAATTAAAGCAATCCTCTCCCTACTTTACTATCATTAGTTTATTATCTTTTTTTTGGCTTGCACATTATGTGAGCATCTGATAGGGAGGAAATAGCAGAAATCAACATAGCAACAACAGAAATTTGTGCAGTTTGACTGGACATTTGTAAATCTAAAGCTTGGATGGAATCTACTGTGATGTTGGATGCCATAAACATCTGCACCACTGCAGTAAAAAAAAGTAGGGTGTCATTGTCATTAGAAATGTCATCTCTATTGTCCCCTCCCCTCTGCCTGCTATAGGTAAACAAAACATTGGTTTCATGTAGATAAGTGAACAGCTTATTTAACTGAGTTATGCTTGCTAAAGTGTAAAGCTTATTGTTTACCACTATCAATGAGAGAGGTGGAAGGTAACTCTGGAGTGTTGCTACCTGAACATCAGCATCTCAAACTGTATTTTGTATCAGCATTGTCATCCAAAAGACAGGTCCTATGTAACTCACATAGCTAAAATAACCCCAAGACACACCGTATAAGTATTGCTTGTATGTCTTAAGAAATATGTCAGGGAAACTTCCCTATATCTGTTTACTAAAGTCCTGTGATTGATTCCAGATTGAATCTGGCCACTCATACGATCTAGAACTCTTCACTTATCTTGCTTATTTGACATCATTTACATGATCAATTTTATGATCGCTGCTGACCTTGCTGAAATGTCAGAATGGCTCAGTTCACATGTACAGTCATACCTCGGGTTACTGACGCTTCAGGTTGCGTGATTTCGGGTTGCACACCACGCCAAACCCAGAAGTAACGGAACGGGTTACTTCCGGGTTTCGGCACATGCACAGAAGCGCCAAATCACGACGCACTTGTGCGCAGAAGCGGCACTGCAGGTTGCGAATGTGACTCCCGCACGGATCATGTTCACAACCCGAGCATCCACTGTATTACCAAGCCTCAGGCTTGCACACCCACCTCTTCTCCCCTGCTCTGATTCCATTCCCCTTTTTATGGACAAAAGCATAATGCGCCATTATATTCAAACCTGCAAACCATGATTCTGTGACCATATCGCAGCTGCAAACTACGTTTGATCATTATTGGTCTAGTTTGGAGGGCAGATGCAACCATAGTCTAGTGGTTTGGATGTAACAGTAAACTGGTTTTGCTGCAAAAGAGGCAATGCAGAATGGCATGATGGAGGGGATCATGAAGGCCAGGGCTTGCTTGCATTATGCCAACCCATGGTTTAGCTTGACAGCTGAACCTATAATTCTGCTACTGCAGACATATCCAGTGTATGTTGTAAAAGGAAAACTAGACCAAGAGAAAACTCAACAATGTTATGTACACACCCTATTATTGCTATTTTGCCTTTTCTTAGTCCTAGGAGATGAAAACAATTCCAAAGTGATGCTGTACATGCAAAACAAGTTGTTACCTTCCATTCTTTCTGCTGATGAATGTGGCATGCCATTAATATCAGTTCTGTTGGTGGTGACAAGCTGTACAAAATGCAGTTAAGAGACTATATGTTATCCACTCCAGAAAATAATAATCAAAGAATTTATAATCATTTTAAGATGCCAAGCCCTAATCTCAGCAACCTCCATTATTCACTAACTCTTCTGATCCTTGTGCATTTATACCATAGAACCAAAACACCAGTTTAGCCTTATGGATATAGCACTGCCAATTTAGCTTTGGCATTTATTTAAATTTCTGGATGCACAAATGTTTTGTATGTTCCTCTCCTCAAGACAATGGCCTGAAATCCAGCTGCAGTTGCAAGGTACAAAGGAGAAGGGCCCAAATGAGGTTATGCATCCAGTCGGTCCAACATGGACCAAATGAGCACTGATGAGAATGTGTGTCCAAATGCTCATATATACCTGCCTTGGCTGGAAACCTGTTTATGGCTACGGATCTTGCTGTACTGGATCAGGGCAAACTGTGTGTGCTCTCTTTGAATGGCGTTCTTGATGATTACAGAATAAAAAATGGAGCAAGCAGACTGTAAAAGGCTACTGTGATTCTACGGCAAGGACTGGAAAGTCAAGCTTGTGAGACCTTGTAGAATCTTATCAGATATGCAACCTGAAAGATAATCCAACAGAAGATGAATTCAGAGAACAATGCTAATCTCCACCTTGCTCATTCCCTTTAATAAGGATATCTGAGGTGCAGTTTACAATGAATATTGTCCAACAGCAAAAATAAAAAAATGAATATTCTACTCTTTTCCAAAAGCCAAAGTGGATCAGGATTCCCATGAACCAGGATGAACCAGCTGCCTGTCTAGATAGTGACATTGCCTATTTGTGAATGAAGCCAAGCAACAGACTTTCTGGTCTTTCCTTACTTTTTGTTTAAGCCCTGTTCCAGACACTTAAAAAAAAACATTTTAGTTGCTATTATTCTAACATTCCACAATTTCAAGTTTTGATTCATCCACAAAGCTTTTTGTTTTTTAATGTGCTGATATAATTTGGAGGTTTTCTCTAAAGTATGTTTGCAAAACCTCACGGGCTACAGTAGTTCTAAAAGAGTTTCAAGGTTTAACAAGATACCTGATGAAATTTTGGCAAAGCTTCTTGTCCTCTCCCACCCATCAGTGGGGAAGAAAAATGTGGACTTCCTTTCCTGCCTGCATTGACAACCTGTGTGATCTTACCACTCCTAAAACGTTTGATGCAGACAGATCATCCCACTTTGTCTTCTCAGTTGTTTTCTATCTGCTCAATATCTAATTCGCCATCCAACTGAAAGATGTTATCCCCTCCTGTCCCACTGTTCCTCCATGAGGAGTTGTCGTCTTCTTTCCTACTGCTCTCGTCTTCTGTGGCACAAAACTCTGATTCCTCGTAGGAGAAATCTTCTTTGCTAGACTTACATTCTTCTGCGTTTGAGTGTGGCTCTGGCACAGGGGTGCAGGCTGGTGTCCTGCCTGGCATGACGTCCAAGGTGCAAAGGGATGCTGTTGTCCATGACTTGGTGCCGCCGATGCCAGGTGAGAACTGATTCTGTTGAGAGCAATCATCTGCTGTGATGCTAAGGCAGCTAAGGCTGTTAAAAGTCTGACAATTCTGAAAAAGAAGAAAAAACAAAACAACACTGCAATTAGGAAACAAGGATGCTGGCTCATACTGAGTATCTCTCTGTAATTCATTAAGATTACATGTTTGCTAGGCTTCAGTGAAGATGCACTGCAGTGCATATTTTTATTGGGTTAGATTCTGTGGGTTGTATCCGACACTGTCTGTGTGGACTTCCACTCATACAGTGGGACTTTCTCTTCTTCTCTGCTCCCTGTGTGTCCTCAAAATCTACTCCAGAAGGGTCCTTCATCCTTCTGGAGCAGATTTTGATGGTGTGCAAATGCTTAGTGGAGCAACAGAACTGGCTACAATCCTGTATATTTTTATTGGGTTAGATTCAGAGTTAAGCACACACAATGGGATGGGCAGGAGATGGCTTTCCCATCCCCTCTGCCCTATGGCATCCCCTCCCTATGCTCTAGTGAAATTCAGGAGACCCTGCTGAACACGTGGGGGGTTGGGGGGCTGAGACTGCCAAATTTTCAAGGTTCTTCTCAGTCCTCTGTACCCCACAGCATACTGAAATTTACAGGGCACCCCAGATCTCGTACAGCATTTTTCAGGGACTGCGAGACTATCAGGATGAAGAAGTCACCTTTCATCAGCCCCATTGTCAAACCCCATCATCTTCACAGGTGCTCAGGCAGCAAACAGGATTCTTCCCTACCCCATCTTATCCTTGAAGCAATTCTGTAAAGTAGGCTAAGCTGACCATGAGTGGTCCAAGATAGTGACTAGCCTAAGTTCACCCAGTGACTTTCACCACCAAGAGGGTTTTGTGAACCTGGCAGATCTTGCTCCTAGTCTGACACTTTAACCACCACAACAGCTTAGCTCCATCAACTTCCTTGAGCAGGTTTCACCACAATATCATCATGAATTGGAGATGCTAATCCAGGCATAGGCAAACTCTGCCCTCCAGATGTTTGGGACTACAGCTCCCATCATCCCTGACCACTGTTAGCTAGAGATTATGGGAGTTGTAGTTCCAAAACATCTGGAGGGCCAAGTTTGCCTATGCCTTTGCTAATCTTTACAAGAGGCATCCCCAACCTTCGACCCTCCAGATGTTTTGGACTACAATTCCCATCATCCCTGACCACTGGTCCTGTTAGCTAGGGATCATGGGAGTTGTAGGCCAAAACACCCGGAGGGTCGCAGGTTGGGGATGCCTGCTTTACAATCTCCAAGTTGCATGGAAAATGTCACTAGTTATTTTTAACCACTATACAGAATTACACTTGGAAGAAGAAAAGTTGTTTTTCGAAAGGAAATCTCAGGAAAACGATTCAACAGTAAACCTCGCTTGGTCAGCCCCTTTGGGATGGCACATGTGTCCTTTTCCCAAAGGCACACTAGTAGAGATTAGTTATTCTTAGCAAAGTTCATGCAGATGCTGGAGAACTGAAGGAAATGAAAAGCTACTATTGTTTCCCTTTTCACCGGTTCCTGCATTTCTTCTAACATCCCCCCATGTGAGTCTGTGCCCATTTTATTCAGGACAAAGGAGTCACCAAATACAAGAAGTTCCTGTGGACTCCACATGACAGTTTTCAGTACATACATGCAGCTCTCTGGAAATGTGGCTAAGACATTTGCTCAAGCAGAGATACTCCTGCACTGGGATCTGCCGGTGCAACCTCCGTATTATACCATAAAATGACTATATCTATGCATGCCTGTGAGAATTCATGAAAGAAGCTCTAGCAGACAGAAAAAATATTTGGTATGGTGTGAAAAGCTGCAGAAACCGCATTGCTCTTTTTACTCTGTTGGCTGGGAAGCCTCTGCATGGCATGGATGTGTCGCAAGTGGGGAACCTGCACACACTATACTTGCAAGGGGCCAAACACACCAAACGAGAACACCTGAAACCCCACTATATGCCTCACATTTCTAGGAGGCAAAGACTGAATCCAATCCCAAGTGGGTGATTGTAAAGAAGGTGGTCACAGATCTCTCTCTGAATTCAAGCCACCATCATTCTACTTCAAAGAAAGAAGGCTCAGCTGCTTTGGAATCACTTGACATTTTACAAACGAAGGAGTGCTTGTAAGCTCCATTGCCCACCTTTCTAATTCCAAAAGCAAGTTTTCACAGGCACCAAGCCCTTTGTTTTCTAGAGTGCTGGGGGAAAGATGGCCCCATGACAATTCATTAGTCAGGCGGGCATTATGATGTTGCTGCAGATGTCTGCCTTTTAAGAGGAACAGAAGCCTCTGCTAATCTTGATGCCACAGAGTTTGGCAGAATTCTCTGGTCTCTAGTTACCTGGTAACCACTGAGGAGCATTCAGTTTGCAAACAGTGCTGCAAATGAAGTGGCTGAGTTCTCTGAATTCCACCTTTCAGTCCTCTGCGCTTGGAGGCAACTGTGTCAATACCGCTGTTCCCCGCGCTCTGGGATTAAAGGTGTATACCACCTTTGCTTCAAAGGGATCTTTTCAGCCTTTCACAGTTGCAGAACAAATGCCCTGTTTGTCTGGCTCTACATTGTAGAACCACTCCAAAGGCTTGCAAGGCAGCCTCACTTTGTCTTTTCTTAAAATGAATAGAAGTCTTATTACACAAGAAACATGCACCTTTCCAAAACATACATCTTCCCCGAGGCCAGGCCAAAACTAACAACTGAGTCAGATTACAGCTGTTCTTCCACGATACACCACTACAGATAGGCACCGTGGCTAGAGGCCAGAGGGAGCTCAGTTCTGCTTCTTCAGGTGAAAATTGCTTGGACCTGCCTTACACCGCAGTCAGTAGGAACATCTAGAGTGAGTGGGCAACTAATATATCTTAGGGGCCCAGGTTGGTGCATCAAAACTCATGATGATAAAAGGAAAATATTCAATTGAGAGTTTGTTTTTTGTTTTTTTTTTGTACCAATTTGCAGAGCTCGAGGAGGACGGCATTGTACATGCCTGGTCCTGGGGCTGCTAAGCTCAGGGCTAGACCTGAGACGCAAGTTACAACAGCTTGTGGGTTTGATTGTAATTGCCGCATATCAACAGAGGGCAAGGGAGGCACCAATGAGGTTTGAAGCTTCAGGAAGAGACTACCCTGAGAAACATCCCAGAGAGGATAGGTACCAGGTCAGTGACAGACAGTGGTTCCCATTGTAACCGATCCTTTGAAGGGCACGCAGTACAGTGCTGAAGGAGGCCGTGCAGAAAGCTGATCTAGCAGCTGCTTTGCTCAGACAACCCCTTTCTAAAAAGAAACCACATTGCTGGATAAGTGCTCCTGGATAAAGCTCGGCGGGTGAGCTCCCCCTTGGCTCATTCTCCTTCGGCTACCAGCTATCGCTGTAAGCTTTAAAGAGCTGGTTGTGAAAATCCAACAGCAGCACAGCTCAACCTGGGCTGTTGTTTCCATCCACTCCTAACACTGCAGCAGTGTGCGGTGTGTGATATCAAACAAAAACTTTCACAAAATGGCATTGTGCCATGGTAGTATCTTCAACTATGTATGTGTCAAATATCAGATTTCTGACAGGCCTTATCTATTTGGGGGTGACATCTGAGACCCCCTTTTAACAGGGGTGTGAACAAAAGTCCACTTTTCAGATATTTTCTGAGATGTTTTCTCTAGGAAAGAAGGAGGTTTGTCTCTCGACGCCTCATAGGCTCTGTTTGATTGACAGCTGCACTAGCATACAGCCATATGGGCTGGGATCTAAAAAGCTATTCTCAGTGAGCCAAAGCAAATTGCATCCTTTTCTTGACCAGGCTGCATCACAACCAGTTTTTAAAACTCCCCTAAAGTCCACAGAAACTGAAAGATTTCTCATCCTTCTTCAGAAACCACAATTTAATTATTCTTTATCTATTTTTAAAGAAGCAGGTTTCTAGCTCTCATTATTTCACAGAATATGCATAAAAGTCAAGAAATGAGAGGGAAGGGTTTAGTGGTGGGTTTTGCAGCAATGATGGTGCACCTATTCTTCATTGGTCTTTCCCATAGTGCAATATGCTTATTTTCCTTACTCACTGCCTTTTCTGGATCTGCCACTAATTAGCAGAATACAGGCTTTCTGGACTCAGAATCTGGGGACTTTAGGGCAGAATTCCATACCCCTTGAACTTTAGGCAGAGATCCCTCTGCATTTGGTGCTTAACTTTTTGTAATTTGCTGCACAGTACCTCTGAATACCAAGACAGCTGGTTGCACTTTTCACATGCACTATTTTGGAATCCTCCTAATAATTATTTCACTAGGATTGTTTCAAATAAATTAGCTAGACGGCTCCAGCTTTTGCACAACGTAACTGAAGGGTTCACCCTTAAATAACACCATGGGAGAAAACACCCAGGCAGCTGGCAGTTGAAACAGGTGGGAGATCAAAGCTGGCAGCATTTTTTACAGCAAGGGTAGAGACCAACATGGCACAGATAAAAGAGAGGGCGGGGGCAAACTGTGAAGACAAGTCACTTGTGCTTAATGTGCTGCAATGCAAAAAAGACAGCGATAACTCCAGGCCTGTTATCTGACGGTTAGCAACGCTGTTTAGTAGCTAGCACTCTAACATATTCATATTTGTATTGGCATTGCTCCATATCCACAAACTTACACTACAGCTCCTGACCAGTATGATACCAGTTCTTCTACTTGGGTATCAAAGAGAGGGGGGAGATTTAAAAAACAGAAACCCCCCCCCCCCTCAATATTTGAATGCAAAACCACACAGGTCATAAACTAATATCTCTAATGTTGACCTTTCAAACGTTCTGAATGAGAACCACCCTGCCTTGTGAAAGCAGTTTGCTTGCTTTGCTGGTTCACTGTTGTGCAATGAGTCAGTCCCTGGTTTAATGCCATACAAGTGCACCTGTTATCATATTTCTGCTGTTAGAGGGCATGCTTTTCTTTTCTTTTTTAATTGCAAGTGTTCCCACCTCATGCATAACGATCCCTTAGAGAATACGGCTTTGTTTTCCCCTTCCCCATGTGCCAATCTAACTGTTGTAGAAAGCAATATGTGGGTGTAGCTATTTATTCTTGCTAGTGTGGCGCACTCTGGATTTAATGCAAATAAGAGAGGGAGATTTGGAGAGACATCGAGGGCTGGAAAACAGCATTACCTGGAAGTGTCATAGATGGCATTAAGAACATCCAATGGAGCTCATAAAAACAGAGCTCCCTGAAAAGCACAAGGTATAGTTTGACTCTCCCCACCTCCCCATTCACCCCTCCCAACAAAAAACCCAACAAGACTGAGAAATCATCTCCAGGACCTAGATCAGGGGTTGCCAGTCTTTGGGGCCAACTTGAAATTGTTTTAGAAAGTGCAGAGGGTGTGTGGCATAACACAAAATGGCTGCCATGAGGATGTGGCAGAACACAAAGAGGCTTCCATGGGGTCATGGCATGCCACAAAATGGATGCTGTAGGTTGTGGCGTAACACAAAATGGCTGCCACGGGAGCCTGGCGTAGCACAAATTTGCTGCCTTATCTAAAAGAGCAGAAGAAAGAAAACAAGACCACTAAATGGTGCATACATACCCCCCCACACACACAGCTGCCCTATCAGTTGGGGCAACAGGTACTTACATCAGTCAATGAGTAGCATTTTTTAAATGGAGAGAGAGAAATTTCAGGGCCCTTGCAAAGCCATTGACTATACAAAGTAGTTCTTAGGGTTAAAGTACATATTGTGGCAGACACCATGTTCTTCATGGTCATGTGTAGCTTTACTTGTCCTGTAATTTGACATCATGTTGTTCTCCCGAATTTGACGTCTCTTCCCTTTCCTACATCGTTTTCTCACTGCCCTTCCACATCACTGGCTGTCACTAGTGGGAAGCATGGCAGGGCACAACATGACAGCCTATTTTGTGGAGCAATGGGAAATATGTATTATTTGGTAGGGGATGGGTTAGAAAGAGAGAAAAAGTCATGTGAGGATGCCCAGTATCTGCCATTAGGTAGAAATCAACCCTTGATTTAAGACATATGAAGATAAGTCTTTTGGAGCAAAAGAAAAAAAAAAGAGGTGTTAAAACAGCATCAATCATAATTAATCTCTATACATAGAGATGTGAATTCCATTGGATTGTTTGCATTGCAAGGCATTCCTTGCATTCCCCTGTTGCTTTCATTCTCAGCTGACCACTTGTGAATAAGCACTACATGTTGACCCTGAGAAAAGTGTTTGGTTTTTATCTTCACACACAGGACTAATATTCTGCAAACATGCCTCGACATGCCAATGCAAGCCTTATCTTGGCACCTCCTTGATGTCATTAGTTTGAAAAGGCTGGGAATGTTATTTTAACAGGGTTTTTTTTAAAGTTTATGTACAGTAGCTTTGTTACAGTATCTACATTTATTTTTCTTAAGAATCCTGCTATCAGGAATTTGAATGGCACTGTCAGGGAATCAGGAGCAGGAGCACTGGGGAGAGAGGATTGGGAGAGCGAAGGGGAAGAATCCGAGGGCAGCGTAGGGGAGTATGACAGTGGCCCGAGAGATTCCATGAGCTTCTCCAGCGAATCAGAAGATTCCCAGAAGGGGGCGCCGATGGTCAGGGCAAGGGGGGTCCCAGGGGGGACGCACCAGAAACAAGGAGCCAGAGGGGAACCCCAAAGCAGCAGTGGAGGATCAGGACCAGTTTCCCCACCAGAGCGTAGTGGGGGGGAGGAGTCACATGTGTCAGGAGCAGTGTCTCCTCCAGAGAGGGAGTCAGGGCTGACCACGCCTCCAACGGAGGGGAGGTCAGTTGCAGCTAGCCCCCCCGATGGGGGAAGCAGTGACAGCAGCAGTGGAACGGTCAGGAGGAAAGTTGCTGGGTGGGCGCGCGCGCCAAGTTCAAATGTGCAGGCGCGCGGAACAGCAGGAGACCCGGATGGGGAACCAGCTCCTAAAGCCCGCCGGAGGGAGGGAGAAGGCTCAGGGGAATCAGCGGGAGAAGAGGCTAGAAAGGGCGGAACCCCGGCGGGCAGGCGGACCCAGAGGAGGAAGGAGCAGCGGAGAAGGTGGAGCAAGGCTAGACTCTTAAATTGGTGTCAAGGGGGAGGAGACTCAGACGGAGCATCAGTGGTCTGACACTTTAGACGTGGGGCTGCGCGCTGCGGCTCTGGAAGTGAAACTGAACTTCAATAAAGGCTTTTATACTTAACAACGAAGCAGCGTTGGTCCTTTGTGAGCTGGGACCTAGGGTAGCCCTGACAGTATGCTCCGTCCCACATAAAAACCTCGCAGCGTGAGTTGGTGCAGCGAGGGGCAAGACTTGGTGTTTTGCGAGCTCACGAAGATAGGCAAAGATGACTACAGAGAGCCAGGTGAAAGAACTGCAAGAAGCAGTCACGACGCTTTACGCGGAAGTAGCAGCATCCAGGAAAAGAGAAGAAGAAGCAGTAGCGCTCTGCCGGGATCTGCAAGCCAGGTGGGACCGTTGGGGGAAAGAGGGGCTGCCAGGACCCAAACCGGAGGGAGTTGGCCTCGGGAAGAGGGGGGGCAGCCTGGTGGCGCACTTTGATGGGAACCTGCAGCAATACCCTAACTTCAGAGCTGACGTGGTTTACGCGCTCAATTTGCTTCGGAAAGACTTTAGAGATGAGGAAGAGAAGGTGGGCTTCATAATCACTCATTTGCATGGGGAAGCAAAAGCGTGGCTGCGGAATTTGTGGCGCGAAAAAGACCCTGCCCTCAAAGATTCCGATGCATTTATCAAAGCTATGGACGCTTGCTTTAAATCTACGGTAGATGTAGATATTGCTCGGAGGGAAATGCATGGACTACAGCAAGGGAAAGCGACGGTGAGGCAGTATCACTCGCGCTTTTTTGCCTTACTGAACGTGCTGGGCTGGGAGAAGGACTCCATTGCTGTCAGAGACCTGTTCTGGGAGGGGCTAAGTGGAGAGGTGAAAGATGAACTGGCAAGAGGAGAAAGACCCCAAAATACCCAAGAAGTTGCCCAAAGAGCGTTGGCAATTGGTGTGCGCCTGGAAGGACGTAAGGGAAGCACCCCAGCCAGGACAACCCCTTTCTTTCCCAGAGAGGCGGGGCGGGCGCTGTCCATGCCTCCTTTGGGAAGGGGAGAAGAGCCGATGGAGATTGGTGGTGCAAGGGCTCAGACTGCCAGCAGAGCCCAAACACCGGGAGCAGTCAAGGGGAAGGCTCCTAGAGGGACCAGGAAGTGTTACATCTGCGACAGTGCACAGCACATGGCCAAAGAGTGTCCCCAGAGGCTCCAGAAGCACACTGCAGCCTCAGCAACAGTAAAGGGAACAGGTGAGCAGCTGAAACAGCTGCAGGGGGAAGAAGAAGCCTGGTTGGAAACAGAGCCACTGGGGCCCAACCAGGCAAGTCAGTGAAGCAGTCCCCAGAGATTTTACAGCCCACAGACCCCCTCCCACCCAAACCAGTGGTGCAACTCACCGCATCGCTCCAGTTGCCCAATGGGCACACCATGCAAGTACCAATAACCATTGACTCTGGGAGCAACGCAGACTTTATTGGAGTGGACTTTATAAAGCAACATCGCATAGCACTCATGCCAGCCACGATGCCCCTAAACGTCGTCACGGTCGATGGCAGGAAGCTACTGGGAGGAGAGGTGGTACAGCAAACACCACCGATGGTGATGCAAATTGGAAACCACCGCGAAGTCATCAGCTTCAACGTCACCCACCTGTCGGACACGCCCATAGTGTTGGGTATGAGTTGGCTGGATAGGCACAGCCCGGCATTGGCATGGTACCAGCGGCAGTTGACCTTCTGTTCCTCCTACTGCGCAGAACACTGCATCCAGACCCGCCAGGAGGAGGAGGGGCAAGAGGATGAACCGCAGCTACACCTAGGCATGGTGCAAGCGGTACCCAACAAGTACAAGGAGTTTTTGGAGGTCTTCTGCGAGAGGGAAGCGGATAAGCTGCCTCCCCACAGGCCTTACGACTGCAAGATTGACCTCCTGCCGGGAGCGACGCTGCCGACTGGGAAACTGTATTCCATGTCTGAAGATGAACTGCAAGAACTCAGGGAGTTCATAGATCACAACTTGAAGCGGGGGTTCATCCAAGAATCTAAAGCAGTGGGGGGCAGTCCCGTGTTTTTCGTGAAGAAGAAGGACACGCCCCAACGGAGACTCATAGTTGATTTTAGGACCATAAATTCCAAAACAAAGCCCGCAGCATTCCCCATGCCCAAGATCGACGACCTGCTCGCGACGGTGAGGAAGGGACGGATCTTCACCAAGTTGGATCTACGAGGGGCGTACAACCTTATACGCATGCGGGAGGGCGATGAGTGGAAGACAGCCATGTTTACACCTTTAGGCACCTATGAATATCGCGTAATGCCTTTTGGTCTGCAAAATGGCTCCCATACCTTCCAAGCTTTCATGCATCACGTGTTAGCGGGACTCCTCTACAAGAAGTGCGTCTGCTTCCTGGACGATATCCTGATCTTCTCGGAATCGCAGGAGGCTCACGAGAGGGACGTCAAGGAGGTCCTGCAGAGGCTACGGGAGCACAGACTTTACGCCAAATTAGAGAAGTGCCAGTTCGACATGACGGAGGTGGATTTTCTGGGCTACAAGCTGTCCGACAAGGGACTCGCCATGGACAGCGCCAAGGTCCGCGCGGTGTTGGACTGGAAGAGCCCGCGCAATCGGAAGGAGGTCCAGAGGTTCGTCGGCTTCGCCAACTTTTATCGCAAGTTCATCAAAGGGTTCGCGAAGGAGACGGCGGCCATCACGGACACCCTCAGCTCCAAGAAGAAGAAGTTCACCTGGACGGACCAGGCGGAGCAGTCCTTTCGGAGACTCAAGCGTCTCTTCGCGTCCGAAGAACAGCTGCTACATGTAAACCCCAGCAGACCAATGAGGGTTGAGACGGACGCCTCAGACAGAGCAGTGGGGGCCGTCCTGTTGCAGCAAGATCCGCAAGGGGAATGGAGGCCGTGCGCATTCTACTCCAGGAAACTCAGCAAGGCGGAACAGAACTACACCATCTGGGACAGGGAGTTGCTGGCCATTCATGCAGCTTTCAGGGCGTGGCGGCACTTCCTCGTTGGAGCCAGACACACAGTGCAAGTCCGCACGGACCATAAGAACCTGGAGTACTGGCGCACGGCGCGGTTCCTGAACCAGAGACACATCCGCTGGGCGGAGTTCTTTGCGGATTTCGATTTCCGGATAGAATACATCCCGGGAGACAACAACGTCATGGCGGATGCACTATCCAGGAAGCCGCAGTATCTCGAGGAAGCGGCGCCGGTGGCGGCCAAGCACATTTTCGCACCGAAAGCGTGGGCGTGCGCTTCAGCTGCCGTGGACCTGGACGCGGTGCGTCGAGCGCTGCAGACGGATTCGTTCGCACAATCCAAGATGGAGGAGGTGCGAAGAGGCACAGCGAAGGACGACGAGTTCCAGATACGAGACGGACTGCTCATCCGCAAAGGGGCTCTCTACGTGCCCGGAGACGACCTCCGCGCGAAAGTCTTGCAGCAGCTACACGACGCGCCCAGCGCTGGGCACTTCGGCAAGGACAAAACGGCGGAATTAGTAACCAGAGACTTTTGGTGGCCCAAGGTGAGGGGAGAAGTCGCGGATTACGTCTCCAGGTGTGACACCTGCCAAAGGGCCAAGCCAGTACACAGGAAGCCAGCGGGTCTACTAGAACCCCTACAGACGCCGCTCGAACCGTGGGAGAGAGTGGCCCTGGACTTTGTCACAGATCTGCCCAGCTCGCGAGGCAAAACAGCGGTGCTCGTGGTCGTAGACATGTTCACCAAGATGGCACACTTTATTCCGTGCGCGAAGGTGGCCACAGCGGAACAGACCGCCAAGCTGTTCATAGACCACGTGTTCAAAGCTCACGGCTTGCCGCGGTCCATCCTGTCCGACCGGGGTCGCCAATTCGTCTCGAGCTTCTGGCAGAAGCTGCTGGGCATCCTGAACGTCAAGATCAACTTAGCGTCGGCACGACACCCGCAGACCAACGGACAAGCGGAGAGGGTCAACGCCATCATGCAGCAGTACCTGCGATGCTACGCCAATCAACAACCCTCGACCTGGGTGGACTACCTACCGCTGGCCGAGTTTGCCTACAACAACACGAAGCACGGGTCTACGGGAGTGACACCGTTCTTCGCCAATAATGGGCGGCATCCCAGAACTTTCCCAGGGTTAGAGACGAAGGGGGAGGGGGAGCCAAGGGGAGCAGAGCACTTAGCAGCAGAGTTACAGGAGGTCCACGAGCAACTCCGCAGGCAATTGGAACTGGCGAAACACGCCTACAAAATGCAGGCAGACAAGCACAGGAGGGTCGGGGAGGACATCCAGGTGGGGGACTGGGTCTGGTTAGCAGCCCAGGCAGTGCCGGCCAGGACGCTAGCTAAGAGGAAGCTCAAGCACAAGCAGCTGGGACCTTACCAGGTCGCGGCGCAAATCAATCCAGTGGCCTTCCGGTTGACACTCCCGGAGGGCTCCAGAATGCACCCAGTCTTTCATAGGTCAGTGCTCACACCCTACAGGGAACCCCACAGGTTTCAGGCGTCAGGGAACGCGCCAGACACACTTAGTGAATCTCCGAAGAGGGAGGGGTCACGGAGGGCGACGCCACTCAACGAGGTCACGGAGATTTTGGACTCGAGGTGGGGGGAAGAGGGGGTGGAATACCTCCTCGCCAGGGAAGGTACCCCAGCCAGTGCCAACAGGTGGGTACCGTGCTATGCCGTGGAGGAGCACTATCTTAAAGACGAGTTCCATGCACTCTTCCCACACAGACCTATGCCGGCAGAGTATTTCGACGACTGGCTCTTCACGCCCACACTGTCAGCCAGTACGTTCCAGGGTTTTTCATCAGCTGAAGAGACGACGCCAGACACTAGCTCCTCGGAGGGGTCTCTCTCGGGGTTTGCCACAGACCGCTCCTATTGGTGGGACACTCAACCGGAGGTGGGGTGGCGCAGGGAGCTGCTGCGGGGACCTTTGCAAGCTGTCTCACCAGAGGTACCCGGGGGAGGGGAGGACATGGACGTGTTGGGGGAGGATCCTGGATTCGAGCACATCAGCAGAGAGATGGAAGCAGAGGAAATCGACGTCGACGAGCCCGTTGCGGTTGGGCCGGATCCAGTGGACCGGCTACACACCAGGGGGGAAGAATGGTATCCCGCACTCACACCCACTGGACTGGAGCACCCGGAACCCACACCCGAAGAGGGGGAGGGGGGAAGGGGGGGCTTCGAGGGGGGGATGGATGTCAGGGAATCAGGAGCAGGAGCACTGGGGAGAGAGGATTGGGAGAGCGAAGGGGAAGAATCCGAGGGCAGCGTAGGGGAGTATGACAGTGGCCCGAGAGATTCCATGAGCTTCTCCAGCGAATCAGAAGATTCCCAGAAGGGGGCGCCGATGGTCAGGGCAAGGGGGGTCCCAGGGGGGACGCACCAGAAACAAGGAGCCAGAGGGGAACCCCAAAGCAGCAGTGGAGGATCAGGACCAGTTTCCCCACCAGAGCGTAGTGGGGGGGAGGAGTCACATGTGTCAGGAGCAGTGTCTCCTCCAGAGAGGGAGTCAGGGCTGACCACGCCTCCAACGGAGGGGAGGTCAGTTGCAGCTAGCCCCCCCGATGGGGGAAGCAGTGACAGCAGCAGTGGAACGGTCAGGAGGAAAGTTGCTGGGTGGGCGCGCGCGCCAAGTTCAAATGTGCAGGCGCGCGGAACAGCAGGAGACCCGGATGGGGAACCAGCTCCTAAAGCCCGCCGGAGGGAGGGAGAAGGCTCAGGGGAATCAGCGGGAGAAGAGGCTAGAAAGGGCGGAACCCCGGCGGGCAGGCGGACCCAGAGGAGGAAGGAGCAGCGGAGAAGGTGGAGCAAGGCTAGACTCTTAAATTGGTGTCAAGGGGGAGGAGACTCAGACGGAGCATCAGTGGTCTGACACTTTAGACGTGGGGCTGCGCGCTGCGGCTCTGGAAGTGAAACTGAACTTCAATAAAGGCTTTTATACTTAACAACGAAGCAGCGTTGGTCCTTTGTGAGCTGGGACCTAGGGTAGCCCTGACAGGCACTTATTAACCAGCAGGACTCTCGCATTGGTAGGCTTGTAATTTGGGGCTGCATTAGAACCAGTGATACCAAAGCAAACAACAACTAAAATGCATGTTTCTTTTCAGTTTTTGAAGAATGACAACTTCCCGGATGTGCAATTGTACAGCCTTCCTGGTACCACGGAACTTAAAAATAATAAGAAGAAAAAAGTTATGCTTCTTACTGTTTTGCTCAATCTTTCCTGGCCTATCTTAATCACACCCTACCTATTTATTCACTTCTACCAGACTCTGCTTTATCCCACCCTGCTGCAAATTATTTGGCAACCATTAAATGCTACCTGCTTGTTTTAGTGACCCTCTAGATATCCCTTTTATTGTGCATTCATTATGATTTGTGCTCATTGTGTTATCAGGACAGCCATATGTGATCCTTCTTTCACTACTGCTGGCACCTGCAAAAGTTTTGGGGTGGTCACACTGCTTCCCTTCTAATCAGTCTGTATCGCAGATCTTCCTGCTGGAATATCACAACTTTTTATACTGCAGATGATATGGATTATTTTTATTCTACTTTTGTTATGCTAAGAGCCCTTCCGGACAGTAATAATGTGGTAGCATTGCAAAACAAACTAAAGCAGAATAAATCCACCATTGGTGCACTCTTACTGTGTCAAGAACACGTTGCAGAATATGCCTGTTTTAAAACACCAATCAAAAGGGCAACTAATTCATTTCACATTTGATTTACATATTGATGAAGCAGTCACACTGAACCATCTGAAAGTGGGCATTTGCCAGCATTCAGACATAGAGTGGGTTAATTAAAATTAAAAATGTGAATCTACAATATATAATAATTATTTTTAGGGTTTTTTTTTGTTTTTTAAAAACTGTTTTCCAGTTACTTGGTTTTTACATCTAAGCATGTATATGGGAAGCAGTACGACAGCGTGTCATAGATTACAGGTCAAAGTTTTAAAACTACCAAAGTATTTGGTTTTTACAAGACTAGCAGAGCTATCCTATATGGAATTGGGGATGAAAGGAGCAGCAGATTCACCACCACATCCCAAGTCTTGCTGACTAACACTGAGCAGGGCAGGGGGAGATGTTTCCCCCTCCTAAATTTTTATTGCACCAGCTCCAAGCTGGCATACCTGATGAGCTGAGGATCAAGTCTTGTGTTGGTGGATTTGCATCCAGTATCAGTGATCACGTTCTGCACTCTTTTGAATGCCACATTGAGTCTAGTAACATAATTGGCAACAGCTGCTGGGCAGAGGCCTTTTCCCACCCTGATACCTCAGGTCCTTTTAACCAGAGATGCTGAGGACCAAATTTGGGACCCCCTGCAGGCAAAGAAGATGCTCCACCACTAAGCCAGGGATGCAGCCAAGAGGTGGAAAACTCACTATTCACAAGGAATATAGTGTCCTGATTAGGCCTATAATGTCCAGTGCCAATAGGGAACATGATTATCCATAATGCTTCTTCAATGCATAAATCTATGTTCTGTATTATTTGCTTTTCTATTATCCAGTCTTAAGGGCTTAGTTAAAAAAAAAACCTATAATACCAGCTTCCCTGCTACACCTAAGGGTCGCACTGAGAAAGTTATAAAACCTATGAAAATTCACTGATAAAAGTGCTTCCTTTTCTGCAAATTAAAAATCTGTGATATTTTCTTTTTCACTTTGAGCATGGGAAATCCAAAGAATGTCTCTCTCTGAGATCCCCAAGCAACTATGGTAGAAGAAAGGTTAACAGGACTATATTGCCCAAAGTGAAAAAATACTGAAAAGGTCTTGTGCTAATGCCCCCTTCCCCCCCAAAAAAGAAAAACCTCCCACTGCTACTAGGATATTGTGGCAGCTTTCCTGTTGAGGGTGTAATGCTATAAGCTGTCAACAATACCTGTCTTACCTACCAAACTGTCATCACCTGCCATTTAGCACACTGTGCTACAATTGTTCCTTCACAACGCTGAAAATTACTGTCTGCGAGAAGGAAAACAGTGAAGTGACTTTGAGCTGCAGAAATGCAAAGTAGTTTGCTTGCCCCTTTAAGACTTGGTTTGTTCATTCCACTAGGATGAAGTGCCCACGTCTGCATTTGCATGAACAGTGTAATTCTGAGCAGAGACCTGGCAGAAGTTACTCAGAGCAACTTCTGTGAACTGCAGTGATAAAAACAATGCATCTAAGATGGGTCCATACAGAGGACTTCAGCATTATTTTCCCTTAAAGCATTAGCCAGGAGAAGGAAACTACGATGGAACATGGTAGCCCAGAGAATGTATGACCTTTAAAGATCTGAGCTCAATTTATGCATTTGCTGCATGTCACCTTCTGCCAAGTTACACTTTCCCACCCCTAAACCAGGAATTTGAATGAAAATGAATAAGGTAAATGTTTTCAAAGCACCTGATACATTTAAAAGTGAATTTTTGTGTTAAGAACTTTAAATACTCAGGGCGAAACAAGGATGCTGTGGTTTTATGAGTAATTCAATCATTGCAGATTATTTACGGAGAATCTGTGTTAAATGAAAACTGGCATAAACAGTGTCCAGTGTTGTTTTGCAGAGATCATGCACAATGAAGACATCTGCTGATTTCATGCAAGGCAAGGCAATGTACGTGTGAGTTAAAAACAGTGCTTTTATTAGCTGCCTTCAAACGTTACCTGATTCGAGATGTGGTGTTTACAAGCACCAAAATATTCTATTCAGAATCTGGACAGTTAATCAGCTAAAAGCAACTCGTTGTCAACATGCTGTTGCTGAGCCCAAAGAACAATGCTCCATTGTTCCAGCTCATGTGCATTTACAACTCTTATAACAGTTATAAAGCCTCTAACAAGAGAAAAGGAAAGCAGGTTGGCCTGTGTCATTTTCACCTTTTAGCCACTGCAATAAAACAATTTGCCAGTAAAAGAGCAGCTTGATATCAAACCTTAATGGCACTCCATGAAACCCAACCACTGAAATGAAATACAATGGTGCATTGACTCCCTATGCTTAATGTCAGTGTAGAAATCTAATAGTCCTAACTGCTGGCTGTCTTGGATCTCTAATTTGCACCACGGCTGTGATCTTTGGAGCCCAGCTCCAAAAGATGCTGAAAGATGTGGCTGTCTTATTTCTCCCGGCAGTAATTAGCCAGCCTTGCCAGTATATACTCAAGTAGTGAGGGGAAAGCCAAAGAACTCCAAGACAAGACCAACAGTCACACTGGAGGGGAAAGGAGGCAGATATTATACTGGCATTTCTTTTCCCTGGCTTCAACTTCCAAGTGATGAATGAAGTGTCAGGAAAATATATGACAGAAATGCTCAAGGAAAAAAAATATACACAGAGGGTAGTTATAAAATATGTGAAATACAAACAGAATACTATATGTCTGGCAGGGAGTCTGAACTGGGTTATATGCTAAGGAAACAAGATCCTGCCAATATTGCCATGTCAATGAGTTCTCACCTGCACAATTCCCCCCTTCCCCCTGCATTATAGTTTGTGCTCCTTTACATTTTATTTCAACAAACTACTGCTCTATACCTTGATCTGCTTTTATGGATCAGAAGGAAGCCCAAGGAGTATTTGTTTACTTGCTTTCTTCCTGCCATCTGCTCCCCTTCCCCACCATTGAGGTTCAACATCATGCCATCCATCAGATACATGAGTCCAGCAGCTAGTGGCCATGTATGTATACATATCACCACATACTTCCTTTGTTGCGAAGCAGGAGATGCCAAGGTTAAGCCCAAGGATTTGAAAGACATAAGGTTTTAGTTGCAACTTGATAGTCATTTTCAGGGATGAGTGCAATGTCTGTAGTCATTTAAACATAATTCATGCTAACTGAAATTGTGGGTATTGTGGTTTACAGACTTGAACCTAATTGGAATTGCAATTTGACCCTCCTTTTTCCTGCTTTAGAGAGTTGGGGAGTGCTAAAGAAGCACAGAATGAGTTACCATAATATGGATATAAGTGGGTACTGTAAGTAAGGACACTTACAGACTGTTTTGGGTGGGATTCAATCACATACAGGCTCCACAATTAAAAGTTGATTTGGTGATTTTGCGTAACTAACCCACTCCCTGTTAGGATATTTCCTAACATATAGAAAAATATATATTTTATATATATAAAATATATATATATTTCCTATATTGGGAAATCAGAGTTTTTCCAATAACGAACAGGACGCAAACATGCATTGGAAATCATGGAACAACAATCACTTGACCTGATGTTGTGTAACCTCACTGCAAACAAATCAGGATGAATGTTCAACAAAGAGGTCATCTGGAAACAACCTAAGATTTGCAAACATCCTTATATGTATGAGTAGCTCTATGTGTATTCATAACAGGGGTGGAAAACAAATTCTGCCCTCAGGCAATCAAAATTCTACACCAAGTAAACCTGGATCCTCTTACCTGTACAGTATGTAAATATATTGTGTCGGTATAATTTCTCTTGTTTTGCATTTTTCTTCTTCTTTTTTGCTAATCTAGAGAAGGATCAAGAACTGAACAGGGCACTGAAGCCTCCTCACTCCCGGTTGCTGAAACACCTATTCAGTCACATTTCTGGCTTCTGAGATTTTGCCTGGCATGGGTCACACATTTTCAAACACTTTTGCAGAACCGTATGGGCTAGAGAGCAAGAGCTGAGATCCTCGGGAAACTGTACACCACATTCTGCACTTTTTCTGTGCGCCCAGGGACCTTCACTGCTCTCTTGCTCCCACCCATGCAGCCCTGTGTATAGGTCACAACATCTGAAAGTGTGTAGGACCGGTAATCAAATTTTGGACGAAGCCAGTAACTGACTGCTATCCCCTAGGAGAGAAAGGCAAACAAGGAAACAACTGTATCTCTCAGATATGAGTGGGGCCAGCCCTAATGAACTGGCAAGGCCTCATTTTATTTCAATAGCTGCCAATAAATAATTGCTGTCCTGCGTAAAGTTCACTAGTACATTGCACAAAACCAGCTCTATTTGCAAAGCACAGAAAAAGAACAAGACAGCAGTATGAGACAGAAGTAGCCCCTGGAGGTACCATGTTTCAGCTGTCGTTACTGAAACCACACAAACCAAAGCATGTTAATTTCAAAGCAAGCTGGTACAAAACATGCACAGTAACTGCAGGGCCTTGCAGCTTTATTATAGTTCTCTTTAAACTGCAAGCCAGATGCTATCTGCTGCGAAGACGGGGAGGTTGTGCCAGAGAACAACCCACAATGATTACTTAACACTCTTGCCGCAGAGTGGAGTTACAATCTTCATGAGATGTGAAAAAGAGATGACAAGGATTTCAGACTTCTTCCAACGACCATTTCATGTGACTGATTAAAGTGACTGGAACTTTGTTCTCAAGGACAAAAAAGAGAGAAGCACTGGAGGAAAAAAATATATACACACACATACACACGGGGGGGGGGGAGAGAGATTCAGCTGATTAAGCCATTTTTCAGCCCCCCAAACAAAGCTGCTTCAGGCAGGCCTAGCCTGGTGAGAGCAGATACAATTTGCAAGTTGTCAATGCTCACACAATGTTTTGAGGTCTCAAACCTTAATCACACAAAGCAGCAAAACCAGTTTCCCGCTGCAAGGTTCCCAGCCGCCATGGGCAAAGCTGTACATCTGTGTGTCTGATGCAAAGTGTGGAAACTGAAACCAAGCATAGAATTTCACTGATTGAAAGCAATTCATTGGCGGTTGCGCCCAGTCATTTCCCTGCAGTCACAGAAGACTCCTCGATCCAGCAAAGGGTTCAACCATCAGCAGAAAAGAGGGGGCGGGATTTTTGCTTATTTCTTCTTCCCTCTGCAGGAAAGTACTTAAAACCTCCAGAGGGTCGAGGAACCCTTTGAAACAAACACTGTGCAATGTGATGCAGGGGGCTGGAGGAGAAAAGGAGGATTTGTGGACGTCACCTCCCCGTCCCTTCCACAAACAGAAATCTCTGGTGCAGCAAACAGCCTTCCCATGAGCATAGAGACACCATTTGATACAACCTGAAGCTTCCTATGCAGATTCAGGAATTAAGGAATTATTCTCAGATTCTCAATAAGTGCTCCAGGAAGAGCACATGGTAATGACATCAGTGTGGCATAGTGGTTCAGAGTGCTGGACTAAGACATGTGAGACCAGAGTTCAAATCCATACTCATGCATTACTTTTCCTGACCTACAGTAGCCAGAGAAACTATCTATGCTATTCTGAAGAAGTGTGCATGCACACGAAAGCTCATACCAAGAACTAACTTAGTTGGTCTTTAAGGTGCTACTGGAAGGAATTTTTTTTGTTTTTTGTTTTATCTATGCTAAATTCTCTCTTCTGTGCAACAATAAATGGCACAGACGCTTAACTGCTATGGAACAAACTCATCACAATTCAGGTTTAGTGAAACCACACGTCACTTAACAGACTTTAGGGAGCGCTGAGGATTTTTGTGACATGTGAAAGCATTATAAGGTCTACTGCACAATGAGGATCCTGGAAACATTAGTTTTGAGGGAGGCAAAGAAAGAAGCTAATGAGAGGGTGATCAATATAGTCCCGACTACTAAAACAATCTCTCAATTGCATGCTTTTTAGAATCAATTCCCTGAGTCACCAAGATCTATCTGAACAGTAGGCACATATCTTTTTGGAAGTACATATCTGCTACCAGATATGGAAAAGGAGTAACAGACACAAAATAGTATAGCAATGTTTGAAGAAAAAAATCTATTGGAGTTAAGAACTTCCACTTCTGGGTTTATGTCGTTGTCTCTCTCTCCGTGTGTGTGTGTGTGTGTGTGTGTGTGTGTGTGTGTGTGTGTTTAAATTGGATAACACATTTGAGTAAAATCCAACAATGACTTACATTCTGTGAAAGCCCACAGACTTTCCTTGGGTCTGTAGCACAATGTGTTCAATCTTCTTAGTATTTGGGCAATTCCACTGAGTTGGGATTTAGCATCACCACACACCAGGAAAGTTAGTCTAGTCTGTAGAAAAGCAGTGCCAAGTTTGTTGAATGTGCTCCAGAATAAGCAGATTCCAGTGAGTCTTAAAAGCAGCACAGTGTGAGTAGTAAGACCTTCGTCCAGCAGATGTAGGAAAGCAGATTTGCAGTTTATCCACAGAAGCAGGCAAGGGAGAAAGTTATCCAGGCATATGGTTTCAAAGTCACAGAGAGTAGGATAACAAGAGGACTTGTTCATACATACAGCCGCCTGCCTATGTCCCTGTTGTCTGCTCCAGTTAATCCCTTCCATCCATGGATGGGATTGTATGAGGAAAGCGTAAGTTGCATGACGCTGCTGAGGTACACCTGGCTAATTTTATTCTCAGCCACAGAAGCATTCTTAGAGCCATTACAGTCATATAATGTGCAACTCATAATATCTATGAAGCCACAGTTCACGTTACATTAATCTGTATGGTTTTATATCGGCAGATGATCAAAATGGTTATTAAAAATGGGCTAGCTTATATGTGTGAGTCGTACCTTGGAAAAGTGGTTTTCAAATATATATACCCCAATGGGGAATTACACTATGGAAACACCTTTAATATGTTACCAACTTGGCTCAATTAAAGTAATTAGGAATCAGTATAGCTATAAAACTTGCCTGCAGTTTTGTACCTTGCAAAGTTTACACAGCACCACCTCCTATTCTTTGGCAAGGGGGGGAATCTTTTATATATTTTAGTTTTAGGAGGTGAGATTATGCCATTTATTCTGTAGCTATTTCCACTGCACAAAATATTCGGTGTAAAATAGTATAAGGCCATGAGGAAAAAAGCAAAAGACATCTGCAAAACAGATTGCTCTGAAAGTACTTGGCTAACCACTTGGTAACTAGACTTGATCAGCCAAGATCAGGAGGATTCAGGGAGAATTTTCTGGGAGTTCATGGCAAAATCATGATGTAAGAATTACAGTACTTAGGAACCTGGGAGGCTACCTTGTGCCAAGTGAGATCAGTGGTCCCTATCAAAGGGCTTGTCCACACTTCTGCTTGTCTCATGCCTAGAAAGCACAGGTGAGTGGAGTTTGCTGCTTGTCCCATCCTTCCTAGGCACAGGTCCAAGCAGTTTTGCCTTTGCCTGCCACTTTCCCCTGGAATACCCACTCTTAAACACTAAATCGGAACAAATTGTAATATGTGGAAACTGCTGGTAGTAGTTATTCACAGTGTTAGAAAAAAGTTTGTCACAGCACTACCTAGAGATATAATGGAATGAACTTGGCTCTTTCGCTCTCTCTCTCTCTCTATCTCTCTCTCTCTCTCACACACACACACACACAGGAAATTATTTTAAGCTTCTCAAGTAGAAGTAACTGTTCTGAAGTTGCTACTGGTAGGTATTTAAACCCCATGGCTATATGATAAAGGCAAAGGTAAAGGGACCCCTGACCATTAGGTCCAGTCATGGCCGACTCTGGGGTTGTGGCGCTCATCTTGCTTTATTGGCCGAGGGAGCCGGCGTATAGCTTCTGGGTCATGTGGCCAGCATGACTAAGCCGCTTCTGGCGAACCAGAGCAGCACACGGAAATGCCGTTTACCTTTCCGCTGGAGCGGTACCTATTTATCTACTTGCACTTTGATGTGCTTTCGAACTGCTAGGTTGGCAGGAGCTGGGACCGAGCAATGGGAGCTCGTCGCAGGGATTCGAACAGCCGACCTTCTGATCGGCAAGTCCTAGGCTCTGTGTTTTAACCCACAGCGCCACCCGCGTCCTATATTGGCTATATGATATTTACATCCAATTCTTTGTATAATAGTAAGCATATGTTCACCCATGCTAATTTGCATAGGAGTCAGAAGAATGTTTGGCTCATCTACTAAGTACTTACTTAGTTACACACGTCCTGGTAGAGTAGAAAATACTTCACCCTACTGTGTTCTTCTCTAGATGTCTTTCTAACTCAAACTGATTTGTTATATTTATCCTGTGCTGATTCTGTGAAGAGAAGTACAATACAATAGTGCCTAGTCTTCCAGACATAGGCGATATTGCACTCCAGCAAGTACACAACTGATTCATTTCCTAACCATTTTCAGTTCTGAAAGCAAATGTATATAATGTAATCAGTATATATGGACTCTTTGAATGTAAGCCCAGGTAGTCTATTAAATGTTTCTGGAAAAATCTTTCCACTTATCAGGGACATCAATTATACAATGCTGAAAGACAATGTTTTCGTGGGAAAGGGCAATTATTTAAAATAAAGGCTGCATTTCACAATAGGAGATGTCCAAATACCTTGCAAAACAATGAAGTATAACACAACACTTCTGGAAGTGGAAATATAGTACTAGTAACAATTAGTATTCCACACAGCTGTAACTGCTCTGTGCATTTATTTGGAGCAGCATTTCTATATGAATATGATATATAAAAAAAACCAAGCAAGATAAAAGTACAGAGAGGGCACATACTACAATTAACCCACAAACTTTTCTATTTAAGACTATGAGAGGGCGGGATCTGTTTAATTCTTTCTCATGCAGAAATAAAAATTAAAATTCTGCTCGCTATCATACTAGGGAGAATAGTTTTTCCTTAGCCTTCTCCCTCCATAGAGCTTTGCAGAAACCCACCTGCAGCTTGATTCAGTCCAGTCCAAGATTGCACCAGATTACTTTTCTGCACATCTGAATCACTGTCAGTCATGCAGTGAAGCGTTCCATGAGCTAAACATTTTTTTAAATTGATTGAAGGCTAAAGGTGAACATGACAGCCCTCCTGAAAGGGAGGGTCCATTCTGTGTTACTATTCGGAGGACAAAGAAGTAGCATCAGGTTTAAGGGGAAATGGCTGATTCACACTGAGTGAATATTAGGAAAACATCTTAACCAAATAAAATGTAGGGCAATGGAACAAGATCCACAGTTTGGAAGCATTTGTTGCTGGATGTTTCTGTGAGGAAACTAGGGAGGCATCTGGCAAAAATGCCTGAAGTGTAAAATTCCCTGCCTCGGGACAGACAGTTCGATGAAATAATCCATGCTGTTCCTTCCAGCTCTGCTTCTGCAATTCCAAAAGGCATCTTATGCCAATTTTAAGCATAATTTTTATCACAAGTATGAGAGATATTAAAGCATAAGCGATGCAACGTAAGCATGGACAGTTTACTAGAGGATGAATGCAATATCATATATTGTTAAGATTAAGGAGAGTGCCTTTACAGAAAGACACAGGGCCAAGTTATATTAATAAAATATATTTACAATCTGGATAAAGTATATGCTTCAGAGAATGGAACCATAAAGTAACCTTAGAAGAACTGGGTATATGCTATTCATAGGGGATCCATTTCTATTATTTTATTCCTCCCATTAATAAGTTAATGATCATTTACTTTTTACTCATATCCACAATAATTCCCCCATGCGTTTTGTAATTCCCCTTGTGTATGGTTGACATCATCCCCGTTAAGACTTTGGAAGGCCAGAACTTGAAAGCAGGCTGCTATGTTTTGGACCCACCATGATCCAGCTGTGCTAAATAGTAATGAGAGTATGGAGGGATGTGGTTGGAGTAACCAGTGAGCCGTGCTACAGAATGGAAGTGAAAGGACTTGAATGCACATGGGCTGCAGCAGGAGAGGCTAAACCTGTGGCCCTCCCAGTGTTGCTGAACTCAACTCCCATCATCCCTAGCCAACAGGGCCAAAGGCAGGGATGATGGAAGCTGTGATCCAACAGCATCTGAAGGACCACAGGACCACAGGTTAGTTATCCATGGGCTATAGGGTACTTGTATATACCACTGGCATCTGTGTGATTTGGGCAACTTGTTGTGGCTTGTGGACATTAATCAAGACTGGTTGCAGTCTCTAATTACTACAAGTTTTGGAAGGAAGCCCTAAGCATTGTTATTTTGTTTCATTTACTTGAATTATTTGTTAACTGCTCTTCCTCTAAAGATTCTGATGAACAAGAACTAATGTACAACAGATGAGAGGTAATTTTGTTTTGACGGAAGAGGTCATCCTTGCCCGTGAACTGGCTCTAAACAAGATGGCCACATAAGCATTTATTTTAATTGTGCCTAAATCGTCTATCATGAAAAATATTTGTAGACAAAAGAAAATGTGATTTGCCCAAGAGTCATGGCTAACTTTTTCTCATGCCTGAAGGAACAGTTTCAACAGCTGTGCTGAAATTGGCTTTGGCTCCCAAACTGTCCTTTAATGTCTTGCTTTGTGTGTTCCCTGTCTTTATTCTTGACACTTTTTTCATTTTAAGCTATACTCACCAGCAGCCTCAGACAGAAAAATAAGAAGCAATTATTAAAACATGCTAAAGGGGAGCAGAACAGGAGAGAGAGAGAAAGAAAGAAAGAGCGAGCTCCTGTTTTCTAGAGCATATCACTTTGTTTGACTTGAAGGAGAGAAGCAGATGACCATCTCAAAGCAAGAGAACAGCCAAGGATTTCTTGAAAATTTCTTAAGCCACCATGAACAAATGCTTCTAGCTGCCACTTTCCAGCATGTCAGGAATCTGGCAACAGCTATCAAGAAAGGGCCACACTCCTTGATGCCAAGCCAGCAAAGAGAATATACTTCAGCTTAAAAATAGAGGGCAGCTGGCCCACAAAGTCAATTTTCATTTGTGCATTTCACTTTCCCCACCGGAGAACCTGCCTGATTCGTATTTTATCATTCCATCACCGTGTGCTTGGCACAATGTTAGCTAACCAGATGGCTGCCACACACTTGGCTCCAAGGCAAGATTCTCAGAGAAAGGCACAGCAAGGGTCAGTCTGTGGCAGAAAATGGGAACAAGCTGAGCCAAACCTTGCTGTTCAGACCAAAGAACAAGCCTGACCCAGAAGACATGAAGGAGGTCAGACTTTATTATAGAACTTGAACTGCTCTGGTCATCAGGAAGCTTTAGGGTGGTATCTTAGTCTATTTTGTGACTGTATTTTAAGAATCTTAACAATTTTTTTGGGGGGGGAGGTATTTATCTTAGTCACATAGTTTCTATTCTGTTAAGTTGTTAATGAGAGTCTGATCTACTTGGCTAGAGAAATCACAAGAAAATCAGACAAACTGCTAGCCTCACATACCAAATGTAACAGAAACTGGCATGTCTCAACCACCCAATACTCCTCCACTCATACCTATAACTATAATTATAAGTTGGCTGGTTCTCCAAAGATTAATCTGCAGGCAAAAGCCAACCCAGATCAAGTTACATGAGCCTTTCTCCTGTTAGGTGTATACAAACACACCCACCAGCCATTAATGATAGAAATATCTAATGCAAAGCTGAATTTGATTGCATTACTGTGGGCTTCAATGAGTTCCAACAAGGGAGCTCCTCCTAGACCATTTACCTCAAGAGAGTTCCTTTCTTCAGAGACTTAAATGAAGCCCATATGTTTAGGTTTTAAAGGCCAGACTCACTTCATAATTCTCCTTCCCTTACAGTTTGTTTTGAATATCAGTTTTTGCAAACCTGGGTTCATCAAGGTCTGCCACAAGTGACAAAGCATTCTTTTAAAAAAATGAAGGGTCACTCTTAACCTGTTTTGCTTCCTAAATCATATTTAACATCTTCAGATATATTTGCCTTCTGGAGTAGAGTCAACATGAGTTCAAATAAGGTTGCATACCTGGTAATGACATGGCAAACTGTCTTAGCAATTATGCAGCAGGTTGTCAATAGATAACAACGAATGTTCTACAAAGATGTTGCAGCTAAATGAGGCTATGGATGTTTTTCTGCTCAGGCCAACGTTAATGAGCAGAGAAATTGTACAAAAGATCAGATCAATATCTTTATTGCAGGAAGGATGTTTGAGAAGAAGAAAAGCCAGGACTCATTCTAAAATGTTCCAAGAAGATTTTAAGTACCATCAACCAGTTATGCAAATACCCAGCACCAGATAAACTTGAGCAACTGAAGGCTTGGGTGGGGTGGGGAATAGTTTGCTAGAATGTGTAGAATCTCAACTTTAATTACAAAATAAGCCTAAGGACTACTTACTCTGGCTGCTTTTCTAGATGTAACAGAACGGTGTGCTTTCCGCACTGCAAAAAGTCACCCATTATAACTAACCCATTAAATATAAACAATTAAGGTAATGTTTCGATAGGCAACAACTTTTAGTAATTAAGTAACACGGAAATAATTCACAGTTTAGCAAATCACCTTGCATGAACACCCTAAGCCAAGAGCAACTGGTTGCAAAACCTAGTTTAAAGGTAAAGGTAAAGGGACCCCTGACCGTTAGATCCAGTCGCGGATGACTCTGGGGTTGCAGAGCTCATCTTGCTTTATTGGCCAAGGGAGCCGACGTACAGCTTCCGGGTCATGTGGCCAGCATGACTAAGCCGCTTCTGGCGAACCAGAGCAGCGCACGGAAACGCCGTTTACCTTCCTGCCAGAGCGGTACCTATTTATCCACTTGCACTTTGATGTGCTTTCGAACTACTAGGTTGCTAGGAGCAGGGACTGAGCAATGGGGGCTCACCCCGTCGTGGGGATTTGAACCGCCGACCTTCTGATCGGCAAGCCCTAGGCTCAGTGGTTTAGACCACAGCGCCACCCGCATCCCTAAAACCTAGTTTAGGAGGTGGCTAATATTTTTTGGCTTGAGAGCCAAACATGGTTGACCAAACTTTGTAGAACCACATTGCCATGGTGTTTATGGGCATGAAACATGCGTGCACACACATTTGCACAAACCATGCATTCATGACATCTATAGCACACAGTCACTGAACATATGCTTCACACTACACACCACACATATAGCAACCCCATCTTTCTCTCACACACATACGACAGTCTAGTTGAAACAAAAAAAAATTTTTTCCTTCCAGTAGCACCTTAAAGACCAACTAAGTTAGTTCTTGGTATGAGCTTTCGTGTGCATGCACACTTCTTCAGATACACTGAAATAGAAGTTGCCAGATCCTAGTCTAGTTGTACTCTAAACAGTCTAGTTGTACTCTAAACC
Source organism: Podarcis filfolensis (assembly GCF_964270895.1). Classification (NCBI taxonomy): domain Eukaryota; kingdom Metazoa; phylum Chordata; class Lepidosauria; order Squamata; family Lacertidae; genus Podarcis; species Podarcis filfolensis. The sequence goes on from NC_139608.1 coordinate 55,368,638, forward strand.
TTGGTAACGGTGCTGTGACCAGCTGCCAGTAATAACCCACACTTTCAATTTGTTATAAAGTAATCACGTTAACCACTGCTTTCAGTGTTTCCATTAAGCATGGACATTCACAAAGTTCTCAAATACAGGAACTAACTTGAACTCAAGAGTATAATAACAAATACAGAGTGTGTGTGCGTGTTTTAATGAAGGTAAATAGTCTCCATTTAGGACTAATAATTTGCTTAAGCTCTTTTAAAAATATGCTTGTCCATGAAATATTTAAGGAGTTCTGATGCGTGTCTAAATAACTACATCACGTCTTAAAACCTTCATCCAATTATTAGTAAGTAAATTTTATTAAGATAAATATTACAATTGAATATTTGCTATATTGCAAACTTAGGGACTATCTGTGCCAGGTAGCAGCTGATGCCCCTTTGGCCAACACAAATATTTTTGTTGTCTGTCTTATGAACCAGGTTTATTCCATGAATGGGAGGATCTAAGAGAACCATTTTGAAGGTTACCTAGAATGGACTTCCATCTTTTCCCCTATTTTCCTTTTTTGGGAGCTTGTGGCTACTGGCTCCACACCAACTAGGCAGTGGCAACAATGTGAGGAGCAGGTCATGATCCTCATTCCTAACATGAAATGCCTAGGGAGCATTTCCAAGGTGGAGCGTGACCTACCACCTCCTCAACCATTCCTTAAGTTAGCCCATTGGCAAGTAAACTTGCTCTCTGCTAATACATGTAATAAATACATCCTCAGATGCTCCAACAATGGCAGAAAGTCATGGGACAGTGTCACTCTTTCAGATATAACTGGCATCTGTACTTATTCTACAAAGAGACACTGTGCATCTTTGTTAAGTCTTCAATCTGTTTCTCTCATGTGAGAAGCAGCAAGGGCAGAACACTTGACGCATTGTTTTCTTTTAAAGGCAAGCAGTAGGCAAGATCCTTGCTTTAGTTAGATGTCGGGCAACAAGCACGGTGAAGTCATGAATGTAAATAACAGCAATGGTGAGTTCCTGCTACTAAATGCAGCAGAGCCCTTAAGGACCTGCCCTTTCCATGGAGGCCTGCCACAGAACAGAGCAGAAGCTGTGACTTTGTCAACAAGGAAACCAAACCAGCCTGTGATGGAGAAAAACTAATATAAAATTAAGTCTAAAAACAGTGTTTTAGGGGGTGTAAATATTATCTAAATATTCTTAACTGTTTAAAAGTTGGTTTTTTAATTTTTTTCTAAAATATATATTTTAAGGTTTAATTTGTTGTTTGCTGCCATAGCCTCTGCTGGGAGAAAGGGCAGGATAGAAATATAGTAAATAAATAAAATAATTTTTTATCTTAGAGTCTAAATTATGGGTGATATCCAAAGTTAGCCATACTTAGCTGTCCTGGGATTTATTCTAGGTACTTTTAAGTACAAAATCTTCTAAGAACTCTAGGTACAAAATCTTCAGGCAAGTCTATGTATGGGCTTGCCTAAAGATTTTATACCTAAAGATGGCAGCAGACTAAACATTGTGTAATGATAAAATTCATTGAAACAAACAAACAACAAATCTCTATCTTCGAATGCAAATGTAAAGGTGCAGCTTATAACAATGGCAGCAGTTTCTCCAGCAAGAGAAAACTGCAAACATTTTTTGGTGCCAGATTCCTTTAGCACACTCAATAAATAAATATTGCTCTGCAAGAGTTCTCCTTGTAGAATGATAATTTTCTTTTTCTTTATTTTATTTTTTTTTAAAGGCTGCTGCTATTTAGAACACAGAAGTCCAACAAAAAGCGGTGGGGAGGGGAGGTGGAAACTACAAGAGAGTATAATAAGAGAGGCCAATAAGAGGTAAATATGAATAGACTTTACTATCATACAAGGTGGAAATCACACATAGGGCAAAGATGGGGAAACACAAACCAGTGGTCAAATGTGGCCCTCTCTGCTTGGCCCTTGGGACTTGCCCCAGCCCACATACTATCCTGAACCACATCCCTCGCTAGACCAATTTTGCACCCTCATGGGGTTTTTTTGGTTGGAATGTGTCCTTGCACTCTGAAAATGATCCAGTAGAAACATTTTTAAAATCCCATTTATTGCTCTGCCCCGCCACCAATATGTGACCCCCCCCCCAAATGGTTACTAAGAAGGGACTGTGGCTTTCAGGATGAAAAAAGGTTTTCTGACCCTAGTATAGGGAATCCATTGGTGGTATCTGACCTTCTGTTAGCACAAGGATTTCTGCCAGCATAACTGGACTTCCTCTCCCTCTACTTTCCCCCATGTGCACCTTAAACTTGTTCTGGGGGTTCCCCTCAATCTCCAGAGCAGATTTGGGGAGGGGAGGGTCTCAGGGTGTGCAGGGAGGGAAATCCCTGTTGCACAGCCAGACAGGATATGGCCCCAAATATTTTCGTAGGTGACTGTTAGGTGTTGTTAGCACTCTTTTGGAATTTTTACTCACATCAGAATAGTTTTAATTTCAAGTGCGCAATTTGTTTTCCATAATAAATGCTCCTGTCAAAATGGAATGTTACCTCCACAAGGAAAACTAGCCCAACTAGCCAGTTAGGATTCTCCAGCCATCGGACAGCTGACACAGTAGGCACTCCAAGCAAAAGAAAAGAAGAGCCCAAGAAATAATAACTGCCAAACAGGAAACGATAATATGAGATAGCAACAGAGCTCTTTGGTTCACAAGCACCTCAATGTTTTCTGTAGAAATGGCAAACCCTGCGTGAGACTTGTTTTCACAAGTTTCTATTTCTGCATTTGAGAAACGAACTACTGTCTCAAAAGTTACTACCTTTAATCAGATTTCTTCTTTCTCATTTGGTATCAACTGCACTGTTGCATTATGGGAGCAAATTGCACACTGTAACATTCAGCCTGTTACTATGGGAGGGAAGGTTGTGGACACACTTCTTTAGCAATCCAAATGCTAGCTTCAAATAATTTATAAGGATGGGTAAAACATTTGACGAAGAGTACAACAATGCAGCCCCACGTGCAATAGAAAATGACAGTAGATCTGTGTAATATTGTGCAATAGATGTCAGTGGAAACTTGCTCTTTTTCATACGACAAGAAGGTTAGTAAGAATAAGAATACCCTGCCCATCTGACTGGGTTGTCCCACAATCTGCTGGAATGGTAATTAAAAGTTGAAAAACATGACATTGTTGTTTGTTTTGCACAGAGAGGCATTTAGAAGGAACTGTATGTAATATGAGAGCAATTTCATTCATATATATATATATATATATATATATATATATATATATATATTCCATAATATATATATGAAAGCAATTCCACACAAACTATCCTCCAATAACTGAAACATTCATGGCAGTGTAAAAGTGGCCCCTGGCCTAGGCCTTAACTGATTACTGATTACAATTTTGACCAGGCCTCTGTGATTCTCACTCTCTCTGCAGTGGAAAGAAGGGCTAAAGTTTTTTTGTAGTCAAAGCATCTGCCTCCCATCTTTTTCAAGAACCACTGTCCAAAGAACTGCTTTAGGTGTACCTTCCATCTCCCACTTCAAGTTTCAAGTGAAGCTCACCATGTGGCGAGGCAGAGGGGGAAGGGCCGCTGTTCGAAAACAAAATTCAAAAGCTCAGCTTTTATTTGAAGTTTCTCATCCAAGAACTAAATGGGGCTCGGCGTCTATTTCTTTTATAAGGTATGACACGTGCACTGCCCGGGGTGTTATAATTTTCAAATAATGAAATGTTAAAATAAGCTAATTTCTGTTTGCCGGCCCACAGCTGGAAGCACTCAGGCGACATCACAGTGAAGCATACACAATTCCTGACAGCTGTTTCTGAGTTTAATGGGGTAGGCAGAGAAAGGAGAAACTGGGATTGGACTCGCCCTTGAAATTCATGCTGTAAGGGAAATGGAGTTGGGATTTATAAAACATGATAAACACCCAGAATTTATGTTTGTTCTGCCCACGGTCACTGCAGTGGGGAGGGGAGCTGTGCCCTGCTTCTGAGCCTAATCTCCCCCCATCCCCCACAACTCCCCTCACCGCTGATCATTGGCCAGGCTGGCTGGGGTCGATGAGATCTGTAGCTTGTCTGAGTAAATCAATGACAGTTGAAACTGACTAAGCCCTATTTTAACCAGTTAGCTTTATATTATATTTAGTGCACTTTTGATGTTTTTAACAGGGTTACGTGGATGCATAAACAAATACACACCAATATTTCGTATTTCAGCATTGCCTTGTAAAACTGCCGTTGGTCATGGAGGAAAGGGATTTTGTTGTTCATCATGGTCACTCTGTAACAGAGTACCATGATAGTCACAAACGTACACATCTGTTGCAGAGGCCCTGGTTACTTAGCTTTGGTTTCTCAAGAGCACAGCCTGATGTAGTGTGAAAATCTACAAAACTGGTTTGACCAGAAACCATGGCAGCTCTCAAAAACGAATGTGAATGCAAAGCAAATAGAGTTCTACAATACTGCCTCAAGATTCCTGAAAAAGTTAAGAATGGAGGGTTGTTGTTTTTTTAATTTAACACCAGTGTGCCTCTACAACTTCAGGATAATCGTGGCATGGCAGTACCAGCATACTGCATGAATGAAACGTAAGGTTAGAGGCCATTACTATACTATGTAGAATGCCACCTATTACTTTACTCTTTTTGTGTACCCTATGAGTAGAGTGGGGCAATCTTTTGAGGTGGTATTATGTGGCAGGTCATTTAGAGCCCTCTGTGGATAAGAATCTTGTGCATTCATAAGAAACACCAGCAATGAGCTTTCTTTACTCTGAAACTACGGCTGGTAGTGACATGTCTCAAAGAACTGTGAACAGAGCTAAATTTAGAAGTGAGACAAGTTTCTGTAGGAATAGCCTCAACATGATGCACAGATATGGATATGAGAGGAAGGATAGAATCTCAGATGACCTTTAGAACTTGTGGGTGAAGTAAGAGCTCCCAACAGTAATGAAACTCAGAACAAAACTAGAAAAAGGGTGGTGGTTAAAAAATAATAAGGGGGGTGTGAGGAGCCACTCAAAAACTAGGTGAGTTCATGGAACAAACATTGTTCTCGTACATATGGAGCAAACACTTTATTTAGTGTATATGCTAGCTTTTCACCTGAAAAAAATCTCTGCTACAATCACAGGAATTGCTCATGATTATATCTATAATTGCTACATTTACACATTTGATTTTGGGCATATGTGTAAGTCCAGCAAAGATCAGGACTCCTTAAGTGGAAAAGTGTATAAAAATTGCCCTGTAATGTTGGAAATATAAAAAATGTTAGTGATACAATTTTCCTTCTTTCGAATACAGGATATCTTGATGATGATGTACAGTACCACAGAGCTTTAAATAATTTCTATTTTAGTTGGTGGACAGAATCTGCTCTTACAACCAAAGGGTCAAGTCACTACATTTGGAGCTGGGCATTTTCTCTAAGGTCACATTGGCAAGAGCTCCTGGGAGAGTCTTATATTTCTCCAGAAACATGTGGTATGTTAGTGGGCTTGAGTAATCTGGATGACTTTTTATTAACTTCCTATTCTTTATCCTGCACTTAAAGTCCCTGCTTCATTGCTGTGACCAGCTAACATGTGTAGCGGGCTAATCCAAGAGATATGTTGGGTGACAAAGTTTTCTGCTTCAATACAGAAGATTGAACCAATCCTCAGAAGTAAGTTCCACAGAGTCATGTTTACTGGCAAGTAAGTGTATATAAGATCACAGCAGAGAGAGAGAGAGAGAGAGAGGGAGAGGGAGAGAGAAGAGATTACTACTTAGAAATGGCACCACTTTATTTCTCTATGCTGAAAGGGTGAAAAATGCAGCCACCAAATGGGCCACCACTTTGGGAAGCTGGTTTCAAATTTCCATAATAATCCAATTATGGCACATGCAGTCCTGTAACATTTTCTGAATGACCTATCACCTCAAACTGTCTAGACAGCTCAACAGCTCCGAGACCAGCGCTGCGCTGCCACTGACATCTGCACCAGGGTGTTGTTACATGAGATTTAAATAGGTGTCTCAGGTTCAGACATAAATCAAGCGGGCTGACAGGTTTGCCATTCATTAAGAACAGAACTGCTGCAATAAGAACTGGAGTGCAAGTCCTTTTGTGTTAAGGGCATGGTGGAAGAGGCTGGGCAACGTCCAGAAATGTGGCTGCTTGTGACTGCATGGTGGTTGTGGGAGGGGGGGCAGAGGAGGAGGAGGGAGAGGAGAAGGAAAGCGTTCTGTTCCATTTATTATCCAGTATCAAAGGCAGCCTACCCCACTGCCAGGTCTTTCTGGGCTCCCTTAGTAAAAAAAAAAATAGTCTACTTTTTACACTGCATGGTTGTTGAATTGTTTTAGGACAAAAGTATATATTTTGTATCAATTATTTAAAAACGAAAGCTAAAGAGAAACTGAAATCTTGTGCAATAAAAAAACAAAACAAAACAAAAAAACACCAACCCAGCTGGTTAGATTTAATTCTATCATGGTTAGTTAGGCTGCAGTGCTTTTTATATTTGAAAAGTATTGTATATTGACCTCAACATGAAGAAAATAAAAGATAAGTCTGATTTAAAAAAAAAAAACCAAAAAAAACCCTGTCATTGGCTCTAATCCTAGGAGACACGTTGCTTCAATGGGACTTACTTTTGAGTAGACGTGTATAGCATGGTCCTGAAAAGAAGTGACATGTCCAATCTTACCCCAGTTCAAAGCGAATGAATAATGCATGAGCTTTCACTAATCTTTTCCAAATCCCTGCATAGTCTCTCATGCAATTACTTTAATTGAAATACCTCATCTAATAATTAATGCCTCCTATAAATTGTTTGCTTTCCCTTACAGTAGTAAAAAAAAGAAGGGGGGTGGGATGGCTAGAAGACTTTGAATTCCATTGCTTTCGGCTCTGTGCAAACATATTAGCAGGATATATAAGGCCGGGTTTTGCCTGTTCGTAACTGTTTTCCTGTGGAAGAAAAGTAAGCTGCTATATTGCCGAATACAGTACATTTGTTTCCTTTGTGTCTGCCAGCTTGGACAAGCAACCTTAGATATTCTTACAGCATAATGGGAAAGTACAAACATTTTCATAAATGTGCATACATAGTAACTCGCAAGTATATCCTGGCTTTAGCCTCTTCCGAAGTATCTCCACACATGCATGGCGACCTCCACACATTCAGCAGAGGGTCTGAAAGAGAGGCCTGCATACATACAGATCTAGGCCCATTTGCCCTTCCTTTAACTGAGCATATGGAAATCAGGAGACAGAGGATGTTGATGTTGGGGGCAGGTTCAGCAGGCATGGCTTCCCCTCCCCACCTTCACAGCAGGCACAGAGGCAATGTTTCAGCATTCTAAAAGACAACCAGCTCTGTCTGCACAGTACTGCTATAGCTTTATTGGGTAAGAAAGGACCGCTGTCCATTATCATATACATTATCATATATTACATGCTACAATTCCACCCCCCCCAAAGGGCACAAAGGCAGTTAAAGTGAAACAAGAAATGAAATATACAAAATCCAATAAGACAGGGTAGGCCGTCAATCACCATTTTCCCCTTTCTTACAGTTAAAGAACATAATTTCTTTACTCTTATCAACTACTGTTAACCAACTTCATGGTTCACAATTTAGAGCCGGTGTAATGTTTCCGGTCCTCCAAGGTCTTGCCCACCCCATGCCCCAAAAGAAAGCTATTCTCTCTGAAAAGGTAAACCGCAGGAAAGTCCCACAGGCACTGAGGGACTGGCTGCACACCATGGGCCATCTGGTCCCAGCTGTTGACCTGCTCTTTATATATAGCAAAATACCACTTGGCGCAGTCTACCCAGTAGTAGCAATCTTTGTATTCGTAGCTTACCCTTCCTCTAAGAAGTTCCGAGAGGCACGGGGCACATTTCCCTATTTAATTCTCACAGCAACCTTGTGAGGTAGGCTGAGCTGAGTGGTAACAACTTGCCTCAAGTCACCTAGTGGACTTTAAGGCTATGCTGCAAATGAATCCAAGGCTTTCTGGCCCAAGTGCAACACCCGTTTCCATTGCAGCTTTTAGGATCATGGCCTAATGTGTAGTAGTCGTTCAATTCAATGGACCATGGCTATGAAAAATGTATTGAGACCACCCACTATCATACATACATATTTACCTTATTTTTTTCTATAATAAACTCAGACCCCATACCAACCAGTTCCTCTCCATAGCATCTTGTTTGCTTAGAAATGTGGAAGGCTGCACAGGGATTCAGTGAGTTGAGATAATGGGAGATTTATTTTATTTTATTTTACACTGTTCAAACTTTGCACTATTTTAGCCCCAGCTTTCATTACAATCAGCCACATTGACTGGCCACCCTGCTAAGTGATACCTATGCTGTAGTTGTTATCTTTACCACCACAGCCCATGGAGAAAAGGGTCAGTTCTCTTCCAATTCCTTTTTGCCTCCAGGATTCCGTCCAGCTCCTCTGTAATATCAAAATCCCCCAGTCCTTATGGAAATCAGCTCCACCAAAGTCAAGAATGTTGAACCCAACTTGTCTAATCCTGCTGTGTTTCTCTGTGCCAGTTAGTATATTACTCCCACATGGAAACAATTTGATTTTCGCATCAGCTCTGGCAAATCTTTCCTCAGAGAAACACACACATTTATTTTTTTTAAGTCCCTCTCAACTTCTTAGAAAACATGTAAAGCTTCAGTCCTGCTCCCACTCATGTCAACGCCAACCTTCTAGTGGCCATCAGGAAGTAATTACACTCCATTGTTCTTTCTAACCTTAAATGTTGGTGTTACAATATGACCACTTAAAAACAAATTTTACCGCAATGGGCAAAGAAAAAATCACAGTGGGAGTGAACCTAGCATCTGCCCATGTTGGGGGTGCACAGCTATTGAAGAAACAGGGTTGCAGTTTCGTGTTGCTCCTTGATCCATCCTTGTCACTGGGTACACAAGGTGCTTCCACAGTATGAAGTATTTTTTTTTATTATTATTATTATTATTATTATTATTATTATTATTATTATTATTATTAGCTGAAGCTGGGAACAGGTATGAAACTACCAGTATTAAGATAATCTAGCCACAGTGATCCATGTTTTGGTAACCTGCAGCTAAGCCCCACTTGGGTCTGCCTTTGAAGACTGTTCAAAATGCAGTTAGTTCCAAATACAGCAGCTAGACTTGTGAGACCTGACCACTGAGATCATATCAATACAATGTTATGCCAGCTATACTGCCTCATAGTCCATTTTGGGGCCCAAGTCACTGTGCAGATTCTAACTTTTAAAACTCTTCACATGTAGCCAGAAAAATCTAATAAGGTCATTGTAGATTTGTTACACCTTTGGTGGACACAACCTCAGGCACAAGTTTACTGTACTGTGCTATAGTTGCAAGACACAAATCTCTTAACAGGATTTAGGGAAGCCCCAGCAGAAGTAATATTAAGGTTCTTAGGAAAATGCAAGAAGGGTAATGGATATGTTACGGATTTCTTATGACTGTCCCTCCACCACCGCCAGCCCCAAAAAAATGGACAAAGGAAGACATTTTCCTGAGTCAAATAGGGTTTAGTAAAAGGCAGCCAAATCTTTTTGGATCTTGTTTTCCGGCAACTTGTTTCCACCCTCAGTTAGATATAATGGAAACCCTTTTTTTAACTGAAATGTCCAAAATAATCCTTGGAGGATAATTGTCAAAAATATGAATAAGTCAAACATACTTAATGTTTGCTTTCGCATCCTGTCCTAGGAATAGCAGCGTTTCAGGAGAGGGGTGGTTTTTTCCCTTTTAAAAGAGGGATGGTGCTTCAGACTAGCTTCCAGGTTTTGTTACCATAAAGGCAAAAGGAATTATATTTTGCCTGCAAATAACATCCCCTTGCATACTACACTGATGAATTCATTCTTTCCTCCCAGTATGTAGTTTTCCTCTCCCTGTGCCACCTATTTTGAGAGGGGGGGGGGTTTGAGGCATGGAAATGTGAATAGACAAACGCTAGCTTTCAAAGACAGGCTAACCAAGCAAGATTTATTTGTTTAGCAGTGTTCCTGAATTGCCTTCCAAGAAAGTTCTGAAGATCTGGACAGTTAGGATCACTAAATACGTATTGTTGAAATGGTAGGCGTGGAGAACTGGGTGGATTTGAAGCAGGGTTAGATGAGACAGTGGATATGGGAGGGCATGCTTAACATGCTATCATTTTTTGAGTCTTGAATGGTAGTAAGGAATACAGTAAGGCAAAGCAGCAGTGATAGGGGCTGCCTATTACCTCCTGGGAAGGCATAAAAAGTGACCTTGCAACTATTTCGTGTCACCTGAGATGTCCAGATGGCAGGGAGGGAGAAGGTCATGGGAGTGAAATCAAAACTATTGATTAAAATAAAATAAAGGAAGAACTCCGGCTTATGTTAGCAATTACCTCTCTTTTTAGACCCTTTAGGAATATTCATTACAATGCTCATATGTATGGAAAGCATACGAAACGAAGCTGGGTCTCCTCTCCTTTGGCACTGCCAAATCACCTCACTACAAAAGTTGCATAGTGACGCATCCGCTGCAAATGCACCAACAGAATTCAAATCATGCACAGGACTGTTTGTTGTCTTTACTACCAAGTAATTCTCATTGTAAAATATTATTTGGTAATTCCTGAATATGTCACTCTCCCTCTGCCCTATCTTATGTGCCTAATGCATAGCACAATTCTGCACAGCAGAAGTATCACTTGCAATACAGTGTTTATCCTAAATAAAAAATTATTATAAGTCCTACTACTGCCACTAATTTCAATAAATCTACTGCCTTTTTTGGTTGTTGTATGACCTGCAAACCCAGCAGCCTAAAGATACCATGAGTTGTATTTTTAATTTGTTCCACACACCTATGTCTGGTGACAGAGATACACTTGAAAAGCATGCATGATTATAAATGACTAGTGGAACCAAAAGCAAATATATTATATTTGGTCTAGGTTTCTCCGCAGAACCAACACAGCTGCCAATATTCTGATCTATATTAACTGATGGAGTTTGGACAGCCTTTGAAATCAAAATATTCTCCTCTAGATGTCCTTCACAAAGATCCATTTTTTAAATCGTGTGAAACATGCATAAGCCAATGCTCAGTAGAAATAGAAATAAGTAAATGGGTTTTCATGAACTTAAAACAAACAAAACAAAACAAAACTTTGCTGACTCTGAAATGAAACACTGTATCAGATCAATCTAAGGCAAAATGTGAGCAATAAATAGAACTGCATCCTGAGCATATATAATTACAAATGACCATTCATGCTGTTGAAGCCTTAGAATAGACTCTCAGCACTTCCTTCCAGAGGCACGCAAGCTGCTCCTCTCATCTGCCACTTCTTTGCTGAACTGCGATTTAGGTATTCCATTTAGGCATTTCTATCACAAGGGAGAAAGGCATCCTTCTCCAGCAAAAACCAACATCCTTGCTCCACTCTATTTTATTTTAGTTACATATCATCTATGCCTGAAGAAGAATCACACAAAATTTGGTCTAATATATGATATTTCACTTTGTGTCTGCAGAAAATGCATCACAACTTCATGATAGTAACCACATAAGGCATCGCTTAGCTGAGACAGCTTTTGATGATGATGCAGATGCAGCTGCAAGAGCCAGAATCCTTGGCTTCTGCTACTAAGGGACAACGGCAGCCAGAGCAAGGATGGAAGGCCTGAAACTATGAAGAAAACCAGGAAGTGATTCCGGCAACTGTGGTGGTTTATGGGTCTAAGGCCAAATATGATATATGGGTGGGTGGTCAGAAGCTGCTATCTGAGGGCTACAAATCTCTGTAAGGCACAGGGTGAAGAGGGAAATTAGCTGGTATGGCTGTGAATATGGGGTTGGGGGCAGACTGACCTTGCTGAAACCTGACAAAATAAAAGCCCAGATAGGAAAGAGAAAGAGAAGCTGTCAAAGTCAGGAGTGGGGTGGGGTGGAACCACTGCAATTTCCCCTTAAGACGCTAAATCCAACCTGGCAGATCTGATTTCACTATTAAATACTACTGACAGAATTAGTCAAGTCTGGAATTGGGGAAGTTTACAATACAAACTCCCTCAGTTAAAAAATAAATAAATCTTAAACCAATGTTGAGTCCAGCTCAGACCCCTCTGAATTTGAGTCTGGTTTGAAATGAGGTTTGCCCCTACCCCTCAGAGAGCTCTCCCTACTACTCTCTAAATGAAAACAAATTGCCTTTGATAAGGCATGGTGCATAATTAGCAGTAGGGATGGCTTGCTAGAGAGATATGGGGATTTGCTGCTCTCTCCATACTTGACTTTAATGCTCTTGAACAGGCATAAGACCATCATTTTCTGATGAGGAACATGGGATTTGTTGTTTCTCTGCCTACCAATTCACTTCAAAAGGCAGAAGAAAATATACAAATCCCATTATCCCTGCCAAGAAGCGATGTTTATTATTTTCAACTGTGGGTGTGGGAGATTGGAGGCATACGACAGCCACCCAATAGTATTTCTTTGCTTTATTTAAAGCTTTCCTAGAAAAGTTTAAAGGTTTTATTTTTTAATAGGCATACTCAAGGAAATATTTTAAAAGGGCAAAGGGGGGGTTGGAGGGAGGTTGGGAAGGGGAAAGAAGGGTTTGAACCATTTTATTGCAAAAAATGTGAAAAGCATAATGAACTACGAATAAAATAATACTTAAAGATTTTAGTAAATGAATAGATTTCGAGACAAAATGAATGCAGTTTGCATATCACTAGGAAAGACACATGACCATTTACTAAGTGATAATGCAGTCCTTTGACAAGACGATTATCTATAGCTTCACATCAGGGGTGAGCAGACATAACCTTCCCCTGTTTCCTTCGATTTCTGATAAGGTGCAGTCGTGTGATAAAACTACCCTCCACCACATGACAATATACGTAATACAATAACTGGCTTACCAAGTTGCAAAATATACACTATAGTAAGTAAGCAATGGTAAATGGCTGTCTGCATCCAGCCATTCTCTCTCATTGTGCAGGACCAGAATGGCTGCAGTCTACTCCCCATCTCCCTACACCTCAACCTCTCCAAATATGTTTGATGTTCAAATCCATCTGGCCCTGAAAAGACACATACATTTCAATGGCCCATTTGACACAAAAGACGGTGCTGTCAGTACCTTAGCCAACCACCTGTGACTTGGTCACATCTCAGTGGATCAGGTATCCATTTGTATCTGAGTAGTCTGGAGATCATCCAGAACATGAGTTCAGAAAGACACAAACCCTCAGCTTTTGGAAAAAAGCAAGCAAGTGCCCCCAATAACTTGGCAAGAGCACCCATACCATCTGAAATCAGCTACTATAGCTGTACCTCTGCTGATGACAATTAACTTCATGCCATTTCAGATTACAGCTAGTGTTTCCTGCCAAACAGTTAATGCTATATAATCCACATTGCAGCTGTTGAAATTCTGTTACCAAATATATTTTCTATGTTGACACATGGTTGTTTTTAGCCCTCCCTGATATCTCGTCGTTGCTAAGAACATGGATGGTTGGTTGGTGTGGTTGTGTGTGGTTGCTTGTCTACTTCAATATCCTTTCTCTGGTTTGTCTTCTATCATTGTTTTCTCCATGAAACTCATTTCAAATTCGTCTTTTAAGGAGGTTTTGAAGGTTGATCTTGTGTACTAGGGGGTCCATAGTTTGTGGGAATGATACAACGGCTGAATGAATAAGAATGTCGTCAAGAGACAATGCACAGATCCTTTAGGATGTGATGCGTTGGGCTGCTGCTAGAATACACTGGAAAAAGAAAATTAATTCTCTTCTGCCGCCACAAAATTTTAAGATTAACATTTCCTTTCAGATTCTGGCCCCAGATTTGTACAACAAAAATAAAGACAGCTGAGAAGTCAGAATCCCTCTTAGAGGAGTAGCCAATGTGGTGTCTCCCAGATGTTGCATCAGCCCCGGGCAGCATGGCAAATGATCAGGGATGATGGGAGTTGTAGTTTTAAAACCCATCTGGAAGACACCAGTTTGACTACCCTGTGTGAAGCACCTTAAGCAGCGTACTTGCTAATTTTGTAACATATTAAGTGACCATACACCTTAGGGGTGCATGGGGTGTTACGGAAGGGGTATTACCTCTGGTGTTAATACTAAAGGGAAATAAAAACGTCGCTGAGTGGCTTCCAAGCAATTTAATGTCCGTTGTTCCTATCAATGACTATATTGATACGCAGCACTACAGTAGTATGCTCACCATTCCTCTCCACCTCCTATGCAACCAGGAGGACAAATAAAAGGTTTTTACCCTTTGTTTTCTGCATTGCTGTTTTTGCTGTGATGCTGTTTTAACTTGATTAATATCCATACTTCATGGCTTTAACTTTTATTTTGTGAACTGTCCACAAAGCTGTTTATTCCAGTCCGGCTTCCGCGCTGGTCATGGGACCGAGACGGCTCTGGTCGCCCTAACAGATGATCTCTGCAGGCAGCTGGATCGAGGCGGGTCGGGGCTGCTGATTCTTCTAGACCTGTCAGCAGCCTTCGACATAGTCAATCACGAACTCCTGGACCACCGCCTTGCTGACGTGGGGATCCAGGGCACAGTCCTTCAGTGGCTGCGCTCATTTCTCTCTGGCCGGGGACAGAGGGTGGCGCTTGGGGGGGGAATTGTCATCGCGCCACTCCTTGGTGTGTGGAGTGCCTCAGGGTGCGATACTCTCCCCGATGCTTTTCAACAACTTTATGCGCCCCCTCGCCCAGCTTGTCCAGAGTTTTGGGCTGGGTTGCCATCAGTATGCTGATGACACCCAACTCTATCTGTTGATGGATGGCCATCCTGACTTGGCTCCAGACACAATGATCAGATGTTTGGAAGCTGTGGCTGGATGGTTACGTGGGAGCCGGTTGAAGCTAAATCCTTCGAAGACAGAGGTCCTTTGGCTGGGACGGGACGATATGGGATTGGGGGGGGGATCAGGTTTAAGGTGCTGGTTTTAACCTTTAAAGCCCTATACGGCCTAGGACCCTCGTACCTACAGGACCGCCTCTCCTGGTATGTCCCACAGAGGAACTTACGGTCTTCAAACAAAAACATCTTGAAGGTCCCAGGCCACAGAGAGGTTATGCTGGCCTCAACTAGAGCCAGGGCTTTTTCGGCTGTGGCTCCGATCTGGTGGAACGCTCTGTCACAAGAGACCAGGGCCCTGAGGGACTTGACATCTTTCCGCAGGGCCTGCAAGACAGCGCTGTTCCACCAGGCCTTTGGTCAGGGCACAGCCTGACTCCCTCCTTTGGCAATCTTCACAGAACTCTAGCCCAATGGTTGCTATCAATTTGATTTGAATTAATTTTATAATGAAATGATATTATTATTATTATTATTATTATTATTATTATTATTATTATTATTTATTGGCAGTATAGAAATGCTGTGATTCACTGAATGAAGGAATAATCACTTTTCAGTACCTTAATACACCTGTGACCTATCAATATACAAAAAGTGACACCCCCTCTGTGCACTGATCATCTGCGGGCAAAAAGGTGCCCACAAATCTTGATCTCTGGATAGGGGCCAGTTGGTTGTATCCCGTGCTAGTCTTACTCAGAGTAGACCCACTGAAGTTAATGGCCATGACTAACTTAGGTTTATTAATTTCAATGGATCTACTTTGAGTAGGACTTAGTTGCGTGCAACTCACAGGAGGAGAAGGTTGTGGCCCATGTGCTCTGTTTACGAAATGCAGTGGATATACTATAGTTTGACTAAGTCAGAAATGACAAATATCAATTTCTATTCAAAGCTGTCTTATAGTTAAACATGACGTTTCACTCCCTGGCTTAAATCCTCAGGCTGTGGGAAAGCCACTTTGTATACATTAAGCAACTAAGATGGGGAAATACACACATTGTTTGCACTAGGGGACTTGCCCCAGTTGCATCCTGGTGCTAAAGCAGGCATGGACAAGCAAAGCAACACATTACAAAGCTTCTTTGTATCTTCTGGGACTTTTTGCCTCTCTCATAACTACCCTTGGAGATGTGTACGCACATGGCAATGCATGCAGTTATGCAACAATTGCCATGGCACTACTTGTGAAAGTTTCTTTCCATTCCCCAAGCAACCACAATGTCATGGAATGTATGTAAGGTTGGGTTACCAACTTGAACCACTAATGAAGTTATCAAAATTCTGGATGTGTGAAACAGAACTGCGAACAGGTACGGCACAGTACAGAGGCAGCAACAAAAAGATACAGTGGTACCTCGGGTTACATACGCTTCAGGTTACAGACTCCGCTAACCCAGAAATAGTGCTTCAGGTTAAGAACTTTGCTTCAGGATGAGAACAGAAATCGTGCTCCAGCGGCACGGTGGCAGCGGGAGGCCCCATTAGCTAAAGTGGTGCTTCAGGTTAAGAACAGTTTCAGGTTAAGTACCGACCTCCAGAACAAATTAAGTACTTAACCTGAGGTACCACTGTATATGAATCTTTTAAATACATATATACAAGCTTTCTGGTTCAATCAGAGCTGATTTTGTAACTCAACAATACTGCCGAACAACAATTCAGAACACTGGAATATTTCACACCAAAGTATACACAATTTAAGTGATGCCTTAAGCAAGAGACTCCAAGTCTCTGAGATGTATACTGAACTTTCCTCTTCCTCCTTCAAGATTTCATCGCCCTAATGAAGCAGGTGCCTCGATGCGATACAGTAACACACACACACACCTGTCTCCATTATTAAAGTGAATGGAGAGGCTTGAATCTTTAATGCTCTGGACCAGGGAATAATGGTATATATCTATAGGTGGTGCTAGACAGTCCTGAACAGAGTTAAGGCCATTCTACTCACTGTGAATGGGATTTCTGGATCCAGTCTTGAGCAGATATACTGCTTGTTGCTACCAGATGGACGAAAGGAGAAGCATAACAGGAGTACCTGAGCTACATGTGCCAGGATGCAGCTTATGCACATTGCAGTTTAAACATCCAGATGTTGCTGGACTCCAACTCATCCCTGACTACTGGCCTTTGCTGGCTGGTGATGGGAATTAGAGAGCAAAGAATATGGAGGGCCAAAAGTCCCTGTCCCCCCCCAGTTTAGAGAAAGCACACACATTGGCTTAAATGTTATATACAAATGCAGTCATAATTGATAACTGATCATTCTATACATGACTGAGACTGGCAGACTGATGAATCAGCAAGCATAAATGTATTTATATGCCAGTCCAATAAATGCACTGCCATGTGAGATTATGATGTTTGTATTCCTCACTGGCAATTTGTTATACCAACATTCTGACATTACTACCTTTCCCTTTGTTCCGTAAGTAACAAAACTTCAAATAAAGAAATTTCTATCATTTGTCACAGGGTTCCCAAACTGTGGTCCACAAGCTTCATTCAGGTGATCTACAGAGTGTCCGTAAAAAGACAATAAAAATCATACAGTATTACAATTGCTACGACAGGCAGAAAAATAATTAAGTATTCCATCAAGACCCTCAGAAATTTTCAAGTGGTCCATGGGGGCGGGGGATGTGGGAACCACTGAATTATCAGGTTTCTTGCAATGAGTTAAATATGCTCACGCTGTAATGGAACTATGCTTCCCTAGGACTTTTTGGTTTTTTAAATCACATTGCCTTAGGGCTGCTGTGTCTGCTCTTCAAAAGGCAGCATTGTTTAACTTTTGGTCAAAGTGGAGCAATTAACACCCACTTTGAATCCGGTCAAATTAAGTTCACATTTCTTTCAAATGTTTGCTCTTAGCTTTGATACTTATTTTCAACTCAAAATCACAGCACCCACACACACAATTTTCTTCCCTCATGGAAGAAGCGCAGTCATTTCTTATAAGGGGAATGGGATGAAAGAGACAGGGGGTCAAGATTCATTCCTATTATAGTTAAGCATTTGAAATATTGTGCATTAAAACAGGGTAGAAACCAGAGCAATCTTTTCTTATGTTCCTGCCACAAGGAATGTTCAGTCCTTGCTACCTTTGGTTCCCATACTTTGTTGGATCTTTCGAATCCTCCTTGTTCAGGACGTACTCTTGATTGTGGAGCCTTTTATTTAACTATGTTCCATATTGCTAATAATAATAATTGTCCTACATTTGAGATTGTGGAGGTTGAAAGAACTAGGTTCCATTTCTCTGAACCACCACCCTAATTACATTATCAACAGTGGTGCCACTGATGAGGCTCTTCTGCCCAGTATTAAACTGTATGCAGGGCCAAAGTGAGATATGCTAAGGGCCTAAACTAAGCCAAGTTTAAGAGGCCATACCAATGAAAATAGAAATAACAAGCATTTATATTTGTATATATACCAGGTGAGGATGCATTTAAAAATTAACAATTGAGCACAAACAAAAATCTTGCAATAAGCCTATCTGCATACAAAATACCTTTAAATACCTTTTGTATACCCTGCATACAAAATACCTTTAAATTCCTCCCCCACAACAAACACTCTGTGAGGTGAATGAGGCTGAGAGACTTCAGAGAAGTGTGACTAGCCCAAGGTCACCCAGCAGCTGCATGTGGAGGAGCGGAGATGCAAACCCGGTTCACCAGATTACGAGTCTACCGCTCTTAACCACTACACCACACTGGCTCCCAGTACAGCAACAAAAGAGGTATTACATACACAGTTTAGCACTTACTAAACAGAAGATAGACTGCAACCTGCACTGTGTGTGCTCTGCACATGATATGCAATTTACTTCCATTATTTTCTTGATTTATTTATTTTTTTAATTTAGAGGTCCCTCATAATCCAACTCCAGCACTGATTGCATGGTACTAGTCATTAGGTCTGTGCACCGAATTCAGTCAAGGCCCAAGCCAAACTGGATTCTGGAGTCGGTTGAGTTGGCTTGACACAGTTATAAAGAAATACTACAGGGAAACACAAGCTGTACACACACGCATACTGCATTTGTTGCTTTATGCTTGAAATGTACAGTGGTACCTTGGGTTAAGAACTTAATTCGTTCCGGAGGTCCGTTCTTAACCTGAAACTGTTCTTAACCTGAAGCACCACTTTAGCTAATGGGGCCTCCCGCTGCTGCCGTGACGCCAGAACACAATTTCTGTTCTCATCTGAAGCAAAGTTCTTAACCCGAGGTAATATTTCTGGGTTAGCGGGGTCTATAACCTGAAGCATATGTAACCTGAAGCGTATGTAACCTGAGGTACCACGGTATTGCTTCTCTCCTTTCATGATTTTGTCTTATAGCCTAATCCTTCGTACCTACCTCTGCATTGCCTGATACATGGAGAGCATTGCCTTGCTCTCAGATCTGACAACTCAGTGTAACAACCTGATTACTCCCTACCCTTTATCTGATATTACCCTGTTTGTTAAGAGAGCTTTGGACATTCCTCCGGCCAGCAGTGACAATGGAGTCTGGGCACCCAGAGCATATTATAGGAATCTGATGCAGGGCCCAAAATTTTTAACGATTCATCTGAGTGAGTAGCTAACACGGTGGAGACCGCCAAATTAAGTTGCTTTTACATACTGAGCAGCTCTCTTCAAAAGCTCGGCTCCACTGTTCACCTTCCTCCTTCCCTCTATCGCTAGAAGAAGTTAATGCAATTCTATTATATTACATTACAATTCTGTCCTCCCGCCTCCCCAATGAGAGAAAAGCATGTCAAGGGCAATACTAGAACAAATTGAGCTTTTGTGCCCCCTTTAAGTGTTGTGGCTTGATTGATGTCAGGGATTAAAATGGTGCTAAAAAACAGGGGGAAGAAGGAGGGGGAGGAAGCTCCATGAGCAGCTGTACCACTGCTGCTGCCCAAACAAAAAGAAACACACACAAAAACCCCACATACAGTTCCTCAAATGCCAAAGTGAAGTGTTATATATACTGGAGGCTCTGAATACCTAAACTTGTCTGGGTACAGGGTTTCTCACACACATATTTTTAAACCGAAAGCTTTTCAGTTTTCAAAGGGCATGGCAGCCTCCCTTTTTCTCTCTCTGTAGGGGGCAAGCAGGGGAGGACGTCCCTACAGGCGCTGCAGATACTTGCACCATTCACCCTCAAGCAGCTCCTGACAAAATTCCTTTCAAAAGCAGTGATGGCATTAAAGGCCCGTTATATAATGTTTGGCGCTCACGGGACAGTTTTTCAAAGGGAGCCCTTGCACACATCCATGTCAAAATGGATATGTCTGAATTAGTTATCTACACAGGGACGAGCCTTGGGGTACGAAGGCCTTTTTTTCAACAGAGGCTTTCAGGAGAGTTGCGTCTACCTTGTTGTTTCTGGAGTTAAATGTACAGGCCCCAGGTTTTAACGCCCAAGCAAATCTCGAACACATATGCATGAAACTCTACTATGCATCTGCAAGCCATATCAGTCTTCTGAAGAGAGGAGGAAGAACGGTTGATATATGTATGCACAATAGAGCTAGACTGGTGAATGGAAGAGAGCTTCCACAGTGGTGGCATCTGCCATGTGGAGCAGCCTCCCCTCAGAAATTAGGCATGCAACAGCCATATTCGGTTTTCAGCCTACGCTGAAGACTTATTTCTGCACTCAGCTCTTCCCCAATATTGGTCTGGCACATGATATAAGGACTTTGGATACTGGGTGGTATTCAATTACATTTTACTCAAAGTAGACCTATTGAAATGAATGTACCTAACCTAGCCATGTTAATTAATTTCAATGGGTCTACTCTGAGTAACAATTAGTCGAGCACCATCCATTACTTTAGTTTTTTAAAAAATAAATGCTGCATAGCTTTAATTCTTTTATTGGTTGTAGCGGGTTTTTTTTTTTAAGTTGTAAACTGCTTTGGATAGTTGTAAAATAAATGGTATAACAAATGTCTTTAAATAAACAAATATCTTTAAAACTTCTCCAGAAGCTGTTTTGTGCCACACAACATATAAGCATACATGTTTACCATATACTATCTTCCCCTCCTTGTTCTACTGGTCTTAGGTGTGCTAATTCAGCATGTGTGACCACTGGCGGAGGAAGAGGAGTGCGGGGGGAGCACACCACCCCCGGCAGTGTGATCCCGGTGGGGTGCCATCGCGGCTGCCCCCTTCACCCGTGCTGGGCACCACACCCTCACAGGCGGCGTGCCACGCTCCCAGGACACGCACCAGCCCCGCCCCCGCCTGCTATCCCCCCCCCAGTGTCAGAGCATAAAGCTCTGCCACTGTGTGTGATACCACAAACCACATGAGAGTTGTGTCAGGTTCTATGCTGATTGCTGCTAATGTAAAAAAATTGAAAAAATGAAATGAAAGGGTCTAGCAAAATCAGCAGACAGAACAGCCAAAACAATAACTATGACTCAAAGGTCCTGCACAATTAGTATACCTTCCTTGAAACTGCACACATACCCCACACAAACCTCTGCCAAGACCTGCCACTGGGGAGGCACATTATAGATGTAGCCCCAAATTCCTAGCTGGGAGCAGATCCCAGATTTGATTTTGGAAAAGTAACACATAAACCAGTTCCAAGAGAAGCTCACTATAGTCAGTTGAAGAGTCACTCTAAAACTTGCTATGAATCACAATCAAAGGGGTAGTTAATTAGTCGTGTTAATTAATAAAAACAACAAAGGCGATTTAAAGATCAAGACATTTATTCTTGCTAAATCTGTCTTTGTTTTAAAAATTTTGTTCTTCTGAAGTCCTGGTTCAGGTTTCTACCAAGTACACTGAAACTTCAAATTAGACCTGGTTTTATAGGTCCATTTTGTTACATGATTACCCATTTAATATAGGAGTCATTGCCAGCCCCAGGGAAGCAGATTTGTGGTGGTAAAGTATAAATATTCTGATCACATGGGTAGCTCAGATTACATCATAGGCATTTCCCATCAGCACTCTATCTAGTCTGGTAATGCTGAATTGGAAAGGATTTACTCGATCAGACATTAAGGCAACATGGAGTTAGTTAAGTAGTGACTGCAGCAGCAACACACGAGAAAGAGTTCCAGTGCTATTTTACCGTAATTATGACTCTACGTTGCACAGTGCTACTTTTGCCCTAACTTTTGAAGTCTTCTCATAATCAGCAAAATATTTCCATCCTAGGTATTCATGTGCTACGTACACATGGATTTACAGAACAACAGGGAAAGGGCTGTCGCATCCTGCTAGATCAGTGCATTCATGAAACCCTTGGACTTGTGGGCTTTTATTTAAAGATGCTGGAAAGGTTTTACAACACCCACATGTATCTTTCAAGACTTCTAAGGAAGGGAAAGGAG
This sequence comes from Podarcis filfolensis, assembly GCF_964270895.1. Taxonomy (NCBI): domain Eukaryota; kingdom Metazoa; phylum Chordata; class Lepidosauria; order Squamata; family Lacertidae; genus Podarcis; species Podarcis filfolensis. Next base: position 55,390,920 of record NC_139608.1, read on the forward strand.
GAAGTCAAACCCATTTTGAATTTGTAGTACAACACTGACCTAGACTAGGTAATCTGAATACAAGGACTACATCATTGGAACAATGTGCTTTTTTTACCAATTTACCATGGGGGTAAAGGTGGCGTCTTGAAAACATTCCCGAAATAACTTGCTGTCAAAGCTAGGACTCAGTCCTGTGTTTCAAGAATCCCAGGCCGTAAATTCAGTTGGAGGATGAATCCTATATATCACTTGTGGGTATGTGCCTGTTAGTCATCTCAGCATGAAGGCTGCAAACCCAAGCACACTTACTTCTGAGTAAAGATGTGTGAGAAATCATTGTGTGTCTACAATTCAGAAAAATTAATGGAAGTGATTAATTTTATGGGAAAAACAAGGAAGTAAGCAAGATGATGCTGATGGTGGGAATTTTGTCTCGGAGAACAGCTTTTCATCTGCCTCTACCACTAAACTTCATTTTCTCTCTTATGAGTCAGCCATTAAAAATTATCTGCAATTAAACTGCTCAAAACTGCAGATAGTATCAGCAGAATTACCTTGTTGGCATTTTCAAAGATAAATCCATTATTGTGTTAACATGAGATCAAACCTGCAGAGCTTGCAGTGGCCAAGACATTATGAAAAAACAGATTAGGGTAGAGATAACAGCGCTGGCAGCCAGCAGCATGGCAGATTAAAAGGCACAGAAGAGGACAGAAAGATACCTCTGCTCAGTAACTATTACTCCTTCTGATCTTCCTACTCACTTCAAAACATCTCAGTGTTAAGCGACAAACAAGAAATAAAGACAAATCTCAGCTCCCTCATCTTCGATGGCTAGAACCCAAACCTATTTCAGTAGGGTTAGCCAAGTTACTCAATATGCAGGAAAATCTTGCACATGTGTAACTGCATTTAGAGGTTCACTCTGTTTCAGTATCCATGTGGACACTACTGCAGGACCAGCTTGCGCCCCAGAGACAAACAACATGGGAGGCACAATTACGAGTCACCAGCCTCTGCAACCACAGCAGGCGCTGTGATTCTCTAGTGGTTTGACTTCGTTCCTGGAAGTACATTCCGCTGTCTCTCAAGACAGACGGAGGCCAACAACAGTTTTTAAATATTATTTTTAATGTTTTAAATAGTTGTTTTTAAACTTTTGACTAATAATTTTATTGTTTTATTCTTTTTCTAAACAACTTTGAGATTCTTTTACAATAAAGTGGTATATAAATCTTGTGAAATAAATATCATCTGTGTCTTCTGTACACGCGGGTGGTCACGTTTTCAAACTAGTGTGAGAACTAGTGTGTGTTCTCTATTCCTCTCCCCTCAATTAGAGCTTCAACAGACCTTTCTTTTTTAAAAAAGTGGGGGAAAGGTTTTTCACAATCTTTCGAAAGAGAGGGGCTAGAAACTGGTGTGTTGATATACAGAGGATATATATATAGAGAGAAAGAGATGGACAGACAGACAGCTAAGTTACTTTACTGCTTCCTATTTTACCAAATTCATTCATAGACAAATTAAACATAGTGAAGGGAGAGGCACAGCCCTGCAACATGAGTAGGTCTGCCCCAAAAGGAGGTGACCTGAGAAAGCACTCTGTGTACACAAGTACACAACAAGCACTTGAGAAGTGCATTTTCGGCACAGATTACATCCATTCTACTTTAGACTGTGGTACAGAGACAACGTCATGCACACAGCACACCCAAAAGGCACCTGCATCCAACACTGAATGCACATTAACATACAGTGTGGTCACTCCTTGTGTGTCTCCCGTTTTAAATGCTGGGATCCTTAAAAAAAAAAAAAACACCATCAAGAATTTCCTGTAATAATTTGTTTGCTTTATTTTATACAGAGTGCACTTTCTAGTAACCTTGCTGATCCTTACAAACAACAATAGGCTCAGGCTCACAGCAATCCTTTGAGGACTGGGGGGGGGGAGGGGGACGCTAAGCAATTTGCCTCTGGCCATTGAGAAAAATCTAAGGAAGACTTGAGAACAAGAGCTCCAGTCTCCTAAATTAGTCCGCGGCCTTAGGCAAAATTCTACTTTTCACCAGTAATTGTAAAAGGCTTCATTGTGCTGCTACCAGAATGCTTGTAAAAATCCCAGTTCAATGGTGTGTGATCTTTCATTATGTAAACTTGTTTCTAAAGTCCTTGTGTGATAATGCAGCTCTGCGCAGCAGCCATGCTTGTTACTCTCGGGGCACAACATGAAAAATGAAAATTACTATGCTATGGGATGAACTGCTCTATTAAAGGGCAGGATGGATCTTGCTTGGGATGTATGCTACAAATAAAGTCACATTGAACTAAACATAAGAACAGACCTTATAGGCTCAAACCAGTAGTCCAAACAGCCTTCATTGTTGGAGAGATCCAGGTGCCTGAAGCATATAATAGTACAGGAGGGCTAACTCTTTTGAGAAGCTTCCCAAAGTGAGTGCTTAAGTCAACCATGAGAATGTACTAACCTGACAATTACGATTCCCTACATTTAATAAAGGGACGTGGGTGGCGCTGTGGGTTAAACCACAGAGCCTAGGACTTGCCGATCAGAAGGTTGGCAGTTCGAATCCCTGCGACGGGGTGAGCTCCCATTGCTCGGTCCCTGCTCTTGCCAACCTAGCAGTTCGAAAGCATGTCAAGTGGAAATAGATAAATAGGTACCGCTCCGGCGGGAAGGTAAACGGCATTTCCGTGCGCTGCTCTGGTTTGCCAGAAGCGGCTTAGCCATGCTGGCCACATGACCCAGAAGCTGTACGCCGGCTCCCACGGCCAATAAAGCGAGATGAGCGTCGCAAGCCCAGAGTCAGTCACGGCTGGGCCTAATGGTCAGGGGTCCCTTTACCTTTACATTTAATAAAGCTTAGCAATTGCATAGCACTGAATTTCAAAGAAAATCACACACATAACCTTTTTTTTTTGTTCTCCTTGCACCACCCCAGTATGGTAAGCATTATTATCACCTCTATGTTGCAGATGGGGGATGGTTGCCTTGGATGAGACACTGTGGCTTGTCCAAAAGGCTGTCAAGTGAGATTTTAACTGGGGACTTCCTGATTTGTCAGGAAACCACATTGGCTCTCCAATTTGAGCTGAGCAATTGCTACTTTCTGTGGCGATGACTGCACAGTACGGAAAGAATAATGTTGCTGTGAGACTCATTAATCAGAAGTCATTTACCTTTAGCATGTATGTGAAAAGGAAAACTGTTTCCTAGTCCCTTCTCTCCAAACTATTCACATCTCAATCATAACACACTTTTCGGGATTGTTGTTGTTGTTGTTGGGGGTTTTTTGTTTTGTCTTTTAAATCCTAATTGGTTTTCGCCCATCCTTGGATGAAAAATGTCCCCTGGTCCTCCCTAAGGTGGATTTAAGGGAAGGCACTGCATGGAAAAACCATGATCAAAATAGCTTTTAGTACAAATTAGAAGAAGGTGACTGATTCTTTGCATTTCATTAAAAGCAGCTTCATCTAATGAAAAAGCCTGATCATAATTACAATGACTCAGAAATCTGTTTTGCCTGAAAGCCTCCTTGTAGTATTCCATCATGTTGGGCTTCTTAGGACTCTGATCCACCATTTGGGACTAATTTATTTAGTTCCTCCATGCAGATGGTTAGATCACACAAGGACCCACACAAGAGGGGTTGTTCACTTACAAAGATGCAGTAGAAAAGATTTTGTATTGTCTTGCACAGCAGGAACCTTGCTGTACAGAGGAACATATTGTGCTGTTCTTCGTCACTGTCAGATATAGTGCACCATCACTGCTTGGGGGCACATTCAAACGCCAAGTATGTTTAGAGTGTGAAAACAGTACTTATAATATGGCTGTTATATGTACCCAATTGTTAGCATGGGGCTGAGCTCTGTTCTTCCTGCCTGACAATTGCCAGGAAAAATGTGGGAATATCTAAGTATTTTGGATTCAGATCAGCAAAGCACTAAAATTAATAGGGGAAGAAGAAGAAATTTGGGGAATATCTAGATGCATAAAGCAAGGGCTTTTAGCTTAAAGCACAATACTATAATTACTGCAACTTAAAAGTAATTGCACAAATTATCTTCCAAACAGGAGTGTGTTTCTCTTTTCTTCAACATCCCAGGCAGAGGAAGCTAGCTTACATGGGGTTACTCAGGCCCAAAGAGGTGGGAGATGCATGGGATGTCTACTGACATTTTTGTTTTTTGCTTCAATGCAGCTGTAGGAGCCTGTGGGTTTGATTGGAATGGTGCGGGGAATGCTTAACTCTTTCCCTACAGGTTGTTTTTCCAATCAAAATCTCTTCCCTTCCAAGCTGCTTTCTGCCTGCATGGCAGAAGATAGGAGGCCCTTCAAATATTTTCTCTTACAATTTTGATAAGAACAATTGGCCTCTAGGAGAAGGAACACACACACACACACACACACACACACACACACACACACACACACAGCTCCATTCAAATTCACAGTCCCCTACAGACAGGATTTCAGTAAACACAGCACCTATCAAGAGGCTGCTCGTATACTACATCTTACCTACTTTGTGTAGGGTCCCAGCCTCATATATGTTTGTATCTAACTGGTGCATGAAGATGTTAAACCATAGAGTAAGCAGTCCTGCCAGGCTTAGCCTATGTTATCACTTCCCACCTTGAGAGGAAATAGATCAGGAAGCCTTTATAATCTCTCTCTCTCTCTTTCTCCAAGTAGGTTCTTCAGTATGTTCAAGGAGCTCTGAGTTGGTCACTCCAGCCACATGGCTTTAACCAACTTGTTTGTTTTTTCTACTCCAAAACTTTTACCTTTTGTAACTAAGCCTGTGCATCTTTTCTTACTGCTGTATGGAAAAGCACATGAATCTGAACTTTGAAGAGTTTGGTAAGCAAACCATTTTATGCCTTACCAAACATGTGATCTATCTCTATGCCAGGCAAGTGGGATAGCTTGGAAAGAGCTTTCAAAAGCGAACATTTTGGGGACTCACTGGAAGGGCACATTTTAAAGGTTTTTCCATACTTTTGTTTGCAGCATGTTTTGTGATGTTAATCTCTGCTGAGGTTCTGCCACTTGCCCCAAACTTGGGTTCCAAGATTCCAGCATCTTGGCCCTCATTAAAAGTATGATGTGTGAACTGGCGCACAGCTGCTGAATTATAGTGTGCATATGAAGGTTGGCAAAGCAAAACACTAAAATTTAATGAAGGTTGATGGGGCAGTGCCTCATGAATGGACCAGCCTCCACTCAGCGATGGGACTTGAGTCATATTCTACTGAGGCCCAAGTTCAACTAACTTTAGGTGCTTCCATACTGGGAGTGAATACTTCAGATGGATCAATCAGCTATCATAAACAGGTCACTGGCATGAAACTTTTTTAAAAAATTGATTTTATGTTGAAAGGGCAAATCCATACTAAATTTACCCTTTGGGTTTTGTGTGGTACTGAGCAGTCCATGAGCAGCATTGACCCCACAATAAACACCCATCCAAAAATACCCTTTGTCAGGATCCAACTCATAACCATGGTAATCTACATGGTGGTAAAGGGTGCGCTCCCGTCGCTCGGTCCCAGCGCCTGCCAACCTAGCAGTTTGAAAGCACCCCCGGGTGCAAGTAGATAAATAGGGACCGCTTACTAGCGGGAAGGTAAACGGCGTTCCGTGTGCTGCGCTGGCTCGCCAGATGCAGCTTGTCACGCTGGCCACGTGACCCGGAAGTGTCTGCGGACAGCGCTGGCTCCCGGCCTCTAGAGTGAGATGAGCGCACAACCCTAGAGTCTGTCAAGACTGGCCTGTACGGGCAGGGGTACCTTTACCTTTTTAAAGGTGACACTAGTTCCATTTTACTGCTCTCTTGCCATCACTTTTCCTGGCAAACACATAAATTTCTACCACAAATTTTCCCATCAGAATTCTAAGAGGACACATGTTTGCAGAATCATGGACACTTAACTCTATTCCAGAGCTGCTTACAATGCTACAACAATTATAAGCCTCTAATGTACTGCTTTAATGTATGCCTGATGTACCTGGAGCCCTGCAGATGAAAAACTAAGCCATCCACATAGGTTTGTTTCATTCAGAGGTCCCTTTTACACCTCCTGCTTCCAGCCTCTACCCACTTCCTTGGATACCAGCCTGGAGCAAATGAAACAACCTATATATACCTGGGTACAAACATGAATGACTATATAATTTAAACTGTTTCCACAAGTACAAGAAAATGAAAAGGCCTTCAGTGATGCTAGCTGTGTGATTTCAACTTGGGACTCGTAAAAAATAATAAGGTTGTTTTTACTACCTATCCAGTTTATTAGCTAATAAAGCAGCTTAGCATATTAAATTTCACTGACACACATTTTCAAAGGGGGACTTGCAAGCAGTATAATGTAGTATGTTTCCCCCCTGAAATCACCCAGGCATGTTATTTTCTTACCCTTTTTATCTTTCAAACTTCTCTAGAGAAGGAAAAAGCATTCCCATAAACACAAAAGAAAACGAACTTATTCAATCACCCATAGAGTCATAAAAGTATTGCAAAGCATCACGGTCTTATAAAACGAAAATAAATGAGTTTCCACTGTCAAAAGTCATTGTGTTGGATAAGGGGAAATAGAGGACAACTGCAGCTTTCTAATCAGCTGTACCTGCTTGGGAGAGTCACTGTTAACAAAAATAGCTAACAAAAATAGCACACGCAGCACATTTCATCTTGAGCCATATTGACTATGGAAAGGCAGCATACAATTAAAATGGATGATCTGGCACCATTTTTTAAGGAAGTGTCACTGTAATCCAAAGCAATACAAACAATGGGAAAGGATCATATTTTCATGGCGCTGCAACAGCTGTTTTAAGTGCATACAACAATGTTGAGAGTAGTACAGGTAGTGAAAAGTGAACAATGGGGCGAGCTTTTTTTTGGCTTGCAGAAATCAATAAAGTAAAACAGGAATTATGCCAATAAAGCAGAGTTAATGCACTGCTGCTGGAGGGTGGGGGAAGCTATCAGATCTATATACCCTAGTTTATCTCTGTTCTACACAAGGGTATCTTTATTTTATCAACAAGTGTATGCCTATAAATTACAGACAAAAGGAATGCTGAATCATTAAAAGAAAAGCCTTGATTATTAAGTAATAAGATGAAGCTGGTTTGGAGTCCTGTTCTTTGAAGGGTTCTTGTAGCTTAGTTATGTACCACACAATTTTAAAGGCCACTTATCTCACAAATGGATTCCGAAAGTTAAGAATTTATGGGAGCAACATCCTCCCTGATGTGCACTTCAGATCTCTTGTCTGCTCACACTTTGGATTCCTGACTAAAGGGGAAATTTTTTACCTCTGTTTCGCAACTGAAAATGAAACGTAATAAAGAAGTGGAAAATTACAGAAGACAAGACTGCTTGAAGTCAACACTCATAGAGAGCAAAGTCCCCAGTTTTGAGAATTCATCCAGAAATAAAACAAACACTAAGTACCATTGAGGTTTTCCTTGGCTTCCCACAGCATGTGCTTGAAAGCACCTCTTCTGCAATTTCTTACAATAAGTTTGTTTTCATTAATAACCAAACCATTGCTTGCTGAAACTTATGCTGCCTATCTATTGGAAACACCATTTCATTCAAATAAGGCTAAGCTATCTAAAGTGACTCAACAGCCGTCAACTTTTTCAGACCCAGAGCTCACTTTTAACCCAAACTTGTATTTGGGGATCTATTTCTTAATCTTTTGCCATATAAGTGCATGGTGGTCATGATCCTGTTGTGACCTGCCCCGTTCCCCCTTGGATCAGGCCATGATTCACCAGTTGAAGACCAGTGAGTTACAGATTATGAATATAAATAATTTTTCAGAAGAGAAACCTTTCATATTAGGGCATGGAGGGCTAGTGGTTATGATGCTAAATATCAAATCCATTAGAAAAACAATCAGTCTCCTACTAATAAAAGGAAAGGCCAGAAACAATTACCTCTACTCCAAGCAAGCAAAACAAAACACACAATTGAACCAGGGTTTTTTTGGGGGGGAGGGGCGGAATTCAACCAGTTTCCTGCTTTTGTTAATTACACAGTATTACCACATCAGTGTGTTGCACACTGTCTATAATGTAAATACATACTTCATGTGTTTTGTAAATGTTTGGCCTAACCATACGATATAATTAACTCTTACCTGGGTCATCTTGGCAAGATCCAGTGAAGGTCTTTGTTCCTTTACTTCTTCAGGCCGCCGTCGTTTAATTCCAACTTTCTTGTCGTTAAGGACACATGGCTGGGACCGGCTTCGGGAAAGCCCATTGGAGCGCCTTGTCAGCTCTGGGGTTGAGGCAGGTGTGCTGCTGGCTGAGGGGAGGCAATATTCCGAAAAAGAAATCTGATCATGGGAGCAGGAGAGAGACCGCTGGATGTCAACCCTGCCACCTTCTACAGAGCCGTGGTCGCTGCCCCAGATATCACTCGCCTGCCCATAAGTGGCTGACCTTCTCATTTCTTGGCATGGCTGACATCCTAATCTGTTGCTAAATGCAGACTGGTCGTAGGATGAGGAAAGAGTGTTTGACCTGGAAGGAAGGCTAAAGCTTGAACTTCTCTGCATGGTGCTGAATCCATTGGAATAGCGCTGGACACTTCCGCCACTGTAACACCGTCTCTTTTCTACAGGAGTCCAGACCTTTGATCCTATAGGCCTCCATGAAGCCCTACAGCTAGACATCTCATCAGAAAAAGAGAGCGACCTACACTGGCGTTTGCTGGGAGGTGCTGAGGGGTTGCCATTGCGGTCACTGAGGCTGAGGTCTTTGATCAAGTTGGTCACTGCGCATGTGCTAGCTGCCTCTCTCTGCCATATGGCGTTTTCTTCGCTTTTGTCAGGCAGGCAGTCCCAAATGCTGGTGCTTGGCTGATCGATCTGAAGGGGACATTTCCTACTGAGATCTCTCCATCTGTCATTTTCTAATTTGGAAATGATAAAATGATATACATTCATTAGCACCAATTAGCAATATGGTTCACCTGCAATATTTTTTAAAAACAACAACAACAAAAACAACAATATATCTCATGGGATGCTTCGCTGTAAACTAGTTAATTGTTGGAATTTGGCTTGACAAGTACTAATTGATTAAGGATGGAGGGACAAACAAGCTAGTTATCTAAGGAACAGCAGCAGCAGAAAATATTGAAAAACAAGCGGCAGTGTGTTTTTAAAAAAACCTTAAACATAAAGGTTTAATGTGAATGCAAGAGTTTAAAGAGGGTCAAAAAATCAAGACAGGCACAGTATTAAACATTGAAGTTGCTCAGCCTATATAAATTGATGTCAGATCTTTGTTCTGTGATGAACAGTAGCAGCACAGACATAATGTTCTCCATGGCTAAGAATGCCATCTTTTCAATAAGACCCACTTTCATCCAGGCACAGCTGCTGCTCTTTGAGCAGGTCTGCAGCAGTTTGAAGATCTAGGCTGGCTGCTGAGTTATCTAGCAGCATTTTGGTGCTGCATTTTGTTCTATTTCCTCATAGGAAACAAACACAATTATATTTTGTTTCCATGCAAACATGAATAAAAGGACAAGCAGTTAAGTCATTTTGAATACACACTCGACTCAGTGGCAACAATGAGGAAGAACTGAGTTGTTTTTTTAAACTGAAAGGGCACTGCAAGTCCAAAACACTTAGGTCAGAGATCAACATATGCTAGTTATTAGGTGTGTGTATGGATAAACTTATTTGCAAGGAAGGAAGCAAGCAAGACCCTCTATCACAAGGATAGTCATAATTTTATAACTTGGATTTGTAAACAGAAACATATATTGAATACGTAACGATCACTGTAAAATTTTAATATGATTATGCCCAAAATGATGAAGACAAGTAGGGCTAAATCTGGAAAAACAAACAGGCTAGTCATCATAATAAGCCGCTAGGGTAATACAGCTCCACCAACAATGACTAAAATAATAAAATGGTTCCAGTAATATAATAATGTTTAAAGTAAAAAGTTTCATATTTAAGACCCCCACACAGATGGATGTCCTGAACTGCATGCCCACCCCTTGTTGTCTTCTTCAACTAGCATTTACAGATGGATGCCCGCGCTACCCATCCATCAAAATGCTGAGATCTGGATTTGGATGCAGCTATCAGTTCTGTTTTCCCCCTCACTTTAATGATCACAATGCAAAGCAAGAAATACACATTTAGCAATTACAGCTATGTTTAGATGTCACTTATTTTCCCACCATATTCACTGCAGCCAACAGAGCATTCTCAGGTCAGGTCGCCAGACAAAAGAAACAGAAATAGAAGCTAATTTTACTGGCACGCTGCCATGACCCCCTCAGGGTTCAGACATCACGTTTTACAATACAAAAAGCTTTGGTGAGTCCATACAAAAGGATACAGGATACCTGTCTCTTTCAACTTTATTTTTGCATGAGCAACTATAAATCTTTTAAAAGAGGCAAATCAAGCAGCCCTCGTTTTTTTTTTTACTCCTTTCCCCCTCTGCAAAGTTACCTGTTGACCACTCTACCATATGAATTCTGTTTAACTTCCCCAGCCAGCCTGGGCTTCCAGAGACCCAAGGTTGAGGAAGAAAAGTAGCCGAGAGACCATATTGCTAAATCCACACACTTAGAGACTATATCTGACAAAACGGCATGAGGCAACTTGGTCCTAAAATATAAAGGAAGCACAATGCAGATCTTTTAGGATCTAGCAGAAGAAAAACTGCAAAAGAACTATGTTTAGCCTTATTACAGCTGTGCTAACCTGTTGTATGTGGAGGTTCCTCTCCTAACTTCTGGCCCTCTGACATAGGATGGTCTGGCAAACAACCAATCTGACTTGGAGGTTTCTAAGCAGAGGGTGGATGGCTACCTGTTATGTATGGCCTAGTAGAGATTCTTGCATTGCAGGGAGGGTGGACTAGATTATGCTCAGGGGTACCTTCCAACTCTACAATTCTATTATTTGATATTAAAAATATTAAATAAATAAATATGAATATTTTGAATATATGGAGGCACTGACGGGTGTATGAGTATGTGCTTTACCTTTCACACAAACAATTTCTGGTGGCAATTTTGACTACGGCAGAGGTGATTAGGGTAAACAGTCCATGGGTATAGGATTGTGCTGTCAGCTCCATCACTAGATCCTCTTTCCATAGCATCAGTGGCGTAGCGTGGGGGGTGCAGGGGGGGCCGGCCGCACCGGGCGCAACATCTGGGGTTAGGGCAAATCCATGGGTTAGGGGGCGCAAATCCATGGGTTAGGGGGCGCAAATCCACGGGTTAGGGGGCGCAAATTGCTTGCCTTGCCCCGGGTGCTGACAACCCACGCTACACCACTGCATAGAATAAAAAAACCAAGGATGGGACAATGGGCTTAGCAGAAGAAGCCTAAGTGTCTTTTGAACCAGGTACATGCTTCGGTTTGTAAGCCTCAGCAACCTCTCCCTTTTTGCGGGTAGAAATCCTCTTCTCCCGTTAAACGAAAAGATATTTGACATAAACATATTGCCTTTACTATTATGCACCGGATTCAAAGCCACCTGTGAATACAAGACTACATATTCATACAATGATCCTTGCTCTGTAACTTCTAACTTCTGTTTTATCCATTGATCCAGTTATGGCAAAGAGAAAACAGAACAATTATTAGAATAGGGTGGGGGGTTTTTTTGCTCTGAACAACGTATGAATATATGGTTTCCTCCCCACCTCCAGTAAGTGTTTCAGGTGAGTGGCAAAAAGACACTGAAACAGTAACTACATAATAATTCACCATAGGCAGCTTATTCATTTCAGCATCTTCATCTGCATCTGCTGTGGTTGACAGCTATCAAGGCTTGCCGACTTAAATGCGCCTGACACTAGCTTTGTTAAATAACAAGCCACGAAAAAGCGGTGGAGAACAACGGGTTCTGTGCTATTATCGGAGAGTGATGCTTCTTCTTTCTCTCTCTCAAGAGACAAAGGAAATCAAAAGATTGGAACTGAAACTGCTTATGCATGAAATATGGTTTAACCATATTTGAAAGCCCACTTAACATCCTATTCAGCACAAGCCATAAATAAAAACTGAAATCATTTCACTTTGAGAACATTTCTGTTTTTAGAAACCAGTGTTGCTGGTTCTTACGGTCAAACCCAAGTCAATTTAATTGTCCACTGAATGCAGCTCAAACTCAACAACCTAACAATTTGGATAAATGAAACGGCTATTTCAGCGGGGGAATATGTACATGGTGGATTCAGAGCTTGGGGTGATGGATATTTTAATAAGGTGATTCTAACTATAAGTGTGTTTGTGTGTGCAAGCCAGCACACATACACTGTGGATATTTATTAGGAGAGTAGCCTGTGAAGCAATAAATGGTGACAATATAAGTGCCAAGAAAAAGAGATTACTCTTATCAGCAAACGATGTGAAAGTCTTCATCATTCTTGCTGCCCTCCGTTTGTAATCTAGGATGAGGGCAGGGAACAAACCCTATGAGGGAAGCATCTTCTAAATCATATCACTGTCCCCCAGGGTCTCCATTTAGAGGTTTTTCACTCAAAATCTGAATACAACCCCTCCTCACTCAATCTCCATATGCTCCTCCCAGCTGTCTTTGCCAATGTTCTTGACTGCCACTATCCTTTACATCAGACACAATTTTCCTGTGTACAGTGTTGGCTGGCACTTGCTGTTGCTATTTAGATGCTTCCTTATAATGTCCAAAATTGACTTGTTTTCTTGCTTTAAAGGGATTATCTGCCTTATTACACTGCCATGCTGACATAATTACTGCAGCGGTGATGCAGCCAGAAGCTTACACAGAGGAACTCTATTAGGATGGCCAAGTGTCCTGCTTTACAGAAGACTGTCCTCTCTTTAAAATGCTGTCTGCTCCATGCACAGTCAAAAGCTTTAGAACCATAAGAAGGGAAGGCCGAGGCCCTGAAGTTGCCCATTGACTCTTTGCAGCTGGACACAGACAGATCACCTGGTCATAGTCTTCCCCACTAAGGGGGGATGTGTTCTACTCTTATTTTTCATTTTATCAATTTTCTTTGCAAAACAAAACAAAAAAGTAAAGATGCAGCATAAACTAATAAACAAGCATACAAACTCTCAAGCAGGCAAAAATAAATAAGCAAATAAAGTACTATATGTAAAGACCAATAGTTACACTTTAAACTTGTTTCCAACAATACATATGGTTGCATATTATCTTGAGCCTTGTTGCACCAGTGCATCCATTCTTCAGTAAAAAAAAATTATCCCTTTGCCTGTGTTCTCTTAAATGCAGTGGTTGGTTTAACCATTATAGTATTAATTTATAAGCTTTTATCTAGACATACAAATTAGCATATGCAATTCTATGCAAACCAATGTTGTCTTTCATCTTAATTTTTGTTGATGTATATTCTCTTTGGGGACAATATGCAAGTGGCTACTCTAGACAGCTTGATCACACACCATTGACCCCACTGACCACACCTCCATGACCTGCTAGCCGCCCTGGCAAGTCTAGTGGCAACTGCTGCCACTGGTATCAGTTTAGCTTTTCGACCTATACATTTTCAGTCTCCATTGGCAAGAAAACAACAATAACCTGAGCGGTTCACCTTAGAGGTCATCAGTGTTGTGGTTCTATAGTCTATTCAGGGAAAGCCAGTGGCTCACAGGCTAAGGATGTTTTTCTTACAAAACAAAATCAGGTGACACGATGCAATAGACTATTCACCCAGCCATAGCTGCACATGATAAAAACGGCAATATAAAAATGTCAGTAGTGTCCTCAAAATTGTTTCAGGGAAAATATCAGAATATTGTACTTTCATCACGTGTGTGCTTTAGCAGGAACATTACACCACAGGAAAACTGAGAAGGAATGCCACCTTTTTGGGGATTCTAAGTTGGTCTTTCTATGAGAAACAAAGTTCATGTGCCCTTGAAGACATCTGGAAGGAAAATATACAGATAGAGAACCAAGAACTGGCAGGCCTTGGTTGGAATTAATGGCTAAAGAGAGCATAATACAGAGCTGATCACTAGCTGATGACCTAGTTTTATGAATTAGACCACTACTGCAAGAAAACTGAAACACTTCTAACAATGATTCAGCTAAAGCAGACACTGGCTAGTGAGAACTTTGTAAACTCTGATGCAGCTAGACAATACTGGTGTCACCATTGCAAACAAAATGTTCTTGCTTTTTTAAGCACTTGTGCTGCTAACCCAAGTGTGCTTTCTTTTTTTATTACTGTACTGCAATGTGCCTTAAATCAGGAAGTGACAGCACTCACTAATACAATGTGAAATTAGAAAAGTGGAATTAAAATTATATTTGAAGAGATATAAATAATGTCCTATATACACATAAATGTTTCTTTTATTTCATTGAACTAAAATAATAAAAAAAAGATGTTCACTTTATAAACTGGTGATGTCTCGCACCAGCAGATTTTCTAATACAGACATAACTGGAAGGATTATCCATACTTTATTTGTACAGAACTACTGCTGATTACAATTCTGCAATTACTTCTCATCTTTATTTTTTCCAGGCCTCAGTTTCATAAGACTGTGAACTCTCTGGAGATTTTGAAGCATCCGTTTTCAGTTACCAGAGCTTTCACCTGGGTGGTTGCAGTCGGCAAGCAAAATGGAGCCACCGAAAATAAAGAGTTAACAGGGACCGAAGGAAACCAGAATTTGGGCTGGTTGTGCGAGTCTATCAGTCAAGTCTTCGGAGGAAAGGGAAAGATGGATCTGGCCTGCACAAACTCCTCTAACAGGTTCTAGTAAGGGTGAGGATTGTGGGGATAAGTACCATGAGATTTAAAATCTCACAGTCTTGCACTACACAAGGATGTTTCAGGAAGGGAGCAAGGGGATGGGGGGAGGGGAGAAGAGACACATTTTCTCCTTCCGAGTTTCCAAAGCTACTCCACCACTTGCAAATAAAGGACTCAAGTTTCGGGCTCTCCCTCTCAGCAGACCTCACTTCCCAAATCTGCTCCAGGGGCTGACAGACACTTCCCAAAAAAATGCTGGGGTGGGGGGGAGGAAATCCTGTTTTATCGTATGCAAGTACACCAGCCCTTTTGGGCTCCATGATCTCGTATGGGTTACATGGCTTATGGGGGAGCATGAGCGGGAAGATGTGCATCCCGGTTTTGCAACTCAAGATGTTGGAAGGTATGGAACAGTATGGAAGGGTGTTTTGAAAAAAGGAAAGTGCCGTGCATGGGACCAGACTTCATATATAAAGCTAAGGCAATGGCTTAGGGGCCGGGCCTTAATATTCTTGCTCACTATTCCTTAGCTGGCACAAGGCCTACTGAAGTAAATGCAGCTTTCCCCTGCAGTAAAGTTTGGGAGTTGGAGCCAGCCAAACATAGGTATTACCTATGAGCTGAATTGGCATATATATTCCATTAGTAACAACTGCAGGTAGAGGTTGTTTTCCACTTCTGGTTGTGAATTTTAATTTTCCGTTGTGACTAAAGAACTATTTCAGAAGCTGGTTATGAAGGAGGTGCACTATGCTGCTTTCTCAATAGGTGTTATGTTGATATTGTTCTATAACGGGTGGGGAACCTGTAACCCTTCACATATTGTTGGACTCTGACTCTCATCAGCTTCAACCAGTATGGCCAGTGGTCAGGCATGATGGGTGCTATAGTCCTGCACTCACTGGAGGGGCACAGACATAAAAACAAACATTATCATTGCCAGTTATACTTGATATCTTAATAATTACATTTAAATTATAACAAATACTGCTAGAGCATAAAAACATAAGTTACCAAATAAATGGGGGAAATATGTCTATGATCTTTTTCTGTGACATAAAATATATAAAACAACATACTGCAGCAACTCAGCATCTTTATAGGCTTTGTGATATTTTGAAGTTTGGGTGGGGTTTGGGCATACAAATGGTTTGGATCACACAGTGGTGTTTTCTTTGCCAATATTTTATCATGATCTCTTGCACCTGCATTTAATTTACTTCCTTGTGTACTATTTGCCTGGTACGCCAAGAGTGTTAGGAAACCAGCAGTTTGTACTTTCCATTGCACACTCCATTTATGAAATATGTGGCTTCTCATTGTAGAATGAGTTTAATGGCAGTAATTAGCTGGCAGCGATGACACAGAAACCACTCGTGCTTTCCTGCTGCACCCAACACATACACACAAAGATTTTCAAAGATAAAGCATCTAGGTTGGGGGGGGGGGATGAAATGACAGCACAAAGTGTGCCTCATCAGAATAACACATCACAGCAAGGTCTGTGGCTTACACACATGCATACTGGACCCAACATTTTGCTCCATGATGAACAGGTTAATATTTTCTCCAAAGCCTTCTTTGTTTCTTAATCTTAAAAGCTAAAAAAGCCTTTCCCCAAAATTAAAAGGTTTTTTTTTCTTAAGGAAATAAGTCCATGCATTCCTCTCCTCCCGACAATCCACTTATTTGTTTTAGATGGTATGGCATTGCTTCATCTAAAAATGAACTCGGTGCCACTGTGCTGAAGAGCCAAAACAAGAGGGAGGAACCAACCTATTCAGGTGAAGCCTGAGGTTTAGAAGCATCTTTGTGTGCGTGCACACAGATACACAATCAAAAACATACTGAAACATGCTGCAATATTTTGTTGCAGGTCTCACTGGTATTTTCTGTTTTTAATTCTAGAGCCTATGGGATAGGACAAGCCTTTCCTCTGCTCTTTCCCTCTAATACTCCTAATAAATACGAAATAAATAAACAGAACATTGCTGAGATCAGAATGAATTAGCAACATCACTGTGTGCCTGAAATCCTTGTGCACAAAGTTCCCATAAAAGCAAGATGGTTTGAGTCTTTTCCCCACTCTATCTCCTGCTCCAACACACACATGGTCTTTAGAAATACAGGTGCTAAACCTTCCTTCACTGATGTAAAACTGAAAAAAGTATATGGGTAAATTGGCCTGGATCTACCAGTCATGCCACGCTTGGTTGCCAAGTTGTCCTTGGTAACACAAAAGGTACCGAAGTTATTTTTCCATGTTCCCTAAGAAACTGAGAGTCCAAAATCATTCTGGACAGAGGTGACATTTCCTGTAATTCTTTGCGGTGATGTTTTCCAAACATGCCCCAGCATGGCCAGATCACGTCCTGGAAAACATTTGCTTTGAATTGACGTTTGTGGCATTATTTAGCTGATTTTGGAATGATAGGAAAATGCCCTTTTCCATGTCCAAAATGACTGTGCAACTTCACTATGCATACCTGGGACAAAGAAAGTGCCTTCAAGTGCTTTCCGTGTGTGTTTGTGTGTGAAAAAAGACAACAGGCCTAAGAAAGATCAAGGCCAGAAACTGGCACCTCTGCCCGATAAGGAATCACTCATCTGAAAATCTGCTTTGCTCATCAGACCTCCGCAGCTATTCCCTGAGGAGACTGGATAACCTGTACTTGGCACCACTTGAACAAACATCAAGATTAAGAAAGGGCTGAGGAGAGACTAGAGACGGCAGAGTCAGGGTGTGGTTGCTCCCACACACATACACGTCTGCTTCTGTCAAAAAAACAGGCAAGCATCCCCCATTCAGTCCTGCAGATGACACATTAAGATTTCACATCAGAGCTAGCTTACCAGCCAATGCAAAATGCAAGGGTCCCCTATCACACAATCTTCAGGGAGAGTAGTACTGTTGATGCAAAATGGGGTAGGGGGTTAACTATTTTCTATAGATTAATTAGCCGAAAGAGCAAAGTGTAGTCAACAGGAATGGATTAAGAGCTTCACTCAAATTATTTCCTGTTATACGTACGTAGCAATTAGTCATTTAGATAATCTGTTTTATGCGGACACTTGGCAACAGGAAGAGGTGAGGCATACAAGTCTGGAAACAACGTTGACAGATTGAAGAGCTTGAAATCCTGATTCGGGAGCCTCAGAGTTCCTTTTTGTTTCTTCAGAACTCTTATAGGGATTTATGTAAGGTGTGGACTCCTAACTGTAGCCTCCATCTCACACCCTTCGTTTCCTAAGAGCACCACAGCCCACTTCACCTCAGAAAGGTTGCCTCAGAGACGACCACAATGGTCA
Organism: Podarcis filfolensis; assembly: GCF_964270895.1. Lineage (NCBI taxonomy): Eukaryota > Metazoa > Chordata > Lepidosauria > Squamata > Lacertidae > Podarcis > Podarcis filfolensis. The sequence continues at coordinate 55,409,015 of NC_139608.1, forward strand.
CATTTAACAGGAATTCCCCTACACCTAAGCTGGTGTGAGGACATGGAACATTTATCACCAAGCCCCACTATTCTCTTGCAAACAAACCAGCAAACATTTATCCCCACTTCCCCACAGCAATGCCAGAAGAGAGAAGCAGCCCACAACCCACTTAGGCATAACAGGAAGAAAGCCCCTTCCCTCACCATCTGTTGCTGGTGTTATAGATCACAGGAGGCACACCTGTGGCCCTTGGTACGTTGCTGCCCTATTTAGTTATATTTTATTTAACTAATGTCCAATTACAATAAATGAAAGTTTGACAAAAGACCTCCGAGCTGCTTACAATGGACAGCATAAAATATTCATTTAAAATGCCACTAAGAAACAAGCGTTCAAAACTAGCTGCATAGATATATATATATAAAAAACAGAAAATAGAATCAGTAATTCTAAAACACTTGTCAAAATTGCATGCTAAAGTTCCGTGTCTGGGTAGGCTTGCTGAAAGAAAAAAAGCGGATTAGCAGGAGGCAAAAACAAGACAGTGGAGGCACCTGCCTAATATAAGTGGGCAGGAACTTCTGAAATATAGGTGCTGCCACACTAAAGGACCAATTTCTTGCAAGTGCAGAACACACATTACGTGGAACTTGAAGAAGTGCCAGTTCCACAGATCCAAATGGTCAAATGGGTGCATAGGGGTTGAGGCAATCCTTCAAGTAAACTGTCCCAAAGTGGTTCAGAGCTTTATACAGCAATAGTAACACCCTGAGTTCGGCCCAGACTACAATTCCCACCATCCCCAACTATTGGCCATGCTGTCTGTGACTGATGGGAGTTGGAGCTCCATCTTATACTGTAGAGGCACATCTGAAAGGCCACAGGTCCCCCAGAGGCTGGTGCGGCAGGTGGTGCAAATGATATAGTAGAGCCCGCCACCCCTGGTTGGAGCAAAACCAGCAGTACAACAAAGGACACGGATTCCTCTCCAGCATTCTAGCAAACTATCCATCTCCCATTGCTACTTTTGTACTCAGCACCTCCCAAGTGGAAAATTAGATGATCCATTTTGGAAGGAAGAGTGCAGCAAAATGTCCTTATTCCTAACTATCTATTAAGATAGCTCCAGCACAAGTCACGTAGCTCTTGTAACAAATGATGCTATTTATATTTTAAAACAATGATGCCAAAATCAAATCAGTGTAGATTTCCTTTTATTATATTTCTGAATTTTGCATCCAGCATTATTTTTCATCTCTCTCTCTCTCTCTCTCTCTCTCTCTCTCTCTCTCTCTCTTTTATAAAGCTTTTAAAAATCAGTACAACACAGAAAGTTCCTTTTCACAAAGGCAAAAAAGAGGGAGGACATAATGGCAGCAAAATTATGTGTGTGCCTTAATACAGTCTCATTAAAGGTAGTTCAAATAGCTTTAAGTAGTAAGCAAATATTTTGCCCAGTTACTGATGTTTATTGAATCATGCCCACCAAACCTGAGGCAAAGCTGTTGAAGTGAAATTCTCAATGACTAATTCCAAATTAAACAGGGTTTTCAATAAACAAAAAGGTTGGGAGCAACCATTTTTACCTTTAGCTCTTGCTTAAGAAAATGCTAAACTACTGTGCTTGCTGGCTGCATCAAAAAAAAAAAAGAGTTGGAAGGGGATTTTCAGTTCCACTGCTCGATGCAGGAAATATAGAGAATCCCCAAGATATGGTTGTCTGCCTTCTGCTTGAAGACCACAGCAAGGGACAGAACACCAATTCTAGGAAATTGGTTCCATTGCTGAACTGCTCTTACTGCTTCGTTTAATAAAGAAGGAGCTAAGAAAGATCAAATGCTTATACTTCCATATTGTAAAGGGTTCAAGGTATAACCCAGAAAAATAAACTGTAACGTGAAGGGCTAAAAGCTGTGTCTGTGCTCCCCATCAGCTGTCACTAGACACACACGCTGAAAATGAGGAGTGAATGAAACTTCCCTCAAACTGGCTCTATAACAATTTTATATTTTGATCCTTAAACTGTTACATGTTTGTTGAAACAGTGCCTGCCAATTCTACTGGTTTCCTAATAAAGCACGTGTCTGACCTATAAGAAGTGGGAGATGCATCCAAATTCTGCCATTACAGCAGAAAATTGTCAAATATTTGGCTTTGTTTTATTTTTACCATCACAGCTGGAGGCATTGCTTGGATTTAGCATCTCAGGCAGACATCAAAATCCCTTTGGCCATGTTGACTGTAGATCTAGTGTATTTGAGGCAGAACTGAGAGGAGATCAATGAACATTACCAGTTACATTGTCTATGAGAAAAGTAGCAGATACCACAGAAGACGGGCTTCTGTTTTGGCCCAGTTCTAACTGAAGTTAAAGATTATTACAGTGGTACCTCGGGTTAAGAACTTAATTCGTTCTGGAGGTCCATTCTTAACCTGAAACTGTTCTTAACCTGAGGTACCAGTTTAGCTAATGGGGCCTCCCACTGCCGCCTCGCCGCCAGAGCACGATTTGTGTTCTCATCCTGAAGCAAAGTTCTTAACCCAAGGTACTATTTCTGGGTTAGCGGAGTCTGTAACCTGAAGCGCCTGTAACCTGAAGCATCTGTAACCCTAGGTACCACTGTATATCTTTCTCTTGGGCACGTGGCTTTTGCATCTCTTTTCAACAAAATGAGTTCCTGCCATGCCAGGAACTTTAAGGAACATGCCAGCTACTTTAAGAAACTAGTCAACACCCTCAATGCTGTTTGTAAAAGCTCTGCATTTGCTTTAGGTATATTCAGGGCACACGCCAGTGTCTGGATATATACAGCAGAATATGTTCAGTGCTTCAACCCCTAGTGTACGGATAAGATGGGAGCCAAAAGCTCCAAAACATTAAACCCCACAGGAGTTCAGCAAACTCTCCCACCTAGCTGTCAAACCTCAGAAATAGATGCTGCCTTTATAGGGACTCTTCCTTAAGAATTGTGCGTCATAACTCTGAGCATCAGGTTGCCCCCAAGTTACCAATGCTCCTTTAGTAAAACAACAGAATAAATTCATGAAGGAAGGCCTTTTTTTACCACTATTAATACTGAACATTCGCAATACAAAATCCTAAAGCTAGCCAAATTCCACTACTGACATGAATGGACCAACTCTGGGAAAGGCAGCTTGAGAACAGCAGCCAATATTTTCCTTTTAATCTCTAAGAAAGGAATTAGGGTGCAGCATTGCATTAAATATTTGCTTCAATTCCTCCTTTGGCTACAGAACATATTTTTTAAAAGCAAAAAACCCATAGTTTCACTGCCTAAACATTATGTTGAACCAGCTTCTCTTTGTGACCCTCCCACCCACTACATTTGTATCCCTTTTGACTGGAGAAATATAATATTGGCTGTCTGGGAGGATAAAAGAAATATTCTGTTCCATAACAGCAACGATTTATTTGCACATGATTCAAGGGCTACTCAAGCAAGGCATACAAAATTGTTCTTGCTCAAGGCTGAATTTATAGCAATACGTTTTTCATCTTCTATGCTTTTTCCTGCAAAACAAAAATCTGGAACAGTATTCTTTTACACTCTTCTCTTGGCGGTAATTATACCAATTTCAACATTTTTAAAACTCAGAGGATTCTTGCCCTTTAAGAAAAGGGTAAAAAATGATGTAGGGCACTGTGACTTGACAAATATTTGATGAAGATTGATGTTTTTTAATAGTGTATCAAGTGGTATCTGAGGCCTTTCCAGATATCTACATTAACTATTCACCAGAAAAGGCTGAAACCCTCTGCCTGTTTACTTGAGAGCAAGCTCCATTGAGCTTAGCAGCACATACAATGGAGTAAAAATGCATATGATTAAGCAGGAATTAATTTTTTTTTATTGTTTCCCCCTACAAAACTGGTTTTCTCCTTAGCAAAACCTTTCCATGGCACAGTGTTGTGATGATGGAGAGACAGCAAATTAATACGAATGAGCAATATGTATACAGATACTTTTTCTCCAAATATAACTGTGTTATGATAAATGTGTGTGTGTGTGTGTGAGAGAGAGAGAGAGAGAGAGAGAGAGAGAGAGAGAGAGAGAGAGAGAGATTGCCAATGAATGCTACTAGGAAATATACACACACATTTTCTCCAAATAAAGCTGATAAAAAGTTGTTTCCACCACTTTTTTAAGGGACATGCTTCAGTAATTGTCATCAAGCAATGCTAGTGTGAAAGTGACAGAAGGATTGAAATAAAACAAAGCCTGAAAGGGGAAACAGCCCCTTTTCAGACAAACTGAAAGCCTAAGAAAGCTAATGATAGTACTCTAATAGAAACACAATATTAAATGAATGTCAATAACTTGGTTAGGGTTATAAAGCCTAAAAGCAACTAAAATAGCTGCAAAAAGTCCAAAGCATGCTAATTTTTTTATTCAAAAAATGGCAAAAAAAATCTTAAATATTTCAATCAAACTCAAATGTGTTAAGTTTTCATAGATTTATCAATGTTTTTTTTAATAGGGAACATGAGAACATAATAAGAATATTGGAAGATATGGCATCAGCATACTTGAGACCAAAGTCCTATTTATATGTGGGGCGAATGCATTGTGGGCTTAAAATGGAGAGGGGGCCCATATACAAACACACACCCAACATCCATACAGTTCCACTTCAGATTTTCGTGTATTCATCTCGTATGTCTAAAGAATTCTAAGCGTGTTTGGTCGACTACACTCAAAATCCCTCCTCAGGCTTTGTGCTGTATAGTGCTAAAGAGGTTCTACAAAAGTGTCTGGTTTGCCTAGCCTTCTCTTTAAAGCAAGTTGACATAACTGGCAGGGCCAAAAGAAAAGTTTTCCCATGACTTATAAAGCAGTAGATATAAGCCACCCTTTCCCATTTGCCTCAGTCCATGCTCTGGGCAAAGATGGCCTGTCACAGAACTTATCCTGTTATCATTCCAATGCTAGACTTGCACAACAGCTTCTCAAGGTCATTGTTGCATCTTCTATGGATATGCCAGCTTTATCTATATCTCTCCCCCCACCCCGTCTCTGCTGAAATCCAAATAGACAATTAGTTCTCGCAACATCCTGCCTCTATTAGACTGGTTGGGCACAGATGAATGGTGGGAGGAACCAGCTAGGGAACCCCCCAAGGGAAGAAGGCTCAAAACCTGGGGAGTGGTGGTGGGACAATGATGAGTGATCAGAGGGAGAAGACTCGGAAGAGGAGGTGTTGGAAGCTGAGGTGGTCACAAGGCTTAGTGAGCTGGGAAGGACAGTGGCAGAAAGACGCCCAGAAGCTGAAGCAGGAGGGTGGGAGGAGAGAGGCCAAGAGGCAGAGATGAGTCAGGTTGGTAAAGAGTCATGGTGCCTTCCCCTCCTGCTGCAACAAGCTCGCCTCCTCCATTGTCTCCCAGAACCAGAAGGGACATGAAAAGGGCAATGCACAGACACAGTCTCTGATTGCTTGGAAAATACCCTGGATAGGAGGGAACTTTGGCAGCTGTGGGGAGGTGGAAACGTTCAGTCTCAGCAACTGCTTCCTGGGGGCAAGACCTACCTGAGATGACTTGCTGTGCTCATTAGGCCTGACACTCCTGTGCAGAACATGTTTTTGCTAATAAGGAGTTAACTCTAACTTGTATAGTGTGATTTACTGCTGGCTGGCTGCTGACACTGCCTGTTCAGACTGAGGAGACTAGAAAGCCAGCCAAGCGTGGTCTCTCTCTCCAGTCCCCAGATGTCCCATGTGGCAGTGTATTTCTTGACTTCCCACTGGCTCTAATCCAAATCCAAATATGTAACGATGCATTTGTCTTGACCCTTTGAACAAGTAGGAACAAAACTATATAATCAGAAACAGCTTGGCAGTTGGAAATTCATTGTGGTTGTCAGCACTGAACCTATCTGGGCAAGTTTCAACAATGGTTGGTTAATCTGGGCCAAGGAAGAAGGCATTGGAAGAGATGACGAACATTACAAAGCAAAACAAAAATAATGCCAATGGGATTTTCTCTTTTTCACTGGAACTGGCAAAGAAAATTGCACAGGGGATGCTATGGTCAGCAAGGTAAGATTAGGTTCCCTTGGAAACAGGACACTTTAGCAAATAAAGACCATATCAGTGTAGCTTGAACGGGAAAAGTTTTATAGAAAAGTAGTCATAAACAAGCTTCTTAGACTTCTATATATTGTTTGGCTAATTGATTTGGTATTATTTGTTTCTTGTTTGATTCTTCACATAAAACATAAATAGAATAGACTGTTTCTGTCACTTTATTTTTTTACTTTGAAGCCTGCACCTTCCATCTGAGGCAAAAGAATCATAATAATTCAAAAACACTTTGTATTTCCCCCTCACTCTCATCTCAGATGACTTTCCTGTCTGGAAGCTTGAGAAATGTCTCTCCCAATACAGTTGCTCAGCTCCCATTAATACTAATGAGGGTAATGCCTGTGAATGGTGGGAACAGATTCTTTGTTTGTAAAGTACCAGCTTTTGTTATAGAATAGTTGGGCCTAAAGTTTTAATTGGGTCTGGAGGTCATTGCCCAGTCATATAAGAAACTAATGAACACAATGCAGTACTACATCTTTCAGAACTGCCAGGCCTCCAAGAACATCCAGCCAAACCTCAAACATCATAAGGGTGTATAACACACACACACACACACACACACACACACACACACGGATGGCAGCTTGTGTGCCAGTACAGTATGAACTTTTGTTGACTGCAGCACAAGAATACCAATTAAATAGTGATTGCCCAATTATTATTGCTTCTTTTTAAAATACTATACTGTGAAGTTTTAAACATTACACTACACTTTCTCTTAAACACTACACAGACTAGGAATGAATGTATCACTTCACTTTTATGTATTACTGTTAAAATAAGTGAGATTCAAAATAAGATTGAAATACTCAGCAATGCAAAACCCAGGTTTGGAGCAAGCAGGCAAATTTTAGTTCATACCTGTGAATAAATGGAACTTGATTATCAAGCATCACTAAACGTAAAGTTTGAATATACCAGATGTGTCATTGAGCTGATTTTTCAAGACACTAGAATGCTTTGCTTGGAATCTGGAATCCTAGTCAGTTGTCTCAGTTAAGTACATCTGGTTTAGACCGGAGTGAAGATGGGTGATTTACTAACTTCTACAATATTTGAGATGAGACTGAGGTCACCTGGAGTTTTGACATGCAGGGCACACACAGAGCTCATCAGCTGAGCGCTATATAGTGTAACATAAAGCAGATCAACTGCCAGCCATATGGAATTTAAAGAAAAGCGCATGAGAAATTAGGAAATGGATTTCTCAGCTTGCAAAAAAAACCCACAGTTTTTGCTCGTAACAAAACACTGAATCAGCTCCAAGTAGGAATGAGGGAGAACCACGTAGCAAAATTTGGAGAAGTGAAAATTCTGAAAGATTAATGTGTTTCGGTTCGTGTATTGCTTTTGAAAGTGCAGATTAGTTAGATTTGCCTTTAAAAGCAAACTGAATTAAATTTCTCCAGCCAAATAATGTGTACAAAAATGCACATCCTATGGTAAAATATGCATAAAAATGCATATATTACTGAAAATGACAGATTCCCCCATCCCTAGCTCCGAGAGCCCTGTTGCATTTCCCACCAGCATTATAACGTGCAATAAAAAATTAGAGGCTTTCTCCTTACTCACCCATAATTCCACAAGAAAAGAGAGTGGGTCCTTGACTCATCTTCTTTGGAGTGTGCTGAAAACAACCAGAAAAGCTATTCACTGAGGTTTTAAGAATTATGCTGAAATACAGTACAGGGTCATGTCCAAATGCCATTCAAGGAATGAGTAATGCCAAGAGCACAATCAGTGAAAAGGTGTAGACTGAGTCAAATGTACAAATTAAGCAAAAGGGCAGCAAGCTTAAAAAGGATGGTGTGCCGGTATTGCTCTTTTGCAGCTTTTCTTCGTAAGTCTTCCTTCTAACAGTTTTTCAAAACTGAATGGAAGGCTAAACCAAAGAATGGGGTCAGGTTACTATTTTGTGAATGTTCTAATCCAAGATCAAAGACTCAGCTGAAGTTTTGAATTGTTCTTTCAAATTTCTCTTCAGGATTAGAAAAGTAAGAATGGTGGAACATGCAAACTAAGCAGTGATCTCCACTACTGAAACATCTCCAGTTTGCTTTCACAGAATTTCTCTTGTTTTTAATGGGGCAAAAGTTAATAATATTATTAGAAGACAAACAATTTCAGCAATTTCTCAGATATTGTTTAAAGTCTTCCTTTTAAAAGTGTTCTCCTTTGTCAATATCATCACCTCATGACTCAAAGAAGAAGAAAAAGAACAGCAGAAACAAATTGCAGTTTGGTATCCAATAACACAACACGTTAGTAATGTCCATGAAATTCAAAGTACTTGATCTCTGTTCTGCTTTTCTATTTTTTCCCCTAGCAGACCAATCTTGCTTTGCAAAAAGAGAATTATTTAAGGTGGTATTCAGCAAAATATCTGCACGCCCACATGGATTACCACTAGTGCAATGGGACACACACACACCCAGCAGACCCCCTTCACTGTTCAGCAATAACTTTTGCTTTTTTTCTTTGTATGGAGTCTTACACATTCTAATACTTAGGCTGCAACCCTGTGCACACTTACACAAAGGGCTGAACTCAGTCCAGTCCTACTCAGGAATAATTTCTACTATCAACTACCAGAGTTCTGGAGTGCAAGATTTTAAACACATGCTGGAGCATGTGTTGAAATGTGATAATAAGAGGAGTTGTAGCTTAGCGAATGAGCAATGCCATCCCAACTCCCTCCTCAGCTGGTTTGCCTTCATTTCCCCTGTCCAACTTTTCCTTCCTTCTTTCTTTCTTTCTTTCTTTCTTTCTTTCTTTCTTTCTTCTCCTGCTTCTTTTTCTTTCCATCTTTTGGGACGCTCACATTTGTCTCTGACCTGCACTGCTACTCAGTTGTGATCATTGTTCCTCTCCTCTGTACAACCACATTAATTCTTGGCACTTTCTTTCCAGGCCTGTTAAGCATAGCAGCCGTTACTTCATCCATTATCAAGCAGTACATTGATTGCTAGGCATGCAAATAGGCCTGAGATGGGGTTAGGGATTGCTAACGGTGGTTGATATCAGAAAGATAACAAATAATATCACCTTAAAGCGGGGCAAATGGTGCCATTTACCAAATGTCAAAACAAAGCCTATTACCTTCCTTTCCCTCTTGGATTTAATTCAATGCCTCTCCTGCACATGCCTATTAAGCTATGTACTGGTAAAATATTTCCTATTAAAACTTTCCCCATTCTCCCAACTTTCTGAAACAACCTGCTACAAATGACACTTACACATTTATATTTATCAAGTTCAACTACATCTATAAAGTTAAGTATGAAACTATAATGGCATACAAAAGAAGGGAGAATGTCACTGGGATGGTGTTGTCTTGAACATTTGATCACTTTTTTTAAAAAAAGCTCAATAGATAGCTGTTAAATTAAGCTACAGTATTATTGATTACATCTAAATAAGAAAGCCTTTTTATACACATAAATGTATGAATCCCTCATATCTATTCACTTACATATATTATTCCTTATGTTTACAATGTGTGCGTTTTGCCTTTGTAGAATTGTATTTATAACATTTAGATGTGTGAAGAAAGAGTATTTTGGCAGAATGGGTGGTATTTGCTAGTCCTAACAAGAATAGTCCCTTTGAATTAAATGGACATGACTAAGTTAGGTTCCTTAGTTTCAATAGGTCAACTTTGAGTAGGATTTAGTTGACTACCACCATCCAAATATAAAATTATTATTTAGAAGGCTGGTTTTAGATCCAAGGGGGGGAGAGTAAGTAGGAAGAATTTTTTTTGAAACTACATTTCTCTTCATTTTAACTGTAATTGCCATTTCACAAGGGTTGGGTCTTATAGTAAACTAGGAAGGAAGGAGTAAATTATCTGTAACCACAATTGTTTTTCTTAGGACAAGCAAAAAGTTTAATTTCTCTATTTCTGCTCTTCCTAAAACCTTCCTTTGTGAATGGAAAGATGGAGTTATTTTGATCCAAGTGTGCTTTGCTCCAATTCTTATGAGATTATCTGCACTAGTAACCAATTCTGGGACAATGATTAACCAGAATACAGTGATACCACTGGTTAAGTACTTAATTCATTCCGGAGGTCCGTTCTTAACCTGAAACTGTTCTTAACTGAAGCACCACTTTAGCTAATGGGGCCTCCTGCTGCCACTGCGCCGCCAGAGCATGATTTCTGTTCTCATCCTGAAGCAAAGTTCTTAACCCGAGGTACTATTTCTGGGTTAGCGGAATCTGTAACCTGAAGCGTCTGTAGCCCGAAGTACCACTGTATTAAGCAAATGGTTTACAAAATGCCAAGAAAAGTCAAAATTGGCACTAAAGCCACAATTCTATAGTCAGAACAGTTTGGGAAAGACACATCATAATTCTGTTTGCATTATTATAAACACTGCCAGCATTCTGGAAGACACCATGATGGTCCAGCGCCGAGGGCCTTCTAGCAGTTCCCTCGCTACGAGAAGCCAAGTTACAGGGAACCAGGCAGAGGGGCTTCTCGGTAGATGTCAAAGAGAAAAATAACTACCAAACTTTTAGAAGACATCTGAAGGCAGCCCTATTTAGGGAAGCTTTTAATGTTTAATAGGTTATTGTATTTTAGTGTTCTGTTGGAAGCCACCCAGAATGGCTGGGGAAACCCAGCCAGATGGGCTGGGTATAAATAATAAATTCTCATTCTTATTCCTATAGTATAGAAATGAAATTAACAACAACTGTTGTTTCAACAGGTAACTGTTAATTCTGAATGCAGTCATATCATGAACATCTCTGGGAATACTGTCAAATTTAAATGTGATGCTAAGCAGGCCAGAAGAGCTTACCCATGTGACATTTCATAAACCAAGTGACTCAATTAAAATAAGTCCTCAGTACCTACTCTTGCACAACTCCCAGACCAAAGCCCCTTATGCACAGCTAATGCGCAGGTAAGCCAACATTGTCCTTTAAAACACAAGACTCAACATATGCAGCACCAAATAGGTATGTTCTTCTTGTGCACCCATTGGCATAATTACATTGAGCTATAAGGAAAGAGTCCCATTTGTTTTACCCCAAAGGAGATAGCCCTGGAATCTGAAGAATATAAACGGCTGATAGAGTAAACTAAGCTGTTGGTGTGAAATGAACTCTCTTACCAACTCAGCCCTGCATGATAGAGAATCAGCACCTTTGTTTTCCAGAGTTGTAGTTAAGATCATCACCATGGTAACGAAGTCATGCATTGGGGTCCATTCCAGTAGAGGTAAAGGTCAAAACCAGCCATATTAGGCACAGCCTCTGATTCAGTGCATTTTCCCAGAAGAAAGGTTTGGTAGAACCAAATCCCATCTGTTTTGCAAACTGGATGGCTTGACACAAAATGCTTCAAAGTCTTCAACCTCTGGAAAAAGAAGAAAAAAAGAAAGATAGTTTGTCACGTTGCTTTTGCAAATCATCGTATCAAAAAGTGACGCTCTCCTTGTTCCCAAAAAACAAATCTGAGGAAATCTGGCCTCTTTCCACATACCCAAGAGCACAACACGATGGCCAGATACTGAAGCTATCCCTGCAAGAAGAACAGGCAAGCTCTTTCCTTCCTATGTGAACTCCATAGGTGCAGGGGGGAGAGTATAGTGAGCAGATAAGGCCTACAGTAGGCTGGTGACAATCTGCTGCTAGCAAAACCAGAAAGTAGAATGTCAGTGGCAAAGGAACAAGGATGAGGAAATTCTAATTCTGTGACTCCAAACTACCTCCAAGCTGCTAATTTGATGTTGTATTTCAGATTCTCACATTTGCTACAGATTCTCAAGCAACAAGCTAGTTACGAAGGAAAGATATTCTGTTGCATAAGTAATTTTTTGCTATAGAATTCTGGCTCCAAGACAATGGATGGCCACCCTCGCCACAGGGGCCACAAGTAGCTCAAGTAATAGGAATTTGTTGCAGGCTATGAAACGGAAAGAGGCCTACGCTTCTGTCTGCGTCTCCAAGTATAGCCTGAAAGCTACTTTTCAACTCATCAGGAACCAGAAGCAAATTTACCCCAAGGCAAAAAGAAGTGAGGATTGTATTTAGAACTATTATGTCCTACTCTGAACTTGATGTGGCGTATTTGCCCATAAAGTTGGTTTTCATTGCTCTTAACACATTGAGGATGATGGGAAAGAAATAATGGCTTAAATATGCTCATCATGCTGAGCCAATGTTGGTTGACTAAATGCGCACATCTGGGAATATGTTCATTGCTCCTACTTTATGTAACAAAAGGTACAGCTGCCTATGGAATTTTTAAAAACCAGCTGACTCTTGGGAATAGGATGAGCAACACACAGCTTAGTATCAGGGAGATTTCTGGTCTGTTGATTCAATGAAAGCCTTGTGCTGCTGTAGCATATTTAGAAAAATAGCTAATCTAGACCTGATGCTGTTGAAGATTTGTGTGGAATGAAGTTTCAATAAAAAGGCTGAATAAATGTTATATAATTCATAGAGTTGTTTGCCTATAGGCCAACGTTATTTACTCGAACCCCTGGGCAGCCTTCAAAACATTTCAGATAAAAGTTCAAACAAACAATGAGGAGATATTAACATGAGCTACGTGGTGGGAACCACAGGGGAGTCAGATAGCCAAGACAAGTTTTTGGTTTTTTTGCTTCTGGCAGGCCTACAGCTAGATGCATACCATGCAAAAATGAACAAACTGCAGTAAGAATCTAATTATACAATAATTTCCCAAAGTAATCCCTATAATCCTGTTCAAATATTTTGCTGCATTTTTTGTCAATGCTAAAGAGGAGAGAGAGAAAAATAATGAGCCATACGACACTAAACATTTATCCCCTAATGTGCAATTAAAACCAAGTAGTTCGATGTAAGGTCAATGATTTAGAATATGCTGATAAGCATAAGAACTGACTAAGAGCCAATATTGATTCCCTAAATCAGCTTGCAAATCATATTTCTTGTTTATTTGGATTTGAGTTTGCAAGTGGATGCCATTGAAAATGCACACTTAAAGGCCAGCTGGCTAGTAAAGAAAAATTATCTACTATTGTTTTGTCAGAACTAAGTTCACCCAGAGTGCAGAACCTTGGAAGGAAGAAAATCGATACATTTTTCTGAAGATTTACAGTTGGAAAAAGGAAGTGTAACGGAGTCTGATATTATGTGTGTCATACTGGTTGTCTTCAAGTACACTTTGCTAGGAGCTTTCTCATTAATCTCTCAAGAACCTAATGACCTCCTGAGAATTATGAAAACTACAAGCAGAGAAGATGCGACGAACAAGACAAACACTCGAATCCTAAAAATATGCTTAGCCAAGGGCACAAAGGGCAGTGTTTCTGCTTTAGCTGCCCAGGATTATGTGACATGAGCAAGGTGGGCTTGTTTGTTGGTCTGAGCATCTACCTGCCTTGCAGCCACCAAATATAAACAAGTTTATGCCAAGGTGGCTATATTTACGGCAACAGAGAACTCTTTAGTATAAAACATAAGCTACCCAACCAACTCTTACTCAGTTTCTCATTTTGCTTCTCAGATACTACTGTTGCAGTAGCGCAGACTGTTTAAACCAGTTTTAAATCTGTTTAACAACAGATTCCAGCCAAGGGAGCTGTGTGTGTAGAGAAAAAGGGGCTGTGGTGTTTCATAATCCGGACTGTGAGATTGAGCTCAATGTTGGGTTGAATCTTGTTTGACATAATGGAAGCTTCTAAGAATTGCACTATGAGCAAGTTTTTTATTCTGTGGGTAAAGGTAAAGGACCCCTGGATGGTTAAGTCCAGTCAAAGGCAACTATGGGGTGCGGCACTCATCTCGCTTCAGGCCAAGAGAGCTGGCATTTGTCTACAGGCAGCTTTCCGGGTCATATGGCCAGCAGGACTAAACCGCTTCTGGAGCAACAGAACACCATGACAAAGCCAGAGTGCATGGAAATGCCATTTATATTCCCTATTTATCTACTTGCATTCGTGTGCTTTAAAACTGCTAGGTTGGCAGAAGCTTGGACAGAGCAATGGGAGCTCACCCTGTTGAGCGGACTCGAACCACCGACCTTCTGATCAGCAAGCTCAAGAGGCTCAGTGGTTTAGACAACAGCGCGTTTTATTCTGTGGGACAAATAATAAATGGCGAAGTTGGAAACAAACCTATACAGTCCCACATAAAAGAAAGTTACAGCAAAAAACAATACCTTTCATATATTATACGTTCCTGCCCAACACTCCCTGCGCAGCGACTGAGGGCTTGCATACAACTGGAAAACTAGTGTACTCTTGTCCCATCTAAAATTGGTCTTTTGAAAGATATCATACATATAATTTAATGCAATTTCATTTTTACTCATCTTTAGTACATGAATATATAGGTACAGGAATTTGTAAGCATTTGAATTATACAGGGCTCTATATCAGGCAGAAAACATTATCAATTAAGTGACATTTTAATGGAGCAGTACTTATAGCATTCTGCAAGATATAGAGTGGAGAAAGGTCTCAGTATGGCAGATATTTTTCATTCTGCTTCACTAAGACCTTCTTGTGACTCCTACACAGATAAACTTTTGTTGATTTAGGACTAGGCAAGCTTTTGAGTCACACACAAAACCCCAAAGGATGAAAGTCCTGTGTCACTTGAAAATTTGCATACAGCTGTACTACCAAGTTGGTCGAGTGGTTTGAAACTGTCAAGAGCAGCTGAAGCAGGCACTGAGACCCAGGAGGGGATTAGTGCCTTCCTGCAAAACCTGTATGCCCTGGAGTGCACTTTTATTTTATTTACTGGAAGCCTGCAGCAAAATAATGGCCTCACTGAATTCAGTCTGTGAAAATCAGCCTTGCCACCCCTGAACTGCTTCTTGGTCTTTGGTAGCCCTTTAAAGATGCCAGGTTTTACAGCATAAAACCCCCATGGTTCAGGCTCTTCCCAGTCCTCAACCATCTGTGTGAGGTTTTAACCCCCACCAAAATGATGGTTTTCCTTAACAGGAACTGTCCGGCAAATTACTGAGTTTGAACGTTGTGAGCTATCGCACCAGCTAACTGAATCAGAACTAGAGGGTTCACTGCCACAAGCCCAATGCACTCAAGATTATCATTTTCTAGTATATAGTGGACTTAGCTAAGAAAAGATGGAAAGACCAGTCCTAACATATACTAAACCACATCAAAGAAAGGATGCCCGAATTTCCAGTAAAAGTCTAGAAAGCCTGCCAAAAAAATCTACACTAAATTTCCAGCATGGCAATCTGATACATGTCTTCTCAGAAAAGTTAAGTCCAGCTGATCAACAGGGAAGTTCATATTGGAGAAGGTGATGCTGAATGTTTGATGCAACCAGTTTATATAAAGCTATTTTAAAAAGAGAGATCACCAGCACCTTGGGCTTATGCCACGTTGGCAGATATGCAACCTATTCATGAAGGAAGCCAGGCCATCGGATTCTGCTACTGCAGCAACTTCCAAGCAGTCTTCAGGAATAGCTCAATGTGCAACACAAGGCTTAGTTGGAAACTGTTTTTCAAGCATAAATTATGAGATGGCCCAGATGAATGTGAGTCACTTCGAATATTAGAAGAAGCCATTAACTGCGCTCCAATTCAGATTTAAAGAGGGTCATTCCACATCAAATCACCTGGTGCCATGTGCTCTCACGACTCAGATTTTCTTCATAAAAAAAGTTATGTGTGAAAATCAAAATTTTCAAAAAAGTCTCCTGTGCCCAATTTTGAACCAAAAAAATCTTAAATCTTGAGGTTATCTCACAGGTATCTACACATTTTTTTAAAAAAATGAAGAATGAGCAATGCCATCCTACTCAGACACAGACCTGTGCTTGGAAAGTGTGGGGCAAAAGATAAACACAGACAAGACCTGGCTGTTCACTTGCGTCAGTTTTATACTGGATTGACTTTTTCCTCTGCTAACAATTTTATTTTGAATATCAGGTACAGCTTCAATGCTAGGTCATGGGTCTTTCACATACATCTTCAAATATTTGACATCTGGATATGTCAGTTCTAAACACTTGGTGGCCAGGATCTTCTGCAGCTAGCCAGAGGCAATGAGAAAGTGACATCTCTGAAGCCTCTCTCTAGCTCTCATATCTGCAGGCTAAAGCTACTAAGTTAGTGACCCCAAAGAGTCCTGAACTTTGACATCAGACCAATATGCTTAGATTTTTCATTTGTGAACTTACAAAAGCAGAAGCATGCACAAACTGGAGTGAGCAGACCAGTGACCTCTCCCATGACATCTTATCACCAAGTGAAAAGTCCTGAGTCACTTGCTTCTTCTGAGCTTTCAACTTGCCAGCCAGAGGATCCCAGTCGCGCCATGCAAGCTTGTCCCTTGACATCAAAACTGTCAGCCAGCAATGCGGAAATAGGGTCTGTGAAAATATCACTACTCCATATCACCTATCACTTGTTAGCACTCCAGCAGAACAGTAAGAGAATTATGTATCAGTTGCAAGTAACACAACCTAAAGGGAGACCTGGCAAGTGACTGTGAGCAAGTTGACCTGATGGACAGATACTGGACAGATACTGCCAATCCTGGGTTATGATGAGGATAGAGGGAGAAATGAGAGGAAATGCGGCACTCTTTCCAGTGCATAAGGAAGGGGAGGTTCTTCTCTTTTTTCTGACTTAAAAATACTGACCGCCACAGTACAGCCCTTCTCATGCCATGACACCATTTCTGATTTGCCCCTCGGGTGGTCACATAATAGCCCAGGTAAAAGGGAGCAGCTTTATTGACTCTCCAAGTTATTCTACCAGTTGATAAAAAACAGCAGAACCTGAATTGAAAACTGTATCAAAAAAAATAAAATTAAAAATTAAAATTAAATAGCACTTACAATTAACTAAGGCTACCACCTAGGTCGGCCATTTTCTGCACATTTAGATGTCTTCAGCAGCGCTTGGGTGTGCCCGGTGGCTGGCTTGCACCAGGACTTTGAGAAGCAATTGCATTCTGAAAAGGGTGGAGACCTATTTTCTTACAACGGTAGGACTGTAAGTACTTTGCAGAGTTCTGCTTACATTGTTAATCATTAATGAAATAAGTGTATGAGGAATACACTTTACTATAGGTATTGAGATTAAAAATCATGAGTAGTTCAAGACTCAAATCATACTTAGTGGGGCACAGGGAGGAGTTTGCTATAGATGGCTTCAACTCTTGGGCTTTTCTGTGTTTCCAAACAAAAGATAAACGGGCAAATGCTGCCTTCTTCACTTCCTCTCCTTTCAACTATAACTCATATCCCATGGCATTCATTGGTCATGCAATGCTCAACCAAAAACCATGGTTAAGCAAATTAGTCTGTGCATGAATTATGGGCACACAGCTCAAGCCCTCCCACTTTGCTCCCCGCTTCCTCCAGCAGGTGAAACAAATAATGAAGTGGCTGCTTTAGGTTTAGGTTCACACCAGTGTTCACAGTTGTTGTTTTGTCTCCAAAGAAGCCAAGGTTCATGGATCTTGGGTTTGTTCGGGCTATAATTTGCTGAACCTTGTTTTGTCTTAGCATTGTGACCACGCACAGTCCTTGAATCCTATCAATTCCAAATGTGCATTTGCTGCAGGTTGCCAACTACAGATTCACTGGGTATGACACAACGGAAGTTAAGCAAAGCCGCCACATACTGGGTCACAACTGGTCCCTTGAGTCCAATATTGTATGCACTTTATGAAAGCACCGCATCAAGATCTCAGGCAGGGAACATCTCTCTGTGTTGCTACCTAAAATGAAAAAGGGTTTGAATTCTTTGCCTCCATGGAAGTTTTAAGATTGTCTTCTGTATGTAAAACATGTGTTCTAGCACAGAGCTATGACCTCTTCCAGAGTACTTTTGAATACCATTTTTTTTCCAGTGAGAGAAATTAAAGCTTAAAGGGGAGATAAACATGTTCAGAGTTGAATGAATCATTTTCCTCCTTTAAAAAAAAGGAACCATTTGATCTACCTACAGCAATTCATTAAACTGCACTGAACTAGCATGGAAATAAGTAGCGTGGTGCCAAGACTATTCTCCTCTGGAATACTGAGCAGCAGTCAAGCTGTTAAGTCAGAGTTACCTAGACTCAAGACATGATTTCTCCACAGATAATTATATTTTCCCTAAGGTAATGATTAATGCTTTTGCAAGTAACTCAAGAGACTTTACAACAATGATTTTGCAAGTACAGGCAAAATACTTCTTCTTGAAAAGGACATCCTGTTGCGATGTGCATGCCCTCAAAGACAAATCTATGTAACCAAGTGGAAAGAGTATAATAAAAGGAACGATATGATTTGTTTTTAAAAGCTTAAGCTGGAATTCTATTGAATGTGTCTTCATTTTACCTTCTCAAGAAAAGGATATTGCATATCTGGCTGTTGAGTTTTATGACTATGTGATTAAGAGGATTCAAACTCATTTTCTCTGAAAATAATATAATATAATAATATAAATAATATAATAATATAACTCAAAATGCTGAGGCCCTGATCAGCCACTTACTAGCGGCAGCTAGTAGCACAGTTTTGGAGATAGATGAAGGGGGTCACAAGGGACTATGGGCACAGAAAAATCTGTAGTATTGCACTGAGCAAGAGACATTGACACATAAACTGAGAATAGCCAAGAGGATTAAAAAGATGGACAAATGTATTTCAGAATGTTAATAAAAAGGAAAATGGCAGAGTATTACCATGTCAGCAGTGTTCAAAACTCCCATTGTTCTAGGCGCAGTTTCCAACAGGGAATTTCATTAGTGCTAGCAGTTTCTGAGCTCTGGGTGCAGTACTGTGCCTAAGATTTCAGATTAAAACTGCAGAGTGGAAGGAAAGGAGGACCTTTTTCTGCCTCCCCACTTCCAGCTAGTCTCTGAAGACTGGAGAATAGACCCTCTTAAGAATATTAAGGATGTGGGCAGGGGAAGGACTAGACCATGTGAAAAATAAACATAATATTTTAGCTGCGGTTCATTCATTTTCAGCTTTGTATTCTTGTTATAAAAAAGTGTGCCTAGACATTCCATTGTTGCACCCATAACCTAGGTTTAAGGTGCCATGTAGCTCCTAGCTTTCATATCTCAGTTTCTAACACTGTGTCAGCCTAGAACTCTTAATTGTTCACTCACACTGAAACATGACCAATACATTTGGACAAGTCAGAAATACCTAAAAAAAATTAAGAAATAAAATCTGTGGATTATTAATGGGAAGCATTTTAAACTAACAATGCATTTCATTGTCTCTGAAATGCTGTATTAGTTTTGTAATGCTTATGTGTATTTTTATAATTAAGAAATTAACAAAACTTAAATAAATAATATAAAATAAAGAGGATTCAAAGGCTTTGCTTCCCTAAGTGATTTGAGATCTCCTTTCAGAAGTTAATATTTTCCAATGCATGCAACATTCCTGAGGCTTGATATGACCAGAGCCCAACATGATGCCAAGTTGTTCCCTAAACGCAACAAAGCAATTTCTCTAGAAACAGATAATTTTATTCAAGATGGTAAAAGGGCACTGCTCTGTTTTGAAGAACCTATTCATACATTCTTTGGCTGCATGAATGTGTACATGCAAATATGGATTTACAGAACAGTAGCTTCTTTGTTAATTGAATGTATAGGCTTCAGTTTAAAGCCACAAAGTATGTTTTCAAAACCTACCTACTAACCCTCGAGAACTCATGGACTGTTTGAGCCATGACTCCTCACCATTTGCAGACAGGTGCTTAATAACAGCATCCATCATTCGTACTTCACACATCTGCTGTGAAAAACACGGGTGTAACACCAGCATATCATAGAAGTAATGCTTTAACATTAAAGAAATAAAATAAAATAAATGCAGTTTGCTGCATTCACAGACTGATTTCTCAAAGCTTTGCTTCCAGGGTATGATTTGTGATCCAAGGCCTGAGATAGAAGGGAGCTGTAACATGTCCTAAAGCTCACCCTTATGCAAACTCTCATGTATGCCGATTTAATTCTTCCCACCAGCAAGAGTATCATAGAGATGGCTATCACAAGCACTGGAAGGAATAGCCATAAACTGTGCTCGATACATGGAAATGGAAAACTTTTAGCAAATAATTGTTTTTCCATATTCATGAAAAATCCCACACTGGGTCTTTACGAAGTTGTAATAGAGAGTACCAGGGTTATAACAGACCTGCTCCCTGGAACAATATCTCTCACAACAGAATGTTACTATGCACTTCCATGGTTCATAAGGCAGAGCAATGACAATTTCTTTTCACTAAGTGTCTCTAAAATCACACTCTAGCATTCGCGCACACACACACACACACACAGTAATTTCCATGGACAGCAGCAGCCACTTTTATCTCCTATGCTATCACAGTAAGAGGCGAGTCCCTTTCTATAAGCACACACAACTATTCAGTAACATGGAAGTGATCCCACATCAATTCAGCTGTGTATTTTATCAGAAATAAAGCAGAACAATTAAATGAACCCAATATGAATTGTGATTCAACGCAAACTGGAGTGTCTGAATGCATCTTTAAAAAGCAAATACATTTTTATCCTTGAACTACATTAGTTTCATTAATTAAATGGAGTCAAATGATGAAACAATTTCCTAAAGCAGACCTTACTCTTTGATTGTTGGTAAAGGGACGCCATCTTATACGATCAGCATCAGGATGGTCTACATAGCATCCTTGGATTGTCCAAGTGCTTTCAAATAACTCATTCATTCTCATGGTCTTGTACTGCACAATACTACTTGTGAAAATAAGGGTGGAGGGAATGGAGTCCTGGAAAGGTGAGGGTACCACAACAGCTACTGCACTGCAAGCTGATGCTGCTCTTATTGCATCTACTGCAGACTGTTAGGATAGCATAAACTAATAAGCTCCTTTACAAAAATCCAAATGGTCTCTCTACCTGTGTGTGCGCAGGCAGATACTGAAATTAAGAGCAGCACTCCAATGCACAACAGGTATCTGGCAGGACCCTGAGAGATGAGCAAGTTGCCTGCCTTCTAACTCAAATGGCTGCTTTTTCAAGGACACTTCTCCAGGCTAAATTAATCTTTTGGCAGCTAGCACTAACTAGGCTGCTAAAGAAGCAATATTTCCCCTCCACTCGGGCACAGAGGTCATCAATTTCAGTCCTCCAACACTACAAATAAAGATATGAGTAAACGGAAGAAGGGGGAAAATAACAAATCTAGTAACAAGGAAAAAAAGCAATAACATCAACTATACCATTGGGTCAGGGGGTGGGGCGGTTAGGGAATTCTACACACTGCCTTCTGGAATGGATAGGTTTCAGATCAATGAATATGGTTGAAAACTGATTTCCTCTTCTTCTTCTTCTTCTTCTTCTTCTTCTTCTTCTTCTTCTTCTTCTTCTTCTTCTTGTAATGCATTCAGTCTGAGGAGTACTAGTTCTACGAACACAGGACCCTCCAAGTCACTAAGGTAGCAAAGGTTTAGGGAGACTTCCTCAAGACTCTAGATTGCAATAATGATCCGTTCTAACAGCTTTGTAGTAAAACAAGTCCTAACTGGCCAGTCATGAGATATTTATACGCACTAGCACAGAGCAGCTGCTTTTTCTGCTGTTCCTCAGACTTGCAGAGTAGCAGAGAAGACTCCCAACTTCCTCTGGATTTTATTATGTGGATGAGAGTGACACATTGCTCATGGGCTTTTGCTCATGATCAGTTTTCAGCACAATAGAGTACTTTCGTTACCCAGCTGTTGTGTATATTTCACCACCCTTAGTGATGCAACACTCCTTATCTATGCCTGCATTTTTTAATATATCACTGGCTGTGTACTCCAGTGCTTGAGCACATGTACAATCCGTTCTTTAAAAGTAGCAAAAACTTGCAGAGCTCTTCCCAATCATCCCAATCTTTTCCATGCCTTTGATTTTGTTTCTTCTCTCTCTTCTTTGGAGACCCTTTGCCCCATTGTGGGATGCATGTCTAATTACTTTACAAAAAAGCGGGAGGGCACACATTAACAGGTCTCAGAACCCGTGTGTGTGTGTAAGTGCACACACACAATAAATACACTTTACCAAGGCCCTAACCTGGGCTACAAAAGTCCATTAGTTTGAGGGGGATACTGAGGCTAAAGTTGCAATCCTGAATACTGTACACTTTCCTGGGGTATATCATTTAAGTCTACAAGAATAGCTTCTCAGTAGGTATGTCTAGGATTACAACCTAAATTGTACATCATGCCTCAGGGTTTCTATGCAAAATTACTTCCTTTTTATTTACATATCTATAGATCTCCTGTTGTGAAATTTGCCAAAGCCAATCAGAGATAGCGTTAAAACAGAGCAAGCAACATTCTGAACAGTGAGCTAGAAGAGGCCTCCTTTGAAAAGAATGAAACACATGTAGAACTCTAGGGCTTGTCTTCTGAAAGACAGAACCGTGTCCTCGACTACAAATCCCAGGAAGGCAGGAAAGCTGAAAAGGTCTGGCTGCTGAAGGGAGCAGGTTGGTGCTAATGTAAGATGCACAGGCTCCAGAACATGTGAGCAAATCTAATAAATATCCAGACTTTAGAGTGTATAGAATAATTGGCACTGGAAACCAAGGGCAGGAACAGTATCCAAAGAGTATTCATTTGTCAGTGCATACTTGTATACTGTAACTAATATGCATGAATATTATACTGTCACATATGCCTATAAATACAAAGCCTGTGAGAGTCAGTGCAGTGTAGCATCAGACTAGTAACAGGGGGGTGCAGATTTATATCCATTCTCAGCCGTGACACTCATTAGTCCAGTTATTACCTCAGAGCTTACCCTGCCTAACAAGGATGGTTAGAAGGACAGAGTGCTTCTAACTATGTAGAATGGATAGGGGTAGAGAGCAGAGTTTAAATATAATCAATCAGACAGACAGAAATGAAGGGAGTGCATGGGTCCTGTTCTACAGAAGATGGTTCTCTATTTGATGTGTCTTCTATCTGGAGAACTGTCTGGACCATGTTTGGTTTATTAAATAAAAAGAACCCTAAGAAAAGAGAGCAGGGGCCAGGATATTGCCCACCATCAGTTAGAACATGGATTGGAAAAGCATAGAAATCACCAGTTCAGTCTTCATGGACTATGGTGAGAGACCCTGTATTTCTATTTCAATTATAGCAATTTCTAAATTGGCATCTAAATGTATAAAATAGCAGATGCAGATTGCATGCAACTGTGTGCCATCTTTTTTAGTGATAACATTTCATCTTTTTCAGTCAAGTGGGGCCTTCCTGCAGAAATGTGAGAGCTAAAAAAGGGATCAAAAAGAAGTCCTCCATTATTATTTTTCAAAACAGAGACGGTACTAGGTGCAGGCAGAGAATAAATGTCTGGACCTGACAAGACTACCCATACTGCAGCAAGGACATTCTGCTGAAGTACAATTTATTTCCCTCCCACCCCTCTCCCTCCCAACTTAGGCTCCAATCTTAGTGACATTTGAACTATTTCTGCTAGATCAACACCAGCAACTATAAAGAGAGACTGTGACATTCTATGCAAGCAAGGAAGTAAAACCCTGGTGTTATTTCATGGGCCTTCTTGGCCTGAAACTTTGGCAGATGCTCCTGCTACACTATGGACCAAACTATATTGAAACCCAAGGGGGCTCTTTCCATTCCCAGCCAGCCATGCTATTCAAGGGTCCACCCAGATTTTGCCGTCATATTTTCTCTTCTACAACAATAAGCGCCATCACTATAGATTGGAGCCTGCTTGAGTGCACTGGGAAGCTATTACTGAGTGATGGAGAGAGTGCAGAATTGGTCCTTTATCCCAGAATATCCACCAGCAGGCTCAGTCACTGCCTTACAGGGAATTCTTGGATATGGCCAGGGTTGGCTTTCCTTGCCTATCTATCTCTTTACGTTCCTTTTTGAACAGGAGCAGCTCACTGAAGTTTGGCCCATGTGCTAAAAAGCACTAATTGTGCCTCTTGCTATGTTGTTTCAAGTATGTGTGACAAGAGAAAAGTATTGCCACATACAACAACACAGTTAAATTATGACCTCCCACTCACCCAGTAGATTAAAAAAAAAAGGGAGTCAGGAATCAGCCATCATTATGGAGGGAATCTGAATAGCACTAGGGAGAGTGTGTG
Organism: Podarcis filfolensis; assembly: GCF_964270895.1. NCBI lineage: Eukaryota > Metazoa > Chordata > Lepidosauria > Squamata > Lacertidae > Podarcis > Podarcis filfolensis. The sequence continues at coordinate 55,433,201 of NC_139608.1, forward strand.
CAAGGAGAGATAAAAGGTAAAATGGAAGTTATAAATAGCAAGCAGCATTCTGCCATCTCTGAGTAATTGCACCCACACATTTACAGAAGGCACAAAATATCTCTGGAGTTCTGATTAGCTGGCTATGGAAAGAGATTTTGGCAAGAGCAGAGGTATTAAGGACTGCTGTTAAAACTGGTTCTCAGTCAGACCAATCCAGGCATTTTAAAATTATCATTGTAAATAAGGACAATTTTATTAATACCAATGACTAAATAAATTAAAGTTATTACCAGCCCTATGTGATTATTTACTCTCATACAGTAGCCATGGGAATATGTACCTTCTACAGTGGGCACATGACAATAAAGTCGTTTTGTCAAAACATGATGGAAGTGGCACAAACAGACGTCCAAGGATTAGCCTGAATTTACACTTTACTTGTTCCCATTTATGGCCACAGTGAACCATGTATTCATTACAATCCAGTACAAAGTTGAACAGGGTAACTGTATCCCAACACTAAAAATCTGACTGCTGCAATGCGGCACTTAAAGCTGCCTCGCATTTCATTTGTTATCAGAGAATATGTGAATGGTGAGAGCAGGACACTGTGAAAACTGTACAGCCCACATGTGCTTCAGTGTACAGTGGTACCTCTACTTACGAATGTGATCCGTTTCAGGGTGCCATTCGCACCCCAAAAAGTCCATAAGTAGAGCACTGCTACTGCGCGTGCGTGAAGCGCGCAGATCGCTTCTGCGCATACACACGCAGTGAACCCGGAAGTAAACACTTCTGGGTTTGCCATGTTCATAACCCGAGAAGCTGCAACGTGAAGCAAACATAACACAAAGTATGACCCTACACCCATTTTGGCTCTGACATGTGGAAACAAGCAGCTGCAGGCATGTCTCAAGTTATGACAGCCTCTATGCCAAACAGTATCACATTCAAGATGAGAAGAAACACACCATATATAATAACACTTACAGGGCAAAATTATGCTTGTTTAACTTGGGACAGTTTCAATGGGACTTACTTCCTTGTAAGTGTATTTAGGACTGCAGCCTTAGTCATGCTTCAGTTCACTTGAATTTCAACCCGTAATTGATCAATGGAAGCCAAATTACTGTGGGTTGTACCCAGTGAAGTCATCCAGTTAGCTCAATGGCGTCTGCCTGCATATAATGGGACTTCCTCTCCCTTTTCCCCCACCCCACTCCTCTTCCAAATCTGTTCTGGGGATTGTCCCCAAATATCCAGATCAGATGGAGGGTGCATAGGCAGAAGACCTTGAGTTACAGTAATAGCATAACTTGGTTGGACACAACCCTGTACAGTATTTCCTGTGCACACAGACAGGGGTTTTGCTGGGAGTGGGCCCTGAATCTGCTATTTTAGTGTTTTTGGCTACGTAGTGAATCTGGGGAAAACTGATTTGGAGGGTGGGTCTTAGTAACTGGGCAGGATATTAATTTGAGGAAATAAGTTAAGATTACTTTATCTGGATTTGACTGGGGGTAAGGAATGGGAACTGAACTGTTTCGGAGCAGGAACTGTTGGGAAATTAATTGAGGTAAATAAATCGGGGTGGAAATTGAATTGGGGTGCAAGTTGGGTGCAAAAGGGTTTATCCAGGGTGATTTGAATGGGAAATTAGTCTTTATTTGTCCCTGTACATATAAATTAACATTTGCAAATTTGATGCAAATATGTCTCTGTAGGACCTCTGCTGCAAACCTTTTAAATACAATCTCCCTGCACACAGACACCTCTGAGAAAACTGTAGAAGGCAGTGTATTATTATTATTATTATTATTATTATTATTATTATTATTATTAAAAAAGAACAAACTTGCTCCCTACTGCATGCATCCAGTAAATAACACTGTTTCAGTCTTTGCTTACAAAGTGACTAGGTATCACCAAAGCGTTTTCAACATGTCAGAGAAAATAAATCCTTAACATTTGTACCTGATACAAATGTCTCTTAATAAGGAGGAGCCAAACAGCTGCAAGTTGTCTTAATTGGCACAAATCTGGCAGATTGAATAGCAAGTGTGTGTTGCCCTGCAGCATTTACAATTTCTTACTTTCCTCAGATTCATTAAATACATTACAGTCTGTTCCCTGAAGATGGCCCCTACGTGCGCTGGCTGCAAAGGAATCAGTGCCGACATTTCTAGCTGAGGTATGAATATGGAGGAGGGAGGGAATGCTCCCTTCCCATCCTACATACTTTTTCTTGGAGCAAAGAGGGGACCATCTGTATCCACTCTCTTCAGTTAAGGAAACCTTGCAGCAGAGTTCTTGTGAGGCTTCTTTTCAGCCATTGCTAACAGAGCTCTGTGTACTTTTCACTAAATATATATATATATATAACTCGGAATTATACACCAGAGCAACTCAGACTCCTATTTTGCATAATTTATTCCCGCTAATGGCGAGAAGGAGCAAAGAAATGTCAAAATTTTATTTCATAGTCATAAGGGTTAGAAACATTTTCTTTAAATAAATAAAAATAACACAAACGTTTTCAGGATCATGAATTGTGTAATCAAAATAAAAGTATGCATCTTTGCACACTTTATTGGAATTGTAACTTGCACATCTAAACAGACAAAGGAAGGATATTGGAGATAGTGATACATGGTAACCTTTGAAGTAAGGGGGGCATCTCAGGCCTAGTAGTCTATCTACCTGGCCCTCAGGACTCTCTCCATGCCACACACCCTCCCTGAATGCCTTTGCCTCACGAGAATGTGTCCTTGAACTGAGATAGTCCTTCTTGCTTACATTGATGAAAATAACAAAATATCAAATAACATGATACAAGCAGAATTCAAGAGAGACCAAATGCCCAGCACAGGAAAAAGTTCCCATTGATGATGTAAAGTCTGTAAAGTAAAGACAAAGGGTTCAAACAAACAAGCTGCTTCAATAACATTACAGTGTGGACAGTCCTTATAAAAACATACTTCCTGGAAATTAATTTGATAACTGATTTGCTCTTCTTAGCGCAATGACAAATCACATTTTGTTGTAGCCATCTTTGATCTCGGAAGAAGCCAAAAGGAGGAGTTAAAATATTCCTCCCCGCCCTTCTATCGTATGCAGAATGTGATGTGATATGGCAGTACATTTCTCTTTCCAATGACTTCCTGCTTCTCAAAACAAAGAGCCATATTTATCATACAAAATGGAGCTGCCCCACCTAGCGAAGTGCTGCCAAGGCTTTAACAACAGGCCTTCACATAAATATCCGCCTGTGGCCTATGATACATACAGCTGTATTTTTAAAACCAGTTGCCTTGTGGGGCTTTGCTACCCTGGAGAGTTTCTAAATGGCTTTATGCTATGGGATATTACCTCTCCTACTCATTTTATGAAGCATTATCAAAAGGCTTGTAACTATTATTGTTCATCATCCTCCCTTCTCTGCCTCACTGCCTATCTCACGGCTTCTATGAGTATTTAACTTCTCTTATTTCCCGTCTCCCTGACATCTGCTTATCTTACTGCGAGCGACTTTTGCCTCCAGAAGCCTTTTCTCTCAGCTACTGTCTTGTCGTTCCCCTGTTGGCTGCTTCCCTCTGTTCACCTTCTCTAATTTTCTTATCGTCTTGTCTTCTGTCACATACACATCAGCCAACAGGGTTTACAGTCAGCGCACAGGGTAGTGAAGACATCATTTATCTACCTTGGAACTACTTGGGCAGCTCTGGCCATTTTGTCCTCTCAGCCTCAGTTCTTCTATGATGTCAGAAAGCCTTTGTGTAAATTCACAACAAATAAATTGCAAGGGGAGGTGTCTGGAATATGCATCCTTGAACTGTAATGATACATTTTGCTTGCCCCGATGAAGGGATCTGTGCTTGATGGGGTAGAAACCTCTGACTTTACACAGCGGGCTTCATAACAGCTGTGCAAAAGTTAAGAGTCACACCTATTGCTCTTCCCACTTTTATCTCTTACCTTGTTCGCCACTGACATGTAACCCCCAGAAAAAAGGTTCCCTCACCCTTGTCAAATCCCCAACATAAACCTGTAAAAAAATCGTATTTTTTTAATACAACACATCCTCCTAATTGTAGGGATGCTAAATTTAATCCTCAAAATCTTGAATCTTGTGGAGTCTTCACCTAAAAGGCAGTTAAACCAGTTATATTTCATATGAATGGGTAGAGAATTGCTAAAGGAATGTTCTCTTTTGCAAGCAGCCTAGCAAAGTTTTTAAGGATAGTTCTGGCTAACACAAGCACTTAGCGTTCCACTAAAACAAGATGCCCAGCTTCTTTACCATATTAGCTCTTTGGATGCTCAGGTGTCTCAAGAAAGCAGCAGGGATGTGAAAGATTCCATTTTTTCTCCAATACCATTTCACATATAGCTGGATTTCTAATGCTGAACAACAAGTTCACATACCATACCCATGTGCAGATGTAAGACCTGACATGTATATCTTGGCATGCAATCTGTCCTTTTCTTTTTTTAAGAACAGGAGTGCACAAATTGTGTGAGAAGGATGTACACGCATATCCAAACATATACCATGCTCCAAATGAGGCAAGTACTGTATTTTTGCATGTATAAGAAGACCTTTCTCTGAATTTTTTTGTGATAAATTGAGGGTCGTCTTATACATGGATTAATATGCTAAGTAAGCGAGGGCTGGTGCTGAAGCGGTAGCAGGAAAATGTCAGAGAGGAGGCTGCTTACCCACTCTTCCTGGCTTAGGAAGAATATTAGGTGAGCGCCAGTATGCGGTGTATTACGGCACCAGTTCCATCAGCCAGAGCGGGGTATCGTCAAAAAGCTGCTCAACAGCTCAGCAAACCTACAAAAGAAGCTCAACAACTGTTGAGGGCTCCCAAAAACAGGGGTCGTCTTATACATGGGGTCGTGTTATACACGGTATACAGTGGTACCTCTGGTTAAGTACTTAATTCGTTCCGGATGTCTGTTCTTAATCTGAAACTGTTCTTAACCTGAAGCACCACTTTAGCTAATGGGGCCTCCTGCTGCCGCCGCACCGCTGGAGCCCGATTTCTGTTCTTATCCTGAAGCAAAGTTCTTAACCTGAAGCACTATTTCAGGGTTAGCGGAGTGTGTAACCTGAAGCGTATGTAACCTGAAGCATATGTAACCCGAGGTACCACTGTATCTGAATAAACGCAACACTACTTTCTGAAACCTACTGCATGCAAGTGTGTACACACTCAGCCATTGCTTTAAAAGGTTTCCAGTTATATGTTTCAAACTGGTAGTTACAGCGGATGACCAAGCAGTGCTGGAAGCCTCTCACGTCAAAAAGACAACTATCTCCCCACCAGCTGGGATGCCCTCATGGGCCGATTTCACATCCTATGCAAACCCCTATCAGTGTGTGAACCAGCAGGGAAACACTGAGGGCTGAAGAAAATGTCTGGGCTTACATGATAGGAGGGAAAGGGGAAAACCTCAAACCATGTTGGGCAAATGAGCATCCAGAATACAACTTATCGTAGCATGAATGTAAAACTCTTCTATTTCTTTACCAGCCACCAGACCCAGTGATATTTTTGCTCTCACAAAGCTGTGGATAAATTTGCCTGCCCTACATCCAAGTTGGAATATGGAACAATTGTTTGCAGACAGGAACAGTAATCTATATTAATAGGATGGCACACCACACAGAGTAGTCAGTATCCTGCCCAACTAGCAATACAAGAGCTGTGGGTAGACTCATATGAGTGCATTCTCAGCCTTCTTAAATCTCAATATCCCTATGATGAATTAGCAGTATTCTTTACTGGCATGGAATCTCAGGGTGTAGTATTAGCATCAAAGCGGAAGAGCATGCAAAACTCAAAGCGACACTGCGCCACATGGGCAGAGGACTGCACTGCTCAATGCACTCCCATTTGTAACTTGGCTGCAGTTTATACTTTTGGTCTTGTCAGATTGGACAAGAAAGGCAGAATGTATAAATGTCAGGAATTTTAATATATTGCATTAGGTGCAGAACTGCAAACAACAACAACAACAACAAGTGAGTTGGAAGTTTCTACATATATATGTATTTAAGGATATAAGAGAATCTCTGCTACATCAAAAGCCAGGCCAGTCTAGCACCCTGTTTCCCCACAGTTGAATGTCACAATTGGATGTGACAATAGTTCTCCACCACTGAACACCAGCGACTGATCTTGACAGATACCCTGAAAGATGACTACAAATAGAAGAGCCATCGTGACGAGTAGCTATGGTGCTTGACTAATTCTAATCCCCTTTTAAAGTCATCTATGTTGGTGGCCATTGCGGCATCTTATAATATAGTGAATTCCATAGTTTAACTATGAGGTTGGACTAATTGGGCTGGCAGGTAACACGGACCATCTAAACCTAACCAAGTTTCCTTTTGGCTTCTCTTTGGAAAGAGAAAAACCACCAATATGTTCTGAAGGGGGAAATGGAAACACAGGCACCTGTACACACTGCATAAGTAATAGGATGCATGTGTACAAGAAAGCACAATCAGGCCAAAGCGAATACATGCTGGTAATTGACAAGTGAGCATTTAGATAATGAGCAAAACAAATCCATTTGATGAGCCTATGGGCTTGACAGTACTTCCAGTATTTCCTCATTGGCCGATGAGAGCGGTTTCATTGTACTGTACAATAGATGACAGAGCATTTCCTTTTCAAATGTCATAAAGGATGGAAGAGAAGAAGAAGAGTTTGGATTTGATATCCCGCCTTTCACTCCCCTTCAGGAGTCTCAAAGCGGCTAACAATCTCCTTTCCCTTCCTCCCCCACAACAAACACTCTGTGAGGTGAGTGGGGCTGAGAGACTTCAAAGAAGTGTGACTGGCCCAAGGTCACCCAGCAGCTGCATGTGGAGGAGCGGAGATGCGAACCCGGTTCCCCAGATTACGTGACTACCGCTCTTAACCACTACACCACACTGGCTCTCATTAGGATGCTCCTAATGATGACCTAATGCTCCTTAAATTAGTGCTCCAGTTTGTTAAGGAGAATTTTAGTGCTCCTGTTTGTTAAAGTATGGTATGTCAGGTCTCCACTGTTTTAGCAGGTTTATCACCTGACTCTAAACGAGTTTACCTGAAATAAAATTAACTAAAAACCAATTCCTACTTTTTACCACGGCAGCATTGGTGCCATTAGTCCATGCACCAACAACTGTTTCAAAGACCCACCCACCTAACCTGCCCACATCAAGATTTCGCCTAGCTCAGGTTGAAACTGTCAAGACCACAATCACCTTGATCATGCTTAAGTGATCCTCAACAAATCCCCTTTTAGCTGCTATGACTGTGAACATAGTAGGCGCTTAAGAAGATAAGAGGTCACTTAAAGGGTAGATTACTTTCAAGATCACTTCAAATTGCACCTAATCCCTTTTAAGCACCCTGCCAAACTCAGTATGTGAGTGGTTAAAATGTAGGGGTTTTCAGGCTCATGTCAAGGTATGGCAACAGTGATAAAAGCTCGGATGATGTTCTTCACTTATCCATTGGAAGATTCAGGGCAGACAAAATAAAATACTTATTCGCACAGTGTATAGATAAACTATGGAATCTGCATGCACAAGAGACAGCAATGGCCACCAACTTGGATGACTTTAAAGGACGATTAGACAAATGTGTGGAAGCTAGTCAAAGGCATCTGGTTGGTCACTGTGAGAAAAGGGTGCTGGACTACATGGGGCATTGTTCTGGTCCAGCAGTGCTGTCCTTATGCTCCATGATCTTATGTACAGTGATCTCTTTAATATTCCTATAATGGTTAAACTATGATAATTGGTACGGCAGGGTGTTACCCATAAAAAAAGGGTGGGCGTGATTCAGAGTCACTGGATTAAAACAAGCATGTCCACTGCATATATAAATATGGAAACAAAACATACACATCACCACCACATACAAATGTGGGCGCACACACCTTTCACACACATAGAACCAGACAGCGCTCCTTCCCCCAAACTAAAACCTTTACACAGATATAGCAGACAGCTGCAGCTCCTCACCTTCCTGTTTCAAGGCTGGGAAATTGAGACCCCTTATTTATGGGAAAGGAGGGAAGGAGAGGCCCCAAGAAACGAACAGGGACAAGGCAACTATGCAAAGCAGCACGCACCACCCTGCTTGCACTGGGAGCATTTTGGATATATCCAAATGTCTAATTAGCTGTTGAACATTCACATACCAAAAGATGTAAAATGAGGGTCTTTTTCTAGGATGCTGGGCACAAGAAACAGTAAGAAAATGCTTTGATGTTTCCTCACCCCCATCTCCTTTATTTTACATATGTGCTTCACTGCATTCAGCGGGTGACATTCAACTAAGTTTTACTCAGAGTAGACATGTTGAAATTAATGAACATGAACAAGTTAGGTCCATTAATTTCAACAGATTTACTCTGAGTAAAACTTAGTTGAATACACCCTGGGGTTGTTGTTTTTTAAGCCTGCATGTTGTTTTAAAAAATGTATACTGTTTAAATTCAAAAATAAATAAATACCTATGATTTCATTGAAAAACATTAAGCATATCCTCAGCAGCTTCACCTTCCTACTAAAAACAGGGAGACTTAAAAATAAAATTTTAGCGTGTGTCTCCTTACTCAATTTGACTACTTGTAATTTTGGTATGAAATGCAAGATTTAAAACTGCAACTATTTCTTCCCTTTCTAATTATAGCATTGTACAAAGATAACACTAAACCAGCCACTTTGTTACCCTGTTCAGCTAAGGGGGGAACAAAGCAGGAGTCCCTGAGCTGTGTGCAGCGGCACACAACTCGCGGACATTAAGGTTAGCTCAAACCACAGCTTAGTTTAATATTATGTGCAAATGTGGCCTTTAGATCCATGCAAGAACTTTAGCATTCTAGTGTTGCTTATTAATAGTACATCTGCACAACACACAGGGTGAGAACTTTTTCTAGTGAAAAATTCAACACTCTTAGAAGTTCACCCAAGACTGCGAGGCACCATGGCTGCCTAGTTCTCAAAGGCAACAAACTGCTAACTGCAGTTTCCCCAGACTTTTAGAAGTGGACTCATTCCTAGGAGAATGACAAAAGGACATGTAAGTTTGGAATTTAGTTGAGCTGTTGCAAGTTTCAGCAATTTGGCATTACGTTTTTTATGTTCCTGGCAAGTATCTCTAGTCAAATGCATTTAGACCAGGTCACCTAGAAGATCTGTCAAACTTAGCAAGTAGTTCCATATGATCTTGTCGGTGTCATAAAAATCTGCATAATCTCAAGTATTCGCAGAACGGTTCTGCGGGGGGGAAAAAGTTTTCTGCTGGACACGGAGTACAAACACCAAAAGAAAAGAACACGTGAGAAGCTCCAAAACTTTATAGTACTAGATATATCCAAGATTCATGGATCTCATTGGACCATATCCAACCATAACTTCTAACTTTATTTTATTTAAGCCAAAAGTTAATGACTAGAAAAACGAATGCAAAAATATGCTGAGTATATAACCTGCCCCAGAGGGGAACAGTGAGCCCAAGAGAACCATGGCTATGTTTTCTGCCTTTGGTCTGTTAACTTAGCAGGATTATTCTGATATTGCATGACAGTTGCTTTAGCTACCCCATTAAATTATAAAATTCCCTTCCCCTAAGGAATTTAGACACAGAGTTTATGGAAGACTTTAATAATATTAAGACTGCATGCATTTTAAGAGTTTTTCTTTCCAAAGAAGATGAAAAAAGACAAACACCTTTGCTCCCAAAAGTCTGAATCCCAGCTTAAGTCTTTCTAAAAATTTACACCCAGTAATATTTCTAATCACAGCATCACTCTGTTGTCTCTGTTGTTCAGATTTTGCTCTGCAACTGTTTTATTTGGTTTTAAAACTGCATGATTACATTTTTGTACAGTATCCTGAGACCTTATGGTGAAGGGTGGGTAAGAAATTTCTTAAATAAATGTTCTCTTAAGTTTAACAGAAAATTGTTGCTGTTTTTTGACAGAGACAGCTTAGAATTGGTGTTCTTTTAGGGAACACATTTTCATTCAGGAGTGCATAATCCCTGAAAGGATGCTTCAAACAGATCTCAGACATCTCCATGCATCCCATCTGCTATATAAGCTATTGATGGAAAGGACAGAGGAAACCCAGCAGGAGATGCCACCAAAACATACCCCATAGTAGCCTAACTTTAGATAGGTCTGTGCACTTAGATGCCAACTTCTGTTTGAACCAAGTCACTTTTTGTCTGGCTTTGGCAATTCATGTTCATACTGCTAGATCCCATGACTGGTTTCTAGCCAATATGTTCAGAGTCCTACCTATGCGACTACAGAAAAAACAGCATTGGCCTCTAAGCACTGAAGGTCCTGTATTTGAGATTCAGCACTTTAGGTCTGGCATTGTTACTAACTTGCGCCCGTGAAGTTGTGTGTTCAAATACCACAGACTCCATGGCTGAAGGAGAGGCATGGGCCTGTACCTTAGACCTGCTTAGAGGAGGTTCCATAAGTTAGCACGACATTTGCATGTGGAAATGACCCACGTTCAGTCCACAGAACCTGCATTTAAAAAGATCTCTGGTTGCAATGCCTTGGAGTCTTGTCACCAGTTACGGTAGGCAATAATGTACTACATGAACCAATGATCTGACTCACTTGGAGACAGCATTTTCAGAAGGCCTCAACTATGTATTTTCTTCAAATATCCGAGTTTTAACATTTTTATTTATTCATTCATTTTTTGTAAAAGTACTTCTGGCCCAACTTTCATCTATGTAATTACCAGGACATGGTACAACATGTATGTAAACAAACCCAATATCAAATGTAATATACCATAATAAAACCATAAAATACCTCAATAAATAAGATGAGCAGATTGAAACAAGACAGCAGGCTAAACTAAACCAATTAAAATGCCTGGGCAAACAAATATGCCTTAAGATGGCACCGAAAAGATAACAATATTGGAGCCAGGTGTGCTTCTGAGGGGAGGTGCTCATCAAATGATGCATCCCTAGAGAGAAGGCTTTCTTCCACATTGCCATGCACCACTGAACCTCCCTGACAAAGGGATACAGATAAGAGTTTTAAAACATGGTCATCTGTCATGTACTGGGGTCCCAAGCCCTTTAGGGCTTAATAGATAAGAACCAGCGTCTTGAATTTGGCCCAGAAGTAAACTGACAACCAATCTAACTCCTTCTGAATCAGTGCAATGAGATTCCATCTCACTCTCCCAGTAAGCATTCTGGCAACCACAGTGCCAACTTGGGAACAGGTTTTGATATCAGCATTACTGGTGTCAACAATCTGCTCCTTTCTCACTTTTTGATGTGTTTGGGCACACCTTTATACAGATATACAGGACCACAGGCACACTTAACTGATGAGCATTTAAGGTGACAAGCTTTATATTTAAGAGAGTAATCAAAGGAATAAGAGCTCAGCACCTTTTGATGATTTTGAATTAAAGCACTTACTGTATATACTCGAGTATGAGCCGACTTTTTCAGCACATTTTTAATGGTGAAAAAGCCCCCCTTGGCATATACTCAAGTGAGGCGGGCAGTGGCGGTGGAGGGATGAGCGGCCTGAAAGGAGCCCTTTTGGGCTAGTTGTTCTTCCTCCGCCGCTGCCGCCACCACCAGGTTTGTGGTGTGGTGAACCGGCTTATACTTGAGTCAGTAAGTTTTCCCAGTCTTTGGTGCTAAAATTAGGTGCCTCGGCTTATATTTGGGTCGGCTTATACTCGAGTATATACGGTACCTTTGGTGTCAAGTTCGAGGGTAAAATAAAATAAGGTAGGCTATGGAGCATCTGAGAACCCTACTTGTGGAAAATCTATCTCTTAGGGCTAATTCCAGGTTTGAGGGGGGACCAAGTAGTAGTTGTGGTGCTGCCACTGCACTGCCTTTTTAGCTGTGGCCATGCTGCTGCTTGTGAACACTGGGGTGGGGTGAGGTGGGGCAAGGCAGTGGCAAGGGCAAAGGAAGCACTAGACTGGCAACTTGAGGCGGTGCAGCTGCTCAGTCTCTTCTGCCCTTGGCACTGCCTTGTCTCATCCCATCCAGGTCCTGGTGAATAGCAGGACCACTGCAACCAGGTAACCTGCGCAGTGGCAGCATCCCACTTTGTGCTCTGTGACTGTCTGGTAGGTTTACCTGACTGTTGGTGGCAGCACTTCCAAGAGCACTGGGCAACTGGGTCTTTTAATTTTCCACAGTGACCCAGAGTGATGCTAGCTGCTGGAAGTGTCAGTCCAGTGCAAAAAGCAAGAGGGGTGAGCCTTGCTAAGGTGTTGCGTCCCTGGCAGCTACCCAAGCACCCCAAATACCAACTCAAATCTTCTTTTTCAAGGTGGAAGCTCTATGGGCAAAGTTTACAAAGACCTTTGATCATTTGATTAAGGGTTTTATACTTCTTGATGATATAATTCATGCATGCTAGATTGCTGGGGGGCCCGAAACACTGGTGATACTTTGTACGCAATATGCTTTCAAATGAGCTTTTGCAGAAACTGTATTAGCTAAGCTAATAATCATGATAACTTGCAGAATGAGTTGTGAGAATGAAAGCTATGTCTTTGTTAGCATTTTACAGATAAGAGCATGCGTCACGAGGCGCTTCAGAGAGGACAACCAGCAAGGCAGTGACCCCGCTCCAACTTGAAGTCGGTTCTCAAGGCCAAGTTGAACGTTTTGCCCAAAGGACAACACTAGATCAATAGAACATTGTTTCAATGTGCAAGGAAAGAGTCAAATTAATCCATGAAACCCAAATTCATTAATAGCAAAGCTGTAACTTGTATTGGTTAATGTTCATTGAGGCTTCCAAAGGGAAGGTTCTGAAAACACTTTATTCCTATACTGTTCCTTACAGGTCATTACAAAGAGCCCAGCCACTTGCCATCAGGTACATACTGCCTGACACCCTCCCTTCTAGTAAGAGATGGTGAAAACAACTCTAGAAATATGTATGGCTATGTATTTCATATACCTTTGAAATGCACAGGTATCCAAAATCCTTCAGCGATGTTCTTTGTTTCCTTAGTCACCAGAGATGGCTTCTGCCATGGTCCCCCTCCTACCTGGTGGAGAAAATGGGATAAAAGGTATGAACATCGTGAAAGAGGAAGAATAACTTTTAAAATACATTGTTTAATCAATATAATTAACATTGATATATTAATTTATATTAGATGTTTCAGCCTTAAAAAAGAATTTTTAGACAAGAATAAAATAGCACAATGTTTTTAGTTTCAACTGCAGATATATGAGCTGGTCGGCCTTTTTTCTCTTACTTCTTCAGAGCTCAATCTCTGTCATACCAGAAAGAAAATAACTAATCAAGAAAAGGAAGTGTTAATGCAGGCATGGTTTGAAACATTAGGCCAGATTCAAGAGTTATATATGTAAATAAGCAACTGCCTACATACATGGATATGTATGTGGAATTCATATGTGAATTGGCAACATGAGACCTGGACTTGTTCTTAATTACATTAATATCTAAAATGGGTCTAGCTCAAACAATCTCCGGTGGGCTATGAATTACACAGCTCTGTGAGTGAACTGGATCTTAAGTTTATCTATCTATGTGGTATTATGGAGACATGGCTTTTAAATGTATGCAAACAACATGATATTTGAGATGACTACTGTAAAAGTGTGTTTAGAAATAAACAACTTTTTTTCTCAAAAGATATTTTGGTATTTGATGTAGAAGATGGTTCCTCCATTGCAGTAAATAAATATTAAAATGAATGAAGTAATTGACAATGTGCCCTTTAACAATACCCTTAAAACCTGCTTTCTGTGGTTGCCTATCTCAGCCATCTAAATAGCAGAGCAGGCCCTGTTTCTCTCTCACACACACAATATGCAAAACCAATCCAAACCTTTTCAGCTGTATTGACAAATTTAACTTAAAAAAAAAAAAACTAGGCAACTAGGACTGCCAGGGTGTGTGTGTGTGTGTGTGACACTGAATATTTCCCAGTCAAATAACTTTCTGTTTTGCCAACAGTGACTTCATTTAAACAGAATAATGCCTGTCCTACTTACTCCTCCCTGCTCCTTGCTCCAATAACGAAATTTTATTACAGCACATATTCTGCTATTTGCTTCACTTTGGGGGCTGGGGACGGTGAGAAGAAAAGTCAAGCACTTCAGTTGCCCTCAAATCAGATTTTGATCTCCCCGGTATTACCCGAATTTTAACAAAAATGTTTGTAAATGCTTAAGTTGGAGTAGTCATAGCATTGGCTCCATCATTCATGTAAAAAGCTGTCATAGCAAAAAAAATAGGCGGAATCAATAGCCCTTGTCTTATTTCTTGAGAAGCTAGTCCGAGGTTAGAAATATGCTGTTGCTTATTCATATTTCCTACCTATGTGGGCAGGTTCATTTGGATTTGAGTAGTAGTTTGGATTTGATATCCCACTGTATCACTACCCGAAAGAGTCTCAAAGCGGCTCACATTCTCCTTTCCCTTCCTCCCCCACAACAAACACTCTGTGAGGTGAGTGGGGCTGAGAGACTTCAGAGAAGTGTGACTAGCCCAAGGTCACCCAGCAGCTGCATGTGGAGGAGCGGAGACACGAACCCAGTTCACCAGATTACGAGACTTCCGCTCTTAACCACTACACCACACTGGCGTTAAACATAAGCTTAAACAAGGCAAATGTCTTTAAAAATGGCCTCCAGCGGCCACCAGCACTCTAGTCCTTCAGCCAAACAGATGGATCCAGCTATTCATAGGGCAAGGGCTCCTTCTAGGCTGAAGCAGCGGTCCAGGTGTTGGTCCATAGTGGAAAGTCACCAGGCCCTATAAATCCCTTCTTTCTAAGCTGGTCTGCTAGTGTCAGGAACTCGTCCTAGGACATAACACAGACTCTTTCTCTCACTTCATCTCATATGAGGCCCAACTTTGCTTTATCCAATCTGGTATTTGACCTCCAGCCTGTTCGTGACTACATCACATGCCTCTTATCCTTGGTTCCTGTCTGCCTAATTGGGTGCCTGACATCCAGCTAGTTCATGCCCATCCCTCCATGTCAGACCCAAACTAGGCCCCAGGGCTAACAGTATAACAGCAAACACCCAATGGTTTTTCTAGTAAATATCATGGCCACAATACAGCCAAACTTGTTGTGCTTGTACAGTTATCTTTTTTGTCACAGCAACACTCCTACCACTAGTAAAGCAGGCCAAACACGCACCAAATTTTAAAAAGCAATGTGGTAAGGGCTTCTCTAACAAAAGCAAATCAAACATCCCAAGTTTTGCACTTTGACCGTAGCAATTCTGCCTCCATCCTGCTCTTGTATAACGAGGCTTCCATGCATCCACAAACAGGCTGAATTAAACAGCTCCTTAAATGAACTGATCCGAAAGAACTGAAGATCTACACAGCTAGTCCTAAATCTTTCTCATGTGAGACGTTCAGGGTGATAAAATGTAATGGTATCTGAATGCATTTGCTCCTTGATACACTATTTGATTTGAGCACTTCCTCCAAGCTGGGGCCAGTTAACGTCTGACTCTTCAGATCTTTTGGACTCCAGTTCCCATCCGTCCCAGGCAGCAAGGCCAGTTCTTAAGAGATGGGAGTTGTAGGCCAGCAACACCGGGGGGCGGGCACAGATTAACCACTGCCACCCTTACCAACAAAACTTCCAAGGGTACAACTCTGTAGCAAAAATAACAGAGTCCCTTGCAAACCTGACAAATGTTTCACAGCAGAAACATTCATCAACTACTTGATGAAGTGGAGTCTAGACCATAAAAGGGCCTCAGGCCACCTTAAAGATCTGCAAGGCTCTTTGGTATTTAAACAGAATGAGGGCTTTTTTATATACTTTTGCTATTCTGTAAAACACTGTTTGCTGGTGCAATAAATACTAAGACAACAAAAATAGAAAAAAGGGACAGAATTAAATACAATGCAGCATTATACGGAAAGAACTGAATCTAAAGCAGAATATGTACAAAGCCCAGCTTCAATACACATATCCATGTATGTAGTACTACCTCAATGCAAAGCAACCATTCATGAGCCAGTGGAAATATTGTGGTACGGCATTACCTCTGAAGAAGAAAGGAGAACAATCTCTATGCCAGATTTTTAAGCGACAGCCATACAAACATGAGCTGCATTTCACTTATTACATTTTATTGATCACTCCACTGGCTTTACTGCTAGCCCATTTATATGACCACTTCTCCAATCACCTACGAAATCACCGTGTGCGTTTTATTTGTTGAAAGTGGATATAGAAGCATTTTCTTTCCTTGCAAATATCGAAAGCCGTGATGTTTAAAGCATATGACCAAGTGAGGTAGGTCAGGCCACACTGACACCATGTATATCACGACTGTAGAGCAAACCATTCTTTCAAGGCAGAGTTATGAAAATTGAGTGTTTGAGTGTTTGAGAAGTGAATGGAATTAAATAGGATTTCGGGAGGAGAGACCAAATGCTCCTGGAGTAGATAATGTTTTAAATCCTGATTACTGCAAGCCAACATTACTTTCTGCAGCTTGGAAGTCACTTTAAACCTGGTGTGATATTTATGCTCACCAGTAATTTTTTTAAAAAAGCATTTAGAAATAAAACCTTTAACATCTGGGTCGAATCTAAAGCTGAAGCCTCCTTTTATCAACATATTACATAATACATAATAAATTGTGGCTTGCTTTAAACATAATTTCTCTACAGAGATATCTATAGAGATAAGTCTACTTCCAATCTGAGTGAAAGTGGCCAAAGGTTTCCAAGGACACATGTGTTAGCTACACGGAAAACTGTGCCCCATTAACCTTAATTATTTCATATTGTATTACTTGGAGAGAAATTGTTATCTTAGTGTAATATTATTTAAAAGCATTTCTAAACCACTTAATGTTTTAAAAAATCAGATCAGCCAATTGAATTACCCAGCTGAAAACTGGACTCTGGTAAAGTATAGCATAGGGCAAAATAGACATGGTCAGAGCACACACACACCCCTTTGAACCCCAACATCTACTCTGGAGCATTTGGATTCTGTCCAAGCAGATTTGAGGGCACGTGAAAAGGATGGAGAAGAGAAACCGAAACTCCTACTCTGCAAGCGGATTTCCATTGAGCAAGTAGGCAATGGAAGTATGTTGCCCATAGTTTTGCAGCCTTGTCAAGTAATTGCTCTCCAACTGTCAGTTGGATCTAACAACATTATTTTTCCTTACGTTCTACAGTTCTGAACTGACCAAATTTTGGAATAGTTCTAACCTAAGATTCGGAAGACATCTTCTAAAATGTAGTTTCAAAATGAATAGGAAATATGGAAGTATGCCAACTACTAGAGAGAAACTATTTAATTGATAGGTGGATGGGTAATCATGTAAGAGTGGAATTGCATAATTTTAGGATTTCCTGGGCACCTCCCCAGTACTCCTTGGGCCATCTTATGGTAATCTGGCTGTGAGAAACATCAATCAGCTTTCAAGTCTCACCTACACTTTCATGGATTGATCAAAAAAGAACCCTGCAAAGACATAGCAATAGGAACTTGTCCGTGGCCAGTGTGTCAGCTTCATTGAAAAAAGTAGATATTAACTCAAATCTCCAAATGCGTTAGCTACACACAACTGACGTGGAGAGAAAATTTAACTTGTTTCAGTTCAAAATGCAAAGCTCAACTCCATTCTCTGGCTGAATACCTAATTGCTTATCAAATAAACACAGGTTGTTTAATCTGTCCTTACTGGATTGTCCCTGATAAAGGTCTTCTTGTGCATTTCAGATTCTAGGAAAATAATCTAGCAGGTATTGGTGAAGGCTTTTGCAAGAAAAACCCAAATAAACAGAGGCTGAAATCTTAAACGCTATGGAGCAAGCCCCACTAAATGCAGTGGGGCTTAATTATGAGTAAACATATATAGGATTGTCTCATAGGGTGGTAAAAAAAACAACAACCAGCACTCTTATTTTTCTGTTACTATGCAAGCATTTAAGTTTAACAGAACCATTCCTCAGTTCAGATATTTTTTTTTAAATGATAGAAAAAGGGAAATAAATTATTTCGTTAACCCAGTAAGAATATGTGGGTTAACATTAATCAGTGAAGCCAAATGTAAGGTGTTCTTCACACTGGGGGTGGGGCATAATCCTGTAACAAATATGTATCCAATTTCATAATTAGTACCATTCTCTGGTTGCATGCCTGTTCTCTCACAGTATCGCTTGCTTAGTTGGCTTTGTATCTTTTCCCTATAGTCAAACTGCACTGTGGTCTCCCGAACACAGGGCAGAGCTTGTAATCAAGCAGCCTACGTCTGCTGTGCTGCCAAGACTACATATGAGAGCACACTCCTAAATCATCTCAGCAAAAGGCACCATTTCCCTTGATCCAAAAAGGGGCTGTGAAACCGAGGAGTCTGCTCCGGATTTTACAGTCTCCCTCAAGATTTCTTTTACAGTGCTAACAATCTGCAAACTGTTAACCAATCTAATACCAAATATCTGATCTGCACAAAGTTCATCTAGAGCAGGAGTCTAGAAACTTTTCAGACCCAGGATTCCCCTTTAACCCAAACATGCATTTGGGGACCCATTTCTTGATCTTTTGCCATATCTTTTGCATAGTGATAGTGCCCCTGTTGTGGCCCACCTTGGCTCAGGCTGTGACCCACTAGTGTGTCCTGCCCCACCAGTTGAAGAGTGTAAGCACACACACACAAAAAAACCTACATTCCAAGACACACTGAAGAACAAGGAGTGCTGTTACTTTCATCAGCACTTGTAACATGGCTTATGTGTACAATGCTATTAACATGCTAGTTGATCAATACTATGACATCCATTTACCTACTCAAAGCAAACTTTATAAGAAACCTAGGGTGGTGGTCAACCGCTTTTTTTCAGAGTAGACACATTGAAATTAATGAATTTAACTTAGTCACATTCACAGACTTGGAGTAAACCTTAGTTGAATGCCACCCCTAGGCTCTGTAAAAGCAAGATGTAATTGAGAATTCAGGAAAGTAACACATTTAATCTATGATTATCTTTAAAAAAAAGATAACTGGTTATGCTAGTTAGTCATACTACACCCCCCCCAAAAAAAAGTGAATACTAAATCCAACTTCATGCTGAGCTTGTTTTAATGGAAGCATAAGCTACCTGAATACATGCAAACATATAAGTCACATCTGAGTAGACTGCCAGTGATATAATGGTGGTTTGGAGCAGAGACTATGACAGCCCTCCATTGATCAAGCATAACAAAATCACCATGCACAATACACTCACTGAGGCTCACAGTATGCAGAAACATTATCCCGAGAAACGAGAAAAAGAGCTAAAAATAAAATGTGAAAAATATGGGGTGCAAGGGCAAATGGGACATACAGACATAAACACTGCTGGCAACTGCTGTTATGAACAGAGATATAAAACACTCATGAATAACGAAGCATTTGTCAGCCTGCTTGTGTCCAGGCCGACTTCTACATTTTCATGAAAGGGGAAAGAGAAATGAAGCCTGAGGACTAAACTCTCATATAGCTGACAAATCAATGACGTACTGCAAAACTCTTAACTTTAAAAGAGCCTTTCAAGGGCAGATTCTTTCGCCATGTGCAAATGCAATCCATACAGTAAAGTCTCACTCCCGTCAAATTATCATCACCATATTTATAGTTATGGCTACGTAAAGAAGAAACAGAAGAGGAACACATCTAACCGGGGGGGGGGGTAGCTAGGAGGGGGAGGGGGGAAATGTTAGCACACTTCCAGTTGGTTAGCAGCAGCCCCAGTGCATGGTCTCAGTTCAATCAATCAGGGCAGGCAGCCTTTTCCTTGTCCACACGCAAAGTTCAATAAACAAAATGATAATTCCTAAACTCACCCCAGCTTCCCCCCTCCCAACCTCTTGTCCCTTCTCTAAGCTCGCCTCTCTTGTTTGCTGATAATGACAACCCAGAACGATGGAGTTAGAAACCGGGTTAAAGGAGCACACACGCACGCACACACCCCAGATCAATCACCATCGTGCATTCCCCGCTTGCTCCTTCCCGGAATGCCAATAGCAGCCTTTGCAGTAGCAGCAATAGGAACTTGGTCCCCTGTATCTGATCGCTCCTGTCATCTCCTCATCCCAGGCACCGGCAAGGAAGCGGAGCAGAATTTCCCAAACACCAACAAAATAAAAATTGAAAAGTGGAGAAGGGAGGAGGGGGGATGGGGGGGGGGAGAGAGAAGGAAATAATAGATAATAAATAGCTTCCACCTCAAGCCATCAAGAAAGCCTCTCTTTCTCTCTCTCTGGTCCGAGAGGGGAATGAAAGTGTCTCCGCTCTACTATTCTACACATTGTAACAATATCTGCCCAGGACGAGACCAACGAGGGAGAAAGACGGGGGGGTGGAGAGAGGTTTTGCAGAAGGGAAGGTCGGCGTGCAAGCGCTCAAAGGCCACCTTCTCTTACCCCGGCTAGAGGGCTTGGGACCCCGCGTCACCAAGCCGCCCCGCTGCGCGTGTGTCCCTGCGGGAAGCTCCGCAATCTTGCCAAGGCTGCGCCAGGACTCCCCTGCCGAAACGGCGGTGCTGTATTGGACTGATCCTCCCGGAGAAAGGAAATG
This sequence comes from Podarcis filfolensis, assembly GCF_964270895.1. NCBI lineage: Eukaryota > Metazoa > Chordata > Lepidosauria > Squamata > Lacertidae > Podarcis > Podarcis filfolensis. Next base: position 55,453,807 of record NC_139608.1, read on the forward strand.
GGCTTGTCACTTCCTGGGTTGTTTTCTCAGCGAGTGCGGCTTGCTTTAAAAAAAAAAAGCATAGGAGGGGGTTGGAATTAAAATAAAATAATAAAATAATAAGTGAATAAGTGAAAGGCGCTGGGCTGAGCTCGTGCCGGGCTCCTGCTAATTGCAAGTCCCTTGCAAGCAGCAATAGCAGCAGCAGCAGCTGCAGCAGCAGCCACCACTCACTTGCTGTTAGCAGGGCGGACTGCGTAGCCTCTGGGGGAATGAAAGGAAGGGGAGGCAGAGGCAGCAGCAGCCTTTGCAAAGCGAAGGCTTGGAAGCGGCCTTCAGCCCATCTCTTACGGGGTTCTTGTTGCGTTAAAGCCGGAGCAGCAGCTCGGGGGTGGACGGGGGGGTTTGTGACCGGGGCCTCTGCAAGAGTCTCTCGCCGGCTGCCAATCTGCTTCACATTATCGTGCTCTCCCGGTTCCGGTCAAAGCGCAGGGCCTCTGCCATCAAACCGGCATCGCATCTCGCGGTTGGTTTGTTTAAGTGGCGATGAGAGTTCCTATTATTCAGACGATTCCTCCTCGGCCCCCGGGCACTTATTTACTGCAACAACCAGGGGACGAGTAACAGCAGGGAGAGCGCATTTGGGAATGGCCAGGGGGCTGCTTCTCCTCCTTTCTCGTACCGCTGCATGCAAACATGCACATATGCATCCCTCCTGAGCACATCCGGGATGAAGGGAAGGCCTTCCAGGTCAAAGGTTAGGCAGGGGCTCCTGGACAGGTTTGGAAACCCTGGGATATTCACATCTGACCGCGCAATCCTAAATGCCTCTGCTGAGAAGTCAGCCCCGCAGAGTGCAGTGAGGCTTATTCCCAGGTAAGTGAGGTTAGGGTCGCACCCTTAGGAGCAAAGCACTAATACCCAGAGTAGTGGTTTGTGGTCAGTCTGGATTTGGAAGAAAGGGCAAGTGTCTGTTTTCTTGTTGCCCCCAATAACTTCTTGCTGCTTCAGAGTAACTAAGAGGCGTGATGTCTACAGTCCCTTACAGGGATGCTGGGGCAAAATCCCCCACCACCCAAAAAAAAACCCCACCCATAGCATTGCATGTAACTGACTGTGTTATTTTTGGGCAGCTGAATCAGTCCTGATTGTACCCAGCTCCCCGCTCTTTCAATGGAAAATGCTATTATTATTATTGCCAGTTGAAAGCAGTTCTCAAAACGTGTCTAATTTATAACATTGGAGGGGCAAAATGGAAAGAGACACGGAGTACCTTGGCTTGTTGGTTTTGTTGTTGATGTTTTTAATAATCCTACCATAGACATAATAAAAACACATAGACCGCCATAAAAGTTTTGAAAATAAAAAGCAGAAAGCAGCACAGAGCAAACTCTCCAGAAAAGCATACATTTTTGCCAAGGAGGCTAGAGGCCAGCCAAATCTTCCTTTGGAGGGAGCTCCATAACAAGGAGCTGCCTAGAAGAAAGGCCAAGGCCAGCCCCCATTTTTTATTTTTATTTTATTTGCTGCCTTAGCCATATAAGATGGTGCCCCCTCCTGGACACACATCGTCCACCACTCCTGAGAATACCAGGCAAGGTTTGGATCAGAACAGGTCTCATGACACACAGTTGTCCTTCAACAGTATCCCCACACCCCAGGATCTGCAGCTTGAGGTGGCCACCCCAATCTGCCTGTTGATAAGTCCAGCCCTGCCTTAGGTGGTCAGGCAATCAGATGGAATAAATATGACCCTAAATAGAATTTTACTGAATTCTCTACAGTTCTATTTGCTTTTTGCTAAAGGTGTGGTGGCTAATTTGTTCAGCTCCATTCTGTGCCTATTTACTGGGCAATAAGGTCCACCATATCCAGTGAAGTTTACTCCCAGGGCGAGGCTGCAATCCTATACACGTGTACAAGTTCCATTGAATTCAATAGGACTTACTTCTCAGTAGGCATGTATGGGCCTGTACTGTAAGCGTGCATATGATTATAGCTTAAAACACTGCTTTGACCTCAGGGCTACTTTTATTCCATGTAAAATAGAATAAAATAAATCTAGAACTAAAAGTGTAGGGCTGAAATACAGAAATTAGACACAGCAAGTCTGTGTTCAGATCCTTGATCAGTCATGGGCTTGGGATAGACAGATTTTTCCTCAGCTTCTAAAATTGTAATAACAATGGGACTGTTAAGGTTATTGTGAGGACAAATGAGATTAAATAGCTTTGCTAAATTAAAGTGTAATATATTCTAGGCTTATATATAATAACAGTAGCTTGGTAGTTATCATGAATATGCAATCCACAGACTAGTAGTTGGTTTGGGATCATTTTATAATAGGCAAATTTAAATTCTTGTTACGAAGCAGAGCTCAACAACATGCGGCTTGAGGTACTTTTGTGTGATCTGTGAGTGCAAAATCCCACATTTCCACTTCTCCTTCTGAGTTACTGAGTTCCATCAGTAGCACATGTGAAGACTGTAATGAAGGAATTGATAGAAGGTTGGATTATAACCATATTTGTCTTGTATGCTATTGTTGTTGGGTGCATTTTTTAATTGTGATGGTTTAATTTGGATGGATTTTAATTGTATTGTACCCTACCCTAAGATCAATTATGATGACAGGATGGTTCAAAATATTATAAATAAATAAAAATAAGAGTGAACAATTAACATAGTATATTAAGTGACACCTGGCTTATGAATTGGCATGTGCTATGCTTGTGACAATTATATCTAAATACATCAACTGTGTACCACTAAAATGTAAAAATTAGCTATAGTTCTCATGCTTACAATGTAATTCAATTTTAGCCCAACAAATTGATTTGGCTATAGCTAACTTCAGATTTGTGTTCTTTCAAACTTGAGGAGACTCATGGTATTTGAATTAATAATATTGTAACAAGAAAATATAAGTTAAACAGAAATAATGTAAGGGTAAGCATGCCACCTGTATTTTTATTGACATTGTTACCTACAATAAATGATTGGTATAGTTGGTTGTGAGGATGCCTTGCATTAATTTATTTTAAATTCTATTAAGAAGCCAAGAGTGACTCCTACTGGCATATGCTGATCCCCTAACAAACTTTTGGTACAACAGAAAACACCCAGAAGCCACTTGTGTTCCTTCCTTCCATTGCTGCTCTTATGCCATCTTCCATTCTTCTGCTCAGGGTTGTTTATCTGAAAGTTGTGATTAGGTAGGGCAATCACGCGTTTTCTGTGCCATTTTCCTGATCAATTAGTCCTGTAACCCTATCCTGCTGTGCATGTTAACTCAGAAGTGCCACTAAATTCAAGTAGGCTTAGTCCTAAATAACTATAATTGGATTGCAGCCTCATGCTGTAATCCTATACCCACTGGGAATAATCTCCATTGAACTCAATGAGACTTACTTCTAAGTACGACTGTTTGCATCATCAGTCCAAGTTTTTTAATGGAGCCGAAACATCCAGCAAAAGTACAGTATTTAGTAAATGGGAGTATTGCCCTTAATTTTATTGCTAAAAGTAGTCAGCGGGCATACTATCTTGCCATTTGTTAACCTGTTGCTTGGTTAGGGTGCAACCCAAACTCTGTTCTTCTCTGGTGGGGCTTAGTGGAGCAATGGGTCACCACACCTGCAGCCCTGCTCCTCACAAAAGCCATAGTAGAAGGTAGGGGTGGGAAGGACAATGGGAGCTGATGATATCACACCATGGCAATGAGCCTGGTTCAGCCTCACTGATGCTGGCCTTGCATGCCCTCTGTTGGACATAACAGAATGATGAAAGACTTCTGAGATATTTCCACATAAGGCATAAATCACATAAATCTTGATTAGTTCCTCAGTGGTTTTGTCCATTCCTGGGCATCCAAAGCTTTTGTCTCGCCATTCTTTTAATCAAACTCCTACCTAGGCGATCATCATGGGCTAAAAGGTAACGGACCCCTGACAGTTAAGTCCAGTCGTGAACAACTCTGGGGTTGCGGCGCTCATCTCGCTTTACAGGCCGAGGGAGCCGATGTTCGTCCACAGGCAGTTTTTCTGGGTCATGTGGCCAGCATGACTAAGCTGCTTCTGGCGAAAGCAGAACAGCGCACGGAAACGCCATTTACCTTCCCGCCAGAGCGGTACCTATTTATCTACTTGCGCTTTTACGTGCTTTCGAACTGCTAAGTTGGCAGGAGCTGGGACCGAGCAACAGGAGCTCACCCCATCGCGGGGATTCAAACCACCAACCTTCCGATCGGCAAGCCCAAGAGGCTCAGTGGCTTAGACCACAGCGCCACCCGTGTCCCTTTCATCATGGGCTACTTTAATCAAATGCAGAGAGGCTGGCGCTACTCATCAGTTCTCAATACCCACTTATTGAAAAGGACAGTTGCCTGTCCTGTGGCAAATGTTCAGGTAATTTATTCTTGCATGACCGTCCTTTGGTTATATCAGGTTTAAGACTAGTAAGCACTTGGGCCAGCACTCAAGTTTCGTTTCCAGTCTGGAGGTGTAATCTCACCTTGGGTGATTTGGGGGAATTACCAGCCATTCATCCTCATCTTCTTTAACACCCTTTTGGCTTGAAATCAGACAACAGGGTAAATGATCTGGAATAGTATTCTGAATACCAGGAGTTATCAGCAAAAAACCTCTGAGAAATAAGCAATGAAAGAAGCGTATAAATTCTCGGCTTTAGATTCTTCTAACATAAACAGGGTCCACGCTATTTGGGTCCAACACAAACTGGAGTTCTGTCGTGATTCCATCTCAGTATTGAAGCTCCTCTGTGCAGTGTGCACTCTTCCCTCAGTAATGCATCCTTTGCATTCCAGGATAGCAGTGAAACGCACATGAAATGGCCATTTATGGCAATAGGAGCACCCTTATATCTAATTGGATGGGTATCTGATGTTTGCAGGCGAGGACTTGGGATTAAAAAGAAGACTTTGTGAAGCTGGGGGGAAAACAATGGTCTAACTATTTTAACTTTAATAACTGGTGCCTGAAGATGCTAAATGTGGGAAATGCTGTGTCTGATCCATGTTTTTTTGACGGTGCATCTGCATGACACAGACATCCCAACACTGTCAACCTGTATTTTCTTTGTTGTTCTTCAATCTTTTCTCAGGCCACAGAAAGTCCAACGTTTTTCAGAAAAATAGAGAATTGCAGTGCCCACAGGTATAGGTGACTTTAGCAATACCCTTCTATCTTTTCAAAACATTATGTTTTGACAGCAGTGATTAATTGGTCAAGTGAACCTTATGGCAGCTCAGCTCACCTTCAGTAAAGTCCTTACAATGGGTGCTGCTTTACAATCTCATTAATTTTCATCTATAATTAACGCTAAAAAAATTTCCAGCTATAATTTTTGAAATATATTGCACTGTCCCACCATAAAACTGTGTTACAAAACCATTTCAGTTGCAAAATTTGCTGGGGTGTCATAAGGATTTTTAAAACTCTTTTAAAATTACCATTGTTGTATTTGTGGCATTACAGCACTGTAACACCATTATTACAAGTGGTAACATTATGGTGGTATAAGTCTTCTATTAAGTCGGAGTCGGCGCCATCGGCAATGGCGGATTCCCTCTAACCCAGAGGGAGTGAGCTTCGCGGAAATCGGGTCTTGCCGCTACGGCGAAGCGGGGACCCTCTAAAAAACCACAGGCGGGTGAAGCCTGTGACCGTGGGACTCGGCGGGCACCTTCAGCGCCCCCCCAATTCGCAAAGGAACCCGGCTCCGGGTTCCGGAGTGAAACGGGGCGAGCGGCACGGTGCTGAGAGTCAATTGCTTCTTCCGTGGAGTGAAGCCACACAGCTGTTGTCGGAGAGCGCTGACTTTTTTCCTGTGACAATTCGGCTATCAAAACAACTACCGTGAGTAGGTTGAATTTAAAGACTTGAAAACAAGGGAAGAAAGAGCATTAATTTGGTACCGAAAACGAGAAGGTGTAAACAGGAAGTCCACCTTCCGTTTCTTGTAAACAGATCAAAGCAAAGACTATTTAAACTAAGACCTGGAAAATTACTTTAAAAGGACTTAAATCCTAACATCAAGACAAAAGATCTCCCTCCCTGAATTGCAGGAGAGGGGAGGGAAGAGTGAGAAGTAATTTTGCCTGCAAAAAGAGAGGAAAAAGAAACAAAGACCACCGCTTAATGCCTGGGACGGGCTGTCAAGTGCTAACAAGATTGCCGTACCGTGAATCGCGCTGTTTATAGACATTGTAACTTTTTGACAGTTAACTCTGCAAGAGAGATACTTTTGATTCTGACTGGCTTCTCCGGACTTTAAGGTCTTTAAGGAACTGTAAAGTAACTGAAATTGAAATTGAAACGGTTGTTTACTTTGTTAAATGGGGGATTTGGAAAAGCTACTTTAATGCAACAAGAACTGACTGTTACTGTGTCCCCCTAGAGGAACTTGGTAATTGTTACAACAGGCCAGGGAATTTTCCACTTCAAATTGGCCAGAGGAATTTTCCATAGTAAAATAAATTCCGGCCGTGGGACTGACCTTGAGCTTCAGATAAAGTGTTATGGCAAACTTGCCACAGGAAAAAACAACAAGATCTGGGAAAATTCGGCAGCAGTGAAGAGCATCAGCATCTGGCCCTTCTGCACCATTAGGGGCAGCACCTGTTCAAACTGATCTAAAAGGAATGGCATCTGAAGATGTAGTAGCTGTGGCATTAGGCAAAATTAGGGAATCTTTGGAAAAACTGAGTAAACAAGTAGCTGAAGCATCAAGCAAAATTGATCAGAATACTACAAGTATCAATAATTTGGGACAGAAGGTGAATTCTAACACAGAATCTATTGAGAAATTACTGCAGGAATCAACTTTGACCCGAAAGACAGCTGAAGAAGCAAAGGAAAAAGCACTGGCCGTTGAAGAAAAGATACCACCGATATGTAGGCAACTCGAGGATCACAAGTCAATGCTATCTATGATTGAACTGAAGGAAAGACAGACAAATTTAAGGATCAGGGCGGTACCTGAACTTGAGAAAGACAACTTAAGTGACTTTCTTATGCATGAATTTGCAGACTTCTGGAACCTAGATTTAGAGAAGCAAGATATTAAGATAGTAAGTGCCTTCAGGCTCGGAAGAGGGGGGAGAAAGAACAGGGTGAGAGACTGTTTGATTACCCTCCGAACAAAAGAGGAAAGAGACAAAATATTGAGTCTGCATTTTCAGAAGACCTTGGAAATATATCAATCAAGAGTGGAGATATTCAGAGACATTCCGAAATACCTCTTGGATCTTAGGTCTAACTACGGAGACCTGGTGAACTTGTTGAGAAGTAACGGTATTGTCTTCAGGTGGGAATTCCCTCAGGGCCTATCTTTTACTTTCAAAGGAAGAAAGTTAAAAATAAGATCAGTGGAAGATAAAGAAAGATTTCTGAAAGACCACGGAGAAGACTTGCAGAAAGAATTTGAAGAAGAGCTAAGAGCACTAAAACCAGGAATATTAGACATATCATCACTATCCTTTGGATTGGAAAACTTAGAGAAAGTGGTACCACTGACAGACCAGGAACAACTGCTGGGTGCAGTTGGAGGAAAAGCAAAGTAACCACGCCATGGCTCTGCAACTATTAAGCTGGAATATTAATGGTTTTAACTCCCCGGAGAAGAGGAAAAAAGTCTTTCATTTCTTGAAAAAGGAACAATTGGACTTGATTTGTTTACAGGAAACACATGTGATAAGGCTGCACAGGAAAGTATTGATCAATAAAAGATTGGGTCAAGAGTTTATTTCATCGGATAAGGTTAAAAAAAGGGGAGTCGTGATTTATGCAAAAGAGAGCCTATCACCGAAATTTATGTTTAAAGATGAACAAGGAAGATTTGTGGCAATTGAAATTCAAGCACAAGGAGAGAAATTTCTGATAGTAGGAGTTTATGCACCAAATGAGGGGAAATCGGAATTTTTTAAAAAGTTGCATGAGACATTGCTGGACTACATGGATTATGACATTATTATGATGGGAGACATGGATGGAGTGGTATCCACAAACATGGACAAGGCACAGAGACAGGTAGTTACTAAAGATGGCAGACTACCAAAAACCTTTTTTGAGATGACTTACAATATGGACATAATTGACATTTGGAGAACAAAGAATCCCTTGGGTAGAGAGGGAACTTTCTTCTCTGAAGCCAAAATGACATGGACAAGAATTGACCAAATTTGGATAACTAGAGGACTGGCTCCTAAGACTCGAAAAGTGGAAATTTGCCCTAAAACTTGCTCCGACCATAATGCTGTGAAAATGGAGATGAAATTAACACCAACTGGTTCCTTCAGATGGAGGATGAATGACACCCTGTTTAGAGATGAAGAGGTTACTAAGAAGGCCCAAAAAACCTTGAGAGACTATTTTGAGATAAATATGAACACTACTACTGAAAAAAGAGTAGTCTGGGACGCAAGCAAAGCAGTTATGAGGGGGTTTCTAATTCAACAGAATGCAATAAAGAAGAGAACTCAAAATGAGAAAAAAGACAAAATTTTGGAAAAAATAAAAGAGGGTGAGAAGAAACTGAGAGCGAAACCAAAGTCACAAGAGATTCTGAGAGAAATAAAGTTATATCAAGTTCAATATATGAAGATGATGAATCAGGAAATAGAATGGAAAATTAAACAGATGAGACAAAGGACATTTGAATCGGCCAATAAATGTGGAAAATTGTTAGCTTGGCAAATGAAAAAAAGACAAAAACTTAACACCATTACTAATTTGGAAGTGGAAGGAAAGAACATTCAGAATCCAGTGGAAATTAGAAAATGTTTCCAGAGGTACTTTAAACAGTTATATACACAAGGGCCACAGAAAGAATTTGATATAGACCAATTCTTAAAAACAAATGGACTACAAAAAATCTCTCAAGAAAACAAGTTAATGTTGAACTATAAAATCACAGAACAGGAGGTGGAAGGTGCCATCCAGAATATGCAGTTGGGCAAATCTCCAGGGCCGGACGGTTTAACCTCAAAATACTATAGATCTCTGAAAGATTGGATAATTCAACCACTAAAGGAGGTTTGTAATGAAATTTTGGAGGGGGGAAAAGCGCCAGAGTCGTGGAAGGAAGCTTATATTACACTTATACCGGAAACTGAGTCTGAAAAGACACAACTTAAGAACTACCGCCCCATATCCCTGCTCAACATGGATTACAAAATTTTTGCAGACATTTTGGCTAAAAGACTAAAAAAAGTATTAGTGGAGGAGATACATAAAGACCAAGCTGGCTTTCTCCCGGGTAGACACTTGTCTGACAACACGAGAAATATAATTAATATTTTGGAGAAACTGCAAGTGAATATTAACACTAAAGCAGTCTTAATATTCGTAGATGCGGAGAAAGCTTTTGACAATATTTCTTGGAGTTTCATGAATAAAAATCTTCAGGGGATGGGGGTTGGTCAAGGTTTTGAAAACGGTATAGGTGCAATTTACTCAGAACAAAAGGCTAAACTAATTGTCAACAATGTGGTGACAGAGGAATTTAAGATAGAGAAAGGGACACGACAAGGCTGCCCAATTTCCCCATTGCTCTTTATTTCGGTCCTGGAGGTTTTGCTAAATATGATCAGAAGGGACCGTTTGATCAAAGGTATACAGGTCGGAGCCAAACAGTACAAATTGAAAGCTTTCGCAGATGATTTAGTACTGACGTTACAGGAGCCAGAATCTAGTACTAAAAGAGTATTAGAACTGATTCAAGAATTTGGTCATGTGGCAGGATTTAAGCTGAACAAGTTAAAAACTAAGGTTCTTGAGAAAAACTTAACACCGATTGAGAAAGAGAGGTTTCAGAAGGAGACAGGTTTAACATTGGATAAGAAAGTGAAATATCTGGGGGTTAATATGACCGCTAAGAACTTAAATTTATTTAAAGACAATTATGAGAAATGTTGGTCAGAAGTGAAAAAGGATCTAGAAATATGGTCAAATTTGAAGCTGTCCTTGTTGGGTCGAATTGCAGCTATAAAGATGAATGTATTGCCAAGAATGTTATTTCTGTTTCAATCATTGCAAATTTTGGACAAAATGGATTGTTTCAAGAAGTGGCAGAGAGATATTTCTAGATTTGTCTGGCAGGGCAAGAAGCCCAGAATAAAATTTAAAATATTAACTGATGTAAAGGAAAGAGGTGGATTTGCCCTGCCAGACCTTAAACTCTACTACGAATCAGCAGCATTCTGCTGGTTGAAAGAATGGCTGCTTCTTGAGAACACAGACATTTTGGATTTAGAAGGTTTTAATAACGTTTTTGGGTGGCATGCATATTTGTGGTACGACAAGGTTAAAGCACATAAAGCATTTAAAAACCATATTGTCAGGAAAGCATTGTTTAATGTCTGGATAAGATATAAGGACCTACTTGAAAATAGAACTCCAAGGTGGTTGTCACCGATGGAAGCAAAGGCTCAGAAAAAGCTCAATATGGAGGCCAAATGGCCGAAATATTGGGAAATTCTGGAACAAGAAGGAGACAAATTGAAATTGCAGAGTTTTGAGAAATTAAAAGATAAAGTGCGAGATTGGCTTCATTATTATCAAATAAGGGAGGCTTACAATTTGGACAAAAAAATTGGCTTCCAGGTGGAAAAATCAAAATTGGAAACAGAACTGTTAGACCCCAAAACTAAGATACTATCCAGAATGTATAACTTGCTGTTGAAATGGAATACTCAGGATGAAACGATTAAATCTGCTATGATTAAATGGGCACAAGATGTTGGACATAATATTATGTTTGCTGACTGGGAACAGTTGTGGACCACAGGTATGAAATTTACGGCATGTAATGCCTTAAGAGAGAATATTATGAAAATGATATACAGGTGGTACATGACACCAGTCAAGCTTGCAAAAATCTACCATTTGCCCGATAATAAATGTTGGAAATGTAAAGATGATGAAGGTACATTCTTTCACCTTTGGTGGACGTGCCCAAGGATTAAGGCTTTCTGGGAGATGATATATAATGAAATGAAAAAGGTATTTAAATATACCTTCTTGAAGAAACCAGAGGCCTTTCTCCTGGGCATGGTCGGCCAATTGGTGTTAAAGAAGGATAGAACTTTTTTTATGTATGCCACAACAGCAGCAAGAATACTTATTGCAAGGTATTGGAAGACACAAGATTTACCCAGTCTGGAAGAATGGCAGATGAAAGTGATGGACTATATGGAATTGGCAGAAATGACTGGCAGAATCCGAGACCAGGGAGAAGAGTCGGTGGAAGAAGATTGGAAGAAATTTAAGGACTATTTACAGAAACACTGTAAAATTAACGAATGTTAAAATGATGCTGGAATGAAACGAAGTGGTTTTAGCAACAATGTTAAAAAGGAGTATGCAAAAATGATTTATTAAATAGATGAAATTATAAGGTTACAATATGTCAAGATAAAGAACTAAGATAAAAACAAAGAGGGAAAGGATTTGCTGAATTAACCATTCGAAATGGAATACAAAAAAGGGAGGTGTGAGGAGGTCAGGGAAACAAGTGAATGAAAAATAAGACATTGAAAGATGGACTTTTTTTTACTGTTTTTTCTATTTTCTTTTTCTTTTTTTCTTCTTTCTATTCTGTATCTTTTTTATTGTTTGTATTTTTTCTGTATTATTTTATTATTTTTGTAAACTCTCAAAATTTGAATAAAATATCATTTAAAAAAATAAAAAATAAGTCTTCTATTAAAAAATAATTCTAGAAAAGTGTTTCAATGCTAATTTGAAGACTGCTTAATAATTATAAATGGGATCACAAAATGGCACCCACCACAACATGCATTGTGAATCTGTGTTGAGCCTCAAATGGTCCCACTCACAGCAGCCATGGCACAATCACCAGGGTGGACAGAACACAGAAGGATAGGGAAAGGACAGTACTTCTAACAGTATGGAAAGCCAGCTGCAATCTGCTTATAGCTTTCGAAGGAAGAGAAGTGATTGAGTTGCACTAGGAACCACCCATCTGGAAGCAGATTTATACTGCTTCCCCCCCTTCTTTTTTTCCTCTCCCTTTTTTGCTGTGTCTTTCAGATTGCAAACTGCTGTCATAACTTTTCCAGCTGAAAAGCAGAATTAAAATGCTTTAATTAAATAGTGTATGGGTAGGATGAATCCGTTCACAGCTGCAATTTGTGGCCATATTCCCCCGACAATATGGGGAAGCATGGTGGAGTCCTGTCACTCAAAAATTCCCCCCAGGAAATGTGATGTTCCTCGTTCTTATTTATAAGCACCTGGACAGGAGACTTACAAACTTCAGCAAAGTGTCCTCCCTTCCCCACCTCACTTTTTGCACATATTGCAATTGACTTTGCCGGACAGTTTATTAAATCGCCTTTATGGGTGTGATATCATCATCAGTAATATTGGTAGCTGTTCCTAATTTGAGCCAGCACTATTTGAGGTAGTATAAAATGCTGATATAATGACATACTGCAATAAGGAGTAGTTAAGAGAAAACTGTTTCTGAAACCTGTATTTTTTTATACAAAATGTCAGTGAAATTTAGAATGAAGTCTTTATCCAAAGTTCACCTAAAAAGAAAACTTCATATTTTCTGTTGGAAAACCAAGGCAGTTACACTGTTTCCAGTTCTTCCTCCAAAGCAGAATGTGGGTGTTGGCAGTTCCTCCAGAAGATGAAAGCCTGCTAACCATAAGAAAAATGCTTTTGTTAGGAAAAAATGAAGCTATATCCTCATTCGATAGCTACTTATATTAATTCGAAATGGAGCACAGACAAATTAGAAGACTCTACAGTACCACTTTCTATAGACTTGTATGTTTTATATCGCTGACCGATATTGCCAAGGTAAGATTTAGTCCTCGTATTATAAACAGACAACAGGCTGCTATCATGCCAGTAATTCCAATTTTCCCCAACCACCAATGTCAATAATTACTTCTGGAATCAGAAAACAGCTTGGGGACCAGAAAATCCAAAGTCTATTTACCTTCTGTAAATACAAACTTGGTTAATTTATCTGCAAGAATGCCTTCTCCTCTATCAACCTGCCTGTGATGGCTCAGGTTAGCAAAAAGTACATCTGAATTCCAAGTATTCAGGCAGAAACCATCTTCACAGAAATTCACACACAATTGAGCATATTAAGCATCAGCCCTAGAACAACTTTGCAGTGGTTGCTCTATCTATATCGATTCAGGCTGAGCAGGTTAAGTCGGGACACAAAGCTCTCTCACTAGTACTGTATCTTAATATCCGAAATACCTTAAAGAGAGGCATGCACTCACCTTCTTTGAACTCTTTGAGCAGCTCCTCTTTGGTCCAGTTACAAGACGTTATGATGAAAAAGCCTCCAGGCTTCAACACTCTGTGCAGGGAATTCACATATTGCTTCCTCTTCTGTGCTGCGTTGTCTGGGTTCAGACTGATTGCGTCAAAAGTCCCTTTATCAATGCAAACCTGAAAGTCTGATAATGCATCTGATGGATTTAAAATATCTTCTACCTGTAGAAGGTAGTTATAGCTGTCAAACCTCTTACTGCAATCATTACTTAATATTTCCTATCAGGTCTACTATGCCTATGCCTTCCTAGGATCATAGAAAGAAAAGAAGTACAGAACACTCCTAAACCAGGCATTCAGGGATATTTTATTTATTTGCTTGTTTAGTTATTGCTGCATCATTCATCAACAACATCTACAGGGCAGTTTACAAAACACTTCTCGTAAGAACAGTAAAATACAGACTAATTAAAAAAAGAAAACATAAAATCAACGTAAGGCAGCATAAAATCAGCAATATAATGTGATGGAGACATCTAGATCTTAATCCCATACATGGGAGACTGAGGTCACAGGACAACAACCCTGAAAGAATAAGCTCTGAATCTTGGTTGTGTAAACAAAACCTGGTAGGCAATGTATTCCGTGTAGTGCCAAAAAAAAAACATTTTATACCACTTTTTAGTCTAGAAGAGATGAGGCAATCTCCACATATGGGAGTAATTGGTCCAGGGTCATACACAGTACAAACCTATTCAGAAGAAAGTCCCGCTATGTTCAATGAAACTTCTAGGTAAGTGTGAAAACAAAAAGCCTCGCCTGACATTTTCCCCAATTTCAACGTTTGGTATTCAGTTGAAGACTGGCTTTGGAAATTCCATTTACCGTACTTTTCTCTCTATAACACGCAGATTTTTTCTCCTAAACTTTTGCCTTCCTTTCCTCCCTAACCCGTTAAACCCATCTCCTGCATTCTTAGCCAGCTGCTTCTCTGCACACCCCTCTTGTGCTCCTTGTCCCTTCTGTATTTTTCCTTCCCTCCCAACTTAAAATGTGGCTACAAAGCATGGATCCACATGGATCCTCAGGATCTTTGCATTGCATCACCCCAAATTCACCATCAGATCACATAGCATGTCCATGGCTACAGCCTGCACCAAAAAAATCATGCACCCACTGTTGCCTGGGGCTGCAATGGTGCAAAAACGTGGTTACAAAGCATGGCTCTACATGGATCCTCAGGGTCTTTGCATTTCGTCACCCCAAATTCACCATCAGATCACATAGCATGACCATGGCTACAGCCTACACCAAAAAAATCACGCACCCACTGTTGCCTGGGGCTGCAATGGTGCAAAAACGTGGTTACAAAGGATGGATCCACAGGGATTCTCAGGATTTTTGCATTGGGTCACCCCAAATTCACCATCAGATCACATGTCTGTGGCCACAGCATGAAGCACAAAAATGATACATCCACTGTTTCATTCAGAATTTCCCCCCCTTGTTTTCCTCCTCTAAAAACGATGTGCGTGTTATGGTCAGGTGCGTGTTATAGAGCGAAAAATACGGTAGTTTTCATAACCAACACCCAATGATAGACCTTCCCTCAGTAAATGTGTCTAAGCCCATATTAAGGCCATTTAAATTAGTGCCCATCACAACATCTTGTGGCAAAAAATTCTATGTAAAGAAGCGCACAAGGAAACTTTTGAAACTTTCAAAAGGGGGGTGGGGCTCAGGCTTTTGCTTTATGACAGAGGAAGAAAAATTCTATTTATGCTCTCACTGCAACATGCCTAATTTTATAAATGTCCATCCCTCAGTTATTTTTTTTCCTAAGCTATTCCAAATTTTTAGCCTTTTTTATAGGAAAAGCCCTCCTATCCCCATAATTTTATCATTTTGCATCCATGAAGACTTACCTGCAACTTAATGTGAGGCAACCCTTCTTTTTCCATTATGCTTTTTGAAAGCTGCACTGCAGGCAAAGAATAGTCAACTCCTGTAAGATTGGTATAACCAGATTTGGCCTAAAGAGAGGAAAAGTCCATTAAGCCCTAAATGTTTCATTGGCTTACGAGTAGATTTTCATGGCATTTACTTTGAAGAAAATCTATACAGTGGTACCTCTGGATGCGAACGGGATCCGTTCTGGACCCCCTTTCGCATCCTGAAGTGAATGCAACCCGTGCGTGCGCGGGTCGCGATTTGTCGCTTCCACACATGCGCGTGACATCATTTTGAGCATCTGCACATGCGCGAGCGGCGAAACCAGGAAGTAACACGTTCCATTACTTCCAGGTTGCCATGGAGCGCAACCCAAAAACGCTCAACCCGAAGCTACTTCAACCTGAGGTATGACTGTACAAGATTGAAACATGGCAGCAAACAATGCCAAGTTCTAGAAGAAAATGCAACAAAGATCATGCACTTGTGCATCAAAGATGCTAAACTGCAGGACATATTTTACAAGAGAGATATTATAGCATTAAATCTCAGGTGCATGCATGCAATACCTTCGCTCTGTTTTTCTTCTAAACTTCATATCCTTTGTGGGATCCTTATGTTTCAGTCCTGCATAGTCACAGCTAGCTTAGATCACTGTGAAAAGTCAACCAAGCTTCAGGCCTACACTATACCTTAAAATAGTTCCTTATATTTATTCCTGCTTTTATTCCAGAGGACCCATGAAAGAATCGGATTCCATTTCAATTTTTAGGCTGACAAAATTGTTAAAGGCTAATTCACTGTATTAAAGGCAAGGCTGAACATTAAGTGTTACTGATAACACTCCATGTGAGAAGAAAAAGGGGGAAATCTCATGTGGGATCCCAAAACCGCACTCAGTTCACCCTGCAAATATTGGGGGGGAGGATTGGATGAGGCTATTCCCTGTATCTTTCCCCACCCAAAGCCACATTGTGTCAGGCTACAGCACTGAAACAAAATACACAACAATAAAGGTAGTTATATTGGCCCACCACTTAAAATTAGGCTACAGAATTGTTAATGTAAGCGCTGTCTAGTTTTCAGTGTTCCTTTTTCCATTTACCAAGGTGCTTTTTACCTAAGGGTGAAAACAGATCTGGGCAACAACCGGGTTTTGTTTTTCTAAAAAATGAAGGATCAGCAATCTTATGTTTCTCCTTTGCAGCACAGATACAACTTAAATTCAGCAATGCAACTAACAGAGCTTCATTTGTATGTTCAATACTGCCAGCAACATTCCATCTTAAGACCATTTATTGGTGTCAACTTTTTTTCTCTCTCCTCTTCCCTTTGTATTGTTTACCATTTTGCCTGATACAAGTTCTGGAGAACTCAAAAACTTTCTCACTATTTAGTAACATTTGGTTGGCCCAATAAAGCTATTGCTCTAATCTAGTTCTTGGAATTTTAAGTAGTATAGCAGCTGGAGGATATTGGGCAAATGTAAAAGATAATTTGAGCTGAAATTCAGGAAAGCTAAAATTGCCTTGGCTGCTTAAGGAAGCAAGCATGAAAGACCACAAGGACTATTTCTACATAACAAAGTTTGAACACCTTCCATGGGTGAGTTCAAGCTGTAATCTGGAAAGACTACTGAGCGGTGCATCAGAACAATATTACAGCGATGTATTTGTGGATTTCATAAACTGGCTCAGAATGGGGTGCTTTCAAAGGCAACACTGACACAAAAGAAGTGGTTATGTGTGCAAAATCAATTTTTCACCTTTCTAGTGCTATGTGACATCCATAGTCTTAAATCAACCTTACCAGAAGACAGATACTAGTTGAGGTCAGGTCACACATCTCACTACAAAGGAGATGTAAAATCTCTCTCTCTCTCTCTCTCTCTCTCTCTCTCTCTCACACACACACACACACACACACACACACAAAATGTTAATTCAGACAGCAATTTAAGACCTACTTGTTCAGACAGGCCTTTGGAACATAACTGGAGTGAGACTGTTTGTATAATAATGTAACACTGATTATTATTGCATGTTGTATTGTGCACTGCAGTTCTACTTTTATTTTTAATGCTGTATTTTTAATTGTTAGCTGCCTTAGGTTCTCATCAGAGGAAGAGTAAGGGTATAGGAAATAAACTCAGAATTCAGTGTAAGACATGAAACCATTTTAGATACTCTGGGCTGATTTTGTGATGCTTCTTCTTTTGATAATATTTTATTTATTTATTTCATAGCATTTATACGCTGCTTAATTGTAAAATAAAACCCTCAAAGCAGTTTAAAACTTTTGGATGTTTAAAGCTACAAACACACAATAATTTTTATGCAACTGAACTGTAAAAATTCATTTTCAGAATGAATTCCTATGGTTCAATAATGGAGATGGAGATAGGCCACTGAAGTGTTAAATTACATGGACGTTGTGCATTTTAACTAATGTTTTAACTCTTGCTTACTCTGTCACTAGATTTAGATTTGCATCGAAAAACACCAGATTTACAAATACCAACCAATTCAACCAGCAGAACACCGTTTCCTGTTCCAATGTCAAGCACAGAGCTGTCCAGGGGTATCTTTTGCTTTTCTATCCATCTAATTAAACGAGTCATGCTTTCTTCACCAAACCTAATCAGAAACAGAGGTTCAGGTAACTAACACTGTTAGACTACACAAAACAAAGGCAAACGAACATTGTCAATCTCATGCAATGCATCCACTTCATGATGGCATCAATCTCAAGGGATCACATTGCAAGTTAGTTTGGCTTAATTTTGTAAGCGAACGGATGGCTCTGAAACCTGCTGGGTTAACATTACAGAAGATGAGATGGGTTTTGTGTTTTTGTTTTTTAATCTATAGAAACACAAAGCAGCAGTGCAACTTTGTCTATGCACTTATTCAATTTTTGACAAACATCAGGGATATGAACAATTGGCCTCTACCAAGCAGACTGTAGCCAGCAATTCATTTGCCACATAAAAAACAGATGCCACATGATAATTAGCTATTTAAATTTGCAACAGGTTTAGCCTAGACGAGCTGGTGTTTTTAATGAAAACCTCTGCATCACATTACCAGTAGTCTAAGCAAAACAGCAGATGTACCATTTTATTTTATTGCATGCACTTTTACAAAGAAAATGCAGAAACATTTAATGCAGCATGTTATGTTGTTACTGACACTTGCCAGATCTCACCAAGAGCACCATTTTCCTTAAAATTTTTCAGTTCATGTTCATATGCTGCATCCCAACTACAGGGAGAAAACAACATGAAAGTTAACATTGCAAAGGCTTCATATCTCGTAATCCAATAGTGAGGAAGGACTACATAAGGAAATAGGGGCTACCCTGTTACCAGAGAAACCCAGAGCCCATCCTTTACCTGAACCCTACCCACCAGTGATCCAAAACTTGATCCAGTCCCAGTGAAGTTGCAGAATATGCCAATTAACGTAAGAGTAAGCCCCACTGAATGCAGCAGTACCTCCTTACAAGTAAGTGTACACAGGAGAGCACTGCATGATTTATCGTCCCCCCACCCCCCAAAAATATACCACATCTTACAATGACTATGTTTTCAAACCTTAAAAACAAGTCGCCCCAGGGTGTCACGGCACACTGGCTGACAACCTACATATGCAAAAAGTAAGCAAATTAACATTTGCAAGTAAAGGAAGTTGTGCTCCTCTGGTAAAACTTATTAACCAGACGCCTACGGGAAACCAGTGAACAGGACACAAGCGCAACACAACTTTCCCTGCTTGAGTCCTCGCCACAGTTATTCAGAGGAATACCACATCCAAACTAAACTTACATTTTTAGTTTCTAAAATGAAATATACCACTTGGTTCAAGCCAGCCTAATAGTCACACATTTTACCTAGAACTCTCTCACACCAATCCCAGATGTGAGATTCTGCACATGCCCTTAGGTGCCCTTTCTACACCATATAGTCCAGAGTATTCTAGGCCCAAGAAAGGCCCTGAACCTGTACTTAATCAGGTTCGACAAGATCAGTCGACAAAAGCTTTACCAACACACATGCACAAACTTACTCTGAATTCATTCATAGGGCCGATATTAAAAACCATATTGCCATATTGTACGGAGTTGCATTTAACAGAAACTTCACATTTCCCCCTCCACCGATTTGTATGCAGTTGGCAGGTAATGCTGTGCATTTCCGAATGCAACCACTGTTCACATATAATTTAAATCAAATAAAAAAATACAACACTTCCCCATAGGACAAGATTTAAATCCCTTGTTTCCGTTTTGCTTTTTGAAACCGTGCAGCTGACCATTTTAACGGGTTAGTCTAAAAACAAATGAAGTTGTTTTAAAATAATAACGAGGTAGGTTTTTCGTTCCTTTATATGATGATGATGGTGATGCTATTTTGTACATCATTAAAAGCAAGTGGGGGGGGGACTCCGGCAAGTCATCAGGACACTTAGTTTCGCCACTGAACCAGAGGACTTATTCAATTAGGGCGTCTAGGACCAATCTAGGTTAAGCTGAATACAGGTCCCATTGCAGTAAAGGCAAGTCGAGTCCCATTGACTTCAAGGAGAATCGAGCTCCATCAACGGGATTTGGATTCAGCCCAAACGTCGCGAAGGGAAGACGAAGCCTCCCGCGGAGCCTACAGTCCAGCCGCTCCCCACGCGGCGGCGCAGCACTCACTGCTCTATGGTGCCCAGGGCCGAAGGGCCGAACTCCTCCTCCCGGGCGCCCATTGCCGAACGGCGGCCAGCCCGATCGCGACAGGAAGCAGCGCGCTGCCAACCCAGCTCTTTAATCTTTGCCTCTCTAGGCTGCTGGAGGACCTGCCCTTCCTTGCTCCTTTAACCTCTTCCTGTGGGGTTTTGAGGGTAAGGCTGGGAAGCATCAGCTGTTTCCGAGGCTACAGTTGCCGCGGCGGGAAGAAAAGGGAGAGAGAGAGACAGAGAGAGAGAGAGAGAGAGAGAGAGAGAGAGAGAGAGAGAGAGAGAGAGAGAGAGAGATACCTACCATGCCCCGCCCCCATTACGTCACCTCTTCTCTAACTCAGCTCTGGGGAAGAGGAAGCGGTTCAACCTCCATTGCAGTCAATAGGAGATTTCCTATAATTGGCGGAAAGGTGGGAACCGTGGGTGGGCCACTGGCCCCAGTTACGAGAAATGAAAGGAGGCCTTGCTCCGAATCCTGACATTCTCCGCGCAGCTATTTCGCCATACCGCGCCTTTTCACTGCCAGACCCCGGGTGCTCCTGAGGGGCCTCTTCCCTAAGACCCATGGGCCTTTAACGGTTCGTGGGGAAACTACGTTTCCCAGGAGGCCTCGCGGTGCTCGCCGGAAGCCAGCCCAGCTGCGAGGGTGAGCCGGGGAGGCGCAGGTGCGGTGGCTTGTGGGACCGTCGTCGGAGCTGGCGGCGGCGGCGGCGGGGCTCCATCATGGCGGCTTCCATTTCAGGCTACACGTTCAGTTCCGTTTATTACTACAGCACCAACAGTAGCGCCGACCATGTAAGTGCCCCGTGTGAGGCGACGTTTCTCTCTCTCACTCACACACTTCCCGGGGGGGGGGCAGGGGAGGCAAGCCTTGCGCCAGAGGAAACGGTCGTCAGAGGGAAGAAGGGGGTGGCGGCGATAGGAAGCGGAGCGCGGCTGAAAGGGGCGGCAGGTAGCCTGGGCCGAGCCGTCGTGGGAAGCGGGATACGAGGGGGAAGAAAGCTGTGTTCGGCGGGGGAGGGAATGGCGGGGCGAGTGGGCGACCTTTCGGGAAGACAGCCATTCGAGGTGGGGAGAAGCAAAACGCGTCCTGAGAATACAAAACAGCTGAGCTTGATAACGAAGCCGCCCATGGAGCCGTCATGCAGCTTTTCCCAACCTGGTGCCCTGGGCGCTTTCACTTGGTATTTATGAAGCAACATGTAGAGACTGGCTTTGGAGATAATACAATCTGTCAAAAAGGAAAGAAATCTCGTTGGATGTATCTATAGAAGCTGTTTGGCTTACCTATAGAAACAAGGGGAGCAGTAAAATAAAAAGAGAAACTAGGACCGCTGTAGTAATAAAAACTGTATTTGTTTATATTGACTGGGGTTCAGCCGTGGTAAGCTGCAGTGTTAGGATGCTAGAAGAATTGAATATAGCAAGTGAAGCCTGATAGAACATTTCCCCTTGCTTTGTATTTCTAGAGGGGGAGGGCAGGAATCTGATTCATTAGCAATAATGCATGAATGCCAAATGCAATTGCAGTTACAGCAAAGCTAGACAGTTCTAAACTGTTTAGGTTTGTGTTTAAATTATTAAAATATTTGTAAAATGCTAAATTATAAAAAACGTGAGGCAAACTGAAAACTACTGAATGCAAAATATGTTGTTTTTTTCAATTAAATTTATTTTATTTTGAGAACCCACAATACTGGATGTAACTCACTTGTTTGTTTTCTAGGTGAGAAGCCTCCGGGGGGGGGGGGGAATGAAAAGATCTAGGTGAAAGCTATAGGTAGTGATGGTTTAAGCCAGGGGTCAGCAACCTTTTTCAGCCGTGGGCCAGTCCACTGTCCCTCAGACCATGTGATAGGCCGGACTATATTTTGAAAAAAATAATAACGAATTCCTATGCCCCACAAATAACCTAGAGATGCATTTTAAATAAAAGGACACATTTTACTCATGTAATAACACGCTGGTTCCCAGGCCGTCTGTGGGCCAGATTGAAAAGGCGATTGGGCCACATCGGGCCCACGGGCCTTATGTTTCCTAACCCTGGTTTAAGCTGAGAGACAAAACTACCATATTTTTCGGCCCATAGGGCGCACCGGCCCATAGGGTGCACCTAGTTTTTTGGGGGGGGGAATAAAGGGAAAAAATTGTTTTCACCCCCCCCAGCGCGGGGCTGGGGAGGGGGAAGCCCAAGCTTCCCCCGACCCCATCCCCCAGAACAGGCTGCTATCCGCAAGCCTAGGGAGCCCGGCGGGAAGTCGCACCGGTCTCCCACGGCTTGCGGAGAGCTGCCCGAAGCCCGCACCAACCCCTCTCGCTCTCCAGGCTTCAGCAAAAGCCTGCATTCGCCCCATAGGACGCACACACATTTCCCCTTCATTTTTGGAGGGGAAAAAGTGCGTCCTATAGGGCGAAAAATACGGTACCCACCAGTTGGTGAAGTTCTGAATGTTCCCCTTCAGAAGTACTACTAAGTGACTTCAGCATGATGTTAAGTCTATCCTTTAGATAGTTGCAGGTGGTGTTTTATTTGTATGTTTCCTTGCTTAACTTCTTTATCAATACACCTTCATTATACTGATTCTGTAATATCTTTAACAATGTTGCATTGTTTTAGTATGTGTCTGAGTATTTCCTGATGTGGTGTAATGGTTATAGTGGTGTAAGTAGACTAATGGACTAAGACCTCTAGAAGCTTAAGGCTCAAATCTCTGGGAGATGGGTCCTTCTGAAGTTCTTTTGGGCAGAATGAGATGCAGTTGGTGATGGATGGTCAGATAACAAAATATTTGGATAGTTCTAGGCCAGGTGGTCTGACAGGAGGTATTGGCTGCTGTCTACAGAAACGTCATCTCCTTTTCTGGTCAACTCCAGGTTGTGAGTATAACTGGTGTTGGGCAATAAGGATGGACTAGAAATCCTATACAGCTGATCAGTAGTCTGGTGTGGTGTTGAAGATTTGCAGGCTTTTGTTTCTGCAAAGTTCTCAACGTTTATGTTGGAAAATTTGTTGGTGTGTCTCTGGAATTCATTGCTACTATTACAAAGTAAAAGGTACCATTACAACCATGGGGCTGTCACATGCTATCAGCCTACCACATGTTATGGGTTGCACACAAGTTTGCCGGTAACTTGAACTCGTGGCAGAAGACTTAAATGTAGCAGCATATGAGCCCATTTTTTGACCCACTGTAACAATAATAATGATGGCAAAATGCATCTGCAGCACGATTCTATTAGTTTGTTGTAGACCAACAGAATTTTTCGGGGGGGCTTACAATAGCTTTCAGTGTTGTCTATAACATGATACAGTAATACCTCCGTGAACGTCCGCCTTGTCTAGTGTTCATTCCATTGAATGTCTACGACAAACCCAGAAGTACCAGAACGGGTTGCTTCCGGGTTTGCTGCTCGCACATGCGCAGAAGTGCAAGCCGCTCTGCACGCATACGCGGTGCTTTGCCCTGCGTCCTTTTCAGCTAGCAGCCAGGGCTCTGGAACGGAACCCGGTCGCAAAACAAGGTACAACTGTAATTGTAAAACCCATAGAGGTGCAGTGGAATATATTTGCTTTGAGGATAAAATCACCTGCAACTATCTCAGCCTGGATGTCATAAATTCTGCAGTTTGGTCTCTGAATATGTGAGACCAACTTACTTTGCTGGGGATTTCAAGGATGATGTGATTTTGTCCCCTTGGCTTATAACATTGAGAAGGAATGACTGATTGGAGCCAGGAAGTGAGACAAGCCTCCTTGTAAGAACAAGTGGCTTCCACAACCTTGAAAAAGATGGTTAAGATCACACATAAAAAATCCTCAATCATAAGTACTGGTTAATCACATACATATATTTGCTTTTAGAGCAAAGTGCTCAAGAAAGTGATGGCTGTGCATTTCCAGTTTTACTGTGCAGATGTATTTCAAGCTGGATTTAACAATGAAACAGTGGTCTTTACTATGATGGATAACGTTTATGCTGGGGAAAGAAAAGAGTCCACCTGGAAGCTTTCAGTGTTCTTGGATACTAGATGGTATCCTTCTGGTTTAACTGTCTGGGTTGGGGATCAGGGAGACTGCACTAACGTGGTTCAATACTTATCTCAGTAGTTAGTTAGTTAGTTAGTTAGTTAGTTAGTTAGTTAGTTTTCTGTATGGGCAACTCCCTGTTTCCACAGTGGGGGTTGGGTTCTGGGTCATTGCACATGTCGGCAGAGTGAGCATAAGCCCATCCCATTCCTCCTTCCTCCGAAAATGATGTTTGTGTTAGCAGTCACACACAGTGTTCAAAAATTTCCAGGCGCATTTTGCACTTGGCTGTCGGCCACTTGTGACCAAGTGAAGATGCTAGGCACCAGGATGGTACCTGATGTCTCCACTATCTGGAGGTGCATGTCTGGGGATCCTTGGATCTTGACTGTTTTCACACACTAGCATCGCATCCTGTAGAATTCTGTCTGTTATATTTTATCTGTATAAAGTAAGCGGCACACAAAACGCTACCAAACCATTCTACGTTCTAAGTCTTATATTAATAATCCAAAAATTGAGAGAGCTCACATAGAATGTAGAATGGTTTAGTAGCGTTTTATGTGCCACTTATGTGCTGCTTACTTTATACTGTTATATTTTGTCTGCACAATCATAATGAATTTCAGGAACCAATAAGTTCTATTGAAAAATAAGACGTTTTAGCCATCTGGCTCCAAAATGGTAATTAGACTTTCTGCTTTCGAGACTGTAACCATGGTTGAAGGAGCCATTTGGCGCCTAACCTACGTATTTGAGTTTATACTGGTCATACGCCAATTGAACATGTGCAAAATGGTTGCCACCTGTATATATATCATTCTTACTAAATTTATTGGATGCTTTTGTCTTGCTGAAGGCAAATCAAAGCATCTTTTTTAAAACACACACACACAAAAACCAACTTTAAAAGGCCATAGATAGTTAACAGCTAAAGGCTAGATTGAAGAGGAATGTTTTTGCTTGGCGCCTAAAGATATGTACCAACAGTTCCAGGCAAACCTGAGGAGAGCATTTCACACACAGGGAACACATAAAATGTCTGTTCTTTTTTTGCCTCTGGACCTCCCATGATGGCCCTCAGATGATAATCACAGGGTCCAGTTTGGTTCACATGGGGAGAGCTGGTCCTTGAGGTATTGGGGGTGGCGGCCATGGAAAGGGCTTTCTCTGTTGTTGAATGTTCTTCACAGGGAGGCTCACTTGGGTGCCAAACTTTATATGATTCTGACACTTTTTATTCACACAGACTTCCTAAACTGGTTAACTCTTATTTAATTGCCATGACTCTTTCATCTATTCCCAGTTTACTGCTTTTATACTACTTGCAGAAATGTGTTTCTTCTCATTGTTATTAGAATGTCCTGTAAGATGTTCTAAGAGTTTAGAAGTTGCAGGGTAGTCTAGAAAATGTTTTAAATGATACATTTTGCCATTTTGCATGTATTTGTATCCTTCAGTTTACCAACAGGAATGGAGGGATCGCTGCATAGAAGGGGCAGGGAGGAAGGGATCGGAGAGGCTTGTCACATTGGCATTGTTTGGCATTGTCCAATTGAAGCCATAGTAGGAGTTCCATAATGTGTTTTGACTTATTGAACAGTAAGCATATTGAGCATAATTATGTGCAGCTCCTTCATAATTCTCTTGCTATTTTGGGCATATACTAGCAATATCCCCCCCCCCAAAAAAGTACTTTTGGAATTATGATCACGAAATCATGTAGAATTTTCATGTTATATTTTCAGTGTATATTCCTCTATGCTATTCTGTCCATGTATGGAATCTGTTCACCTGTGGGAAGAAAACACTTAAGAGCAAAGTAACATATTCTGTTCAGAATCTTTAGACTCCTCTTGTTAAGGAGTTTATGTCTCTTTCCTAACACCATAAAAATGCTATGCTTTATTTTAATTTTTGTTTTTGTTTTCTTGTTTCAAACAAAAAACTAATTTGCAGTTGAATTTTAATGGATTTTTGGATTACCATTAATTGTGTTTAAGTTTATATGAGCTACTTTGGGAGCTAGCAAGGTAGAGTATAGATTTGGAAAACAATATTCCGCAAACTTGTGGTTTATTGGGTAAAACAATAAGACTGTTTTAGGAAAACAGGCCTATTTCAATTTTATTTTGCTTGTTGATAAATAGCAAACAAATAAGTTAATGGTATCTTTGGTTTCTGTTACATTATGCTTTATTTACAGATCTGTGTGCTAAATTCAGTACTTTTTGTCCTTCAGATGAACTTTTTGTTTGCAACTTAAACAATTTTGACTTCGGATCAGTGAATTCTGTTGTCTGCTCTGGAAGGCAAGCTTCTTAAAGTGCAAGCTGTTCCAAAGCCCCAAATAGGAATGTTCTGCCTACTTTTTGCAGTATGCAGCTACTGGATTGTAGCTTTTGCAAATATGCACTGGTTTGTGTTCTCTGATAGCATTTTGTAGTCCTGTTTTATCTGTGGAATGCTTGCTCTATACATTATTTCAGAACCAAGTAGCTTGCATGTTATTTTCAATATTGAAGTGAAGAAGCCAACTTTCAAATTCCATTTGTGTACAAGAGAAGTTCTAAGCTGCTGTTTTTACCTTCTCTATTCAGCAAGCTTTATCGTTGTCTTGCTCTTATTGTCATATCTTTCTAAGTCCCTTTTTCGGTTACATCTGACTTCACTCTAGGAAAAAAATAGTCTTGATGTGATAGGATGTAAACATAAGTCCTGTGCTAAGAATTGAAAATGCTGTGTTCCGTAAACAGAATCTAAAGGTCCCAAATTTTCTGCCTCTGTGAACCTGCTTCATATTTCCAGCAGGGGCCCATGTGACACACTGGCCACATTCACACAGTGCTCAATCATGGTTGAGCACTATGTGTATAAACTGGAACTGAGACAAAGCAAACCCTTAGGCTTGTAGACTCCCGATTCCTCCTCTATTTCAGCTAAGTGAAGGACTTAACCAGCATTTCCCCCCAATTTATTTTTCTGAATCTCTTCTTCTTGTCAGGGGTTCTGGTTGAAAACAAACCCATGGTTTGAAGTTTGCTTATTTTGAAACCAAATTCAGGGAAACTGAAATTATATACTAGTGGAGCCATTTTGGTTGCATAAGTGGAGAAGAGAGGCAGTGGTAAGCCATAGGTTAGTATTGTGTGCAAAATAATTTCTTAACTGGTCAACTTCAGTGATATTCCAGTGAAAAATTTTTTGGCATTCCACTATATATAATGAATATACAAAATCTCAGTGTAATTTAAATACACAGGAAATAAAGGGAAAACGTTTAACAGTCTTTGATATAACATAGTTTATTGCATGAGGCTACTATTGAGCCATCCTGGCAGTTTGATTTAGCAATCTATCTCTTTGATGAGTGAATTTATCCTACTGCATGAATGGAAGTTTAGTCTGCACAACCCTGGAATGCACATGCACAACCCTGGAATGATCCCAGCTAGGACATGTGCCCACTTTGATTCAGAAAGAAAGCTTATTAACCCCATAGGATCCAGGGGTCTTAGTACTCTTAACATGAGTCAACAGTGTGATGCAGCAGCAAAAAAGCTAATTCTGTTCCAGGCTGCATCTACAGAAGTATGGTGTCCATACATACCACTCCGTTCTGCCCTGGTCAGACCACACATGGAATACTGTGTCCAATTCTGGGCACCATAATTTAAGAATAATGTTGACAAGCTGGAACATGTGCAGAGGAGGGCAACTAAGATGATCAAGGGTCTGGAAACAAAGCCTTATGAGGAACAGTTGAAGAAGCTGGGTATGTTTAGCCTGGAATAGAGGGGACTGAGAGGAGATATGATAGCCATCTTCAGATATCCCAAGGGCTATCACCTGGAAGAGGAAACAAGCTTGTTTTCTCCTGTTCTGGAAGGTGGGACTCAAACCAATGGCTTCAAATTACAAGAATGAGATTCTAACTAAATATCAGAAAGAACTTTCTGACGGTGAAAGCTGTTCGGCAGTAGAACAGACTCTCATGAGAGGCAGTAGACTCTGCTTCCTTGGAGGTTTTTAAGCAAAGGTTGGATGGCCATTAGTCATGGATGCTTTAGCTGAGATTCCAGCATTACAGGGGTTGAACCAGATGACCTTTGGGGTACCTCCTAACTGTACGATTCTATTATTCTATGATTTAGAGGTCCATTTGTGCAACCTTGGATTGTGCCCTTAATAATTTCAGTTACATGTAGTTATGAAAACTGCATGAAGATAAAACATGATGGAGTACAATTGTAGGTTTTGTCATTAATCATAATTATTTTGTTCAATTTTATAGGAAGGATTTCTTTTGGGAGAGATAAGGCAAGAGGAGACGTTTAGCATTAGTGACTCTCAAATCAGCAACGTTGAATTTCTGCAAGTTATTGGTAAGTAGCTACAGTTTAATAACTTGCACTGCAATTGAACCTCATTCATTCATTCATTCATTTCACTCCCATGTTTAATGCTTTGAATTATCAAAAATTGGTCAGGTAAGTTTCTTGACAGAAATATGTGGAACTCTGTTCACTACTGCTACTTGATTTTCTACTTTCTGTGGCATATGATAAAACGTCCCAGGTGTACACTTCAGGGCTTCGGGGACAGGTAGTTAAGAAAAGAGCAGCTACTTCATGAGGCCATTTGCACCTGGGTACATGTTTTTCTAGTTCAGCAGATACACAGCTGAGTTACATACTTTTTTCTTGTGCTTGAAATACAGTTCAGTTCCTAAGGGGGAAAGAAGCCACTGGATTAGAAGTGTGGCTACATGTTTACAAGTGTAAGTGTTGTTCCAATATCCGTAGAATAGTGCCCTTTTGTTGATTATGGTAAAAATAATACGACTAATGAGCAAAACACTTTTATAGGTTAATTTCATTGATATTAGAAACGTTCTATATATGTTCAGGGAAATGGAATTGGGTATTTGCTCTTGGGTTGATGTTTGGGGAAAAAACATGTGGGGTACATCTTGGTAGCGTTCCACTTGATGCAAAGTATAACTGAAACTTCCACTGTCAATTTCTTGTTACAGATATCCATAATCATGAGCCTTGTTCCAAACTCTTTAGGTAAGTTACTTTGTCATCTTTTTCTTTTTCCTCTGTGCCAATTGTAGGTGGGCTGAAACCAGCATTAGTATAACTGTCAGAATGAGCATCCAGTGTAATTACTATTTTTTAAATCAATAACACAAGTGTTATGAAAGAACATCCTTCAACTTTATAAAGGACAAAAATAAATCCTGAATGCGCTTGGGAGCTCCCATATGTCGTATACATTATTTTACATATTTGCAATGCATCACATTAAAAGTAATACCTAAATGAGTCTTTTTTCCTTATAAAGTCTCCTTTTAAAAATAAATTCTTTTTTAAAATTCAGCTCATCCTTTTAGAGACTTAGAAATATGACTAGCTTTCTAGGGATATGTGGATTTATTGTTATGGCTAAAAGAATGCAGATGCCAAGTTGCCCTGTTTGTACCAAGTGATTTAATAGGAAGTAAGTTTTTAGGTGGTTCAGTTCCTTCATTTTGTGGCTCTCCACATTAACAGAATACTTTTTGCCATATCGTATTTTACAGATTCCACGATCTGTATGTAATACAATTGATGCTGTATGTGTTAAATGTATAGCTATTGCTAATTGAGGCAGTTCCATAAAATTATTGCTTGGTATGTATTTATCCTCTTCAAGATTTCCAGCCAGTTTATTTAGCACACTTATTGACATGATGTTTTAATGAAGACGTTTAACAAAATTTATATACCACATAATTGTAAAAATTAAAAAGATCCTGTAAGTGGTTTACAAAAACATATTTTTAAAATCTTTATTTAAACATGATACGGTAAGAGAAAATGTCACTAGTGATGGTGGCCTTTGTATCTTTTCCCCCTGTGTCCAAGAGCTTTCCAATTTTATGAATTCTCTTCTTTTTTAGAGCATTTTATTTATTAGCCTGGTAAGGATAAGACTGAGAGGAGATCTGATAGCCATCTTCAAATATCTAAAAGTTTGTCACATGGAGCAAGCTTGTTTTCTCCTACTCCGGAGATTTAAGTTACAACAAGGGAGATTCTGACTAAACATCAGGAACAACTTTCTGACCATAAAAGCTGTTTGACCGTGGAACAGACTCCAGCAAGAGTTGGTGGATTATCCTTCCTTGGAGGTTTTTAAGCAGAGATTGGATGGCCACCTGTCATGTATGATCTAGTTCAGTTTCCTGCATTGTATGGAGTTGAACTAGATGACACTCAGGGGTCTCTTCCAACTCCAATTCTATGTTTTTATGATATTACGTTTATATTCCACCTTTCCTCCAAGGAACTGAACACCATGTATGTGGTTCTCCCCTACTACATATTATCCTCAAAACTATGTGAGATAGCTCAGGCTGAGAATTGGTAACTTCTTGAATTTAGGTAGGTAGCAATGTTGGTCAAAATAAATAAAAAAATTGTCCAGTAGCACCTTAGAGACCAACTAAGTTTGTTCTGTGTATAAGCTTTTCGTATACCCAGAACAAACTTAGTTGGTCTCTAAGGTGCTACTGGACAATTTTTTAACTTCTTGAAGATCATCTAGGGAGCTTTGCCAGGGGATTTGAACCCTGGCCTCTGAGGTCCTAGTCCAGTGGTAACCATTACACCATGCTGGCTCTCAGAAGTTGTCTGAAACTTTCTGCCAATCCTAGAAATACCAGCACTTCCACATGGGAAAGTTGAAAGCTGAAAGCAATAGGTGTCTATATATACAAAGACATTTGTTATAAATTCAGTTCAGAACATGACCACCCAACCCCAACCCCACTCATCTTTCGCCCCCTGCACCTCTTTCCTCCTATTCTTCCTAATGTCTCAACAAATGAAACCGATTTGTTTTGTTTTTTCAAAAAAGTGTTACTTGGAAAAAAAATACGAGAGAGAGACGTTGCACATACATTTGTAAAATCTTTAATAAAAATACATTAAAATAAAATATAAAATAAATTCAGTTCAGATTATACAATGTTGTTGTCAATGGAGTTTAGACCTCTTCTTTTACTTAAACATGTACAGGAATAAGAATTTGTACACAATGCACAGCATCTGATAGTGATTTATTTTAAGAGAAATGCAACCTTTGACATTGTTCTGTATAAGAATAGGCTTCGTTTTGCTAAATAGTACCACTTGTATGAAATAAGAAACTAACATGGTTGGAATAGATGCCTATTTACTGTGCCTTTAGTGTCCCAATACTTTAAAAAGAAAATTTCTTTATTAGACTGACTGCTGTCAATGAGTGTAATGTACTGTAAACCTCCTCTACAAAGAGGCTAATAAGTCTAGAAGGAATGTCATTTTCTAATACAGGATATACTTAAGTTTCTCTTCAGATGTAGAAATTTGTGATTTTTAGTTACTCTGTATGCTCAGTTAAATGATGGCTCCATCTTGATGCTGATATAAATATGTGATTCTCATGTTAACCTCTTTGAGATGGAGGCTAAGAAAGTTAATTGTTTGGAACTGCTTTTAGGGAGATAAAAATGCTATCTGATAATAACTGAAGGATGCATCTTCATTTCAAAGACATGCCTTACAAATCTCATTATAAAATCTCTTAAAATGCATATTTTATATGTATTCTACACACAGTGGGTGTTTTGAGTGTGGATACTTGCATACTGGGTGTGTTTGTCTTACTTAATTGTTCCTTCCTTACAGTGTTGTGTTTGAATAGAGATTATGCTCTGCTTATACAGTACATCTAACACCCACAGAGATAAAAGTGGATAAGGCTTACTTGTACATAAATGTAAATGCCTGGTCCACACCATACCGCTGTCTACACACAACTCCTGTGCCCATTATGTGTTGAATGGATACATAGCATGTACAGACTGACAGTGATCTAAAGTGTAAGCATCTGTTTCTAATGAAAGGAAACATACGTACATAATTTTATTTGTATGCCGCCTTTTCATAATTCAAACTATGCTCAAGGCGGCTTACAACATGAAAAAAACATGATTACAAACATAACAAAAGTAGTCATAAACAATCAATAAAAAATATGACCAAATTAAGCAATTTCCGCATAAATTATATTAAGATCTAAAATAAAGATACAAAAATTAATAATATCAGAAACAGCAACAATCCCACCAACAGAAAAACCCTAAACAATATTCCAACCCAAAAAAGGATGCTTTGGTCTTGAATGCTGCTTCTGCAGGGGAACTCCTGTCCTTTAGTTATAAGTAACAGGCATGTGAGCAAGAGCTAGTTGAGATAATTTTTTATAAACATTAGCTGTAGATTTGTTACCTGTGAAACTCAACATTTAATAGCAGACTTTCTTCAGGGGTACATACGTTATTTTTCATAACTTAGCTGTTTAACTTCCCCATAATATTTTTCTATAAGGTTTAATCGTTCATGGATGTAGTGAATAAGCAGCCTCAGACACACCTTTACAATATATTACATTTTATTCCACTAAACATCACTGACTCGATTCTAAGCCAAACCTATTTTTTTCTTTCTTAAGCTTTTATGACTATGCGGGCAAAGTCAATGAAGAGAATTTGGATAGGATTCTTAAAGATCAGAGAAAAGTAAGTCTGCACTTCTTTATTAATTTTTTCTCTGTGCTACCGGTAAGGCCTGAAGAAAAAGTAACATAACATTTTATCATAAAGAATGATGAAGGGAAATAGGTTAAATATTAGACCAGGCGTGGCTAACCCTTTTTGTCCCAACTGTTTGTGGCCAGTCTGTATGCACATACACTCACACAGTGTATGTGAAAAGGATATGTAAAAAATAAAAGAAGGGAAAGTATCCCAGTGAGCATTCACAGACAACTGATAATGGGGAGCTCTGCCCCCTGTCTCTCCTCTGAGCCATCTCTCAGTCTCTCTGAATCCTGTAGGACTGGTGAAGAAGAATTGCCTAAATGTTAACTTTTTTGTAGTTGTTTCTCCCTTTGCTTGACTCAATTCAGTTTCATGTCAATGTTAAATAGGATGAGATGTAGGATATAAGCCCAAGGAATTTCCCAATACTTCTTTTAGGAAATAGGTTTTCTAGCACTACTTTTCTGTAACTTCCTACCAAAGGAGTATACCCACAGCAGAGCAGTGCCCACTACTTCTAACTCATGTGGTCAGCACTCAACAGTGTGGAAAGACTTTTTTTAGAATTGTAGTTGGTTTTTCTCTTCATGCAATTTTTTTATTGTACTCGCTAGTTCACTGGGGCACTGCCATATCTTGTATTTTGTTCTGTATCTTTCTAAATTTCTTTTAAAAATGAAAGGGGGGTAATCTTTGCCAATGACATCAAAAGGGACTTAGTGGTTCATAACAATCAGCAGCCTAACTCTCAGTTACAGCTGGTAATCGGGTGGAACTTCCTCATCGCTTTCATCTTTCCTGTGGCTTTCATGGAAAAAATGTTTTCCGTTCTCTTTGAAATATAGAGAGGGGTTTCTTTTAGTTTCCTTTCAAGTAAGATCTAAATAATTGTAGGAATTATTGTGCACAGTTAAATATGCAATAACACTTTTCTATTTATTCTTCTTACTTCAGTTCTGAAGAAGGGAAATTTTGTAGTATCTTAGCACTGTTTTCTTTGTATCTACAGCAGAGGTTGATAGTGACTATATTTGGCTTTGCAGACCATTTCTAGCAGCTCCCCACACCCCTCAACAATTTGGCTGCATTGATGGTGCGTTTTTAAACTGGGAAAGGGAGGTGTTGCATTTGAGCCCCATCAAGCTGGTGTGACCAGAGAGGTTTCAATCTCTCTGTCCAGATCAGTTGATGATGAGAATGCAGACCTGATGAGCAAGGAGAGTGGGCGCTCTTGAACCCCATTGCTGCAGTAGTGTGAGCTGAGAGCTTTCATTCTCTTTACCCATAACAACTTAAAGATGAGATTTTTCTCTCCCATGCGGTATGAGAGAGAGAGAGAGAGAGAGAGAGAGAGAGAGAGTGAGTGTCATGTGGTCCTCAGAGCATTGGATAACGTTGAATGTGGCCCACAGGCATAAAAGGGTTTGCTACTTAAACAGTAGAAAAACATAAGGACTTGAGGGAAAAGAAGCTTTTAAGGATCATGTGATAAGCAGCATGCAAGTTAAATTGAATGTACTTCAGTAATAATATCTGCTGTCTTTGAAACAGAAGTTTTCCTGTCACTGCAAAGTGTAATATTTCCTGAAGCATGGGATTGTTGGTAACATGAAGGGATTCGATTTTCTCTAGATTGCAACAGTGCTATCTTGCAGAATGCCATTTATTTCTTTGATTGGAATAATTAGGCTTAAGAATTCTGGCATCATGTTGGGACTTCATAATTAATCTATATTGAATGTACTTTTGAGATGCAATTTTTATCCTTCAGTTAATACTCCCTCAACTCAATCTTTATTGTAGAACGTTATTGGATGGTACAGATTTAGGAGAAACACCCAGCAACAAATGTCATATAGAGAACACATCATTCATAAACAGCTGACACAGATTCTTGGAGTGCCTGATCTTGTCTTCCTTCTCTTCAGTTTCATCTCAACTGCAAATAACTCAACACATGCTTTAGAATATGTTCTCTTTAGACCAAACCGAAGGTAAACAGTTTATAAGATGTGGAGGGAAACTGTTCGTCCGTTTTAATGATTTTTTTAATTAAAAAAAGTAATAGTCACAGATGATGTGCAAGTTGCTTTTCCTCTGAGTGTTTTAGTTGCTTCAGGTGCTAAATAGCTGGTGTGCATTGTACCAGATGACATAATCCACAGACAAAATCCAGAAGTATATGCTCTTCTGTGGAAGCTGTCATGATTTCCCCCTAATTATACAAAACTGCTGAGTAATATATCCAGAAAGGGAGTTACAGTCAATGACCATTTTGCACAGGGGTTCTGTTCCTGGCCCAAGCATGCATTGGCAGAGCATGTATAAGCTCCCCGCACCCTGTTCTGCCCTTTTAGTGACTCATTTCGTGATGTTTTCGGGTCACTTCTGGGTTCAGTGCTGTGCATGCATGTGCCATCGGTTAATTGGTCATTGCCTGTTTATGGAAAATATAATGTAGGAATTTGTAAGAATTATTATTGGATGACACATTGTAGTAGTTTATTTAAAACCAACTTGAGAAGGATTCATTTTTAGAGTCTTGTTAGTTTAGTGAATGCCATTATGTCTCATAATCATAATTATAATCATAATCATGCTGGGGCAACCCAGTTAGATGGGTGGGGTACAAATACATTATTATTATTATTATTATTATTATTATTATTATTATTATTATTGAAAACTGTATTCTCTATATATCTGCTAGTAAAATATTCTGCTGTCTCTTCATTAAAGATACTTTGTGGCCCACAAGAGTAACTAGAAACTAAAATATTTGAGAGTGATGAAAATGACCCAATCACAAATTGGCTTTCTATAGCTGATCTGGTTGTACTTGCATATAGGACTGCAAACTTTAATTAATTGAGCAATCATCTAAAACTGTAGCTGATAATTAGTGGGAAACAGCTTTAATTAATGTGACTTAAAAATTAAATATTATGCTTCACCTTTTTTTAAAAAGAAAAAGCTATTTAGGAAAAAAAAACCTATTTAGTTCTAGTGGTGGTGGGTAATAACCTCTTTCTTATATAGCCATCATTAACATTTTCCAGCAGTGAATTAGTTATATTTTATAGTCTGGTGAACAAAAGCTAGGTTGCATTCCTTTAATGTTCTGGTTTGCATGTACTGTAAGCTATGACTTACTGCGTATAAGCAAGCATGCTGGTGCATTGAGAGAAATCATGAGTGCTGCATTTCTCCCCTGGTCTTGGTGTACTACTAGGAGTAAGCTGCAAGTTGTAGCCTAGGGTCATTACTTACTGCTAATGGTTTGTTTGGGTGTCAGAACTTAAGATCACAAGTAGTATGTTAAAGTAAAAAAAGGTGAAGGTAAAGGACCCTTGACAGTTAAGTCCAGTCACAGACGACTCTGGGGTTGCGGCGCTCATCTCACTTTACAGGCTGAGGGAGCTGGCGTTTGTCCGCAGACAGTTTTTCCAGGTCATGTGGCCAGCATGACTAAGCCGCTTCTGGTGCAATGGAACACCAAAACCAGAGCAGCACACGTAAACACCGTTTACCTTCCCGCTGGAGCGATACCTATTTTCTACTTGCACTTTTGGCATGCTTTCGAACTGCTAGGTTGTATTTCCTTCTTAATTGTAGCTTTTTGAAACCCTAATCATTGTGAGGAGGTAGTA
Source organism: Podarcis filfolensis (assembly GCF_964270895.1). Classification (NCBI taxonomy): domain Eukaryota; kingdom Metazoa; phylum Chordata; class Lepidosauria; order Squamata; family Lacertidae; genus Podarcis; species Podarcis filfolensis. The sequence continues at coordinate 55,490,055 of NC_139608.1, forward strand.
AGGCAATTGGCTCTTCTGGGTGATTATTATGACTGGAATCTCTTGTAAGGAAATAACATTAAAGAAAGTAACCTCATATTTCTAAACTTTTTCTGCAGGTATAATCAAAGAGTGTCACTTACTATTCCTAATCTAGGCAACACAAGCCAACAGGAATACAAGGTCTCTTCAGTGCCAAATACTTCCCAAAATTATACCAAAGTTATTAAGGAGCATGGGTGAGCATTGTTTTAATATGTAACAAATGCCATTTTGGTGTGCCTAGAAATAAATGCATGTGATCGCTAACTTAGTCACACTTGCAGTGGATCCATTGATTTCAGTTATCATGACTCTCTTAGATATCACCAGGAGCAGATCTAGAGCATTCTTGGTTATCTGATTTTGTTGAATGACTGCTGTTTTTTAAACAGTACAGAGAAGCAGAAAAATAAGTCAAAAACTTTATTTGGGATAAAGCAAATTATCAAGAAAAGCAACGTTAATGTGACCAACATTAACTGTAGAAGATCTCCATGTGTATGACTTTGATTGGCTTAAATGAGGCTCCTTGTTGGCTTTTAGTTTGTCATGGTTTTTTTTGTTTTTGTTTGTTTTGTGTGCAATAAATATTCAGTCTCTTTACTTTGTGAAATAAATGTTTCTCTTGTGTTAATATAACATCAGGTTGTGCAAAAATAACTTTGGATTGTATCCAATGGTGTCTTTTCACTTGATGGAAGGCTCTTTGATCTAGTTTCCATCAGTGGAACAGGAAAGGAGGCAATTTTTGCCAATTTCCCTCTCCTCTGCAAAACCTCACCCCCTGGTCAATTTGCTTGGATTGGGGACCCTTTGGAGCAACATGTGCAGTGGCACACAGAACTGCAAGGGGAAATGGAATTGACAAAAATTGCCTCCCTCATTTTTCTGCAAATCGAAACCTCTGCTGGATCAAAGAGATTTGTGTCAGTCCAGGGTGCATCATAGATGCTATCCTTTTCAGACAGCTTTAGCAATCCAGGCCTTGCTTCCTGGAGTATGGCTCTGAAAGTTAAACTCTTTTGAAGGGTAAAAGACATCTTGGAAAAGCAGGATTTGCCCATTTCTAACACATTATTTCTGATGTATTTTTAGTACTGCTTTTTTTGATAAAGATGGTGTGATGAAGGACATCAGGGCTATATATCAGGTTTATAATGCACTTCAAGAAAAAGCACAGGTAATTCTTCTTTAATGTTCTGTATTTATTGTGACAACTTTCTGCTTACTAATGCAAAGCTACAGTAAAACTTTCATTTTGAATTTAAATGTTTCACAAACAACTTACATTGTGAATAGTTAAGCTATATTAAGTCAAATCAACTAATTAAAATATTTAGTTAATAATGCCTAATAGAACAGAAATTTCTAGCATAAGAATTGTAGGTAATAATTGTCTATTACAAGTTTTCCCTGCTTTAAGACTGAAAGTAGCTGTCAAGGAGATAGGCCAAATTGTCCTATGTCCAGATCTCACTTTAGGATATGTATGAGCAAAATGCTGAAACTTTGCGGCTGCATTCTTCTGAAGAGCTTTCTCCACTGGACTTGATTGCAAAATTGAGGCCCTACTGTATAATGCATTAAGGCTCTTTGTGTGTGTGTGTTAAATATTTGATAAGGGATCTTTAAAGAATACAGTAGCATTTAAAATTAGCAGAAAATGGAAATCCCTCTTTGCTCTAGTCCTTCCTTTTCTGTGATTCAAACCCTACTGCCTATTGTCTGGTCTTTTCAAGGTCTGGATGCCATTGTGCCAAAGTTTAATTAAGGCCATAACTGCATGTTTACACTTAAGTAGCTGCCCCAATCATGTGCCTGAAACCTGGTTTATGGCATTACCAGTGGTAAAGTAAGCATCCAAAACTACTCCCGCCATGCATGAAGTCGCCATCTCCCTTTTATTCTTGAATCCTGTGGGTTGATTTGAAACTGCATCATTTGTGCCGCTTCTTTATTGTTCAGATTTGTAACATACACATCTGGTAGTTTAGTTTAATATATTTATATATTGTTTTGAGGAGTCCCAGAACGATTTACAGTAATAGAATATAGAATATGAAATACATAAGATGTTCAATAAAACAAAACAGATATAAAAAACTAAAAGCGTTCATCTGGTAGATAGCTAACCAGGTTTTATAGATTGAGGGGGAACTACAAGAAGGCACCCACTAGTTAATTTCTAAGAAGAAAGTTGCCCAAGCTTACCTACCTTATCTCAGAGGCTTGTTAGGTTTCTCAGCAGTGATGGAAGGGCTGTTTTCACATGCTCAGAGGCACACTTCTATATTCTATGTATATGATCCAAGCTGTGATCATTAACATCTGTACAAACATTAATACCCTTAGTGGTTCTCTTAATGAAGTAAGTGCTTGCTTTCCAGAAATCACCCTTTCCAATATTTGTAGGGATGTGACTTTCCTTGCTTTATGTTGGTGCACAAGTGACCTAAAGAAACCTGCCTGTGCATGCTTTGTGGGCTTATGCTATTTTCTGTTACGTTTAAAGCTGCTAGTCTGTGAACGTTGACTTAAGCTTTCCCCAAATATTAAGTCCTTGCACATTCTTTCTCACTCGTAGCTCTTTGAAAGAGAAAAAACAGATCCATGTGAAATGCCATGACATCTTCAGATGAAGGGTGGTATACAAATTTAATAAATAATAATAATATCTCATCTAACTTTTACATTTCTAAGTTCTAAAGAACAGTCAGGCGTATAAAAAGCCTCTTCCCAATATATTCCCCACCTGGCCAGTATTCACTAGATACATTGCAATTATGGCATAAATGGATTTTTATTAAACTGTTTCTTCAGCAGGCTGCTCATCCCAACTTACTAGCTGCAGTGCAAATAAACTTTGCACTGCACCAGCTAGAGTGGCCATTCTCTTGCATTCCTCCAAATAACTACGTGAATTTTTTGGTTTGCCAAAGCTGGTGTCAGCATTAGTGGCTTGGGACTACTCTTACAGTTTTTGTAGTGCTACATCCCAGGCTGTGAGTGGACCTGCCCTGATTATTACATGACCCTCATGCAGTTTTGCTGCAGTGCATAAAATCAGTTTGCATTACTGTTCTCAGATTCCAGTAAGTAATGATTGAGAGGTGGTGACATAGAGCATTATCTGTTTTCAACGAGGGTTTATGAGTTGTTGCTTGGCCATCACCACACTTAGCTTGGCCATGTATGAAGCCAAAATCTGGCTGCTAAGAGTGCAATTACTCGCATCTACTTGGGAGTAAACACCATTGAATTCCAAAGAACATACAGCACAGTCCTAACCATGTCTACTCAGAAATAAGTTTTTAAAACTTAGTGCAAATTGTATTTCATTCCTTCAGTACTTTACAATGATGCCCAGAGGTGAAATTTGGCAACTTCTCTTTCTACCACAGTAATTGAGGTTTGGTCACAAGTGGTGCATAGTATATGAATTATGAAAATCTCACAGTGGCTGTGTCTTGGAACTTGATTTTTCTACATTGCATTTCTGCTAAGGCTTTTGAACATGAATTTTCACTAACCTTGTGTATTTCTCCTAGGCAGTATGTATAGAAGTAGAGAAGAGTGAACAAGCTGCTGAAACTTTCCAGGCAGAAGTCAATAAGCTAAAAACACAAATCTTGCAAAAGAAACAAGAAAAGGAGCAGGAAATAAGTAAGCCTTTTCTGTAAATATTCTCTACCTGGCTGGGAAAATTGACCGAACCCTCAGCTCTGCAGTGCTCCATTACACAGTCCAGTTGGAAACAAATCCAATATTTAGAGTTTAGTGCATAGCACAATAGCATTTTGTTCCAGACCCTTTTCTAAGGGCGATATCCATTTGTGTCCATCTTTGTATGGAACAAAGATGTATTCCACACATGCCACCCAATTTGCTTTGTAGGGTTGGAGAGCCCTACATATATCACATTGGGTATTTAGAGATGATACCATACACCACCTCAGTAATCTAGTTTTGTGTGAGTGCCCACCTCCTTAGACCAAATATCAAGCATATCATGTATGCTTTAATTCTGTGGGGTTAGGAAAGCTGATGAACAGGGACAATTATAGAATTGGGGATGCACCCTCCCCTTGACCATTCTTAAACACTCTTCCAGTTCTCTTTGTAAATTGGTAGATAATCCCTGATACAGTTCCTGCCTAACACAAGAATCTTTGCTGGAGTAACTGCAGCACAAACAGAAAAAAATAGTGTTAGAAGAAGCAGGGGAAGGGTTAATCTAGAAGACGATTATATTAGTAGTGATGGGAACTTTGCTGCTAATGTAGACATGTGGAATGGGATGTTCATTGAAAATATCAAAATATGACACTTAATTGTAGTATTCAGAATGATGAGCATCAGTTATGATCTGGAGATGTGAAAGACGCTGTATGTTCTCTGGGGCTCTAGAATGAAGTGTGTCCTTAAAACATGCTTGTCTTATATCTGAAGTATAGCTTTCATACTTATTAAACTACGGATATGGCTGGCAGTTCTTCCATTCCAATTAGGAACCACTTAGAATATACTTGTTGCTAATTATAAATAGCTGAGTGGGAAGCCATGTGTTTTCTATTTCTAAGTCCATTCCCGTCAACTCATAATATGTACCGGGTAACTTCCTAAACAAAATTTTAATGGGGGCCAGTTCACTTTGGATTGGACCATATCCCCTTTGTGTTACTCATGAACACAAATATTCCCTATATTAGCTGGCACTTAAATGACTAGATGGAATGTGGTGAAAGTCCAAGCAAGCGCTTAGCGGAGAAATCAGGAATAAGATTAAAGAAAAATAGGATTATAGGAAATGTGGATTGAGAAATAGAGAGGGCCATATATGGGGGTGCTAAAAGTAGAAAACAGTAAATGCTGAGGGCAGATAAATGTGCGATGGAAATTTCAGCACTAGGGAGCAATGTTTGTTTTTTATTTATTGTTGCCTCTTCAAATGTAGCTTCTGACGTATTGAATGTGACCCTGGCCTTTAAGTGCTACTCTGATCTTCTATCAAGTAGTTCTCCAATATACATGACTAACGGTTCAAAACATGATTGGATGGATAACCCATTAAATACCAAGTTTGAGTACTGGAAGGATAATTCTTTCTGCAGTGTGTTGATTTTGGGGCATAGCAGTTCTGAGTGGTTTAACAGTCACTAGATTTTCCATAAGTACATACGCTTTAGGGTAATGGCAAGTATAGAACAAGTTCTTCAGTTATAACTAAGTACAACAGATTATTTTTCTCTAGCTCTTGAATGCCTTCCACTTTCATGCTTACTTTTCACTGGGGTTTGATTTTACTTGCTTATCAGTATACTATCCATGTTAAAATCAGGCATTACAGTCAAATCTCAGTTGTTCAACGTAATCCATTCCGGAAGCCCGTTCGGCTTCCAAAATGTTGGACAACCAAGGCATGGCTTCCAATTGGCTGCAGGAGCTTCCTGCACTCAGGCAGAAGCCGCATCAGACGTTCGGCTTCCAGAAAATGTTCGAAAACCGGAACATTTACTTCCGGGTTTTCATCATTTGGGAGCCGAAACGTTCCAAAACGGAGGTGCTCGGGATCTGAGGTTTGACTGTATATTTTGACAAGGGTAAAACCCTATGCCATTCATTTAGAACCCTAAAATAAAATTGGGCCAATACAGTTACTTACACAGCAGTTATTTCTGTTTCTCTACAGTTTTTGGGCTCATTCAAACCCTATTGTTTGTGTGTATTTTAATATTATGCTGTCCTATCCACTCCCTTGTCTAATTGCCTTGTGGTGGGGATTTATTTTTATGAAACCACATTGCTCAGATATGCTGCGAAAGACATAAGACAAGAAGCAGAAGCTTTTAGGGTAAGGTAGCAAGTAACCAAAGTGAGAGCTGAATAGGCCTGATAGTGTGGTAGAACTCATTTTGCATGGTTTCTGCGCACTGCATTCTCTCCACACTGTGCAGAAGAACCAAAGGAGTATTGAAAAGTTTTGGGGGGAAATCCTTCAATTTTAGAGACACAAAATACTGCTTCTGACATTAGAAGATTGACTTTTGAAAAGATTATATGCATGTTTAGTTTCATTTGTCCGTGACAGATGGTATGTGATAGTTCTAAATTAGTGTTCAAAACCTCAGCGCCTCATTAGCTAAGAATCAAAATCGAAGTTACTATTGTATAGTTCAGAGATACATAGATCTCATCCCAGTTGGTCTCAGTAACGTTTGAGGAAAGAGGTCAGAAATGAGAAATCTTTATCTGATGGTTTTGTGGTTCAGGTGCTGTTAGGAATTCTCTTGCCTAAAAATCAGCATACTTCTCAATATTAGGTTGTGGTTTTGGCTTTTCAAAAGAATAGCCAATTGAAGTTGCTTTAAATGGTTTTACTTCAGTCTTTTCCTGCATAAGTACAATCCTCTGCTGTGAGGCATAATACATGTGTGCTATATATATACTCTGCTGTAACTGTACCATTCTTTTTTGCCCATGAGGAATTCTCTTTTGAGAGGCAATAAATGCACCTAAAGCAGCCTATTATCAAGTTTGTGTTAGTGCCTGCCTTTGAGAAATCCTGTCCGTTTGAGTTAACTAAACCAAATTGCTCCACTTTGCTTTGGCACTGGGTTTAACTTCTTGCAAGACACTGCAATAATGAAGCATGCTAGTACTAGCAAAGTGAATTCTAGGAAAACTAGTTCAGTCAGTTTAACATTGGCAGTTTTTCACTCAAATGACTTACTTAAACATAATTGAATACATATGTGCATTGTGAGTTTCTTTTCAATGCCCATGATATCAAAATTTTATACAGTTTGCCACATTAATATACCTTGATTTGATAGCTAATTACATTTATTTTCCACTTTTTTGTAGGACTGCAGCAGGCCATCTTAAGCAGACAAATGTCAAATGATACCTTGGAGCCTATATTTATCCCCCGAATGTCCCATGCTGGATTTGTTGCAGAAGGTAGTAATCTTGAAGAACCCGATGCCTCTGATCCTCCTCCTCCTCCTTATGCTGACTTGAGTGTAATCAATCATGACAGTGCCACACGCCCTGGTGTTCTAGAAAGCAATGTTTTCATGCCTCGACCTCAAGCAGTAGGCTCTTCCAGTTATGTTTCCACAAATACAGGATTGAAGCTTTCAGGCAATGGAACATCCATGCCATCTTCTTCCCAGGCGACTGTCGGTGACAATGTTAATGAATCAGAAGACAGTGACTGTGAGAATTTTCTTGAACCTACAGAGTCATCTGACAATGAATACGCACAGACAAGAAATTCTCGTCCCCTGACACATGCAGATGGAGATTCCAGGAACACTCAAATCTCCCAGATCTAATGGAACATAAGCTTAATATAGCACTATCTTTCCTAAATGTTACAGAAATATTTTGGGATTTAACTTGGAGGAAATGGGCTACAAAAGTGGATTACTGTGCACAGCAGATGTAGAAGACTTGAACTTAGATGGCTTATTCACTTTTGTGATACATTTTTGCAAGTTTTGTAATTGAATCATTAGGATAATCAAACTACTAATATTGATGAAATTCATGGATGTACTGGTAAATAAGCAAAGTGAAATTGGGGGGGGGGGGGAATCCTGTGGCTTTTGTTGCCATATTCTCCATAAAAAATGGAATTTAGCAACTAAGCGCACTCTAATGATCTCAAATCAAAGCTTACCTCGTGCACTATCATGCCTTGAATTTTGGGGGAGGGGGGCATTTCTAAGAACTTTGATCAGCAGGCTTTTTAATGGTGAAGCCAAATAGATCATTGCCAGAAACAAAAACCTTTGATAATTCCAAGCAGCCTGATTGGAACAAATGTGAGCTATATTCTCTGCATGCTCTTTTAATAGAGATGAAGTTTGTTTCAATCTTTTTCTACTAGCCTAATGTCTATCACTTAAAATTATGGTTGCCTTTTTATGTAGAAAAGCGATTACCAGTAAATCATCAGTGAATGTCTTAAGCATAACTACTCTGACCTTGGTGGATTTAAAGTGACTTTCCCACACTATCATCAGTTGCATTTTTGTTCTAAAAATAATGAAGAGCACATAGCAGAAAGTAGTGAAATAATGTGGTCATTTCTGTCAGGCACCGAACATTTAATGCAAAACTTCATGCAACTTTCAAAATAATCCAGATTTACTATGTAAACCCCTTTGAGTCTCTGTTAGGGAAAAAGGTGGGATACAATAATAAATAAATAAAATAATAAAATAACAAGTCCTGGAGAATGGAAGAGGCTGTCTAGTGCAATCCCCTAGGGTTTTCCTCTTAAATTAAAACTATAGCTCTTCTCATGTTGGGGTAAGAACCTGCGAGGCATGAAGTGGAATCCGTTTAAATAATTTTTGAATGCACTTACTATATTTTTTTTTTTATGCTTGCAGGGGAAAAAATTGCCCAAAAGATACAAAATAGTGCCACTAAGTATCGAACTAGGCATTTTCTTCAATTAGCAAATGGCAAACCTTTGATTCTGTAACAATTCGTCTCTGTTTTATTTAATCCAACTCTTGATTAAAAACCCACATGAAGACTTCTTTTAGATATATGATTGCCTACAGCTAACAACTCAGTAGCTAAACAATCCCACATCTGTCTGTTCGCCTCTCTGTTGTCTGTACTAAGTAAAACCAAGTGGCTTTGAAATATTATAAAAATACTTCTATCTCCTTGGACATTTGGGACTTTATAAACATTTCTGTTTTCAGTACTTAACATACTATTTGGCCTTAACATGATATGTTTTGTTTTACATTGGTGCAGTCTGTTTCAATTAACAAAAAGTGTGTTTGGGTTTTATTAACTTTGGGTATCTACAAGCATCTGTTGTGCTGGTTTGTTAAATAAGTGCTGTTGCCATCTCATCAGTTCATTCAAGAAATTTTATTTTTATCTCACTCAAACTTTTAATGTACATCTCTGACAAAGCAGTTAAATGTGACAATAAAATCTTATTTAATCCTTTATCTTTTAATATCTGTCAGCAATGTTTCATTGCAGTGAGATCACGCATCTGCCAGTGAAAGCAGTGTTAAGATCCACCCCTCAATGAAACAAATGATTGACAAAACTGTATATTGGTTCCCCTATTGGCTGAGTGTAAAGAGGAGCACCCATGAGATTATGGTTTGTATACAGTGGTAATCACTTTTTCTAATGTCCATTCACATTTGCTCATGCATGGCAAATATCTATAATCCTTGCAACAGAAGACTGGCAGCAGCAATTTAATAAATATCCCCTTACTTTGCATAGTACATCACAACAACTTTTGGAGGTAGCAACTCCATTTGCATGGGTGACTCAGCTGAGTCTGGATAATGTTGAATCATGTTTCTATACACACAGATTACTTCTATAAATATTGGCATATTTAATTTCTCGGGAAAATCATGATGTTGAAATATTACATCGCCTATAATAATAATTTGTTATAAAACCTGTGGTCTTAAATCTGTTGCCTGTTTCTTCATAAATTGTGGTTACAGAGGCATACACTTCATTGGCATCAATTTATAAGTAAATCAGAACCGTACAAACCTGCGCAATTATCTCCAGTAGAAGTACCATCATTGACTGTCCTGCCCTATTGGTTCATTGTAATTGTTATCTCTAGTTATGTGTTAGGTTATGACCGACCATAATGCCTGTATAACACAGATAGAATGTTTGTCCCATCAGCAGTATCTGGTGTGAATATGAGCCCTCTTCCATTATTCTTACTGGGATCCAGACTCAGCTGGGAATAGGACCTTCCATGCAGCAACTTGCTTTTAACCTTCTCTTTTGGAGGCTAATCTGCCACCTTTTCTCCTTTCACTAACAACTCATCTAATTATTTTGCATATACATTTGTATTATGTAAAAACAAATTATAATATGGGGAGAAGCAATGTCCTTAGATTTGTTCCCTTATCACCACTGAAGAAATCCCAAGTGATTATAATCTTCATTACTATGGTGGCAGCTTGCTTTTGTCTGCCTAGATGCTTAATATATTGTCTGAGATGTATTCTAAATGGCAGAATGGTAAGTGTTCTGTAGTCGGAAACAGGTCTAGCTTTTGTAGCGGGTTTGCTATTGCACAGCGTAGTCTTCTGCAAAGAGGATTGATTGTCTGAGCCCCACTTATATGTATCCTGTATTTTTATTCTGCTTTCCATAACTAAGCTTAAGGCAATGTACGTGGGAATTGCCATGCAGTCTCCCATGCAGGCACAGGCCAGACACAAACCTGATTTGTTCCAGCAGTTTCTTAGTTCACAAGAAACTTGGGTTTCACATTGCCATCAACTCAGAGACAATTTTTTAAAAATTAATTGGTAGCGTAGTTTTTCTAAATTGCTTGAATCATTTTTTAATTATGGGCAGTATATAAATGGATTGAAATAAATAAATGTGGTTTTTTTTAATGTCAGGAGCCATTTTTAGAAATTGTCGCGATCAACTTTCCCCGACTTGGTGTCCTCCAGATGGCTAGGACTACAATTCCCATCCTTCCCAGTTAGCATGTGCAGTGGTCAGAGAGTCCTGCTCCAAAACATCAGGGGGGGCACAGTTGGGTAAGGGTGGCCCATATTGCTTGTTGAACCTATCTACCATATATCTTACGGAGGGACATGGTACCAAGCAGATCAGCCTGCCTTTTGTGTTGCTGTTTGCATACAACTAATGCCAGGTTGCTAGATGAATAATCTGGCAGGTTGAAAATGGACAGGTCAGTATACACTGTTCTTATGACCGGATAGCACTGTTATCTGATCATGGGACTTGGATTATTAGCATAATCGGTTCCTGCTCAGTGTGGGCTCTGGTGCTCACCATCCTTTTTCTTATAGAGCTCGTGCAGAAAGGGCAACTTCTGCTGAGACAGGAGTCTCTATTTCCACAGACAATAATGATCCATTATGGTAGCAGAGCTCTGGGTTCATTTATTGACTCCAGCTGGCATTTCTTGGTTCTTTAAGTACACTATTTTGATTGCATCCATTTCCTTAGGACTGATTGCTTGTCCTCGTACTTTGTGACTCCAGGGTGCTGCAATTTTAATACAGTCAGAGTGAAAGGCTTAAGTGGTAAAGCAGCCTGCTGTATTTCTGAAGAATCAATTTAGCACTAGAAGGAAGTTGTGGCATTGGGAAAATCAATTATTTTCCTTGTGAGCTATCCATTTAGAAGGTGAAGTTGAGCAGCTGGGAGGCTGTTTTATACAGTTTGCCTTCATTTCTGCCAAACGGTTTTAATGAAGGATGTGTTGAAGAGGGGAAGGAAAGCCATCCACTGTCCACTGAGGGCAGAAAGGATGGGATTGTGTTGCTCAATGCACATGTTATTGATGCTCTGTTGCTTGGGATGAGGGGGATGCAAAATGCACTTGTGCATGTGCCAAGAAATGCAGGTGAGAGTACAGACTTTATGGCTTCAAACTATTTGCACTCCCTTGATGGCTTTTGGAGCTCCTTTTCCCTTGTCCTGCTTCTCTAGACATCAATCTGTACTTTCTTTGGCAGTCAAAGTTGTCATTTTGTTACGAGGGGCAGAGTATCAAGTGTGCCCCCCCAAAAAACCCCAGAATAAGTCAAGATACCTAGTACTCAAGGATGGTTAAGTCACTTGAAGCCTAGAATATTCCATTTATTTCCCTCCCTGTTTTTATGTACATATGCCCCAACACACTACACATTCTGTGAGCACAAGACATGCTCATTCTTTGGGGGTTGTGATTTATTCTACTTCTGCAAACCTTGGCTTCCTCTGAACATGATGATACATTTCTCTTGTTTCTCAGTAGCTCCAATTTGGCTACACAGGTGTCATAACTCAGCAGCATCTGACTTCACTAAAGATACAGGTATATTGCATCACATATATAGATATTTAGAAGCTCCATGTTGAAACTTGAGACTGCCTTTGATACTAAAAATGGCAGCAGAATAATGCTGTTTATCTAAAGCATGCCCCTTTAGATGCCAGGATTTTTAGTCGATTCTTCTTAAGTTAATTTTGGAAATCCAAAAGTAGAAGATGTAAACTTCACCACCTAAGTGAAAGCTGGGAAAGCCATGGTCTGTTTTAATATTCGTGTTATATTCTATGCAGTGCCATTTTATGCATGTTTACTCATGGTCAAAGTATTTGTATGTATACAATGTGTATACCACAGAGCTGCATTGGGGAGGGAAGGCTTCTTATAAGTGCGAAGTTTCCATTGCCGATTATGGAGCAGGTTTCATTGATAACAGTGGGACTTAAGGACAAAAGACATGTTACGTGTAATGTGTACCATACAGCTCCATCTCCATCTTGTATTTACTTAAGTACAGGTGCAGAGGGGGATAGTTAGCAGGACCTCAGTGTGTGGGAAGAGGAGGTTTTATCCTTTCCCTACTGTGCCACAACCCCCTGTAAATTTTCTCACCATGCAGTTATAAGGGTTAGTAGCATAAGTTTCCATTTGTCCCAACCCCAGTTGGCTCGCTTCCATTCTGTGTTGTTTTGTTCAGGTTAGTCAGGAACCTTAAAGGAAGCACAAGTTCTCCATTGGAACCATATTGGGAGGGTTCTAAAGAACGCAGATGGCTTTTGGTTACCGCAAAAGCACGTCTACCTCTTGGTTCCCCACCCTGATTACTATTCCCCCTTGATGAACCATAGCTTGCCTTTCAATACTTGCAGGCTCTGAGTGGGGCACTTAGCCTTGGTGTGCAGTTGAAGCCTTCAGTTCTGGCCTCACTCAAGAAGCCCCCTCAATCCTCTTGGACCACAGAATAATTAGGTTTTTATCTCTTTCATTTCCAAGATTTTGCTCTCTTTCCTGTTTTCACATAGCCCATAACCCCTGTATTTGCACTCAAGCTTCCCATGGCACATCTCATTCTCCACTGTAGCCTTCAAATCCCTGGTGTCACTGCTCACAACTTGAAATTAGATTTGAGGGCTGCAGGTCACCCACCCCTGAGTTGTGTTGCCTTTAGCCTGAGGAGACCCAAGTGTCTATCCTCACTTGGCCATGAAGATCAAGTCACTTGCAGCCAGTTTAGGCTATTTCACAAGTGTGTTATGCAGAATGATAAAAATGGGCACTCACATATACATACTGCTTTGACCTGCATGAAAGATAGATAAGGTTAAAATGTAATTAAGTGTGGATAGGATTTCAGCCCTAGGATCATTTTTTGTAATGCCCAGTCCTCAAAATGATAAGTGCCAGAGTCCCCAGTAGTGCTCATGGCACCATGCTTCCCTCAGAAACCCTTCTTGGTGCTTGCCAGCACCCTCTCCTGCTCCCATTTTTTAAAATGGATCTTTTTTAAAGGATTTTATTTGTTGGGGGTATTTGGGGTGAGGTTCTAAGAAGTATTGTCACTCATTCCGTGAAATGGGTATTTTGTAGTGCTCTTGGCAGTTTTTATTTGATTTTCAAATGTATCTCCAGGCCCAAAAAGAATGATGACCGCTAACTTAGTGCAATACCATGATACAATTATTTTCAGTCTTATATATCAAAGCTCCTTTGTTTTGACACCAGTACCTCTACCCTGGCGACTGTTCCAGCCTATTGAACACAGTGTTCCTTGTCCCTGTATGCACCCCTCCCTTCTGTTCCTACAGAAAAGAATGCTTTTAAAAATTACGGTAGAATCCATGTAATTGTCCCTCTTAATGACATAATGTGTGCTTAACTGGGATCCGTGCCAGGCTACAGATTTAGTACTTGGCAATTGAATTCCATAGTTTAAACAAAGGGTTAGAGACAGCCTCAGGTCGATGAGTGTACATTGCCCAGTACTTCTGAGAACAAGTAAAGATACTGTGTTTACAAGATTTATTTTGGATCATGATTACAGGCAGTATATAAACTCAGCAACAAATTCCACTGCAATATGTAGGATGTATCAAGACAGTGATGAACATAAATGCATGAAATTAGAAGAACATTTTGTGAATCTCATTTTCCAACAAGATAAAAAAGCCTGATTTTAGGATCTTTACCTTGCAACAATCATGTTTTGCAATCTGAATGTCAGTATTTGAATTACAGGGGAAAGGGAATTCCAGTCAAACTAGTTTTACTGAGCACCTTCATGGAATGCTACACCGAGTCATGGTTTCAATTAAAATTTGTGAAGGTCAGAATCAGATTTAATTAAGGATCGAAACCATCATCCAAGACTGCTCCATTTGACTTAATGTATTTATTGATACAGCCATATGTTTTTCTCAGTTTAGGAAATCCTCAACCGCATCACATGTTTGCCGCATAGAAAGAGTGACAAGGCATGAGGGCAACATGATAATTTTCTCAGACATATGGTTTAATGAGTGCCTTGTATTTATTTCATCCAATTATACATGGTTGCCATTGTTTACCTGTCATTTGTATGACAATCTTTTGTTTCTGAACCTCTTTTAACTCTATTTCTAAAAGTGAGGGCTAAACACTTCTTTTTAAGCACAGTACATCAGACAACTGTGGTTATCAGGTTTATAACAAGTAGCCATGGGCTGGACAGAAATGTCAGGCGTGTGTCTTAAATATAGTCCAAATTCTGTCGGAAATGTTGATTTGAAAATAAATTTTACCAAATGATCAGGAAGGGATGCAACTGGCAATCACCAGAACATGAAATTCCTGCTTCAGACATGGATAAAGGAGCACTCTTGAGATGGGAACCTGGTGGGAGCAAGTCATTTTCAATTCATTATGCCATTGAAAAGACTGTGTCTCTTCTATAAAGATGAACACAGCTGGGAAACTGGCTTGCTCAGTAGTAGTAAGAAGACAACTGTAACCATTTGTATGAGTGAATGAGACTTTAGTTTGCTGCTTATTAAAGCACCAAAATCCATTCTTTTACAGGACACCATCCCAATCTAAGTCTCAGGTTAATCATTTCAATCAATCATTGTAGCATAATTGCATTTTTTCCAGCCCTGTTTTAAACAGATAGCGTTGGTTCAGTTGGTAGAGCAGAAACCAGTGAGTTCAAGCCCCACTTTGGGCAAAAGATGCCTGCATTGCAGGGGGTTGGACTAGATGACCCTCGTGGTCCCTTCCAGCTCTATGATTCTGTGGCACTTCTATGACATATATTTAACACCATCTATATATTATAATATGTCATGTTAAGACTCCTTCAGTTTCTGGTATTGGTGCGCTTGCTCAGAATATGGACCAAGCAATTATATGGGCAATATGTGACTGATAGCCTAACTTTTAAAATTTCAAAAATCATATTACAGTGGTACCTCGGGTTAAGTACCTAATTCATTCCGGAGGTCCGTTCTTAACCTGAAACTGTTCTTAACCTGAAGCACCACTTTAGCTAATGGGGCCTCCTGCTGCTGCCGCGCCGCCGGAGCACGATTTCTGTTCTCATCCTGAAGCAAAGTTCTTAACCTGAAGCACTATTTCTGGGTTAGCGGAGTATATAACCTGAAGCGTATGTAACCTGAAACGTATGTAACCCGAGGTACCACTGTATTGAAAAGTGACTATCGCATGTTGCCAATATTTATGGAGGTTCAGTGGGGAAGCATTCTTTCTTTGTCACTGCACCCAACTTTCCTGATAGCTGGGAAGACAATTTTGAGTACAAAAAAAAGTACGAAGAGTTAAAACACAACTGCTCTGAACAAATTGAACGTCCCTGCAACTGTATTTCAATTTAAAAAAGAAAGAGCTCCTCTACCGTATCTCCATAATGTGTATTGTGACCCTAAATCTAGCAGATGAAACAAGATAGAATCTTGCTCATCTTTTACATTCTATCAAACTTCCTTTCAGAGATGTTTTTTTTTTATTCTGCCCTATTTTTAGACAGCCACAAAAGAGACTGCCTCCAGTCTATTCCAGCTGCTGCTTTGAAAAGTGCATTTAGAACCAAATTTAATGGCATGAGAAGGAACCAAACAAGTTTATTGCTTAACTCAATAAAAGGAAAAGCATCTGTGTCCCGTTAAAGCAACAATGTAGTGACTGGCTGCCCTGAATAGATCACCAGATTCATCCTCTTGTGTTTGGGTTTGTGTCCAATTCTGCTTATGCACAGGGACCCTGCTCATGCTTGAATGCAGTTCTGAACCACAAGTTTCCACCTTTGTATTCAGAGGGGGCCCATTTTCTACCAGAAAGCTTGTCCTCATTTGGTGACTCACTGAGCATCAAACTACAGGCATATTAAGTGCAAATTGCATCAGTGGGGGCGGGGGGGGGGGTTGATGATGGGATCAGAGCGAGGATAGAGGGGGAATTTAACCCTTTTCTCCTCTTCTACCATCCATTTGGGGATTTTCCCATAAAGCAAATACCAGCTCCAGAAGAGGGATTTTTCCCAGGACCACAGCAGGTGAGGAAAGCATTAAACCCACCCACCCTCATCTGCTCTGATCCTGTTAATTACCACCCTTCTCCAGCTGAGATGATTTGCATTTTTAAAAACCTAGCATCTGATGCATTTCTGTGTAGTTTGGACCTCACACTGAGAACCAAACATATAATTGGGGGCGAGGCCTTGAGGGGCATTGTGGAGGCTTGGCTCCCACAGAAATATCCCAGGCCTCCTCTCTGAATATTCAGTTTTACTTTTCCAAAAGGTTTCTAGCCCCTGCTATCAGGGGATATGTGCAGGTAGTAAGTAGCCTTCTGATTTGCTCAGTGAGAAATACATCTGTCCCTGCTTGTTCTACAGCCAGCAAGGCATGGTGATACATAGTAAGTAATTTTTAAATTTTATTAAATGTTATTAAGATTATTTCCTGTGTCAAATAAGCGGAGAACATAGTGGGCTATTTGTGTTTAGTGGTTTGTTGAGTGCTTCACATACACTCCTATGCTCCCCAAACAACTGCAATATAGTTGACCACTTGAAGCGGAGATGGGGGGGGGACATCCTGCTCAATTTGCATTTTAATGTTGATTTTTTTATTATATTCACTTCCCAAAACTATACGCTGTCTGAAACAGAACACTGCTGTGAATTTTGCAAGGTAGTTATTCAATTTAAAAAGTGCACAAGAATCCATGGGGAGGGGGGAGGGGAGGAAGTATGTGTAAAAATGCCTATCTAGGTCAAACATACACAAATATATTGCATTAAGGAAAGTTGTTTGCAATAATGCAATTTTGAGGTAAAATTATAGACAAAAAATGTATGTGTGCATTAAGAAAATTGTGCACTAGAATGCTGATCTTTAAAAAAAACAAAACCAAGCTGATGCAGAAATATGACAAACTGAGTTTAAGATTGGAAACAGCTGAAGCTGAGAAAAGTCTGTACTAAGAGTGGCAGCAAACAAAGTTCTACTCAAAGTAGACCCATTGAAATTAATGAACTAATGCTGCTAGTCCCACCCACCATGTGATTGCAATCCTAGCTTCAGCCACACATGCAATGGAGTGTCTGAAAGAGGTGCTTACATTCTTAAAGCAGCTACAACCCCTTTTTGACACCCCACTGAATGCATGGCAGTGTAATCATCAGCTGGGCCAGTGCTTATGATGTTTCTTTCCCTTCCGCAAGTTAGGCATATGTGGGAGTGGGTAGCGCATCTGAAATTCCCAGAGAAGAACCAGGGAATTATTCCAGACAGAGTGTGACCTTACAAACACCTCTATCTTTGGAAACAGGTGGCGGAGTATTGCCATTCTGGTGCCCATTGAAGTGATTGACTGAGACTTCCCCCACCCCCTGAGAGGTGAAAGTCTAATCAAAGACGGTCTCCACACTTGGCAGTATTTGTTTCCTCTTTCAACTTCAGCTGAAATTCAATCTGCTGTTTACCACACTTCAAGAACGGGAATGGTCTAGTCCAAGTTACAGGACTCTGTTTTTACCACCTCTGCTGGCCTGGACACTTGGCTTATTTACCTTGGAAAAATACGACTATTAACAAATTGTAATAGATTAAGCAAAAAAAACAAACAGTAAGTTAATCTTGGGAAAACATCTGAGTGCTTATTTAATGAGTGGGATGGGGCTGAGGGGTCCGCAGCGAAATGGAGAGTTCAAAGTATGTTGGTAGTTTTTTTTATTTTTAACTTTTGCCTCACTGAGTTCACCAGTAGTGATTTAAAAAAAAAAAAGTTTTTCTCTGTTTTAAGTACGTTTAAGCCTGAACCCAGTAACACAAACAACTATCCATGGCATCTCTCTATCCCTTCCTGATAAATGATCTGAAATTGTATGTCACATGCCCAGTTGGCTGTCTTCTCGTTCAGAGGTTAACCAGGGTCATAGGGATGACCTAAGCAGTTTGTGCTGTGCAGGGGCTATTTCTCTTAACAGTGATTTGTTTAAAGGGTGTGAGTGCACTCATGCCCATGCTTCTCTTTCTCTCTGGCATTTTGCCTTTCAGTGCCATTCAATAAACAATGATCTAGCAGTATGTACTCACTAATGGCCACAATACCTATATTTTGTGTACAGTGTGGATGGATTCAGTTTGTAGCAGATATCATTTGCTTTTCTTCCTTTCTGTTTGTTAGATTGGCATGAGGGTTTGACAGAGTATGAAATGCTAAGTGACAGTATAAAATATTATAGTCTTGTATCATGTAGACATGGGCTTTTGCATCTGTAAACACATATTTTGAAGTTAGAATAATTGTTGCTGCTGCATTGCAACTCGAGCTGGCTGGGACTGAGAGAGTCCAACAACGTATGCAGAGCCACAGGTTCCTCACCTCTGTGTCACGTGGTAGAGTCACATTTAACACAGTGGGTCTTATTTCCAAGTTAGAGTGCATTGGATTGTATACTCTGATTCTTGAAAAACCTTTCCCCTAAAATGCAATTAAGAGCTGGTTCAGTGCATAGCTGAATCCTCTAGTCTTGGAGGATTAATATTAAACAAAATTGCATGTTACTGCTTTGGGTAGAATAGCAGCACATTATTATTTCCATTTGGTACTTGAAAATTCTGCCACAGTCACACCTTGCTGCCTAATTAGACCAATGCACAATCTGGTACTTATAAAATGTAGTCAGTGCATGGCAATGTGAAAGTAACAAATTTTATACGCACAGTAACATTTACAGTCCATCTTTACACACGCTTGCTTATGAGGCCTGTTGATTTAAATAGGGCTCATTTCTAAGCACATATGCTTAAATTCCAAGTACATTGCATCTTTAAAGTGTACGATGTCTCCCCAGAGGCTCATATTGCTGGCTTTGACAGGTAATGTGACTAATAACTGCGTAATCTTCTCTGCCTACTCATCGTCAGCCGCATTCAAGTGTGTAACATTAAATTCAAAGATGCTGTTATTAGCATTACAAGGGATGTGAGTATGTCAATGTCTATAAATGAAAGGCAGTCATCTAAGATAGCTGCATCTAAAAATGAGAATCCTTGCAAGCTTTAAAAAAAAAAATCCAGTTGTGTTCTTTTGGACACTGAGGCTGGGCAACAACTAAATGACCTTATAAATATAGGTTGTTTGCCTGGACCTGCCCCAATATCCCATATTCAGAGATTATACCTGTTTTAAAATCTCCGACATTGAGGCAGTGTGCAGCAGCAGCAGCACTAAAACTTCCTGCTCTGCAACCTACATTTGCTGGTCCTTCTCTCTCAACTGCAGTAGGAAGCAGGAATCTCGCTGTGTCTCTCAGTGCAAACCAGCAGAAACGATGAACAAGTGGTCAACCATGCAAATTTGGGAGAATTTGCTGTGGTGTACTATTTTCTTGCTACCCCAAAGCACTTAGGACTGCTTCATACCTTATAACAACTTTGGAACACGCTCCCCCCCCCTTTCACTTGCTGCTCAACCTACTTTTTTTATTAAAAGGGAAAAAAATTCTCTGATATTCACATGTCTTAAAATACATGGTAGACTCGTTTGTCTTCAGTTTATAGTAGATCTCAAGGGATTATATTTTCCATCTGTTTTCAGACACACAATTGTCCTTTAAACGTGACAGAAGATATGGTGCGGTTGGAAATGCAGGAGGTTGTTTTTGTGTGAAGCAAACCTTAAAACCAGTGCCGTTTTTCTAGAAAAAGAGGTGCCAGAACTCACCCTGAATGTATCCCTTGTCTCTTACAATGGCAATAGCGCCCACCTGAGTAGTGCCAGAACTGAATTTCGGCGACTTCCAGCTGAAAAAAAGACCTGCTGAACACCACATAGTTTCTGGAATTAAGGCTTCAGATCCTACCATCAGAACACTAGCTGTGCCAATATTAATTATTATAGGGCCACAGTCATGGGTCTGTATTAAGGGTGAGTTGGCTGAATTTCACTGTTGTTAGAAAATGGTTAAATGGATTGATTTGAAACTTGGCAGAATATAGGATAAGAAGTGGCTTATTTGGAATGAGTTAACTTTGTGATGAGAAAAGAGGCGGTTTTAGGGTGGGGCGACACAACAGTGCTGTAAAACAGAGCATGAGAGGTGGGGGCGTGCGCCAAATTTCAATGTTGCACAGGGCACTACTGAAATTTGGGAGCCCAAAGTTCGCTGCTGATGTGGGACTTTGGGAAGCTGGCACATTGCATTTTCTTTCCATAGACTTTGCTGGGATGGTTTATGGGGATGATTGTACAATATCTTTTGGGGAAATTGTTGTGTTAGGTCAAGGGAAACGTCTAGTATGTGTCATGAGCTATGTAACATGTTTGTAGTTTGACCACAAAAATGCCTTTTAAATCAAATGTCAGCCAATGGGATTTCATAAGGTTGTTCCCTGCACATGCTCAGTACAAAACATGTTGAAAGAGGAAGATGATAAAAGGGGAAAGGGGTGGAATGGAATGGTGCGTGAGAGTAAGGAAGGGCAGAGAGAGTTGGTTGGAAAATCACAATTAGAGTCTGGATGTGTGAAGGAGAGAAGAGTGGAGATGAGAGAGGCATAGGTACTCACAAACCAGGCCTAAATCTGGAAGTTAGGTGTGAAATTAGGCAGGAAGGAGAAATCACAGGACTTAGGTAGAAAAAGCCTGAGAGGCAAGAAAAGGGAGAAGAAATTTCTCTGATGTGCACAGTGACTGTATTTCTGTTTGATAGCTTTTAAAGGTGCAAGAGAGCTTTCAGGAAAAAAGGAAAGGCAATTCATGAGACTTTAACTGCTGGATTTCCTCTTTTTCCTATTGCAACCTTTAAGGCTAGGCCTACCAACTGACCTTTGTAAAAAGCCCAGCCTGCCCTTCTCCTGCACAACCATACAATGTGCAACTGGGGTAATTACAGGGCTTGGGAACCAATATGACCCCTTGCAAATGTTAACTGGTTGTTATAGGCAGAGAAGCAGCTGCAGCCAATCATTTTTTTAAAAAAGTTTTATGCAAATTTGTTAAAGGGGGGGAAAGCCCCCAACAACAACCATCAGTTTACACTAAGAATACAATAAGCACCCACACATCCATCTTAGTTTATACATGTAGATTGCTATATATGCCATCCAAATGTCCAAACTAGTATCCAAGTGAAGTCAGTGCTTATAAAAAGTATGTTCAAATGTCTCATGGACATTAAAGGCTTCAGACCATTCATAAAAGATAGATGGTATATATCCTTCTAGGCTTGAAGTATAACTCTCTCAGCAACTATCAGAATTTGTAAAACCCATTTTTGTTGTCATGAATCCCCATGCTGCAGGAATATAATTTAAAAAGCACACAAACATCCACAAGTATCAAGGATTTCACCAATACAAAGTTTGGTCCCTGCCAGGGGGAAAGGCAGAATATATAAATAAGCTTAACAACAACAACAATAATAATCTTATTTCGCTTAGTATATCGGCCATTTAACAAGCATACAAAGTTACATTTGAATTCCTGCCCTTTTAAATGGTCTTATTAATGAGGGTATTTATTTATTTATTGCATGCACGCATGTGCCACATTTCAGCCAAAAAATCTCCCAGGGTGGCTTACATGCAATCAGGTGAAATGACAGTCCTTGCCTGTTGAGTTGCGTTCGAATCAAGGCAAACAAGTGGATGGTGTTTTTGAGATCCCCAGCTGAGCTCCAAGGCTGCCTCTTGAGAGAGAGTGCGTGCGTGCCTGAAACTCATCTGTGTCTCTCTTTTTATTGAATCTTACAAAAGCATGGCCACTCATATGTTAGTGGCTGATTGGTTAAAATACAAACAAAGAGGCTAGTTCCTTATTGGTTAACATAGGTATAAGGAGGGGTTACCCAAAATCCATTAATCTCCAATTCTTCAAAGGGTCTTTTGCTAATGGACCTTAGACAAGTATCTAAGCTTTTAATCCACCTAGATTTATGATTGATTATATTATGTCTAAATCAATTACTAATGTTATGATCAGAATATAAAAACAAACAATTAATTATACACTGAAGGAAAACAGAACAACTAATTAATTATACACTGAAGGAAAACAGATCATTGTAAACTTAATGTGACCTGAGTGAAAAAAGAGTGGAATGCAAAGAATGGAATTTGTGTGTGTGCCTGGCACATCTTTACATAGGTGTCTATGAGAGAGAGAAGCAGAGGAAGATTTTAAGGTTCAGAAGTAGCTAGGAAAAGTTTCCCAGAATGCCACAGAAAAGAACCAGTGTTTTACTATACTGGCACATAAAGAGAACATCTCTACATCTCCTCCTTTTTTTTCTTATTTGCGAAATAAGGCAACTTGTTGAATGAAGCAAAATAAAGCAGCAGTGCTTTGGGATCAGTGGTTTGCCATCGAATCCCAAAATAATACTGCGAGGGTGGATGGGGCATGAGTACTGTCAGGATTATTGGTTTGCCAGTAAATCCCAAAATAATTCTACCCACATTTCCCCTTTTTGTTTATTATTGGCGTTGCCATTTCGAATAATAGTCAGCGAGGAGAGCACTAGGTGGCTGAGGTGGAGAGAAAAGGCGAGAAAAAAGATTTGTAAGGCTAGGAATGCATTGGAGGAAGCAAAAGAACAAAATTAATATACATACAATTATTATGGCATAATAAAAAAGACTACGAAGCCAAGTTAAATTAGGCAACCAGCCAGTGAACCACTGAAAAATAGAATCCCAGAAACCAGAGAACCCAATGTCCTGTTTAATATGATGGGTAAGATTTTGCAAATGAGAAATTTGACGTTGAACGGCCTTGGAATTGTCAGTGATGTTAAAACAGCACATATCTGCGACTTTCTCACAGCCATAATGATGAAGCATAAGAAGGTAGTCGATAGCAGCTCTGTTTTTGAATAAACCATTGTGAAGTTCAGCTTGCTCTGTGTTGAGAAGGTGAAGTGCTTGAGAAGTAAAATTCAGGGCTTTTGCTGCGGAACAAGCTAGAGAGTTAATATTTCTGCTATTACGTGCAGCCAATCCTGGAACACCTAAGAGAGAAACAGCTAAAGAGATATATTCAGTCCTACTGGGAAGAGAGACAAGGTCATCACAATCATCAGACAATTCAATATTGCGACTATATCGATTGTGAAATAGATGATGCTTTTCAGGCAATATGATAGACAAGCGGCTTAAACAGCAAGGTGTGGATACTGAAGACGGAAAGGCTTAAGGGCTTGATTAACATAATATTGACACATGGTAGGGGAGTTTAACATTCCTTGAGGGAGAACTTTCCACTGATATCTCTCAGTTGGTTGACAATTATTAATTACTGGTACAGTAAAAGCAAAATATCTACGATCTTTCTCCTGTAGGGGGATAGAGAAGAAACAATCTTGCAAATCTATTATAGCCAATTGATAAGAATGTGGAATCACATTTGGATTGGGAAGACCACATTGCAAAGGCCCCATGGGTTCAAGGATTTTATTTATGTGCCTTAAATCATGCAATAATCTCCATTTTCCTGATTTCTTTTTAATAACAAAAACTGGAGTATTATAAGGACTAACTGAAGGTTCAATATGGTCAGCCAGTAATTGCTGATTGACCAATTGTTTTAAGGCAATTAATCGTTCCCCAGTAAGAGGCCATTGCTCTATCCATACAGGGTTAGTAGATTTCCAGCTGAGGGGAAGAGCATGCTTACTCATTTAATTGAATAGTAGCATTTAATTGTTGCAGTAAATCTCTTCCCCACAAATTGAGGTGGATGTTTAGCACACAGGGCTGAATGTATGCAATAATTTCAGAGCTGTCTGGCAGAGAGACAGGTAGCCACTGTGCGCTTTTACAAGAAGTCTGGTTACCACCCACACCCCACACTGTAGGAGCAGATTCTAAGGGCCATGTGGAGTCCCAACAATTACTGGAAATGACAGATACGTCAGCACCTGTGTCAATCAAGCCTTCTATAATTTTTCCATTGATTTTATACTTACGAAGAAGTTTTTGTCGTCCAATTTTCTGTGTCACAGCCAGTAGCTGTGGGGGAATAGAAGAAGAGAGCTCGTGCAAATTATTATCAATAGCTGATACGACATTAGGTGGAGAAGGAAGCATTACCAATTGTGCCCAAGACTCACCCTTAGTTAACTGCATTGGCATATGGCTCCAAAATTGTATCATAATGGTGCCCACATAATCATGATGTAAAACACCTGGAATAACCTGGATTCCTTGTTTTGCCGCAGAAAATTTAGGCAAAATTAAACCTGTGACTGTAGAAGGGAGTGGACCTGCCATTTGGCTAGGCATGATCACAATTTCACCAGGTAAAGCAGTGCCTTTGGCCTCTTGATTGATCAAATCAATAGCAAATTCAAAAGGCACAATTTTAGAAACTTTTGCAACAGCAGAAACTAAGGGTGGGGAACTCTCTAATTTTCCGGGCCTGAGAGTTGGGCCCCTAAGGAGTTTCCCTGAGACCTACATTGATTTGCCCAATGATACCCTTTTCCACACTTTGGACATTTTTTTGAAGGTCTGGTAGTAGTATTTGCAGTAGTATTTTTATTCGCACCTCCGCCAGGCGCCCTGCACTGCTTAGCAAAATGCCCAGGGCGCTTGCAATTAAAACAATTACCTGTTGGCCTGCTATTAGTTTGGATTGCAGTGGCAAGTAAAGACATAGCATGAGATTGACTCCCTATTTCTGTACATGATTGTATCATATCTGCAAGACTATATTTTGAACGACTTATGACAGATTGTAACACCTTCCTAGAATCAGTATTAGCATTCTCAAAGGCTAATTTTTTCATCAACTCATTCTGAGCTGTTTCATTATCTATCTGTCTAGAGATTGATTCTTTTAATCTATCAATAAATTGATGGTAAGGCTCTGAGTGTTGCTGCTTAACATTTACAAAGGAGTTCAGAGGCTGCCCTGAGACAGGGACTTTCCGAATGGCGCGCTGGACACAGGTCGCAGTGCGGCTGAAATGCGAAGCTGACAATAATGCTTGTGCAGCCAAGCTATCGAATGGGGCAGATCCAAAAATTTGACTTGCTGTATGCATTGGATCAGCCAGAGCTATCGCACTATGTTTAAATTCACTTTCAAAAACCACATATTGTGCAGGGGATAAAATCATATGCATAAGATCTTTCCAATCATTAGGACACATTACATAAGAAGTTGAAATACATTCCAGCATTCCCATGACATATGAAGATTTAAGACCTGAGTCAGAGATAGCCTTCCTGAATTCCTTCATTATGGAATATGGAAGCTTCTCATGAAATACCTGTTGCTGTGCTGTCCCTGGGATAGGCTGATAAGTGAAAGGGAAAAGTGACGGCATTTCCCCAGACCATGCAGACTGTTCTTCTAAAGATAAAAGACCTTCCTGCCTGGCTTCAGAAATTCCTGCACGGACAACCCCAGAAACATTTGGAACAACAGAATGCAAAGGGGGGAGAGAGGAAAGAACAGCAGGCTGAGATGCAGCTTCTGCAGAGCTCGCAGGCACCGGCAGAGGAGTGGCAGGCAGAGAAGGGGGAGAGAGGGGGATTGTATTAATCTGACACGGAGCTGCTTCGAGCTGAGAGGGAAAGGAGGGGGGTGAAGTCAATGGAGGCAAGATTTGTGGGTACGGGGGAGGATCAGGTGATGAAGCAAGGGGTGTAGAGAGTAAGGAAGACGACAATCCTAATTTACCAATAGCATTTGCACATTTTTGCCAAGTAAGCAAGCAATCGATCGGAGCCCTTGGCTCAGAAAAAAGCGTTTTTCCAATTTTTTGCCAGGTCTCTATGTCCAGAGACCCTTTGTCTGCGTAAAATGGACATTGGAACGTTATTTCCATTAACATTTGTTCAATTTCTTTTAAGGAAATTTGAACACCATCCCCCTTTTGCTTGACTAATTTAAATAATTCATTTGCGTGAGCTTTCTGACCTTTCGTCAGATTCCCTCCCATACTTATGAAATAGCGCGCTGAGACTTTTTTCCAGTCGGATAAGTATGAGGTTTTCCTAGCTCTGCAAGGGACCTGGTACCTTACTTCGTCGAAATCACGTCGGGGTCACCAGATGTTGAGTTGCGTTCGAATCAAGGCAAACAAGTGGATGGTGTTTTTGAGATCCCCAGCTGAGCTCCAAGGCTGCCTCTTGAGAGAGAGTGCGTGCGTGCCTGAAACTCATCTGTGTCTCTCTTTTTATTGAATCTTACAAAAGCATGGCCACTCATATGTTAGTGGCTGATTGGTTAAAATACAAACAAAGAGGCTAGTTCCTTATTGGTTAACATAGGTATAAGGAGGGGTTACCCAAAATCCATTAATCTCCAATTCTTCAAAGGGTCTTTTGCTAATGGACCTTAGACAAGTATCTAAGCTTTTAATCCACCTAGATTTATGATTGATTATATTATGTCTAAATCAATTACTAATGTTATGATCAGAATATAAAAACAAACAATTAATTATACACTGAAGGAAAACAGAACAACTAATTAATTATACACTGAAGGAAAACAGATCATTGTAAACTTAATGTGACCTGAGTGAAAAAAGAGTGGAATGCAAAGAATGGAATTTGTGTGTGTGCCTGGCACATCTTTACATAGGTGTCTATGAGAGAGAGAAGCAGAGGAAGATTTTAAGGTTCAGAAGTAGCTAGGAAAAGTTTCCCAGAATGCCACAGAAAAGAACCAGTGTTTTACTATACTGGCACATAAAGAGAACATCTCTACACTTGCCTGCAGGTGTACAGTAACCCCACCCCCAAAAAACCCTTCACCTTACATTTAAAGCACATGACTTCCCCCAAATAACCTTGGGAACCGTAGTTTGAGTGAATAGTGAATTGTAGCCATGTCCATGGTAAACTATAGTTCTCAATATTATTTGGGGGCAGCCATGTAGTTTAAATGTATGGTGTGGATGTGGGGGATAATACTATATCATATCAGTATTACCTTTAAAAGGCATCTGTGGCCCATAAGAGCTGTAATTTGCCTGCATCTTGGAATGCCTTTAACAAAACATCTTAAATGACAAGGTCCCACTGATTTCAATAGGACCTATCTTCAGCTAATTTAGTCTGTGCCCGTTGCCTGTCGCTTAAAACCACTGACCACCTTGTTTTCCAGTTTTAAACAGTGCTAGGATTTAGTGCTAGCTATATTCCCAGAAAGCTGTTGAATATTTGCATCGGAGCTTGAATTGTTTATTTATAGGCATGACCTTACAACCACCTTGAACAGTTTCTGACATGTGTGTCCTAGAATACTTGTGGCAAGAAGCTAACCTTCTCTATAATGCCACTTGACATTTCAAAGCCACAATTTTTATATACCAGAGGTATAAACTTTTAGAATAGAAAGTAAGCATTCGCACACCGGTGTCTCTACCAACATGCACTTAATAGCAAATTATTTGACTGAACATAATTCATGTTTTACCTTTTTTAAAGGGAAAACATATTCTGGGTAGGATAAGCAGATTTGCTTATCAGATTTGCACTCCTTGTATTTACTGGTATTTGTGACGTGACTAACAAGGCAATGGCTCGTATCCACATTTGCACTAAGTCAAACATTCAGTGGAATTCCCCCCTCCTGCCCCTGTGTGCCCCTAAAATATATGGGGCATGGGGGTTTCCTTCAACCCTTTGGAGCAGATTTGTGGTGGGCACAGAGCATGTACAGGGAGAAGAAGAGGCAGGGGAACTCCGTTGCCTAACCCTGTAGAGGTGTCCTGGCCAGGCTTACTAGAACTAGGGAACAGTTTTTGCCAGGCTCTCCATTGCATTTTCTTCACCTCATCTTGCATTCCTTCACTCTGATGCCTTTCTTTGGCCTGCTGATATGCACCAATAAAGTGTCTTTGAATCATCTTAACAAATATAATCATTGGGGGGAACTACTCTACATTAGCATGGGACGCGGGTGGCACTGTGGTCTAAACCACTGAGCCCTAAGGCTTGCCAATCAGAAGGTCAGTGGTTCGAATCCCCGCGACAGGGTGAGCTCCTGTTGCTCGGTCCCTGCTCCTGCCCACCTAGCAGTTCAAAAGCATGTCAGGTGCAAGTAGATAAATAGGTACCGCTCCGGCGGGAAGGTAAATGGCGTTTCCGCGCGCTGCTCTGGTTCACCAGAAGTGGCTTAGTCATGCTGGCCACCTGACCCGGAAGCTGTATGCTGGCTCCCTCGGCCAATAAAGCGAGATGAGCGCCGCAACCCCAGAGTCGGTCATGACTGGACCTAATGGCCAGGGGTCCCTTTACCTTTACTCTACATTACAGTTCAGTTTATGTGTTTACTGGTGCGGGAAGGTTGCCCCTCTCCTTTGTTCTTTTTTTTATAAAGATCAGCAAGGCAATGTTAGCCCAGAAATATTCTGTTTGTGTACAGCAAGCGATTTTCTGAAGGGATTAAATACAGCTCCCTACCATTATTAAGGCTTTTTTTCCCCCACAAGAGAGAAACTGCTGGCAAATACTTTCTGATAGCCCTAGCTAGTTGCAAAGAATATTGAGGATTTGAGGGGCAAGCTTACATGACAAAACACGAACATATTCAATCGTGGCCAGGGTGACATCACTTAGTGCAGACAACATAATAACATCTGTTCTGCTTGCTCTCTTCACTGCACTATATTTTTTTTATGGTAGTGACGCTGTTTTATCCTTAATTAATTTGGTGTGTTTTTTTTAATTGTTTTTTCTTTACCTTTGTATACCCACCACCCTGGTATGTCTGAAGATGAAAAAGGTGTTTGAGAAGCTTTTTAACTAATTAAGTAAACCTTGCAGTGTTGGACATTTCAGCAGCAAAACTAAAACTTGCCTTTTTATTGAAAATATTTATCACTATGGCTACACACAGAGCCCCCCGGTGCCCATTCCCAGTTTTCAGTGGAAGTAACTAGCCTTAGTTTATTCAGTGTACGGTTGCATGCATCGCCCCTTCTCTTCATCCTATGGTTTATGAAATCCTCTACATGCCTACAGTATCTACTTTCACCCAGAGTCAGGACCTCACTGGGTTACCTTGGGCAAGTCACTATCTTGCAATCTCTGGGCAGAATACAGATGTGACCAACAAATATATAATAAATGCCCAATGAGCTGGGGGTGGGGTTCTGAGGCTATAAATAAAGCGAAATACAGCCCAGTGTGATAAATTAACCTCATCAGGTTATGAGTGATAGCATTAAATAAAATGGCATACTCTCATCAATGTGGGGCATTAATTTTTTTACAGTAGCCACAGGGTCTCAGGTGCAAAGTGATGCAAAAGTGTGTTTAAATTCTGGCAGCAGCTGAAATGTAGCTCTCGGAGCGAACAGAGAAGAGTGGGAATACTGGGTGAAGGGTAGGGATTCTGCTCACCCCACCATTCCTTGTTGTTGTTTTTCAGAACCTTCACAATTCACTTTGCCCCATGAAAACTCACATGTATGTTACAGGAGGCTGGAGAAGGTTTGACCTCCTTTTATTGCACTATAGTGCAAGAGTGTCCCTACCCACAGCAATAGCTGTCATCTGTAAGAAAATCCACACACATAACAATCCCCCCTCATCCCTACTTAGAGACAGCTTTAAGTTCTTGAGAAGGAATATAGCAATCTCTGAAAAAATGAACAGTCTGTTGTATCCCAACAAGTAAACAGTGCCTTAAAGACATTCATAAGGGGAGCAGTTTTAAGCTTGCTGGTTGTTACCATGCCAACTGGTTTTTACCATGCCAACTGGTTTTACCATGCCAACTGGTTGTACACCTGAAACCACTGCATGTGGTCTATGTTGTTGTAATTACACAATGGCAGTTCTGAATTGAAAAGAAGCACCTTCATTTTTAGTCAAAACATGGCCTTTAACAGTTTTTTGACATCTGTTAACAGTGGAAAAGGTGGAAACAGCCCAGCTTTAAGCTGCTGATCACAAAAGTCGTGTGTGCATTTGTGATGTGCAGGACAAACCCTCCTTTTCAAAAAGATGAGCTCCAGATGCTATTGGGCTCTGGCTTGTGATGTGTAAAAAGCATGACAAAATTAAGAAAGAAGGAAGACCCTGCAGGGGAAAGTAGAGCAGCTGAGACCCCCCAAAAGCCAAATAATGCAGAGAACTAGTGAGGCATCCTTGTTCTTTTTATCTCCTTCCATGGCTACTTGGGCAGCTTCCCTTCCCTTCCCTTTCATTACATTTTATATCCCACCTTTCTTCCGCTTTGGTTGAAACTTAAAAAAAAAAATCTAGTAAAAATAGCTAATTCAAGTAAACATGTTTAGGATTGATTTGACCAGCGGTGCACTTCTATTCATAGAATCGCAGAATTGTAGAATGATTCCCAAGAGTCATCTAGTCCAACCTCCTGTAATGCAGGAATCTCTGCTAAAGCATCCATGACAGATGGCCATCCAGCCTCTGCTATAAAAGTTCTGATGAAGGAGATTCCACTGCCTCTTGTAGGAGTCTGTCCCACTGTCAAACAGCTCTTACTGTCAGAAAGTTTTTCCAGATGTTTAGTTGGAATCTCCTTTCTTGGACTGAATGAGGGAGGCAGGAGAAAGAGCATGCTGATTGTCCCACTTTCCTGCCCCCCAAAACTATATGGTATGGAGTAGGTCACACTGAATTATATGGGGCTTGGGGAAATACGTATTGTATAAGATTGCATTATAACATTATTTGTGAACTGTGCTCAAAATGTGTATGGCTGCTGCTGCTGCTTCTACTGAACTCTCCCTGCCATCAGCCTTGATGAGCTACTGTGTCTTCTTTGTCCAACATTTGTATTTCTTTGAAACTGCACTTACCAGCACAACATTAAAAAAAAAAGATACACTCCGACTGAAGACTACTTAATAATCTATTAAGCAAAAGCTGGAATGAATGCCTAAAAGCTGCGTCAGTGGATTATATGTCAAACATGAACATGCTCCTGCTTTCCTTGACTTATCCAGTAATCTGATTAGGCAGCAGTGATTCAGTTTGCTATGAAAATACTGTACTCAGTAAATAGGACAAGTGTTCTACTCTCATAGAGAGCATTTGTGTGTGGGTGCATTGACAGGGTCTGGCTCACTGATACATTCATCAGTGTTCCAATCTAACTCTTGCATATTATTGTGAGTCTCCTTCGTAATAAATGGTGCTTTGCACAGGTTCTGGAGATACATGGATCATATTGTTATGAATGGCTTTAATGGTCATTGGTTGTTGTCTGGTTGTTGACACAGACAATTTAGAATGAGTAACAAATATTGCAGGATTATTTCTGGCCACTTTCATGTGGTAACTTTATTTATTATTAACCCTGGTGTTTGTCACTAACATACTAGCATTTTACCTACACAGCCACAACAAACCACAATGGTCCCAACTAACACTATAGGCAATTACAGCACACTGGGAGCAGTAGATAACCCCTATTCCAGGGTATCCATATCTGTGATGACAGGTTGACTTTGCTGCTGTATTTAATACTTCCCCTCTAGAAACTTCGTTTGCATCTTGGATGATGTGCACTCTCTCAAAAGCAAAGTCAAGAGCAAAGCAGTATCTCTTTAAACAATATAATTCAAAACATTCTGACGGCCATCTCCCCAGCATCCGTGGGAACGCCCCAACTTCCAGCACTCATGGAGCACCATGCCAACAATCCTTCCACTTTTCATGCATGGAATGAGTTGGTCCATGTATAGCTGGGATAGCTGAGTTGGGAGAGCATGGGACGCTTAATCTCAGGGTGGTGGATTCTAGCCCCACGTCGAGCAAAAAGATTCCTGCATTGCAGAGGTTGGACTACTAGATGATCCTTGTGGTTCCTTCCAACTCTACAATTCTTTGATTCTATGTACAGAGACGGGGAAACACCAACAATGACATCACCTTATTAACTACATGCACACACACTGCATACAGCCAGACACAAGGACACCGTGGCACCGTCTGTAGCAACAGAAATTAAAAAATTGTCCAGTAGCACCTTAGAGACCAACTAAGTTTGTTCTGGGTATAAGCTTTCGTGTGCATGCATATTTCTTCAGATATTGCTTTCTAAGGTGCTACTGGACAATTTTTAATTTTTTTAAATTTATTTCGACTGTGTCAGACCAACATGGCTACCCACCGGAATGCAGCAACAGAGTTGACAACAAGTGCCGAGCCTTTGAAATGTCTCAAGGATGCCTGAAGACAGAGATTTAAGGCCCCTAGGCCAATTATGCACGGCCATTGGTTTGACTGACCAACACAGAGAGAAGGAAGGAGAGACATACAACAGAATTGCCAGACAGTTCTCTTGGACACAAGTTCAGGTCCTGTGGAAGCAGAGGAGCAATTCCATCTGAAGACAGAAGGTTTTTGTTTTGGTTTTTTGCCATGGAAAATACAGAACCACCTGGGAGAAGCACCATCACAACTGATTTTTTTGGCCACCAAATGGTGCAAATACCATTTTCAAATGGTATTCTCTATATAGTAGCTATAAGATGAGTTATTTGTGTAGAAAATGAAAGGTTTGTGATATGAAGGAGAAGATTTGTGTTCTTATGCTATGATTCACGGTGGAATACCTTGGGAAACAATTTAAACAGCCAATATATGCTGGCCGTTATATGTAACATTTTGCATCTAGACCTCACTGAGGTATGTTTACTATATTTTTATTTCAGTTCTTAATCTTAATATGCAACTGGTTTTTAATTTTACAACACAATTATGATACACTTCAAGCCTTTAGAATTTAACATTCTACAAATAAATATGTTGATTAAGAGGTGATTATTAACAATAAGGTGACCTCACCACCCTGTCAGCAGTAGAATTTTACATGCCGATTCTAAATCCTCTAAAATGCAAATCCTAGTCCAAAGTAAATATCAGTTATTTGTGATTCTATTTGGTTGTGATTATTTGAGTTGCAAGGTGGTCCTGGAGGTGTCATTTTAGTATTGCGTAGATAAGAGGCCTTGCCAGTTGCCACTGCATTTGTTCAGTGAATGTAGTCCTCCATGGGCTGATTTTGTTCCTGTGCGAGATGTAGTTTATGGCTTTTCATTTCTTCATGACATAGTTATGGTTCTCCAGTCAACCCCAGTTGTATTTCACTTACATCTGGGGATGTGAAAAGTAATATGCCTTCCATGTGAGTCATGTGCCTCAATTATGTCTTTGCTCTTACTGTTTTGTTTTCTCAATAACACCTTGTTCCCATCTTCAGATTACTACTTTTACATTTTACTCCCCCCCACTTCTATTTTTCCTATTATCTACAAGTTCTTTTTTTGAAGAATAGCATATTTCCCATAGCATGTTTTAACAATTATTTCGCCTTGTATCATCTCAGGCTAAAAATTATCAATAAAACAATTAGTCACTTTACATAATCAGACATTACTCTCTCTCTCTCTCTGTGTGTGTGTGTGTGTGTGTGCTTAACAGACACTCATAAGTTAATAATTTACAAGGAAATGTGTCATGTATCTTATTATTTAAAATAATAAAAGCATTATCCACACTCTGTACCTTCTCTTTCCTCCTCCTGCATTGTTCCAAAAATCTAACAAGATTTTTTTAGTTTTATAAAATAAAGCATATTCAGTGCACCTCTGAGCCAAATTTTTCTTTTTAAATAATTTTTATTGGATTTTTGATAATTTTATACATATAAAACATAACCATTTCATACATTAAAATACAAGGTTCTTTTGAACCTTCAGTCCTCCTTCCCTCCCTCCATGGGTTCCATGTTTAAATTTAAATTTGCTGTATCTTTTACCATTATCCATCTATTATATAGCCATAATTACCATAAATAATCCCACATGATAAGTGTCATTACATCCCTACTCGGATATCTCTTTCTCCCACTTTTTATCATTTTTTGTTGCTTTGCTTTCTGTCATTTGCCGTAGAAAGCACAGCGATGCACATATCCAGAACTACAATAGATACCTAAATCAACTTCACACTCTGCACCCACAATCTGGGAAAGACAAATTTACACACTTTATATTAAATGCAATATTTATTTATTCGGAAGACACAAGAACTACCCACGCTGGAAGAGTGGCAGACGAAAGTGATTGATTATATGGGACTGGCTGAGATGACTGGCAGAATCCGTGACCAAGGGAAAGAGACGGTGGAAGAAGATTGGAAGAAATTTAAAGTTTATCTTAAGAACTGTTGTAAAATTAATGAGTGCTAAAATGTCATGGGTAATGTAAAACAGAATTGCAGTGATAAATAATTGGGTAAGAAGAAAAAGATTAGAAATTGAATTACAAGTATTGAAATTAGGGGTTGCTGGGAAAATTTAAAACAGGGATGCAGAAAAGGGAGG
This sequence comes from Podarcis filfolensis, assembly GCF_964270895.1. Lineage (NCBI taxonomy): Eukaryota > Metazoa > Chordata > Lepidosauria > Squamata > Lacertidae > Podarcis > Podarcis filfolensis. Next base: position 55,524,724 of record NC_139608.1, read on the forward strand.
TATGGGGAAGTCGTTGAAACAAGGTTTAAGAAAGAGAGGTTAAGAAATTATATGTGTTTACATGTTTGTTTGTTTATGTGTTATGTTGTTAATTGTTAGTTGTTTTGTGTTTTAATATATGTTGTAAAACCAATAAAAATTTATTATAAAAAAAATATTTATTTATTCATTCATTCATTCATTCATTCCATCTATATCTCACCTTTCCTCCTGAAAGAACCTGGGTATATGGATCCTGATAATGTGTTGTTGTTTTTGGCTTTATGGAGAATCTCTAATGACAGTTCACCAGAGAATGATTTTCTTTTGTTTGGTTGAAAATAATAATTTTTAAAAATACTTCTCTAATTAAGCTGAGTTGTAGTCTTCTTTAGGTTGTAATACTATATCCACTTTCTAGGGAGTGAGTCATATTGAATTCATCATTGAATTACATTTGAGTGGATATGCATAGGATTGCAGTGCTAATACATTTTAGTTTTCATTTACTATAATCCACTCCAAGAATTTTATTGAAGAGTGGTATAGAAGAGAGAGCTTAAAAATTTAACACACACAAAAATAGTGCCTCAGAAGCTCTCATGGTTAAGAACTTGCATATGGAACCCATACATTTCTCAGAAGGAACTGAATCTTTCTGGATAATGTTTCCACAAAGATGATGTTCAGAATATTGTTCTAAGTTTATATGTGTTGTCGTCTGAAGAAGATAAATTAGCATTTTGCGAGGAAAGGAGCCACACACTGGGCCAATTCTAAACCAGCAGCATCTCAGGCGAGGGGCATATTGGGCACGTCTGTCTACTGGTGCTTAGTGGGAAGGCATGGGGCAAGAACTTATGGCTCTGCAGATGTTGTTAGACTACAATTCCCATCATTCCTGACTGTTAGGCTCCCATCAGCCTCAGCCAGAGTGGCTAACAACATCTGTAGGGTCTCAGGTTCCTTGCCAGTGGCCTTGACCATCATCCCTGCTGGGTTGATAGAGAACCATATGCTCCCTCCCATCTTGTGCCCCATGTCTGAGACAATTAAAAAGCAGGAGGAAAGTTCCTAGTTTTCTTAAGAACAGAGACACAGGTGAAATAGCCACAGCTTTAATTTAAAACATTGCTCACAGAGTTGTGATAGTGTCACTGAGCAATGGGTTGTCAACCTGTTTTTTGTCTCGGGGGTCCTGTATCTGAGGCAGCTGCATGCAACAAGCAGGGTAATGGGTGTAGTTTTCCCCATTCTAGTGCCTCCATGCAGGTTATAGATGCCCCTCTTACACTTTATGCACAGGAGCATAACGAAGAAAATGTTGGCAACCTACATGTGAACAGATGCTTCTCTGCTGACTCTAATGGGAGTGTTTTCACTTGTACCACCTCTCTTGAACAGCATGTTTATGCTGGGCTAGAAAACAGACCCCAATGTGTATAATACTCTGCTATAATAGAAGTGCCATTCACTTTCAAAAACAGTCTATTGATTATTTTAGTACTTGCCTTGGCATAGGCAATGCAGCATGATGTGTGCGAGATACTAGGTAGGAAGAGGATGAGAGTTGCATCAGGCTACTCAAAGTGACATTCTGTCATGGGGCTTCTATTCTATAGTGCTTTACCTGAAGCACTTCCTTTACTATGAAAGGAATCTATCAGGTGTTTTAGCTCCTTGAGATCTGTCGGCTGCGCAATAAAGATGTTGGCTTCAGACATTATTGGCTTGAAGTTCCCTCTTTCAGGCTAGGTCTGTGTTGACAAAAGAGCATATCTGAGTTGCAGTATCATCCCCATGATCTAAAGATAAAGGTGTAGCAAGATTAATATCAAGGCAGTAAATCTTTCTCACTGAACACTGCCTAACATAAATCCTAATCCAGGGAATCAAGATGGTGCCCTTCAATACGAGATTCAATTACTAGCACGAAATCGTGTTCGTGTTAGCTTCATCAGCATTTCCCCTTGAAAAAAACCTATCTGACAAATCCTCACACTTTTTTTCAACTCTGCAGAGGCAGCTATGGAAAAGGTATTATGGGAAAAAAGAAAAAAGAAAAAAAGTAAGATGCATACAAACCACTGTTGGTTTTGGTATTACTTTTTTTTAGTTCTTGGATTTGTTTTTTTACTACATTACACTGGGCATAGTTAAGAAATCCACCCCCCCCACACACACAAGAGGTGGTGATGGCCACCAACATGGTTGGCTTTAAAAGAGTATTAGACAAATTAATGAAGGGTAAGGCTACCAGTGGCGCTGTGGGTTAAACCACAGAGCCTAGGATTTGCCGATCAGAAGGTCGGCAGTTCGAATCCCCGCAACGGGGTGAGCTCCTGTTGCTCGGTCCCTGTTCCTGCCAACCTAGAAGTTCGAAAGCATGTCAAAGTGCAAGTAGATAAATAGGTACCACTCTGGAGGGAAGGTAAACGGCGTTTCCATGTGCTGCTCTGGTTTGCCAGAAGTGGCTTAGTCATGCTGGCCACATGACCTGTATGCCGGCTCCCTCGGCCAATAAAGCGAGATGAGAGCCGCAACCCCAGAGTCGGCCACGATTGGACCTAATGGTCAGGGGTCCCTTTACCTTTATGGCTGCCAGTGGCTATGTTCTACGTCCACTGTTGCTGGAAATTGCAGGTGGGCAGAGTGCTGTTGCCCTCATGTCCCACTTGCAGGCTTCCCACAGGCATCTGGTTGGCCACTATGAGAACAGGATGCCTGATGGGATGGGCCGTTGACCTGATCCAGCAAGCTCTTAACAGAATATGTGCCAATACAAACTGAAAAAATTCTGATGTAAATTACACTGATTTGCATATGATTCTTTTGGTAGATTTTTTTAAAAAATGCAACATTATCCAGAAAACCTACATCACTACAAATCACCAGACCAAAACACCCCTATTTTCTCTTGAGTTTGTTGGACCTTCTCCAGAACATCATTGAAACCAGACACCAATTCAGCACATTCACAGTAACCCCCAAATTAGATGAAGAGGTCAAATAAAATGAAGAGGTCAAATAAAATTGGGTATCAGTATGTTGATGCCACCACACTTATGGCCTGTTCTTACGTAACGAACGTAACGACACTGGGTCTGTGTGCCGCATGACCACATTGCTAACTACTATAACTACCCAAGTCGTCTTCGCACAACTGTTGAAGGCTGCTGTGTAGCACACTTAACAACGGCACAGTCGGTCCAATGTTTTATTTGATACACACTGTACTTGTTAAAAAGAATAGCCACCCTGGGCTATAGTTCAGTGATAGAGCATGTGTGTATCCTTGGTTTGGGCACCAGTAAAAGAATCTCAGGTAGCTGGACTGAGAAAGACCATCTTGTCTGATAATCTTGCAAGGTAAACGAACCTGCAACCCTCCAGATGTACTTGGACTCCATCTCCTATCATCTCTGATCACAGGCCATATACAGTGTAGGCTTGATAGAAGTTAGAGCTCAACATCTGGTGGGCCACAGATTTCCCCAGCCTTGATTTAGAGCTACTGTCAAGGCTGAATACAATACTGGCTTACGATGGACCAGTGGCCTGGCCCTATTTTAAGGCATTTCTATATGTTCAATGACAGGGAGCAAATTAGTGGGAATCTCATCGCTCAACCAAAATTTTTTTTTGAGGGAGATGGACTGGCAGGAGTAAGAAACACTTGTTTAGACTGCAATGGAAAGTGGTTAGCAGTGGGGAATACGGGGAGCCATGCCTAGTGCTGTTTCAGAGAGCAGAGCCATTACTGAGAACCAGCCTGGTGTAGTGGTTAGCCTGCAGCCTTTTTCAGCCTTGGGTCCCCACATTTTCTTGAACCACCACCTCCATCATGCCGGACCACGGGCCATGCCAGCTATCAATGATGGGAGTTGTGGTCAACATACAGGAACCCAAAGCTGAGAATCTGGGTTTGAGCATCCGACTTGGACATCCTGGGAGAGCAGGGATCAAAACCCCCAGCCAGCCATGAAGCTGGCCAGGTGTCCTTGGGCCAGTCGCTGCCTCTCAGCCTAACCCTACCTCACAGGGTTGTTGCTGTGGGGATTTAATGGGGGGGGGGGGAGAGAGAGAGAACCGTGTATGCCCCCCTTGGAGAAAAAGTGTGGGATATAAATGCAACAAGTAAATAAACACTGTGGAAAGCGGAACAACAGGCTGCCTGAGCGTGGCGGGTGTTGAGCACTTTATTTCGGATGGTGCAAGAGGACTTTGTAGGCACAGAACAGGGACGCAATCTGCGGGAGAAGGTGGTGGTGCAGCAACAGCAGCAGCAGCAGCAGCAGAGAAAAGGGAATCCCTTTCTCGATGCTTCACGGGGAGGAAAGAGTGTCCTGCGGGCGCTTTGCAGCCGTCAAGCGGCCATCTCTGCCTTATTCGCTGTGGAGGGTCGAGGTGGGCCTCTCGGATTTTCCGCGCGTGCACACAAGGGGCGGGTTTCTCCTTTCCACCCCCACCTCCTATTTTATTCCCGGATAGGAAAGGAGATACTCCCTCCCCCTCCCCCCCCTCAGCATCCTCACAATGAGGCGCCCCAAAGACTGGGATGACATCACCCGCTCGTCTCCAAAGAGGCGCCGTCCCATTGGCCGGCTGTCGGCGCCTTTCCGGCCAATGGGGACGCGGCAGGGCCCCAGGCCGGGCGGGCTGACGTGCGAGCTTCCAGTCTCTTTGCCGTATGGGGGTTTATTTTGTTTTGGGCCACTCCAGCCGCCGCCATTAGGCGAGCCCAGGGTAGATTCGAGGGTGGCGGGATCTCGTTGCCTGGGCTTCCCTCCCCCTCAGCCCCGCCGGGGTGGTAGCGTCCTCCCAACCAGCGACGTCCTTTTAGCCACCCAGCCCAGGAAGGAACCATGTCCTGAGCGGGCGAGGGGGGGGAGGGGGGAGACGGGAGCGAGAGGCCGCAACCAGCGGTGCGGAGCAGGGGCGGCTGGCTGGCTGGGATGCGGGTGAGGGGCATGGGCGGCAGCCGCTGAGGAGAGACAGTCGCGGGATCAGGAGGCTGCCCAGCGAAGGTATGGAGACGGGGGGTGGGGAGAGGGAAGCGACGAGGCGGGGTGGGGGCAGAGAGGGGAAAAAACAGCATTTCTTAATGTGTTTTTTTGGGGGGGGGACTTTTGTACTTAATGTGAGGAATTACATCACCCTGAGCCGCCTCTTTTCCCCGGTGTATATGAGGGCGAGGGGACAGTTTCTCACTTGGGGGGGGGTCGGCGTTTATAGTTGCACTTCGGAGAAGGGAGGCGAACTCCGTCCCTCAGCTTCACAGCCCTTCCTCTTCCCCCTCCCCCCCCCAAACCTCTGGAAGTACCTCGGGGCTTACGCGACCTCCCCCCCGTTCCCCCCCCGCCAGCCCCACACACCGCGCGCCGCTTCAATATCACTTTGTTGGCCGGGCCACCCCCTCTAGTGTTGGCAAAGGATTCCTAAGGCCTTTCGCTCGCTCCTGACGAGGCTTTGAAGCTCCCCCTGTTTGCTCGCCCCCTCCCAAAAAACACCACCACTTAACGATGTTGCCTTGCTCACCGCCCCCCTCGTTTATGAGCCTCCCCAACCTTTTGCTCGGGCTGGGAGAACAGGGGAGAAATGGGCTAAAACTTTGACCACTGTGTTTAGTGTGTGTGGGGGGGAGATCCCTCTTGTGTTACCTCAACGGAGTGCTTGTCTGTTGCTCTATGTAGGGATCCCTTCCTTCCCCGCCGCAAGAAAATAAAAAAGGGTGGGTAGGTTTTGGAGCATCCAGGCACCTGCCCGGGAGAGATGCTGCTGTCGCCACTGGGTTGTTTACTATAAGGTTCTGCCACCTATGGCAGTTTATTCGGAGTTGGCTTTCATGCCGCTGCAAGTATTAACGTGTGCATAATGTGTACTAAATTGCTCGGTGCCCAGAAGCCTTTTTTGGGGGGGAACTGCTAAATATTGCAACTCTTGTTTTTGCTTAATGTGGGTGGCTTATCCGACAGGCCCCCCGTGGTCTGCATGGAGAGCATCACTTCTGTTTTGGGAAACGGGAATGTGATGCAGTAAATGTTGGGTTTTGAACACCTAGTGCAGTGTATCCAACGCTGTTGTTTCAAAGCTCTAAGAAAACCATAATTTGGCATATGCAGCAGAGACATTTCTGTGTTCCTGCTTATCCACATTTAGTGCTGCAGTACCTACATCTTACTATAGTGAGGTCATACCTCTCCTGTTTTCTACCCCTCCTCTTCCTCATTATTCATAGACTGTAACCTGTGTCTTACTGTCTCTGTTGCAAAAGTGGCATGCCATAAATACTGAATTTTTTCAGTGCAGATGTTAAATTCTTTATCCTTGTTAAAGTGAAATTGATTTGATTTTGTGCAGTAGTACTCTAGCTGAGCAGCCCCCCCCCATAGCAACTATCACAAGGAGACTGCATCTTTCGCTTGCTCACACTTTTGTGAACTGCATCAGTCATAGTAAGAAATTGTACTGGACAATGATAATTAGAACAAAATCTTCCTACATTGCAGCAGCTGTCTTAATGGCCAAACAAGGCATTTTTGGAGGTCATACAGTGCTTTTTGGAGTACCGCAGATAACCCTCTCTGTATTTGAGAGCAAGTTCCCGTGTACTGTTGCTTTGTAAAAAAAAAAATAGTCTTCAAAGCTGTACAGATTCTTCTGCTGTCTTCTCAGATCTCCCCTCTCCTGATTTGAGATAGTACTTTCACCCGTAGATATTCTAAAAAGATTCTGAACATACCATTTCCAGTTGATGCATTGCATAGGGCAACCCCTTATAGTCTTAGGCAGTAGCATTGAGGGCTGTGTGTGACAGCAGGGTTCCCTAAACATAGTCTGGATGCTGTTCTTAACAAGGGCTGTGAAGTTGCTCTGTAATTGCGTTGTTTTTTTATGAGCAAGGAATGCCTTTGCTAGAACTCATGGGATGTGGCACTGTAATTGGTAATGCTTCCTGCTACATATATGCTGGCTATGATTTCAAGGGCATAAATTTATCTAGCTATCCAAAGTTTTCTGGCAGTTATTCAGGATGCCACTGAAGACAAGTTACTTTCCACGGAATAACAGGATGTTTTCATTCCCAGCTCAGTTTTCTGTAGATTTAAAACATTTCAGATTCTATTTCTGCTATTTCCACTAATTCTTGAGGAATAGCTGACTTTTGTGTGTTTGCTGACTTGTGAATTTCTAAGAGATGGTTCTGAAGTCCACTGAAGCCATCTAGGAATTAGTAGTTGAGTTACAAAAGCCACTTTCAGTTTATGCATATCAGAACTAGAAAGCTGAGGTTCTTTAAATGTATTATAATCTAACTTTCCTGTGTAGAAAGTTAGCATTTATGATTTGATTGTAAAGAAAGTACCCCATTATTGTTCAAATATTATTTACCACATAAAATTTTGCTTTAATTTGTATTTTATTTTAACTAAAAAGAATGATAAACAGCAGAAATAACCAATACTCCAAGCCATGTATAATCAGAAGCAAGCCCCATTGAATTCAGTGGGGTGTACTCCTGGATAAATGTAATTAGGATTGCAGCCTTATTAAGCCTGTGGTATACACCTACCAGGTGGCTTAAACTTTAGCCAACCTGTGTATTTTTAGTTTAGGGATGAGAAAACCTATGACCCTCTAGATGTTGTTGGGAGTCCAACTCCCATCAGCCCTAGGTAGCATGGACAATCATCAGGGATTCTGGGAGTTCCAGTCCTGCTGGATTGATTGCACACCAAATTCTGCCAATCCCTGTAGAAAGGCAGACTTGGGGGCTCTTCACAGTACCTACCACACAGGGATATTTTCAAGTCCTGAATGGTGCTTTGAAGTACTGATGTTCTGCAGATCTTCTCCTTCTCCTTCTTCCTTTTCCCCAGACCGTCAAGGCGGCCTACAGATAAAAATACAAAAGCACACATAAAATAGAAACAAATTAAAAGGTAAAAAAGAAGAATTAAAGTAATTAAACATTAGCAGAATTTCAACAACGTAGTAAAAGATACATTAAAAATATAGATAATAACAACAACAACATCACAGCACCAGCCCTTTCCTTAAAGACATCCAGTTCTTAAAAGGCCTGTGGGAATAAAAACGTCTTCACCTGCCTGTGAAAGGACAATAAGGAGGGAGTCAGTCTAACTTTTCTAGGAAATGAGTTCCAAACTCTGACATCAGCCACCAGAGTGGCTCCCTCTCCTGCATTCCCACCAAGTGTACCTGTGAGGGTGGTGGGACTGAGATGATGCCCTCCCCTGATGATCTCGCAGCTTGGGCAGGTTCTTAAGAGAGAATACGGTCTTTGAGATAGCCTGGACCTAAGCCATATAGGGCTTTATAGGTCAAAACCAGCACTTTGAATTGTGCCTGGAAACAAACCCTAATTACATCAAATAATTAACAGGTGGGTGGCTCTGCCCATTTGTCAAATTTGGCCCACCAGGATCAGGGAGATAAAGATTAGGCCCACAGGAGTGAAAAGGTTTCCCATTTAGATGTGCCTATTCAGAACTCTTTCTAGGATTTACAACATTTTACTTTAACATGTTGTGACATGATTGAGCTTTTGGTCTGTTTTTGTAAGCATATTGTAATCACTGGTACTGAAAAATTTCATAGCCTATAGTTTCTAATGAGCTAAAGGTTTCTTTAAAACAGTTCAGTACATACATTATTAGGAAATAAAGTTAATTTTTGTTGATGTTGACATAAACTGTAAATGAAGTTTTAACAATGAGTAAATTCAAATGGTTGATGCTCCAAGAACGGATAAAAAAGTTATTCTGTTGGTTCAGCAGAATGAAAATTAGGCATAGAAATAATGTGGTTTAACAGGCCCATCCAGTGTTGCAGTATGTAACCTTTCGAATTATACAAAACATTTTTCTTAGGATGTTGAAAAAGACTTTTTAAAAGGAAAAATAGATGTTAAACCCATCTTACCCTTGCTAATCAGTTCCTTTAAGAAGGGAGGATCCCCCCCCCCCCACAATTTGGTTAAGGCTGAGCCTTATACTATTGTTTCAGGTTACTTAAAGTGCTTCCGGGGCAAGGCAGTAATGGCGAAGTCACCGTTTGAAAAATAATAGTAAAACTACTTATACAACACGTTTGTCAGTGTGGTGTTGCAGTTCCCTTAGAAGGCATAGAAGCAAAAATAAACAGTTGTTTTTATATTAGCAAAGGAAGCAACTAATGTTAGAATAAGCTGCAGGTTAGAAATCTTAGAAAGGTTACAGCGTGGAAAGCTTACACAACATGAGAATTGCAGGGTGGGGACTAAAGGTGAACAAACTACCCCAGAAGGAGCATGATGTGTCCCCCACCAGAAGTGCTACCCCTCCCCTAACACCCCCCACACCCCTGTTATGTCAACTAGTAATGTAATTGGTAGAAGTAGATAATTTTGAACTAGCAAAGGTGAAGAACCTCTGGCCTGTCGGCCTAATTTATGCCCGTCAGTTACTGTACCCTCCACGTTTGGCCTGCCTGTCCATTTCAGCAAAGTCACTCCCACCTGCCCTACACCTTGCATCATATGTTACATCCAGTGTGGGACTGGTAAAGGCTTGGATGAAATGGGCTTGGCTGAAAGGAACTCTGCAGGCACTGCTGATCTGCGTTGCCTGCAAAACCCCTTGTGCAGTGCTCCCCAAATATCCACAAGCACTGCACATGCTTTTTTGCCCATACACTTTGCTTTCAAATCTCCAGGGGCAAAAATGGGTCACCTGATGTTGTTGTAACACCAAGGGGTTGACAGGTGGGCAGCCTGTCCCACCAGGGTATGTGGAAATCTGGCTCACTGGCTGGATCTAGTTCCCTACTACTGAGTATAGATTAATTTGATATAGCACTTTGTTATGGTGTGATATTGAGCAAACGATACTAACTTTAAAAGATCTATGATCTGAAGAATTTCTTGAATAGATGTAAGGGCTTCTGTATGCACAACTTGGCTTTTTTCCAACTTCAGCTTCTTTTGCATTATATGGTCTGCCTGAAGTTTCACTTAAGTTTCTGTAATTGCTGATAAAGGGGTTTAGAAGCCATACTCTGGTGGTGTCACTTATGTAAATCCCATATAGAGTTCATAATATGGCTTGATCAGGGTCCTTCAGTATCAAATTTGTACTGAAATTATGGAAAAGCTGGGTATTTTACCCTAATTGGATTAATAGTGTCAAATAGCATTACAGTGGTACCTCTGGTTGTGGATGGGATCCGTTCCGGAGCTCTGGTCAGATCCCGAGGTTTCTGCAACCGGAGGGACCGCTTCTGCACATTCACACGGGGCGGTAGAGCGCTTCTGTGAATGTGCGCGGGGTGGTTTGCCACATTTGCATCCTGAAAGATACGCAACCGGAGGTGTGCGTATCCAGAGGTACCACTGTACTGTGTTTTTAGATGACTTTAAAGAAAAAAACTACTACTTTTCTGCACAAATACTTTAATCTACTATCTCCTCTTAAATTTCTTTCTGTCCTTTTTGGTTGGTCATTCTATGTAGCACTTCCAATTTATTTGGCACAGATTTTGATACATTTCTATATGGCTTATTTTCAGCACTAGCCAAATGTGTAGAGGACTCTGCCAAGCCATCTTGGTTTATGCTGCATCATTATCTTCCATTTGAGGATAGTATAAGAATAGAAATATATTGAACTACTGCTGATTGTGCCAAATTGCTAGACTCTTTGTTTTCTCCAAATTCTAGGGATAGTATTATAATAAATGAGTGTTCAAGTAATTGATCGACATACAAGGGTTATAAATGTGTAAATAGCCTAACCTTAGTTGCCAGGAGATGGTGATAAATGGACACCTGCTATCTACAGACAACTAAAGGATCTGAGGACTTGTACTTTAAAAAGTATCACTTGATTGCTGTTAAACTGTTAAGAGAAACAAAATGACCTGATTGTGAAATAATGTAACAATACAGTAATTAGAATAGCACATGATTATTATTTTGTGGTGTCAGCTGACTGGAAACACACACATGACTACAAGTTCATGCTAAGTCTTTGTCTCTTTTTAGAAATGTAGGCAGTACTACAGTTAAATATAATTCCTCCCTACATATATTTCAAGAGGATGCGTGGAGCTGTACAAGCATGTACCCTTTCTCCCAGTACTTAATGTATTTTGCTAGTACTACAAAGGCAGGGACTCTAATGTATGTTACCACGTGCAATTTTAAAACAGACTTGTTAATCATCTGTCATTGTGCCCCCCCAACCCTTTTTGTCATATCTTGCTACCATATTTGAGAACTTTGGAAGAACTTCAGAAGGGTGATTTATGTAGGCATTCTTGAAAATATTTTTTCCTATTTGGTTTGCGTCAGCTAATTTCAGGGGCATATGTAAAGCCCCCTGTGCCCTTGGCAAGAAGCTGTATCGGTCCCCCCCCCCCAATCGCCTTCATGGTTCAAGAAGGATGAGAAGCTTCTCCTGCACTTGATCTCGGCAGGACAGTGGTGTCATTTCACCACACACATATTTGTCATGCAATCCATAGTCTGATGGATGATTTTTGTGTTCCCCCTGGGCCTGTGTCTCAGGTGAAGGCCAGTTTCACCAACTCCTAGGTATGCCTCTGGCTAATTTCAAAGAGAGCTTGTTGACTTAACATGAAAAATGCGTTAGTGTTAAGCATACATTTTAATTTTTTTTAGTTCTACTCACAGGTAAGGCTTCCTGTAGGTGGAACAGGAAGGGAAGCAATTTTCAAGAATTTATCTCCCCCCTTGCAACCTCTATAGTACCCTAAATCTGTTCTAGAGAGTCCTTCATCACTCTGGAGGAGATTTCTCCATGTACCTCCTCCACAAGAGGCCCAGAGGGTGGCAACACAAAAGCAGGCCTTTTTTATGGTGGCTCCTCCATTGTGGAATGATTTCCCCAGGGAGGCTTGCCTGGCATCTTCATTACATATCTTTAGGTGATAGGCAAAAACATTCCTCTTCTCCCAGGTCTTTGGCTAATTAAACAATCCATCACCTTTTAATCTCTGTGTGGGGCAGGGGGCTTAGGGCTGTCATTTAAAAAAGAAATTAAACCCAGTTTTTGTACATAAAGTATAAAGCTTTTGCCTTGTGCATCTAGTATACCTGAAAAAGTGTCTCCACTCCCATCATTCAGCCCAGACACCGAGGTCCAGCTCTGAGGGCCTTCTGATGGTTCCCTCACTGCGAGAAGTGAAGTTACAGGGAACCAGGCAGAGGACTTTCTTGGTAGTTGTGCCCACCCTGTGGAACACCCTCCCATCAGATGTCAAGAAGATGAGCAACTATATAACCTTAGAAGACATCTGAAGGCAGCCCTGTTAAGTCTGTATGAAAGGCTTTCCTACTGTGAATACTACAAAGCAAATTCTTCCTCCTCTACACTACTCCTTCAGTTAGTAAAACAAATCAATACAAATCGACACTTGCAGCTAGTCACAACATGACATGCTAGGTTTCCAACAATGTCTGCCAGTTTCTGATATCTACTGGAAAAGAAGAACTGCGTGAACATTTCTGGAAGGTGGAGCGATAGGGTCTTTCTCATATGAGTGTAAAATAAAACAAATCATAATTTAAATTCTATAATTAACACCTCTGCTTTATGCTGAAGTAGCAGTACAAGCAATTCTTTGTGATACATGACAAGAGCTCCTTTGGGAGGAAGGATAGAATATAAATTCAATAAATAAAATACATGTTTGGTCCAAAATAGCACCTGAAACTCATGCTTTAAGTACTAAGCTAGCAGTTAAAATTGTGTTATTTTGGTTATCATTTCAAGAGCCAGCATCTGAAAATATTCCATTCATTGTTGTATTTATTCTCTTGAGGCTGGAGCAGATGAGCCTGGAAACAATGGTTTTGCAAATTGGGAGCATAATCCAGAAACAGAGTTTGAAATTGGTATATAGGTTCTGGCTTGAGATGGCAAACCCGGTTTTCATTGGCCAAAGTGCAGATGTAACGCCAAACCAGCAATCATATTGATAAAAAGAATAAAAATTCTGTACCTGGGAATGGGGCACAGTGTATGTTCCTGAGGCTGGTTCTTGATTACAGATTAAGTGTCAAATCATTTATTTGTTTTAAAATCAAAGGTCTGCACAAACAAATAATAGTTGACTCTCGGCAGGGAGTACCAGAAAATCTGAACTGGGCCAAAGCAAGTGTACAAGGAGCTGCTGTAGTGATTCCTTGTAAAAATCTGCTCTCCAATACCATATAAAGATTAAATGGTTTATAATAGCTCAGCACAATTGAGCAAACGGGGGGTTATTGGGAATGCTGGTGTATGCTGCTCAAATTTCACCTGTCCAACTCCTCCCTTTGCTACACTGGGAGGAAACAAACTAGAATACTGCATATATGTAAGTGTAATTAATTTTGGTTTTCCCCCCCCAAAAAATGAGGAAATGGGATTTTATTGGTACCCATTCTGTAGTGGGCACTGTCAGGCTTAGATGGGAGGTGTTTTTTGCTGTGATCAATTGCTAGGAGCAGTTCAAATCCAGTAGCCTACAACATGATCTTTTGCCTCTCTGCTGCACAGTTCTGATTAGCTAATTAATGGTGGAAGCCGAAGTTGGTTGTTTCCTGAAAGAAACATGCATGAGAGCGTAGATATGTATCCAAATTACTGGGTAACGGAACAGGTTTGTGACTTGAGGTTATCTGAAAGTGAAGAACCATAGTAAGCCACTCTTGAAAGTGAGAGGACTTTCAAATGTAGCTTGTGATACGAAACAGGGATCTGCTTTTCAAAAAATGAAAAAGTTACAAGTGGTTGTTGCTTGGGTGGACCTGAAGTAACTACATAGATCCTGCTTGGTTCTTTGGATCTTGGTTCATTAATAATTCCAGGGCCTTTCTACTGGAAAGAAAAGTCACTTGAATATAGGAAATGGAATGGATCCTTTATTGGAATTGATCATGTGTGGGTTTGTTTGGCTGAGTCACATGTCCCATGCTTGGTTTGCTATTGCATATATATACTTTATGAGGTATAATCATACATATTGACATATAGGTTTTGAATAACTGCCTACAAGGAAGCAGCTTTCATATATGAAGTTTATTCTGTTTTGAAGCATTGCTAATGTTTGAGGAAATGCTTCAAGTGTTTTGAAATTGATGTAGTCATAAGTAGGTTACAGCTGAGCCAGTTCTCTCTATGAAGCTGCAGTTTATTGGACTTGTGTTTGAATGATAAAGCAGCAGATCCATAGATAGTTCTGCTGCAGTTTCATTTAAAGTTACTCAAAAATTTACTCTAGGCATGACAAATGTGACTGATCTAGTAAGTACTATTTCCTGTATGTTGTTGTAAGATTTTAACAATAATTTGTATTGTTCACAGGAAAAGCTGTGTACTTAGTGCTGTCCATCATCCTTGCCACTGAAAAGGCAGTATGGAGACGAAATAGACTCTTCAGTATAGAAAAAGTAAATAGAACAATTTTTGTTTAAAACCATATGGTCATCTGAAAAAAGAAGGGTCAGACATTATCTTTCAACTCCTATCTGAGTCCTTTGTATTGTGTGATGAGTTAGTGATTCCAAAATCTGGAGGACCCTTGTAAAACAGCAAAACTGGGATTAACTGGTTTAAAAGTGACTGAATGTTACAACGTTGATGTAACATAATTCTCTTACAATGCTGTTGCCTCTTGAATGAGTGTTGAACTTAAAAAAAGGGGGGGAGGTTTAGGGATATTCTGATTTCTAAAGTAACAAATCTGAGTAGTTAGTAAACTGATGTATTCTATCTTCAGCTTCTTAATGTAGGATTTAGGAGCAGCCTAAAGAGTATTTTATTCATATTTTTTCTGTTAAATAAAATGATAGAGATTTTAGTCAGTACATTTAGTTATACTGTATTCCTGATATCAGGTGCTGGGCACATATATTGAACTTTAAGTACAATACATTAGCAGAAATTAGCTCTCAGTGTATCTTCCAGGTCATTCCTGAGGATGCTTAATGATCTCTCACTGATCCATTTGTGTTTATCAATTCTGTACTGTATGAGGTATAAAATAAGTAAGGCAGCTAATGACCGATTAGCAGTTGTTATAATATTTTATTTACACTATTGAGTAAAGCAATACTCAGTCAAGTGTGATATGAAAGTACTGTTCAGGCACAATGCTAAGCATGGTTATGCAAATGAACCTCTGGCTCTCACTTTCTGTGGTTTATTTATTCTGGTTTATTCTGAACAAACCAGAATTTGAAGCTTCAATTTGATCCTGATTTGTTTGAACTAACCACAGTTTCCTGAGTTCAACTGTAACAGAAAACTGAAGGCTTTTACTTTTAAAGAAACATAAATCTTTTCTCTCTGCATGTGAAGGAGGGAAAAAGGGGATGAGTAAAGATGAGCCTTTTCCTGACTTCTTCATGTAATCCTAATCCATGATCAAGCATTGTGCATGAACTGTGTTTAGTTGCTCTTTTGGTATATATTTGGTATATATTTTTTCATAACTGTGGATAGTACATAATTTATGTTTTCTAATAGATTTATTCTTATTCTTTTTTCCAAAGCTTTCTGCCTGAAATCATTTACTTCAAGGAGTGCAGGATGACAGAACGTGGAATAAAATGGGCTTGTGAGTATTGTACATACGAAAACTGGCCATCTGCGATCAAGTGTACCATGTGCCGCGCTCAAAGACCTAGTGGAACTATTATAACAGAAGATCCTTTCAAAAGTGGTTCAAGTGATGTCGGTAGAGATTGGGATCCTGCAAGTATTGAAGGAGGCAGCAGCCCTTTGATATGTCCAGATTCCAGTGCAAGACCAAGAGTTAAATCATCCTACAGTATGGAAAGTGCAAATAAGTGGTCATGCCACATGTGCACATACTTGAACTGGCCTCGTGCAATACGATGCACACAGTGCTTGTCTCAGCGTAGGACCAGGAGTCCCACAGAATCCCCTCAGTCTTCAGGGTCTGGTTCAAGACCAGCTCCTTTCTCTGTGGATCCTTGTGAGGAGTACAATGATAGAAATAAACTAAACATGAGGACACAGCACTGGACCTGTTCTGTCTGTACGTATGAAAACTGGGCTAAAGCCAGAAAGTGTGTTGTGTGTGATCATCCAAGACCCAACAACATTGAAGCAATAGAATTGGCAGAAACAGACGAAGCTTCCTCAATAATAAATGAGCAAGACAGAACTCGATGGAGGGGCAGCTGTAGTAGTGGTAATAGCCAAAGAAGATCACCTCCTACAACCAAACGGGAATCTGAAATGAAAATGGACTTTCAGAGAATTGAGCTGGCTGGAGCCGTTGGCAGCAAAGAAGAACTTGAAGTTGACTTCAAAAAACTAAAGCAAATAAAAAACAGAATGAAGAAGACTGACTGGCTGTTTCTTAATGCTTGTGTTGGTAAGTTCTGTGTCAGTCATATTTCATTTACAAGGGAAGATGAGTGGTGTATATTGGTTAAAATGTAAAACACAATTATTTTGGCAAGCTTCACACAATGTTTATAACAAGCATGCATATGAAGCACTTTAAACACTTAAAATCACTATACAGATGTTGAATTTCCATATTTTAACAACACATTATATGAACTTATTTTTGTAAGGTGTTGAAACATAGGGAAATCCTACTTAAATCCTAGCCAAATAAATACCATTGACACAAGCGTAAAATCAGAGTTGCACTTCAGTTTTAAAAATAAAGATTCTAAATGCCTTTAAGAACAGTTCTTATATATGAACAGTAATGCATAAAATTACTTAGCCGTGTGTTAATTTTTTTTTACCCTATTTACAGTGACAAGCTGTGCCTTAGAATCAGCAGCTGCAGTTCACGGGTGTTTGTAAACAGTATAGATCTTACACAAGTGTGAGGCAATCAGTTAAAAATAACACAGAATGTAGTTCTGACCTTGGAAATACTGATTGTAGTAACAAATATTGTCATTTTGGCATATTATAAATTACACTTTGATTAATTATCTCTAGTGTATCAAATCTATAATGCTACCGGGATATGTCTAGTGTTCTGCTATGTGGATTTCCCCCTACAAGCAGATATTTTGGAAATCTTGAAAGTATTTTCAAAGTATAAGGGTGAAACTGTGCTGTATATTTAATAATAATGATGATAGTAATACAGTGCAATTAGTTTCATGGTGCACTAGAATCGAAGAGGACATGTTCCTGTCCCAATGAGCTTACAATATATAAAACCTAATACAAGGGAAACAGATGAACATGAGGGAAGTGGTGACTGGGGTAAAAGAATATGAGATTGTTTCAGTTATACTTAGGCTTGGTTACAGGCTTAGTTCTAGTGGAACAGCCTTCCCTGACCTGGTACCCTTTAGAGGTTTTGGGACACATCAGGGGCTGATGGGAGTTGTAGATCAGACATCAGTTTGGGGGAGGTTGTATCAAAGCATTCATGAAAAAGTGGAGTTTGATGAGGGATTGAAGTAGGTAAGACAAGTTAAATAGACAGTTCACGCAAAAGGGTTAGGGCAGAAAATGTGTAAATATGTATAAAATTCAGCTATGCCTGTCTGATCTAATATTTATTATAGTTTTTTTCAGTATCTATAGCAGAGTTTTCAGGGTAGCTCCTAACAAAAAAAAATTAAAATTCAGAAGCAAAAACAGTGCAAAGACAACAACAACAAAATCTATTCTGATTGAAAAGAATAAATTCAGTTTAAAACTAAGACCCCCCCCCAAATATTTTTGCCTAGTAATGAAACAACCCCCCAAGATTAGATGCCAAGTGAGCCTCTGTGGAGAAGGCATTGCACAGAGGAGGTGTCTACCTGCCCCCAAAGACCCCCACTTCTGTAGCTACTTATTGCATTTCATTAGATGGAGGCATTCAGTAGGGCCTCTGAATGTTGAGATATGTACTATCTTAATCAAAAATTATGAGAGAAGCAGATTGCCTTCAAATATGAATTCTGCCTTGTATGGCTCTGTGGTAGCCTTAATCAGCAAGGAATTTCATGAAAGCAAGTGCATGGAATTCCGTGCAGGTGAGTGAGTTGGGTGGCAGAGGAGGAATGACGCACTCTGTACTTTTGTAGAAGAAAGTAAGAATTTGTGAACTTAATTTCCTCACTACTGACTGCTGAAAAATACCCTGTATTCTTTCAAAATAATAACCTTCCAACTTTTTATGGAAGAAGGGGGGTATACAAAGCGCTGCCAGGAAGTGTCTCCCCTCCTTTGTGGAAGATGGATTTTTTCTTGTTTATACAAGACAGAACTCAATGCAGCATACTGCTATCCAAAGTTCTCAAACACCCATGGTAAAAATAATGTTCATTGCCATCTTTCTCCCTTATGGTACTATACACAAAGACAAAGATTTCTGATGGATTTATTTTTTAAAGAAAATTGTCTTGAATAGAACATTTCCTCCTTCATTTAACAACAAGAATGCCCTTGCTTGGATTTATTAAATGCTACAAAGATGTTTAGCTGGTGTTTGAGAACTTAAGACATGGGTGTCTAATATTGAATACCTGATTGATCTATTGCTTAGGATGGTAATACTGACATGTCAGAACACGGTGGCAAATGCATGTAATGTGTGTATATAATAGTGAAATGCTAGACTTGCAAATAGTGTTCAGTTAGATATGGCAAATAGTTGACCAGGAAAATAAGGTTCCATTTTTGTGCTGCCCGTAAGAGAAAAGGCATACTATTTATAGTGCTTATTTAAAGATTTAAAAACAATGAATTATACTTGTCTTTGAATACATGGTTCTTGTTTTGGCCCAAATGTAAATAGCTCATTAATTATCTTTGCAGTTTTGCATCTTGCATTGCAGCATGTCCTGAAAAGGAGACTCTGTTGATTTTTAAGTTTGCCTTTTTACAATTTTGTTATAGTGGTTTCAAGATGCTGTTTCCCATGATTTATTTTTAGAAATTTGATGTCAGTCACTCTAGCATTTATTTAATTAGTATGCGACAAGTTGCTTCCCACGGGATGCCTTTTGTAAGGTACCATATGAGAGGAATAGATTCTGCACAATATTTGTCTTTTTTTTTCTAATGTGGAAGACATGATTGTGGTCTATCATAATAGCAAATGTATGTTTATATTTCCCATGTGTGGCTGATACCTTAAGGCATTTACTAGCCTCTGACATACTAGGTTCCTGTGGTGCAGAAAAGATATACCAAGGTCAAAGTGGCCACCCTAATGCTTTCCTTAATTAAATATTATTTTAAATTTGCTGCCCATTAATAAAATTCCCTAGGTGGCTTACAAAAAAACTCCATCCTACAATATTTAAAATAAAATACAGTAATTGGAACAACAACAAAACAGGTTAATCTTTCCTAGTGGAAGCAGAAAAAAGTTGGCAGCTCAGTTTAAAGCCACACTAAAAGAGCCAGAACATAAGTTTATTTAACACCAAGAGAACAACAAAAGGAGGACTTTTTTCTGCTGGAACTCACCAGAATTCAGTTCCGGCACCTCTTATGTGGACACCATTGCCATTATACAGAGACAAAGGAAGGTGTTTGTGGTGAGTTCCAGCACCTTTTTTTCTAGAAAAATAGCACTGATTATGTAGACCTGTAGTTTATTTTAAAACACAGGTTCAGAAGGCCTGAGTAAATAAAAAGGCACTCACTTGGGGCCAAAAAGACCATAAAAAGGTGCCTGAGGAGACTATACCAATACTGGTGTGCCACAGCTGAGAAGCCCCTCTCTTTTATAGCCACCTGCTTCACTTTACCTGGATCCAAACAGGATCTCAATGTTTCGGCCTTTGTAGGCTAAAGCTGGTAATTCACATTAGGCCTGGAAAATGACAGGGAGGCAGTGCGGCAGGTTAAGTACCTAGTTCTTAGCCTTGTGGCTCTATTTTAAACAAATTGCAGTTTCTGAGTCACTCTTTAAAAAGGCAGCCACATGTGCAACTCATTGCAGTAGTCTGAAGGTGTGGTAACCTGAATGTAAACAGCTCTGGCCAAGCTATCTCCATCCAGGTATAGCCATACTTTATATATTGGCTAAAACTGGTGAAAGGTACTTGCCACACAGACCTCTTGAACCTCTTATGATAATTTTGCATCCAGAAGTATCCCTAAGCTGTGAATTTACTAAGTTTTTTTGAGGCGTGGGGAACCCTTTTCAGAGCAGACTGTTTGCCCTTCACATGTGCCCCTCAATACCGTTTTTTGGAACCCCTCGGCAACATTTGAATCCCCCCCGCATCCTCATATCATGCTATCTTTCCAAAGCTGGGTAAGTTAGGTGCTGGGTTTGGGGGAGGAGGTGTAAAGGCTCTAACAGGATCCTAGAGTTCTTCCATCTCCTTTCCAAAGCCTAGTCTACACTTTTCCAGCTTTGGGAAGGAGAAGGGAGGGCTCTTGTACCCTTTCAGAGCCTTGTGCCTCCTTCCCAAAGCCCAGTGCCTTCCTTAGCCCGCTGTGGGAAGGCAGCACAAGGGCTCTGGGGAGGCATAAAATTTTGGCCTTCCTGCCCCCGTATGACAAGGCAGTGTCTAAGGGTTCCATGTTAAGCTACTCTTGGGGCCCATCTGGTATGAAAAGTTGGGCTGCCCTGACGTGGATGGACAAATCATCTACCAATAGTGCTTCCACCTTATCAGGATTGAGTCTCAGTTTGTTAATCCAATCAGTTACCATGCTAATGCTCTGATTCAGGGCATCCACAGCCTCGCCTACTTCTGATTGTTGCATACTGGTCACACCTCAGCCCAGATTGCTCAACCTCTTTTCTCAGTGGTTTTGTGTAGATGTTAAACAGCACGGGGGCTCCAAGAAGCACAATTGTGAAGGCATTGAGCAGTATTTCTGCCGTACCAACTTATGGAATTGGTCCTCTTAGTAGAAATGGAAAATCCCTCTTATGCCTAGCTGGGTGAGCCTAACTAGAAGAATACAAGAGTGATGGTATTGAAAGTCATGGAGAGGGTTAAACTTTAGCCATCTGTCTTCTAACTGCTTAGACCCAGCCAACCACACATTTCCTTCTAGATTTAATAAGCCATGACTGGCAAGGGTCAAATACACAAGTGTTATTCTGGGCATGAGTCATGGCCAAGCATTGTCCATGTCCTCATGTTTCAGTAACTGAAATCCACCCAAGCAGGCTGGACCAGATGGAACACTGAACACCTCTGCTACTGACATAGCATTAATTGTAAAGTTTAAGTCATGATGGATGCGAGAAACTTTACATTCAGAGTGTCCTGCAAACATGTGATAGTGGGTTCCTAAGGATTTGCCACATCTCCCAGGCCAGATTTCAAAAAGGCCCTGCACTGTTTGGGAGATCTAGATAACATTGAGAGGATGCATCTATAGGAGGAAAAAGTTTGTTCACATCCATCACTGCAACAAAGTAGGCTCTCACTTGTGTTCAGTTGGATTCATCTTGAATTTCCTTCCACTTGTGTACCAACTGTCTTTCAGCTTGTTTCATTGTGCTCAGGTGTGTACCAAGGAGTTGCATAGGCTGTACCTAAAGGAAGAGACTTGTTGCATCAGTTGAGTGAGTCATCTTCTTATTCCAGAGAACAGCTAGGGCTTCAGTAGGAATGCCTGCCAAATCAGCTGGAAAAGCCCCCAGAAACAGCTTCTGGGGTGAATTGTTGTTAAAGGTACCCCACAGTTGCTGAGGGGTAAAGCCCGTGCAAGATAGTCTCAGCACCAAACATCCTTGGGAATCGCCAGAACCAAATATGAGACCATCTTCATCAGTTCAGAAAGGTAGCAGGGTGGATGATACGCCAACAGAACCCCCAGTCTGGCCCAGGAGTCCAACAGAAGATAAAAATACACCAAATTAGTACCAAATAGGACAGCAGAACTGGAGAAAAAAATGGTGCCTCCACGAGGAATTTTGAAATCCTTGCTATAATATGGAAGTTCAGGTGGATGTGGGCAGCATGTATGTATTGGTGCTCTCCTGCCAGATGAAGATGACACAAAATCCCTCCTAATGTACTTCTGGCAGGCAGCATCTTGAAGAAAGCTGTAGAGACTATATTGATTTTTTATACATCTGCTGCTCTGTTTCTTGGCCTGTCAACCTGCTGCTTTGACGTCTGCATTTGTGCCAAGCCCAACACAGTCAGAAGAGAAGTCTGCCCCCCAAGCCATTTTACCAGTCAAATGTTGAGAGCATGGAGTAGGCTGCTCCTGCTGGCCAAAAATCACATCACCACCCTTAAAAATACAGTCTGTTACCTTGTCTCCAGATGGTCTGGCTGCTGCTGCAGTCCTTCTGGCTGTTCCTGGCTTTGAAGTCTACTGCTTCACTATCTTGCCCATCATGATAGATGGAATGAAAAAACCATGCTGTGTCACACACTCTAGGCAATGAGGCAATAGCCTCCTGCAGAGGGTAGAGAAAACAGACTCAGCCAATCAGAAGCCTCAGTTTTAATGAAAATCTAGTAGTGGATTTATACTATAATCTGTGTACCTTTTAGCCTTGATTGCCATGCTCACTGGACAGCAGCGGGGGGCACAGTTAAAGTTCACTGTTAAAGGCTCTCCATATCTTGTGAGAGGGTGCTGCCCAGTGACTACTGAATTTTGCAGGCTGCTTCTGTAAAAAGCTGTGGAAGAAAATACTGAATTATAATCTTTCCCTTTTTAATCACTATTGTTCTGATTTTAAAAATCTAAAGCATCAGTTTTGTATTCTCTCCAGAGTTTTCTTTTAGGCTTGAGGGTATTAGAGAGCTCTTTCATCTTGATGGCCTTATGGGGAAAGTGTACATTTTTAAAAGCAATACAGAGCAGTCAAATCAAAACTCTCAGGCTCTAGTGGCTAGTGATGTTAAATTCTCAAAAATAATCTTTTGGAGAGAATATTCTCACCTCATATCACTACTGGTGGCACACCATATATGATTCCCTGGGATATGTTCCTATTCTGCAGATATGAAATAAGAATAGGTGCCCTTAGCATGTGCTAAGTAAGCCCACTTACATTGTGATAATTGCATGAAAGGGCCCTCAATTATTTTTTGAAATTTGCATTCCAATCTAGGTAATCCGTCCTCTTCCTCAACTCTCCTACCTTATCTACTTGCATCACCAGGATGGCATGAACAGTAGAGTTGAGCAAACTACAAAGGAGCTGATATGTACCCTAGATAAACAAGATATTTGCCTGAGGCTGATAGAATGTGATAGTGTTTTCTGGAGGAAGGTGATTTAAATTCTCTGTTTCAAGTTCATTTGGATTCTTATTATTTGATGAATTGATCAGAGCTATTCAACCACTGTTCTTGTTAATTTTGCTTGTGTGCAGCATTTACAAATGGTTAATTTCCTTTTCTTTAGTATAACTTTTAGATTGGCCAAACCAAAAATTTCCTGCTGCTAACACATGATAAAAGATTGAAATGTCTGATCAACATTCTTAATGTTTCAGCTATGTGGTTGGCTGTGAGTTTCCAGACTGAGTATCCTAACCTAAGCCTGCACAATGTGTGGCTTGCTAAGTTGAACACAGCCAGACATTTTTTTGAAACCTGATGGGTAATTAATAAGCTTCCGTTTTGTGTAGCCAAGCAACAAAACCAGGAGGAGACTATCAAGTTCCAAGCAAACTACCAGATCTACTTGGTAGATGTGGGTTACAGGTTGTCTAGGCATGTCAGGACATCAATTAATGTGCAATTTTGGTGGTATGAGGTCTCCATACCACATGTTACATACGTATGTGGCCTACTTTGAACAAGAGATGCAGCAGTGGGGGAGAAAAACTGGAAGTTGGAAATCCTAGATGGGGAAAAGGGTTGAGTGGCTTCTTCCACATTACTTCTTTACATTTTAAACAGCTTTTCTAGTTATTCACATCTGTGTGTGTAACATACAATTCTGGCTTGGATCAGATTCTTTTGAACAAAAATACTGTATTCTGATCATAATCCCCAATATTTGTCCTGCTTTGGTCTCCTCTTATGTTGCTTGTTGTCAGCAGTGAAATCTGTAATGGAAGCGTTTGACAACTGTTCCTTTCATCTGCTATGGGGAAGAAAGGTGAAAAGAGATTATTTGGCAGAGTATGTATGTGTAACATTCATTCTTGCCTAAGAGAATCCAGAAACCACATTTTCTCTTAGAATTGTCTGTCTGGGAATGCAGCTTTCATTAAAAGCATTTTACTGATACTTTTGAGAAATATGCTTTCCTGCAGAAAGTGTTTATAAGTGTTTATAATCCCACCCCCCAAAATACTTCTCAGGTCATAGCCTTCAGACCAGTCATCTCTCTTAATGGTGTCAGAAATTTTATCAAGTGGTAATCTTAGGCTGTATATCATAACATCATGTATATTATGATGTAATTGTTATCTTAATATTACATTTTTTGATCTAAATAATAATCTGATATTTAAGGATGTGGCATCCCAGATCTGTAAAATAATTTGTGGATAATCTTCTTAGTTTCATAGATGTAGGTGTCTTGTTGTCATTTGGGGGCAGGACGGCAACACTTTTTATTTATTATTTTGAT
Organism: Podarcis filfolensis; assembly: GCF_964270895.1. Classification (NCBI taxonomy): domain Eukaryota; kingdom Metazoa; phylum Chordata; class Lepidosauria; order Squamata; family Lacertidae; genus Podarcis; species Podarcis filfolensis. The sequence goes on from NC_139608.1 coordinate 55,549,233, forward strand.
AAGCATGCACTAATACACAATTCACATAAGTGACACATTGTTAATATCAAAATTTTAACAGAAATTGTTAATACATGTTTAATTTGTTGTTTACAGTAAACATATTAGTACCAAACTTCAGTTTTCAAAACCACCCTACGTACTCTTTATTGTTAAATTCCTTAGCATATTGTCTATCCTTAACATATACTTCAAGGATTCAAAGCACATACATTTCAGTAATCCTTGAGTGTCAGCCAGGCACAAAAAATGGCACCCAGACTTTTTGAGGTGCTCGCAAATGGAGACTCTTTAGGCGTAAAATGCATCTGGCATTTCTCACTCTCACTGAGGAGGACCCACCATTTGGCTTCCACAAACAGTAGCAATCTAAGCAACAAACAAAGGTATTTATATCCTTTCATAGATCTGTAGGCTGGATGTCCAACAGTTGGCAGCACTCATATCCCATCACTCTTCCCAGTGCTTCTGCTATATATTGCTCGGCAATACCCAGGCTGGTAGAGGTACCAAAAGTGGGGAATGAGGTGTGCAGATGGAATCACTTACTTCTCCCCTATCCCATGCTTGCATTGCGTGGTCTGAGAATCAGTCAGGTATCCTCTCCATCTCATGCTCCATCAACCTCCTCTCCGTTGGCTTTTTTTTTTTTTTTTTAAAGACCAATTTTATTTTGTCCTCTCAGAGCTCACTCTAGTGCTTGTACGTTAGGCAGAGACCATAGTCAAAGGGGGAAGTGGGGCTGTGCTCTCTGTGTTGGCCTGGCTGCCCTAAGGGTCCTTGGAGGTGAGGACTCATGGGCCAACTTTAATTGGGAGCTGACACACCAGCCATACTTGCAGAATGGTGACAGTGGCAGAAGGAGTGACTTATGCTGTTAGCTAGTTACCCGGTTCCCTAACTGATGGGCTGGGCATGTTTAGCACATTTCTGTACATAAGCTTTCAGTAATATTGGGATTCCCTTTCATTCAGTGCCAATATTATTTGAAAGCTATGAGCAATAAACTTGTGGCCTGCTGTAATCCTCTTAAGCATTGGCCTCCATCTTTCAAGCCCCAGCTCTGCTCCACTCCCAGGCGCAGGCACAACTGGTTTTGTAAGCCCCATTGAGGACTTTTCTCAAAAGGTGGGTTATAAATCTCTTGAATATGTTAGTTGTTCTTGAGTAAATGTGTGTACAAAAATACTAAATTCAGATTCCTTTTTGGTTTTTAGGCACAGTCCAGCCCTTATGCACCTGTGTGTCCTGGCCCCCATGATAGACAGGCCCATGGGGAGGAGCAAGGGGCACTTAAGGGTAAGAAGGGGGGTCCTTATAGCCCCTACAAAGTCTCCGGTACTTACTAAGCTGGGAGGGAGGAATAACCAGTTGTGCTGGCATTTCTTTGTACCTTGGATCCAATGTTTTGTGCCCAGAGAGTCATTCTCCCTTTTGGCCTGGTGAGTAAAGGAGGCTATGGTACAGAATGCCACAAAATCATTGTTTCTAAGAACTGACATGCAAACAAATTAAAAAGAAAAACTTTGAATATAATTTGTGACAATTGCAACCTACTGATAGCACTGTATTGCGGCTTTCTTGGTATGAAATGGAGTGCCCATTCTACAAAAGTAGAGTATCATTATGTAGGCTTAGAACATGAAATACATTTCAATCATGCTTTCTGCAGCTACATGTACATCTGCTTCACATCTGACATCACATCTGATGACAGGTGTGCCTGCTTTTGGGAAAATAGCCTTGAGAGGGAAATGGGGAGGCCTAGTAGGTTAAATTTGGCCCATGGGCCAGAGATTCCCCATTCTAGGGTAGGGGCACTTGCCTCATTATTATTATCACATGAATTTGTTGGTTTCTCTTAAGCAGAGGTCTGTGTGCTAAGTAAAGGATATAGCTTGATAAATACCTGCAGAAAGATACTGTTTTATACAATGCAGTGTAAAAATCTGAATGCTGCAAGTTTGATCACTTTTACTTTAGGCTATGAAATGTTAACATAAAAGTGTAGGATTGAATTTTACACAGTGCTTTTACTGTATAGCTTTTCTTTGCTGGCTGGAAACCAAAGATGTTGGGGATTTTTTAAAAAAATAATCTAGTTCCTATTTTATAGTTTTCAGAAGCAATTTCTCTGGAACAGAGATTATAAAGCTAAACATGCTTGGAATAGCTTAGACGGCTTCAATATGGAAAATACGTTGTATGCTGCCACTTCTCTTACTGTAAAGAGTATTGTTTCATTTCCCTAGTTAATCTTCCTAAGATTCAAAAAGATTGAGTATATAGTTATTTCCTAGGGTATGTAGTTATTTCCCAGAGAATGAACACCACTTCTTTCTGTGGTCTAGTTTGGATCATCTCCCATTTCTTCCTTCTTGGTGTGTTGTAATAAGCCAGAAATTCCCCTGGAATTAATCCGAAGTCCCTATGTTTTCCATCACTGAAGCAAGGCAGGATTTTAAACCATTATTTGCAGTTGGTTTAATATCCTAGCTTGTTCTAAACCTAGTAACCATAGTTTCCTGGTTTGGATCTAACTGAAAAGGAAGGTTAATTAAACACTTCCCAGCTTGCCACAGTGTGTGGAGGAGAAAGGGGACTATGAGCACAAGTTTTGTTGCCCTTTGGGGCTTATTGAGTCAAGATAAGATTGTCTAAACCAGGCATAGACAAACTTCGGCCCTCCAGATGTTTGGGACTGCAATTCCCATCATTCCTGATCACTGGTCCTTTTAGCTAGGGATGATGGGAATTGTAGTCCCAAACATTAGGAAGGCCGGAGTTTGCCTATGCCTGGTCTAAACATAGTAAGTTCCAGGAGCTTCCTTTTGCGTTCTGTCATCTCTTTCATCCAGAAGGAGAGGGATCCTACTAAAGATATTATTTCATTTTCTCCGAAGGGCAGTTCAGTACATACTTGCACATCCTGTCTATTGCCAAGACTCTCACAAACTTATTTCCCTTCCAGTTTGTCATGATGGTGTTGGTGGATACCTCATTCTTCAGAACAATAAGATCCCCTTTTTTCTGTACCAGGACTTTCTTGTTCCTGGAAGTCCATTTTGGGAAGATGAGGAAAGCATATAAAATGAATTCAGTTGTTTAAAATTAAGTATCCTAAATGCAATGTACCAAATGCATCCCCTCTTCAGGGGTGGCATTGCACTCCTGATTACACTTCCTTTGTTTGCTTTATTCTGGTACATGCATATTCAGTCAAGACCCCACATTAATGAAGTTATCCAGGGCAGGCATCCACTTAGCACTTTTGAAGTGGTTATTAAATGGTACCCCTTAGTCATTGCAATTTGCCCTTGCATAGGATCTTAGTCCTGTTGAGCCATCATAGCCCCTCCTTCAGATGGCTTGTAATGTTTTGTATTCAGCTTATGGCATTGACAGAGTAGTTATTTTGTGTGATTTTTGGCTAGCTTATGGCGAATTGCTCAGGTAACACCCTTCCTGAAACAAAGGCGTGTCCTACTCAGAGTGATGTTATTAAGTTTATATGAACTGACTGGACTTGCTAAAACAAATGATCTACATCTCTCCCCACTTGTGTCCTATATAATAGCAGTTTCCTCCTTCTCCTTGAGAGCCAATGTCTTATAGTGGTTAGTGTCAAGACCAGGACTGAGGAGAAGTACATTCAAATCCCTACTCAGCCATGGAGCTCAGAGGGTGATCTTAGACAAATCACAAATTCTTGACTTAGCCTACCTCACAGGGCTGTTGTGAAGAAAAATGAAGTGGGGAGGAGCACCTTGTATGCTGCCTTGAGTTTCTTGAAGGATAAAAATAACAATGTAGTAGTTTGTATACAGCCACAAGGAAGACTTCAGCAAGTTCTGTAGCTTCATATTGAAGCCAACCATGTTCAAGCTGCATCCTGCCTAACTTCTGTAATGTGTCTTTAGCAGATCTGTCACTGGAACTCTGGCACATTTGATCTGGTGCCCAATGAGAGAATTTTCCAAACAGCCCTAAGGTCATTTTAGAAGGGCTCCATTTGTGTGATTTTTGGATAGTATAATCAGATAGGGCTATAAGTGAGAACCAAATCTCATTAGTAATGTTTGAAGTCCTTCCACAGAGGCCCTGTGAATATAAGCAATTGATTCATCCCTTCTCTTGAACTACCATGCTGTAGACAAAAAGTTGCATGGACTTGATCTGCATACCCTCCTCCATGGACATGTACTGTATAGGTTTCTGCCTTCATGTGAACTGTGAACTGTGGCAAAAATACTATGCATTATCAGTTAGTGTGACTGGCAAGGCACAGAGCTCCACTGATGGCAACCAAATTCAAGGCCCTTCCCCAACTTAGGATCTCGATGTATGGTAAGGAAATGGTACAATAAATGGTAACTTGATTAAGAATGAACTGTCATTATTTTAAGTAATATTAGAAATTTTAACTTTATGACCCATCTTCCATGTCTCTAGGGGTTGTAGAAGGTGACTTAGCTGCTATTGAAGCATACAAGTCGTCAGGAGGAGATATTGCACGCCAGCTTTCTGCAGATGAAGTACGCTTGTTAAATCGCCCTTCCGCTTTTGATGTGGGATACACACTTGTTCATCTTGCTATACGTTTTCAAAGACAAGATATGCTAGCAATTCTGCTTACAGAGGTGAGTTTTCACTTTTGCTGGTATGTGTGCTTATGGGAGTCTCTGCATCTGGTTCCAGAGACAAATGAAGCATCAGCAGGGAATTTAATGAGAGTAGTGCTGAAGCCTTGGTGGTCAGTTTGATCCTTCTTGGTGAGGTATACCAGAGAGGTATATGAATAAGATGAATGGTGCCAATACCAATAGAGATTTTGCTGTCCCTTAGTCTTATCCTCTGTTTCCTGTTGTTGTTTGTTTTATTCAGTTTATATACTACCCTTTATTAAAAGATCCCAGAGTGGTGTGCAACATTAAGAACACATTTTACGGAGCACAATAATAAAAACTATAATAATAGTCTGTGTAATAATAAAACAACAATAATAACAGCAAACCCCCCCTCCACTTTAAGAGGCCATAGATTATTTAATAGCCAAAGGCCTGGGTAAAGAGGAATGTTTTTGCCTGGTTCCTAAAGACATGTAATGCCAGGTGAGCCTCTCTGGGAAAAGCCTTCCACAGATGGGGAGCCACCACCAAAAAGCCCTGTTTGGGTTGAGTGAATGTGTGGCTCTCCAGAAGTTGTTGGACTCTTTAGTTCCCATGAGCCATAGCCTGCATTGCCAATAGTTGAGAGTGATGAGAGTTTTATTGTACTGGATTGTCCACATCTACTGGGTTATTTACTAACAGAAATTATTCACAGTGGTTGATGAGGAAACACTGGTTCTTCCTGAGCAAAGCTTTGCTCTTCTGTATCTTTAACAATTCTTATTAAATTTATAACAGTATAATTCCAGAGCAACTTACAGCATCAAACAAATACATAATTAAACTTCTGTGAAAACACTAAAAATGAAACAGTCTTTTCAGAGGTTAGAAGTCCTTGGGAAAGGTCTTCAACTGGCTCTAAAAAGACATCAAAGTGGTTGCTGGATGGCATGTTTGCAATCAAGAAAGGTCCCCAGTTTCTACCTGCCCCAGCTTAGATGACAATGACACGCAGAGATAGGCCTCTGAAAATGACCACAGTGCACAGGCAGGTTGATGTGGTGTAGCTTTACAAGTATCAAGCCATGTAGAGCTTTTAAAAACATTTTGAAATGTTCTCCAAAATAGATGGTGGAGCACTGGAGAAATATTCCAAGAATGTGTTATGTTCATTGAAGGGATTGCTCTGACTTTAGCATTGTAGTTAACTTTCAATAAGTGAAATGAATAAATCCAAGACACTACCAGGCTAGGCAGAAAGGGACAATGGAGCTGTGTATTTATGGACTACTTCACACCGGACATGGTTTCTATATGGAGGTAATCTCAGTGTAGGAAATACATTCCTTGTGAAGCAGTCCTGGATACCCTACCATGTGAGGGACTTTGATACAGCTGTAAACTACATCTTAGCTGTGTTTTATATTAGGAACACATTAATTCATGTATTCACTAGATATGGACAGAAATCAGGGCTGCTAAAACTACCTTCTTGTTTTGTTTCTGAAGGAATGATGCCGGTTAGTTCAAAGACTTATCCAATGCTGGCAGCTCTTTCTAGGAACTCAGTTTCAATTGATCACAGAGTAGCATTTAAGCTATGGAAGAAGTGACATACATCTCCTCAAAACCTAGTTCACTCTTTGGATAGTTTTGTCCTTCCTGCAAAGAGCTCGGGTTGGTATCCATGCAGGCACCCCCCTTTCCCTCTCACAGGGGTAGGTTAGACTACAAGTGCATTACTGCCCTGTGATCACCCAGCAACCTATATGTCTGAGCAGGAGTCAGAAGTGAGATGCCTCTGTTCCCAATCCACCATTCTAGTAATGCAGAACATTGGGTCTTACTGTTACTGTCAGCTGTCCTTGGGTGGGGGGTTTTCTTACGTTTTAGCAGGTGTGGTCCATTTCTCTCTTAAATTAATAACATCATGAAATATCCTGTTACAGGTATCCCAACATGCAGCTAAGTGCATTCCAGCTATGGTATGCCCAGAGCTTACTGAGCAAATCCGACGTGAAATTGCTGCATCTCTTCATCAGCGGAAGGGAGACTTTGCCTGCTATTTCCTAACTGACCTTGTAACATTTACATTACCTGCAGGTAATTATGAGGGGCTTCTTTTATCTGTTATCTTGTCCTTAGCAGATAAATGGGTGTATGAAATTGCCCACTTCTGACTACTTCTTATACTTCCTCAACAGAAGTGCTGTAGGTTTTGAAAAATCTTCATTCATTAAGCTTCTTGACTACACATGGAGTAAATTTCAGATGAGAGGAAACTTCAGGAGAAAGACTGTTGTCACAGTTCCTTTATATTAACATTGAAATTACTTTGAGACTCATTCCTGTACTCTTTAGGCTAGTACTCTTTAGGCTAAGGTCACCAGATTTTTTTTCAAAGAATCCAGATTTTTTTGAAAAGAGAAAAAAAAGTTATTTAAAAAAGTGTTTTTGTTTTTTTAAAAAAAGCAATATCTTCTCTTCTGTGGGCAGTTGGCTGGGTGGCTGGGCGCTCTCTCTTCCGGCTCGATTTGGGTTGCAGCGGGAGGGGGGTCAGCGGTTCCCCCAGTTGACGTACAGGGTGTCCCCTGTTCCCCCTTGGCAGTGGCAGTGGCAGCAGCAGTCTCAGCAGCCCGGAGCCAGCCTGGTAGCACAGTTGGCTCTGGCTGGCTTCAGGAGCTGCTCGCTGCCATGGCGCCTGCCATTTTGCCTCACTGGAAGTCCGCATATAATGTGTCTTGTGCCGTTGAACCAATCACACAACATTCATTCCCTACTAAGAAATCTGTAACACTTAAAATATAAATCCGGGGACATTAAATGAAATCTGGGGGCATTCTGGGGACGGATTTTGTCCGGGGACAGATTTTTAAATCCGGGGACTGTCCCCGGGAAATGGGGACATCAGGTAACCATACTTTAGGCCTATATTATAGTCTTGGATTCAAACTGTTTTGTTAGTAAATACCTTTATCATGGAAATATTTTAAATTCTGATACTGTACACCTGCCTGAGATCACTGTAGCTGTAAAATAACCAGAATTCTGCTGCTGACTTCATTCTACTGCTGCACAGCAAAGAAATTGCTGAGTTCTGAAGAGCATTCAGTTGCGATTGCACAATTGGTATAGTACAAGGGTGGGGAACCTTTTGTCTGATGAGGGATGCATACCAGCAGTGGACAAAGCTGCAGCTAATGATGACTGGAGCCAGAGAGAAAATATTTATGTCTGTGTTCCTTAGCTTACTAGGGAGATCTGCTCTGGGAAACCTACTTCTCCATAAGGGTCTGTTGGAGCAGGTATTGAAGCCCCTTTGCTCAGCGTGAAGTAGTGCAGCTCCAACATAGAAATGAATGTGACGATAGTTCAGTCCGTATGACAGGAGCAATTGTGGCAAAAGTTGGGAGTATGTGAGTTTCTGAAAGCCCTCACAATAGCATCAGCATGTGATGGGTACAGTTCTCTGTGTCCCATTTGGCTCCATTACAGACAGACCGGAAAAAAGAGAGAATAAATTGGGCTCAGAGAATGTATGCCTCAAAGGCCCTGAGGCCTCCCTGCACCCTGGGTCCCAGACTCAAAGGATAGCTAATTACTGTTTGTTTCCCTTCAGCCTGAACTCCTAACTGAGGTGACCAGATAGCTGAGAGTTGGCATCTGTATATTTCCAATGGTGCCAACATTTCAGTGAAGTGTGGTTCCTTTCTCCCACCAGTTTCTGAATATTTTTGCAGAGCTTGGACTTAAAAAAAAAGAAAGAAAAAGCACTCACTTGTATAACTTGAGGAAACTCTCCAGTATGTAGGGACCATTTCTGCTTTGAAACTATTTTTGTAGCAATTGTACGTGAGTAGTGACCTCATAAACACAGAATCCCTGTGTTTCTGTTACTGCAGAGAATTGCTTGATGCTAAAGATAGTATTTTAAAGAGGAAAACGGCCATAGCTTTTCTAAAAACAGAAACATTCCTTTTCTCCAACTGTACGTGTTGTACTTAATTTGTTCTGATTCACTAGATCATGTAATGCGAAATAGTCTTGACTGCTCTAGTAAGTGAAAATAATTACATTTAGTGTATCTCTTTTGGTAAGTGGGATGAGATAGGGAAGGAAACATGCATGGTGTTACTTGAAGATATAACGTAGAGCTCTAACAATTGAGAAACTTCAGTCTTCTTTTCCTAATTTTGTTTTGTTTGAAAATGCCACTGCATCACAGAACTGATAAATATATTGCATTTCCTATATTAAATTTCCTACACAGAGATGCATACCTGTGTGGGAGACGTATGAGCTTGAATGTTTTTTTCTATTGAAGGCACCCTAATCAGACATACGAAGCTGCCTTAGACAAGTCAGACTACTGGTCCACCTAGCACAATGTTGTTTACACTAGGGTTACCAGATGTCCCAGTTTCCCGGGGACGGTCCCCAGATTTGTGAATAAGTCCCCAGACAAATTCCATCCCTGGAATGTCCCCGGATTTCATCTAATGTCCCCGGGAAACGCAGCAGCGGCAGTCTCAGCAGCCCGGAGCAGTTGGCTCTGGCTGGCTTCAGGAGCTGCTCGAAGTCCCCATATGATGGTGGTGCAGGGGCTCTAAGATGCAGCTTCCGGGCTGCCTCCACCTTCCCTGACCCCAGCAACTAAGCTGTGAAGGGAGGCTTCATGCTGCCTATCGGAGTAGCCTCCCAACTTCTACTTGCATAGAAGCAGGAGCGGGGCGGGGATCTCTCCCTTCCCAGCTGAGGGATCCCTGCCCCCTCCTGCTTGCATGCAAGTAAGAATGGGATTGGGGATGCTCTGATGGCCTCACCGCCGCGGCTCTTGGCCCTCCTTCTCCGCCTTCCATGCCTGACCCACTGCGCATCGCTTCACCACCACCACCACTGAAGAACCGACAACTCAAGGGTTGCCCAGGCTCATGGAGAAAGGAGATAGAAGCCTCGGAGGAAAATGTGGCGGTTGAGGTCAAGGCAGCGGCCAACCCTCTGTTGTCCCTGGATTCATTGAAAAAAATCTGGTAACCTTAGTTTGCACTGTCTGGCAGAGGCTCTCCAGGCTCTCCTGGGACTATTTGCTCTACCACTGAGCTACAGCTCTCCCAGCACTCAGCTACACGCATTGGCTGCCTCACTTGTATACCCAATACATGTTTTATTCTGGATGGGGAAAGCAATATGATTGCTATGTAGATGATTATCAGGATTGTAGCCTTAAGAACATTTAGGCATTTTAAGTTCCAATTTTAACATATCCTGCACCAGTGAGGAATGTTGCAGTTGGCAACATCAAAACTTTATCATCAAAACTTGCCAGGTGACAGCAGCAATGGATAAGTTTTGTGTGCCCTCCATTCGACCCTAACATGCTGCTCTGGTGTCATCCTGAGGTGGCATTCCTGCAAAATGCATGCCTGATGCATTTTGATAGGGATGTGAGGAGCTCTGGGAAATACTTTTGTCAAGGTTTCTGGCATCTGGGCTGCTGCTGGAGCAGTTTACTAGGACCCAATGAAGAAACTCTGTCCTGCAAGCCGCCTCCCCACTGTAACTCCTAGGTAAGTTTCTTTAGCATGGTGGAAGTGTGGCATGGTGGAAGTGCTGGACCTCATTGATCTCCTGGCATTAGGGATACAGTGGGGCCCAATGTTCTAAGTGGGCTTCGAAATGAAACTTTTTTTGTCTTGTTTTTGAGTGTGGGGAGCATAGTTAGGATTAGTTGAGATTGGAGCCATAATTTCATATAGAGAAATTATAAAGCATTTCACATAGTGTACTTGCGCTGGTTTGTTCTACCTCTTTCTTGGGACTAAAGGGCTGTTTCACTTGGTGTGATTGTCATGTGAATAGCTGTTCATATGGAATATGTGGATTCTAGAGTTCAATCATTTGTCATGCTCATTCTTGGTTTTGCAGATATTGAAGACTTGCCACCAACAGTCCAAGAGAAATTATTTGATGAAGTACTTGATAGAGATGTTCAAAAAGGTAAATATGGTATCTCCGTTATGCAAGGTTTTATATTATGTTGCATTGGATATTGTATCTTGATGTTCTGCATAATATTTGCTATTTTATTTTACTTACATACATGGTGAGATGCTTATTGTTGCTTAATTATGTTACTTAAAGTGGAATTTATCATTATTAATATTATTAGCAGTAGTATTATGAATGGAATACAAAAATGATATATTCATGTTAAGATATGTAAACCACTTACAGATTTCTGTTGAAATGTACAGTGGTGTGCAAGTTATTCATAGATACCTGATTGTTTTTGATAGCCTGCCCTGAGAAAACTGAAGTGTCAGTTGTTAGGTTTTATGGGAGTATTAATAGAAATATATGAAAGTCTGTACTATGATAGTCATAACTGAGTTGTACATTTGCATGCATGCCACCATAACTGTATTCATGATTATGAAAGGAACTTCATTGCTGTATTCTGCTAATCATTCTAGAATTTCAAAAGCACGTACACTAGTATCTTGAAATGCAACAGGTATTTTTTTGTAGGATTTAGGATGATTAACATTGTGTTGCTTGTTATCTTCTAGAACTTGAAGAAGAATCTCCCATTATAAACTGGTCACTGGAATTGGGTACGCGTTTGGACAGTAGACTTTATGCACTTTGGAATCGGACTGCAGGGGACTGCCTGCTTGATTCAGTACTACAAGCTACATGGGGCATTTATGATAAGGACTCGGTGCTACGTAAAGCGCTTCATGACAGTTTACATGATTGTTCTCATTGGTAAGTAGAAATCATGAACGAAAATGACCATAGCTTATTCAGATGTCTTATCTTGAAAAAATGCAAGCTTCTTTGTTAAGACTACCTGGATACTTGCTGCTGTCATAGGATGGAGGAAGGAATTTGGAGGATTTCTGCTTCAGTGGCTTGGAATCTTATACAAAATTGCCTTTCTGGCATCTATGGAGAAAAAGTCTGTGTTGTACCATTAAAATAGTATAATTGATCAATCAGTTCAAAATGGCTTTTGTCCAATGCAATTTATATAAAGTTGTTACTGAAGTAATCATGTCATCTTCGCTGCTTGTTGCTGTCCTCGTAAATATCTGGGCTCTGGAAAATGTCACAAACCTCTGATTACATAGCTCCAAACCATATCACTCGCTTAACTAGAATTGCTGTGCAAAATATTTTCATTATGTGAACTTTGAATCTGGTATATTGATTACCATAGAGCTGCAGACTACAACTTCACTATGGATTGGAGGTGATTCTTCGTACAGCATGCCAAACTACTTCTCTTGAAGTGTGAACATCCTAAAATCAATAGGAGAGGAAAATTAATTGGGACTGGTTTAATCAGTTAACGGGGCATCTGGAACTGGGAAATGATTTGGGGAGGTAATAGTTTGGGTGTTTAGTAGCTGAGACTCAGACCTCACTTTTATCTTGGTTTGTGGCCTTGGTTCTCAATCTGGTGTGGCACTGATTCCAGCCATGATCAGCCAAATCACTCTTATGAGGGCAACAGTGTGTTACTGTTTCCTTTAGCAACTCTCATGCATAGCTATACCTATTCTGAACATGGAAATTCCAGTAAGTTATAATGATTAATAGAAACTTATATAGATGGAGTAGGTAGCACTGATGGAAGTTGGTGTCAGAATTGCTTCGGAGTCAGTGGCTATGCATTACCCCAGTTTGTAAAGGCATCACCTACCACTGCTATGAGTTCTAAATATCTAGGCAAGGTCTTGGATCAACAATATCTCTTCTTTCATGTGTGATTTCTGTCCTCCTCCTCCAGCCATACCTTCTCCCATTGAATACTAAGATAGGTAGTTCTGCTTCACTCTTCAAGATTTCTCCCACCTACCCACTCCTGGTACATTCTGCCTACAATCCACTCTCTTGAAGATGGTCACAGATGCTCAGCCAGACAAAGAACCCAGTTATAGGCCTATTACAGCCACTACACACTAAAGAAGGCACATCACAACAATTAATCTCCAGTTGAACTCCTTTCACAGGCATTCCACCCCATCTCTTACCTGGGGCATTGCAGACATACCATGTCCATTGCTTCCCACTCAGGGGATGCTAACTCCCAGGTTATCCAATGTGAACATAAAAAAAACCTTGTACTAATTCAGACAAGAGATGCTAAATGAGCTATGTTTCAACCAAATACTATATATATACTTCTCAGGATTTGGCATTTATTGTTCAATTTTTTATTCAACTTCTCTCCCGTAAAATACCTGGCTGAAGTAGCAAGAAAAGTATTGTGTGTTGTGTGTGAATCTGAAGAAATCCACTTTCAGCGAAAGCTTGCATAGTTCGGTACAATCTTGAATTATGAAAATGCATCTTGAGTCCTTTTATGCTATTTTTGTAGGTTCTATACCCGATGGAAAGAATGGGAGTCATGGTACTCCCAAAGCTTTGGTTTACACTTCTCACTGCGAGAAGAACAGTGGCAGGAAGACTGGGCATTTATACTTTCGCTTGCTAGTCAGGTAAGACGTGTGTGTGTGTGTGTGTGTGTGTGTGTGTGTGTGTTTTAAAAAAGCATGGGGAAGCACAGTTTAAAAGTTACTTGTATTTTATGTTCATAGCTGTGGTTTTTCTATCTATTTTGCTCCTATTTATTTGAATCTTACGGTTAGTATTTATGTGTTTCTGTTCTTGACTGACATATTCTCAGTTTAAAAGTTACTGATGGCTTGGATGTGGCAGGACCATTTCGGATTGTTTTCAATCCTGCTTGGGTATATTTTTCCAAAGTTTTTGTCTGTTGTAAGAATATGATGTTGGACTGAGTTGGCCTTTGGTCTGATCTAGTAGGACTCTACTTAAGGCCTATCTTGCTCTAGCATCTTATTTTCCACAGCGGCTAATCAAATGTCTATGGAGACCCTAAAGGTGGGACTTGAGGGCAAGTATCTCTCTCCTGCTGTTGTTTCCCAGTGACTGAAATTCAGAGGTACAGTGCCTCTGTCCTGGAGGTATTATATAGAAGTCAAGACCGGTAGATAATTTCATCATGCATGCATTTGTCTTATGCACAAATGATCATTTAGCATTTTTCATTCTGAGTACTTTTACGTCACAAAATAAAACAAATGTGACATGAAGTAAAAGGCAAATGAGTAGGACCTCCAGAATAGAAGCCCTTATTCTGCTTCATTGTAATTGCCACTGTGGTACTGAAGAGGCATATGAGATTTCATAATTGGTCACATTTTACTGTAATGTTAAAATTTCTTCTCTGTTGAAAATACAGTCTTGTATAGTAATTAGTACACAGAAATTTCAGATAAATTGATGTTTTTGGGCAAGGCTAAAAATATAAGGGTCCCTGAAGAAACATGTCCTTGTTTGTTACTTTTACCCTCTTAGCCAGGGCTTGGAAAGGTTTACCTCGCCTGGGCTGATTCACTCCAGCGGGGATCCCTCTGTGGGCCGGATTGTGAGCGTGTGCGGCCGCGATTTCCGCCACCTCCGCAGATGTGATTTTCGGCGTCTGAGCATGCGCAGACGCGATTTTCGGCACCACGGAAGCAATTCGCCACACGACACCAGTTTAGCGCAGCACACGGGCAGCTCATTCAGGGGCAGCTTGTGGGCCGGTTAAATGACCCCTCTGGGCCGCTTGTGGCCCATGGGCCTTAGGTTGCCTACCCCCGCTCTTAGCTATTGTTCATAGAAGGGCAAATCTGACTAAAAGTAGACAGAATTGGTAGCTGAATCTTGTGGATTTATTTTGGCCCCTCCCCCATAATAATTTAAGCACCAACCCAGTGATGCTTGCATATACTTACTGGATAATTAAAGCTTTCAAAATGCAAACAATTCCAAAAATAATTGATATGTAATTAACATCTGAACAATGTTCATGACTTCAGTTACATGAACATTTTGCTGAAATCAAAGGCTCAGTCAATTGGTCTGTCTCATGTGATAGATATCATTTTTATTTCAAGTGTTATTCTCTTTGATACAGCCTGGAGCAAGTTTGGAACAGACACACATTTTTGTACTTGCACATATTCTTAGAAGACCAATTATAGTTTATGGAGTAAAATATTATAAGAGTTTCCGAGGAGAAACTTTAGGATATACCCGTTTTCAAGGTAAGTGTGACTTACTGTTTGTTATAGAAAGGATTGCTTACATCCTGAGTGTTCACATTTTTCTATTTTAGATTTGACAGAGAGTACATTCAGCAGTGCTCTACCGACCTTCTTAAGAGCACTCTGCTAATGTGGCTGTTTTCAAGGGGTCCTCTTTGCCTTCTTGCCTTAAAGTGACAAAGCACTGAAAGCCCCAACAGCCTTCAGAGATCAGTTATGGAGGCTAGAGTCATTACTTGATCTTTTTCTCTCTGATGATGCTGTAGCTGCTTCCATTCTTGGGTGCTTTCTGTAATGGGAGAGAGGCAGATAGGGAAGGCATGGTATAACATGGTATTTTGCTACAGCGCTCTGCCTGCTACGTGTATGTGCTCCACTGCAGCAGTGTGTTTGCACTTGGATCCTTGGGGCTAGTCAGGCAAGAGCCTGATAACAAGGGTCTATTGTGGATCCAAATTGTGTGTGTGTAAATGCTCCTTCCCCAGTACAGCAGTTGCAATATGAAGTCAGTCCATGTAAGTGAGTATAACTTTGGCTACAGATAGGTTGAGTGCATGATACCATAATACTTAACTGCTATACAATTTAAATGCATTGCCACCTATTTTTCTTAAGAGGACACAAAACAGGAATTATGTTAAGTGAGTGCAGGAGAGCCACTGGTCTGTCAGGAGACATGCTGAGGGCAATCTCATGTGCAAATGCACCGGGCAGAGTTTTTTCTATGAAAGGTTGCTATGCTACATATGTACTTGGATTACTCACTGCTATTTTTAAACCCTCTCAAGGCAGGTCACGTTCCTAGTTTAGTTGTTTTGATGAAGCATCTATGAATAACTTCTGATGTGCTAGAAGACGGGCAGGGGGAGATTCAGTTATGTGTAATGAGAGGCTGTGGGGACTAGATTAATGGACACCGAGTCAAATATGGCTTCCACTTCTTCAATTACACAGGACAGTTTGTATTTTAAGTTCATGCTCATGGGTTTATCATTGAAAAAAAGGTTACATAGAATATTAGATTGCCTCTTGGGAGTTGTTACTGCAGCTCATGATTCTGGCAGTCTTTTAATTGCCAACTTTAGGAAGAGAGTATTGTGTCTTATATTTTACTCTGTGGTCCACAGTAAAATATATTTTATAACCACTAATTAAAATTAGTCAGCTTCCTAAATTTGAAACCAGTATCACGATGTATTAAAAGACATATTGAGATGTACATTGTAAATGTGGTTTATGTCATGCTTTCAGATTATTTCCCCCCCTCAACATAATTAATGTGCAGTGTTCCATTGATTTAACCCCTTTCATCACTCCTCCTTCTTTGTAGGTGTATATTTGCCTTTGTTATGGGAACAGAGTTTTTGTTGGAAAAGCCCTATTGCTCTGGGCTACACAAGGGGCCATTTCTCTGCTTTGGTTGCCATGGAGAATGATGGCTATGGCAACCGAGGTGCTGGTGCTAACTTGAACACTGATGATGATGTTACTATTACTTTTTTACCATTGGTCGACAGTGAAAGGAAGCTGCTGCACATTCACTTCCTGTCTGCTCAAGAGGTAAGAAACACTAAGCAGTTCAGTGTTCAGTGAGTCGCTGCATCAGCAGAAAAGGGGGGCCGGAAAGCCTCTCTGGAGAATCTACATGGCAGAGAGCCTACAGCTGATATGTAGCAGTTGCAAGACATTTGAAAACAGATTGCAGTAGTTTGAGTAACAGGCATGAGAAGCCTTGTGTGCCAACTTAGTGTTGCCTTTCTGTTCTGAAATTGGTTTGTGAGAGTGGTTGGTGTTGGTGTGTGTGTGTGTGTGGTGGTTGTTGTTGTTGTTTTTAAACAGATGTATTAGTAAAGCTTTTGAGGAAAAGCTAAGGCTTCCCAACCAGAAATAACAGGCAAAACAGTATGGTCGAATGTTCTGCTGGTGTGAGTTATAGATCTCTATAAGTTTCTCGCTCCGTCTGTCTCTCTGTCTCTGTCTCTGTCTCTTTCTCTTTGTAATTAGAAAGTGAAAATTTGAAAGCCTAAAAAGGGCTACAAGACCCCTAATAATATTAAACAATTTCATTTCTATGCTTATTAAAAGAAGACTGCAAAGTTGAGAGTAGCTGAAAGCATAGGACTTTTATTTATTCTTATTCTCTGCCTGCCTAATGGTGGGGTGTGCATTCTTAAAAGTTCCAATACCTTGTGTTTGTGTTTGCTGGCAGTTACATAAAATTTAATTTATAGGAAGGAAAAAAATACGATATTTATGCACTGCTTTAGATAGCCCCTTTAAAAAATCCACTTTCCTAAGACAGTCTTCCTGGAGCACTTTAAATGTTGCAGGGCACCCCTTTTTTAAAAAAAGTTGTGGTCACTAATCTGATTTTAATCATGTCCTAAGTGTTGTGTTCTTTTTCTGAAGATTGGTAATGAGGAACAACAGGAGAAGCTGCTCAGGGAGTGGCTGGACTGTTGCGTGACGGAGGGTGGAGTCCTAGTTGCTATGCAGAAAAGTTCTCGCCGGCGCAACCATCCCCTGGTAACACAGATGGTAGAGAAATGGCTTGATCGCTATAGACAAATTCGCCCCTGTACATCCCTTTCAGATGGAGAAGAAGATGAAGACGATGATGATGAATGATAAAATTGAGATACCTGGCTGAGAATAATGTGTGGTGAGATCCCCCAGCACTTGGGGTGTGCTCTAGCAATTTGTTACACAACGACCTAATTGTAGCAGGAAGCAGCCTGCGTAAGATTTTTAATCGGCATGGGGAGAATTCAGAGGCTCAACATATATGTGAAGACAGCTACGTTGGTTGGACTACAGTTTGTAAAAAAGCAAAGCCCTAATTTTATTACCAAGACAGAAAGCATTTTTCTTTCCAGTTGTACATCTGCCTATAAATGTACCGCATGTAGTTGTGTAAGAAAGTTGTGTAATTGGAAAAAGTATTACCAGCATCTTAAAATAATTGAAAAAAAAATTCTTTTGAATAAGGGCACTTAAAAGCACACCGTAGATTAATATTTGTTCTTTTTGAGACTTACAGTAAAACTTGGTTCTTCTGCATCACTTCCTAAGCATTCTAACAGACCCATTTTATATGCAATCTTCCTAATGCCCAGGTCAGATGATGTGGCTTTTCTTTTTGCTGTTGAAGCCATATACCCAGAGTGAGTCAAAAGTATGAGCAGTTCATTGTTTTTATTCAGATTTGAGTTACCTTTGTGCCCATTATAAGAAGATGAAATGTTAAAGGGAAAAAAACACACCAACCTATGGAAGGGATGATACATTTTGATTGAGTGAACTTTTTTTTTTGTGTAAAGAATTCTCTGCTGTCCGTTAATATTTTGTATCTCTTATTTGGAATATTTTCCCCCCTTCCAGCATACTTAAAGTAGTCAGAGAAGTACTGTTCCAGAGAGCTATATGCTAACTACCGTGTGGAATCTGCTACATCTAAACTGAACTGAAAAAAACTGCATTTTGTCCAAACCTGATCTTGCTGTGAGTTGTACAATAGAAATTACTATTTTATCAAGCCTTTCCCCTGCAAGTTAAAATCACCTCCATTAAGGAGCACTCCTTGGTCATTAAAATCGAGTGAGAAAGCACTTTGGCAGTTTTCCTTAAAAGCCTTCATTCTAAAGCTTTGTTTTAAAGTACTGTATATTATCTTTCCTTGGTATGTAAACTTTGGAATTTTTTGCATGTTGATTGATTGTGGCCACATTTGAATATGTAAGTTTCCTGAAAGTATAAGTTCAGAATATATTCTCCAGTAGAAAATTCTTTTTTTATTATACTTGATAACTTTAGCCATGCTATCTTGAATGGATATAGCCTATCCAAAAACCTCACTTTAAAAAAACACTAAAGGTTGAATAGTTTTGTATGCATAAAGCAGATCCTGATAAGCACTTTTTGAAGACTAATGATGGTGGAAATGAGGACAAGGAACCTCTTGCAAAATAGATTTCCTTGTTTAAGAATCTGGACAGGAGCCGTACATTTACATATGTGTAAAAATATATATAGGAACCCTTCAGAATTTGCTGCTTTTTCTAAATGTGGATTAGATGGTGTTGAAATATACTTTACAAAAGTAATCCTGTTGACAAACCTACCCTGAAATTTCTTCAAGGTACTACATTGAAGAAGTACATTGATTCAGCTTTTTGATCTCTGAAATGTAAAAGGATGGATGTGTTTGTATGTGTTTTGGTCATTAGTTCTCTCTTTTGGTGCATGCAGAGATTATTGGGCAAAGGTACATGCTTACCTTTGATGAGTCAAATTTCCTAAGCTGGAGAATAATTGGATTTCTTTTTAAAAAACAGGTCCTGCTTTTATGTGCAATTCTAATTTTAGGTTTTCCAAATGCTTTTTCTGCCTACATTGCATACTTAGTGGTGGAATCCCCATAGTCCTGGACCAATGCAATAAGCTGTGCTTTTGTGGGAGGAGTCAGTTACCTAAAATAATGGAAGTTTTTTTAAAAGATCTGAGTCACTGTGCTGCCATCTATAGCTGATTCTAGTTCGATACATATGTCTTAAATGTAAGCATTACTATCCTAGTAGGGGGAAATGGCTGAATCTCCAGCCATCTTTATTCCGCTGCAGTAGCAAAGCCTGAAATTTTGGAGTCTTTTTGGATGAAAGTGTTTGCTGCTGCCTGGAATAAAAAACACAATAATGATAATCAGTGGTGGTTAGTGGTTTTATAGATTGTAATTCCAGTAGCTGTTACGGGGCTGGAGAATAGGCATTGAGCAAGTTGCGGCGAGCCTCAAACACTGCAGTAATGCATGGGTCTCTAATCTCATACACCTTTTTTTAAAAGTCCAGGCTTTGCCACTTATTGTGATCTAAGTTACAGTTGAGGTAGTATTTTTTTTAATTAAACCACCATTTCTGAAGCTGAAGGGCAAGTTCCATCTTGAGTCTGTAGTGGAGATATATTATAAAAATTTATCATATATTTCCTGCTTTAAGCAGTGGTTTTTCATCCATTTGAATTGTTTGGTTGTGCTCTTTTTGGACTGCAAAATTTGCTGCCCCCTCTCCTTAGAAAAAAAAATCACTTCATGTGGTAAACAAGAAGGAATGGTTTGGCAGCAAAATGGCTCCCCCTTCTTGCCATCTCAAACCATTTTGTATCTTAATTACTTTTAACATCTTGTTTGAAGCTTTGTTCTACTGCATAAACCTATGCTTCCTGAATCACGCTAACATTTTAAGAACTCTTCGATGACATACGTCCCCTGTACTGAGATGACTTCCAGACCCACAACTGTTATATGGAAGTTTGACTTACAGCCTCCTCTAAAACTACATTTTCCTCTAGTTTTAAGTGGAGGGTTTTCTTTTCTTTTCTTCAAGTTAGTACCTGGAAGTAATACGAAGATAATTGCATCCAAGCAGCCAAATTTTGCACCAGGGGTTCCTAGCAGATTCACTGGCAGTAGCAGAGTCTGCCTCAAATGTGAGTGTCCTATTAGAAAGTATACATTTTCATCAACATTAATTATGCCTATCTGGAATGCCACTGCCTGGTCTAAGAACAAAGTTCCAACAATAGCAGCTTCTTAAAATCACTAATGCCAGTGTAAATGTTGTTTCACCTTCATTTGTGTGGCTTCCTAAATGTTCTCTGTAACTCACCAATGTTCCTCCTCCTGATTGCTCTATACTGGTGTCTATGGTAAGTTATTCATAATTGCAGTGTTAGATCATTGACACAGCTATGAAGTTGACTCCCTTGAATATGTTCAAAGCTGGTAATGTGCTTTTCCATTAATTTAAAACAAAACAAATATAAGTTTTGTAACAATGGTTTGCTTTCAGTTTGTCTGTTAATGTATTATTCTGTGTCTTCTTTCACTTCCCCCTACCCTCAAATTCCATTCTAGTCCTTATTTATTCATTTCAAACGGACACTGCTGTTAGGTTGGGAGGTCATACAGCCTGCGTTTGCCATGAAATCACATCTGTATTACATTTGCGGTTGGACCTAGTTCTTACTATCCCAGTCATCTTGTCTTTTGCTGCCGCTGTCCCAACGGTTGCATGGACTCATTGCGTGGTCAGTGTTGGTGGCAGCTTTACTCTTTTCTCTCCACTTCCCATGGCTCTCAACTTCTATTCCACATAGCTTAGCAATGTGTTCTGAGGATTGCAGTTTTTTAAAAAAATATTATCGTTCTTAATGGTGTTTTTGATGCACATGTAGTGCTTTACTGTTTAAAGGAATCCTGTAAATTTGGGTTGAGAGAAGATTGACTTGGCATAGGTTAGTGGCTAAAGCTGTTTTGAATTAAGGTTTCCAACGCCACAGTTGGTACAACAAATAATAGTAGCTTGTAGTTAACTAGTCTGGTGTGGGTTTCATGGGCCACTTTGCAGGGTACAGCCTCATACGGATGAGAAGAGTAGTCCTTGGTCAAAGCTCCCCTCTCCCTCCCACATTCTGTTTGAAATGAGAGAATAAGCAGGCAGCAGGCTCTTAGGAGTTATGCAGTCTTGCATCTCCTGCTTCTGGTCTAGGAAACTCTGGGTTGCGTCCAACAAAGCAGTTCTGTTAGCATAAGGACTTGGGCTGTGCATTGGTACTTCTTCTCCCTCACCTCTCTCAGGGCACCTCTTGTAATTTCCTCAAATCTGTTACAAGATCTGGAGTCTATCTCAATGTACCCATTAGTTTCTGCAGTGATGAGGGTAGGAGAGTGAGCACAGAATAGTGGAAAGTTCATCCCCATCTTGTTTTGAGTAAAGTCTTAGGTGCCAGCTAATGTCTGAACAAGCCATTAACCGACACACTGTGGTCTCCTCTTATATTCAGACAGGATTTTTGCTGGAACTGTGAGGTGCAGATACTCTAGAGGAGTCTTGTTGGTTTGCTTGGAACTTTTTTAAGCACACAGGATTTTGGGGGGTAGATGTATGTTTATTTATTTATTTTAAAGAACAGAGTTAGTTTACTTCAGACCACTCATGAGCTTCTCACAGCTCTGAAAAGAAGAGTTTATTGCGTTTTGGAATCTTGACTGCAGAGATGTATCAATCACCTTCTTTCATTGAGAAGGGTGGTTTTGGCATAGCTTGCTCTTGTTGGACCTGAAAATGTGTTAGTATTTCGTACAGGGTAAAGGACATGAAGGGCCTGGTCCATGTGAAATTATAGAAATTGTCACTTTTTATTGAAAACTGCACTGAACGCTATATGTCCACCTTTACAATAAACAAATACAGTAACGGTAACACACTAAAACAAAACATACTTCTGGTAGCCATTGGTTCTGGTTTTTTTGTTTTGTTTGGGACAGCTTTTAAAACTTATCACAGAAACAGGAATGTACCCATACAAAGGCTCAAAATAGGCCATCTTTTTCAACAAAAAGGCGATGATTCACAAAAGACTATGAATATAACATGTAACTAGTTGATACAAATCTAATAGGATTTGTTAAAATCAGTCACATCTAATAACACATTTTGAAGTGTTCTTGTATAAAATATCACATGAAGAAAAGAAGACTTCCATGTCTAAAAAAGTGGGTTTGTTCATACAGTCTGACAAGTTACCATAAAAAGTGTTTCTTTTTCCTGAGACATAAGGAAATGCAACATTAGTCTTGAACCCCTTCCAGCCCAAGACGTTTCCACTCAATAAAATAGCTGTGGATTTAAAACTGAGAAAAATATATTTGAGTATAAATGTGAAACGTAACACTTTTTCTTTTCTTTTTTTTTGCATCATCAGCACGTGTTATTGAGTGTACAGCTACTTTATTAAGTGTATCTTGTAGAATAAGCATCCATTTCTGTGGGTAAGAGGCAGCTAGTTAACATGGGCCTTTTACCCCCTCTTCCCACCAAGATTGCTGTCCTACATGACGGTAGTTAAACTTGAGTAGCATCCCTCCAATACATTAGTGGCCATATATAACTGCAACAAGCAAAACAGTTCCCACATCTCTGGGTTATATTTCCTCAGGCTATACAAGGAGGAGCCAGGTAAGTGAAGGAAAGGGCTGAAGTCACATGATGGTTTCCTCTTACTATCATGTAAGCTTTGTTAGGACTGTTGGACCTGCTCTAAGCAGCAGGTCACCTGCTATTCCCCAAAAGGGACTGAGAAGAAATATATATTCTTGTGATTGATGTAAAGATGAAGGAAACTTAAACATACAGTAACAGAAGCTGATCAGTAATGTATCATCGCATCCTAGTTTTCAGTGCTTCAGTAAGCAGGTGACTTCGTCTGCATTCCCCCTCCCTCCCCAAGTCTTGACTCCATTTTTTTTGTAGTTAACACTGGAACAACATGATGCGTCAGTCCAAAATCAACCTTACAAATTTTGTATCAAATTCCCGTCAGTTCATGTGTCATTCCCCCCCCCCCCCCAATGTCTCTTGGTCCCAAATCGGAGTGCTTTGAATTATCTGCTATTGCTCATTGGGATGTTCCCTGTTGTCCCCATGTTTGGACGGCTGATTAGGAGATGGAGCTTGGGAAGGATGTGCCACTGTCGGAAGATTGTGGGTAACAGGGATCCCTCCTGGGATAATACCTTCCATAGCTGCCGGAATCCCGCCTGGTGTAACGCTCACCATGCCTGGTGGATATCTAGGAAGAGTGTGATTTCTTAGTTAAAAGGAGACATGCAAGCATTCCATAGAACAACAGGCTGTGGGGGTAGTAGAAGGGTAATGGGGGAGGGGAAATACCCTGCAGTCAGTTTCATTCATCGCCAAATCACTGCTATCCAGGTATGGTAAGAGAAAGTACTTTTTTTTTACTGCAAAATCTGTCAAGTTTTCAAAGTATGTTTGTAAGAGCAGTATTTGTTTGGGTGGGAGGGGGGAAGCAAAGCTAATATAAATTATCACCTTCAAACTCTTCTTTTTTCACATTGCTTTTACCCACATTGAAGTATGAGACAAAAAAATGATTCCAGTGTTGAAAGAGAGCCGCAGAGTGCACATTTCAGCAGCTGAGGGACCAGCCTTATATGAATAATCCGCTGCTGCCATCCCTTCTTCCTGTCACCCTTTTATTGATGTCAAACATATCGGAACACAAAATACGACTGTGGCTTCTTTGCTGTTAATTCATTTGAGTGCCACAGAGGGCGACTGAAATGTTTTTTGGCTATTAGGTATCATCTCTTTCTTCCTGTAAAATCCTTTGAAGTACAAAGCAGAAGGGTGGACTGGCTCATGGAGATGCTGAAAAGAAAAACCTAAATGGAATGTGACATTGTTCTAATGTCAGTAGTTCGATAACAGCATCCCTTTCCTAAACACATACATTACATTCAATTCAAAAAAAGGATGTTTCCTCTTTCAGTAAAATGACATAGAGAACATGGTGCCTGTACAAGACTAGTTTCATGCCCCCACCCCAATAATGTGACTTGTGGCACCCTGGCTCTAGCCTCTCACCAACCTCTTCTGGGGCTTTTGCTTAGCTGGAATGGGCCCTTAAATTATGATAACACTTCTTACTTGTCTGTCTGACTGTAAACCTCATCTAAGTCAGCTCATCAATTGCTCCATCCATATCACCAGGGGCTGAGGGAACAATCAGCCCAAGACAACAGTCTGAGTAACTTGCATAGCTAGTTCTGGAAGCTCAAAGAGGCATTTAGATTTGAGTTTCAAAAGCATGTTGGAATGCAAGAGGTACCTGCTGAAGGAAATGAGGTGAGTCCCCAAACTAGTGAGAAATAGCACACTGGCCAGCTCTTCAAAGAATAAAACCAAAGCTGTCACAGAGTTGGTGGAAAGTCCCTTGTGTGAACAAGTGTTTGGGAGGAAATTGACAGAAATCAACCTGACGTGTCATTTTTACTATTAAACACATTAACCAGGCCGTGTAGATGAAAGAGCTTTAAACTGTGAGAGAGCGAGAGAGAGTGTGTGTGAGAGAGAGAAAGAGAGAGAGAAAGTATGACATACAGAGAATGAAACAAGTTGGACTTGGGCTTTAGGATACTAGAACAGTAATTGTGCTTTGGGGAAATATGCATGATAATGAAACCCTACGTAAGGAAAAGTGCAGAAAACTGGTATATTATCACACTGTTAATCCTGCAAGATGAAGCAGGACAGCTAATTCTGCAAGTCCTAAGTCAGACTGCTGTCAGAAGGGTGGGAAGCTAAAAAGCCCCTATGTGTGAGCAGAAGCAAACTTGCATTTGTCTGGCTCTCAGTCTGTGAATTTACAGGACAAATTTAGGGAAGAAAGGTATATTGCAAATTAGTTTTAACATACAACTCTGTTCAAGGAGTAGGATTAACAAGATTAGCCTCTTGCATCATAAGCAAGGTTGTACACTGCAGATGATATATATTCTATACTGAATTTAAATTTTGTAGTCTGCATGAAATAGGTTCAGTAAACAAGCTGGCGTATACTTCCATTATTTCTGCTAATCACACTAAAGAGCAAGGAGTTGCAAAAGGCAACAGGAACTGGATATCTAGACCCTTAGTTTTTCAGATTTTACTTAGTATCACATACCTACTTCCCAGTCCTAGCCCTTGCTTTCTGAAACTCAGTATTAAACTCTGCTCATGAGCAGTATTGTGTGGGTTTTCACACAAGTGCAGAAGAAACATAACACTGTGTAAAAGAAGAGATGCTGGTAGAGAACAGTTTACAAAAAGACCAGGTGTACCTGTGAGGCAAAGTTAATTAGAGAAAAGAATAAAAGCTGTTCTGAAGGTATGCTGTAAGAGTATAGGAGAGGTCACTAGATTAGACCTTGGAAGGAAGGTTCTGTGCTGGACATAGGTAAGTCCCCCTCCCCAAAAATGCAAATATTAGTATACACAGTATGTAATGAAATGGGGAGGAGATAAATAAGAAGCCCAGCTCTTCTGACCCGAAAACAAGATGGAGAGAGACTAGTTCGTGAAGGTTCATTTTTGTTCTTGCTATGTCTGCCCATTGGCATTATGTCTCCTAAGTGAAACAAAAATTCTGGCTTTCAAAATGTCAGATTATGCTTGAGTGGGATCCTTCTCCACATAGGCACACTATCCATGCATGTGGGGATCCCAGAAAAACTCACAGCCCTTTTTATATCCTATACACCTTTAGTGCACATGGAAGAAATCTGAGAGCACAAACTTTCATAACTGCCCTAGAGGACTATCTACTTGGCTAAAGAGAGGTGGAGAGAAAAGGGGTCCATTGAACCCCACTGGGATCCATCAGGAAAATTCCATAACTTCTGCAATCCTAAACACACAGGAAATTTAAAACTTGGAGGGAAACAAATTCATCTGCAGAGGTTTGCCTCCTGTTTACTGCTCTTTTTGAAGGTTGCACAAATAGTCTGGTGCTTGAGAGCTACCATAAACATCCAAGGGAGGGTGTGTGCGTGAACAGAGGGGGCTTGTGAAATCATGATGGGCACTAGCCAATTGGGCTTTTCCTGCAACAAAACCACTGTCTCAAGGGATGTCTAAATTATCTTGTAACAAGTTACTGACAACTGCACATTTATTGCTGAACGAAACAATCGTCTGGAAGTGCCCTAAAAGGACTGATTGGCATTTCCAGCAGCCCAAAAACCCCCACCCCTGCCTAGTAACCATTCCACATCTCTTCTGCTTTTTCTAGACTTAAACTTAGGTAATATATTACCCCTTAACATTACATGGGGGGGGGTGCCCTACAGTTAATTAATGTTCCACCTTTCAGCCTGTGCTGGGTGAACAGTGCATCAATATACTGGTATTTATTCATTTACAATGGTGGCCTACCTCTGCAAAGAATCTTTGAAGTCCTTAAGAAGCACTGATTATATTCCTACCTCTGCAAAGAATCTGATTATATTCCTCTCCCCACCCCCCAAACTAAAGGGCTGGTTTGCTGAAACTGACTTCTGGAAGCTCCTTTTGTCAGGTAAATAGTGGGTGAGTTAGTAAGACTGAAACAGCAGAAAGACCTTTCAGAGAAGCTCAAAGTGACTCTATAGTGGCATTATTAAGGGGTCTCTGTGCAGCGGGATACCTGTGGAGATGCTATCTCTGAATAGTATTCCCAGAATAAAGGAAGTGCCTTCTGTGGAGGAAACCTGAATACACTATTGCTGAAGGGCTATCCTACCTGAGCCCTATACAAAGATGTGTGTATCTCATTCTCTAGCTCCATTCTTGGGTAGAGAACTACAAAGTATGGTGCTTTTTCCCCAAAAAGAGTTCTTTATCTTACCTGTATGTGGCACCATTGAGCTCCGGATGAATCGCTTGCTGATCTATTACTGACCAAGGAGCTGTTGTGACAAAGAATTCCTTGTTCACGCAGTTTCGTAGGCTTTCAGGGATCCGACCTGAGGAAGGGGACGATTCAAATTCATAACAGGGTCAGGCACAAATCAGCCCGACTAATATGCAACAAGCTATATCCAAGTTGAGGTTTTCCACACCACTCGTTCTAACTCACACAGCTCTTTACTTCCCACTAAAATTCAGGGGGGCGGGTGGGAAGGACTGCTGTAGAATTTGCTTACAAATAAAACAATATGCAGTGCTTTCCCCTCGCCACACCCTAATACAGCGGCCAGATAAAAGTGCTTTGAAAGGTTGGATAATTTCCCACCCCTTTCCTGCACCAAGTCACTTTACAAGCCCCATTACAGATGTTTGCTGGTCATCCTGCAGACCTCAGCAGAATGAATGAAAGCTGCCCAAGATATTATAACTTCCTCTACCCCATTGGCATTTCTCCCCAAAACAACTCCACATTGGGTAATGGTAGAGAATCGACCCACAGGAAAGGATGCAGAAGGCCACCTAAAACAGTACAAAATTAGGCATGCTATAGCAGTGCCTGTTACACATTTGGCATGTATTGGATGCTGGAGCCCTAAGTGATTATGTGAAACTCTCAGTTATTCTGAAAAATACTTAGATAAAAGTCCACATCCCTTTAATTAGGAGTTTGCTCCATCATTAACATGATTTGCTACCATATCTCCATGACCAAAGTAGTGCCATTCAGCACACTTGTGGTTTTGCCTTGAAGAGAGGAACAACTATAAATGCCTAGTACACAGTGCAGCATATCTTGACTACTTGCCTAACAACAAACCAAATACAGTAGTACCTTGGATTACAAACGCTTTGGGTTACAGACTCTGCTAACCCGGAAGTAGTACCTCGGGTTGAGAACTTTGCCCCAGGATGAGAACGGAAATGGCGCCACGGCGGCAGCGGGAGGCCCCATTAGCAAAAGCATGCCTCAGGTTAAGAACGGTTTCGGGTTAAGAACAGACCTCCAGAATGAATTAAGTTTGTAACCCAAGGTACCACTGTAGGTAACAATATTATGGCTATGCCTCCCTAAGGAGTACTTGCAGGTCCAATGCAGGAATAGGGTGATGTTATGGGATAGGGACACTCAAACTAAGAGAGTTCTGGCATAGAATCCCCTAATGGCAACATCACTTTGGTTCAATGTAGGTTTTCATGTAGCAATTGCTCCTGATGTTGCAGCTGACAACTGATAGAATTTTTCAGCTTAATGAGCTTTCTGAACAAACATACACAGGCGTGCATGTGTAAGATTTAAATATGATTTAAAACTAGGTGATTTAAGTGTTAACCACAACTGCCCCCCTCCCCACAGTCTATGGAAGCAGAGGTATGCACTTTCCAGGACCGGTGTGCCATATATGGTGATGTGATGTTCAGAGGTTCTTTAAACTATGCACTGGCACATACAAGTGCAATCAACACTGGCAGGGACCACACCTGCACATGCTGTAGTGCCAGATAAAGCACAGGCAAGCACTTCATGGGACCTATAACATTTAAACTGGCCTATTGTAGTCTAAACCACTGAGCCTCTTGGGCTTGCCGATCGGAAGATCAGCGGTTTGAATCCCCGCGATGGGGTGAGCTCCCTTTGCTCAGTCCTAGCTCCTGCCAACCTAGCAGTTCGAAAGCACGTCAAAGTGCAAGTAGATAAATAGGTACCGCTCCGGCAGGAAGGTAAATGCCGTTTCCGTGTGCTGCTCTGGTTTCAGTGTTCTGTTGCACCAGAAGCGGCTTAGTCATGCTGGCCACATGACCCGGAAAAACTGTCTGCGGACAAACAATGGCTCCCTCAGCCTGTAAAGCAAGATGAGTGCCACAACCCCAGAGTCGTCTGCGACTGGACTTAACTGTCAGGGTCCTTTACCTTTTTATGGGCAAGCAAGTTGCTGTACCTGTGATAGCTCGGCGTATCTCTGTCGCGGCGGCTTCTCTCATCTCCAGTGAGGCCTGTTCGCTGTACCAAGCAGTGTGTGGTGTGCAAATTAAATTAGGAGCATCTTTTAGTGGTCCTTGAGCAAAGCTACAGGAAAACACCCCCCAAGAAACAAAGATTGAGGTAAAAAAATAAAGTTCACCAGCATTTGATTTGATTTAATATTTCTATTCTCCTTTTCCAACAACAAATGTTGAGCTCTAAGCGGCTCACAACAATCAGAAAGCATTGAAAAGAAACAATAAACATCACAATCGCTACAACCAGATATTGCTAGACAAACACAGTAACATACAAATAAAGCAAACAACAACAAATTCATTGAAATGATTAATACAAATCCATAAAGTCAAAGTCAAGAAGGTGCATGCTCCCTAGTTAATAGTAGTTGCCTATATATGTATAGTGATTGCCTTTATACAGAGGCAATCACCCTTCCACTATTGTTTACTGTTGTTCCTAGATACCTGAAAAATTAGGCTAGAAGAATGACACACATTGATCACATTTTGAGAATCCTTTCTTGGCTTAATAACTGGAGTACGTCTGAGCCTTTTGTCTACACACACAAGCCCTTTTAAGTGTGCAGTAATTAAACCCAGAAGTCTCCTACTAACCATAGAATCCCATTTTGCCCAAACCAGAAAACAATAGCTACCAGTCTTAGAAGATGCCAGGATCTTATAATCAGTTTTAAGTTGGTTTAACATCCTGGCTTGTTCCAAACCTCCAAACCATAGTATCTGAAGTAGAACACCATGTATGGTTAATGAGAGACTTCTGGCTTTAATTCCTGGATGTTGCAAAGGCAGGAGAGAAGGGGCAGCATTGAGGGTGGGGAGGAGGGCAAAGGCATGTACATATATTGTCTTTAAGCAGACAGATGATTGACCAAATTCAAGTCACATTTTCTCTCATTTTCTTTCAAAGTTGATTTTTATATGGTAAAACATCTCTCATCCACATTTTGCTACACATGCTGTGCGCCATCTGGCTGCCCATTTCATAAAAATAAGTGCTTCCCACATGTCTCTTGATTCCAAGACTTGCTTCTCTTAGATCCTTCCAGCGGTATCCACAAACAAGTTCAGCTTGAGGGGAGACCATCTGCACTGCACTGCACGATGATTCAGGCTATGAACACACTCCCCATTTACTCTGCATGCAGTGCGTTCCCATTGTTGGTTTGTCATGGACACACGACGTTAGCCACAATCCAGATCTATCCTGTTATCAAACTCTGCATTTTGACACATTTTCCCCAAACCAGCTTTGATCCAAATTAAGTAAAAGAATGGCCTGGCTGCATTTTAAGCTGGTAATGACACAGAGGGCCAGAAGGCCACATCTAGCCTTCCTCACCCCTAGCTTAGCGTGTCACCTGAAACCAGGATCATAGTTAAGCTCTCTCCTCTTTAACCAGGCTAAAGCTACCTATGGCAACTGGCCACAACAACTATATTCTACCTCTGGTGTTGGGAGGCAGTATGCTGCTGAATGCCACTTTCTGGAAACCATAGGAGTACCGCTGTGCTTGGGTCCTGCTTGCAGGCTTACCACAGGCACCTTGTTGATTCATTATTACATGAATAGAAACGGCCTAGAATGAGCCTTTGAGAACATGCACGATAGAAGTGCAAAATGCTACAAGTGAGATCTCAACTTACCTAAATGGTTCCGATTCATGCACATCCAGTGCTGCCCCTCGTATCCTTCCTTCCTTCAGGGCTTGAGTTAAGGCCTTTTCATCCACCAGACCACCACGGGCTGTGTTTACCAAAAATGCTCCCTGCCTCATCTGAAGGGAGCCAGGGAGAAAGAAAGGACTATTCAAGCACTACTATTACCAACAGTGGGACATAAGCAGAGTCTTGCCACCACTTCCCTGGCTTACTCCTGTAATGTAGCATCCTCTGGCCTCTGCAAGAGAGGGGAAGCAGCAGCCCTCAAGATATTGCTGGATTGCAACACCCATCTGACCATGGGTTATGCTGACCGAGACTGATGGGAATTAGATTCCAACTGCATCTCGAGGGGCATAGGTTCTTCACCACTGAACTGATTCTATGAACTTTCCCCCCCTCATCCTAGCAAAGAATGATGTCATAGTGGGATGCGTTCTGGGTCTGCATGAGTTTGGAGAGTATGTGAGTCAGCACAAATACTGATAGCAGCAAAGGAACAGACAAGGCTACAAGCAGATGCTGGAAAGAGATAATTTACTTCATGGAAAATGCCCAATAATTTTTCAACCATTTTCATCTTCCTCTGGAGCAAAGGGTCTCCTCCTCCAGCAAACGCAACTGACCCAATAACATACTTTGGAAATTGATTAATACAATGGAAGTATATTACCATTTTCCAGCACCAGTGTAAGCCCTGTCTTGGCGTTTGATGTCCTGAACAAGATCAGTGGCACAATGGCACACCATTGCGCTTGAGACGAGCCCCTGGTAAGACAATGTCTAAGAGGCAAAATACTGGGGATGAGGCCATTGAAACTAGCACTAGGAAAATAATTAGCAGTTTTGGCCTAACAGCCTGCTGTGTAAATTTTTGAATGAGAGCATTGCATACCTGCTGCTGGTTTTTAAATGCTACCTGAGATCTCTCTTTCAACCTCAAAAGCACTTCTTACAGATTTCCTGAACTCTTCACTATGGTAAATAAATATCCAAATAGTAGAATATACTACTCTGGAAGCATTACATTTTTGCACCAACATACTTTGTGTCCAAGGTGCTTTCCGAGGTTATTAAACACTGTACAATGAACATTATGCTAAGAGTCCATTTGCTACTTATCCATGTGTTCATTTTGCATGGAATAGGGATAATAAAGATAGCTGCAGAACCACAGCAGTATAGGATAAAAACAGCAGGGCAGAAGCAGATTCCTCAGCCTTTGGGAGAGAAATCAGCCATTTTGGGGAGTGGGGCGGGAATCTAGAACTCCTGACTGAATTAGGAACAAAAGAACAACTGTTGACTGAGATTTCCTCTGGCAGAATTTAATGCACAGTTTTTCTGGTCACCTAGGTGACCTTTGCCCTGAACATGTCTGGGAAACTGTGCTTGTGTTGGGCTAGTCTGGGCATTACTTTATGACACACAGAATCATAGAATTGTAGAGTCGGAAGGGACCACATGGGCCATCTAGTCCAACCCCCTGCAATGCAGGAGTTTTCCCCACAACATGGGGTTCAAACCCACAACCCTGAGATTAAGAGTCTCATGTTGTTATTTCGAAAGAGCAAGGATGAGGAGAACCTGGATGAAAGACTCCAGCCCAGTTCCTCAAAATACACTATTTCAAATAAGCCATTGATGTAAGCAAGTCTTGCGCCAACAAGACCAAATGACTAGAGCAAATAAAGTGAAAAGTATTGTAGGTGTGTTACATTCTGCAACGTTAGGCTGCTAACTGTAATTTACTGGCAAGCATTAAACCAACCTGCTTAAGTTCCATCACTTAACATATATAATGTGCAAAAGACAGATGAGCAGTTTAGCTATAACTCTCAACTATCCCAAAGGTAAAAATGCATATGATTATTGTTTGCAGCTGCTTGGCATTATCACTGTGCCAGCAGGAATTCCAGACCTCAGCAGCCACACATTCCTAGAGCGCAGTTGGAGCCAACAAGATGATCCTCCTCCATTCAGAATTACCTGCTTAATCGTAAAGTCATTGATAAGGTGGTGATTATGTTCATTGAGGTTACAGTGTAACGACACACAGTCGCTCTGGTACAGCAGATCCTGGAGTGTGTAGACCCGCTGGACTCCCAGGGACCTTTCTATGCCATCCTGCAGGTATGGGTCATAAAAGATCACATTGAAGCCAAACGCCTTGGCTCGAACTGCAACTGCTTGCGCAGTGCGACCTAAGCCAAAAGAAAAAAGAAAAAGGCAGAGAGTTGTCATAATAGGCTTGGCATTCGCTGCATGAATTCCAACGGGTGCATTGAATGGTACCAATTGGCACGACTTGCTGCCAAACGCTTTCTCTGACCACAGCAAAGGTGTTCATGCCGCACTGATTCTCTCCTGTGTTATATCCCTGTGTTAGTGCTGCTGAAATGCAGCACCTGAAATATGGGAGGAAATGATACTAGCACACTGGTCAGAGCCAAGGAGAGGCACTTTGCAAGTTTTACCACTCGCTTCATGCATCTTACTATCTGCCACACGCCCAATAAATGCTGGGCTACCATACCAGCAGGCTTCATAAATAGGCAGCGAGTTTGCAACATGGCCAATCTGTAGCAGCTTTATATTTGTGGTACATTTTTAATTTAATTTAAAATTAAATTGAGGGGCCCAGGTATCATTCACCTCACTGACCAGCACTGAAATGCTCTATAACCAAGAAAATAACTCCCTGTGAATGCTAAGAACAGAAAGCCTACCTGCACTGTCCTGTCATTTCAATGATTTTGACTTTTTATGGTCTTATTGGCTTACTTTTTTCTGGCACTACAGAAATGGAAGTTTCTGTAGTGGCCAGTGGGCTACGTTTAGTTCATAGGGTCACAAGGTGTGCAAAGCCTGTT
Organism: Podarcis filfolensis; assembly: GCF_964270895.1. Taxonomy (NCBI): domain Eukaryota; kingdom Metazoa; phylum Chordata; class Lepidosauria; order Squamata; family Lacertidae; genus Podarcis; species Podarcis filfolensis. The sequence continues at coordinate 55,582,787 of NC_139608.1, forward strand.
CCAGTGGCATAGTAATAATACTGTCCTGATCTCCCTTTAAAGGTGATATGGACAATAGCTCTTCTTTTAGACTGCAAGAATTCACAAATGCATACCATGAATATACAAATGATAGCTATTATCAGCAAGCCCCCACTACTCATTACCTGTTACTCATTATATATTTTTAAATGCTGGCACCTTGCCCTAAGCACTTGACAACTGCCTCATGTCAATTGACCTGGAATTTCATTTACTGTAATGCAAAATTGGGTTGGGGGAAAGAGGGGACAACATACTAGAAACCCATCCAGGTATACTGATATTTTTACATGAGCAAGAGGGTATTAGAGAACATCATGATTTCTGTCTTTCTCCTTCCCTACTGTTAGGTTTTAAATCTCCAAGAGCTGGATTCTTAGGACAGAGTCTAACTGCCAACTTAGTTGAAGGTTCAAACATGAACCATGTAATGCAGCGTGTATAAGGGCATTATTTGAATCTGCCTTTAGAATACAAGCAGCTATGGCATTATTTTTTTTAAAAAGTCCATTAACTATTTGCCAATGCACTTCAGATGCAATTAAAATGAACAGACATTGCTATATGAATCCATAAAGGGAATGCAACACTAGTGTAATGCCAAATTCTCAAACTGGAAGGAGGGAACTCTAGCGGGCAAGGAATAAATGTCCACTGCAAAGAAGTAACACAGCTTATCAAAAGTACTAGAGTGCAGATCTTCCGCACCCACAGTGGTAATTAAAGTGCTGGGTTCTAGCCACATTTAAGCCTCTGACCTAAAAGAGGAAGTCATGTTAAGGAAATCTGATTATGATCATCTTTGGTAGAAGAACAACAACAACAACAAAACCCCTCTGAGCCTTATTTATTATAAGAGCAACTTGTTTGCTGTAGCCTCCTCCCCCCTACCCTTTCCTTCTGTGCTCTTGCTGAATGGCTATTTAATTGGGCATGACTAAGACAACTGTCATGGTTTGGAAGCAAAGGTTTAATAAGGCTCTTCTGATAAAGAGGGACAGCTGCAGTGCAATCAGCAGGTCATTATCCACAATGTCATTCCAATTCAATGTCACCGCCTGGGCTCAACTAACCGACTTCTACATCAAGATAGGAGTCTTCTTTTCAGAAAATGGAGAGAAAGCCAAATAACCAGACGTAATCATGCCTTCATGTTGGAAAGTAGGTGAATGGAATAAAATAATGTGGATTCCGCTGGGATGGGGTTTTTTTCTCTCTCTCCCTTTCTTGACTGCCATATTTCTGAACAGATGAAATGGAAGAAGCACACCTATCTTTGATTGCAATTACTCATTAAAGGACACTGCACAAATGTACAACTCGGGGCCTGGTGTAGAAGAAGTTGGAGAAAAATATGCACAAATGCCTATTAGTTTGCCAAATTTATACTGAGTGTTCACGGAGGTGGGGTGAACCAAAAGAGTACTGAGTCTCAACAGCAACTACTGGAGAGTGACCATAGCTCACAGAGTTTGCAATTGAGCATCTCTAGTCTCATCGGCTGATGAGGCTGTGCTCCTTGTTTTGCATTGTACTGGAACAGTTGAACTCAGGAGCTCTGAGCCCCTCACAAGCAGGGCTTCTGTGTGTGCTAAAAGCAAGCAGACGTTTTAGCTGAATTCTGCAAATTGCATAAATGATATTTTTCTCTGAGAGAAAAACAGCCGGAGATTTTAAATACCCGCCTCCTCCTTCAACACGCACTGTGCAAGGCTGCAGCTTCCTCAAGCAAATGTTGCAGTTGCCAAACACGATGTCAGAATCCATGCAGATCTCCTTGTAAAGCCCAACCCCCTGTTGTTTTAGTGAAAGAAATGTGACCCATTTTGAATAAACATACCAAATCCAATTAGGCCGAGGGTTTCGCCTCTAATACGAGCTGCTCCAGAAGCCACCTCCCGAATCTGCTCCACGCTCTGCACTCTGGTTCCTTCCCTCAGTGCCTGGTAGAGCCAAGTGTTCCGTCTGTAGAGATTCAGGACATGGCACATCGTGGAGTCTGCCGTCTCTTCTACTGCAGCCGAGGGGATGTTGCAAACAGCAATTCCTGGTGAATGGGGCAGAAACCTACATTTTAGTGATCAAGACTGTGGCCCGGAAATCTCAAGGTTTCACACTAGTGCAAACTTAAAAAATACTTTGAAGGCCACTAGCATGGTGTTCCAAGTTAACTATGTTCTCTATGATCTCTTGGAACAATTCATAATGCGTAATATCGGAAGGCTTGAATCCAGACCCATGTTGTATGCTGCAGCTTTAACATGAGAACAAAGAGCTACTAATGGCTACTAGCCACAAGAGCTATCCCCAACCTTCACGGTTGGAGGCAGCAATGCATCTGAAGAACAGCTGCTGGAAACCACAGGAGAGGGGGAGTGCTCTTGTGCTCAGGTCCTGCTCCAGTGTTTCCCACAGGCATTTGGGTGGCCATTGTGAAAATAGGATGCAGGATTAGATGGTCCCTTGACCTGATCCAGAAGGCTCTTCTTATGTGGTGGTGCTGAAGTCCCTGAGCATAGAAAGACACTGTAAGTTCTAAGCCACTGTAGGTTCCTTCTGCTTGGAACCAGGCCAAGGAACATAGGAAGTTGTCTTATACCAGGTTTCCCTAGCCCCATGCTGTTGACTCCTACTGGCAGCAGCTCTTTGGAAAAGAAGGGTGTTTTTTCTCACCTGCTCCCTGATCCTTTCAACTGCAGACACCAGGAATTGAACCTGGGGCCTTCTATATGCAGAACACACGCCCTGCCATTGAGCTACAGCCTAAAGCGAACAACCCTTCCAGCGGCATTCTTAGAGTTCTGAGAATCCGTTACCATGTGCCTGTTCTGGCCATTTTTATGAGCTTTGAAGCTGATGGTCCTTATGACCTTTGTCTAGTGCATCTAAGTTATGGTGCATCTAACTCATGAATAAAACTCAAAGGAAAGGGGAAATGTTGTATGAAAATTTTAGTAGACTGTACCAGCACCACAGTATGAAAACCATGGCTAAGGACAGGCCCTTTTAAACTTGTTTCATCCCCCCACCCACCCTCCCCAAACAAGGCTACTTTGACAAAGAACAAATTTATGAAAAATTCAGGGCCAAATTCATATATTGTCAACTATTTCCAACCTTCCTGTGGATGTCTGGAATGGAACTCACAGACCACTAGTGTTTGTGGATTATAGAACGTCTGCTCTAGAAGGCACGCAGGAAAAAGCATCTTGTTTGTTATATGCTGACCATCTATCCTACTTCAGAATGTGACAACTGGTGATTATAAGCAATAAATCAAAACTGAGCTGATTCCACACAATATCACCACATGGGGCTGATCTTAAACCAACTAGGGTTTAAAATTAAATGCTGCTTTGTGGAAGCTCTTAGACCAGTGACTCTCAGATGCTGGTGGGAGTCCAACTGCCACCAGTCCAACCCATCATGACCAATGGTCAGGGGAAATGGGAACTGTGGTCATATGGAGGGCCACAAGTTCCCCATCCCTGTCTCAGTTCTAACACTCCTTACTCCTTTTAAGTCATCCTTTCCTTAAGATTTCAAATGAGGCTGCTAAGTGATATGGCTTTTCCTGCCCCTTCTACATGCAGGAAGATTATTCACCTTCATAGGATGGAGCTGCTACCCAAGGTAATGCCAAGACATGCAAGGTGAGATACTAGGGTTAAGTAGTGTAAGCAGCTTTGGCAAAGCATTAACAATGTTCACTCAGCACAGGACTGACTCCTGCCAGGATTCCAGAGAATGAAAAGTTCAGCACAATTTGCTCCTTTTCCAGGCCCGCAGAATTATGTCCCCATCGCACCAGGAATTATGGCATTAGCATACTTTCCTCCATCTGTCCAAAGTACTTTAAAAACAAAACTCAACTTGATCCCGTTTCTCAGACTTAGTCCTTTTATCGATATACAATTTTAAAAATAGCATTAAAGAGCTATTCATTGGCCTGAAAGCGATCGCCAAACATGCTGTGTATGAAACATTGAATAATATGTACATATTGCTTGCTGGGGGAGGTCAGCTGGTGAGCTTCATGGCTCTGGAGTGTCTTGAAGCCATCCCTTGCTTGACACTCTAATGCAGGCATAGGCAAACAACTCCCATCATCCCTGACCACTGGTCCTGTTAGCTAGGGATGATGGGAGTTGTAGTCCCAAAACATCTGGAGAGCCGAGTTTGCATATGCCTGCTCTAATGTCTACACTTGACTACAGCGCACAGTTGCACTTCCCACTGTAGTTTGGTGCTTCCCTATAACAGTATTTTCCCCTTAAATCAGCCTGGGCAAATATTCACAGGAAAAGTGGCAGAAGTAGCTCACTTCATGCTACAGATAAGGGCAGCTGGAGGTGGTATGGAAAAAGATGCAAAGCATTCAAGTAAATGTATAACTTTTAATAGCTACCAAAAGTTTGCCATGGGCAATGTACCAAAATAAGGAGAAAAAACAAGATGGAATTGCAACGCATACATTAAGACCTAAATGTCAACAAGGCCCCAAAGCTTCAGGTGCCAGTAGGCATTTTTCTCTCTGCTGTCAGTGGTTTTCCTGTTTTAAATGTTACACTGCTATAGGACAAGGATAAATAGCTATCTAATAACGAGCTGAACCAATATTCCACCTAGATCACTTGTGCCAATTCCGACAGAGTCTTTACAAGCCAACTACCTGAGGTCTTTTAACCAAGAATGCCAGTGGTGGCTCTTCACTGGACTAAAAATCTTCCCAATGGATATAGTAAATATATAGATGTAGGGTTCACACACACACAATTAAAGCAGTTAGAATTACATCTGATTATATTTTCTTTCTTTTCCCCCCATTATTTCATTCACTATATGCATAGAACAGCAGTGGACTGGAGACAGGGAAAGAGCCATCAGAAGGAAAATTTCAAAATGTACATGGCAGCCCTTGATTACTTAAAAAAAAACAACAAAAAAATCCATGAGAAGCTTCTCAGTCTACAAATCTCTGACAGCAAAGTCATGCTGTAAGTAAAACAGCAAAGAGCTCTCAGGCAAGTTAGGGATTTTTTTAAATAAGAAAAAAAAACCCTGTAGATGATCCAGCAAAGTGTCTTGTTTAGAATGCCTGCTGCAGAGAATGTGTGTTTCTTTAGTTTTATTAAGATTTACAATGGAGTACTCCGTAGCAATTAATCACTTTAATGACACCCTATCGACAAACATATACAGCTGGCACCCTATAAAGATCAATTTTATTTTATATGCTAATGCAGTGGCACTCATTAGTGATAAAACAATTAACGGTGCTGCTTGCAAACAGCTCACTAGCATTTTAGTAGCACACAGAAATGGCCAATATGTTATAATTCTTAAATCTAGTTAAGGATAACATAATTAGTTGCCTATGTTTGTTGTCAGGCAAAAAGAGACTTCATTGCTAAGAGATTTAAAACCAAGGGGACTATTGTCTACATGCCAGGCCATTCTGTTAAACAATGTTTTTTTTTGAAGAAACTTGCCAACTGTTGATCTGGAGCATTAGTGTCTAATCAAATGCTTGCATGGACATGGATGTTGCTCTATGGTATTGTATCTGTGCTGGCAAGCTATCCATGTATGCAACAGGCAGCAGCCACCAGAAAGGAGGAGGCAAAGTAACCCACACCATAGTAATCTATGGACCATCTCTCTGCCAGTGGAGCTTCATGTCCCATCAGAACATTGCACGATGTTTTATTCAGTTTACAGTTGAGAATGTGGAAGCCCTTAGCTGCAATAAAACTGTGCTATCTGCACTGGAGTTCCCATATGGTCTTTGAAGCAGCTGCATGACAGCAAGCAAAACAGAGCTGCTTTGTCGTATGCAGGGATGGAATCAAAGTCACTCCAACCAGAAACCTGCTGTAAACATGATTCTGAGACAATCAAGTAATTTGTTCTACTTAGAATGAAAACCAAAAACTTAGTTAAGGAGGAGGCACTGAAGTTACGTCTAAAACATACCAAGTTCCCCTGCAGCTTTGATGTCTATGTTGTCATAACCGCTGCCTATTCGAACAATGACTCGTAAGGCCTTGAACTTCTCTAGGTCTTCCCGGGTGAGAGTGATAGTGTGGTACATCATTGCTCCAATGGCTTCATTTAAAACCTAACAGACACACACAAAAAAGAAGGAAATAATAGACATTAGTGAAGCAGATGGCCATGTTCCGGTAACAGCTGTTGAAGTCCGGTGATGAGTCATGCACAAATATCTAGCAAGGCACTTGGTTCAATCTGATTAAGTGGTTAAAGACTCCCAAGTAATAATGAAAACCCTAAAGAACTCCAGAATAAAGTAGCTCTCACTATGTGTGTGTACGTGTGTGCAAGTATGTATGTATGAAATTTTGCCCCAAAGGATCAGTCTTCATTTGAATCAGTCAAGAGGCTTAAACTCTGGAAGAACTTAGGTGGAATAGGGTCACTGCCCAAACTAGAATCATAAGCAGTGAGATTCTGCGTGTGCTTTGCGCTCTTTTGTCTATTGTCAAAAATAGAAATACATCACTGCTTCCCCTCTGAATGCCTCTGCCCCTGGATAATCTTTCAGTTCTAGAAATATTTTGCATTAGATCCTGGATTGTATCGAGTGTACTATATGCCCCCATGTAGTCCCATGATAATACCTCCATCAAAATAATACTCAACAATATCTAGATCTTTGCATATCTAAACACTCTCAAATCCCTGGTGATGTAGGCTACTTCTCTTTTAACAACAGTAATGTAAATGGTAGAAAAGGAAGTGTGACTTCTCCAAACGGTCAGTGCAACTGGCCGCCAGCTCAATCCATCACTAACTACCTCCTGTTCTCTTTCTCAGCTGGAAGTTTATTTTAGCCTCTACGCTATCCCTTAGGATACCAGAAAATCCACAAATATATATTACTGGGTGATGAAAGGACTGATTTCCCCCCTAGATCAAGTAAATATTGGACTTCCGGAGGCATTTGCAGTCCCCTTCTCTAGCCCCCAGACTGCACCCTACATATACGGGCTCTGAATTGAACATGTGGGAGACAAAGATGAAACTGTTCTGGACAAAAGCTAGATCAAAAAATACTTCTCACTTTGGATACTCACTCACTGGTTGACTAGAATTCTGCAGCCCATGAGGCTGCCCTGCTTTTCTATGGTACTTACTGACAGAGAGTTGCATCCAATGCTAGTCTTAATCAAAGTAGACCAAATTAAAATAATAATTTCAATGGGTCCAATCTGCGTATAACTTAGTTGGATACAACTCAAATACAGCAGAACCTCTGGATTAATACACATGACCATCATACAATGTAGTTAATGAAAGAAAGGCGCTTGATAGAGGTAATTTTTATCACACACTACCAATCTTCACTGATGCAAGGGATGGTGAAATACCCCTACACTTTTTTAAAAAGCGAAAATTGAAAAATCCACTTGATAGCTGGTCCTCTGTTTCTAGCCTATGTTAGCTAGACATTTGTTAATGAGCACTTCTGAATATTGAGGTAATATGTTTCACTTTATATTAACTGCAGTTCTATATATTCCAGCGTTTTATTATAAACCAGATGCCATGAACTGTCCTCCTGAATGGTATTGTATTCAACCAAAATCCAGATCATTTCATTCCCAGCTGGTTGCTAGTAGACTGAATGCTGAGTTGGGCTCTTCCATAAGCTGAGCAAAAGCCATCACCAAGCCACAAATGTGCTCTCTCAGTGCCTAGTAGATGAGCTACTATGACACTAACACGAGCTGATGAAAACTGAGAAAAGAGAAGGCAGGATTTGTATTTGGGAGATGGTTATAATCTAATTTTAAAGGGAAGTATGATAAAGGAAATATGAAGTTTCCAGACAGTGGTTAAGAGGGGGAGGAGAAAGAGATAAAACAACAGCCTCTGACATCCAGTTGGCCTCATGTGACTGGATACTACAGATCAGAAGGCCCTACATGCCCCAACGGGATTTACACTCTAATGCACAGATTTATACTGTCTGCCAGAGAGTCACTAAGAGTAAAGTTATATTCACCCTCATTATTCCGTACTCAGTGTAAACACAGCATGAAAACAGAAAACAGAAAAAGCTTTGAACAGGCAACATGCTTAAGATACCTTGGATACAGCTCTACATTTGTATTGACCAGGCTATTTGCTGCTGATTATTTAAACTAGCGCTGAAGGCTGCCCTACCGAGGGATAATTCCTTAGGTCAGGAGCATTATAAGGACAGACTGAGCGATGAATGACAGTAAGCCTTCTAAGGATTTGCCTGCCACCTCCACCCCGTCATTTCTGATCTTGTCATTCTCCCCTCTCCTCCTCCCCTTTATCTGCATTTCTAGGAGACTTAGGTTTCAAGCCTTCTGCTCACCCAGAAGTATCTCTTTCTACATGGCATTCAGGGTGAACAACTTTTCAGGTCAACCCTTCTTTGTGCAAAGATATCCATTGATATGTTGTGTTTTTATTGTACACCACTGCGGCATTTTGTAGTGTTTAGAGGTTTATAAATAATCCAAAACAAACATACATAGTGTTCCGGGACAAAGATATCATACAGAATTGTTTATTACACTCCTAAGATCCAATTTTTTCAGAGAATTTGGAATCCTGGAAGACCTGCTCCTGGCCTTTCAGGCCTTTTCCACCTGACCTGGGAGGGTGGGGCCCTGATTGACTCCAACTACAAAAGCTGAGCCTGATGAACAGGCTGGGGTATTGTTTAGGGAGTTCTGTTGAGGGGGATGGGTTGTTACTGCCATTGATATTAATTTTTGTATCTTTATTTGAGATCTTACGGTTTATGTGGAAATTGTTTAATTTGGTTGTTTACTTTTGATGTTTAATTTATTGTTTATGACTAATTTAGTTATGCTTGTAATTATGTAATTTCCTTCATGTTGCAAGCTGCCTTGAGCATGTCTGAACTATGGAAAGAGGGTATAAAAATAAAATTATGTATGCACTTGTGGGAAGGAAAAGAGTAGTACAAGAAAGAAAGACTAGGATGCCTGGGATTCCCAAAGCCAGTAATCTTGGCCAGTGGAGAGAGGAAGATGGAGAAGAGGGAGGAACAGGAGTCTTGGAGCACATTTGCAAAGCTAAGCAGGGTCCAGTGTGGTTTCAAACTGGATGGGGGACTGTGTGCAGGAGATTCCTGCACTGTGGGGGGTTGGGCTAGATGACTCTTGGAATCTCTTCCAACTCTACAATTCTATGAATCAGACATACGTATTCCTGTCTCAATAAAAAGAGAATTAGATAAGGGGTGATATCCAACATCATGTGAACAGATCTTGGTTCCTGCAGCAGGAACTCCCTGCCTCTTTTCTCTCCTATAGCATCCCACACGTTCCAAAACTGCTCAAGAGGGTTGAGACCCCTTCTGAATCAGATTTTTGGGGGATATGAAGGCTGCAAGGGGGGGTGAGAGGAAGGCAAGTCCCATTGCATGAGCAGAAGTCATCCACTCATGGATGGACACAATCAGATATTATCTTTTGAGAAGCGAATGCCAAATTCTACAGATTTTATATTATGTGCCCAGTAAAACTACTAATACAGGAAATAGAAACAGCTTTTACAAGTCGAGGTAAGGATCCACCACATTGTAATGATCTAAACAGGCTCTAAGTGGCATTCTGCAACCTTTTTTTGTTGTTAGTCTATTTATTTATTGAAATGATTTTTATGCCAGTTTGCAGTTCCGAAAAAGATTTTAAAAATTCTAAGCACTTTGCAACCTATCTTAAAACGTCAAATGGATTTTGCTGCATCTGAAGCACCAAAGTGACCTCTAACAATGCACAAGCCTGGCAGTGTGAATGGAGGTCTTGGGCTGCCCGGACAACAAGACTCCCCTTTGGGCCTCACTGATGTGGTCCGAAGGAAAGGAAAGCAACACATTTGGCATCAGCTTGGCTGCAGGAGTTGCTGGAAGGAAGTATTCAATCCAATCACCTTAGGGACTCCACTACGAATTTGTGTAGGGTTTAATCCTTAACTTTTTCTCCCTGAAGATGTCCTGTAAGGCAGTGGGTATGGATTGCTCCTCAGGGTTTACTTCCAAAGCCTTTCTCACAAATGAGTATATCTGCTTTCCTATCTGCCCCTCATTTCTCTCTACAGCATGTGCAGAAACTGTCTTCTTGACAGTTGGACCCACGTCTGCTCAATCCGCCTTTGCATGCAGGGGTTTTGAGATCCATTGGCTACCTTCACCTGGTTTAGCTGGCCAGTCAAAGCCATTTCTGGGGTGTGGCCACTGTCGCAAGCCAACAGCTTCTAGGAGCCACAGACAAGAGCTCAGTGCAGGGGGAAGACTTATGGTGAACAAGGAGCATGACGTGTCCCCCAGCAGAGATACTGCCTCTCCCAAAGCACCTCATACACTCCACACAAAATCTCAAAATAAAACATTACAGATGAAGGCTAAAAACAAAAATACAAAAAAGGACAACAAAATATTCCCTGAAAAGATAAAACAAAAACACTGCAAATAAAAATATAATACAAAGATGTAACAGAAACTTCACATATACAGTACAATTAGCAACGAAGCAGAATAACCGAAATAGAAGCTGTGAATGTCCTTGAATTAAAAACCTAAAGGAAGCGCTGTTCCCAAATATATTCAGGATGACATTGTAGCTACCTTAAGGCCAAACAAGATGTTTCACATACAAAAATTAAAAATGTTCTGCTGATACTCCCCCAAAAGCACACACACACGTGTGGAAATCTGTGGGGAGGAGAGGACTGGCAGGGGACCAGTTTTGGGGAGGGGGGCACAACCCTAGTGCTTTGCTTTTCTGTTCCTAATCTCCCCCTCCCAAAGCTAGTTTAAAAGGGGCTGTTTGAAGAAGGATCCACGTGCGTACATATAGTATCTAGTTTGGACCTTAGCTTGCCTTTTCAAGCTACATATTTTGACACTTTTGACAAGGCTTCATTTCTATTACTTCAGTCATTTACCCCCTCTACCTCATGGGGTCCCTAGCCAATCCAGGTTCAAAAGGTTACTGAAAGACAGTTATCTAATGTTTACATGAAATCCAAGTATGTTTGATCTTTTATACATTAATTCCTTTGCTTTCGCCTATTGATTTTGTATCATTTAAGAAAATCAATCGGGGCAGAATAGCTAAATCTGTTCTTCATGAACACACACTGTTTGCAAGTACACTGAACACAAGGAACACAGCACCTGGACCAGGCAGATTGTTTACATTAACCTTTTCCCCTCTTACCCACCTATTTTAAAGCCTATCTAACAAGATCAGTCAATTTTTGAATCCAAGAGATTGATTTTGCCTAAGTAACCAACATGGTCATAAAATCCTAGACAGGTGCCATCAAAGAAACTTTAGATCAGGAATTCGCATTTCAGGTATCCACTGTTAGTTCTGTTAATCAAAAGAGCAACAGCAATACAAAGAGGAAAAGGCAGAGTAAATCAACAAACACACACAATTACAAATTCGGTCCTCTCCTCTTGTAATCCAAAACTGCTTTATTACAAAACTTAGTCATTTTTACTCTATAAAGCAGTGTACAGGTAAGGGGAACCGAACCTGAAATGGATTCAAAGCTATACAGCCATACTCTCCCTCATTAGGTCAGTCTACAAAACCATTTTCTTTACCTTTTCGTGGATTTCCTGAGTTGATTGCGCATCACAGAATGCAACAGTAGCCAAGTCCTTCAAAATTGGCATCTCCACTGTACAATCCCTTCCATCTAGTAAAGCCACCAATGGACGAGGATGCATAGGGCCATTCATTATTTGCGGGCGAATACCTGGAACCAAATGGAGAATAAGTGTTAAACCAACTTAACAGTACCCCTGATTGCCGCATGGGTTCATCTTAAACTGTAGTAAGCAGTATTGGCTTTATAAAAGGACCAGGATGCTACTTGAGAAGGTATTCCGAGCTTAACTTCCGGTTTCTTTATTGTACCTCTACCTGAATCAACATTTGGACAGTTTGCAGTGCAATCTTATACATGGTACAGGAGTTTACATGGAGCCAGTGGAGGTTGGTCTATTAGGGCAAATGGCACACTGCCTCAACTAGCCTCAGCCTGCCCTGCCCCTCCACTTGCATTCTTACTAAGAGTAAGTCCAGGGAGTGGGGCTGTGACTTTGCCTACTGTTGGATCTCCCTGCCTTCTGCAGTCTGACCACCAGTCACAACTGCATGGAGCTCTTTATATTTACCACCCAGGCACTGAGCCCAACTAGCATCAACAATGCTACAGTTTCAGGTGCTCCCAAAATACAGATTGTAGTGTAACATCCCCTTGTTTCTAAGGGGAGGAAAAACAAAGGACCACTAGAAAAATGGAGAGCAACGTGGAACAGACACCTCTTTATTCCCAGAGGAGATGAGTGACCAGGTCCTTTAAATGGGACAAAGGCTATATTCTAACCCCAAATATCATTAAACACAACATCTAAAACACCATCATTACCAAGTAGACAGCAATCTGATTTCACACAACTGTGTGAAGAACTGAAGCCCAGTGGCTTTGAGGTATTATTTGATTCAAAGTGCACCACATTATTTCCCTATTATTTTACTTGAGGAATTTTTGTTGGGCCTGCTGCATGGGATGCTGTTTTTGAAGCAGAGAAGAGTTTCATAAACAGTTTTTGAGGTAGCATGAGGGTTTGCTGTTGCAAGGAAAGGAAAAAACACCAACAACAGCAACAGCAAGAATCCTGCGGGGGAGGGGGTTATAAGCCAGAGCTTACCTCAATACCTCTTTGGGCCTCAGCTTGAAGCATGCATTGTACTTTTTAGATGTGGCCCACAAACCGTGATGAGTACGGACATTCAGAGCACACTTCTCAACATGCACACAAACAGCTGGGGCTCTGTGTGATATAGGCCAGTAACTTCAAACAGTGAAAGCCACTTTTGAAAGTGCTGCCCTGAGGGATGCTTTTCTGACAAAGAAACTTAGCGTTATCTTACTAGTTTTTTCCTCTCTTAAAGACTCAGGGCCACAGTTCAGTTACAACACATGCTATTGAATTCTCTGCAACTCTATCTAAGTACTCGAATACGTCATTAATTGCTTTAGAATTACCTCCCTGTTAAGCCTGGGACTTCCTAAATTTTTATAGAAGAGTGATTTAAGATTACTCCCTTTGATAAAACACTGGATTGTTTAAAATCACTCTCTTTGATTTTCCTGTGCTAAAGTAAAAAAAGAAAAGAAAAGAGTATTTATAGAATGTAATCCATGAATGGTTTAAGTTAACAGGGAAGCTATAAATACATAACAAGCTATGTCATGCAATCCTACAAGTCATCAAAAAGTTAAGACAAATACTAACTGAATTTCCTGTTCTATTAAAACAAATTGCTACATTTATCTGTAAATATGTAAGCCTCTTATTGTTTTAAAGTACAGAGAAGTGATACCTCAGACTAGGGCAGGGGAACCTGTGGCCTTCCAAGTATCACTGGAGTCCAACTAGCATATCTAATGGCCAGGAATGGTGAGAGCTCTAGTCCAACAGAATTTGGAGGGACCAAGTTCTCTACTTGTGCATTAGATAGATATTAAAGATGTTCTTAGAGTCACTGTGAAAATGCCTGGTAACTCGCAACAGCTGCCTCCTGAGTTGTTTTCGCTGTGTTAGCACTGCGAAGAGACCTCTCCGGGATGCAAGCCTGAGAAGTGGGTATGGAAGTTCTGAGCTGCCCCATGATTTAAAGGCTAAAATGGAGATCCTTGGCTTGCAGCATTTGAGACAGCACCCCAGGATCTAACTAATAGCTGTCAATGTTTCCCTTTTTAAAAGGGAAATTCCCTTATTCCGAATAGGATTCCTTGCAAGAAAAGGGAAAAGTTGACAGCTATGATCTAACTGAGTTGGACAGAATGCCAAATGAAGACCAAATAAACACTTGTGCCCGGAAAAGGGCAACATCTAAGGTAAAGAGCAACAAAACTGATGCCAAAGAAAAAAGAATACTGCATTTCTTCTTCTATTTGGGGTGCTATGTAATAGATATCATATTAGCTCAATATATAGCATATGGATGTTGACAGGAAAGCAAGGGCAATATGCCAGAGTGGTCTTAAGTGAAATGAGTTTTAATTAACCTGTGTAACGTTTCAGGAGTACAGGATGATCCACACATAGAACAAATGAGAATCCTGTCTTGGATGCAGGGCTTACAATGGGTATCTGTGCCACCCCTAGACGCCCCAACTGCCTTCTAGGGCTGCTGGCCAATTTGACCGAGAGGGAGCTATTTGGAAAGTGGTAGCGGGGGGGTTCACAGGTGTGGAAAGTAGCAGAGTAAAATGGAGGTAAAAGGGAGCAGACAGGTGCTTATGGCACTGAAATGCGTTGGAGTGGCTTTTGAGAAGTTATGGCTTGAGGATTTAAGGAGAAATTTAACCCAGCTCTTGCCTTGTGCATTTAGTATACCTGAAGAAGCCTCTCCAGCCACATTGTTCAGCCCAGACACTGAGGTCCAGTTCTGAGGGCCTTCTGACCAGGGCCATCTTAAGCATATCCGGCGCTGTACTGCAAAGATCCCTCTGGCGTCCCCTCCCCCCCCCCGTTTCCCAGAGTTGTCAACCTTTTTTAGGAAAGGTTCCCCAGAGTTGTTGACCCTTTTTGGGAGCTGACACCACACTTACATATTATCTCTAACCAGCCCTTAAAACAAAATAAAATGAAAAGGCATAAGAAAATCTAATGACGTCCTCAATTCCAAAGCAAGACTCGCTCAAGACTCAGCAGTTCTTCTAATTCATCCTCATGATTCAAATCACCACATATCAAAAAGTTAAAGCAATCACCAGTTTGTTGTTCTTTAAATAAATTAATAAAGACACAGACAATGAAGTTCCCGGCCAATTTGTGTTTAAGTACAAAGCCAACGTTTTCGAATATTGTGGGGTGGGGTGGGGGGGTGTAAAGCAGTGACATTTTGAACCTAAAAAGGACCCAAAACTTGGGTCAAAAAGGCTGCAGCCCTAACTGCACTTACCTGAGAGTAAGCCCTGCTGAATCAAATAGGATCTTACTTCTGAGTAGACAGTAGGACTGCAGCAAGAAACACAGTTGGGAATTAGGGCTTTCTGTTTTAAGTCTCAACCAGAGGAAAATGTAATATTGGAGATTAGGGAGAAAGGAATATGAATAGATTGAGGGGAGGGGGCTGACAAGAGACAAAAAACCACAGGTAGCAAGACAAGACACACTTTCTGGGAAGCAAGTCTCACACATAGTTGCTTGGGGCGAGGACTGCAGAGGGACCACAGTTGGGTTGTGCGTGTGTTTTTCAGAAAAAAGGAGAATTGGAAGGGACCCTGCGGGTCATCTAGCCCAACCCCCTGCAATGCTTTTTAGCTTGCATTGATCTCAAAAAGCTTCAGTGCCTGTTTTTTTAGTTGGATAGGCAATTAACAGGCTTGTTTCACAAATAAGGGAGAAGGAGGGTTGCTGGCTTGGTTTGCCTTTGTTCTAGTTTTTAGCATGTGCTTAGTACCCTAGTTTCAGGCTGTGAGCCACCCTGATATCTATGGGTGGAGGGCAGTAGTAGTAGTAGTAGTAGTAGTAGTAGTAGTAGTAATGGTGATTATATTTTTCGCAAGGCTTGGAGTGGGTGATGGCCAGCTGCTGGAATGAATGGGGTCGCTGCTAAATGGTCTGGCTTGCTTTACAACCTCTAGAGACCTTGTTGGTGGGAGTGGGGTGGGTGGAGAAGGAGCCCACCCCTGAAGAAGAAGAAGAGCGAAGGGAGGCTTCCCTTCCCCCGCGTCTGCGCATGTGCGGGTTGAGATTCGCCACTTCTGCGCATGCGCGTGGCGTCATTCTGAGCGTCTGCGCATGCGGCGAAACCTGGAAGTAACCCTTTCCGGTACTTCCGGGTCGCCACGGGATGCAACCTGAAAAAATTTAACCTGAGGGAAACGTAACAAGAGGTATGACTGTGATGCATCTTCCAGCCTTGTATCCAGATGGAAGTGCAACTGTGTCACAGTATGCATGGCCGAGTGCTGAGATGATTTGGATAAGTGAAAGAAGCTTGCCCTAAGCAGATAACCAGGATAAAAGGGGGGAGGGGTCACATAAAACTGTAAGGCTTACAATCCAGAGCTGAATGGCTATGCTTTGTCCCGACTAACCTTTCTTCCTGGTTGAATAAAGCTCTCCGACTGTACTTTGACTCTGGTGCACAGTCTCCAGGATTGAAAATATCACTTAATGACAGCCTCGCCTTGTTACTGTCAAAGGCAGAATGGGGAAGCAAATCAGAGGATAATTGAAGCTAGATTCCCTACCAGGACAATGGCTTCAGACTGTGGCTGCCAGTTTATACACTGTGTATCACTTCCTATGTTCCTCAATAATTTGTAATCAGAGCTTAGTTCCTTAGGAAAGCAGGAAACATTTACTAGCAACAATACAGTTAGGGTCAGTGCCTGCTTCTTGAAACCATAAAATGCCAAGCACCAAAGGCAGTTATCTCAAATTTTATTGCCCAATTAAATAAGTGATTTTAAGCAAGGCAAGGGAAATATAACCTTCTTTCCTATAGCAGGTTTGAGAGCGCCGATGACCTAAGCTTTTTAAACAATGCCAAGCCCCTGCATTGATTTTTTTTTTAAAAAAGACTAAAGATAAACATTAGTGGGAAATGTGACTAAAATATTTAAGAAAGATTTCTCCCTCTTACTTTCCAGCTTAGAGCAACTGGATGAAGTCAATTACTTCAACTTGACAGAAACAAAACTTTGGAACGGGAGCAATAGGAGAACAGGATGTGCCAGTAATTGCTTTTCAGTACAGAGCATGAACTGATTGCAGCCCCCAAAACCATGCAACACAACGTTAAGACCCCCAGCCCCAACAGTATGATTAAAATAGCTGACCTCTTGCCACACCTTCCCTGCAAACACAGATATACAAGCTCTAGTTATACCAATCTTTAAAAAATATAAATGATAGTTTGAAGGCTTTCATGCCTGTAAATACTGTATCAAAACCTAAGCCCAGGGGTTAGAATTGGGGGGGGGGGAGCAAATGAATAGTTTCAAATGATATATAAAGTGCACCATGGTTGCTCCTGTAGCAAATGCTTCATTGATAACACAAAGGACCAAAAACAAATTACTTCATCTTCTAAGTAGAAATGCTTAAATCAGGTAGCAATTTAAAAAGGTAGGAAGCCACTCTTTCTTCTATCACCTTTGTTTATATTGTGAAACCATGCATCTTGCTTCTGCAACCATCATTTTAGACCACATTTGTCTGGGACATGAATCAAAGAAAGTGCAGCATTTTAGAAAGTAAAACAATGAGAGATGATAAACTACATGTTTTTGTATGTACAGAAAGCAAATCAGAGAAAGGGCCAGAGGAATAAAAGCCTACCATTCTATTCAACGGGAACTAAGTGCCAATAAAGAAGGGTGTGTACAATAGGAAGGAAACCGAATCCAATTTTCTGACCAGAATATCAACAAGGTGCCCCAGAATTGTTTTCAAAATTAAGATTGTCTGTTTTCTCTTTCCAAAGCTTTCAAATATCAAGCCAGTTGTCAGAAGCATTGTTCAATAAATATTTTCTGGCTTTTTCAGCTCTCTGTGGAGTTTAGCCAATGTTTCAGTGGAGAGCTTTTAAGGAAAGGAGCGGGGGGAGGGCTTTCTATGTACACTGAGATCTCAAAACTACTCCATCCCACTCACAAGCTGCACAGCTTGTTGCACCCAGCTCAATGTATAAAGTGCTTTTGTTGCATTTTTAAAAAATACACAAAGCCTGCTTGTCCTCTTTTGCAGCTCCTCCCCATTGCCACCCACTTGTATCCGATTCCAATGGCACCCCTGCCAAGAGAATTAGGGAGGACTCCCTGGTAAATGGCAGCCTTTGTGTGAAGGCAAGACGGCTGGTACTATCTCACCGAAACAAAAGCAGAAGAAGCCATTTGCCTAATTCTTATTAATCTCACTTGCCTACGCCACACAGCTTCATCTTCGTTGCCGTCTTCTTCTTTTTAAAAAAGTGAAAAGGATTTAAACATCTTCTCCAGCAGTATATAAAAAGTGCATCAAGAAGCAAGCCAAGCGTTGCCTTGAATTACTCGCTTGTAACAAAAGTCGCTGCAGTTCTTAAAAGTCAATGGCACACTTTATTAAACAAACAGGAAAGAAAAACAGGAAATTTCCCCTTGCCTTGAAAACGTTGCCTCCACATTCTTCATCTTATTAAAAAATGCACATGGTAGAGAGGAGGAGGAGGAGGAGGAGGAGTAGAAGGAGGAGAAATAAAAGCATAAGAGAGGGAAAGGGAGGGGGAGAAAAAGTATAAGATACTACACTACTGTTCGGTGTGCCGACTCTCCTCTCGCCTACAAGGGGGTATCTTCAAACAAGCATCCCCACGGCCACAGCTGCAAAGTCTCGAGACAAATGTCTCTTTGAACACGGGAAGCAAAAGAAAAGGCTTTTGTCCTGCTACAGAAGAATAGTCTGAAATTGCTAGAGGAGTTATAGTCACCTCTCTACGGCTCCCAACTCTTTCGAACACTCCCTCCAGACCTTGCTGCTGCTTTTAACTAATCAAAGTTTGTCGTCCCCCCTCCCAACTCCCCCGGCAGCCCTTGAATGAAATTACGTGTGTGCCGGTCAAAATAATAACAGCAAGTAAACTTTACACTGTGCACTCTGAATTGTTTGTACATGTCACCCTCTCCCTTCCCCCAAATAACTGACTTGTACATTTGCCTCACTTTCCTAGTTATCTCAAAAACATATTTAATCTGTGCCACGCCCCGTTATTTCACAACTTAAAGTGAAACGTGATCTGTTAACGTAGGCTATGTATTTGGGTGTATGCCTTTGGCTGCAGCAGAAACAGCAGCCACCAACAGGAGTTTAGATAGATGCCCCCCACCCTTCAGGCCACACACAAAGGCTTTGCCAGACACCTGCTGCCACTCATGTGACATATTTTGCAAGTAACCACACAGATGCTCAAGTTAGCAGGACTAACATGCCAGCTAAGTATCTAGGAACAGGGACTGGGTCTAGTACTGCAACATCAGTATCTGTCTGCTGGGACTGAGCTATAAGGGGAACCAACAGTGTCCAATACATTTTCACAGTTTTAAAAAGTAAGTTGTGGAGAGTTGTTGAGGAAACCATAAGGCTTTATCCAGATGGCCATAAGTTAAGAGGCTAAACCTGAAGGGCAGGAAGAAATCTGGGGGAGAAAAATACTACACTGTATGGGATCTTGCACAATGATATCCAAGCACTCTCTTAATAAGAATTAAGCAAAACATACTCATAATTTTTAAAAGATATTATGGAATTCATAGAGGTGAGATGAAACGGTTAAAAATAATGGGAAAGGTTTATGTTCCACAAAACTTAGTGACTAACCCAGAGGTTTGAAAGTGGTTCTGATACCTCCACATAAAGACAGTCAGTGGTCTTGGATGAAGAATCTGTCTTACAGAAGAAGCCACTTTCATGTAAGGCATGTGAAAAGCCACATGTGAAATGGAATGGGCAGGTGCTGAGAGTCTGCTCTTACTTGAACCAGACTAGAAGGGAAAATTACAAAGGATGCAAGAAAGGTATCAGAATACAAGCTGGATTGTCAATACACTGCAAACACTTATGCATAACCTTCCACTGAAAGCAACTGTAATTCTAAGTGGTTAGCTTTAACTGGCTTGTGCCTAAATGTACAGATAACTATGCCATCTGCTGTGATGTAAATGAATTTTGAAGTTTAAAATTGC
Source organism: Podarcis filfolensis (assembly GCF_964270895.1). Classification (NCBI taxonomy): domain Eukaryota; kingdom Metazoa; phylum Chordata; class Lepidosauria; order Squamata; family Lacertidae; genus Podarcis; species Podarcis filfolensis. The sequence continues at coordinate 55,602,596 of NC_139608.1, forward strand.
TTACATCTGTAGTGTCTTTAAATGCCACGTTGCCTATAGTACAGTCTGTAAATGTGTCTAGATTATGCAATCAGGTGTTGCTGGAAGGATTTCAGTTGCTAAGTCCCAATGATGTGCACAAGGCACCTGGAAGAGTTTGGTCAACCCACCTACCTGCTCATCTAGTATGGCAGGGCTGACCACCAGACTCCAGGAGTAACCATTTCTGAAGAGCTTGAAGGAGACCTCTGCTAAGGAAGATTGTTCTATCAGCTGGTCAATCACTAATATATCCTTCTTGGACAAGGTGCCTAAGTAGATAGGAACTCTGAGATAACACATAATCTGGATTCCTATCAGTACAGCTTCAGAACTAGGTTTAGCATGGACTGGGTTTGGTCACTAGATAACCTTTGCCAGAAGAATGACTCTGCTGGTTTTCCTGGCTCTCCCAGCAGCCTTTGTAACCACTTATCACAGTATCCTGCACAGTATCCTTGTGGAGTGGCTATCTGGGATGGGGAACAGGCATTCTGTGCTCCAGTGGTTCCACTCCTCATTGGCCTGCTGTTTCCAGGATTTGTGATGGAAGTCTACTGCCGCCATAGCCATTATATTACAGTGCACCACAGGGCTCTTATTTTGTCTCCAACACTATTTAACATTTACACAAAACTGTTGAGTGATGTCATGAATATCATCCGGGGTGTACAAAATATTTGGACAAATCCTGAATCTAAGTGGGGCTGTCGCAGACAGATCAGAAGCTTGCCTGATTAAAAACAGGTCACACCAATCTAAAGAGAGGACATCTGAAGCACTTTTGAGGTGCTCTGCAGATTCCAGTGTTTTTTTAAAAAACTGAGCAGACCACATGTCTGCAAAATTTGAAACACTTCGCCCCAAGTATGTAATATAAGAATAATGTTGGGGTGGGGAGAGGAAGAGCTCTTTTGTGACTAATCAGAGGGAATAATTTTGCCAAGACTTTGGGGAAAGGATGTTGAGGTACTGTGCCACTTTGCTACTTCTGTTTCTAGAAAATGTTGGGCATCCTCATCATTCTGCCTCAGTGCCCCATGCCCACAGATCCATTCCTGTGGAATCAGCTTTGCACTTTGTTCTTGTGACATTTTGTGCCAAATGAAAAGAACACAAGACTGAAGCTGTCTCCCCCCCCCAAACATTCATCCCCCCTGCCATACCTGCACTTTACCTTCCTAGAGGTAATGCATGCTTATTTTCATAATGAAATTGCTGTCCACAAAACCAAAGGAAGAGAAGCAAATCCCTTTTAGTTCAACCCCAATAAGAACTTAAAGGAGCCTAGTATCAAAATCCCTGCCCATTTGTCTACAATTAGGCAGGTTTTTTATCTGGGGGTACTTCTCTCATGTATGCTATTTTCAAACGAAACACCATAAAACAATAGGGAAGATTAAGTGAATCTTAAAAAGAAAAGAAAAGAAAAATCCCCAAACTGTAAAGACAGCCCCTTTGAAGCTAAATCAGACAGTTTCAGACAAAAATCTTGCTCTTTTCTGAAGTGAGGTCCAAGCAAAATCTTGTAGTCAATGGATTATCAGTCTGCTGATGACACTCAGTTCATGGAGGGACCATAACTCCATGTGCTTTACATGAAGATAGGCCCATGCTCAATCCTGGGGTCTCTAGTTAAAAGGATTGGGAAACAAACAATGGGGGATACCTTTCTGCCTGGGACCCTGGATGATTGCTACTAGCTGGAGAAGACACCACCAGGCTAATTGGTCAAATAGTTTGGTATAAGGCAGCTTCATATGTTCTCTCTTTATTCTTTTGGGGGAGGGGCTATGGCCTGGAGGAAAAGTGCATTGTTTTCATGCAAAAGCTTGCAGGTTCAGTACCTGGCATTTCCAGTAGCACTGGAAAAGGCTCCTGTCCAAAACCCTGGAGAGGTGTTGCTTCCAGAGTAGTAGATTCTGTGCTAACTGAGTATCAGGCATCTTTTTATGTTCCTGCTTCTCATCAAATTCAGGTAAAGCTGTAGAGATGCTGACCCTGTGTCTGGAATCAGTAATATGCTGAACTAAGACCAAAAAACTGTATCAGGGTCAGTACTGAGAAGCTTGAGTCATCTTGAATTGCTGGAGCAATAGAAATACTTCATACTTGTATACAATGTTATTTTTCTAGAAAAAGAGGTACCAGAATCCACCATGAATGAGTCCCTTGTTGTCTTATAATGGCATTGTTGCCCACCTGAGAGGAGTTCCAGTTGAAAAAAGCTCTGCTTGTATACATATTTGTATCTGTATCTGCACTCATACAAGCTGTTATGTATATATCAACGTCTGGAACTGTACTGCTGAAGTCATATTTTCTGCAACAGTAAACTATTTGGACCTTAAGCTGCCTCTGTGTGGTGACTGAAACTGGGGGCAACTTTCGCTACGTGGGTATCCCACCTCAGATTCCCAACATAAACTGAAGCTCAATCCAGGCAAGGTGGATATGTTGTTGGTGGGTTGTTCTGACTTGAGTTACAGTGTCCAACCTGTTCTGAACAGGTATGTACTACCTCTGAAAGACCTGCTTTGCAGTTTTGATATGCTATCAGATTCAGCGTTGACATTAATTGCTCAAGCACTTTATGTACATCAGCTTAAGCTGGAACATTGACAGTGACCCTCCTGGACAGAGATGGCCTCTCTCCACAGTGGCACAGTCTCTTGTAATATCCCTTTCGGATGACATGTCTTGCACATGGAGTTGTCACTGAAAGAACTTTGGAAACTGGATTTGGTGTAAAACACAGTGGCTAGATTGCCAAATGAGTTTGGGAATATGGGATACATGACACCAGTTTTTAAAGAGCAACACAAGTTCCCAATCCCTTCCAAGAACAATTCAACATGCAGCTTGTAACATGGGAAGTTGTACAGCTTCATCTTCCCACTTGAACCTGAATTTATATTATGATACAGTAATTTCCCCAGATGTCCTGTAGAAATAAGGTGGGTAACAACTAAGGGTTATTTGGTTTTTGGTTATGGAGCCTTTTTGGTTATGGAACCGTTATCCTGGAACTTTCTCCCTAGAAATGATGCTCTCCATTTTGGCACTGGGTGAAAACTTTCCTATCTGCCCCTGCCTTGTCAGGTTTTTAAAATACTTCCTGAGCTTTATTTTTAATGCAGAATTGTTATTTGTTTTGCTTTTAATGCCTTAATGGTTTTGGTATTGTTATTTTATTGGACATTGCTTTGGGATCCCTTCTGGGAAAATGAGCAGAGTAATAAAATGTTAAAGTAAATAAATAAACAAGCAAATACACACACACACACACACAGACAGATCCATGCACATAAACCTCTAAGGAATGCTTATTATTTATTAGCTAGGATAGGTAAATTAACAACAGCTAAGGAAATACCAAGCCATCAAACAAGCAAAGAGCAGTACAAAGAATAATTACTAAATGCTGATTTAAATCCACAGTGGCTATAACCACGAACAATGCTGCTGATCCAGCCTCTAGTGGTGCCACATCCAACTCCCTGCTGTTCTCAACACGAGAGAGAAGAGAAAGGTCAATAACCATCTACGGAGTTGCTGATCCAGAACAATATTCACATAAACATTTCCTAAACTCAACAAATTAATTTTTGGAATGGGAATGCTACTACTAGAGACAGTATGATCCATTGCTGAACTAAAAAAATAAATAAATGTTTAATATATGCCAACTTAGCTATATCAGTACTCACTATTTTTTAACATCAGTTTCCTTCTGTGAAATGGGAATAATGGTATATGTGCTGGATTGACATGTCAAAAAGAACATTTTGAAAGCTGAACGTTTTCATAATACTTTCAACTAGAGGAACGCAAAAATGCAGAGAAGACCACATTTTGTGCTTTCCCGCTGTAGCCAAGTGACATTTCCATTTATTTCAGGCATCACAAAGAATATGGATGATCAACAGAGGGAACCCTTGCTAATTCCATGAATTTAACAAATGAAACCCACCAAGACAAATAAAATGCATGCCACAGCTTTTAGCTGTGTAAATATTCACCACATCTGGTTTATGGAACCAAAGTTTTATAAATTCATCTGCAGCATAGGCTAATAATGCTAGCTAGCTCACCTGTTTGTTTTAAGGATTATTGAGATAATGCATGCAAACTGCTTTGAGCATCTAATACTAAGTGGAGCTAAGACATCAGGCAATTGATGATCAAGTATTGTGAATAGAAGGCGTATTGTCCTCCCTGTCTGCCCTGGCACAATGAAATGAACTGCTGTTTTGGGGAGAAGAGAGCAAGGAATGCAGAGCTATACAACTGGCTGTCCAGTTGCTAGCAGTCAACTGAGTATGATGGGAAGGGAAGGGAAGGGAAGGGAAGGGAAGGGAAGGGAAGGGAAGGAAACAGCTACAATCTAATGCAAAAGTGGGAACCTCTGGCTCATGGGCTGGATACTGCCCACAGGTCATCTTCATGGAAGGCCCACCAGCCTCTCTCCAGTCCCTTTCTCCTCTCCTCATGCTTTGACTCTGCTTATTTCAGACTCTGGCACTGTCCACCTCAGGACCACTTCCTCCTCAAAAAGACAGTTCCTCCCTGCTCCCTGCTCCCCACTCTAATGATAACTGATGGAAAGGGATGACCGTCCTAGAGCAATGTTCTGTGTTAGAATGGATGGAAACAGCCTTGGCTGAACTTTAGCTTTGGTTTGACATGAACACAACTTCTCTTGAAGCAAAAAAGGGAGGTTAGAAATTAATTAATTAAATTTGAGTAACCCATTAGCGGGACGCGGGTGGCGCTGTGGGTAAAAGCCTCAGCGCCTAGGACTTGCCGATCGAAAGGTCGGCAGTTCGAATCCCCGCAGCGGGGTGCGCTCCCGTCGCTCGGTCCCAGCGCCTGCCAACCTAGCAGTTCAAAAGCACCCCCGGGTGCAAGTATATAAATAGGGACTGCTTACTAGCGGGAAGGTAAACGGCGTTCCGTGTGCTGCGCTGGCTCGCCAGATGCAGCTTGTCATGCTGGCCACGTGACCCGGAAGTGTCCGCGGACAGCGCTGGCTCCCGGCCTCTAGAGTGAGATGAGCGCACAACCCTAGAGTCTGTCAAGACTGGCCCGTACGGGCAGGGGTACCTTTACCTTTAACCCATTGACTATGTATTTTTTTCTTCTGCTATCAGAAGACAGACGCAGTCCACTAAACATCAGAAAGATCTTTGGAAGCTTAAGAGTTATCCGCCACAGAATTACACTCCCCCTCTTCTCCTACTCCCAATCTGCATGGCATTTCCCATTTATGGAAAACTTGGGAGAGATTTATTAACAAATGTGTCATCCTGGACTAAAATACACCTTTCTAAGGAAATGAAGCCTCAGAGCTTGGTTCACTTTGGACGTATCCAACACTGGGATATTCCCCTCAAATTTGGGATTCCAAGGTCCTACTATTTATAAACTTCTGTCCTTTGAGTCCTATTTGATGGGCAGAATATAGGTGAGAGAAGAATGAAGCAAAATATTGGATCTAAATACTTTTAGATTTTGGGGAAATGATTTCCTCATGTTTTGTTTTCTGTCACTGGAGGAATATAATTAAACATGTATCATGCGCTACAGATTTTAAAACTATTTCAGCATCAAATGTCATGCCATTTCTTATAATTCATTCTAGCCACTGAAGAATTGGTTTCAAGAGAAAAATCAAACATTGGGAGAAAAAATTAATTTAAAGGACCATGTCTACTTACTGCATTTCCAGAACAGAAAGCAAAACTGACAATCTGCTTGACTAGGGAAGATCACCAATACACACAGATTTAGCTTCTGAAAGTCTAAAGAGGCATTTTTTGATCTTCCTGAGCAATATGTACAGGTAGAAGAGAACTTTCATTTAGCAAAGCACCAGATGCTTGTGGAAATGCACCTTTTCATGAAGAGCCATTAACAAAAACATTAACCATAAACTTGCATGTTGCTGTGTTAGAAGATGAAAAAAGATAGAGGGGAGAGAGTGAACAAAAGAAAAACCCAAGAGAAAGGGGGGGGTGAGATGTGAGGCTCAGGATGGCACTGAGAGGAAAAGTTTATTCCAGGAGAATAAAAAACACAAGGTTCAATGTGCTTCAATATAAAAATCATCAGAGGCAATTGAAAGAGAACTCTCTTGGGAGCCTTCTTCTGGAGAACAAATTGTAGACTCAGATTCATTTTTCATTTGAGTCTTTAGAGTATGTTCTAAATGTAAACTGTAGATTAAACTAAGCCTTAAAGTGAGGTCAGATTCCTGGTCTATCTGTAACAGCTAGATCACCTGGTCTGGTTGAATAGCCCTAGGATTTCAAAGTCCCATTACTCCTTTTGAAAATTAGGCTCCACTAACATAATTGGTTACAACAGAACATGGGATAGACACTGCCCTAGTTCAATTTGTGAGCCTTTAAGGATCCTCGGGTGTGCTTCCTGCCTCCCCACCCCTCCCACACCACAATCCTGTTTGTGATACACCAACTCTTTCCCACTTAGTAGCAAACCATAGTTTGCTGTATTTGTCTGAATGAGCAAAGTATGGTCTGTGCAAACTCCGCAAAGCAGGATTAGAAACTAGGGAAAATGTATTTTTCAAACTAGCAAAACATATCAAAGAGCTTTTCTCTCAGCAGGTATTTTAAGTAAGCTATTTGGTTTTATGGTTAGTTTTAACTGATTTTTATCTTTTTCGTCTCCCCGCCCCCCTTTCCAGAAATTCACATGCAATGTGTCAAGGTCATGGAGCTCACTTTATGTGGTTAACATGAAAGGGGACAGTTATGATGTAACTGTGTTGCAAGTTTCCCCCTCCTCATAAAGACAGTCAATGAAAAAGTGTGGCACAGGAAGTGTAAACATGCAGTGCAACGATATCACATGACTTTAGTTTACTAGATATTCCCAGGGTGGGAGGGAGAGAAGACTTAGGGGGTGGGGGTGGGGGTGGCACAAGGAACCAGAACCGGACTGTCAGGAAGTAAGAAAGGAAGATGTGTGAGGGAGACGAAGGAAAAGCAGCTGTAAGGGGGGTGTATGTGTGGTTGCTGCCCTCTCTATCCAATGACTCCACTGAGATGATCATGTTTGAGGTTCAATGTAAGGCAGAGCAAAATGGGAATATTCAAGAGGGCACAAGAAGTGGCAGAAAATATTAGTAAGGATCCTGTGGCCCACAGTGAGTCATAGGGATAATGAGGTGGAACTAAGGAAGCCATACGAAGAAGAACAGGAAACCCAGCATAGCATTTTGTTGCAAGCCCCCACTTGCTCTACATATTTATAAAGGATGATACCTGTACCCTATTCTATTCCTCTCCCCAAACTGCATCTGCCTGTGATATTCTTTTCAGATAGAAGGATCAGAAAAGGGGGAAATAAGACTAACCTACCTGTTATCTGCTTGTGCAGTTTATTCTGAAGGAGTTTGGATGTTCTATTGAATGTAGCTATTTTCTCCCTCGAGTCAATCTTTAAGTGTGTTTTGAGTAAGCTGAATCCAATGGATTGTAAAATCGCTATTCTATACTATTGTTTATCTGTAAGATAATAATAGTAGGCTTTATAACAGCATAGTGAAAATTCAGAATCCCTCACTTAATCTCACCATAGTAGGAAAAAATATATAGGGTTCTAATAGTATGCCCAGTTCCATTATCTGCATCTCTTTGTTTCAATAAGATTTTAACTACCTAATTGTACCTAGGATTATAGCTTAAATGCAGGACATATATGTCATGTTATGACATTTATTCTGACCTAGATTGAGTGGTTCTGGTTAAAACCAGAAAGGAATTGGTTCCAACTGCATGTGGTCCTTTTGACATCTATAAAGATAAGGGAAACAATTTTCAGCAGTTCAAGAAGCTGATAATAGCTTTCCCAGCAAATTCTACTCCAGCATAACAACAATAATAAAGGAATAATAAATGGAGTATAATTTGAAGCAGACATGATCTCATGATCCTTACATCCATATGGCTAATAGCAGCACCAGATCAGTATTAACATTAAACCATTCCATGGCCAAATTTTATTCAATCTGCCAAACATCTGAAGAGTAACAATGTGCAAAAATGGCAATCATGAGGCAGATGTTGGCTTGATGAAGTAGGGCAAGACAGGAAGAGAGGGGGAGAAAGAATAATGCTACATAGCTACATAGCTAATGATTAGACTGAAGTTCCACAGGTGTGGCTTCTTTCATTATATTTCAGTATTGGAAGGACTGTTGTTGCTGGACTGTTGTTCATCTTCAGCGTCCTTAAAGGAAGAGAAGTTCTTTTTTTGTGGTCTGAATGCTAGGAAGGCAGAGAAGAGGCAACAAACAGAGTATCAAATTGCCCTGGTTAAAAAAAATATGTTACCAAAGATTTTACAACCCACAATTTTTACAACCCACAATTTCTCCTTCTCCTTTATTCATTAAAAAGGAATATAATGTTGGCTGCAGCTAAGATTTCAGCCTCATCATGATGGATTTGATCCAGAGAAAAGCCTGCAGAAGAAGACTTGTGGAAGATGACTTTCCTCCACCAGAACTTCCTCTCCCTAGGGCCAAAGGACCCTGCTGAATGGGTCAGGCTGAAGGGAACACCTGAAAATTGGAGGCAACTACCATGAGTGGAAGCTATGCTCACATCTTTCTGGAAGTGCGCTTTCCCATTCAGCCTCCTGTGCAACAGGCCCATTGCATTCAGTAAGTGTCCCCTGAACCTTGGAAGAAGTTCTTTTTTTGGGGGGGGGGGCGAGCTGTCAGGTTCAGGAGGGAACAGGAAAGTCAGCTTCTGCCAATACACTTCTACGCTTTTTCTCTGGATCCAACCAATATGCTTGAAGCTAGAACTTAATTATCTCTCCCTAAGCATAAAAACCGATTCTGGTTTGCTGGTGGGAGTAGGGGGAAGAGGGAAAATCAAGCTTAGCTTCTCAGCTTGTGGTAAAAAACTGTGAATACACTATAATGCCCCCCATTAACATAGCTGAAGGCAATATGGAACTGTCTATGTTTGTTTTATTTAACATGCTGTAAACAATCTTCTCCACCCAAAGTGGTATAAAATGAACACTTTCCACCAACAGCTTTGTTTCAGTGCAAACCAAACAGCATGAATGTAAACCAATTGAGGAAACAAGCAAAGGCACAAAGAGAAGTAGAGTACAACTTTAAAACATGTAGTCCAGCGTGCAGTCACACAGAACCCTTGGAACTTAATATCTGCTACCAGCTAGAAGATTATTTTAAGCTCCGACTCAATGTCCATTTTAGCGTCATCTACTTATAGCATTCCCTTTTTACTTTGCAAACCAGACCAATTTTTCTCCTCAACTGAGAGCCAACCACTTTCAAGACTTACATACTAATTGGTTTGCTTTAGGACATGGCTATTTACCTGTTGCTTAATCCAATATACTGGATGCGAAAATAAGGCAATGCTCCAAAAGTATTGCTTTGTGCTGTGATGATGACTGAGTTTGGTAGTGTCATATGGAATTATTTGTGAGTTAAGTCCCAAACACATACTCTCCAGTAGCTTAAATCAGAATGGTCAACGGTAAATTCACAACTAGACTGAATACTTTAGTCTCAAATAGTTCCCCCCACCCCCGCTTAAAGGCTGCTCAAGGTAAGAGGCTGATGCCCCCCCCCCCCGAAAACTGCTAATCTTGAGATCTACAGGTATAGGGTGGCATACAAATTTAACAAATAATAATAATAATAATAATTCCAAGTGCAAGGCAATGCATGTAAGATCAAGGTCATTTTCACATGGCCTAATTCATCCTAATTTGTATGTAATACTTTGCAGGGAGGTTTATTCAATGTCCACAGGTTACCAAGTATTAATTCTGATGATCAGGAAATAAACAAGCTAAGCTTCTAAAGAAACACACCAGCATAACACTGTAGCACCTTTAATTTTAATAAGTATTTGCTGGTAGTATTTTTTTCATCTTTGTTAATACAATTCATGGGTATTTGGAATTGCAGGTTTGGGGGCACTGCCGTGAACAAGAATGTATGAATGAATGGGTTTCTCAAATCTCAACCAAAACTGGGGACATGGCATTGCAACTTGGTGTCTCATATGCATGGATGGGTTTGGACAGACCCAGCCTATAAGCTTCAGCAGAAATGTAAAGTACAGTTCTTGCACTTCCAGAAGCCCAAGAGAAACAGTTACTGAAGATTATCTGTGTTTTGCATCTTAGCCAGTAATCTTGCACTCAGTCCCACACATTTAAATCCCTCTGAAAGCAGTGGGAATTAAGTGTCAGTAACTGAGTACAGGACTGCAATCTTTCTCTATAGCACAGCTTTAAAATATCCTTGACAGGCATTATCTTAATGTGCCATCAAAGAAAATTAGATTTTGTCTTAAATAGAACTATGGTGCTGCATTGTGTAGGATTAGTTCAATGAGGGGTGGGAGGGGAACAGGGACTAGCAAAACAGATAATGCAGTTTGCAACAAATTATTATTTGCAAAAAGTGTCTCTCCCAGGCGGAGATTATTTTAAGTGCTGTTTGTGTGTGACAAAGGAATATTTTTAAACAAGATAAAAATTACTGTTGCTGACAGGCAGATCCCAACTATATCCACAAGGGCAAAGACAGAATGTACCACAGTACTCACATTAATTGAGATGTATATATGTACAAAGATAATTTCCGGCTGCAGTATTTAGACTCAGGGTTGTAAACAGTTCCTGGAATTATAATGACAGCCATTACCTGTACCTTTTACAGAGATTCTGTTGTCAATATTGACAACCACTGGAACCAATGCAGAAAACAGGATTTTTACAGGTTTACAGGTTTGTCATAGGGCTAGAGCAGTAGTTTAAATATGTTCTCCCACTGCCCGGGCACACCAGCTCCAACAAGCTTGGCACTGTTCCCTTTGCTCAGGAGACAATGCAAACAACCCATGGGGAACAGAAGCCCAACAAGGGAAGAGTGACTTTTGGCCTTTCCCCCAAGTCTTGCCTCCTTGCTTTCCACGTCCAGACACAATGCCAACTTCCAAAGCACTACAACAAGCTCAAGATGAGAAACCTGAAAGTTTCTGTCATCAGTACCCCATGCTTTTCACCTTTCCTGACACAAAATTATGTGGCTCAGTGTTACTGTCATGATAAGTGAAACAGCAATCCCATATGTACTGTAGATTCTGTAGGGACTTTCTCTCAATTAGAAAAGGCATAGGGAATGCTGGCAATGTTTTACTAGGGAAGCCCCTGGGTGGGGAAGACCCCTTGAAATCAATTGACTTTAATAACAAGTCCATTGATCTCTAAGGGTCTTAAATTCCAGAGTCACTGGATTGTATTTATTAATATATTCTTAGAATTTTATAAAGTTATGTTCTTTGATAGCAATGCGACCTTAGCCGTAAATAAATTTCTTAACTACCACAGTTCAGCACAACCACCATCAATCTAACAAACTATGCTATTTCCTGTTGCCCATTTCCTCTCTCTCAGTCCATTGAAACCATTATTAGGGTTGGGTTCTCCATACACAGTACTTACTGAAAATTTACATTCCAGTACAACATAGAATTAGTTTATATTACTATACATTACTACTGCTGGTAGTTCATAGGCCAATGGGGGGGACGGGACCCTGCATCTTAGGTGACCTGTAGTCTTTGAGCTACACAATTACACAAAAAGCCAGCTATCGTTATGCTCTCTTCACTTTTCTGATGATCTGATAGTATCACACTCTTCAGAACAATTCCTCTTAAAATGATTACTTTTCTGAAATTATATTCCTCAGTTTTTCACATATGGAATTGTCTACAATACATCTTCCATAAGCTATGCAGGTTAGGTTTCCCGTGTAGTGTTTGAGCATGGGAAATGTGAATCAGTTACCAGTTATCAGCCTATAATAACATAAGCCTAGGTCTTCAGGCTAAGATACTGACAGTCCTTTGCAGCACTGCACACCCGGTTTCCCTTTTTCATCTGTATATCTGAAATTCGCATCAACAGATGTCAGATAGTGTCAATCATATAGACACAATTCAGATTAAATCCCTTTCAGGAATATTTCATGCAATGGAATGGCTCTGTGTCACTTGTAAATCCTGCATGCAGGACTGAAAGTTGGAAACAAAACAACTCCATGGTCAAAAGCTCTACCAAAAAGTATACAAATAGACATAAAAAGGTGAGTAAGTATGTTGTGTCTTGAGCTACTAACCTTGTGGTTTTGGCACAAGTTGATACCATTCTTAAATGAGGTGCAAATATTCTCAGGTGTGTATGGTAGTTACCTCTTAACTCTCATTATTGCTAAATGGCATTGTTTGTGTAATTGCTGCTGCTGCTTCTTCCAAAAGGGTAATAATAGATTAGCTACAGTTTAAAATGCTAAAATGTAATGACAATAAAATCTTTGATTTTCACCCCTGCTGTCTTTTACACTCACAGAAAATGAAAGTCAATTCTGATGTAGGTGAGACCACACTATAGATTTATCTAATAATGTATACTGAAGCAGATGAAAATATTTCAGATGTGCCTAAGGTTATGAAGATATAAATCATGTGGAACTACGCTGATGTAGTAAGCCATTTTCCCTTAATGGTTTTCTATATTTTATTGCCCTAATAAAATCCATCACCTATCAACCTAAGAACTCTAGCCATATACCCTAAGGTTACTCTCAATTAACACATGCACACATGGCTAAACTAAATTTCAGTCATTCTAAGCTTGCAACACAAATGGAGAGACAGAAACATGATCAGAGAATAGAATGGGGAAAATATATAGACTATATGTACATGAAAGTTTAAGCACACAAACATATTTTATCCAGAGTCAGAAGCCCACTTTTTCTGAAGCATCTTGTGTGCACATTAAGATTCCCAAATAAGTTACATGCACCTTCAATCAGTTGTAAAGGAGAAAGTGCACATGGGCTGGTACAACTCTACCATTCAGGATATAAGAAGTGCCAGAATACAGTGGAAAATTCAAGTGGAAGCCTTGGAAAGAGACATGGATGAACCATTATCTGCTGTTTTCCAACTGTGTCTCTCTATCTTGCTTCCTTCATTTACAAAACGGGGAAAGGAGCTGCTGTCAAGTAAACTCTAGAGGAGGAAACACAGTGTTATCCCCTCCACAACCTCAGCATTAAAAAGATGTGTGGAGCAAGCATACTTTCACTTAACATAGTGATACAGCTTGAGCCAGTCCTTCATGTGTCAATTGTGGCATGTATGTTTCCAAATATATGTGAGCAGAAGCCTAATATTTTCCTAATCCTCCATGCATATGCATTTGGAAGAGGAAACTGGTTTTTATATACACCTATGACCTTCATATTTATAACCATAAGACATGTAATTTGAAGTTGGGTATCCGAACTGTAATCTAAAATGGCTTATAAGCAGTAGTTCCTCTACAAGACTTCGTTAAACAGGGACACTTACAGTATAATATTACAGTGGTACCTTGGTTCTCCAATTTAATCCGTTCCAGGAGTCCGTTCGACTCCCAAAACCATTCGAAAACCAAGGCATGGCTTCCGATTGGCTACAGGAGCTTCCAGCACTCAAACGGAAGCTGTGTTGGACATTCGGCTTCTGAAAAACGTTCGCAAACCGGAACACTTACGTCTGGGTTTGTGGCGTTCGGGAACCGATTTCTTTGACAACTAGGCCATTTGAGAACCAAGGTACCATTGTAATTACATTTAGCAAGAATTATATCTATATCTATCTATCTATGAATGGGAGAATGAGGGAGAGACATAAACACCTACCTCACAGAGAATGATTTAGTCCAAGTACCAGATTTTTTTTCACTCTTAAGTAAAGGCCCAGGTAATATACATTTCTGATAAATGCTGACACACATGCATCCACCAATTATTTGAACAAAGGGCATTTTGCTATGTGTCAACGTGATACAGTTCTTTCAATGAAGAGAGAAATGATGCAATACTGTTTTATGCAATTTATACATAATTTCAGCTCCACATCAGCCCAGAGCAGTCTGCAAACCAAATGCATCACAGAAACTAACCTTTCTACAAGATGTGCCAGGAATACAGACAGGAAGAAGACAATATTATGCCCATAGGAAAGTTATAATTTTCAAAAGGCCTTAGGATGCCTTTTATCCAGAGCTTTCCCACTTCTGGAGTCAGGCTATGATACGAAAAGCCCCAATGAACTGGTCATAATCACTAAGCCCATTTCAGTGCTCTCAGCAAGTAGCACAGCTGCAGCCATTCTGACAAATTTTATTCATTTCCTTGTTTAGAAGGGAAGGCTCCAACATTCATAGAAACTTCCTAAATGTTTCCAACAACCGAAAAACTGCCTAAAGGCTCAAAGCACAGGATTTTAGAAATTATTTCCTGTGGTGTTTCAATCTATTTTGTCATTAGCTGAAAGAAAGAAGCTCTTGAAGGGAACCTTGGGAAGAAGAGACCACTTAAATGAGTCTGTCAAAGGTTCAGTTAGCAAATAGCAACGTGCTTCAATTCTTTGCTATATGTATCTGAACATAACACACACAATCAAAAGGCACTATTTTTTCTACCTGTGCTTTTGCTGACCTGATGATAGAGGTTGCCCACTTTTGTTCATTTTCTGCTGCTTGTAACAGTACTCTGTGTAGACTTGCAGTAGCTGATGTAAAAATGCATCCAATAAAAAGAAACACTCCATTGACAAACAGCTTCTTACTTGGGACTCAGCTAGACTGGTAAAGAAAAAGCTATTTATATGTGTTGTATGTGCGATATAACATTGTGCCACCAGATGGTAACATGGAGTCCCGTTTTCTCTACCTGTTTTCCCTGTTTAAATTTACAATGCTTTGAACTGAAACGCTTCTTCAGTGTGTCCAGATCCAGCCTTGGTGTCTGAAATGCTGTGTCTTTTTCTTGCTTTTAACATTTTTACAGAAGGGCATATAATTAAAACTGCATGTGGCTACTAAAAACAGAATTTCTTTAAGAAATGAGAAAAAGTATTTTGCTCACAACAAATCCTGAAAAGTTGGCCTCAAAAGCAATAGCATGCTACTTGCTGTCAAACATACAGCACATAATTTCAGTGTCTCAAACCAGTTTTGTCTTCATATATATGATAAACCAGATTTTTTGCTTTGTGATGGCCACTTGACACCTCTTTTCAATACAAGTAAAAGCAATAAAGTTTCTTATTACAGTGGTACCTCGGGTTACAAATGCTTCGAGTTACAAACGCTTCAGGTTACAGACTCCACTAACCTGGAAGTAGTACCTTGGGTTAAGAACTTTACCTCAGGATGAGAACAGAAATTGCACGGTGGCAGCAGGAGGCCCCACTAGCTAAAGTGGTGCTTCAGGTTAGAACAGTTTCAGGTTAAGAATGGATCTCCAGAATGAATTAAGTTCTTAACCAGAAGTACCACTGTATACTGGTCCTCTAATGTGTTGCCTCATCACATGGTATTGCAGTAAGTTGTAGCACAGCATAGTTGCACTATTGTTATTTTTTGGGATGTTGTGATCTAAATCAGGCATAGAAGGGACATGTGAATACAAGAGAATCTACTTCCAATATCTTTCATAACACACATGGAACATTTTACTAGTAGAATAAATGCTTATGTTTTTCATACATCATTGAGTTGTGGTCGAAATCTATCATTTCTCCAGCTATATGACTCTTCCTCCTAGCTGAGATGAAGCAGGCTATTTCTATTTTTACAGAATCTATTGCTAAGATATACACCTAGTAAACTTGCAACTTGCAACAGAAACTTGAGGAAGGGGAAAGGAAGAAACCAGAACATAAGGGTAGATGGATATGTAAGTTATGTATCCAGCATGTGGAATATCAGAAATCACACATTATGAAAGAAAATGGTTATTTTTAATTACCTTATAAAATAAAAGGTACAAGGTGGTTATTTAAAAAATCATTATGTTTTTTCATCATTAAGTGGAGAATAGGCCAATTCTGGTTCATGCATACACCCACACCTAAGCACACCCACAAACTCTTGAGAGAGACAGAGAGAGGAAAAAATAGGAACTTCCCATAATGCTGCTGAAAGAGTTTTATTACTTAAATAAAGCTACAGATACGAAGGCCTGGGGGAAAAACTGGAAAAATTTGGGATGGATCCTGTTCTGCACCTACCCCAGGCCTTTACATCTCTAAATAAAGCAAAGACTTCCCTAAGGAACGAAACAAAGAGGAAAAGGTTATGCTATTTACAGGAACCGCAAGGTATTCTACAGCAATGAATTAACTACAAAAGTGGTTTTCAACTGGTGTGCCATGGCACCCTGGGGTGAATGATATTCAGGGATGCCATGGGCAGCATGGGCGTAGCCAGGATTATTGTTAGGGGAGGCAGGACTTTGTTGGGGGGGGCAGGACTTTTGTTAGGGAGGGCAGAACCAGCGTGACTGGTCAGTTAGTTATTTATTTCTATTGTTTTACTTGATCTAGGGGGGCAGCTGTCCACCGGGCTACACATATGATGGATAACACTGGCTTCGAGTCCTCTTTTCTTCCCTCTCTCTGATGCCCACTCGCGTCTCTGCCTCCCAAAGGCTTGAGCGGCTGTTTGTTGCAGCAGCCCTGGCTACAAGCTCCACAGGCAAATAGTGCCTCTGGGGCTGGCCAGTGGGAGCTTCCCAGGCCCCTGTGGGGCAGTGAGGAGGCACCTCTCTGTGAACCAGGGGGCTCAGAGACCAGGGGTGGCAGCAGTGGCTGCCTGGAGGACTCCCAAGGAGATGGGAGAGGAGGGAACACACCACAAGGGAGGGAGTTCTAAAAGTGATGAGGGGCTGCTGGCTCTGTAGGCAAGGGGTGACATAACTGGGCTCCTGAGCCCCACAGGGGTGCTGCAGAAAAAATGTAGCTGGTCAAGGGAGCCGTGGACCCAAAAAGGTTGAAAACCTCTGAACTAGAACTACAACATTGTTGTAATCCTGGGTGACAAGTTTCCCTTGTACATTAAATATGGAAACGCACCACAAAATGCATTGATTCTTTAGAACAAGAAACTTTCCTTTACAAAAAATAAACATAAAGAATAAAACTGGCAGCTGCATTGCGTGTCTATTTGCCAAAGCATTATTACATGCTACACCATCCACCTATATTGCAAAGCAATCAATCAAAAACTGAAGAACAATGTTTTGTAATAAAAGGTTTTGGAGGATGATTTTTTTTAAAAAAACCCAATCCACTAAGATCAAAGATTTGTCTTTATTAATGTTTGTAGTATTAGAGAAGTAAGCTCACCCAGACTGGGGCTCTAATTTTGTCCTAATCTTGTTGGGTATGGCTATTTCTAGGCTGTCTGACTCTCTCAATCTCAGTTACTTTTCTTTTGGTTTTCCTAAATCACAACAGCTGGCTGGAACAGCCCCTGCCCTTCCCTCTTTTCTCTTCAACTTTCCCTTAAAGTATAATGATTTTTAAATCCTTCCAGGCTTGAAGCCCAGTAAGCAGTAAAGCACTAAAGCCTGTCACAAAGTGATGTTTACTCCTCCAAGCTATTATTTTTTTCATATAAAACTCCTATGGAAAAAAACCCCCTCTAATACTTGTTATAGTAAGAGGAGGATTTGGAGCTCTTATGAAGGGTACTTTGCGGAAACTAAGCTAGACAACTGGCATGATATTTCATTCTTTGTTCACCTTTTAAGTGGAAAGAAATGTCATAACATGTTCCAGATTGAAATTGGGACTTTTTCTTTACCTGACTTGAAATATAATGAAGAGAAGTTTGGCTTTTTCAGCCTTGAGGGACAATAGACAATGTTTCCTACCTAATTATAAAGACGACCACACTGACCATTAAAGATGGACTCTATGATATAATCTACTTATTGTTCATACTCTCTAAAGGTAAAGGGACCCCTGACCATTAAGTCCAGTCGCGGACGACTCTGGGGTTGTGGCGCTTATCTTGCTTTACAGGCCGAGGGAGCTGGCATTTGTCTGCAGACAGTTTTTCGGGTCATGTGGCCAGCATGACTAAGCC
This sequence comes from Podarcis filfolensis, assembly GCF_964270895.1. NCBI lineage: Eukaryota > Metazoa > Chordata > Lepidosauria > Squamata > Lacertidae > Podarcis > Podarcis filfolensis. The sequence goes on from NC_139608.1 coordinate 55,620,635, forward strand.
GCTTCTGTCAAACCAGAGCAGTGCATGGAAACGCCATTTACCTTCCCGCCAGAGCAGTACCTATTTATCTACTTGCACTTGACATGCTTTCAAACTGCTAGGTTGGCAGGAGCAGGGACTGAGCAATGGGAGCTTACCCCGTCGCAGGGATTTGAACCGCCGACCTTCTGATCGGCAAGCCCTAGGCTCTGTGGTTTAGACCACAGCGCCACCTGCGTCCCTCTCTACAAACACTTCAAACTTCTCTAGATTGTGCCACTGGGCATGGCATTGTAAGATTTTACTTTATACAAGTGACATGTATTCGTACGTATCAGATAGTTGTAAAGTTAAGTCAGCTAGATAAGCTGCTTACAATTCTGACAGCATTCTTTAAATGACTATTTTTAGTTGTTATAATTCTTGAATACTATCTTTTTGCAAAAAAATTTTAGTCCTTTTCAAACGCATTTTAGAAAATAACCCAGCAATTATTTACATCTACATTTGCAAAATGTTCTGAAATCCTGTTCCACTGTATTTGATCTCTATTTTCTGTCTAGTACTTTGAGATTCTTTTGAGTATAAAGTGATTAAGAAATTTTCTAAATAAATTGAATAACTACCACCAACAAGTTGCCTTCCATTCTCAATAACAAAATCCTATCCCATTGATCAAAATCGTATGTTATTTTCATCACAGCATGCTGCAAAGAACAAGCCACCCATGGTGAATGATCTCTGCCCCAGTTGTAATATCTAAACTGCTTACCATGGTGTAATCACAGTGAGTGTATCCATGATTTTTCCAGTGGAGCGGTTGCTAAGAAAGTACCCCGATGAAGGCCAGGTATAACTTTTACAACGAAAGGCAAAGCCACTTTCCACTAGGAAACTGCTCAGAGGCATCCTCAGAGACACAGAATGTCTTTTTAAAAAAGGTGTTGTTCTTCCCTGCACTTCCAGAAGCAGATGCCACAAACTACTTATGCCAGAAACAGTTGTGCTAATAATTATGACCAAGGTAAAGTAGAAACCAAAGGTCGCAGCAACAGATTGAGTACAGTGGTACCTCGGGTTACAGACGCTTCAGGTTACAGACTCCGCTAACCCATAAATAGTACCTCAGGTTAAGAACTTTGCTTCAGGATGAGAACAGAAATCGTGCGGCGGCGGCGCGGCAGCAGCAGGAGGCCCCATTAGCTAAAGTGGCGCCTCAGGTTAAGAACAGTTTCAGGTTAAGAACGGACCTCCAGAACAAATTAAGTTCTTAACCCAAGGTACCACTGTACAAAACTGGAGGCATGCCCTGTTGTTGATGCCTATTGGAATTAATGGACCTAACCTATATTCACTCATTTCAACAGGTCAAATTTAGTTGAATTCCACCCTGTGTTGCCAATCACAACTTTTTCACTCATCCTTTCAGCTGAGTTCTGCGATAATCAGCTTCTTTCAGAATATGGAGTAATCTTATGAAAGTTAAGGGATGGCATGCTCAATTTGGTGTATCTGCAAGCTCTGGAAGCCACTTTTTTATTCCTTTTCTTAGTATCAAGGAGTAGACAATCATTTTGTCAAAGAGCAGAGATGCTTGGATGTGTCCTTGCTCAGTTTCTCTTGCTGTCTGGATATGTCTGCATTGGAAGGTTTGGATTTTGTTCAGAATTCGCATGTTTTTGTTATCTGCTTTAAGAGAGGGAGGAAGTCAGGAATAAATACTGTTACACACCCAGCTCAGATTTGTCTAGACTGCCCCACTCTCATGTTTACCATGGCCATACAAGACCAACTGCTCTGTGTGAGAATACCAAGAAAGGGAAGGAGGAAGACAAATACACACCACCATAATGACTCCTTCTGTAGTATTTGTGAGCATCTTGAGCTGCTTTGGGGGCTCTAATCCAAAAGTGATACAAATCAAATAAGCGAAATAAGCGAATAACAGATAAAGGCCATTTGAGCCTGTTTTCTTATGGTGGTAATGGTGAAGGCAAATGAAATGGTTGAATTTTCCTTCACCATTGGAAGGAATCCTAGATTCGTAGCATAGAATCATAGCATAGATTTACAGGTGAGAGCTGGGCAAAAGTTCACTCTTCTGTGTGTGGACTAAAGATATAAGAAGCTTAGTATTAATATACTCACCCCCCTTCTTTCTTTTTCTCTTTTTTTGGTTTCTTTCCTTTCCTTTTAAGATTAGTTTGGTCTTTTATTGTATTTTAAGTGGAAAACTTTTTAAAATAATGACAAAAAAACCTTTCCCATGTGAAGCTGCCTCTCCTGGACTTTTGCTTTCTTACAGCAGATGTAACAAAACTTGTAAATATAAATATTGTGTGCTGCTTTTAGTTTCCAGAAGCACAGGCAATTTGATGATTCTTTGACAAACATCTACAGAATTTTTTAATTTCTTAGATGTGTAGGTTCATGTGCTTTATATTAATTACCAGTATTTAGGACTCTGAAAGGAATAACTTACATTTCCCGACTTTGAACCTCAGGTACTCTCCACTTAGCAGCATTACTGTTCAAACAGAATGCAACTAAACCAGATTCAAAGATGTGCCAAGGGAGCAAGAATCATATTACAGTAATCAATGAAGTGACCCTTGTTCACCACTGTGTAGCCTACAACAGCAATTAGTCTTACCAGTGGATAGCTGGGAAAACCAGGAAAGAGACACAACCGTACAGGACTTCCCTTCACCATCTCCCAAGGGGAAAGCTTTCTATCAAACCCACAATATACTTAAAGGAGACTTCTACTAAGCTCCAAAAGATCTGGTTTCAGAAACAGGTCAGTCAATCATGATATCCCATTTCTCACTCGCTACTCTCAACAGAACTTACGAATTCCTTATTTGCTCTGTACAAACTCACTGAAACAGGATATTCTCTCTCATGTATCAGTCCTATGTTTATACTACACACAGCTGTGCTTATAGGAGCATTGTGTTTTTTAACTGAGCAGATATTTACAAAACTTTAAGTGTTACCTTTCCAGGAATCGCTCAGAGTTTAGGAGCTTGAACCATTTAAGACATTTCTCAAATTGCTCTCTACAAACTGATCTTACAGTGACCTTCTAACACCCCAGTCCTAAGCATGTGGTGGGTCCTAAACAGTGGGTCCTAGACACGAAGGGGAGTGGCCTTTGGGTTCACAAGCTTCCTCATGTAAGGTAGCTCACAAAAGATGCTTAGAAGATAACATCTGAACCAAGAATTCCCACCATGCATCTGAATGGAGTCCTTCTCCCAAATCCACTTGGGGGAACCGTGGGACGTCTTGGTACACTTAGTAAGAGAAGAGGAGAGAAAGCATAATAGCCTGCCTGTATCTTAAGATCTTCAGACGAGGCCCTTCTCCAAGTACTTTCCTCATTGGAACTGTGCTATAAAATTACAAAGGTTTTTTTCATCAGTGGCACCTCAGTTCTGGAATGCCCTCCCTAAGGAGGCATAGCTGGTGCCTGCTTTACAAGCTTTCAGACCGCAGGTTAAGCTATTTTATCTACGCATTTTCTTTTAAGTATTATTTTGGGTTATTTTATTATTTCTTTTGATGGTATTGATTTTTCTTCTTTGTTGCACATCATGATCTACATTTGTTGTTCACTGCTTTGATGAAGGTGAGTATAGAAGCATTTTAACAAAATAATAATAAAATAAAATAAATGTGAGCCTAAACAATACTTCTAATCCCTCCGTGCAAAGAAGTGATTACAACTGTTGGAAGTTTGAAGGGATTTTCTTTCAAACATTCCTTTCTTTTTCACAGTGTTAACAATTCCTGAATACCTAGTTGACAAAGGCAAAGACCTAACTTTATTATATATTTATATTTATAATTTATATTGCAGCCAATAAATTACTATGTACTCTTACACCAAATGGGGGCTGTAATTTCTCAGAATAACTTGAAATTGTCTCAAAGGGACAAAACAGAAGTTGTTTCCTCAGTGTGCTAGCTTGCTACCTCTACCATATCTTCGAGTTTAGTTGTGCTGAATGCTATTCAATTTGCTCACTTATTTATTGAGAATCCAGAGAAGACATGGCAGCTCCGAAGGAACCACTTCAAAAAAGTTAAAATTATACAAATCAGTTGATAAGGAGGAAAGGGGACCAAACTCATTTAAACTCCTGTGCAACTGTTGACTAGCAGACTATTTCCCCCCTTGAATGGACTCCTCATACACAACCTAGCCATTTGATGCATGGATGGTGAGGAACTTCAAGGATAGGAAGGAGGCAATGCACATGAAGTACTTTGAACACTTGCGAAGTATCTTCACAGTTAGCACTGAACAAGGCTAGAGCCAGCATAGATCATTGGGGTGGGGAGAAGACACTAATTTTGCTATTGCCTGGAAGTATCCCAAACTGTGTGTTTGGCTCTTTCCACCAGTGCAAATGAGCTGTGAAGCTTTGTAACATATAATCTCTTCTGGTTTGCTGACAAATATTTTAGACTTTTAATGTTTAGATTGCAGCAATCCTGTATTGCATACCTGTCAGCCAGTGGACAGCGTTCCTAATGCAACTATTCAGAAATGTCAAACAAAATTTAGTAGGCAGCTTCATTTGTCAACATGAGAAAGGAAAAAGGAACACATGAGCCTAGATCCCCCAAACCACACAACCAGTGTGTGAGGGGTTGTTTATTTGGGGCTGGGGGGTGGGGGAAGCAGATTTCCCCCAGGCATGCCCAAGCCATAAAGAACACACAAAGCAGCCCTCTGTATCTCAGCTATTGTGAAATAGCAATATGCTCAATATGGGCAAGCTAGTGCAAAATGGTGCTGCATAGCTCTTAATAGTGACTAGGAACATCCTAGCTTTTGCAACACCACTGGCAGCTGATTTGTTTTCACACAGAATGCAAGGTGCAGATGCTTAACTTTAAGACACTCCACAGCCTAGGACTCACAACATAAAACCAAGAACATCCGCTTTAAGGAACAAGGCCTTTATCACAACTGTCCTGAGTACCCTCCTAGGGGAAGTGCAGAGCTGTTGTTTTGTTTTGTTTTGTTTTAAAATGGTGTACACACACACACACACAAAAAGGATTATTGGATTCACAAGGCATTTGGCTGTTTGTTTATTATAGGGTGGGTGCTGTTTCCTTTCAGTTGACTTTACTAGCTTAGATTGCATTTAATATTTTTGTTACTGCGATCTCCCTTGAGCCCAGAAATGGAAGGATAAATATATTCAAAATAAATGAATAGATTTTGAAATTGTTGCTAAAGCTCAGGAAATTTGAAAGTAAACACAATGTACCTTTCTCTAGGGAACCAAATAGCATGCACTTTGCTGGAGATGAGGCAGGGTGGTTGATACATAAACCTGTAATTTTAGAACTATCCACATAACCACATGCAGAAAAGTTGAACAGGGTGCTGACAGTGAGCATTACCATCACCTTGGTAGCACTTTCTCCTGCTATCCAACCAGATCACGTTCAAACCATAGTTCAAACCAACTCTCTTTGGGTCTGTGTGCCCACATACATGATCACATGGAAAAATTCAGAAGTGCAAACTGACACTTAGGCATAGCAAATGTTTGCCATTTTCTGTGTGGTACAAGTAACAGTTCATATAAAATATACTGGTTAAATGTAACATTCTGTAATAGGAAACTGTTACGTATTTAGCGTACTTTTTCATGAAATAGTTCTAATTTTAATTTTGATAAATTGTTCCAACATTTTAAATACTGTACAAATATTTAGTGTTTGGAATTACTGTCATTAAAGCATTAGACTAGGATTATAACTGCCTTTAGATACATTAAGAAAAATCACCCACCCAGGTACAGAAATGTTTTTAAATCTTCTTTAAAATTTGTTTGTGAGGGAGACCTCACCAAAGAAGGAATTCCTGTATGAAGAACAGGCTGATTTAGAGCAGGTGGTTCTCTATATAAATGGAGAACATGGAACATGTGTAAGGACAAGGATGGTGAGGGATAGTTGACTGCGATGCAAGCATGTGAATATTTAGCTGGCATCCTGCTCAGAACAAAGCAGGATGGGAGTCAAGCTCGCACCTTTGTGATTTAATCACAATTCAGTAGTATAACTCATCACCTTTCATCAACATCCTATTCACATCCTCATGTATCACCGCTAAAACTTCATAGCTGGGGAAGACCAGTTTCTAGTGTCAAAAGACACATATTTAATGGTTTCAGATATCTTCCTAAATATTACATGGACACTGTAAAGATTGGTATTTATTAAAATTTGTGAAGCAATTTTACATCTGGAAGATGAAATAAATAATTCAAGGAGTTGACAATTCTGTTTGTCTCTAAAATTGCATGTGGTTTATGAAGATGAAATTGTGCATACTCTTTGTTCACTGTGAGAGTATCATTTCGACACCTTAAGTGAGGAAAAGTCATTTGCATTCAATTTTTATTATTATTTAGAAACCTGTATTGTCATTACTCATTTTTCTGTTGTAGGATACAGCAAGCATGAGCACTACCCAAGTTAACACTAGGTTGCTAGTGGTTATCGTCTGTCAAGCCGATGTGCACATTGAGTAACATTCACCAGCTCTGTGTAGACATAATGCCACTGATCCCTTAACCATGGTTAAGAGTCTTAGGGCTGCCTCATTCTTCCTTCAAACCTACCTTCCCTTTGCACAACTAACTGTGGTGTCAAATTACATCAGCACTCAGACTAATAATGGTTACCATTAACCACAGTTAGCTTTTCATTAGCAAATGAAACCAGGATTTGAAGCTGGTTTCCAAACATTAACCTTGGTAAGTACAAGTGTAAACAAGCATGGTTGCAGCTGACAAGAAAAGGGATGAGGAAACATGCAGAAAATAGTAAGAAGGCAGCGCACAAGCTACTCCCAATTTTTTTGACCATGGTAAAGATGCCAGCAGCATTACATCTATTTGCTTTAGCCCAAGGAGCATATAAAGACCCTTGGGAAGATGTCACAAATCCTGAAATGTCCTGGTTCTTGGGTGCAAAAATGGCACCCAATTTTTTGCCAATTTTGGGGTCTTCCTAAAAAAAGCACCCTGCTCTCTAGCTCTCAGAAGGGCTTACATATGATCAATTAAAACAAGACACTCCCTATCTGTAGGCTTACAATCTAAAAATACATGAAAGACAAGGGAAAAGTGACAGGGAGAGAAGAAGAAAAATTTAGGCACAAATTTCTAAATAGTTGTTCCTCTAGTCACCAACTGGCATAGTTCAGGGGCAGGAAGTGCCTGATGGAGCTGGACTTTCAGAAAAGCTAATGAAATGAGCTCTGTTTCCTATCTCTCCCAGTGAGGCAGTCTGATGGAATGGCTGCCCCCAGATGACAAATGTAAATGTTGTAATTATATATTTATCAGGCTGGTGGTCCGGCAGAAAGAGAGCTATTCCCTGTCTTTGTTGTTGTTTTTAAAGTATTGCCGATTTTATCTTATTTATTATATACACAGCTTAAAGAGTTTTATGATTAAGGTAACTAACTAAAGTAAATTTAAAAAGTGCAAATTTGAATCTGAGCCAATCAGTTGTAAATATACTATGGACACAAATGTAACTTAGAAGTCTTAGGTAGGGAGGATCCACAAGTACGGGTTGTGAGGCATCTATTATTTAATGTGACAATGTTCATCACTTTTTTGCTGGTAGTATTACTCAAACCTGGCCTGGCTTGCTTGCATCACTTTGGATTGGCTCCTACAATAATAATTATAAACTACACTTCGGTAATCAGGAACAAGCTGCAGTGAAGGTTGGACTTGAGGGCTCACCCCCCAACTTCCTTCTTCACTTGTTATAGGGGAATGAAAGCTTCTATTTTCACTTTTGATTAAATCCTAGTTTCCTGTTATGTACAAACTCAGAGCACCGTGAATTCTTCTAACTCCAATTGCTTAAAACAAAGTAGGATTAAACTGTGCTCCTGATCTCCCCATCCCATATCAAGGAGTGACAGAAAAGACATCTGAAAACTGTAAATTTACTGTCAACAAGTGGGATTTCTAACTGCTGTAGCTCTGTCACAAGTCTCATAATTTAAAAAGATTATTTTAAAGTCTAAATTCATGACTATTCTATTTATTTTTGGTGTGCTTTCCAAAGTGTTTTTCTAGCCAAAGCTTGAAACTATGGCAGACGTGAAAGGCATTTAAAACAGTTGGCAATGCTGGGTGAGCAAGGTTAAGCTTTTACATTTTCAGAGAGAATTGCTTGGCAAAGGAATTAAGTTTACAGCCCATCTTTGTAAGTGATGTTGCAGAGTTCCAGAATTGGAGGTGAAGGGCTGGGAAGCGAGCCTCCCCCAGTCTGGCAATAACATAACTTTTATGATATGAGCCCAAATCCCTTTAATTTCAGTTAGACTTGTAAATAAGCTTGGCAAATCTGATCTGCCCCCCATCCCCTTCCAGTAGCAGCAACAGTGTTATGGAAGTGCAATGATGCCCAAAAACCTGACTGCAAACAAAAAGCTGCTGGTGAAAAATTGTAAGAATTGTAATTATACAGGACCCAGCAGCCCTGACAAACTAAAATGCTCTGAGAGCTAAGCAGTTTGTGTTGGTAAGGCTTTGAGGACCAATGAAAACCCAAGGAGTAGCCCTATCCCTCCCCTCCTTGTTTGTCCATTCACATCCCTCCATACCTACATGCCTGCTGCTGCTGCAGAGTTAGGCAATGGGTATGGAGGCTCAGACAAGCAAGGGCTAGTAGGAACAGATTTGTAATGATTTAAGAAAAAAAATCCCCAACCCCTTTTTTCTTTTAAAATTAAAACAGAAAACAGAAATAAAAGTTTGGAAAGAATGAGCCCTTCCCAGATTGATGTTAGACCAGTTTCCCTACCTCTAGTTTTCACATCAACTCCTTGAGTTTCTTGTCTATGCCATATTATAAATCTTTTTATTCATTTATAGAAATATTTCCATACCACTATTCATAAAATATATCAGAGCAGTTTGCAACAACAGTACACAAAACCACATAAAGAAGTTTAAACCAGAAATCAGCTATTGTGGAAAGATGAATTCCAAATCACCTGAACAGGCCTGATGGAATAGAAAAGTTTTCAGTGGGCATTTAAAAGTTGAAACCTGCTGATTCTCTATTGGCTGAGTATTCAACAGTATTGTGCCGATTACACTATAGGCTCAGTTCCTTGCATTTGTCAAATGATCCCTGCCAACTCAGGGAACGACCAGTGGTGCTCCTGCAGATTATCTCAGTGGCCAAGCTGGGAAATAAGGGTCCCTGAGCTGCACTAGACCTAAGTCATTCAGGACTCTTTAAATTAATACAAGGACCTTGAAACTGGCTCAGTTGCAGATACATTGGCTTGCATAATTAAACAAAATATATAATAACAACTTACTGCTGAAGTCAGTGTCCTTGAGCCTGAATTGCTGTAACTGAAAGGCATGAAGCTATAAATTGAGTGAACTGATTTTTAAAAGACATCTCATTGAAGATATTCAATGGAAGCCAACCTTGCATAGGTGGACTTCAGCTCTTCCTCAACTCTCTGGAACAGATTTTGAGGCTGCTGGGGGGTGGGGAGAGGAAAAGTCCATAAGCAGGCATCTGTTCTATATGTGCATGGACAGAATTAGTTACAATCCATTATATATCATCAATGCAATCTTATGTATGTTTACGCAGATGCAAGTCTCACTCTGGTTCAATTGGGATTGCTCTCTAGAAGGTGTGTTACAACTAAAGCTACCAATTAAATCTTTACATTTTAAAATCAAGTTCACTAGAAGCTTATGATATCTATATACTTCAACCAATCTTTATATGCCAACAGTGCAGCCAATGAGTGGAAATCCCTTTAATTTAAGGGGAAAATCTAATTAACAGTGCAAACCTTTACATGTTTACTTGAAAGTAACGGAGCAACCCAAGCCCCTGCAGGGCAGCTGTTGGGGGGCAGAGCCATTACCCCATATGCATCCCTGCCACTGGTAGGGAAAGGTTGGCTCGGAATCTGTTGGAGCCCACATCTGTCTAGCTTCTCCTCCTGCCTTGGAACGAACACCCCCCCCCAAGGGTTTGGAGTCCCTTTGAATTCAAGGGGGTTTACACATCAATAAGTGCATGTAAGATTGGAGCCTAACAATGTCATCTTATATATATATCTACTCAGAAGTAAGTCCCATACAGGACTGCAGCCTAAGCTAACATTTACACTGTGATTCAGATACCTTAAAAAAAGTTAAGGTTCCCTTGGCATTCATCTCATAGCAGTAAATATAAGATATATATAAGCATTCTACCACTGGCCAATTCTGCACCCCAACTATGACCTTGCAACTGTGTTTTTAAATGTCATATGCATGTTCAAGTACCTTTCCTGAGCATTATTTGAAAATGTTTTAAAATAAAGATTTATATTTCTTCATTATTAAGATACCCTGGATCTTCATTTCACCCATGTTTCCGTAATCAATGGATCTTACCTTAACTCCTAGATTAAATTTGCATTTTAAGAAGAGGGGCAAATACCTTCCTTCATTGTTTTGGGCAGAAAAAGAAACAGAACAAAACAAGAATGGAAAGGGGGGAATTAGCAGAAGGTCCTACTTCAGCTAAACCTTTGCAGTGACTTCAATAGAAAGATAATCTTTCTGTGATTATGACCAAACCCTCTCGTTGCTTAGCAACACATAATTAAGGAATATGTTTTCAGATCCGCTTTGCAAGCTGGCCATTATCAGATGAAATTACTGGAGCAACAAATGTCATCCTCATGCAAATGAATTGGTTGTAGAGAAAAAATGTTTGACTCAAGAAGGAGGCTGCTCACATCTCAACAATGCTGTTGGTATTGTCTTATAAACAGACTAACACATTAAAAAGGGAAAACAGCTATAGATTTCCCCACCACCACCCAAATACGCATCCCTGAAGTCTTAATAAGAGTGATGAAGGACTAAGCAGTAAAGAGAGAGATATTCTGAAGTGTATGACATATTATCTATATTCAGAGGCATTTGTTTTCAGGGCACATAATGTGTGTTTAAACCATTTTCACCATGTTTAGAAAGAACGCCTGCCTTAATCTTAAAAGTGCATGAGCTCTACTGAAAAATGTTGCGCTCACAAGCTACCAGAAGCAACCAGAAGCTTTTACCTACAGTATGACTTGCACAGGGTCGCTATTTGCTTTTTGTATTATGTCTGAAGTTTCTGAAGGAGCACTAGATTATCAATTAAAGATGCACTGGATAACAGCTATGACAAAATGTTGGCCTCTCCAAAAAACATTTTATTACTCCCAAATTGAAAAATTCTGAATCTGTTTACAAGAAATCATTCAGAAATTGTTCTACCTGAACAGTCTTTAGAAGCTTTCATTTACAACCAAGCCCAGCTCAAATGGCAGTCACAAGGGCTGTTCTTTCCAACATTGCTAAAAACATCATTTTAAGCAAATGAAGCATTTTCACAACCCTAGCTTCAAATTCTTTCAAAAGCATTTATTTATTTTTAAAAGCAGTATACTCTGTTTCTAATATATCTGTACATATGGCATTATCATATATTCAAGGTATTTCTACATATGTATTTATTTCACACATCATGAAATCTAAACTAAGAGCAATCTGTGCTTTAAAAAGCGTAAGAGCAAAAGTGGAACATTGTAACTTTTATCAGTTCCACCTTTAAAATGACACTGTCATTGTTCAGACATTGTTTTCACACTCATAGATAGTACACTTTGGGGCACAAGCCAAATGTAAGTACTTTTAAATCTATTTTATCATAGCAGAATTGAGTTAAAGTATATGCTTAATTCTCCTATTGAAATCAATTGGATTTAAAATATGCTTCACCATGGTTGGATTGTGTCCTTTGTTAAGTCACTCACTTTCAATAAACATGCAGATCAATCCTAAAAACATTTACTTAGAAGAAAATTCCCCTTAATTTAAAGGGATTTAATCCCAGTAGCTGCACACAGCATTAGGCACAAGTCAAATTATACAATTTACTAATCTGAGGCAATTTCTACAATTTCATTGATGGCAAATGTTTTCATTGGGATTTAATTGAATGTAACCCATGCTAAGGATCTGCCAGTTATTTTCTTTCATTACAAATTTAATTCCATGGACTATATATATGTGCTTAGCTTCATCAATGTTAGAAACTTATCAGTTTATGCATTCTGTATACAGCTTGTAAAACCAGTACGTAGGAAAGGAATTTTAGGAGAAGGATTCCCACCTTTTAATTAATTAGTTTCTATATTGCCCTTCATCCAAGGATGACGGTTTGCAGTATAAAAAAAACAAAAATAATAACATGGTAACAAACGAAACCAATAACCCCCACCACGAAGTATTTATTTACCTAGTGGTTAATGATTGACTTTAGCATTAAATGCAGACTTATTTTGTTAACTGCTTCTATAGCCATAAGTAATTCCAATAAGAAATCACCAGCATAGTGTTTTATTTGAAAAATCAACTTGAAAAAAGAAAAGAAAAATCAATCCAAAAGGAATAATGATTACTGTCCAAGCTGGGGAGTTCCAGGATCACATCATTAGTTACTTGATAAGTTACTTGATAAATTTCATCAAGGAAACACTAACTGTTTCCTCTGAAAAGCACACTTGTGCTGATAACAACTGGGGGAAATCAGTCTAAAAATGAAACCTTTCAGCCTAATTGCCCTAGAAAGTGTTTAGTATCTAATCTTATGTCCCTTGCAAATAACAAAAGCTGCAAGAGTCACTGTGAAATGATGGTTTGGCACACTTTTTATCTGCTGTGAACTAAGAAAAAAATTTAAAAAGCCAAATTAAGTCACACTGTGCATCCTCATGCTGGAATTATTTATTATGTACCAGGTAGATTAGTGACTCTTCAGGTTGGTGCAGGTAAGAATATATACATATATAATAGTTTATTTCTAAGGCTATTGGTATGCTGATTCCCCCTCCCAATAATTAAACATGAATACAACAATTCTAAAAGAAACCATATAAAGTAATATACTTTAAAGTAATTACTTGGTTCAGGCGATGCCATGGTGGAGACAATGACTGGTGGCCCTGTGCGCCTTGTGGTTTTCTGATATGGAGAATGCTGCATTGGAAAACTTGGTCCTGCTGGCACCAGGTTGGGCTCCATTTGGGTTCCTTGTTTTCGAATGAGTTGGGGGCTGTTGTGAGGACTGTGCATTGGGGACAAAGGAGGATTCCTTTCCCGCTTCATCAGCTCCATGGGTACTGTGTATGTGGTCGAATATGCTGTTTTGGGACTTGGGTGTGGATTTGTTTGCAGTGCATTCATAGCTATTCCAGCTGGAGCAGTATAGCCAGTTGCTTGTCGGGTGTGCATATTGCATGGGCCAGAAGCACTGTATCCAGAGTTGAGAAGAAAAGGAGCACCTTGATGGGGCAAGCCAGACGCAGGGTAAGTTGCAGTTTCTAGAAGGTGTTGTGTCGGAGCACTAGATGGACGGCGAGTTATTTCTGCTACTCTTGGGGACACGGGCTGCATAGAAGCAGCTGCAGGTGGGTGCATCACTGCACCATCTGCCATTGGGCTGGTGGCTGGGTGCATCGCATACTCATTCTGGAGCAATTCGCTTCGGTGACTAAAGCTGTTAGACCTGTGTCTGGGACGGATGATGGTGCTTTTCCTTTCCTGCCTCTGCATCTGCATCTCTGCTTTGTAAATATGGGCAATTCTAGAAAGCACTCTCGCCTGCCCTAGATTCGGAGCAACTGATTTTATGTCATTCTCCTCCATCATCGCCAGCATGCTTGGAGAATCAAATCCCTGCTGCAGCAAGGCATTGAGCGTGCTTTCGGATACTCCTTCAGAACGCAGAAGTGCCAAGAACTCTGGATCCACATTCCTTTTAATGTCTTGTCCTGGGAAAGGTGGAGGCACCTGAGTTTGTGAAGGAGTTGTGGCTGTTTCGCAGCTGTCATAAGGAGCTTTTGCACCAACCGTCTCCCGGACTGGTCCATAACCACGGTTTATGCTTCCATCAGGAGCTGCCGTTGAGTTTGGATCAACTACCAAACATGTTGGGGTAACTTGCCTACTGCCTGCAGCATCTATAGATCTGTCCACTGTGTCATTATAAGCTGGCCGGTTCAGAAATGCTGGAGGTTCTGCCCCATACCTGGGCATCGGAGGTTCAACACCATACCTTGCATGAGAAGGATCTCTGTTTCGAATCCTCTGTGCCTCAGGGACCATCTTAGTCATTGGATCTCTATACATGCGGCTGGCTTCATGTGGGGCAGGTGACCGGACTTGCATCTGATCCCAAGCCAATCTGCCATAATTCGGTAATGGTCTGTTAATCATGTGGTCTCTATAGTAGCGTGGATCTTTAGGTGATCTGGCAGCTAGCGAAGGGTCACTGTAGTAATCCTGAGGTGGCAAGGAACTTCGTGCAGACATTGTAGGCTGTCTGTCGTAGTAAGAAAACTCAGGGACGGAACCTTTCCGCAAAGGACCTTGGTGAAAAACTGGCTCCTGGTACGGATATGGCTCCTGCTTCAGTTCCGCACCTCCCTGCAAGATGATATCGTGTGGTCTTTGGGTTGGCTGCTCATACCAAACTCCCTCACCACCGTAGGTTAAAGAATTCCTTCTCCCCGGAGGTCTCTGGTAGTCGAACGAACTTTCATTCTCCCAATTGCCTTCATACCATCCTGCAGCATCCCAGCTCTGAGAGCGGCCAATGTGTTTGCTTGGAATTGGCATTGGTACACAGCAATGTTCAGCTTAAATAATGGCAAGCAAGCTCTCTTGTTAAAGCTTCAGTTACACGCATAAAAAAAGCAAAAACAAACAAACAAAATGCACTGTATTTGAATCCTTCTGCGGCTTCAAGAAACAGCCCAACAGGTGGTTTACGATTTCAAAGTGTTGCCTGAATTATTAATTCTTCGAAACATAAGTAGACAAAACACAGAAAGACCCAACAGTAACCCAGCCTGGCTCCAAAAACTGCAGAATGGAAAGGTCTTTCCTGTACAATTCAGAAACAGAAAAGGGATGCTGCACTTAATCCAGATGGTTTATCCCTTCCTGCTTGGGATGGCTTGCTCACATGGACAACTAGTCAAACAGTGTGTGGGGATTAAGGGATAAATAAAGCCCCTAAAGCTTTTGTTCCATGTGACACCATTTGAGCCTGATGCAACCTACTGTACCGGCTGACCCAGACACCTCTGTATATATTCTTCCTCTGATCATAGCTACTACATGCTATTTATATTTATTTGTTTTCTATGCATAACACAGGATTCCTTTAAGATTTTACCTTCCCTCTCCCATGGCAGGAAAATAAAGGGGGTGGGGAGAGTGGCAAGGGAGCTTCAATGTCAATTCAATCTTAATCCATTCTGATGAAATGCTAATCCACTATACAGAGCTAAAGACAAATTAAATAGGAGCAGGCATGCTGGCCCCAAACAAGGCTGAAGCAAGATATACAAATATATAAGATCATGAGTAGAAACAATCTAGGTATTGGGAAAACACGTGATGAACACTGCACATTTTTTGAAAAATTACTGAGGGATCAGGGGAAGGGACAGGGAAGATGAGAGGCCAGTTTGAAATTAGCTCCACTAATTATTCTCCAAAACGATTCTTCATATTATTACCATAATTCTCAAATCCTTTCATCATCCCAGGAAAGAAAATTGCCAAGGTGTAATCTGGAATTTATAATTTTAAGACCTGAGAAGAGGTCACAGAAAAGGGAGGATGAAAGGCTCTCAAGTCTTAGTATTACAAAGCTGAAAGAAGAGAATGGACATTACATATTGTTCACCGGTACACTATTTAAACGCACACAACACACATACTTTATGCACAGCAGACACAATTATTATATTTTTATCACTTCAATGTTAATGTGGACACTAAGAGGTGGAAGGAATAAGACAGATGTACAGTATTTGGTCTTTTCAAACCTACTGAACATTTTTACACTTCATTAATATTTAAGAAAATTACAACAAACACTTTATAAACACCAAAATAGTCAACAGAATGCAAGTAGCCCTGGCTATCTTGAATCCTGGTTGCTAGAACATTTTAAAAAAAGATTCACCAACACATTTGCTATGCTATGTTGTGTACATTAAAACTACAGAACATACTGAATGATAATATTGTTTCCTTTCTCCATAAAAAGTACAGATATGCATGCAAGTGTTAGGCTGAGATCTTGAGGAAGAAAAAATAGCACAACAGTCACCTTCTTTTGGTGGTTGTTAGGTCATCTTGTGCATTTCTAGGGCTAATCCACAATAAAATGTTTGAAGCTCAAGCCGTCACATGATGGCGTATTGTGCTATTATGATAGCTAAGTCACTAATGCAGTCTAATGCATCTATCATACAAATACCTCTGGGCTATATTTCTGACCCAAATACAGACAGGATGTCGTAGTAATCCCCCCACCCCCCTGCAGTAAATAGTACAAATCCTCTTCATCACACACTTAAGAATTTCACATACAAATGCAACACATTTAAAAACTGCCCTCTACTAGATTATTCTTGCATTAGTATTATTAGAATATTTATGACATGCAACTGCTTGAAAGTCAAATATATTGGAAGAGGTTTTCTTGCCTTAATAAGAATTAGAGAATACATGACAGGCAGCTGTCAGAAAGTCTAGGTCTTTGAATGAGGTTTATGAGTTTTAGCCTAGGAATGTGGGCAAAGTAACTAGCCTGTCACCTATCTAGTCAGTGAAGGAAAATACCTAAGAAAATGAAACATTTTCCCCCAAGTCATTTTTAGAAGTTGTTTTCTGTTTTTACATTTAATGGAATGAAGACTGATTTCCTTAAATTTGTTTTACTTCTGTAGCATCCTTTGTCTTTCTCTATCAAACTCTGTTAATGCTACTAGATTTTGCGTCGTTAATGTTGATATGAGGTTGTATTTTAATACCTTTTGAGTCTTTTGTAAGAGTAGCAGAATCAATGTTCTACTGGCTAAAGCTGCAATCATAAACCTAGTTATTTGGGAGCAAGCCTCATTACATTCAACCCAATACTATTCAAAATACAAATTGTGCAACCTATATATGAATTAAGCAGTGTGGCTACCCAATAATAAATGTGTTCGGCCTACAAAAGGAGCATATAGTCTTCAACAGATTTCATGTCTCTCAGATATCCATGAAAAATTATTCTGAGCTATCTTTGAAAATCATTTTCTCCAGAATCTAAAACTGTCTACCCAAAAATTACAGTACTAGATATTCAGTTAAAAACTCATTTTGAGTGTTAAAAGAATTTGGAAACAATCCTGCGATAAAAGCCTGGATTATCTAACACACAGTACAGATCAGGCATGAGAAGTTTGGTTTATTAATAATTGTCAGAATATTGATCCTTGACCTGTCTGTATAAATCAGAATAATTTTTCATTATATGCTTTAACTGAAAAGCTTAATAGCTTTAGTCTAAAGGCTTCTCTTGGGTAGTGCTACTCAGTTGCTGGAATGACATTTGCACATGTTTGTGATGAAACACACTGGGATGCTGCTTTCAAATTTTAAAAAACCAAAATAAATAAGTTTCTTATATAGCAATCCTAACCAGCCGCTGAAGGCCAGCTTGGAGGGGGGAGGGTTAAGCATGGGGAAGAAGTGTTTCTTTAGGGGGGCAGCGTGATTATAATCACAGAATTATAGTGCTAGAAGGAACCCCAAGGGTCATCTAGTCCAACTCCCTGCAATGCAGGAATCTTTTTGCCCAACGTGGGACTCAAACCCACAACCCTGAGATTAGGAGTTGTATGTTCTAGCGGCTGAGCTATTCCAGGGATTTTTAAAAGACCATACAGTGTCCAAGGGTTACATTATTTATCTGTACAATGTTGTCGTATGTTCAAAGAATTGAAAAAGAAAATATGCCTAGAACAGAAAATTTAGGTTTCAATACGGTCTAATGAATAAAAGGTAGTTTTCTCCTTCATTCACTGTGGGGGAGAAAACCTATAATACCTCTATTTGTCACCATATTGGGACCAAGATGCCAGTTTTATAGGTGGCCTTCCAGTTTTATAGGTGGGCTTTTGTACACCACTGCAAAAAAAGATGTCCTCTCTTCCCTTGCTGCCAAAGTAAGATGACCCCTGGCACTTCATCCAGAAATCTGACACCGCAGCCTCTAAAAGCATTCATTCATTCATTCATTTATTTATTTATTAGATTTCTTTCCCGCCCTTTCCCCCCCAAACACAGTTTAAAACATTAAATTTAAAACACAATTTAAAAATTAGCAACTGTGAAGGTATGTGATGGCTTTTAAATGTATTTCACAGTTGCTCATTTTAAGATTGCAAAAGCCGGTATCTTTTAGCCGTCAAATGTCTGGGTAAAGAGAAATGTTATTAATATATTCCTTCTGAAAGTCAGTATTGAGGGAGACAGACCACCCACTTCGCCAGGCAGGGCCTCCCACAAATGGGGAACTGTCACCAAGAAGGACCTGTCATGGGTCAACGACAACTGGGCAGCAGTCAGAGGCAGTGGAACCAACAGGACCATTAGCCCAGTTTCCCAAGAGTTTGTGCTGGTATGGGGAGCAGCACCAGCATGAGAGTTCTTCTTCGGAATATCTCCTTATCTTCGGGGTACTGGAAAACATGTCCTCAGGGTAACGAGAGCACATGCTTCTAAAAGAACAAGCCTTAAAGGTAAATTAGTCCATATATGATTTTAAATCCAAAGGATCTTCCTCCTTTCACATTTTTGTGGTCTCCACTTCACATCTGTCATAGAGCATGCCTCTGTGTATAGACAACAGTGGGTCTGGTTTTTGAAAAACCTGACAGCACAACTGTAAATATCCCTTTCCCTGTGACAAAATAACATTTGTTGTACCCTACCACAGTCCTGGTTTAACAGGTTTTGTCATTTTCCATGGCACTTTTAAACTTAGCCAAAACTTGTTTCCAAGAAGGGTAACTAACACTGCTGCAATACACAGGTATACACATCCGTTACGATTTTCGCATGCTGCTATTGGGTAGTGTCTGTAGTGGGTTACAAACACACACAAATTCCTGGAGAACTTTTGGAACAGTTGTTAAACCTTTAAAAAAAAAACGAATTCAAGAATGAGTGCTTATTCCACTCTTTTCTATATGTATTGTCCTAGAACCTTAAAATCAGCCAGGGGGAGGGTGATGCAAGTCCACAGCCATTTCAAGAACATTTTCTTATTTAACAAAACCAACTAAATTTCTTTTAACAGTGTGAACTCCCTTATGTCTAAAGGGAAACAAGATACTTCCTCTTGTACCAGGGCCACCTCCTCCCTTGTTATATCTTTATATTAGTGAATTACTGAAGGAAGATCAGGGGCATTGCTGTAGCAGGAAAGGTGCTTCTGCTCCACAAAGCTAGTCAAATGCACACAACTTCAGAATACAAACTTTCTTTTTTGTTTAACAGATGAGCTAGAGGCTTCTAGTGATTGCAGAGATTTATTCTTGAATACAAAGTGGCTTGGGAGCTACAACATGACTATGAAGAAAAACCCAACTCTGCCCTGTGTTTCACATTTAATTAATTCTGAATCCTACGAGAGATATCTGATTTCCACTTTGGGGGTTAGACACCCACAGAATCAGAGCATCTTGGAGAGGGGCTGTAGCTCAATGGTACGAGTGCATGCAAAAGGATCCAACCTCAACCCACAGCTTCTCTAGACAGGGCTCGGAAAAGACTCCAGTCTGAAAGCCTTAAGATCTGCTGCCAGTCAGCTTTGACAGCGCTGAAGTAGACCGATCAATGTCTGACTTGGTATAATGCGGCGTGTTAACAAGTACTTTGTCTAGAGAACATTGCAGCTTCCTATGTAGATATTTAAATCTTTCCCAGGATCTGTCTATACTTTTCAGCATGTAACATGAAAACCAAGTCTATTTTTTAAAAAAGCAAGAAACAACAAACATTTTGGAATTGTGTGTTGAGAAAAACAAACGCAAGCAAAATTATGTTCTCGTTTTATTGCTGCCTTTGTTACAAAAGAGGTAAAGCTCGGCGAGTTGTCAGGGCTTCATTCACCTGTTTCACGCTTCACTAAATGTAATGTACAAGATGTTTATCTACACAGCTTGTGTCACGTCTATCTCTTACTCTAAATTTCCTCATATAGATTTCCCTGCACTCAAACTTTAGATGCTGTAAGAAAAGGGAGCAACAGGTGCACAGTTTGGAGAATTACCGTATTTTTCGCTCTATAAGACGCACCAGACCACAAGACGCACCTAGTTTTTGAAGGAGGAAAACAAGAAAAAAAATATTCTGAATCTCAGAAGCCAGAACAGCAAGAGGGATCGCTGCGCAGTGAAAGCAGCAATCCCTCTTGCTGTTCTGGCTTCTGGGGTAGCTGTGCAGCCTACATTCACTTCGTAAGACCCACACACATTTCCCCTTACTTTTTAGGAGGGAAAAAGTGAGTCTTATAGAGCAAAAAATACGGTACATAGTAATGACCGCACATCTGCCTCCTTTGAAGCCTATGTAGCATCTCCTTTGCGAGTTAAGGGAATTTCACTTAAACCTGTGGGGAGCATTCATTCTAACTACATATATACTGCTACTAACTAGTCTGGCCATCTGTAAGAGTGGGCTAAAATCCTGACAGGCAAGGGTGGCTAACTTATCCACCCACCCACCCCGAAGCTCTTGGACAACAATTTCCATCATCATTGACAGTGATGATTAGGGTCGGTGGAAGTTGGAACCCATAAATGTCTGGTGGGCCAAAGGTTAGCCACTTACAAAGATTAATCTATCCTGGATTTTAAATGAATTCAAAGAGGTATAAACACTACCAGTGCAAACTACCATTTATTTGCTAACAGGGATTGCAGGCAGTCTGCTGCCTTCTACAGTTCTGCTTCCCAGCCAAGCCAGGCTCTTTTCTCTTCAGAAGCCAAGAGAGAGAGAACAAGGATTACAGGGGATCAGAGGACGGCTTGGAGTCTTATGCTGTTGGTGCAGGCGCAAACAGTAGAAGGCTAATGCCCCAAATCACCACCAGCACCAGAGTGCACAAGACAGGAAGTGAACTCTCCCCCCCTTCCCCATGATACAGTGCCGTTGACCACTACACCTGTATGCATTGCTATTCTGGGCCACGTGGAAGAAGAAGTGGTCTAAGACTTCTGCTAAAAAGTTCTCACGGAGCACATGCAGTGTGCATGGTCTGTAGTTGTATTAACATACGTAATTCATAGGACTGCCAGCATGCTGCAACATTTCACATCCTGACATTTTGAACGCTACACTTCTCAAAACAGAGTGATTAAAACTGGGCTAGGGAATAATAAAGATACAGAAGTAATACCAGCATGACTCAAAACCTGTACCTGCAGCTTAATACAAATTGCTATTCTTATGACTCCTGTATGATGCTGACCAATTGGACTCATTCACAGCAATTTAGCATATCATCATAGTCTTTTCCTTCTATACACAAATACTTCGAGGCAAACTCATTTAAATCTCTAATGTTTGTTTCTGGAATTTGAAATGCCAGCCATTAAAGGAATCCACCTGATTTCCTATGTGTTTATCATTCTGTAGTCTCAATATAATTACTAATGGTAGGCTGATGCATGGCTATGCTATGATCCCCATCTTGAGAACTGTCCCAGCACTCTTCCATACATACCCTCCCATCCATAACAACTTATCACAAAGCAAGAACTAAGAATAGGGTACGGTAAAGGTAAAGGGACCCCTGACCATTAGGTCCAGTCATGGACGACTCTGGGGTTGCGGCGCTCATCTCGCTTTAATGGCCGAGGGAGCCAGCGTACAGCTTCCAGGTCATGTGGCCAGCATGACTAAGCCACTTCTGGTGAGCCAGAGCAGTGCATGGAAACGCCGTTTACCTTTCCGCTGGAGCGGTACCTATTTATCTACTTGCACTTGGTGCTTTCAAACTGCTAGGTTGGCAGGAGCAGGGACCAAGCAACAGGATCTCACCCAGTTGTAATGGTCACTAAACAACAATGCCAAACTTATGTTTGCCCAGATATTCTTGTCTTACTTTTTTTAAGCATTAATGCATTAAACCTGAACCCTTGGATGTTCTCAATTTCTGTGTGTAACAGGCTAATCTTTTTGGGCTAATTCTTATAGCAATGAAAGCAATAACCTTTAGCAAATGGTCATTCCCCCCCCCCTTTGGAATAAGATGTGATAAGCATATACATAAAAAATGGTACGTTTTATGCTGCACTGCATATTACCTTTGGACTAACAAATATTTCTTTTAATCCATTCTACTGATTATAACAACCTCAAAGAAGATTTAAAGCAGGGAAAAGTCTCATCAGCCACCATTATTCCTTATAATGGTTTAAGATATCTAAGTATATCGCACCAGGTAAAAAGCCGGATCTTTTCAACATTATACAATAATCATTATCCACAATCAACCAAAACAGTCACAGAAAAATTTGAAATGAATTGAAAACCCATGATCCTTATCCATGAAAAATTATTTTTCAGTATTATTTTTAAAGTACTTCTTAATTGCATTTAGTCATAATCTGTTTTTCCCATGTTTTAATAGCAGTTGCAAAAGCATGTTGTGCGGTGTGTGACAGCAGCAAATCCCTTCAGTGTAATTAAAATTGCAAACGTACTTGGCAAACGACAAATGGATTTCTGGGTTTATGTAAACTGCACCTTTACAGATTAGAGAGAGAGAAATATTGGCCAGAAAAAAACAGATGGAAAAGGAAGACTTGTAAAATCCATTGTTCAGAGGAAAATAATCTAAACTTCAATTGTATCTAATGCTTTGTGGGTTGGTTTGTCCTCTGATCCTCCTAAGTTTCTTGTACACTTAGCAACCACATCTGATAGCAAACATCAAACTGGAAGGGTGGCTTTTGAAAAATCTAAAGCCGCCTGATAGAACCCTTTTAAGTCAGGTTCAAAGTCTGCTTTAGAGATGAGATAGAGTACTACACCTGTGTGTTTATGGCATTCTGATGGGTAGGAGCACAGCTCTCTCCCTTCTGCAATACAATTCTGGCAGTTGTCAGCATTTTTTTCAGGATTACAAAGGAAGCATACTTTTGCTCTGCTCTGGAGAAGATAAACCCAATTTTGATTGGGTTAATTAAGCTGACAGGTGGAATGGCTTTAACATTTTTCTGTTATTACATGATGAAACGAAGACGCCCCCCTTTTTTTTGCTGCCACAACTATGAGCTCTCTGCTTTGAGTTTAAAATTCACTTCTGTATGATAGAGAACATGGCTTTCCAAGAGATATCAGTAACAATAATGTGTTTCACAGGAGGATTGTATGTGGACAACGGTCACTAGCATCAGCCTACTCTCGACTGATGGCTAAATAATTCAAGGCAAACTTAGAAGTAATGGGTGAAGGTATGTGAGTGTGGAGTGGAATAAGAGCACAAAACATTAAACAAAAACAACTGTTGTAGCAAAAAAAAAAGGGGCTGAAGAATCCTATGGTACCTTAAATGCTAGCAAATACCTCACATCTCAGGGTCAGGCCTACCACTGACAGTGTGAGAAGCCAAATGCTGGACAGTGCAAAACAGCCTACCCTGCACCACCTAAGCTCACCTGCTGCCTTCAGGTATGTCAGAGGATGCTTTCACAATGCCACTGTTGAAGTAAAATTCAACTGCTTGTCTGTTCAACTTTTTATTGTGGAAGGTCATCTTGTCTTTTGCCTCGGACAGCAAAATGTCTTGAATGGCTCCAGTTTTTTCTTTTTTTTAAAGAAGAACTTAGCTTTCTTTATCTATCCAATAAAACAGACTCTTGCCTACAAAAGCTTGTCCCACAGTACTCTTTGTAAATTATAATTATATTTGCATATTTCTAAGAGAACAAGTTTTTTTTTTTAAAAAAATAAAACTTCTGCCTCAGTCTCTAAACGTTTAAATTTTACAATCCATGCCTAGGTTCATTTTCTCTAGAATTCCTTGTGGCTGAGGCAATCTTTCTACACAGACTGCACCCTTAGATGTAGGTAATCACTTAGAAGACATGATTTAAGCTCTGGCTCATTGAATGTCCCTCTGTTCTTTTTCTCCCCCTGCCCTCTGCCTGTAAAACATTTATAAGATGACCAGCAACTCTCATCATGGAGACGTATCAGTGAACCCATTAGAAAGTCTGACACTGTCGATCCTGGCACTACTTTTATTTGCCTCATAAGTAAATAAAAGATACACTGTCTAGACCAGCAGCAGAGATAGATTAACTACTAACAGTGTTTTGTTTCACACCAAACAATTATCCTGCACAAACCCATTAAGACAACGAAGAACGGAACAGGAGCAGTGCTTTGTGGACTGCAGTTGTCCAACTGCAATGAAACAAATCCCCAAAATCTAAGCTGTAACAGATCCCTACTTCAAAAAACATGTAGACATACACTTTGGGGGATGGGACCTGAAGGAGCATTAAATTTATCTATGTTTATATAATTCCTTTCAGACTTTTTTCCCCAGACTAATTTTGCCAACCCTACCTCACAAAAAGCCTGTCTACTTGCAATCACTTTTGCATTTTGATTGATCTCAAACTCATGTGCACAGAAGTTCTCATTATGCTTGGTCATCACCATATACTGTCAAATGTGTTGAGCAAGGAAAGTGTCACTACAAAATCCTAGTCTTAATTTCCTGGAGTGCCTGTTTTCTTTATTTAACATTACTTGAAAAATGCTGAGCAATATGGCAATCCACGGCAGATCCTTGGCTGTTAATACGCTCTCCAATGGTTTTACATGCAACCTGAGGCACAAAAACTTCTATCTATTGAAAAAGGTATGCTGAATTTTCCAACTGGAACTTGGAAATATAACTGCAGGGCACTTGGCTGAAAAATAGGTGAGGATACTCACCATGAGGTTGTTACAGTAAGTGCCACACTTTTTAACCCCCTTTCCCCCCCACAAAAAGAGGTGCGTACCCTGAGTACCCCCTAGGGGGGAAAGTACTGCCTGTAGCTGTTTCCAGGGAAAAGTCTATTGTGTGTCCCATTGTTTGTGAATGGCAGCTGTGTTAGTGGGGAGAGCACACATGAACCCCATGAAGGTATACAAGTGTGAATTCATGGTGCGTCTGGGTTGCTGCTATTTTATATTTTTATTGATTTACTGCATGGTCCTTTTTGGTAGTTGTATTTACAATAATTTTATTGTATTATCTTACGTAAGACACTGTTCACAGCTTTGAAGGGCCAAATAAGCAGTATAGAGATAAACCAATGATGATGGTGAGCAAATAGCTAACTAATTACAGTCGTACCTTGGTTTTGGAACAGCTTAGTTCCTGAATGTTTTGGCTCCCGAACGCCGCAAACTGTTCCGGTTTGCAAAGTATTTTTGGAAGTCAAATGTCCAGCGGGGTTTCTGCAGCTTCTGATTGGCTGCAGGAGTTTCCTGCAGCCAATCAGAAGCTGTGCTGTGGTTTCCGAACATTTTGGAAGTTGAACCGACTTCCAGAACGGATTCTGTTTGACTTTCAAGGTATGACTGTACATCTACAACCACCTCACACGCTTTACTTGAGCTTTGGGGAAGTACCACATATTGCAGAGAAGGGCAGGACTGCCACTAAAAAGACAACACCATGGGAAGTAACCTCCCCACACGTCACCACACACCTAAACATTGCCTAGGAATTCATTACAAAATGTGCATTTCCTCATCACTGGCTGGTGCTGGCAAAGACAGGGAAATGCTTTTGAAAACCATGGAGGCAAGCTGAAGCTGATATTACGGAATAATAGAAGGAAACCTGATACGGAGATCTATTTTTGGCAGCAACAACATTTCTTTGCCTTCATAGAAGTTATTGCAACAAATGTTCAAGGCTGGCATTCCGCTGTTGCTGAGGTAGTTTTTATTATGTGTTTCCTAACTCTGCTTATTTTGTTTATTGTTAGGATTGATTTATTTTGTTGTGATTTGTATTTTTATCTCTAAACCGCCAAGTGTGATATTGTCATAAATGTTGAAATTAACAAATAAAATGTTGACTTCTCCCATTAGTGAAAAAAGCAGCCAAATGTAAACTGGAAGAATGGGAGAGGAAAGTAATACTGTAATGCAAAGAGTCTTTACATTTTTCAAACCAAATATGTGGGTTTGGGATTTTCAAAGGATGTCTTAATTTTTTTCACATTAGGAGCAGATGTGGGATAATTCCAGCACCTGAACATTACCAAATAAAGGCAAGGATTTGCATATTAACCGGCATGAAAAAATATATACATATAATGTGATTTGTCTACAACTACAAGGTACAAATACATTGCCAGGGTGCAGCTCTCTGCTCAGTGTTGTATTTCTATTAGGGCATTAGCACTGAACTAGCTTTCCATAAAATGAAATGCGAGATCGGCAAGTTTCCTAAAAGTCTTAGGAACTGTTCAGTAGATGTATAGGTTACATCAAGGCTTACCTTCACAAATTCTGTCCAATCGCTGCCGTTTGACTTTGTGTTTGTCCACAAGTGCCATTGCGCTACTGTGTTTTACAACTTTTGGAATCAAAGGATAAAGCAATCCCCCAAGAACTTATGGAAATTCACAGTAGTCCGAGTGCATAACGTCACTTTGAATCCTGCAACAAGAAGAGAGTTGTACATCGTTGGCCCTTTGTAAAACAACATCTGTATTGAAACTGTCTAGAAATGCTTCTCATATCATCAGAATGAAAACAGTTTTGGTGCATTTCGCTCCTAAGACAATGAGCTAAAATCTGGGTGCCCCATGTTCACTGCGCAAGTGATGGGGGAAAATAGAAATGTTTGCACACATTTTTGTTTTAGGGCTAGATTTTTATTTCTAACTGCAACACAGCAGTTAGAAGTTCATACACTTTTCCCTAAAGTGCCCAAATGAGTGCTGTGGAAGCAGCATATCATAGCCAGTGGCACTGCACCACAGTCATGCTTTGAGGACAAGAGAGCAAGCTGGCACCACGACACTAGCAATTGCCAGCTTCAATGCTTAAAGCATAACAGTGGTGTGCTAACATGTTACATGGAATAGACATAGCCTCACTGGAGCAGACTAATGCAGGGACAGGAGGAACATCCCCACGAAAAGACACACACAACTGCTGCCATTAAGACATTTTGTTCACTATGGAGCCCTCATTACGCAAATTCCTGCTGCAGATATGGGACAGCAAACGTTTAAATGGAACTGTAAAGAAGTGTTGCAGACACAGGATGGCTATAGCATCTACTCCTTCTGGAGACTGTATCTGCTTTTCATCTCAGACTTTGCCTTGTTGCTGCTGAAGCTATATACTATTCTCTATATGTCTGCCTTTATGGATTTTTACTATCATGCACTCTTGGTCATTTGAGCTTGATGTTGGTTGAACTAGATGTAAGAATGCTTACACTAGATATATTAACATATGTGTAATGCAATGCCTTTGTCAGCACAACCAGTGGGGTTTTTTTTAGAAGGAAGCCCTTATCTATATGCACTGGGACTGGACCATCATCTAGATTTTGTTGTACGGTATTTCAACTGTATAGTAAACTGGCTTTGCATACAGCAGTGCTCAGAGATATGAAGTCAAGGGTCTTTGATCATACCCTGGAGCAATGACCCTGCTGTCTCAACCAGAGCTTTTCAGTTGTTGTTTTTAAGTCCAAGCCCCAAGCTGCTGAGAATAAATGTGATATGTGTTGCCTGTTTCCGATTAAGGCTTAGAAACCAGAGTCTACATCACTTTTGGTAGTCTGAGGTGGAACATCTCAGCTCAGCTTGTTCTTTGCCACAGCTTCCAGCTCATGTCCTCTTGCATTTTAAAACATGCTTTTCCCCAGTACATTCCTTCATGATGCTTCCTGCAAACCCACAGCCCAAGTAAATGCAATAAAAGATTCTAGAGCAGATGTGGAGAACCTCCAGTCCACAGGCCTAATTAAGCCCAGCCCAGGTCCGAGTTTGGCCCATGAGGCCATTTCCCCCAATCCATGGCCACCTGCCCACAACCTGATGTCATATCAGGTGTGGGACAGGTAAGGAAAGGGCTACAAAAGTAAACTGGGGAACTTAAAACTGGCTGACAGCTGGGATCCGCATGCACTAAGGAGTCCACCATTGGGAACTCACTAGTGCAGTGCCGATCAGTTGAAAAGAAGGCTTCATTTTAAGGAGACTGCATCAAAGACTAACAGAAATCATTAAGTGCATTTACAGAGATTTGGCCAGTTTATGTAAATAATATCTACCATACAGGTTTAATTTATTCATACTATTGACAAAATCTGGAATTTTAATTGAATTCTATTACACACACACGTAATTCACACCTTGCCCTTCCATTCTACTCTGTTGATGCTAATCTTGATAATTTAGCTATAATTTATATAAGTCTATTTATTGGTGCCTAGTTTTATAATACCAACAACTAACTTGTATGTGTGAGACCAATCTATAACAGAAATGGCAAACCTGTGGTCCTCCAGATGTTGCTGGATTCCTACTCCCATCAGCCTCAGCCAACACAGCCAAAGGTCATGGATGATGGGAGGTGTAGTACATCTGGAGGGCCACAGGCTAGCCAATCCCGACCTACAAGATGGTCTAATCTGTGCTGTAGCATGTGAAACAGCAAGGAGGAAAAAGCAGAGGATGTTAGAAAAAAGAGGTGCCGGAACTCACCATGAATGCCTCCCTTGTTCTCTTATAATGGCAATGGCACCCCCCTGAGAGGTGCCAGAAGTGAGTTCTGGCTGGGAAAAAAAGCCCTGGCTCACACCATACTTAAATGAACTTGGAAAAAGTGAAAAGGAGAAAAAAGACCTTGTACCAACATCAGATTTCAGGCAACTGTATACCAAATGCATTAAAAATTTACCAAGTAAAACAACCCTACATGTGATTCCTTTCTGGATGACAAGGTGCTGGTGGGGGGGGGGGGAAATGCGACCCAGAATATGGCATGTTTGACAATCTCAATACAGTACTTGCTCACTTGGGTGTCCTTTGAGGTTCCACTGATTGGTGCCTAAGTAATGTTTGTGAGAGGGCATACATTTGAAGCTTGGGTTCTAGAAGAGGTTTGAAGTTTCATATATGAATCTGCAGCTTCTATCCCATAATGCTAAAATGGAGCTTATCACTAGCACCTGTTAACAGCCTGGCAACTTTCCCTTAAGCCTCCCTAAGATCAGCACTATTCAGAAGTAAATTAATAGTAA
The DNA here is from genome assembly GCF_964270895.1 of Podarcis filfolensis. NCBI lineage: Eukaryota > Metazoa > Chordata > Lepidosauria > Squamata > Lacertidae > Podarcis > Podarcis filfolensis. The sequence goes on from NC_139608.1 coordinate 55,649,888, forward strand.
AGTGGATTCCTTTGCAAGAGTCATGAACCTCAGCATAATTACTCAAAGAGAAAAGATAGCTGCAGGGTGCTTAAAAGGAAGTCTAATCAAATGTGAATGACAACATAGGTGCCTATAAAATACTATGCACACATAACAGGGAGTCAATCTATGAATGTGCAGTTTCTACAGGACGTCAAACTTCCACATAACTCATGCTCCATTAAAATCATTCCTGCTAATATAAAATTCAAGTAGTTCAGTGCTGAAGCAAAAAGAAGGGGTGGGGACTGATCAGGATGCTTAGATGAAACTCAATGCATGCTTTTAAAAATGTTATTTAGGGGCTGAAATACCCCCAAAACAATCTAGTGGAAGGGAAGTGAGATTTGACCTGCTTGAACACCCTAAAACGTACAGTATCCTGGCTTCCACCCTTAACAAAAACTCTCCAGTTAGAGGGTGATGATTCAATGCAACATTTTGTTTCAGTTGTCCAGTAACAGCTGGTGCCCACTAGTAGGGCAGAAGAGGCCAATAGGTGGAGCCACAGCCAATGACAGACCAAGCTATAGCCGATGGCAGGCATAGCCAACTAATTCTACCTTTGTCTCCATTCTTGTTGAGTTCTACAAGGGGCAACATTGAGACGAAGGAGGAGGAAGCCAATAGGCAGTGCCAACCCCTGGAGTGGATGTAAAATAAGACAGCGGACAGGTAGAGACTGGCTGGTGTTCTAGATATATATTAGAAATATTTTCGAACAATGTGTAGTATTTGCCTATATCTATGAACGTGCGTGGGAAAACAAAAGGTAACAGAAGCCATTTGGAAAGTTGCACTATATAGACAAGGTGCGGTTGAAACCTAAATTATATTGGAAAGTCATATTTCTGATGAATGCAATGTGGAAAGAGAGGCTCTCAATGAGTGCAAGGAGGTGTGAGGGGAGGGGTTGCCATGCAGGGCTGGCCCTACGGTGAGGGAGAACAAGAACTGCTTCAGGTAGCAGATGCTGAGGTGGGGGGAGTGGCCAGAGCTGGGAGTGCCATGTGGCCTGCCCTCTTCCCCTATGCTAGCCTGCTGCCCTCAACTGCAGTAAAAGACACTGTCCTTTCACATCAGGTCAACTACCATTCCACTTGGCTTCTGTGTGTGCCTTGGGAGAGGGCACCGTCCTGCCCTTCGCCTCAGACAGCAAAATATCTGCTGCTGTGTAAGCGACTTCACTATGTTCTCCCCATTACTGCTCAAGAGATCCAAATATACTAGCAAGTTTCTGTGCATCATAGCCAATGTGGAGACTGGTGGGTAACTCGATCTACATTTGCATGACAATGATCATCTTGGGTCCACTGGTTAAATGCATCACCCAGATGGTGCTTGTCTCCATATTCAGGGCTACTGTCTGTCGTGACTAAAGCTGAACTGGGGTCATTGTAGGTTTGTTTTGTAATATTGCTTTTAAAGAGTAATCCAACAGGTTTATACAAATGCCATTAAGGGATGAGTATTATCGCAACGTTTTGCAGGTCTGGGTAATGCTGCCTCCTTACAGCTATGATCCTATCTGTTCGTCTAACACAGCATCCCAGAAGGAAATTCAGCTTCAGTTTGCCAGAAACTGTTGGCTATTAATAGTTAACAAATGCAATAGGATACTATTGTGGGGTTTGGGAGGGTGGGGGAGAAGACTGTAACAAATCTACTGCCTAGCAGGATCACAATTTCACGGAGATTATTGTTATTATTATAGATGGTTATCAATTATGCATCACGTTGATAGTTAATTTATAAAAGGAACAGGGGCTTACTGGTGCCGCTGAATTCTGACTGATAGGAGATGGGCGATTTCCTGGTAGTTAATGGCCAATTTCCCAGCAATACGACTGCAGCATAATCACAGAGATTTATAGTAATAATTAATTGATTTTTCCCTCAAAATGTGAAGATTCTAAAGACCATGATTCCCAGTCCTATTCATAATTAATCCTGCATTTAAAAAAAAAATACCTAAACTCCGAATTCAAGGCAAATAGGTTTTTAAGGGAAGAGTTTATTGTATTACCAATAAAAGGGGGGAGGGACCTATGTACATAAATAAAAGCTTACAGCAGATAAATACAGTAGATAAATAGAAGTGAAGTAATTTTCACTGTCAACATTTCTCAGTTTAATGAAAGCACTCTTCACATTCTAACAGGAATAAGGCAGTAGAATAAAAAGCAGGAACAAGTCTGTATGGGCTCGACTAGTAGGAAGTTAGCTTATATCAGGTATGAGCAACTTTATGGTTCAAAACACAACTTGTGAGAACTGGGACCAGCTTTGAAGATGAAGAAATAGGGGAAAGTGTGCAGGCATACAAGCAGAGAAAGAAACTCCCTGTCACCAAGTCATACATGAGATGCAGAGAATCACACAATTACCCACGATGTACGGACTACCTCTTGCTTGTGGGAGAAGTACAAATAGTATCCTTTACTCCCCTAAATATTCAAGCAAGGAGCAGACAAGCAAGCCTTGCTATAACTTCTACCACCACAGCTGCCACCTTCAGTTTTTAACAGTTTCTGCGTCATCTGTAGGATACCTGTCTGCTCTATACAGGATAGACCCATAATTTCATCTTTCTGTTGCTTCACCTGGGCAGATATCAAACCAGTGTCAGCAGTGCCCTGTAAACGGGTTAATCCAGAGATATACTATGACAGGGCAGAAGAAGTTCCAATCAGGGGAAACAAGATTTGAAGTGATGGACCCTGAACTTGATATTATTTCACTGCAGCAGGGACATTTTACCATCTGGGTTCTCAGTCAGAGACAACTGGTACTCATTCCAGAGACGCCAACAAGTAGCAAATGGTATGGCTAGCATAGATACTATGATATTACAGAGTCGAACATCAATACTGTGAACACGTTCTGTATGTTACCAGCAGTGTGGTCCTGGCAGCGATGGCAATCAAAACAGAGCCTGGCGTTTCTGTCTCTCTCATTACCAAGCACCAGCCTTAAACACACAATTTAAAACAAATTCTTGAGAACAACAATTTTAATGGCTTCATTATTTCCAAAGCTGAAAATCTCTGCATGTAAAATATTTGCACTTAAGCCAACTGCACATGACAACAGCAGGAACTCTTAGATCATCAGGAACACAGAAGAATTACAAAGGAAAGAAAAACCTTACTACTTTTCCATGGTAATTAGAAAATGTAATAAATCTTTTAAGGCATGCAAATTGGAGAGCTGCGCTAAAAAGAGAAAAAGACATCCAGAACCTTAAAACGATTGCATTTATTAGGAGCAAAGGTAAGGAGGGTTTCAAAACACACCACTTCAAAAAACATACAAACATGACTTCGAAAAGTAAAGGAAACAAAAATTTTAAAAAATCTGTGTTCAGTTTTTGCTCACAGGCTTCACACAAAAAGGTCTGCTTCAAAAATCAAGCCAAGTACACAAGTCCTTTGTTGCAAATCTGAAATGGCAACGATCCTTCTACAATACAGTTACCATGGAATGAGTGAAAAGTTACATAATTTCATAAACTATACTTCAATCATTGAGTAACCCTGTAAAATGCACTCCAACCATGCATTGTAGGAGCTTGTGCAGCCAATGCTCCTAAATCAATAGTGGGCTGGTGTGATCACACACTTCCCTTACCAGCCCCCAAATGCTCTAAGAGAAAAACTTCTCTGCCTATAACTATTTCTAAAAAGTTAAATCCTCACTGAGCTTAGCAATACCATTTATTGGTGATGTTGTACTGGCTTGGATCCAGAGGAAAGCAAAACAGGGCAAGCTTGCACTTTGGGGCTTTCACATCACACCCCGCTGAGACCCCTTAAAACTTGAGGATCAGGGATGAAGTGCAGAGGAATGCAATGTGGAAATCAGAAGAAATCAGGAGTGGGGCTTCTGTACTGGAAAGAAAAGGGCAGTGTGAAGCTGCAGGCAGATATACAAACAAATAAAAATGTACAAGCAAGAATACATACAACTCAGCAAGAGACAACCGTCTTTTGTCCTCTCATGTGGGATTATGGAGGGAAATGAATCCCTTTCACTTCCCCCACCAAAAAAACAAAACAAAAACTGGACCTATTTGCGATTTGGCAGCTTAATCCGCTCTGGAAATGCTTATAAGACTATAAATTTCATCCATTTTGGCCAAAAGAGTTATAGCTGTTTTTCGATTCGCCATTATAACGGATGGGAAACACAGGCCTTAGCTTTGCATGGAGCAGCTCAGAATTCAAATTAAAGATCAAAGAGAATAGAGCAACTCAGAGAGATCAAAATTATACACAGCTACAAGGTGAATCTTGGGTCCCATGCACATCCCTAATAAATAGCTCTCCAGTTTCTTAAGTAATCTTATATTACAAGATATTGATCTCTTGTGTCTCTTATTTATGAACTTGCGTAGTTCATTTGGGAGTACACTGCACAGAGTGAATCTCTCCAGTCTATTTCCATGACTGAACTTGAGAGGAGAAAGCAGCTGCATCAGCAAGACTAGCAGTGAACTGGCAGATGTATGAATCCAGACCATAGCTGTCAACTTTTCCCTTTTCTGGCAAAGAATCCTATCTGGAATAAGGGAATTTCCCTTAAAAAAAGGGAAACGTTGACAGCTATGATCCAGACTGGAGTCCTGATATTGAGCTGCAGCTTTTCAACCAGGTTCCATTAAAGAACTGGTCCCTTACACCAGTGGCCTCCCCAGGGCAGGCAACACAAAAGGCAGGAGACTGCTGAGATGCAATCGTATGTAAAGCTCCAGACCAGAGGATTAAAACATTCAAAGCTCCCCACTCTTCAAGAAAGAGGTAGCACATGTGTAGGGTAATGTGGCCCAAGAGGCATCAAGGTCCTCAGCTGATGTTCAGACTTTGTCAAGTGAAGTGGTCTGCTTGGAGCTATCTCAGGTTCCATAACTCTAATCTGTTCCTACCTGACCAACAGGGATCTGCCATGCCCCAAGGACTCCTACTTTTGGTCATATTAAATTACCTTTCTGAGTCTTTATCAACATACAAGAAGATACCCTCCAACTCAGGGGTCAGCAAACTTTTTCAGCAGGGGGCCGGTCCACTGTCCCTCAGACCTTGTAGGGGACCAGACTATATTTTGAAGGGGGGGAAATGAACGAATTCCTATGCCCCACAAATAACCCAGAGATGCATTTTAAATAAAAGGACACATTCTACTCTCCAGGACCATCCGTGGGCCAGATTTAGAAGGCTATTGGGTCGGATTCAGCCCCCGGGCCTTAGTTTGCCTACCCATGCTCTAAAAAACCCCACTTCATGCACCAATTCCATATCATTTAAACCAGTATACAAAGCACAAAACACAATGCCTATGAAATCTGTAACTACATCACTACATGCTTAAACACTCTGAAGATAAAGGCACCAATTATGCTGTAGATGTACTTCAAAAATTAATACAGTTTCCATGATTGGGCCCATCCCATTTAAGTTTGACAGGTGCCCATGATGATACCATGCAGTGATAAGAGCCTACTTTTAAAACCTGCTGGAGTAAAACAAGCTCCCCAAGCCAGGATTTGGGGTGGCATAGATATGCTAGGGAAACAACAGAAACACAGAGGGGATTCCTCTTTAATAAAAAGATTTCCATTAGTTGAGCAGGATACACACACCTACCACTTCTTCTAAAAGATCTCTACGCAATCTGAAAATAAAACACAATTCTAAAACAGTAGTAGTAAGTAGGCTAAGCACAACTGAAAGCAGAGAGAGCAATTAACGCATACATATATGCACCGTTTCAGCATATAATGAAATCTGAGTGAAAAAGATACACACAGGGGGGGAAACTGTAATTCTTTGGTCTTCAGCAAGATTAGGAAACAACTGAAGTGATTTACATATAGTAATTGCATGTCCTTGCTAGTCTCCAGCGGCGTCTTTCAAAATTTAAATTTCCCTGAAAGGGCTCGGACATTACCCCAGGCATTTATTTATTTATTTGTGGGGGATTACTTAACCATGACAGCATGAAAAGTAATAACACATTGCAAAAAAAATTATTTCAGTTCTTCTTAGGATTGCGTTTTTAATACCCACAGTCCATGACAGAACAAAGAATGAGGAGCGTGTTATACCCAGTGCGAAGAAGGGTCTCTTCCAACAACAGTGAAATGGGCACTGCTCAGTAATGTATTTGGCCTGTGGATATCCTTGCAATTGAACTGAAGGCATGAAATCCACCTGCTGCTTAAATTGTGAACACCTCCATTACTATTACTTATTTATTTGATTACTTGCCCAACCTTCACCCTGAGACCGAATCTTTCATTTTTTTTATATGTCCATCAGAAATGCACATATATGAAATGAAAAAAGCAAATACAAAGCTAATGGCAGGGCAAATTCTTTTGTATCAATAACAGATGCAGATTAGCAGACTAAGCATACAGTGAGAAAAATACCGATCCTTGCTTATCTATAAAATAACACTAGTTTTTGTTTGTTTTGCACATGATAATGATCCCATTTTGTATTTTGTTATCCTTGCCCAGCATGGGCTTACCAGGATGAGGAAATGGATGGGGTATGTGTTTATTGATATACTAAAGGTAAAGGTAAAGGGACCCCTGACCATTAGGTCCAGTCATGGACAACTCTGGGGTTGCAGCGCTCATCTTGCTTTACTGGCCAAGGAGCCGGCGTACAGCTTCTGGGTCATGTGGCTAGCATGACTAAGCCGCTTCCGGCGAATCAGAGCAGCACACGGAAACACCGTTTACCTTCCCACTGGGGCAGTACCTATTTATATACTTGCACTTTGATGTGCTTTTGAACTGCTAGGTTGGCAGGAGCTGGGACTGAACAACGGGAGCTCACCCTGTTGCAGGGATTCGAACTGCCAACCTTCTGATTGGCAAGCCCTAGGCTCTGTGGTTTAACCCACAGCGCCACCTGTGTCCCTGATATACTACTAGTTTCTAAAGAGAGAGAAAAAAGAATCTAGAGAAGTTCATGTTTTTTTGCTCCCTGAGCACACAATACTGCATAATCCCAATAAGAAAAATGTATTTCATGAACAGAACTGATATTGATATTATCTTATCTATTCAGTTGTGGATAGTGGAGACTGGTTCCATCTCACCTGTACAGTTTCTTCCTTTGTGTTGAAGGTTTGTGATCCTAACAGGGGAGGAGGTTAGAGACTATGGTCCTATCGGCGGGAGCCAAACAAAAAGCATCAGATTTTGATAAATGGAGACATTTGGTTCTACTGAATCATTTTCCTTGGTCACTATAATTTCTTTCAATGGAAAAACACTGTTCTTTTCTCATTTCAAGGGAATAATAAAATCTGTTAGAAGTTTATAGGAGATCAAACTTAAATAAGGACCAAAGTGGTTGACCACATTGTCTCCAGGTTCCTTCCCATTGCATGACCATTTGCTCTCTCCACTAGCTAGAAACAAACAAACACTTCCACAGAACTACAACTTTGTTACTGTGAACTGCACAGAAAAGTAAACAAGATGAACTATGTTACTGAGTCAAAATTTTATTCTAAATCTTCTGGCTGCTTTAGCTGAGACTTAGCAGTTTCTATTGTCTAGGAAACAGCAGGAAGTAATATGACCAGTCCATCCAACTGCCTTTACATTTTTCCAACACAATTAACCAGCAACCAGTTCTAAATTTGGTAGGACTGAAACCACCCAGTATCCATCAAGCCCCAAACCCTCAGAGAGGCCATTTTCTTTCTCTTCTGATATGAAAACACATACATGGTTGAACACTTTCCCAACAAACTAAGTGAAATAAAACAAACAAACAAAAAACCCTCAGAGTACGTGAATGAAAAAATTACATAGCTAGAAAAAGAAAACACTTCTATAGGAGCAATTCTATTACATAAAAGTCACAGCCATGAAATATCTTCAAGACCCACTCTTAAGAGATTCTGGAGATTAGACATTTCTGTGGATAATGAGAACATTTACAATGTTGTTAGGTTGAGGTGGTGATGGTGGGGAGAGTAAACAATATAAATCTTTTATCTCCACACTAGAAAGAATATGCCGACTGCTGATTGATAAGTAACACAGGAAAAAATCTCTCATGAAAAGGTCAGTATTTTGCTGTGGTCCATTTTTCAATCCTGACACTGAGAGAACATTCCAAATGGACAATTGGTTTCATATAAAATGGGAAAGAGTATCATTTCTTTAAGTTCTTTGAGTAAACAAACCATTTTACCAGACTAGCCAGTGAACTGCTCATACAACTCTTTTTGTGGCCTTCTGTCACAAGAATCACTGGCTTCATCATGTGCTGAAGTAGGCTGTGTCCCAATCATCACTAAGACAACTTGTTCATCACTTATTCACCTTTAACAAATAAAAAGCTTTCAGGTGGGATGGGAAAGGAACGCCAAATGCATGCGAGTATAAAAAGGGTGAAAAAGCAGGCTACAGGTAGCACTGTTTCTGTGTTCATTCCCAAAATCATTGGACAATGATGGTCAAACAATTTAGCTGTGTAGCCATCTTGGCACTGTTGGAAGGGCTGTCTTCTACCAAAAGCCTCTTCCTAATGCCCTACCTGCTGTCTGTGTACCTATGAACCATACACTGCCTGTCAACTACAATGACTTGGAATCACTGGAACACCAAGGCCCCACTTGGGGCACCTGCCTGAACAATTGCTCTCTTGCCACTGAGCGTGACCTGGAAGTCAGCTGCAGCATGTAAATATAGCTGATGGACTTTACATAAGATTGGGTGGTCTGAAAGTAACAGTCTGTGAAACAACCCATTTTATCATTATTATATGGACATGCCAGTGATCAGAGACCACTAACTATTAATATGCCTTTTATCTCACAAACATAAAGACTTTTAGTGTTAACAGTTTTTTTAAAAAAAATCTAAATGGCTCAGAAGGGAGAATAAAGATTTTCTAGAAATAGATTGAGAATAGTACAGGTAAAAGCAGGCTCAGCAGAACCTGTGATCTTGATACACCTTCTGTTTTGGATGCTTGCCTGTGTCTGTGAACAACAGGCCAAAATGTACAGTTTATACCTTTGTAGTGTCAGGCTGCATGTTCTACAAGTCTGGGTTAATGTGTTTTTCTGAGCTGTTTACATTAACTGATCAAGCAAGCATATAAAGCCGTCCAGCATTTTCCACCACAGTAGGTTAGGGAGTGATAGGCTTATTCACGTCAACTCAATTCAGAACCAGTTTGTATGCATCTGATAACATGTACACAGCACTACTGCCTCTTTGGGAGTTTTAATTAGCTTCACCTGCATCAACACCACAGCATCAGCCGTGGTGGAAAGCTACCTGAATTTTCAGTGGAAAGCTACCTGAAAATTCAAGTCCAACAAACATACCTGGAACAAGAAAGGTTGTTTTAGAACAGGCTGGCAAGAGGTGGTGGAGGGGAGATGAGGAATGACAACAACCACGTAAAATGTTTGCAATAAGCAGTTGCTGACTATTCCAAATAGAGAAGATATTCACCAGACAAAAAGACTGCATAATCACGTGATTTGGTCATGCACTACAAAGCAATCAACAATACATTTGGTAAGGGATTAACATTAAAGAACTGCTCATATATCTATATAAAGCAGCTGGATTTGGGTGACTGGTCCTGCTGAATGCTCAACATGCATGCTCAGAACCTCATCTAATACTTCAAGCTCTGGAAGAACTCAGGGAAACAGTACCTGAGTCACAATATTGAGACAATCTGGACAAATTCCAGCAGGTAATTATGAATTTTGGTGACATTACTGTTTTTTCGCTGAAAATGCTGAGTTACATTAGATAGGAGGTCTCACACAACAATGAACTATGGGGATGGGGGTGGTTTGGAGGAGCTTGCACTACAATTCACCTGCAACTCTGTGCAGTTCAACACATGTTTTACTAGGCTATATTTAGTTGTGTACCACCATTCATCATGGCTGACGGGATCTCCATGGAGAACAGTTTTCTATCTTTCTTGGTGATACCAATGACAAGGTAGCCAAAGTGCCAAAATGGAACGAAGAGCCTGGAATAGAGGCATTTTCCATTATAATCAGGGGGTACAATTTAACCCATGACCATGTCATAGTGTTTTGGCTCAGGAGGGTTGGACCTAGGTGCTGGGTATTAAAAATACTTTGCAACCACAGTAATAATTTAACAGTTCCCTGCTAGAACTAGACTACAGAGAACTTCATTTCAAGTGTCCTCGATCACAGCTACTGTTTTTCACTTTTCACATTAAGGGTCACAAAATAACAAAGAGAGACTGAAAGTAGCTGCAGCTAGAATGACTGGGGAAGCTATATTGTTATAATCAAAGATAAAAAACTACAGGGGAGAAAAATGTAGCAAGTCTGTTCCTTTACTCTGGTGGAAGAAGCAAAAATGCTAGAGGTTAAACATCAGTAGAGTGTTTCAGTAATAACTGTGATTCCTGACAGCTGGAAATAAAGTACCTTTCTCTTCAATGAACTTTATTTCAAGACGGGACCAAAGTCTTATAAGGCTTTTACACAAGATGACAACAATTTTAAGCAAACAGCCGAACTACACAAGTGAACAACATACCGTATAGATAATCTTGCTTAAATGCAGCTGTGTATTGTGTGGTGTTCCCTCAACCAAATGAATGAATGAATGAAGTTCTAAGTATCATTGCAGATCATATAACTAGATGGTGTCTGTCTTAAAGTATCCCAAAGAAGTGTTTTTGTATATATAGTGGTTGCATCTTTCGCTGAACAAAAAAAGGGGAAATTAGAAAAATGGAAAGAATAAACATCTCTGCATGCAGAAAAAAATAAGGTGAGTGATGGAATGCAAAATAGAAACCAAAGAGCAGCCAAAAAAGAGAGAAAGAATAATGCAAACAGGGCTGAGAAAGAGAATGAACTAAAATATGGGGAGACTCAACAGAAGGGAAAGTCTACATATCAGCAATGTTTGGCGCCTGAAAATGAAAAGCCTCAGCTTACAGTATAACGTCAGAAACATAAAAGGAAGGATCAAAAGATAACACTAAGAACTCTTGCTTGTGGAGAAAAGGAAACAATAACACTAAAACACAAAGAAGCAAAGAGAATGGGAAGAAAAGGGTCTACAGCAGAGGAATCCAATGTGCAGCCCATTGGCTGCATGGGTTCTGTGTCTAAATACTCTTAAGGTCTACTTGGTATGAAAAGTTGGAACGTCTTGTGCTAGAAATTCAGAATTTAAATACTTAAAAGAATGCATAATCACTTGGAAATAGAGACAGCAAGATGAAACATTTTGTTAACTTGTTATAATTATTACTGCTTATATTCATCATAATAATAATAACTACTATTTATTATTATTGCACTAATTTATTATTATTAATATGCGTTTTAAATAAATAAACCCCTTTTAGGGTATTTATTCTGCCAAAGTCACTTCCATACTATATCTGAAACATCTGTGTTTGTGCCCCCGCTGGGCTCCCTTTAGGAAGAAGGGGAGAGTATAAATTTAATAATATCAAATATGAAACAGTAACAATATGGTTACAAAAACTACATTGGATCAAATATAAAAGATATATGAAACCAGCCATAAAAAGAAATCCAATCAGCCTAATGTTTCCTCCTGTCTTTCCACATTCCCTCTTTCAAATGGTTTTCAGGTCAAATAAAAACCATAGCTTTCTATTTTAGATTTAACAAACTGTGGTTTGTCACAAAAAGGAAACTTTGGTAAGTACTGGAAGACAGAGGATGAGGGGGCAAGGAAGCAAAGATTCCCAGAGCTGGTTCATATAATGTCACATTGGGGACTGGTGTTGTGCTTTAACCAGATAGTGATATATTTCCAAATCATGCTGAAAAGTGTACCCTAAAAGGTACTTACTGGGCTAGGCTAAAAAGAAAAGAAAAGCTACATATCTCACTGATTTCAGAACTGTCAACACTGAGCTGCTGCATGCTGCAGAGGGTATGTAAATCAACCACTTTAGAAATTACAATTTAATTTAAGTTTCCCAGTAAAGAAAACACATATAAGCAGGTATTTGCTGACCTGAGCAAAACACCAAGCTTCAAAGACAAACCCAAACAACCAGTCAGGAATAAAGAACCACAATATATAAAATTGACGCCATGCACAAACCGCACCACAGTATATTACAGGGCAATCTGAACTGTGTGTGCTAATGAATATTTATTAATTTAAGGAAAGAAACAAAATAATGAAATTCTTCAAACCCTAAAAGAATATTTCTGCACAATGTTTGTCTAAGACTACAGTAATAAAGTTCACCCCCCCACACCAAATCCTGTGCATTGTCAATTCGCTGTGATTTGAACGTTTCATGGTGGAACTTGTGATCTTCTGATGTTCTTGGACTCTAAGTTCCATTAGCCCCACCCAGCATAATCAGGCACAATAGGCTAACATCTGGAAGGCCACAGGTTTCCCAACATTGCTGAAGACCCCATGAAATGTGCTCATTGCAGAATAAGTGGCAGCACATGAAGAAAGTAGTTGCCACCTGAGATTTCTTCTGAAACGAGCCTTTCTCGGAACCTCTTATCTATAGCACCAAGTGTATCAAACATAAATAATGTTATACACTCACAAAGCACTTTTGTATTGTATTTCTGATGCACAGAGATGCTGTGTTCTTGAGGTGGGGGTTGTGACATTTTTAACATGGTATGTGCAATAAAATAGTACTTTTAAGCAAATAATAATAATAATAGTAATAATAATAATAATCCCTGTAGTAATTGTGCAAATTACAGTTTTACTGCAGTTTTATAAAAATGTGTAAAAGCCAGTTTTGATATTTACCAGGTGCCCTTCCTTTATTCATGTATTTCCCTGCAGCACAACAGCCAATAAAGTTTGCAAGCATGTGAATTTCATCATTCATCCTGCAAGCAGGTATACAAAAGTATTAGTCCAAAACCCTTTCCTTGACTTTGAGTCAAATCTCACTTCACTCCAAGTTCCAGGCTAGCCCCTGAGTTGATTTTCTGCAGTCAACAGAGAAGCCACTAGGAAAAAAGGATACACATTTCCTATAATTTACCCTGTGTCATATGCTTACTTGGCCATTAGAGGGCATTTTATACTAGAGTGAGTGGTCCACATGCAGCTCTTGAGCTGCATTAGTAAGCCTCATCAGCAGATGCTTAAAAACGGAGGGAGTTTTCTGTCAACTTTCATTTCATGACTGTCACTTCTCAACCTTTCCTTTCACAGGTACATAGTAACTCTCATTCATATATATAAATATATGCACAAGAGCAAGGACAAGAGGAGATGGCCAGGAGACATAAAAGACTTTAGTTAAGCACTTACAAGACATGCAGTTAAGCGCTGCAACAACCAGAGTGGATTCCCTCCCAACCACTAGAAGCAATAAACCCATCCATTGTTAATCTCAAAAGCAGCAAATTAGTATTTTTTAAATTTTTTTCAAAAATGATTAACTGTGGAAAAACTGTAAACAGTGTCAGAGCACTATTATCTGTTTCCTGAGCTGAAGGTTGGAGCTCTTATCGCTCTTTCGGTGGCGAAGAAAGGAAAGCTGAACTTTCGAACTGTCAAATAGATAAGCCACGGCCACTTACATTCTGGCGGTTCTCTCTCGTTATTAATGTATACTGAACATGCAGTCAATTTGTCTTAAGATGCTCTTGGAAAGGGCTCTAAAGGCACATTTATTCATTTCCCTGGGTATGAAGGCATAATATCTCTTTCCATGTAAACATTGGTGGGGGGGGGGGAGGGAGAGAAGCCTTTAAAATTTATAGCATAGAAGGAAACAAGAAAAAATCATGAAGATACATTTACACATTATGAAGATCAGACTGAAATGCCACAGTAGTAGGGATGGTGCAGTCCAGGACACAGGCAGTTTTCTGCTACTGCAAGTACCCTTTTTACAATGCAGTTGTGTATGTGGTCCATAAATCATTGTGCAGAGGGCTGAGATCTTGGCCCTACTTTGCCAACTTCCACGTCCATGTTATAAATCTTAACTTCTGACTGTTGTCAAGACCCATTCCAAGAAGCCACAAAGTTCTACTTGCCATTTGCGTTTCATTACCATAAATAAAACTTTCTCTATAACACTTCAAGAACAGGAATTTGCCTCACATGACTCGGGGTGATTGCACTACAGTCTTCTCAGTGTACTAACTCTCTCTTAATATATTACACCAGATACATTTATGCAGTATGACATTACCTTTGTGATGTGCATTATCTGACTACACTGAAAATGGAGACTTTAGTATTCAACACTGCAGTTCATTCTGGGGAGGTCTAACAAACTTCAAGAGTGGGTTCCACAGAATGCCTGTCGTCCAATCCAACCTTAAGTCAACAATACCTTTTATACACAGTATCTGCCTTTATTTAATTAATTAACCGTATTTAAAAGCATTTCTAAGTGGTGTACCCTATGTACAATATATTAAAACAATCCACTAAAACAAAAATACAACTTAAAACCAATAAAACAATATAAAAACATATCAAAGCAAGTAAAACAGAGATTCAGGGGATTCATCCACATAAATCAGGGTCTAATCTTACATGTCAGGGAAAGCCTGGGCAAAAATATTCACATACTTACAAGACCTTGAACACGGCTTGGCATCTGATTGGCAGCCAGTGCAGTTCCTTTGGCACAGGTATAATACACGCACATCTAAGTGCTTCACTCAACTACCAGGTCACAGCATTCTGCACCAGCTGCAGCTGTTGGGCCAATCCAAAGACAAGCCCCATAGAACATATTATAGTAGTCAAATTGTGAGGCTACCAATGCTAAGTAGCTACAGTAGCTAAGTGGCTAAGAAGTAGATGATCAAACAACATACAAACAAGCAACTACTGTAAAATACACCCTTTGCATACAACTGGATGATTACTTTAGTGAGGCTTGTATAGAATTGCACACAATTCCATATAACAAATAACACTGAGTCAAGCAAAAGTAACTAGTTATCAAGAGCCTGGTTCTCATATAACACCAATCCATGGCTTATAAAGTATGGTTTACTAAACCATGGTTTCATTTGTTTGTCCAAACCTGGCCAATATCTTTGGTTAACAACCATGAACAAACCATAGTCATTAGTTTAGTACACAATGTTTAACCATAGCATTACATGTGAATCAGGCCACTCTCTAACAAGTAAGTGTATTCTAATGATACTATTTAGTCTAACAATTTTAGTTTTCTAGTTTTTTAAGCCTGCAGGTCCTTGCTGATCACACAGAAGCAAAATGGTAGGAAGGAATGGGCAATTCATCAATGGCATATCTGCTGTGCCAACTGAGGCACTCAGAATTGGTTAACTTAGCATTTTTCATGAACGATGCATTTTGGGGGCTTAATTTAGCATACCCAGCTTTGTAAATGTCATATACAGGAGATCAAAGATTTGGCATTCATCATAAATTAAATGGCTATCTAGTAACATTATATTCAGCAAAATATATTTGGGAGTCATAATTTAGCTTTTCACTTAGAACTTGTATTTACAAGTGAAACTTAAAGGAATTTCATCCGTATGTACCAATTTAGCAACTTGAAATAAAATAGCCTGAAGGGATTCATGTTACTTAATACACTTCTTTTCTTATGTAGATGATGCTGTGAATAAAGGAAAATGAAAAGAGGGAGAAGTGTTTTGTTTGCCACCCACTGATTAGTATCAATGAGGAAAATGTTTTAACAGTTCTCTAATAATGACAACATGTGCTTAAGAGATAAACTAATACATTTCTTCAACGCCAGCTCCAGTTTTTCGGAGGGCCCTGTGCAGGACCTCAGAGGGACCCTTAAAATATGACGGGTGCAGGAAAAAACTGACACAATGCTTGTACCCTCTGACAATGCGCCCATTGTGCCAGCAGTTCTTTCTAGGGCTGTGCAGAGGTTCTCCCACTTTCATTGGACCTTTTCTTTTCAATGATGCCAGGAAGCGGATTTCAGCAATATCCATGTAAGATTAGTTGGAAGAAAGGAAACTGATTTTCAGTAGAGGGAAGAATTATGAAACTTACAATTATGAGGTGCTCCAGGAACTTCTTCATTTAAAAAAACAAACAAAAACATTTGGAGTGCTGAAAAAGTGTTGATGGGGACACAATGCAACATTCTGTAACAGGTCCACTTATTCCCTTTAGTAACAAATTTGGGTAGTTGCTTACCAGCTTGGAATGCAGTAGCTCTTACATACTAAGGGGGAGAGGGGCCCTTGGAATGCATTAATATACAAAGTTGCAACCTGTGGTAGTTACTTTAACTTAAAGCCTGATCCTATTCTCTGAAAGCGTGATTCACTGGGTTCAGTGAGTCTTACTCCTGGGAAAGGGTACAAAGAATTGCAGCCTTAAGAAGCCTGTAATTAATTTACGTAAATTATGTTGTGGCAAATACCCTGGAAACAACTACATATGGGATCCATGTGCATTGTGCAAAGCTTAGAGCTCGTAGCATCACCGTCAGAAATTATTCCCAAGTCCAGATCCAGAAATATTATATCAGCATTAGTTGCCACGTAACATTTCTGAGACGCATCCTTATATAAGATCCAAAGACCCTATGTTTCCATTCATAGGTTCAGCTCCAGAGAAGTCTCTCTCTCTCTCTCTCTCTCTCTCTCTCTCTCTCTCTCTCTCTCACACACACACACACAGAGAGAGAGAGAGAGAGAGAGAGAGAGAGAGAGAGAGAGAGAGAGAGAGACTAGTGTAACGTTTGCATTTGTGTATTCAGGGTCACTTTTTAAATTATGGATTTAGCATGATGTTATAATAGGTCCAGGTATCCATGCATTCAAGAGTGAGGCGACTCAACTCAGGTTAGTTTTTGTTCCTCCCACTATGCCTTTGGAACAATCCTACTACACATTCATTAACTAAAGTGCTTTGGGTGTTTTAATTTTGCATTCATTTTGCAAATAAATGGCACATTACCTTTATGTTCCACAGCTCCATTTGCTCACCCTAGTCAACTATCGTTAATGGTTTACCATGAACATGGAGGTCATTCCTGCTTCACTCCTCCCCAATGGTAGCAATAAAGCAGAATCCCTGGATTAGCTTTACACTAAAACAAACCATGGTAAGCAACGGTTTGTCCTTGGTTTAACAACTGTGATTTGTTTGAGCAAAGTAAACCACGATCTCTGGTTGGGACATAAAAGTTAATCCAGGTGTTATAGTTCCTGCTCATGCTAAGGGAGGAGCAAAGAGAGCTACCTGCACATTCACAGCATGCACATTCACACTATGGTTTACTCACTACTGTGACATGCAAACACTAACAATGTGATAAATATCTGGATGTAGTTCAACAGATAACTTGCTTGCAAGTAACTGGCAAGCACACTGGAGTAAATTGAGCAGCTCATACAATGTAGAAGCACATGTGTTAGCCATTTACCTATTGAACATCAACTTTTACTGTTTTAAGCTTTCCCTCATTTTATGGCTGGGGTATTACTCTGAAAGACTGTATCTTGTTTTAGGATACTAAAGCTCTGCAAAATAGTATGGCTGTCTCCTTACTTTAGAAAACGGCAGCCGTGTGAGTTCTACATAACAGATACAGTGGCCACATACTTGCTTTTGAAGGTAAGGCCACAAACCATTGGTTACTGTACATAAGTGAATCATGTTTGTTTCAGTTCTTCCCGTTCCTCCCAGCTTGTGCCGAGATGAAATGAACCTCAATCCGTCTTACTGTTGCACCTGAACCAGATATAGTGGTTTGCTTTTCTCCCAGCCAACTACTGTATTATCTGTAACCAAGGTTGTTCTTGGCTTACCAGTCATGGCTGGAGCAATGCGAAACGTGACCCCTGGTTTAGATGCAACACAAAGCCACAAATCATAGTTTGTTTCTTCCATGGCACTAGCAAGGAGGAGACAAACAGTCGAGATACACCATTATTACTGTCACCATACACCTCTCTCTCTCTCTCTCTCTCTCTCTCTCTCTCTCTCTCTCTCTCTCACACACACACACACACACACACACACACACACACTTGAAATAACTTCATTGTTCTTTTTGACAGATGCCCTGTAAATGTGTTGGAGAGTGGCATAAAAATACAATAAACATCATTAGAGACCTGAGATCTTCAAACATCCAAATCTTTTGTGGCTCAACCATGAATCCACAACATTATACATATTGTTTAATGTTCATAAGAAGAGAGGTATGCGAACAAAAAGACCAACCTTGACACAGCTTTTTTAAAAATAATCAGGTTCACATTTCCTGTGTTCTCAGTGTGCAGATTTCTTCATAGGAACACTTAACAGCTTGCAATACCAAGGCTATTTTGGGATTCTAACAGCCCACAGATTATTAACCTAAACCTATGACAACTCATCTGCAGTCATAATGTTCCATTGTGTACCAAAAGCCTACTTGTGTCTCCATATTGCAAAATATACAGATTACTGAAGCAATGAAGTGTGGCGGCTCCTATAGAGCTGTTATGGTTTTCTCTAGAAACACCTACTAGGGGTCCCTTTAATGCGCAAATCAGTGCCACTATAGAAGTTAATGGCTATTACTTGGGGATGCATTATTCCATGGATCACCGACATAATAGACCATTATGGCTCTGGCCTTCTATGTTTCTACAGCAAAGAAGCAGGCACTTGAGAAAAATAGGACTTCATAATTAAAGTCCCAATGCATCCAGATTTTTTTTAAATGCTGCTGGAAGGTCTCCTGTAATTTTAGAAACCAGAAAGGGGGGGGCCTAGTCTACATAATGGCACACATTCTTACATTGACAGCTTCATAGAAATGAGCTTTAAAGATTGCCAATGGTAAGAGCTAATTTTCTGCAAAAGTTTTAAGCTGTTATATTTAAAACAAAAACAATTGGGAGAATGCAGCAAACAAAGAAGATGACTTGAAAACAAGCTTGCCATTAATAAAATCCAGATTGGATTTTTTTAAATATAAAAAGCCATTCTTTCATTTTTATAGGGAAGTGCGCGTGCGTGTGTGTGTGTGCGCGCGCGCACACACACACACACACACAGAGAGAGAGAGAGAGAGAGAGAGAGAGAGAGAGCGCCTAGTGAGCAAGCAAGCCATTTCTTAACCTGTCTATACACTCTTGCAGGTTTTGAGATTGAAAGCAAACCTGCCTGCACATATATTTATTAGTTTTGGACCCCTGGGGCTCTTTTAAGCATTAGCAACCTTTAAGATATCACAAAGAAACTATACCTAAGTAGTGACAGTCTCCCTCTCTTTCTCCCTCCCCCTCCCTCATTTAATCCTTTTAATTTCACTCCTTCCAATCCAAATACCTTTGGGGTTCTTCACTCACCTATCTTGACATCTCCCATCTATTTAATGAAATCAGGCTTAAAAGTAGCTCTCCTGCCCTACTCCCTGTTGCTGCTACTAGAATCCTGACTGGTCTCTTGCTGTGTGCTTCCCCTTTCTCTGCATTGAAGATTTTTTTTTCCCCAACAGCAGCTGACTGCCACCCATCTGTCTCTTTTTAAGAGTGCAGGCGCATCTCACTCCTTTCTTCTGTTAAAATCCAATGAACATGTGTTTATGTTATTTATGAATGGTCACTGGCTCCACACATAATGCCTGATATGATTACTCCTGTTGTGACAGCTTATGATGGAGTTTTCTGGAGGTAGTCTGTTTTACAGACAATCTCACCTTGTTCCTAACAAATCAGGCCCTGACCTGAGGTTGTGCATGTATAACCCAGACAAACAATTAGTGTTATTTTGCAAACTTGTAATAAATTTGCTCAAAATCTCTCTGCTGGCATTTACTTCAAAAACCCCAATATACAAAATTATGCTTGTAAAACTGAATAGAAGCCGAGACTACATATTACCAAATCATGGTTTCGTGAGAACGTCTGAGCATACAAACTCCCAGAGAGGAGGATGTAGTCACTTCACTCCTCCCCAGTCATTTTGCTGCTGTGTCACATAAACTGAACCACAGCTTGGGCTCATGGTTTGGGGCTCCTCAGGCTTACCACATTGCTGTAACCAAGGTTTGTTCTTGTTTTATGGCTTTTGTTTAGACTGGAGAACACTAAACCACAGTATGGGTTCAGATGAAATGCTAAACCAAGCCATGGCTTGGCTTAGCTTAATGTACTGCAGCAGCAAAGAAATAGGGAGGGAAAAACTGGCCACAATATCCTCCCAGGAATCTATGCATTCATGCTTAGCCACAGTTTGGCTTAGTGAGATTTGTGAACCAGACCATGGTGTATTATGTAAATTTTGTATTAATAGAAAATTAATATAAAAAAACTATTTTAAAAACACAATTGGCAGGGAGAGACCAAACCCAATCTTCTGCCTAGTTTTCCTTCCTATACAATTGCTTGATTGGCACTGTTGCCAATTTTCTAACAGGGTTAGACATGCACAGTCCTGACAGCTGGATCAGGGGAAGAAATACGTATGTATCACACCTTCAGTTTTTCATGTGGCTGCAGCTGTTTCTATATGCAATTGCCCCCTTGTTGGAAGACAGGGGAAGAAATCCATGTTACAGAAAGAAGAAAAGTAGACACAAGGGATGCAACAATACTTAAGGCAAATTCAAGGTTAACTTCACTGTGGGGGCAAGCCAGCAGAGAATTGAGCAGGTAGGGGCTTTTGCAATCCTATTCGGCATTCACCCAAGATAGGACCTCACCTTTAGGGAGGGAGGAGTGAAAACCAGTTCTGGAATTTTCCAGGGATAGATCTTCAAAGGTACAGAATTCCATGAATGTGACAACACTGAGACCATAAAAAAGCACATTTATCTACAGAACTGCCCTCACAATCAGCCTCCACTTCAGTCATGTTGGCACAGCTACTACAGTTCTGCCAGGTGAGCTAATTCTGCGCCAAGGAACTGAGTAAGCTGTTCCAAATGCAACAAAAGAATCATATTTTATAGAAGCAACATTTGTGATGTAGTTTGCTTCCAAATTCTAAACCTGATTAAGCTGAACTCCTAACATTCCATTTATCAGCAATTATTGGTTTGAGACAATGATATTCAGCATGGGCCCTCCAGAATTGTCATTTCATGTGTTGGGGTGTTTTTACAAGGTGTATATATGTGATTTTTAAAAAAACCATACTGGGGGGATAATTAGTTCCAGCATTAATACAGTATTAAATTAACTTCTCTCATTAGAATCATTTGAATTCACATTTTTAGTTCCCTATGATTAACTAAGACCAAAGATTCAGAAATATATTTAAAGTTGTGAAATAATAAAGTAAAATGCTACCATGATAAAACTTTCCACACAAATGCTAATATGCTATAATAAGGTAATGCTAAAGGCTGAGCAGGGACGCGGGTGGCACTGTGGGTAAAACCTCAGTGCCTAGGACTTGCTGATCGCAAGGTCGGCGGTTCGAATCCCCGCGGCGGGGTGAGCTCCCGTCATTCGGTCCCAGCTCCTGCCCACCTAGCAGTTCGAAAGCACCCCTAAGTGCAAGTAGATAAATAGGTACCGCTTTATAGTGGGAAGGTAAACGGCATTTCTGTGTGCGGCACTGGTGCTGGCTCACCAGATGCCGCTTAGTCACGCTGGCCACGTGACCCGGAAGTGTCTCCGGACAGCGCTGGCTCCCGGCCTCTTGAGCGAGATGAGCGTGCAACCCTAGAGTCGGACACGACTGGCCCGTACGTGCAGGGGTACCTTTACCTTTAAATGCTGAGCAACGGTTAGGACAAGGCTATACCTGGTATGAAAAATGAGAGCCACCAGTTACTCTTCAGAGTTGGCCTCAGATCTTTAGAAATCTGGTTATAAAGAACCAGCTTCATCATGGGCTCAGTGTATCCACCAGAAACACTTTACACAAAAGAAAAATCCACCAATGAATGAAAAGTTCTGCTTTTGCCTTTCCCAGTACCAAAAATATCTATGGTCTTCATGCGTCGTAACATATATTTGAAATATATATTTGAGGCTTTGTGACTTAAGCAGCATTTGTACAGTCGTACTTTGGATCCCAAACACCTTGGTACTCGAATGTTTTGGCTCCTGAACGCCACAAACCCAGAAGTGAGTGTTCCGGTTTGCGAACATTCTTTGGAACCTGAACGTCCGACAGGCTTCTGCAGCTTCTGATTGAATGCAGGAGCTTCCTGCAGCCAATCAGAAGCCATGGTTTGGTTTCCAAAAGGTTTGGAAGTCAAACGAACTTCTGGAAAGGATTCCATTCGACTTCCAAAAAACAACTGTACTAGTAAAAATAATCTTTACTGTTCAGCACTTGTTGACTTACCTCACCCAAGTGAAGCATTGTATTCTTATAGGCATGCCTTCTTTATTTCCTCCTCTCTCTCTTTAATCAGATCCTAACTCTGACTTGGTATCACCTTGTCGAAGCTCTACCTTTTTCATTTATCTACACTAGCAGAGGGGAACCTGTGGCCCTCCAAATATTGCTAGACTCCCATCATCCCTCACAACAGTCAATGCTGGCTGGTGCTGATGGTAGTTGGGAGTCCAGCAACATCTAGATGTCCACAGGTTCTTTTGATCTAGACCTACACAAGCTTGCAATCAACTAAAGCGCCAATAAATTCACTATAGCAATCAAGAACCATGCAGATTTCAGCTCTGTTCCAAAACACTGGGCATGTTTTATCACTTACTACATTCATTCATTTAGAAATTTACAAACTTAGAAATTTATAAACAGCCCCTTTCCCATAGACCACAGACGGTTTTCAGTAAAAACATACGGTACATACATAGCAGAACATCCATGCAGGAGTTAAAAACAGTTATCAAATTTAATAGGTAAATTAAGCATTTAATTATTTTTTTTTAAAAATAGCCAAAATTTGCTACAGCTGCATCCTCATGAGCTGAAGGGACAAGTGCTATCAAAGAAAATAAAGTTTCCTTATCAAACTCTGTAATCTTAGTGCATCAACATGCTTCCAATTTCATCTACCTGGTGTTAGGGCTAATTCATTCCTGCTGTTTCTGAAGTGGTACAGTCTTCTGGGCTGAATTGCTTCAGAACGCATGTAATACGTGAACACATTCCCTGTTAAAATTTCCTTTCATACAGAAAGCTAGAGTTCCAGTTCTCTCCCCTCCCCTCCAATTTCTTAGTGTTAGGTGCTTTGGCGAGTTTGTGAAATAAATTGCTTGGCCAAAAGAGATAAATAAATAGTTTGGATCCTAAGATAAAGCAACCTAAGGAAGTTCACAGAAAAATAGCTTCCTGTTCCTTCTTCCCCCTTGCAGCAATTTGCACACTTCAAAAAAAGCTTCTTTGGAGGACTTCGGGGGGGGGGGGTGAGGGAGCTCCTGAACAATGTGGGATGGAGCAGAGGGAGACAGAAAACTTTCATTCTAGTTTCCTACTTCCTTAAATTAGCTTATCTTCAGATCAGAGATGATGCTTTTGATGGAAAAAGCTGCGGCAGTCATAAATGCCCACCACTTGCAAACATATAGCTTTTAGAGATTGCATTTACTTGTATTCTTCACACTGTGCAAGCTTCATCAATGAAAGGGGAAGGGGAAAGCATCTCTAATGACATCACTTTTACCGTAATTCAAAAATCATGTTCCTCACAGCAGCTGGAAAGATTAAGCAGGCCAAGACTAAACAATAACATGATTTGTTTGGGAAATGTATTTAAACCAAGATTTTATATTTTTTATTTTTAAAAAACTTGTTCATGTGTTTATTTGATTGCATTATCTCACACTGTTCTGCTTGCAGCATGCAGGTCATACTCCATTCATGGCTTAAGGAAGCGAATTTGTTTCAGCCTGGAAGGCAAGCAAGAGGGAATTGAATCCTCTTACTATATGCAAACAAGGCCAGGTACATTTTCCCTCATAATTTTCTTTGATGCTGTTTATACCTCATGAGGCTAGAACTCAAATACTGGCAACTTTTGTACTTTGAGCAGGAGGGTCCTGTTAAATGGATTGTCCTCTCTTAGGTGGATGCCCAGTTCACACAAAATATGAAGTCAGACTATGGCTAAATGTGAATGAGTAAGCATGTACACACCGAAAAAAATATAGCTGCTTCATTCCTTCTCTAGCCCTGCTGCACTACCCAGAGCGAAGCCTGGCTTAGCATGAGTCTTGAAGCTAAGCTTGTGGGTTTTTTCCCTCCAGAAAAACCACAAGTTGTTAAGCCAAGAATAAACCATGTAACTCTAAGCCAAACCATAGCTCAGCTCATGAGAGTGCAGCAGCAGAACAAGGGAGAAGAGAAACAGCTGTGATCTTTACTCTGGATTGCCTGCACACTCATATAGTAGAAACTCTAAGCATTAGAAAAACTGTGGCAAGCACAATGATTGTGCAGGAACTTAACATTTTTGTATAAAAGTTATGCATGTACAATGAAATAAAGTTAAATAGCCTACTACAGTCTTCTGGGGAGATTGGCAACTTTAAATTCTGCTAATGACCTGTAATGAAGACAGGGGTGCCTGGTGTGCTCTGGTCCATGGGGTCACAAAGAGTCGGACACGACTAAACGACTAAACAACAACAACAATGACCTGTAAGAATATTTCTGTTTGGCTTTTTATTATACTTGTCTGATTGTAGCATGTATTTTATTATTCTGAACTTGGTACATACTGCTTCAAATTGCCCTGGAATTAGGAAATGGAAGATGGTATATAGCTATTCTAAATTAATAAATTATAAACTTGCTACCCCATAATACTACACTTTTTCAACAGACCCAAGGGATAGTACTCCAAGGAAAAGCTATATTTCTGTTTCCAGCCCATGTAACATTGCTACTGTAACACCTCTGAACTGTGCCTATATAACATCCACAGTTTATTCTGTAAATATTTCTGGCATGTACCGATATTGTAGCTTGGCTGCCAACAGAGTTTGGCAATCTTGTTTAGCCCCCTCACTATGGTGCAGAGTTAGTTGGGGAGTTCAGGTGTGCAAGATGAGCCCAAGGCTTCCTTCCAACACTTCCAACTAGAGAAGGACAATTTCTTCCCCATCTCCAGCCGGGGTGGAAGTCCATGATTTGTTTAAGCTCTGGGTGTCAGCAGAGAGCCAAAACAAACACCTGCATTCTCTAACTGGGTACTAGCTAGAGGGGGACAGCAGAGGCCCGGCTGGATGACTGGAGTATGCACAAGTGAGAAATTCTTCACATGCATGGCGCTATCAAAATGATGCACAGAGGTGTTAAAAGGCACAGGACAATACTTCAGTGCCTGGGTAATGACTATACACTGCTGTAGTCCTAAGGGAAAAGAAATCACTGCTAGCTTCTCTGGGTTAGAAGACAGTCAGTTCAGAATAAACTAAGAATGAATGCATGGAACACACAGAGAAAAGTAAGTCCTGAAATTGGGGGGGGGGGGGTCGGAGGGAGCTTGGAGAGAAAATGGCCAGGTTACATGAAAGCAGGGATGGTGCACCTGTGGCTCCAACACCCATCAGGCCCAGCCAGCATGGTCAATCATCAGGGATGATCTGAAGGGCCACATATTTCACACCCCTGCTTTAAAGAGTCCCAAATCCAGCCCCACTACTGTTCAGGATTTCCACAGTCTCTAGTAGAACTGACTCATCTTCATGGAAAGAGATTAGATAGTGAAGTCCCTAAATGGTGCTAGAATGAGCTTCCATGAGCAGTAATTGCTATTCTAAAATGTGGCAAGAGAAAAATTGTGTGCTATTGCTCTCATTCTGTATGTGTGTTTTGTGTGTGTATACACTCTCTGCCTGTTTGTGTGGTGGAAAATAAAGAAACTTCCCAAGGGGGGAAAAATCCTTTGCAAAAGTCTTTCATAGAGCTTGTCAGAGGAAACATCTGTTGTCCCCTGTGGAGGCTGAAAGACTAGGGAGGGAGGGATGACTTCAGCCAAAACTAAATTAATAATAATAATAAAAGAAGGAGGGGGAAACAGTGCAATGAATGTTTTTTTGCAAGACAGTGAATCTAAATGCCAAGAAAGAAGGGGGTGGGGGAGCCCTCTGTGTGAATATGTTGAATAAGCAATTAACTCTCTGAGCTGGAAAGTCAAAGCTATAAGGGGTTAAGTTGATTTTGAAGCCTATGGTCTATGAAAATGGAAACATCACAAAATGGACTAATGATTCTGGTAAGAGAAAACATCTGTTCGTGTTATAAGGTCAGCAGGAAATGAACACTATTTACTCTGTCCTTATTGGTTAAGCCTATGGACCTTGAAAGAAAACCACACATGTCTTGACTTAGTGTTAACGAAACTTATGAAAACCTTCCAACTGCCTTGCAAGTAGCCATCTACCTCACAACAACACCCCTACTTGTGACATTTCTATATGGTATCCTGAGCCATGGATGCCATAGAATAAGCTTGTTTATTCTCTTCTTTTCACATATTCTTAAATTCACTGAATGCTAACAAACTCTTTACTTGACTTCTATTTGTTTATGATGTCTAACCACCCAATCCTATGCATATCTACTCAGATGTAAGGCTCATGCAGTTCAGTGTGACTTACTATGCCTAAGCAAGTGTGCCTATGATTTCAGCCTAAATATTCTGTGTGGCACTTTTCAGCGATTATATACAAAAAAAAATTGTGTTATGTTTCTTTTCCATCTTATCTCAGTCTGTATTCTTTCTTGTGGCAGCTTAAGGCTGCTTTCACTCAAGGGAGCTGGAGTGAGTGGGCAGAAGTCGCTACATCAGTTAACCAAAAAAACAACATCTCCAGAACACGCAACTCGGAAGCAAAGAGTAAATGTTTAATCTAGAAAATATGAATAGATAGGTACTCAACCTCTCTATACAGATGAGAACACTGCGTACTTCATTTGCTGACAAAATTGAAGCTTCAGGGGACCTTTTCCCTCAATTGCTCTTCCAATACTTTTCAGCAAATCATCGACATTTCCCTAACAGTCCTTCAAAAGCATATTAGGAAAGCTTAGTTATTGTTGTTTTCCTTTTTTTTTACTATTACTAGTTTGACAAAATTAACAACTGTGGAATGTATGTGGCTCCAGGCCCAGTCACACTTCCTGTGACCTGAGAGAAAGCTCCCACAGGAAACCATGATATAAAACTGCAAGTATGAATCAAGGTTTGCTTTTATAAACAAGAGAGAGTGCTAGTTTACCTCCTAGAACTCATGGAAAGCATTAATAATAATAATAATAATATAGAAGAATTTCTTTTTGAAACACTTTTCATTTTAAAAACTATTATCAACTTCAGTTTTTACTCTCCCAAATAAATACATGATTCATCATTAGCAAATGCAAAGTTAATTAAAAATGAGAGAGAGAGAGAGAGAGAGAGAGAGAGAGAGAGAGAGAGAGAGAGAGGCGTGTGTTTCCAATTATGGATTTGGTACAGTACATTATTTGCTCACAGAAGGTCCCAGGTTCAATACCTGGCATCTTCAATTAAAAGGATTAGGTAGAGGAAAAGATCTCTGCCTGTGACCCTAGAGAGCTCAGTATTAGGGCAGATGAAGAAAGTATAAAGCAGGTTCCTACATATTCTACTTAGGTAAGGTTACATGGCTGCTGACCAATGCCAGGAAAGCATGCAACACCTGAATTTTCAGCACTTAAGCAACGAGACATTCTTTCCCATCATTCCATCACTGGGAGCTTCCTGTATTCTGCCCCACCAGAAGTTTTATAATGGCACACAAAAAAGGACAGTCTTTACAAGGGCATATAAGCTTAAACTACATCAAAAGACATTTGAGTGAAGGGTGTAAAAACCCTCTTGCCCTGTATGTTAAGCAATGCATGCCCTTATTCAGAGGCACACATTTGTGCAAGCAAATTGCGAGTGCTGCTTGATAGATGCTACTATGGCAAGATGGCAAAGCTATATGGCTGACCCACTTCCCTTGCAGGGCAATGCAATGTTAGTTTTGGGTGCTTTTCGTGCATGCAGAGGACTTATCAAGCTGGAATGTAGAAAGGAGGGTGCAAAGTGGTAGCAGAGGAGTGTTTTAAAAAGCTGTGCTAAAAAGATGTCCAGCAGAAGTTAT
Source organism: Podarcis filfolensis (assembly GCF_964270895.1). Classification (NCBI taxonomy): domain Eukaryota; kingdom Metazoa; phylum Chordata; class Lepidosauria; order Squamata; family Lacertidae; genus Podarcis; species Podarcis filfolensis. The sequence goes on from NC_139608.1 coordinate 55,677,953, forward strand.
TGGTGTCAAGGAATCTCTAACCTTAGATTTCTACCACCTTTGATATTGCACGGCTCTGCACAGTAGAATGAGCAGGCATTGCTTCCCAGTTCCAAAGATAGCCATATGCACTTTTTAAAAGAGAGAACAATTAATGTTCTGTGTTTCATCTTAAAAATGAGAATATGTGCAATCAGTATAGCATCTTCTTAAAAATGTGTGCACACACAAACTTTACATCTGTCAAGCAAACAACCAAAGGCGCAATTTTGTCTGACCGTGAGTATTCAACATTATGCACAAAACATGCCAAATCAGATATAACAGTTTAATATCTAAATGCTCACTTACCAGCCGGCACCACGATTTATTACATTTCAGGGGGAAAGAGTGGCAGCCTAAAAACTACGCTTTTCACTGTAGTGCTATACATATGTTGAAATATGAGTAACAAACGTGCTCGACATGCAATTAGGCAAGCATGTGGATCTTATTGCTCCTAAAGGCTATTATTTGATTTCCTGCTCTGAAGCGAGTGGTGAAAAGATTCCAAGTCTAAATGCAGAGGAATTAGATCATTCTTTGGGGTGGTCGCATCATGGGCTGGAAACCAGATGGAGTGTTTTAAAAGCCCTTTGTAACTGAACCAACTCACCAAGTTGCTTGGAAACATACAGATGTAGTTGCTGCTCTGGGGCAACATTTGGCCTAGTTTTCGCTGTATCTGACAATACTCATAGACAGCACCATCAACAGAAGTAAGTAATCTTTTGGGTGGTGACGGGTTCCCATTGTGGGAGCCTGAACTCTTATGGCGGAAAAGCATAGCCAAACTCTTTAACATTACATGTACCAGCTTTTGTGCTACCATATATCATACAGCATATTTGTATTTCTAAAAAGAGCAAATATTATGAACAAACTGAAATCCCCTCCTGAACAATGGAGAGAGAGCGCACCAAACAGCGAGATGATACATCCCAGTTACATTGCTGAAGCCTACACGGATCCACTAACAGGGGCTGAGACACCTGCCTGGTTTTTAGCCTTCTCTCTGCATCCTTTCAAGCTCTCCCAAGGTGGCAGAGCAGCCTTATAATAGTATAATTGCACTGATGATCAAATACTGATACAACACTTCTGATACCCTGATTTTTCCAGAGTCCCAAAATGCATGGAGGAGCATCCATGGATGCAAAGGACTCCACACAGTCACCTTCCACGAGTTGGAAATGACAAAAATGGCGACAGAGAAAGGTGGAGCTAGTACATTCATCCCCACTGCCCCTTGTGTTTCCATACCCGCTTCTGTAATGCATGAAAAAGGGTATAGTGTTCTGAGCCCAAGTCTCCTATCCTGTTGGGCCTCAGGTTGAAGGGAACAAGTTGCAGGCTGCTTGCCTCCTTTCAGCCCAACTTTCAGTGGCTGGTCAGCATCTCATGCCTACACACTGCTCTCCAACCTCTCTGCTGCCAGGGTTTGTTGGAAATATAATGTCAGGATGGAACACTTACTATTTAAAAAATCCAGAATTTTTTGACCCCTTCTTTTGTCTCCTCTCTGGCCGCCTACAGCATCTGCACATGGGATACCTAGTTATTTATACGCTACAAAAACAAATACAGCCCACCCTTCATATCTATGGATCCCAGGGAAGGGTACAACACATAATACATAAAACCATACACATCCTTTTACTAAATCGCAGAGCAAAAGTTCCTTAAAACAAACAAAACATCTATTCAAGTCAGAATAAGAACTGAAAGCATATTTGGACTTCTTGCTTTGTACAGTCCAATATCTTTTGATTAACACAATAATTAAAATCAAGAGACTTGGAGATGAAGAATTGTATGTGTTTGCGTGTCTGAAACTCCACTTTCTCAATTTCCACTATAATTAATTAACCATAAAAATTATTTATACAGCAAACTTGAGCAGAGGGAAGGAAAAATAATGTGTGGTAATCAAGAGGTGAGGTTTTCACAGTATCTAATGTGATTTATTTTCAGGAGAGTGAAACCCTGCAATATGGTTTAACTAGTGGATTGCACCATAAACTAAATCAGTTCTGGATGAAACCTTAAAAGCTGCATTTCACTATGCCTGCTGATGCATAGTTCGGTAATCTTAATAATAAATATTAGGCCACTTCAACCTTTGCATAGAAAACCAAGGGTAAATTTTTAGCACTTTAGTTTCCCCTATTGAAGTTAAAATTAATGGCCACATAAAACTGCTGATTCCTACCAAATGAAGCTCTACAATGTATCAACTCAGGGACAGAACAAATTCAGGGATAGCTTAAATATTTCACCTGAATTATTGCTGTATTTTGTAACACTGGCAGTTTTATGGATCTTGTTGGTTTTATAAATTCCTAAGTATTTGAGACTTCCTAAATAAACAAAGGCCTTAAATAAAATGAGCAATCTATTGTTTACGCGCAGAATGAGAATGAACCTATGTATTCAATTTTAGTCCCATGCACCTGAACTTGGAGGAACTCACAGCAATATTTTAAGTTCACAACAAGTCTGCAGGGAAGGCTATGGTGAGAGTTAGAGACTGAACCAGGTATGTTTGTTGGCTTTGTTTCATGAAAAACATATTCGCCTTCAGCCAGGTCTGTAATCACAGGGGTTGGGTAGGTTGCTCACGTTTGGGGGGCAAATGCTGGCTGTTGCCAGAGAAACAACAGCCCAAGATAGCTCACAAAACTATTCTTGCGCATAACAGGCTCCTCCATAGCATGCTTGCCTCTACGCTGGCAGAGCTCTTTTCCACTGGTAGAGGGAGGTACTTTTGCTAAATCCTAATCCCCTTCAATCAGCAGATATCAGGGTTAGGACTCAGTTTTTGCCTTGTGGATTGGCTTTCAAAAGTGGTCGAAGAGCAGGGGGAGGGGAGTAAGCAAGGCAGCAGATACTTTTAAGCCTACAAAAACAGAAAGGGTAGCAAGAAGATGCGGAACTCAAAGATTTCAACAACAAGAGCTACTGTGAAAGGCTGTTTGGTTACAGTTTGGTTAGCTAGATAAGTGCCTGAAGGAACCCTATGAGATCAGGTTCAATGTATACATCTAAGATGATGCGCTCTCCTGTCTTCCATTCATACAGGGAAGCTTTTCAAAAGCTAAAGGATGGTAAGTGTGAGAGGCAGAGGCAGGGCAACTACAGTACATTCCACCACTTCCCCTTTGGTTTCAAGCCATCTAAATGATTACACTTCAAACTCCAAAAAGAAATAACCCAATAGCAATGGAGAAACCCCTGCTCTATCAAAGCATGGGTCTAGGATTCAGCAACCTAACATGGCAGCTAAATGGACAAACAAGACATTAAGAGGCATGCTATCATTTCAACTAAAATTTCTAAATTTCACAAGCTATGAGGCGGACGAATTATTATAGCCAGGGAGTGGAAGGGGCAAGCAGAATGTAAAATGGAAGAATGGTATAAAGAGGTGTAGGATATAGCTATTAACAATAAATTAACATATGCCATTGAGATAAGACAGGGAATATGCAGGAGAAATGATTTCGAGGAGATATGGAGGGTGTTTGTAGAATTTGTACTGTTAAAATGGAAAGGGATCAAACCATTGCAAGAGGTGTTGTAATTTTGGGAGGTTGGATAGTTACAATGGAATGGTCTCGGTGGTGAGGTGCACATGTTTATTCTTATTTATTTATGATTATTACTTTGTCAAAATAAATAAATAAATAAAAATTGACAAAAGAAAAAGGGAAAAATAATAAATAATAATTAAAAATTATAAATAATGAATGATACATATATATTTTTTAAAAAAATCGAGCACAGGTTTGTCGGTTAGTTCCCATACATTTTAAAGAAAAAAATTCTTTTTTAAAATTGTGCAAACATTATGACTTCATCTACATCTGATTGTTGTTAGCCGCCCTGAGCCCAGCTTCGGCTGGGGAGGGCGGGATATAAATAAAATTTATTTATGATATAAATAAATTTATTATATATAAGTATATGCACTTGGGATACCCTTTTACACAGCCAAGTAACTCTTGGAAAATCCAGCCAAGCCAAAGCAGGTTCTGCCAGCCTGGTTGGAAGCTTTGTCCAAAATGGCTCCCCCTCTTGGCTGTATATGAAAAGTCAGAGTGCAGAGAAAAACTTCCACAAGCACTCCTATAATTCATGCCATATTCCCAGTACAGTGGTACCTCGGGTTAAGAACTTAATTCGTTCTGGAGGTTCGTTCTTAACCTGAAACTGTTCTTAACCTGAGATACCACTTTAGCTAATGGGGCCTCCCGCTGCCACTGCGCTGCTGTTGTTCGATTTCTGTTCTCAACCTGAAGCAAAGTTCTTAACCCGAGGTACTATTTCTGGGTTAGTGGAGTCTGTAACCTGAAGCGTCTGTAACCTGAAGCGTCTGTAACCCGAGGTACCACTGTATATGTGAGGTCTGCCAAAGTGACACCCCCCCCAGCATGTATAGGTCACAAAAAGAAGACGACCTTCTTTCCAGGAAGCTTCAACTTACTAGTAGGCCAGAGATTTCCAAGCTAGCTTTTCCCCCTTTTTTTTTTTTAAAAAAAGGGGGCAGTAAGATCCAAAAGGACCGTTTAAGAAAATGGAAAAGGTGACTGGTAACAATGTGAAAAATAAATTAAGTAGGTCCAGGTTCCCCTAGAACCCTAGGTCCTGATCAAGCATTCCCATTTCTTTTCCCCCAGTCAAAGACACACCCCACAGTCACCACAGTGTTCGACAGTGTTTCTCATATGAATGATATAATTCTAAAACATGGAGTCCCCTTTCATGATTAGTCACTCATGTGAAGTTGTCAATGTATGCACAGACAAGGAAAATGCATGGGTGTTTTGTAGCAGCATGCACTTTGCACGCAAATTGCAATCGCATACTACTGGGAAGTTCTGAATTTTGCTTTTAAAAAGCCCTGCTTGCAGCAGTCTTCCATTCTGTTGTAGTAGGGTAGAAACTAAATGCTAGCCTTATTGTTTTGATAGCCAAGAGCTCTGGAACTGGGTTTTGTTTTTGCAGAACTCCTTAAAACCAGCATGTGTCAATAAACTCAAAGATATTTTTTGTGTGGATGGCTTTCTTAACCTATTTGAATATACCATTTTGAATTTCTTGCACTGGATCTTCTTGTATAGTGCATCTTATTGCCTTCCGCTAAAATTTTCATGGACAAAACAATGTTAGGAATGCCAAATACAGAACATTCATGGACTCAATGACCTTTCCATCCTTTCCTAATTGTATAGTTCTGTGAATAATTACTGCAGGAACAGTTTGTAATATTTAGAGCAAGTCAACAGATTCCAGTCTTAGTTGGTTCTCACCAGGTGTTAGATAAACACCCTGGAGCAAGCTAATAGTAACCAAGGTTTGCAGTCATTAATTTGATTATGCATCAGTGCTCCTTCTTAGAACTTAGCAGTTTCTAAATGAAGTAAAAGAAATAAATCACCTTTGTTGTTTTGCTGTATGCCCAGCATCAGTTTTTAAAATGGGCATACATTTCATAAATCACTTCGCGTGGGTGGGGAAGGTATTAATAAAAATGGTGGAAGGAACAGGGAATAGTTGCGTAAAAATGTAATAATGTAATCTTCTCCAAAGCTATATGTTATAGGCTTTTAGTGGCATTTTAACAATTTGCTACATTAGGTATCTCTATGAGTGAGACATGGCCAATAACTATACTTATGAAGTGGCAGCTCTAAACATACAGAGAGATGGTCCATCTATAATTTCTGGCTATGAGGTATGACCAGCATCACTGTCCACCCAACAACTATTCATAAGCCAAAGGATACAGGAGACATGTTAATATCTGGCATAAGCAAAGGTTACAAGCAACCATCACAGCCAACACATGGCAAGTTCATGTGGCACAATAAATGGTGATTTGTTTCCAGCTAAAGAAATTTAAAGATGAATCTGCTTTGTTGAAAATACAAGGAAGTCAGGTTTTTATCTATTACATCCCCTGTGGAGGCTATTGTACAAAAAATGGTCACAAGACAGCGGCTGTCAAACTACAATATTTATACTGCGAAATTACCACAGCTCATTGGACACTCCTGACGATACAGGAGTAGGTTGATCTTCTCAAAGGAGAGGACAAAAATGTAGAGAGATCAACTGAGTCAATATTCAGCTTCTACATATTAAATAAAAACTTATTCCATTTTATTCCCTAAAACTCCTGTCTTTGGAAAAATCGGCCACATCATCCTGATCAAATAAAACAGAAGGACCCAATCTAATTTCACTAAAATCAACTGATGCTTTAAAAAATTTAAAAATGAAATAAATATACCTCACTTTGCCTTTCCTAAAAAACTGTCGAGTCTGATTCACAAGTGACATATTCCTGCTGAGAATGAATTGTGTATGCTTCCCATTTCTGGAAACCCAGGAAAACACATGTGTTTATGCAAAACATGCAGCATGCTTGCTGGATTCCAGCTCAGAACATGCAACCCTACAGGAGAAAGCAACAGCATTTCCTCAACTAAAAATGTAGTATGTTAATTGTCCTTACATCATTGTATAACAAATGACACAACGAAACAGCTAACAACCAAACTTCAAGCTTTACGAAGTACTTCAATGGGAGCTGGATTTTTGTTTTTGTTTTTTTCCTTTTTCCTCATGAGCAGGAATCACCCTGGAGTTGTCAACTGAGCACCATCTGCCGTGTTATTTTAGAACAGGAATCCTGACAATCTTTGCCAAATAAAGGAACACTTTCCCCCTCCAGATATTCCATCTTCTGCTCAGTGTGATTCCGTAAATCTTGGTAGGGTATAGGGCACCGAAGTGCCCTGTGTGTGTATTGGGGGAGGGCATGCACTGTAGCTCACAGGAGAGTTTTGCTTTTTGGAAGAGGGGAGAAGTAATGCTTAATTTCTGAAGTAAGAAGTGCCAGGTTTTTTTAGCCTGCCTGGAGACAAAGCTAAACATGGCAGTATTAATACAAATGGAAGTTGTATAATATGTATATACATTAAATTAGAAAGCAGGCATTTCTGCAACCCTCGTATCAGGACTCCTGCTGAGAGACCTTACCCTTCTGTCAGGGTCATGATCCAGATCAGACCCCCTGTCTTTCCTTTTTATAAAAAGAAGAACCATTGCAGCTACAAATTACATGAATGTTAGCATATTTAGTTTGACCATGGATGTGATACCTTTTGGCCTGGAAACTCTTTCCCCAATTCCATATGTGGGGGCTGTTTGACTATACACTGAAGAGAGGAAAAAGCATTACTATGTCATGCATTAGCATCCTGGCATGAAACACAGCTCTATGGCCAAGTATGGTAAGGGTACAAAAAAGAAAAATGGCCTGAGGATCTGGAGATAAAGAATTTAAACAAGAGAAGCCACTGAGTAGGCACAGATATCTGATTGCCTAACCAGGAAGTGTTGGTATTTGAGGGGGGGGGGAGGATCCAAATTATTCCACTCACTGTAGTAAAAATAGAACTAAATAATTGATCATTTTACCACCTGAGGTGATATGCCTCATTGGTAGAGCAACCCACAACTAAATCTGCATCAGACATATTCATCTGTTGCACATGCGCTAACAGATGGTGAAAATAGTGAGAGAAATGTCAATAGTTATTCAATAAAATGCCTGTTCTTGGCCACATCATTACATATTTTGACATGGGACTTCTTCTGAAAGTCCAGTTTGGAACAGGCCTCATTCACACATCACATGAAGCTGAGCAATTATTTAGCATGAATCTGTGACCATCTGGTCCTCAGGAGAGGAGATTATTGCTACTTTGTTCCTCACCCGTTTTGATGCTGTGTTGCACTGATCTAAGCAATGGCTTGGCTTAGCATGTCATCTTAACACATGCTTTTGATTTAGCGCTCTCCAGGCTAGCCAAGAGTTATTAACCAAGGTTTGTCCTATGGTTTGTCTGGGCGGGATAAATCATGAGCCTGGGTCTGGATGACATGGCATAACCACAGCAGCATAATGAGCAGAGACAGCAAAGCATCCATGAGCAGCTCCTCAAGAAGCCTATACACTTGTGAAATCATCACATTAGAGTGATGTACAAACATCATTGTAAAAATGGAAGAACTGGAAATACTGTAAGGCAACAATTTGAAAGGATATTTACTTGGAAGTACAACCCACTAAAATAAATGGGACGAGTCTAGGCTAAAGTGTCTTGCATTCAAACACCTAGAAGTAAGCATTTCATCAATTCGCTGTAAAGTTTATTATGGTGAAAATACAAAATTGATAATACTTGGTAAGCATCACATGATTTACTAGTTGCTATGGTTCAAGCCATTCTTGCTTATGAGTTTGTAACGTGACAGCAGTAAAGAATCAGAATTGGATTTTTAATTAAATCCTGTCCAAAAATGATATTTGCTGCTCTCTATATGAACTCATAGGCCAAAAAGTATGCAAAGTCAAGACAACTCAGCAGAAGGATCTTGTGTCTGCTAATTTAAAAACCCAACAATATTCTTAGTCCAGTGGGATGTACTTTTAACTATCAAGTATTACATAACCCTTGGACAGAAGATGCACAAGAATAGATGTCAACAGTAAGAGTGTGAAAATTTCTCATCCAGATTCCTCGATCTTCCTTTCCTTCCACAATAACTACTTCAAACCCAGCTGTTTCCGAGTCTATTGTGCTTCCAGAACTTTGTAAGTAAGACTACTTTAACTCTTACATGCCACAATACTGAACTCAAACCTTACAAGTCCCTGCTTTGATGTACATTTAAAAGCTGTATGTGTACATGTACATAGGTGATAATCCATTGACGTCTGAAAACCAGCAGTTTACACTAGTCTAGAAGTAGTGTTATATATGATTAGAGATTCACAGACATGAAGCATCCCTGGATTAATCATGAGACAAGGCTACATTATAAGACCAGGGAGTAAAGTTACCAGAACCATAGCTAGAGCTGTTCCCAACACCAACAACATAAAATGAAACCTGGGAATACATGAAAATCAAAGATACAATACAAGATTGTCAGTAAATTTCCAGGGTCTCACAGAGGGAGGTATTTTCCAGCCTTGCTATGCAAGAGCCTTTAGCTGAAAAGCAAAAGGGACTAAAATGGATACCCCCAATAAGCTATGGCTCCTCCCACATCACTTTTACCCATATGCTGTTGTATTCAATGAAAATGCCAGACAGCCCAATTCCATCTATGTCAAGAATGTCAGTCTCTGCTGCATCTGTTTCCCTACTCCAAATCCCAATCACTTATTTGCCAGTGTAAGGGAAATTAGGTCATTCCCACAGGCCTTAGGATGTCTATAGTCTGCTATGCACATTATTCCAAAACATCATTCCTCATACAATACTTCTGCTCAAGAACTGGGACTGTAGAATAGGAGGCTCTTACCCCAGTGGTAAAGGTGAGTTACTCTCTCAAGCACCAAGTCAAGGGACAAGGGGTCAACATACACTGAAGTTCTGGTGTTAGGCCTGAGCCTAAGGTCTGCTATAATAACAAAGGGGAAATGTTGCTAATGTTGCAGCTTTTTTGTCAAATGACCTAGAAGAATCCATCAAAATGTAATTTTTTAAAATATGCTGCTCCTGTATTTCCTACAGAAATATCCAAAATAGTTGCTTATACATATTTTTGCATTGCAAAAAAGTTAGAAATGAGGCAAAATACAGGCAGACTGTTGTATTTGGTGAAAGTTTGTTTTTGGTACCGTCCAGGGAGAGATTTATTTCATGATCCCTTTTTTATAGTTTCAAACTGAAAGCTGTCCTGCAATCCCATTATGTACACGACAAGTATGAACACAGTGGCATGCTGAAATATTTGCCTTCCTCCTGTATCAGCGGTGCACAGTACACCATGAACTAACTTCCTTTGACCTAGTTCCTGAGAAGTTTTGGAAGTGCGCATCTTATTTTGTATGCAGTATCCACAGTATTTTTGCTAGCAAGGAGCAACTGAGCCCAGCCCTTTGGTTAAATTATCTGTAAATGTTTTCTCCCGCATTGGCTAAATTTCTCTCCAGAGATGTCATATGGAGACATTTTTGAACAAGCGCCCATGCCCTTTTCAGAGTACATTAATTCTCTCGGAAAAAAAGTGTGAAGCAGAGAACATAAGGCAGAGAGAAAGGGGGCTTGTCTTGCACAGTTAAAACTACTATATGAACAGCTTTTCTCAGAATTCATTATTCTAAGATTATCCTTTGGCTCCCCCGCCCTTCCATTGCCAACACAGAAAGAGTCATTTGCCAGACAGTATCCTCTGATGTGGCTGCACTTCCTGTCACTACTGATAAGGGAAGAATAGGCAATAAAGAAGCAACAGCAAGGTTCTCAGGAAGGGAAGGGACTGGAACAATTAAAATGGGGTTATTAAAAAGCCTTGCATCTTTGAACTTGAGAACCCTGCTGAAGGGCTGGACAAGCAATGTTGCTAGGAAGCTTAGGATTCCATTTTACTTCTGCCAGATAAGTATATTGCTATTGGCCTCAGATCAGAGAGGCCTAATAGATATTTGGGGGAGTGGAAGGTGGGGTGGAATAATCAGGAAATAAAACTCTTAAATGGTAGTGAGCAATTGATTGAAGAAAACAGAAGAGCCTTTAAAAACCAGCTATTTATCTGTCTACCTTAAGCAGAAGTGGAACAGGAAATTAATTCAATTTGCCACAGACTTACATTACGCTGTTAAGTTTCTATTTAATTTTAAAAAGAAATCCACCCTCACTCAGCCCCCCCCCCATTCCAAAGCAGAGTTATCAGTGGACAAGCTAGTAATTGAAGCTTATAACGTTCCAATTAAACAGATCTAATCATTATTAGTAGGTAGACTATAAAGTATGGAATAAGCTTGAAAATGAAAGAATTAAAAAGGGAACTGCTTAAAAGGATAAAAGACCTTCTTCAGAAGTCATTTTGTTACCAACGGATTCTGATTTGCTGAAAAATATCCTGCACCCATAGGTATTGCCATTACAGTCACAGAAGCCTTTTACACAGGTTACCACTCTCTGTGTTTTAGATGATATGGCTGTTTGCCAGTAATTTAGCTTTAAATATGAAAATGGATATCCAATCCAGTTTTCTAGATATAATAATAGCACAGAAGATTGATGCTATCATTCCACAGCCCAATGACTATTTAAAATGCTTTTAAGCTGAACTTACAAAGCTCCAGTGACTTCTAGAATTGCAGGAACTGTTAAATAGGAAATAAAATTAGCAATCTACAATAAAATACAAAAGCAATTCAGCATTTCATTTTTTTTCCCAACAGCATGAACATGGACAGTCCTTGTACAACAAATCAGTAACATTGCAGTATATTTCTGGGCTTACTGGTGGGTGGTGGGCAGGTGAGAAGAAACAAAATATACTCTCATCTAGAAGTTAATCATACACTGCCAAGGCTATAAAATATAGGTTTCCACTGATGAATGAGACCATACCAGCTAAAAGACGCCTAAGAGTTTAAAGGAACTCCCAGAGAGCCAAGTTCGAGATTGGATCTTCTATGTTACAAGCCACAGTAAAGCGGTTCTTTATTCTGTTTTCTCTTGTGAACTATCACTAAAAAAATTCTGCATTTTCCCCCAGTTCTTTCACAGCCAAAGATCTTGCATTCAGAAAGTTCAACAGAATATTTCTCCTGACAGCCTGACTGAAACCTAATCATGCTGCTTTCAGTCTCACTCAGATTTTCTGTTTCAAAAATGATATCTATCCCTTCTATGGCTGAAATCACTGGGGCAGAGAGGAAACAGAGTTGATACAACTCAAATTCCCTTTGGCACGGAGTACTGTACCAATGACAAAAAAATGTGGAGGTGTAACTGTAATGTTGCCTTCCCAACAATAGGTGGTGCCGTGCCCAGAATTAGTGCCTTTACTCCAATTTGTTCTTAGCAATATAGTTGTTCTGTTCAACAATCAATTTGGCCTCATCTTTTCTCTAGCCAGCAGCCAAATAGTTAATGACAGCAACCTAGCCAGTAACTTCCATGAGTTCAAGCTGCTGCCAACAGCTGTTATTTCTGATGACTGTGCTATCGCCCAGTGAACAGACAGAAGAATGAAAGTTAACCCGCAAACAAAATAAAACTGAAAAATGCACTAAGCATAGCAAGCCACTGTATTATTACACAGGATACAAGACTGCATCTACTCTATTAATAAAAATAAGGTTGATTCTTGTGTACAGATACAAGAATAAAACCCTAACAAGTATGTGTCCTAAAGTATCCTACTTCTTTAAAAAGAAACTAAAAGAACACAGCCAGTCTGGCATAATGGTTAGTGTTGGACTAGGACCTGAGATAGGAGAGTTCAAATCCCCACTCAGCCATGAAGCTCACTAGGTGATCATGAGCCAGTCAACATCTCTTAGCCTAAGCTACCTCACAGGGTCCCTGTAAGGATGAAATGGGGAGAAGGAGAAGGAGAACCATGTACACCACCTTAATATCTTTGGAAGATAAAGGTGGTCTCTAAATATAATAAATAAATGCCAGTATAAACAAACCTGTCCACATATTTCAACACTACTTGCTACTTTGGATGCCTCTGGCACAATCAGTTCACAGAACATTCCTACTGTAAAGGTAAAAAAAGGTGAAGGGCCCCTGGACGGTTAAGTCCAGTCAAAGGTGACTATGGGGTTGCAGTGCTCATCTCTCTTTCAGGCTGAGGGAGCCGATGTTTGTCCACAGATAGCTTCCTGGGTCATGTGGCCAGTATGACTAAACCACTTCTGGCGCAACTGAACACCTGTGATGGAAGCCATAGTGCACGGAAACACCGCAGCAGTACCTAATTACCTACCTGCACTGGCATACTTTCAAACTGCTAGGTTGGCAGGAACTGGGGCAGAGGAACGGGAACTCACTCCGTCGCAGGGATTCAAACCGTTGACCTGCTGATCAGCAAGCCCAAGAGGCTCAGTGGTTTAGACCACAGTGCCACCCACATCCCATTCCTACTGTATCCCTACTGTATGATGTTAACATAGGGGTGTGTTATCACCCCAACTCTGTTTATTATCTTCATTGCCATAATCCTACACATTTTCGAAGGGAAACTCCTCACCAGAGTAGAAATCATTTATCAAACAGATGAAAAGCTCTTTAACCTGAGTAGGCTGAAAGCAAAGAGTAAGGTTACCATAACTTCCATCACAGAACTTCAATATGTTGATGACAACGCAATGTGTGCACACTTAGAGAATGACCTCCAAACCATCCTAAATATCTTCGCAGAAGCTTATGAAAAGCTTGGCCTATCACTCAACATCAAAAAAAACCACAAAGTGCTGCAGCAACAAGCACAAAACAACCGCTCTGCAGCACTACAAATCCAACTCAATGCTGTAGTGTTGAAAGGTGTCAATCACTTCTCCTACCTGGGCAGTTATCTGTCTACAAGGGCCGACATTGATGCTGAAATCCAGCATCGCCTGAGCTCTGCAAGTGCAGCTTTTTCCCAATGAAGTACAGAGTGTTTGAGGACTGGGACATTCACAGGGAAACTAAAATGCATGCTTACAAAGCTGTTGTACTACCAACCTTACTGTATGCTTGTGAAACATGGACCACTTATAAACTGATCTCCAACTCCTTGAAAGATTCGATCAATGGTATCTCCAAAATTTTTTACATATCACTTGGGAAGACAGGTGAACTAATGCCAGTGTACTGGAAGAAGCAAAGATCACCAGTGTCAAAGCAATGATTCTTCAACATCAACTTCGTTGGACTGGTCATGTTGTTCGGATGCCTGATTATCATCTTCCAAAGCAACTACTCTATTCTGAACTTACAAACACCCTCAAGGCAAATTTTAAAAAATGTAGTATAAACACCGACAATTGGGAAACACTGGCCTGTGAGCACTCCAGTTGGAGAACAGCCTTTACCAAAGCTGTTGTGGATGTTGATGATGCTTGAACTCAAGATGAAATGGAGAAATGTGCTAAGAGGAAAGCACATTTTGCAAACCCCCACCATGATCAACTCCTGCCCAGAGTTGAGGATTGTGGAAAGATGTGTGGATCCAAAATTGGCCTCTGCAGTCACCTACGGACACACCGTTAAGACTGTGTACATGGAAGACAATCTTACTCAGCTACGAGTGATCACCAAAGAAAGAAGACTTACTGCTTTGGATGCCTCTGACACCATCAGTTCAGAGAGCATTCCTACTGTATGACATTGAATTGAAAAGGTGGGGTGGTGAGTTTACATTTTTAACATCTTTAATATTGAATACATACATTTATGTTTAATGAAATAACTCAACTATTTACTGTAACAGGTAACACTCCTAAGGAAAAACCTAACAACAAATATCATTGCTATCTATGTTACTTAGGACGTCAATATTTATTTTTCATTTCTAGTGCTCTAAATAAAACCAGCATTTTCATTCATATTTTAAAGGTGGGTGAGCAGAAGTTAGGACAGAATTATTTACCCAAGAGTATTCAGGATCCTTGGGGTGAATGGATTAATGGTAAAACTTGTAGCAGTTTCAAATGGCAAAGTGATTTATGATTAATAGTAGTATCTCATCTGCGACAACCATGTGCAGCAGGTTATCACCATTCCCATTTTATAGATAACTGAAAATTGACTGAAAAATTGTTACATGCTCAAGGCCCCATTATCAGTTCGTACATCAGGTGGTTCCTGTCTAACGCTGCCCCGGTTCATTTCACAAATGCTAATTCCTTTCAATATAAAAGATCACAGATTAAAGACCAGATGATAGAAAACCAAAATACAGTTAAACTAAAGCATTAGGGCATATACACACTTTTAATTCAACTGGGAAAATTATCAAACACCACCTCCATGTTTCATGCTCACACCTGTCACCACAAAATACTTCTTATTTAAGGTGCTTCTGTTCAGGGATCAATCTATGCCTTTCCATCCCATTCCAGTCATCTATCCCCTAGCCAAACAGCCAATCAAAATCCCATCCCCATTGAGCCAACTTAGTCCTCTTATTGAGTGGTTTTGTTTTTCCTTTGGGATTTCTGTTCTCCATTTTGACTTGGGGGGGTGGAGTTTATGTATGGGACATATTTGTGCCTAATCCAAGCTTTAGTTTATCTGTTGATGTCTGCAGAAAGCTCTCTTCCAGCTGTAGGAACACTGAAAAATAGCTTATCTACAAGAACCAAAAAATGACTGAGCCACACAAATATATAGATATATAGATATATATTCAGTCCTCCTGTTCTAGCTACTCTATTTCCCACTAAATCTAACTGGATGGAACTCAACATGCAAATGTCTGCAAACAGCCCATGTGCAAAAGAACAAGAGAGTTAGGGCTTGCTTTTACACACTTTTAACCCTCGTGTGTTCAGGAAAATGCCTAAAGTACACTCCATATCACTGGGTCATCACAGTGCTTTTGGGGTACCCACCCTGCCTTAGGTTCTTTTCAGCCATTTTTTTCTACTTGTGCATACCTCACATTGTGAGTCTGCCAGTACCAATCTCTTGTGTGTTGCTGATGTAGTTTTGGCTACACAAGCCCAAGCCCAGAGAGACTTGAATCAGCATTAGTATACAGATATTCATTTATTAGTACCATTTTCAGGATTTGTCTCTTTTGTTTCCTTTGGTGATATCAGTTCTGAAATAAATGGAGTGGAAACTATGGCCAGAGAGCTTACATTGTTTTTACAGATGTGTGAAGCCATCTATTTTCCCCAAACAGTCTAGGGGATTTATTGAAGAAAAACAGAATTCACCTTCTAGCTTCTTCCAACACATCTCCCAGTGCTATCTTCAAACAGCAAATGGAAAAATAATATCTGAAAGACTGTTGAGCTGCTTTATTAATCTTGATCAGAAGATGACAATGGTCAATTCAGCCATGACATGTACAGCTACATAAAACTCTTCATAACAGCTGTACAATTTTCCCACTGCAGGACTATATCCTGTGCTGTAAGTGCCTTTAATACTCATTAAGTATGCAGTTGCCAGGCTGAAGCATCTTTGGTTTGCAGCCCCTGGGTCCTGTGAAAAAGACTGACTAGGGAATCTATAAAAAGTTAGCACAGATTTATTTTCAGTAATATCACTCAGTTCTTCAGAACAATTCTTTGCAAACAGGCCCTTAAACTGTTTGGGAAAGGGAGGGTGATGATTAGAACATCTGCAATCATTATTTGGCCCATTATTTACAACACTGCATTAAATAGGATCGGGGAAAACAGCAGAATTGTCCTCTAGATCTAGTTTTGCAGGCCTCTCTAGAAGGTACTTTCTTATACGAAGAACTGAACAAATTGGAGGCAAAACAGGTGACAAAACATGGGCAGTAACCTTTCCAGCTAGATATGACAAATTACCCTATTGTCTAAGCATTGCAATCAGGCCTCTTACCCAGTGGCGTAGCGTGGGTTGTCAGCACCCGGGGCAAGGCAAGTAATTTGCGCCCCCTAACCCGTGGATTTGCGCCCCTAACCCTAATCCCCAGATGTTGTGCCCGGTGCGGCCGGCCCCCCCTGCACCCCCCACGCTACGCCACTGCTCTTACCCCAAATGTTCAAGAGGAAATCAGCACTATGTGGTTTCCTTCATGTTCATATTGTTTGCAAGAGTTGCTTTTGAAATAAACATGACCACTGTAAAATGCAGCTTCATATCTGTAGCTAGGCTGTATCTGCTGGAGGATAATAAGATTCACTTTTTAATTTCAGCTGCCCAAACTACAGGTAGAATTCCTTTTAATGCAATATGGCAAACATGTGCAAGTATGGCTGATATCTCTATCTATATCTAAGTTTAATGGTAAACTCCCCAAATAAAACAGAACAGACAAGAAAGAGCCTTTGAAATCTGACTATAGCACCTAAGAAGTTACCGTAATTGTCGGGAGAGAGACAGGGAAATTTTGTCCTTGTTAATTCTCATCAACCTTTCAGCTGCTTTCGATGCCATCAACCATGGTATCCTTCTGGAGCGACTGTCTGAGTTAGGGGTAGGTGACACCACTTTGCAGTGGTTCCAGTCCTACTTGCAGCCTTCATGCAGCCTTCAATGAAAACGCTGTGTGGGATTATCTGGAGTTTTGGAATACATTGTGTCCACTCGACTGTTTCAGTCAGCAGAATTGGCACTACTACAGGTTGCCACACAATTCCTGTTCTGCATTTGTAAGAACTCAAGGAGAAGGAGGGCACAAGGAGAAGGGGACGACAGAGGACGGGATGGTTGAACAGTGTTCTTGAAGCTACCAACATGAGTCTGACCAAACTGCGGGAGGCACTGGAAGACAGGAGTGCCTGGCGTGCTCTGGTCCATGGGGTCACGAAGAGTCGGACACGACTAAACAACAACACCACTTCCTAACTCCCTGCCTATTGAGATCAAGCAGGCACCTTCAACTGTACTCTTTTGGGCACCTGCTAAAAACATTCCCTGTGGCTGGAACTCTTTAAGACACTGAGTTCATATACATTCATCCTGCAATGGTGATTCAGGTGTATTGGCCCAAGTTCTTTCACAGTGGAGACTGCTTCTTAAAGTCAACAGCATCACATTTGAGATGGTGGCAGTTTCTCAGACTTGTTTTTCTGTTCCAACTGCACCAAGTTGTGAATCAGCTTCTGTATTAACAGCATCCTTCTTTTTACTGCTGCTGTTGCTGCCATTAAAAGGATTTTTCCTGTGGTTAGTTTATATGCTCCAGCTCATTAACATCTCCTAATACCAGAACCTTAGCCTCATTAAGCATGGCAGTTCTGAGGAACATATTCTCCGTTCATCTTCACAAAGCAGGATTCTCCTTGGTGGCCCAGCTGCAGCACCACATGCTACCAAAAGAGGGATCACCCTAGCAATAAAAATACTACAGGATCCCACATAAGACGCAGTAGGGGGCAGGGATATTTATTAGCTAATGGCACTGTTTACAGGCTGCACAAGGGCTGGAAATTTCTCTACCATCAAAGCAGCTTCCTTTGCAGAACCATGTGGGTTGTTGTTTTTTTATAGCGAGGCCAGCAAATGCTATTTCTTGACTTGGACACAGCAAAAAATATGGTGGAGGAAGACAACTAGAGAAAAACAAGGAGTCTTGAGTTAAAAAGACACAAAGTGGGAACAATTAGAGATGTATAAAGATTTAAAATGTAGGAGAAAGCACTTAATGAAGTAATAAAATTATAGCCCTTGAGGCAAAAGCTTAGGTCTCCTACCTTAAGTCTGAACTGGCCTCTTATTCCTATGCAGCCATTGCTTATCTTTGCTGCTGTATCAGGTAGTTACAAAAGGAATCAAACATCAAACCAATTGTGTAAGCTGCTATTTGGGGGGCAAGGGGGGAAGGGTAGAACTAATAGTATGCATTTGTGAATATGAGACAAACTGAAAGGCACCAAAATCTAATGCTGAAATATCATTAACTGTTCCGCCAAGACCCTCAGAAATTTTCAATGAATCCTTTGGGAATAAAGTTTGGGAAGCCCTGTCCTAAGAGAACAGATAATATAAGACAGAATTATTATACTGGAAAAAATGCTTGATCCCAAGTAGCTATAATAGGCTGAAACATGAAGTTTACACTTCCTCGTTTCTTTTTAGCAATGCTAAACTGCTTCAGTACTGCACCTGAAATTCTGCAATGATTTGATTTCATCAAATAAATGTTCCAAGCAGTTAACACTGTTATACATTTATGTCCTTAATAGCATACCTTAAGGCGGAATGTGAAAATAATTTTAACTCTTGTGTTTTAACAAGTTCAGGAGCATTTTATGCTCAGCTTAGAATGTCTGCAGCATCCTGAATATTCTGGGGTCAAGAAAATTCAGGTTGAAGGTATAAGTACGAAATTTTACTCTGGTAGCAAATGAAATCCCTACAACAGAACACACTGCTAACTCACAAACTTAAGCTAGAAACCTGAACACCAGTAGTTACAATCTATTCAATATTGCATCGTCACACACCTGTCTACTTAAAATAGCAACATAAATTTAAGGAACAATTTTATCAAAGCAACAACAATGCAAAGAGGCTTGTACAATAGCAATCAAAGTGACATCCTTATTGCTGTATCCTACTTGCCTTCAACCAGCCCATAGGCTTTGCTTGCTACAGAACTAACAGCGCTAGAAAAAGAGGCATTTAAACAGTTCCAGGGCAAATTCTTATTCACATATAAAAATGATCTTTCTGAGCAACACAGCTACACTGCTCAAGTATTTTCCCAACCTTCTGATGCAGGAGCACCAATTGTTGCCATTGTCCAAGTGCACAAAATCATTGGTCATTGAACAAAGGGGTCAAAACAATGGAAGTCTTGGATCTGGTTAACTTCTGCCATAGCAGTGGCTATGATTACTTAAACACATAAGTCCATTTCTTGAAATAAGGCTAACACTATTAAAATAACTAATTTACTGCTCAAGGTGCTAGGCCCATAAATATCCAGGCAATCTGTAAGTACTTCTTTTAGCCAAGGGATTACAACTTCATCTGTTACACAAATTATCTTGTTTGTTTTTATCTTGAAATTCAGCTGGGAAATGAAAATCATATGCTAAATACAAAGTACGTTAAAGAGGGTTGCTTTTTTTTTAAGCGAAACAAAATAAGAGGAACTGCTAAGACTGATAACATTTTCAACACAGGACAAGCAACCTTCAACAGGCTATGCTCTATGATACCACCATTTCCAACATGCAGTCTTGCTTGAACCAAATACAGATCAAGTAACATGCACAACATACGGTACTTCAAGAGAGCAATGAGGTCACCAGAACAGAATTTCAATAAAATTGAAATCCTATTTCTATAAGACTGTGATGAGGTCTGTGCATTATATGGTCACTGTAGCGAAGATCAGAGAACTATTGTGTTGTTGTTGTTGTGTTGCTGTTGTTACATTTATATCCCACCTTTCCTCCAAGGAGCTCACTCTTCTCTCCCCAACAACCCTGTGAGTTAAGTTAGGCTGAGAGTGAGTAACTGGCCCAACGTCACCCAGTGAGCTTCATGGCTGAGTGGGGATTTGAATCCTGGTCTCCAAGGTACAGCACTCTAACCACTGCACAACACTGACTCTCACTTGCATTTGACATGATTAGGATTATGCTGTTCTTGTATGCTCCCCCACCTCTAAATCTCTAGCCAGGCGGGGGGGGGGGGCAAACCCTCCTTCTGGATAACGCTAGCTACTAGTTGCTTCTATAGCCGTGGTTCCCAACGTGGGGCACACAGTCCACAGGGGGGCAATCTGATTTTTAAGGGGGGGAATTTGAGGATAAATTATTAACAGTGAATGGCCTTTTAGGCTTTCTCCATGTGAATAGGAGTTCACTTTTTGAATAATAAGAATTAAATGTCACCGGGGGCGGGGAGGCATCAGGATTTCAGAGATGCTTAGGAGGAGCATGGCCAAATAAAGGTTGGGAACCAATGTTCTATAGCAACATAAGACATATTTTTAGAGTATAATGTGACTTGGTCAGGCCCATTAATGAAGAGACTGGTTTGACCGCCTTCAGCAAACAAACTGCAATCTTACAGATTTTAAACCAAGGGTTGGAAAATGCTCAAAAACATCATCCAGAACATCTTCCAATCCTTTATTACCATCTTCATATGCAAGTATATATTTATCAGTGATAACCATCCTCATTATTAACACACTCAGGCATAAGTGTCTATAGGATAGCAACCATCACCCCTCCACTTCAACAAGATTCAAAAACCCCTGCCACCTGCAACCCTAATAAATGGTTTTTTTAAAAAAATCCTCTCCTCTGTCCAGGCATATCCGATCAAATTTCACCAGCAACTATATTGGCAATGTTATTATTATTTTGTTTTGTTTTCAAAACGTGGCCCAGGGAGAGAGGGAAAAATAGTGGAAGTGAACAGCTGGCTTCGCAAATGGTGTAAACAGGAACGGTTTGGATTCTTAGATCACGGACTGCAGTTTCTTGAAGATGGACTTCTGGCAAGCGATGGGCTGCACATCACAACGGTTGAGAGGAATGTTTTTGCCAAAAATCTCAGAAACCTCATCAGGAGGGCTTTAAACTGACTAATGTGGGGGAGGGAGACAGTGGTCCTGAAGGTAGGAGTCTATCAATTGATGAAGATGATCATCCAAATGTCATAGACCAAATGGAACAAACAGCACGCAGACCTAGTGGTGGGAGGAAAAAATCCTTAAATAAGGGACACGGGGGAATGATTAATGGACTTCAATGTCTGTACACTAATGCGCAAAGCATAGGAAATAAGCAAGATGAGCTTGAGCTCTTGGTACAGCAAACTAAATATGACATAATAGGCATCACTGAAACCTGGTGGGATAAGTCCCATGATTGGAATGTAATAATGAAGGGATAATGAAGGGATAAAATAGATTTATTTCAGAGAAACAGACCAGACAAGAAAGGAGGAGGAGTGGCGTTATATGTCAGGGATGTGTATACCTGTGAAGAGATCCAAGATTTAGAACCTCAAAGCCAAAGTGAGAGCATTTGGGTCAAAATTAAGGGAGAGAAGAATAACAGTGACCTCATTGTGGGAGTTTACTATAGATCCCCAAGCCAAACGGAGGACATAGATGATGCCTTCCTGGAACAGATGGCCAAGCATGCAAAAGGAAGGGAGATAGTAGTAATGGGGGACTTCAATTACCCAGATATTTGTTGGATGTCAAACTCAGCCAAGAGCATAAGGTCAAACAGATTCCTCGCTGGCCTTGCAGACAACTTCATTGTCCAGAAAGTGGGAGAAGCAACAAGAGGAACAGCCATTTTAGATCTGGTCCTAACCAATGATGATGACCTGGTTAGTGGGGTAGAAGTGGAAGGATCATTAGGCGCGAGTGATCATGCTCTTCTGAAGTTTACTATACAGCGGAAAGGAGCAGCCAAGCATACTAGGACTCAATTTCTTGACTTTAAGAAAGCTGACTTCATAAAACTTAGGGAAGTGCTGGGTGAGATCCCATGGACAGTAATACTAAAAGGAAAGGGAGTTCATGATGGCTGGGAGTTTGTTAAGAGGGAGATAGTAAAAGCACAACTTCAGGCAATACCAATGAGACGGAAACATGGAAGGTGCCTAAAGAAGCCAGGGTGGCTATCTAAAGAACTTTTTACTGAGTTAAGATTAACAAAGGATGTGTACAAAAAATGGAAAAGGGGGGAAACCACCAAAGAGGAATTCAAACAAATAGCCAGCACGTGTAGACACAAAGTCAGAAAAGCTAAAGCACAGAATGAACTCAGGCTTGCTAGAGAGGTTAAAAGCAACAAAAAAGGCTTTTATGGGTATGTTCGTAGCAAAAGGAAGAACAAAGAAACAGTGGGGTCAATCAGAGGAGAAGATGGTGAAATGCAAACAGGGGACACAGAAAGGGCTGAACTCAATGCCTTCTTTGCCTCAGTCTTCTCCAATAAAGAAAACAATGCCCAACCTGAAGAATTTGGAGCAAATGATTCAGCAGAGGAAACACAGCCCAGAATAACTAAGGAGATAGTACAAGAATACTTGGCTACATCTATATTCAAGTCTCCAGGGCCAGATGAACTGCATCCAAGAGTATTAAAAGAACTGGCAGATGTGATCTCAGAACCACTGGCAGTCATCTTTGAGAATTCCTGGAGAACAGGCGAAGTCCCGGCAGACTGGAGGAGGGCAAATGTTGTCCCTATTTTCAAAAAGGGGAAAAGAGAGGACCCAAATAATTACCGCCCAGTCAGTCTGACATCAATACCAGGGAAGATTCTGGAGCAGATCATTAAGCAAACAGTCTGTGAGCACCTAAAAAGGAATGCTGTGATCACCAATAGTCAGCATGGATTTCTGAAAAATAAGTCATGTCAGACTAACCTGATCTCGTTTTTTGACAGAATTACAACCCTGGTAGATGAAGGGAACGCAGTGGATGTAGCCTACCTTGATTTCAGCAAGGCATTTGACAAGGTGCCCCATGATATTCTTGTAAAGAAGCTGGTAAAATGCAGTCTTGACTATGCTACCACTCAGTGGATTTGTAACTGGCTGACTGACCGAACCCAAAGGGTGCTCATCAATGGTTCGTCTTCATCCTGGAGAAGAGTGACTAGTGGGTGCCACAGGGTTCTGTCTTGGGCCCGGTCTTATTCAACATCTTTATCAACGACTTGGATGATGGACTCAAGGGCATCCTAATCAAATTTGCAGATGACACCAAACTGGGAGGGGTGGCTAACACCCCAGAGGACAGGATCACACTTCAAAACGACCTTGACAGATTAGAGAACTGGGCCAAAACAAACAAGATGAATTTTAACAGGGAGAAATGTAAAGTATTGCACTTGGGCAAAAAAAATGAGAGGCACAAATACAAGATGGGTGACACCTGGCTTGAGAGCAGTACATGTGAAAAGGATCTAGGAGTCTTGGTTGACCACAAACTTGACATGAGCCAACAGTGTGACGCGGCAGCTAAAAAAGCCAATGCAATTCTGGGCTGCATCAATAGGAGTATAGCATCTAGATCAAGGGAAGTAATAGTGCCACTGTATTCTGCTCTGGTCAGACCTCACCTGGAGTACTGTGTCCAGTTCTGGGCACCACAGTTCAAGAAGGACACTGACAAACTGGAACGTGTCCAGAGGAGGGCAACCAAAATGGTCAAAGGCCTGGAAACGATGCCTTATGAGGAACGGCTAAGGGAGCTGGGCATGTTTAGCCTGGAAAAGAGGAGGTTAAGGGGTGATATGATAGCCATGTTCAAATATATAAAAGGATGTCACATAGAGGAGGGAGAAAGTTTGTTTTCTGCTGCTCCAGAGAAGCGGACACGGAGCAATGGATCCAAACTACAAGAAAGAAGATTCCACCTAAACATTAGGAAGAACTTCCTGACAGTAAGAGCTGTTCGACAGTGGAATTTGCTGCCAAGGAGTGTGGTGGAGTCTCCTTCTTTGGAGGTCTTTAAGCAGAGGCTTGACAACCATATGTCAGGAGTGCTCTGATGGTGTTTCCTGCTTGGCAGGGGGTTGGACTCGATGGCCCTTGTGGTCGCTTCCAACTCTATGATTCTATGATTCAGCTTCCCCATTATCATTATCAACACACCTCTATTCTGGCATAAGTGGGTGGTATTCAATTGTAGGCTTACTCAGAGTAAACCCACTGAAATTAATAGACACAATTAACTTAGGTTCAGTAATTTCAAGGGGTTTACTCTGAGTAGGACTTAAATACAATACAGCATGCCTAGGTACGGGACCTTTTTCAGTCCAAGAGCCACACTCCATTCTGTAAAACCTTCTAGGAGACCAGTGGGCATCAAATTTATTTTCATCAGAGAAGTGCAGCTCAAAATTTAAATGCAAATACCCCTGCCGCCGCCTTGCAAAAAAAGACCCTGAGAGATCATTTAATACCTGCAATTCCATACTTAAATTGAAGACCAAACACACACTGCATCCAGTGATAGAAAATGCTGAGGAGGGCTTGCATGAACAAGACTGGAGTGCTAAGTTTAGGCCCTGGTCACGCTAGTGTTTGTAAGCCAAAGCTCACTCCTATGTCCTGCTTCATATCCACCTTTCATTCCAGAGAGAAGTATGGAGAGCCTTTCATCTGTTTCACAGAAGAGAACGCTTTGTTGTTGTTTTTGAATTTACACTGCTTTCAGAAACACATATTGTAAGCAACAGCTAATAAATTTAATTCTCATTTCATACACACCAAAGAAACAGCAAATCACCTCCTGTGAAACTGGAGACGTACACCAGTATACTGGGTTACTTACTGCTACAGGTTTTTGTTTTTTTTAAAGGCTTTGTCAGCAGTCAAAACATGGCCTTAAAAGTACCAATAGAATCCCTAGCAGCACAAACTCCCATTCTTTTGTCCCACTGCATTAAATGCCTATCAAATGTCACTATGTGACACTTTATGAAAGCACCCTACTAGTCAGGCCTGACAGGTGCCAATACCCTAATATGATAATTTCACTCTGTCAGTAAAAACATTTCTCTTCTTATAGACTTTTACACCCTTTACCCAAGATGTGATCAATCACTGACTTTTTCAGTTAAGTTTCATTTGTCTGGCTCATAAGTACCAGTAAAAAAAAGAGGGTGGGTGGCTGGAAGAGGAGAGAATAAGAAATTCCGAACTAAACTAAACATTTACACACCTGCTCCTCATTGTCCTTCCATTTGCTGGCTTCTTTCCAACGCATATAACCATCTATTTAAATTTCTAGCTGCATTATGGTTTCAGTGGATTAAATCCAGTCCTTTGAAACTGACATGGGAGAAGCAAGTTTAAAATAGTTTCTGCAAACATACAATTAAAACAATGAGACACAAACTGGTCTTCCTGCTGAACATTGTGACAGAGACGCTTCAAGGAGGCTCTTTTTAGATAACCCAACTCAGAGATCTATGCCCACCTTCCATTGTAATTTCAGCATGCTTTCCAATTACTGCATAATTTTGCTAACACTTTGTATCAAATCTAAGACCATTTGAACCTGTAGTCAAGGCTTTCTGGTCGGTTTGAATGACCCAGGAGCAAACAAAGAAGCTGTTACACAAAAGTGAGATTTATATAAGCCTCCTGCAATTTTAAAGACTGAATGAAGCTGTATTCTGAAAGTCTTTTAAATTTACAAGTATTAGGAAAAAAAATTCCAGCATATTAAAATAAACAAAGCAGCATTGTAACTATGCTTTGGTAAGAGCGTGTGGCCACAATCCCATGCCCACTTACCTGCGAGTAAGCCCTAATCACACATCTTTAGATTTACATACATAATTCTTAGAAAGCAAAGTTCTGTTTATTCCTCAGCTGTGTAGAAGCTGTCAGCAGCATGTATCCATGGAAACTGGTCAGTCAAGCAGACAAACGATCCAATGACCTTGAGTCAGATTTTTTTAAAAAACAACGGCCACCACCCTCTCTTTTTTGAAAGTCAGTGATGTCACCATCCAAAAGTACTCAGGAGCACTTCAAGCTGCCAGCTAACAATGAGTAGTTACAAAAAATTTAATAACTGAGGTCAGTTCAAGCAAAGGAGATTGTATTAAGAGAGTTGGCCCACTGTTATCACTTAGGATGTTGTCAGAAAAGCTCAGGGCTAGTTCAAAGACAAAAGCAGAGTGCAGGAGATGTCTGAGGTAGACTATAGCCTCAACTACTTCTCACTTACGTTCACCAAATACTGTTCCCTTCTTTGCTTTTCACTCTTACAAGGAACAAGGTGGTGTCCATTGCAGCTTAAGGGTTCCTTGCTGAGAACTTTGTAAACAACACATGACTAAATCCAAGAACAGTTAGAGTATCAGAAGCCACAGCAAGACAAACACAATCAATCCTCACTTTACAATTTCTACACCCTGGCAGTATTGTGGGGCACTATAAGCAATAAGATACAACAGGTGCCCACTATCATCACTTTCTGGAAACACTTGAACAGGGGTCAGCAACCTTTTTCAGCCGTGGGCCAGTCCACCGTCCCTCAGACCATGTGGGGGGCCGGACTATATTTTTTTTTGGGGGGGGGGATGAACGAATTCCCATGCCCCACAAATAACCCAGAGGTGCATTTTAAATAAAAGGACACATTCTACTCATGTAAAAAAACGCTGATTCCTGGATAGTCCGTGGGCTGGACTGAGAAGCCGATTGGGCTGCATCCGGCCCCCAGGCCTTAGGTTGCCTATCCCTGCACTTGAAGATGTTCCAAGAGGTTTTTCCAGCTGGATAAAACGGGTCTTTGCCACAAGTATCTACTTTGGGTTTTAGTCTTGCTTTAAATGTGCCTGCTGTTTTTGTGTTAACTGTTTTTAATTATCTTATGTGTCAATCACCTTGAGACAGTTGTTTATATAAAGCGATTAATAAATCAACTGTATGATATAGCAGAATGTCCGGAAAAATATTCCTCCAACTTTTACCCTTGCTGACGTGAGACGGCAGACTTTGGGATTTCACTACTTTTCTCTACTCTTTCGCCCTTTGGGGTAAAAGATTGCTCTGTAAGTATATTTGGGGTCTGTGTTTGGAGAAGAGATTAAAGAATAGAAATGCTGGGGGGGGGGGAAATAACTCCAGCAAAAACTACCAATCAATCAGAAAAAAATCCAAAATAATATTTTTTTAAAAATATTGCTTCAGCCTTTAAAAAACTAATTTCTATTCTATTCTATTCATTACACTATGACACTAGGCACTTCCCAGCGATGGTAGGTATATACAAATTGCCAGACACTGCATTTACTCGACATTTTATATATTTCTATGTTTTACATCATTATTTCTACCTTTAAATTATCTAAAAACTGGATGCTCTTGTATTTCCCTCCCCCTGCCAAAAAGGCGAAAAATTGATCTGCCAAATGGTTAACTTACTCCCACACCAGCTAGGATGCTGAATAGTCCAACACATAGCAGCAAATAAAGTCTGAATGGAGAAGAGTAAGCATTTGAAGAGTTCCAAGAAATCAAAACTTTGGTATATCCAGAGACAAAGATGCAAACTACAAGAAAAGTCTGCAAAGTTGATATTTTTTACATTTAATGGTCAACATCTGGGACACTAAGTTCACCTCACACCCCAAACCAGCATTACAGCACAATGGAATCCCAAGCTGCATGTAGGGCAAAATATTGGGCTCAGATAGTACGTGACCATTACACACTGCTATCAGAATATGATGTGCAGGAAGGGAAACTTCCCATAGTAGACAGAAGCATACTTTCTGCTTGAAGAATCCAAGTTTCCTTTACTAGCATTATATAAATGCACTGTTGGGTAACCATTGAAGGCCAGTAAATTTCAAGAGATGAAAAATGAGGTACATTAAATCACCGCAACATTTTGATCTCTTCAGATTTTCCTGACGATCTATGTGACTGGTGTTCAACTGAAAAATCCTATTGCCTTCTGCTACTGTTTGAAAGGCACCACTTTACATAAAATAACTAAATTGTCAGGTGTTATTTACATAAGGGAAATGAAAGAGTTGAGGACAAGAAGAAGAAGAAGAAATTCAGTTTGGTGACAGAACAAAAGAAAATGGGAAGAGGCGCTTCTTGATGTAAAAGCAATTCATATGCATAAAGTATAACGGCACCGGCCACTTATCAGACCAAAGGGTTCCTATTACATGCGAAGGATGGGAAAGCAATGGGAACTAAATGCATCAACAAATGCAAGCTGAGAAAGGCAAGGGGGGAGGGAGAAGAGGGGGAAAGGGGTTAATAAAATTCAAAGCAGAAAGTAGGAAATGAGATTAAATGAGACATCTTGGCCATGAGGCTGAAGAAGGCCTCAAAGCCAAAAGTGTCTCATCTAATCCAATTTTCTATTTCTAGAATGCATTTTAATAACCCCTTTGTATATGGTACAATGACTTTAGCAAGGTCCGTTTTAAGAAGATTTTCCACACTAGGAAGCAAAATGGGTTAAAATAATTGCATACCGCACCTCATACATGAAACACTTTGTTAAATCCCAGTGTCAAATACTGAAGTCATACAATATAAGAAGGCATCCATTTAGAAAGTGCCTTTCCTGACAAACATCCTAGGGCTGTGCCATACAAGACTGTACACACACACACACACACACACACACACACACACACACACACACTTTCCTTAAGCCAACTAAAAGGCTGGAGAAAACAGAAATGTCTTTTGCCTGCTTTAAAGCATGGACGTGGAATTTCCTGATCTAATGTCGCTGGGCAGAGAATTTCTTTGCCTTGGGGCAAAACTGTCATAGGCTCTGGCACCTGCCATTTCCAATCTGTACTTGGAAAACAGTTAATATAAACCATTACCCAAGAGGGCATGGTACAAGATGGAATTCAGGGATATGGAAGCTTAAGCAAATAGGGCTGGGTGCACAGGATGAGAAGTCAAACTAGCTGGAAACTTGTCTTTTCCATAAATGTTAAGTAACTACAGAAATACAAGCCTGATGAAGACCTGCCTCTGTTCAGGTTGTTTAACGTTGTGGAATTGGCCTGAGTAGTAGATAGCTGACCTTTTTATTAATGTTGTATTTTATTTTTATATTTTATTTAATATATGTACTTGTTGTAACCTGCCCTGAAGTCTTATGATAAAGAGTGGGACATTTAAAAAAAATATACATATACATATACATACATACTAGACTTCATATTGCTCATTAATCTGTACCTCTCCAATATTTGTGCCTTATATATGCAAAAAAGCTAGATCTTCGCTTATTCCTAATGGGACGTACTATAGTGGGCTAACCTTTTGGATCCATCTACCTATGCACCAGATACATATGAAAATAATAGCTGTGGTACACTTATGAAACTGCTTACTATCTTGAAGATGGAATGTATGGTTTTCTCTCCACCTAGGACTGCATTTGATCTTTCATGGCTACTGCAGTTTGGTAAATTTAGATACATAGCACAATCCAATAGTGATAATACAGCAGAGGAGACTGTGTACAGACACACATTTTGGACACTGTTCTGCAGGCTGCAGCATCCAGGAAAATGTGCTATTGACAGACTAGTTGCAATCATGAAGGCCCCTGAAATCTACAGCTAGTTTCTTTTGCACCCTCAAATCCCACTTGGTGCTCTTAACCCAGGTATTTTATCAACCTTACTTGCCTGATTTGCAGAGAGATATTTAATGAAGATGATGATCACATATAAACATGGATTACATTACAGTTCCCAATTAAATTTTTGGTCCTTTATGATAGAGGAACTATAAAACTGCATTCTCTCTTTCCCCTGGGTTTTAAATGAGTTGCAAATGCCTTTGACTTGGCATTTTAACTGAGCTAAATAGTTCTGCTGAGGTCAGACTGGAGGGCTTCTGTAATTAGAGCAGGCACATCATTTTTCTGTTTATGGGAATGGACTGCAACTATCCCCCCCCCCTTCCACTACTATTTGTTAACATGTGACAGACACTATCAAGTTAAACACTTTCTTCAGGTATTACAGTTAAGGAGAACATTCAAGTAGAAACAGGGCTCAGCCAAACAGCCTCTCCTCCTGGCATCTGCACATACTGTGCAAACATCTGGAGGGAGGGAGGAGGCTTTCACCTGTACAGGCTTTGATGGGATCTGGAACCCTTCAGGCATTTCTGCAGTATGTACAGATGCCAGGGAGAAGGGCTACTCAGCTTGTCCCTGATCCCATTTGCACATTCTCTGTATCTTGTAAGTTTATCATCTATATCTATATCTATATCTATATCTATATCTACATCTACTATATCTCAAACCAATGGACCCATGAATGTAACAGCCCAAGTAGCAGGGATCTGGTTCCAACATAATCAACTAGACACTTCTAGGAAGCTTACAACTTCTCCATTACTTACCAACAGCAGCACTGCTAATCACTCTCAGCATCTGGTATACAACAGTGAGTAGGAAACTATGGTCTTTCAGAGGTTATTGGATCACTGGCCATCCTGGCTGCGGAAGATGGAAGCCAGAGCCCATCAACATCTGGAGG